>NC_134710.1:130681654-132179154 GCF_043290135.1 Rhipicephalus microplus | reverse complement strand
CCTTCAATTCCGCCTGATGAGGCTTGTCGCGCAGTGGTCAGGGTGTCGGAAGTCGCTAGAAGTGGTTTCAGTTTAAATACAAGTAGCCAAACATTTTCATTTTCTACGTAAGCGACAAAAAATAGAACATATCTATTAGCGCGATGTCGCCTCCGGAAGGGCGAAAAAAGTTCTTTTCGATATTGTCGCCATGCCTAAAACAAACGCAGCTTTTTCACTTTAGTGATTAGATGTACGTGGCCAGCGTATTTCGAAATTGTGGAAACAAGTGTTTTCAATCGACGAATTTCTCGGTGCGTGCAAAAGATAGTATAGTCTGCGTGCAGCCTGAAAAAATTCAAGCCACCCACTGTACACATATACACTATCAGAACAAGAGGTGCGTGAAAAGACAGAATTCCACGTAGTATGCTCCAGGTTTGAACGCAAGTCGGAATCGAAGAAACGGTTGCCTTTTTTCTCGCTGACGATGTAACAAGGGGCCGCAGAAAAAGGCGTGCCCGTGAAATCCGTGATTCATTTACCGGAGACCACACGTATCACAGCGTTTTCGCCGCTCGGGTGACCCGTGACCGTGGAGAGGTCGGGTCGTCGACCTGAACCACTGTTTTATCCCAGCGCCATTTCGGGTAGTCGAAGCCCAAAGGAGAGAACTGTGCAACTTCGCGGCATGCTGCTCTTCCAGTGCGAGCATTGAATATAATGCAGGAACAGTAATAATAAAATAAAGCGACCTTCGTCCCCATCACATAGATACACAAGAGTTGTAGGTGACCCAAGATGCCTAGTCAGCACGTAGAGGTCGCCCACTGTACCGCGAGACGCTTGTGAAATAAATATTTATTTCCCAACCACCAAGCAGCCTTGCCGCCTGCGTATACAAGAAATGGAAACATAATCGAAAAGAAAAACACGCCCAGCGTCGATAGGAGATGCTTTCCAGGGGATTCCGATTCCGAGGAAAAACAGCGATGCCGCCCAGCTCGCGGGGCGGCCTCCGGAAGAACAAAAGGGACACTTGATTGTGAACTCCACCTCGCAAGAAGTTGCGCCACTCCGGAAACAGTCTGAGAAACCTGCCGCGAGGTCGCTCAGAAAAAAAGCGCGCTTTTCTCTTCGGCCGTGGCGATGAAGCGCGAGGTCAAAGGCGAAAGCCCAACCCTCGACTCGTGGCAGCTGGCGCGAATTTATTTGATCACTCAGCGGAACTCGTGGCCGCATCTTTTTCAGGGAAGACCAGACGAATGCGTTCCGAGAAGCAGCGGCGACATTGCGGTGGCTGAGGCCCGATTTATTGAGCCTCAGTCCGCCAATCACTATCCCCTCCTTCACTCTCAAAACCTCACACAGACACATACACACCCCACACCTTTTTGCTGCACAGCCCCTTTCGAAGCGCCAGGTAGGGCGCTGCCGGAAGCATGCGCCAGACTTGCGCGATGTGCTCGCCGCTACAAGCTCGCTGCCGGTGAAGCCCCGAGAAACTAACGACACGGTGGAAGTGCGCGCTCACTGCGTGGAAGGGTAATGACATGCGGGTGCTGCGATGCAGCCGTCTCGCGCCGGCCACTTGACAGATATCCCGACGGCTCGCGGCCGCACCCTGCCCTCGGCGACCCCGGCCTGCGCTGCGACTAGCAATCGACGTTCGAGTTGTGGTTACAGTTATACACCGAATGGAATGGCTCCACCTGTTGGCCAAGCCTTAATAGCGGCACGTTGTGCCTTCTCACTTGGTCGCGTCCGCGGCTCATTTTGCATGCATGCCAAAACTCACGCAGCGCCTTCCCAACCTTCGGGCAGTTCTCGTTCTTTTGTTGAGTGCATATTTGATCGCCTTTGCATATGGGTTAAACGCTTTAACTTTATTTTCTCTCTGTCCTTAATCTCCTTCGTGTCAGACTTTACGCTCTCTTACAGAACATATCTGTATTTAACAGGACGTGTCTAAATATTAGTCACCACCTGCTGCATAGTGGAAAGTCCAGTTTGTCCCGGTGTTGCCTCGTGACTAAGTTGATTCATTCTTTTAATATGTATGTGTCACAACGAAGACTAGTTAGTAAACGTTACGTATACAGTCTTAATGTCTTAATGAAGTCCCGTTTAGAGTGCTGAATGTAGTCAGGAAACCAAACGTTTTTCGTATGGGTTACTGAATATAGCCAACATTTAACGAGACCTTATTAAGAGCGTAAGTAACTTTCAAAAAGCCCATTCTATCAACAACAGCACCAAAGAGAATAGTCTTGAAACAGTGTGGGCACAAGTTCGTTGATAATATTTTAGGTATCTCACAACAGGTCGAAGTCTCACTATTAACATGCAAGGAAAAGTCTCCATGATTTTGTGAACTGCGCTTCTCTGTGACTGCTTTTCACTATATGACCCCTATATTAGCACGACTTGCTCTCTAATGAATCGAAGCTACTGATATTTATGTCATGTGAGGTTCGCCTCATATATTCACCTTGGTCAAATCAGTTTCGGTCATCGGGGTATGCTGCTTATTTAATAAATATATCCTAGACGAAACGAATAAAGTTATTATCGTTGACAAAGATTCTCGCGCACGTATACCAACATGAATCAGTTCATGAGAGCGTTGTCTTTTGTTGCCCTTGCGTGCTAGTCTATTGAAATTCCACGGAGAAACGTGTAAGAGAACACATACAAGGGTTTTTAGACCACAGTAAGGTGTGCCCTAAGTGTGTCGCCAGACGCTGAACCTTTAGCATAGCATCGGAGCTCCGCCTCCGATTTAGGATTACGTCGTAACTGTCAGAAAAAAATACAAGTTCCGGTTTACTTCGTCTTGTCGTGGCTTCATGTCATGCGGCGTATGCGAACCAGACGCATACCAGCCGCATGAATGAACCGTTTTCAATGATAACAGCTTAAAACCTATTTTACTTCATTTTTAGTGATAATAAATGCAGAATACTAGGCACATATTCGCACCGACAGAGCCGCCATATTTGCATCCAGAGCGCCAATAACCGCGACATACTCCGCAGAAAAGGTAGCAACGACAAGTTCTATAATCCGCCATGCAAAAGGAACTGACAGTGGTGAGATTTGAGCTGCTAGTACACAGCTAAATAGATAATGCTAACATATATAACAACAGAAAGCTGACTGAAAAGAATTGCCAGTGCATAAGAGAACGCAATTCGAATTCACAGTCACTACAGAAAAGACGAAACGTCTTAGAGGGGTGTTCTTGTGCATATGTTTTCTCTTTTTTTTTACATGAACCTCAAAGAAAAACGCACCAGCAACGATTGTTGCAACATATAGTGCGCGAGATGCAGGTCTCATGCCAGGAATGTGTGGCCGGGATTCAACGTTTTCTGAGATAGCGCATCTGAAAGGCTGCACCTGGCTTCGATGTGTTGTACGCGCGGGGCTCAAGACATGTAAGACATTTTCACTCACTTGACTCGACCCCAGAACTGAATGTTTTTATCACAGTGACAGAAATGCAAAGCACAAGGTAACCTGCACAGTGATGCTTAGATTGTCCACGCTCCACAGCAACGTTGAGTGAAAGCAATTTTTAAAAAATCGATCCAGTGCGTAACGTTACGCTGTATTACTGCTATGCCCCTACACTTTTGAATTACAAAACGACAGTTTTTTGTTGCAGTGAAGTGTCAAGCTGTTGCGTTGGCTATTTTAGTTTGCCTCGAGGTTTGTGAACACAAGGAATAATTGTAGCCACCGGTATCGTAAGCACCGCAACTGACTCACCGCATGCCTAAATGAAAACCATTAGCTAACTTATCAATTCTTCCCTTACGTTCGTTCGGAGATCTGTCACCTTTACACTCCCCGCAAGACGCCTTGTAGTCGCCGCTCCGTAGCTATAGGTGACCAATAGGGCAAACACACGCGCGCATATCGAGATTCAAATGCGCATACTATGATATGCGTGACCTTGGATGACTTGGAGAGGAGGAGCCAGGATGCTCTACAGCAGCGCTGATGGCAAGGCGCCAGCAGCTGCGCGACCTTGGTTTAAGAAGTCTGGGCTGTCGTATTCAGCTACCGCTCTTAGCCGCCGCCACCTGCAGTCACGACTCGCTTATCCCACCGGCGCCACGCGTAGACCGAAGGCGGTCCCAACAGCCCGCCTTTTAGACCTTTGAGCTCTGAGAATCCACATGTGTTAAAGGGCCCGATTTGCTTCAGCTACGTCATTGCCGGAACAACTACAAGAGATCATGGGCTTTTAGAACCAGGATTATAGGGGTACTATCCTTCAAGCTTGAGCTTTACACACACGGACGTTCCATGTCATGTGTGTGTGTGTGTGTGTGTGTGTGTGTGTGTGTGTGTGTGTGTGTGTGTGTGTGTGTGTGTGTGTGTGTGTGTGTGTGTGTGTGTGTGTGTGTGTGTGTGTGTGTGTGTGTGTGTGTGTGTGTGTGTGTGTGTGTGTGTGTGTGTGTGTGTGTGTGTGTGTGTGTGTGTGTGTGTGTGTGTGTGTGTGTGTGTGTGTGTGTGTGTGTGTGTGTGTGTGTGTGTGTGTGTGTGTGTGTGTGTGTGTGTGCGCAAAATTGAGTTATATTCCACTCTATCTGACCGGCGCAGCAAAAACACTGTATTTCAATCCCGAAATTGACTCCGTTGATTGGTCGACCTTTGCCACCAAGCTGCGACAAATCTTCGGATGCTCATCGGGTTCTTCCGAAACCGCGCAACAAAAGCTGGCTGTGCGTGTTCAGTATGCAGACGAGTCCTACACGTCGTACATCGAGGATGTCTTGGCCCTCTGTCATGGAGCGAGCAGCGATATGACGGAAGCCTAGCGCGTTCGCCACATCCTTACAGGAATCAGCCCGATTGCATTCAACGCCATGGCTGTTAAGAATCCAACCACGGTTGAAGACATCATTTCGACATGCCAACGGATTGACCAGTTGCAGCCCCCTTCAACAAGACAGCGATCCTCTCCTCATGCCTCCCTCTGATTTACAAGCCCTTATCCGCTCAATCATCCATGAAGAACTGCGAGACTTGGAACAGCAGCAGTCCACTGTCGTCTCCCTTCCGTCTCCACCCTTCGACCGGCGGAATCTTATGAAGAGGAATGACGAAACCGACGTACGCTGTTGTGGCGTCCATGACGACACCGATAGCATATGTATTGTGAGACAACGTTCAAGCCGCCGAAATTCTTCTTTATCCACACTCGAGCCAAAGTCCCTCTGCCTAGACACAAGCGGTGATTATGGGTATTTACAGGGGAGAAGTGATTAATATGGATAGTGCTCACACTAATTGCCCCACGTGACGAAGCGGCCAACCTGGCCGCGGCTTAGAATTGTGAGATATGTCGCACAAAAAGGCTTTAGACGGGAAACATGGACTATCTCCGAACCACGAGCGACGATCGGGGGAAACATGAACGGGAGTGATACGATAGTTCACAGGGGATGTTTGTTCATTAATTATGTAGGGACCAAGGAATCGCGACTGAAAATTTACACACAATCCTGGAACACGAATATACGCGTCCAAATGAGGACTTCGCCACCAGGACGGAAAGAGACGTCACGATGAGAGATGTATAGCGCTGCTTGCGGTCGTATGGACTGGCTTCGGTACTAAGCCGAACAAGTTATCAACAGTTTGGAGTCTCGAAACAAGCTGGTCGGGTGTAGTCGAAGTGATGGTTGGTGTGCGGAAGAAGGAAGCGTCGATCGTGAATGTCGCTGAACGACCGTGAACAAGGTAGAAGAGAGTACCCAGTAGTGCGTTGGATGGCGGTGTTATAAGTGAACGTCACAATTAGTGAAATTTTGTCCCAATTGTCATGAGTTGCCCCAATATAATTGGATATCTTTTAAATTAGTGTGCGGTGGAAGCACTCTGTGATACCATTCGTTTTAGGATGGTATGCTGATGTGGTCTTGTGAACTGTGCCGCGATTTTTAAGCATCTCTTAAACTGACTGTGGACAGGAAAGTCTTGCCGCGATCGTTTAAGAGGACACGGGGCACAACGTGATGCTTCGAGAAAGAAGGTTGCTCCGTCAGACGCTGAACTGGAACGTAGAAAAGCGGTCTTCATGTGAGGTGGTCAATGGCTGTCACGATGTATCGATATTCTGCAGACGTTATTGGAAGAGGTCCGACCAGGTCTATTCCAACAACATCAAAATATTCCTCTGGACATGGCATTGGTTGCAACAAGCCAGCAGGAGGAGAAGGTGGTCGCTTGCGCCGTTGGCATAGTGCGCAAGAAGAGACGTACTTTGCAACAAAGGTGGAGAGGCCAGGCCAGAAGGAGCTCCTCTTAATGTGGCTGTACGTTTTGTTAAATCCTAAGTGGCCAGCTGTTGGGTCGTCCTGAAAGGCCTCAAGGACCCGGGGACGAGGCGAACGTGGAAGAGCGGTAACCCAACGGTGCCCATCATCATTAAAAACGTATCGGTGTATGACGTTGTTTTCAATTTTCAAGAGCCTGAGCTGTCGGTGCAGCCCATGGTATTAGGGGGTGTAGACTTGCCGCAGGCTCCTTCGGCGATGCGCTAGCAGTAGGAATCTTGCTGTTGACAGGAGGCCAACCAACAGAGTGAATCGAGTGGGAGACTGCGGCCCAGCAAGGGAGAGTTCCGATAACATTCGTTGACGCGATGCCTCATCATGATGTGACGAGGCATGAAGAGGCTTGCTCGGAGTAGATAGTAGCGGGAGAGGGCAACGAGAAAGGGCGTCGGCGTCTTGGTGTTTTGTCCCAGGTTTGTACACGACGTCAAATGTGTATTCGTGTAGCCGAAGAACCCAGTGACCGAGGCGTCTGGATAAATTCTTCAACGATGATAACGAGCACAACTCGTGGATATCCATAATTACGGTAAAATGGTGTCCGTAAAAATATGGGCGGAATTTCTGTTCGTCCCAAACTACAGAAAGGCATTCTTGTTCGGTGATCGAATAGTTTGGTTCAGGATCCGTAAGTGCGTGGCTGGCGTAGGCGATTACTCTTTCGTGACCAGTTGTGTCGCGCTGTAAGAGAACGGCACCGATGTCATGGCCCCTGGCGTCGGTTTAACAACAACCGATCTTGGAGACGGGCATTAGGTATGTCGTATTTTCCTTAAGTTTCTTCTTTTTAAAAAAATTGTGGTTCTTTTTCTGTATCCATCTTTCTATTCACTTTTATTCCCCTTATGCCCTTTCCCAAGCGCATGGTAGCCAGTCGGTCAAAATCTATAGCAAACCTCCGAGTCTTATTCATCTGTTGCTTCCTCTTGTCCTCCCCTCTGAAAGGGGAGCCCCCTCCCTCCCCTCTGTGCGACGGAAGACGATCAAGTATAGGTTTGCTCTCCACTTGAGCCGCCATCGTTGGCTGCCCTCGCATGCTTTCACTCGCGCATACAAAATACTCGAGAGGTGATGATGATGATGATAATAATAATGATAATAATATTAATACTAACTGATGTGCTTTAACTTCTCAAAACCACCATATATATTATTATGAGAGACGCCGTAGTGGACGGCTCTGAAAATTTCGAACATCTGGCGTTCTTTGTCGCGCGAAGCGTTGTCATCGCCCATGGACTTCATGCGGCATCCCATGGCGAGGCTGACGACAATGCCAAAGATGCCCCTGGAGCACCCATATAAGTGTTATTGCAGTAAAATTCTTGGAGCCCCTTAGGGAAGTGTTAGCAGCCGTAGTCATGAGGCGTAGCCAGGGCCTAGCACACTGCTGGGCCCGTCCGTTCCCTCCCCTCCCACCACCTTCGACATTTTTTCGACATTTTATATAGAGCGCAAAAGGACCATTTGCCTGCCCAGCCCCTCCATCAGATGATGAAAATGATTCACCCCCCCCCCCCGCAAAAAAAAACGAAAAAACCGCCAGGACGCGCAGCACTGTCACAGCGAAAGTTGCATGGAAGAGTGGCCTTTCAAAGCCCTTTTTTAACACTCTTTGGGTAGCTGCTGCAAGCACACTTGCCGGGTACCCCCTACGCTATAAATCATTGTGCGGAAGGCAGCCATTTACTATGCCATCTTTCGTCATTCTTCACAGAAGCGTGGTACTCGCTGCACACTTGCAAGAAATTTTGTACCATCTTTTATAATGTGACTGATGACGATGAAGAATATATCCAGGAGTTTTTGTAATCCTCCATAATCCCCCTCAGTAGGTATGCGCCTCAGTTAATATGTGAACGATATCAAGCTTTTGCAATGGGTTGGAGTATTCGACGACCCACTCGTTGTCCAATTCACATTGTGTGATGTCTGGTTGTTCCTTTCCTGTTCTATAGAACGCGGTATATACCGCGTTTTTCGTGCCGTTCGTGTATGTAGGATGCCTCGGTTTTGCTTTTCGTTGTAGGGGACACATATGTATCCCCATTTGTAGTATATATACAAATGAAAGACAACCATCAACACAATATTCTAGCATTCGTAATAAAAGAGTTTAACGCACAGGAAGTGCGAGATCGATGGAGAATGCAACTGCAAAGACGAAAATCGCCAGGGCCATTCGTGCCGGATAAAGAGAGCTTCGTGCCACTGGTCGTATGATGGATTGCTCGTGTATTGACTTGATCGCTTTGGCATCTTGTATATGTACGATTTTGAACCATTTAGGCATTACAGAACGCACGTCAAAGTGTTTGCATCGCACTCAAGTCATGCTACGCTCACAGGCAGCCCACCGAAATAACTGAAACATCTTTTTTGTGCCCACAGTTCGTTTTGGTGAGCTTCCTACTTTTCTGAAACGAGCTTGGCTTGAAAGAAGAAGTTTGCCAGGTCCTTGATTTTCCCGAAACCGCGCCTAAACACCTACTAAAGAGGAGAGCCTATTTATGACCGGCGCGACGATGGGGGCGCTGGAGGCGGCGTTTTTCGCATCGCCGCCTGGGCAGAGTCTATTCGCTGGGCAGAGCCCATTTCCTGCTGTCGCTCCCGCGTTGAAGCCCACCAAAGCGCATGCGTAGTTCGTACGTAGTCCGCGCCACGCGTTGCTCTTTTCTTTGTTCTCTTAGGAACTGCGCCGTGTCGCCTTATGGCTGATAGAAACTAGGTGCTTTTTTTCCTTCTTTAAGAATCACTAACACCAAAGTTTCTCGCCCTAAACTGCAGGTCTTTGATGGATATGAGGCTTAACGTCCCAAAACCACAATATCATTATGAGAGACGCCGTAGTGGAGGGCTCCAATATTTCGACCACCTGGGGTTTTTAACATGCACCCATATCTGAGCAAATGGCCCTACAGCATTTTTCCCTTCATCAAAAATGCAAGCAAGGACCACCACAGCTGGGATTCGATCCCATGACCTGCACGTCAGTAGCGGAGTACTTTAGCCACTAGAGCTCTGCGGTGGGTCCAGGTTGCGGGGCAACGTCCGCCACATGCCACATCATAGCCGCGCGCCGAAGAGAGGGCCGTGGCGCTTCGGTATGGTGGCGCCATCTACTTTTGCATTGACAAACTAGCTGTGGAAAATGGTCTATATGCACTAGTGTGTAAAGTGATGAGTTATGTGCGTGCGAGTTATCTCGTATAAGGGTCCGTTCATGAAGGCGATTTGACGTGGAATATTCGATAAACAATATAACTGTAGTAGGGACGTGAATTCTTTCAGTCTGAAATATAGAGCTTTCGTTCTGCGGTTATGTTTCCAGTAGGGCTCAATGAATATCCGAAAATTTTAGATAACGAATTGAATAGCGTAGGCTTGAGTTACCGTGTATTCTTCGAGTACTTTTCGAATTATCAGCACTGAAGGGAAGACCACAAAGGAATAACAAGCCTTGTCATTCCTTTGAGGAATAACAATGTTTTATTCTTCCGCTCTTTTAAGTTCAAAGAGGGAAGGATCATTTTTCTGATTTTTATTTTATGAGTGAATTACCTATATGCATGCAGTTGAATATTTTACAGAAACATAGAACATTCACTGGTAGGGGAATGAAGAATGTTTTCCGCTTTAAACTCCGATGTGCAATAAGTGAATGTGCTCTCAGTGCATCATATTGATCATACACTGTAAGCAAAAACTCTCCGAGTTTGGGGTTTTCGCGGCTCATGACCTCTGAAAACTCTCTCGCGTTTAAAATTACTACCTCGTGTAGGAGTAAAAGGTGGTACATGACATAGTTTTACCACCACCTCTCAAGCAAAAGTAAAAGGATGTCAAAATCCAGTTTTACCACGTAGGGAGTTTTCTATCACGTGATTTTTAACCTGCGTTTCAGAGTTTATTACCACGTGACTGCAAGGTGCAGCTGCTTCGGTGGCTTTTGCCCCATGCCCCCCATTATGACGCTCTCAGTGAATCATGAAGGTATATACGCGAAGACTACAGATCTTTTTTTTTTATCGCCATGCCTCAGGACTGACCTCGAGTCAACGCACTTTCACTGGAAGTGGGGGCAGCATAAGCACAACAAGCGAGAACAGCATTCTGTTCTCGCTTGTTGTGCAAAAAAAAAAATACGGGGGGGGGGGGGGAATCTCAAAAAAAGAAAAAAAAGAAAGAAAACCTGCTGTGGAAAGTTGTCCTGCATATTTTCGCAAATTGTTGGCTTTTGCTCAGCGGTGGCCTTGGAGACAGACGGTGCAAGAAGCTCGGTATCTGTGTGTCTGGTTGAGCTGATGGATCTCACGTGTTTCCTACATCATCGAGCGATTGTGCGCTTCCAAGCACCTCCGAACCTGCACGTCGCGGATGTCTCGCTTCCGAGCCAAATCGCGAAGATCTGCCAGTGGTAACAAAATCAATCTGGTGTCATCGTCCGTGCTTGCCTACTGGAGAAGCAATAAGCAAAATGCTTCACTCTGTCGTCGGCACCGAGCCGCGGCCGCCAGTGACCAGTGGGAGTGTGTCGCCGGGGCAGGTGAAAGAAGCATCGCATATACTTTGTTCCACAGTAGGCGATGTCTGCATGAGTAAAGTGCTGCCCGAATCGCCCACCTCATGCACCAACTGTTCTCAAACATGTAGCGCGAAGCCGATACGAGGCAGACGGAACCAACAAGCGGCTGCCGGTGAGCACGAAGAAAACCCGGACGGTGGTCTTTCGTTGCAAGTATGCATACACCGCCCCGTCCCCGTAAGATAGCGGTCACGTGTTCATTTGTGTCTGAAATGACGACGAAATTCGCACAAGATATGTGTTCTGTGATCGCCAGCTGTGTTTCATCGGATAGCCGTGCTCCTCGAAAAGGCCTAGTAGGCCGTAGGTAAGAAGCTTGTGTGCAGGCGTGCACCGCTCCTCTACGCCCGTTTTGATGAATACGTGCTGCTACTGTGTTTGTGCACCGTCGCTCAATGAAAATCATTGAGCTACCATGGTTTGTGCGTACTTGTGTATATTTTATGGACTTGTGCATCAGCAGTGCTAACACGCGTGGGGCCATGAGCCCGGTGTGCCAAGTAATTATTGGATACTCAAAAAGGTGAGACCGGGTAGATTTAAAATAAAAGGTCAGTGTGACATTTAGTGCCCTGCAGCCCACCTTATGTTTACGCTTGCACCTTCAACCATTGTTGTTAATCAATGCAAAAAAAGAGGTCTCCTACCGGTAATACAGGGCTGGTCAAAAAGTCATGCCTATATATACCGGATTGTCAAACTGTAGTTGAGCAACGCGTGCAGTCTGTTCTAGTGGTGTATTATTCTGAATTTGTTGTGTGTGCGTGTTTGTCGGTATGTGAATCTATGTGTCACCAATTCTGCCGTTTAATAAATTCAGTCAATTCTGCTATTTGATAAATTTGTCGACTCCAAGCGAATTCACCCGTCAATTTTTATTTCTTTACTACCGGAAATAACTCCCGGAAATCACCTCAAAAACCTTGTGAAGGCAGTAAAAATTTACTCTCTCTATACTCGCTCAAAACCTCACTGGGGTAAATAATTACTACTCTCCCTACGTTCAAAAAATCAGTTAGCACGAGAGTAAATTTTTACCTCGATAGTAGGTGGTAAAAAAAAACCCAGGAAAGGTAGTGCGCTAGAGGACAAATGGTTTACCCAGTTTTCGAGGTTATTTCAGGTCATTTTCGTTTAGTGTGTAAGCTCCGTGGTCCTTCATTATTTAAGTTGTAGGAACCAGTGTGATTTAAAAGCTGTAGTGACCAAGTACAACCTCGTACACTGAAATTACTGTTATATTGGTCCTTAAAAAAAAGAATACCTTGTAGGCATTATCGATACTGTATATGATCTTACCTCGGTTTACATAGTTGTGGTATCGTTTGTCGGTAAAAATGTTACGGTAGTGTTACTTTGTTAAATTTTGTGAATATTTATTTGAAAAAAGAAAGTGTCGCAATTATAGCTCTGTTTTTTACACGGTTGACTCGCTATTCGAAAAGTGTTCGAACAGTATTCCATTCGGTTTTAAGTTTTACTGTTCACGCGCCCCTATAGTGATAACGCCCGGTGACTAGGGCGCCTCAGAAAAAAAAAAAAGAAAATGCCTGATGCCAGCCACACATGTGTAGCTCATGAAGACACTTAGTAAGAAAATAACATATATAAAGCAAACATAAATTGGCTGCGCAGGCAGTCAAAATATGACCAGCTGCGTGCGGTACGAGTGTCGTGAGTTCGCGTCGGCGACGGGTGTGGGTTGATATGTAGAACTGCGCCATTCATGCTCATCACTATCATGGTCTTCGGCCGCAGTCCACAAGACCACCATTCGGGAAGGCTCCTCTGGGGAAAGGTAAACTGATGAACAACTTGTCGCTGCACAGATTTTTGTCTTTTAATTTCTTACATTTATTTTTCATCGCGGCTAAGTGTCATTGGACGAGCGCGCGCTGTGGTGTACCGGGTCTAAGTTTTACATATATACATAACGTGGCACAGCTGACTCTTGTTTAAGGTCGAAGGCCACGTATTCTGTCGCTATGCCTTTTCGTTCCTGCCCCACCGTGGGGTCTAGTGGCTAAGGTACTCGGCTGCTGACCCGCAGGTCGCGGGATCAATTCCCGGCTGCGGCGGCTGCATTTTCGATGGAGGCAAAAATGCAGTATGCGTGAGACAGACGTGCGATTTTCCGTGCGGTGTCGCATGGTGCTGCGTACCGCCTGCGACGTTTTTGGACACACGGCGGCGAAGGAGCTTTCAGCGGCGGGCTCCACCCCCATGCGGCTCCTCGGCATGCGCGGTCGGACGACTTTGTATCCCCGTAATTGAGCTCAAAACAAACAACATTGCACAGCCACGCTTCGTTGTTCCATAAAAATAATGAATAAAACGTCTTCGTGAATGACAAGCACGTCGCGACAGCGGTAACAGCTGATTATTGACGACTCTGACAGGTAGGCCTAAAGCGTGGCGGGCGCCGGCCGTCGCCTATACGCCATTCACACGTGAGCTCGTCATCGAGCGCTTGTTTTTGACAACACTATTAGGCATATGTAAGGCGTTTGTATACGCTATTACTTTCTCGATGCCATCGATGTGAAGAGTAAAGGTGGAAGTGAAGGTGACCATCGCAGAAACGCTGGTAGCCTTGTTTACCTGCGAAATGACCTTGCATCGCTGCTCACCATCTCCGGTCTCGCTAACGGTTTTAAAACAGGCGTTGTCGTGCAGAAGTGGCACACTTCAAACACCATTTTATTCAATCCGCAATAATATCACGTCACCAGGGAAATGTACTTGATGTTTGTCGTGATGTCAGCAAATCGGCAATGTCAGCAAATCCACGCTCTCACCGCTCCATCGACTCGCTTTAACTGGCCTTGATCACGGGTGATGGGAGCGGCTACAGAGAGATGGCGCCACTAGCGGCGTGACGTCACACGTCTGCTCGCGCTGTGATTGGCTGCTGCCATGCGGCGGTGTGATGTGGCGACGAAGATATCTGGCCGGTTTGATCATCGCACCGCACCAGCTACGCGGCGCTGCGATGATACGTCACGAAACGTCACGCAACGTCACCACTTCCAGCTGTCACATCGTCGCACCACACGCCGCATAGCACGAAAAATCGCACGTCTGTCTCGCGCTGTGAGGCCTGTGCTCAGATTTGGGTGCACATTAAGAAACGCAGGTGGTCGAAATTTCGGGAGCATTCCCCCACGGCGTCTCTCTAACCATATGGTGGTTTTGGGACGTTAAACCCCACATATCAATCAATTATCCTTTTCGTTCCGTATACCGGTGCAACGTTCTTTTTTCTAATTTTTATTGTGCATTTGGTTTTGCTTATCTATGTGCTGATCTCTTTGACCTGTGGTAGTAAATGTTTTTTCGCGCCTAAAACTTTCGCCTTGAGTACATCAATTTTCCTTGACACCGCCATGCTGCGTCGAATCAAATAACTTGTAAAGCACTCTGTGTCTGTTGAGGCAATCGCATGTCTAAGCTTCACTTGAAAGCTGACGTGTCTAGGCTTAGACGCAATCGCAGGATGCATGGGGTACCTCACGAAGTGTGTGGCACCAGACAAATAGACGAAGTCTGCCCAGGGAGGCTTTCTTGATTAAAGATCGATTCTCGAGTCTGCCGCGATCTTGCACCTTTGATCTAAAAGTTCAGCACTGACCCGCAAACAAAACCAACGAGATATTCAGAAAGCACTAGTACAGTAGTAAAAATGAGTATTTTTTTCTTTAATTGCGTTTTTTTACGGCACTACATCCATCTAAACATGTATGTCCCTCTTGTGAGCGTTTGTATAGACAATTTTAGAGTGCCTCTCAGGCGACAAATCCATTAAGACGTACTGTTACTCATTGTAAGTTACGCTAAAGGAGTAGCAATCAGTCGTGGCAGTTGCAGATACTTCAGCAGTTGGTTACCATTGTTTGATTCCACACGCCCAAAGAGGTGGTGGTAATGGTTCTAGAATGCACCTGATTTTTGTCTGCCATAAGGCGACACGGAAGACGGAGGAAGCATCCGATTCTTTTCGGTGCTGTTGAAGCGAGAGAGAAAATTGTCCCGGCGAAGGCCGGACGGCCGAAGGACGTACCCCGGAAGAGGGTGCACGGGCGAGGGGCGCACGTGGCGCGCTCCACGTGTCCGCGAGGTGGTGTGCGCAGCGGCGTGGGGGGCGGCAGGAGGAGGAGTCTCTCCCGAGGGGGAGCGCCCTATGGCGGCGGCACCGCCCGCGCCAGTCCCGCTCGGGCTGCCGGGCTGTAGCGTGCGTCGGTTGCAGTTGCTCTGCCGGTGTGGTGGCACGGCGGATTGAAGGTGGCAGGAGGAGCTGTGCGGCGGCGTGAGGACCGTCGACCTCAACGGTGGAGCCCGCGCTCTGCTACGCGCCGGCGGCGGCTCCGTGGACCTTGTCGGAGCGCGCGCGCGAACCCCTCAGCGTGCAAGTGTGCCACGATCAGGGCCGGTGGACGCCGTGGGAAGCTGTGCTGTTTTCCCGACGGGCCGAGCTGCCGTTGGCGGCCTCGGGCCGCGACGGCACCGAGCGGCCCCGGAGCGCGGTGCTGCGCGCCGAGCGCCGCCGCACTTCGCCCAGCGCCACGGCGAGCGCCGGCGAGCACGGCGCCGAGACGCTCGACCTGTCGCCTGCCGCCGCCGGCCGCAAGCGCGACGTGAACGGCGTCATGGCCGTGGCCCGCGCAGCCGGACAGCCGCCGCCGGCGTCGAGTCCCGTCTACGCTGGACGCTTCTCCGTCGCCAGGTGAGCGCGCGTCGCTGTCCACCAAGTCTGAGCAAAACGTGAACTTTTGCTCCCGCTTGGTCCGCGCGCACGTGCCACCCGCGGTCGTGCATTGACGCGCGCGAATTTCGTGAGTCCGCGACAACTCGCGCTGTTGCGTGAGCGGTGTGTATGTCAATGTAAGCGTGTTGAGCACGATTTTCATCAACCCCTTTGGGTGCATGGAGGGGAAACTTCGCTCACATGTCGTTCAGGCATCTAGAAGATGCGCGGCAATAGACGAAGTAAGTGACAGTGGATATGAAATCATGTTAGTTTAGTCGCGTCTGTGCATATGTTATTTAACATGGGATTTTGCGAACCCAGAATTTGAAGGTGCACACTGCCGGGCTTCAGAATTTGAAGGTGCACACAACGTAACCAGGCATGTGGTTTTGGGCGTCCATGTCGGTTCGCGAAATTGAAAAAAAAAAAAACAGCTCGTTACTGTATTATGGAGCGTGGCTCTTACGGTGTGAGAGAAGCACGTTGGTGCGCACGACAAACACTCATCTGTCTTTGTTTCGCGTCATCGAAAACGATGATCAAAATAGCTGCAACGAACCAGCGTGCATTTATATTATGATCTCTATAATGAATGAGAGTCCTTTGGTGGCACTTCCGTCTACTTACTATGATTGACGACTTGTTATAGTAGTAGAGTTTTGTTATAGTAGACACCCATCTTATTTGGAGCCGACAGCACAACGCTAAGTCCGCATATCTACATTGTTTCCTGTGACATGCGCAGTCCGTTGCTCGAAATACCGCTCGATTACTGCGAAAACATTCCATGGGTTTTGTTAGTCTCAGCATTGTGGAAAAAACCTGACACTGCCCTAGATGTGGTCTCATGCTCGCTTTCGCCTCCATTGTAATCCTCAAAAAGTTGCGCAGCCAGGTAACGGTAATCTGTAAATATGACACCCTCCTGTTCCCTCCCTTATAAAATAAATTATATGAGCTCACGGAAGCTTCATGTAGCTTTTGACTATTACGCATCACTATAGGAATGAGGTGCTACTTTCATATGCATTTAGCTCCCATCTGTACAAAAACTGTGAAAGATACCTCGATATTGTCGTCAGGAAATGGTTGTTAAAGAAGGACACATCCCAAGCCTCACTTAGCTAGGTGCCTTTCTAAACGAACGTATACATTATCGGTCCTTGAAAGGTTTTAAAGAAAGGTCGCTTCATCATGGCAATCACATCTGGTACGCTGGTCCACGTTGATGATCTTGTACCTCTGTTCCAAGAGTTGAGTAATGCGTGTCATCCAAGTGATTTCCTGCACGCACGTCATCTGCAATAGAAACCGCGTTTGTAACGGCATTCATGCGTAACGTGATGCAAAATTTCCTGTTTACACTGCAAAAAGCCGTTCTCCCCTCGAGAACAAAGGACATTTAAGGGTTGCAGTTAGGGCGTGTAAGTAGTTTATATGTTGGGTAGGCTGTCACGATGACAGTTACAAAGAAAAATCGAGGGGTGGGGAAGGGAGAGGAGGAGGTGGGATATGTTAAACTCAGCATCTTCGCGTTTGACATTGTATGTCACCATGAAAACTACTCTATACCTGCGAAGCGCTAAGGGCATTCTTGATCGGGCGTGGTCCGGCTCTAATAAAACTTCTTGGGCAGCTTGGTGAGATTTGGAAAAATATCATCTTGGGGCGCTAAACAGATGCGTGCAATGGACAAACACACAGATCACTTTGTGCAGTTGTGTGTGTTTCTCTTGTTTTATATACAGAAATCTACATTGAACGACTTCTACCATCGGTATGGACAAAGGGATCAGTTTATTGCTTTCTCTTTACACTGTTTCCAGAAGGCAGGTGTCTTGTGGCAAAGTTGCCTATATAGTGAAAATATTTTTCGCGTTGTCTCATTGTATTCGTTTGCCATATGCATAAAAAAGCGCGCAAACCATGAACTACCCTCCTCTAGCAGTTCTGAGCAACGTACATACACATTTTCTGAATGCTGCAGTGCCAAATAGGACAATGGTCTATGGATCGCGCATGGTATGCATGTCATCTATATAGATAAAATTTTCTTCACCCTTTTTTTCACGTAAGTTTGCACGTTTCAGACAAAAGAATTGTGTTTTACGTTCCCAGACATGGGGGAGGCTGAATTCGTGCCTTCGTATAAGGACAGGGTTATCAAACGCTCTTGTTTCACAGTGTCACTGCAATATATATAATATTGCCATACCTTTATGACCTGGCAATCGACACTCTCTATTGAGCAGTAGGCATTGGAGCACAATAGCCTTTGGCAATAGCGTCGCCCTAGTCTTATTCATCGATATCTTAGGGTTCAATCGTGTGCCTGGTTGAAGAGCTGCTGACTGTCCTTCAGCCATTTGAGCAAATGCATGACGCGGACTGAGCTTTTGTGCGGCTTTTCAAAGAACCTCGCAACGAAGACACGCATGTGCGCATCGATGCAATCACTGCATGGGCAGTTTCTTCGGTGTATACACCGCTGCAACAATCTCCTTTGCGTGACCACACGCAAAGACGGTTTCGGCCTGCCACTCCAACCTGTTCGACCGGGGTATTAGCACAACGTCGTGTGTCGCCAGACTGGAAATACTGCGTCGTCACATAGTAAAAGACATCGATCCTGTTGTATTTGTTTATATATAATTGCAACAAGCCGCGCCACTTGTGGCGAACCCCACGGCCGTGGACACGATGTTATCGATATACTCTCCAAGAACGCCGAAACGTACAAGCATCAACAGTGACTGGAATGGGCACGAGAAAGTCTGTCCCAGAAATGGACGTCAGCTCTTCTTTAGAAAATTTCCTGTTTTGTAAGAGATCACGCACATTTTTAGCATCACTGGCTATAGCGTGAGGCATGATCGGAGGCTACAGTACAAAGTTGGTTTCCCAGGAAGGAACTCAGCACTAAAGAGTGTGTACACCATGCAATCGACGCCATCGTGAGTTGTACCGAAGCAAGTGCAACAATGTCAAATAAAAAAGGAAGAAATGAGCTGTGAACAGTGACTATCAGGCATTTTCTCGCGGATGTTTTACTTTCCCATAAGCCCGCTTCACTATAGCATTCTCGGAGAGCAGCGGCGACTTTCCGACGTTTACGGTCCTCGGATAGCCGGCCGCCGCTGTCCATTCTTCAATCCACCGGCGAGTGTTTTTTTTTTTTTTTTACAAGTAGACTGAGTCAGCGCGAAACTTTTATAAATTCACTCTGACGCGCTCATGCCCATTAGTTCCGTGACCGTTGCCTCCTTCTGCGCATCGTCCTTCACTGACAAAGCCGGGGACGTACACACCCATTTCTTCGCTTCTAACGACTGAGCGAGGCAGGACCTGTGCCGGTTTAATCGCCCAACAGCCCTGGATTCTACGAAGAATTGCACAGCACCACTTATTCTTACTGCGCAAGAGTCATGAAACTTCAGTCATCTCTCGAACAGTGCCACCGAAACCAAAATAGTCATTCGCTCGGAGGATTTCAAGCTGGACGGTTGTGCCCTCGCGATCTCCGACTTCAGCGTAGCTCCCGCCGACTGGTTCGCCCTCCGCGGTCTCCTGATGCCGTGCAGCTCTCGCATTGTGGCACCCCGCCCTTGGACTGCTTCGACCGGATCCCCACTTTCCTATCTCCTTCTTTTTTCCTCTCGTTGGCTGGCGGCTTCTTCTCCGTCTATTTTCCTTCTATTCTTTTTATCCCTCCTTCATTCTCCCTATATCTTTTATTCCCCATATCCCATTCCTCTGCTGACCTGTTGAGGTGTCCTCGTAAGGAGAGACAGTTACGGGTCGGCACCTTCCTTTTCTTTTCTTCTGATATAACCACTTATATTTCTAGGCGCCCCCCCCCCCCTTCCTTTGCTCGCTCTCTCCTTTCTCTTTCCTCTCTTCGCTCAAGTCTATTATCCCCCATTCCCCTTCCCATGTGAACCACTGCTGAGGTGTCGCACTTAGCTGCAGACAGTTGCGGGGTTCACTTTTCTTTTCTTTTCCAATTTTAAGAACCACTTCCCCCCCCCCCCCCAAAATAGTATATGCCCGTTCCACAAACATTATATTGTGTGCGTGCGCCTTGTGTATTCGCATCTTTATTTTATTCCTATTTTTCTACCCCCACCTCACTTCAGTGAATAGTTGCCCTATTCACTTCATTGAATAGGGCAACTAATCATCCATATCAATCTCCCTACCTCCCTCATGACTCCCAGCTTCACCACAAAACACTTTTTCCTTCTATTATGGTGAATCATTAACAATCAATTAGCTAGGTTTTTGACGTTCTAAACTACCTGCTTATCAAACTGAAATCGATCCTGCGCTTCACCTCGTTCCAAGATCAAAAATCTGCTGCTCCGATATTGGTTGGTTGGACTATTTTCTTCGTTGAAAGCATATAACAATGCAAGCGTGCACCACTCCTTCAATTCATCGTTAAAGGCCTCTATAAAAATGTTGACTGCTATAGCAATGTCCAGCAATCATATAAAGCGCAGGTCTTAAGCTCAGCTCAGCTAGCGGGCCGCAATCAGAAAATTTATTTAGTCCGGGCCCGCATGGGTCGGGACAGAAGGTTGAAAGGAGGGGGTAAAATCCCTCAACGCTGCCTTTTGAAGCAATGCCTTTCCCCTATCTCATGCAGAGAATAATCCTGAAGGAGGTTTGGTGTGAGGCTTGGAGAAACATAACGGTGCTTTCCAAAATTGCTCAAATCAGGAGGATGGTTCTCAAATATAGAGATCTTGTTCCGAGGTATCGTTTCAACGCATGATGGCTGCGTAGAATACTTAAAAATGTTTGAGACCAGTCCCGTCTCTCTAGCTTACCCACCAGAACATTCATATTTGAAATAGGTGAGCAGGTAACGCGAATACCATTTAACTAGGTCAATGCCATTTTGTTCCCTATGCCGCGGGCCGTGTGTTGGAAACTTCCGATAGAGAGTGATTGAGGTATAAAGAACAACGTGTATAGTGCTTTCAGCTATTTGTTAGGAACCGCTCCAGTCCTGATTTGATTCCCCGCACCGCAAGTACTTTCGCGAAGAATTCGAAACTTCTAACAGCGAGGCTGTTCTAGCTCGGTGTAAATTATTGTGACCCGAAATTATGATCATCATGAGCTGGCATCGCTCTCTGTGTCGTCGTCTTCGTCTTCTGTTTCGTTCCGTGACAAATGCGCCAATTTGTCTGGCGTTATAGCAAGGGGGAAGCACAAAGCGAAGCAGTGTTTTGAGGGTGGGGAGGAGGGCGAAGAAAGAAAATGCGTCCCACTTCTTCCCACGGGGAGCAACTCGAGTAAATGCGTCACAGAGTGGTGGGAGTATCGCGTTAATGTTTCGTAAGGGGGTATGGTTTGGAAATGCTTAATTTTTATTTAGTCTTTATTACTCTTATTTATTGAATGAAGGTGCGTTGCCTTCAACGTCAAGCGAAAGCCAAGTAAAGACGCCCTTGACTGAGTTCCGAACGCGCGATTGATCCAGTGCCTATAGCTGAGGTCCGCTAGCTGAGCTGAGCTTAAGACCCGCGCTTTATGTGACTGTTGGCAATTGTTAGCGGCCAATATTTTTATAGAGGCCTTTAACGATGCTATAAAGGAGTGGTGGCCAGTGAATGGTTGTGCAGTGCCAGCAGTCGTTTTTTAAATGCAAAACGTTTCTCAGCAAACTTCGGCGGCTTTCAGATTATCTATCTATCTATCTATCTATCTATCTATCTATCTATCTATCTATCTATCTATCTATCTATCTATCTATCTATCTATCTATCTATCTATCTATCCGTGTACGTTTCGGTGCTTTCTTGGTCCCCCGCGTAACTTGGCGTGAACCAAAGTTAGCATAGGAGGATAAGATGGTTTGACGAATATGACGCGTTGGTCAAGACATGAATAATGTCTCAATCCCGTCGCGTACGTTGTCAAACACTTCCCGTCAGAGAATGGCACGTACCCACGGGCGGGTATGTGCCACAGGTGATAGACACTTTGTGTCTACCCAGGAACGACGAGAACATGCAAATTTGAACGCGTGAGCGTTAACAAAGCTCGACATGGGTATACCGACATGGGTAGCGTCTACCCGACGAATGCAGAGAATACATGTCAGGGTCCCAGCTGGAATCGAACCCAAGCATCCTGCGTGGAAATGAAGCATTCTACCACAGAGCTACGCCAGGTCTCGGAACTACTTTTCAAATAGACGATAATCTTCGTGAAACGTCAATATTGGTTGCAGTGCTGCCTACCCAATTTCATAGACATTACATATATACTCCTTTGGTACAGCCGTCACGTCGGGTTAACGTCAATCGTGGTTAGTTGTCATGCGCTGAATTTGATTTAGGCAGCAGTGTCCAGGGCCAGCATCCTCGCTATAGCATCAGCGCTTTATATCAGCTTCTAGTGTACGCATGCAAGTGCGAACTACTGGCTATATAAACATCTGCAACTCTTCAACATATGTCAGGGCGTGCAACATTTGTACATATATTTATCGTCATTTCATGACTTGTCGCTGATTTCGGCCTTGAGACGGCGCGCGTCTTGTGCGCTGGCCGCACTTGGAGTTCTACAGATACGAAACGTTGCCTCGGCTGTATACAGGTATCGACCTAGCCGGCGTGTGGGAACTAATTTAGACTACCTTTTTTTCCCCTTTTCGTTCACATTTTACATCCCTACATACAGGACAAGTACACTCACAGCCACATGTATTCATTTACGAGCTCTATTCATACATGTTTCGCCACAATGCATGACTGCATGAGACCGCTTAGCTCTATTTCGCACAACGCGTCGTGCACATAGTACAGCGATGCAAACCATGCACTCTAGTCTGGTGTAATCGTGATCGTCTGGCCAAACATTGTAGTGCTGAATAGTTTTCATCAGCAGCACTCGTTGGGCTCGATCACGTCGCAGTGGATTTGACGTGCCTGCCGGTGGTGCACTACGCGTCGAACGCGTAGCAGCGATGAGCAGTGCACTCGTGCACGCACTCATGTTTGTCTGACCATCCTAAGTGGTGCGGTGTGGCTCTGTCCGGCACCAGCTGGACTTACGGAGGGTGGTCAAGTTCATATAAATCACTTCATTTCATTTCATTTATTGCATCCTTAAAGGCCCGAGGGCATTACATAAGGGGGGGGGGGGCAAAAAATACGCTGTGAGTGTGTATAATTCAAGTTGAAGAAATTATTATAAACAATACAGTTCTAATATGGTAGTTTGGTCAAAAATGACAACAAAAATGAATCAAATAACACACAAAAGAAACGCTTTGGCTGGGAATTAGAGTACAAACAACTAGGCACAAGCAAATTATACATACAGTACGTTGGTAGAATATATTTACAGCCACGGGTTAATGGGTGGAATCAAAGTGGGATTCCAATTTTGCGCGGAATGATGTGCGGTCAGGTGTGGCAACAATGGTGTCGGGAAGGCGATTTCAAAGTGTTATTGCTTGGGGGAAAAAGGAGTCGTTCATTGCGGATGTACGGCCGTTGATTCGTGCAATGGGGTTTGAATGGTTAATGCGGGAAGAAGTTTTGTTTGGGGGCTGTACAAGTTCGTGTCTTGATTGGGGTCGGAAAAAGAAACTTCGAAGCTCACGAACAGCTTAGTACGTGGCCGCCACCCGCCTATTCTCGCCTGGTTGGGGTAAGCCTGCGCGCGTAGTGTGTGGGTGTAAATGCCCATTCCTCGCGAGTCACGCCCGGGGCGCGCGCGCTGAAGCGCTCGGGCAGCGTACGTGTGGTTCGGGCTTTAAAACACAGCCCCTTGATGACATCTGGTTTCGTCCACCGATGTGCCTTAAAGGGGCCCTTCAATACTATTGAAGCACCTATTTTTTATTTGTGGTTTGCCCAGTAGCTGGAGATAATTTTAGCGTAGGTCTAAACGCCGATATCAAATGATTAGTATTTTAACCACGAAATAAAGTCGCTACATCGCTGCCGACCACATCACCACGTAGTGGCGCTCGCTAGAACTTTGCGGGCGGAAGTGACGCTGGAAGGTTGCCGCTATATGATTGGATAAATGTAACGTTGTAAGTGATCTTAGTGTAAGATCACAACTGAGGTTACTAAGCTGTGACACCCTGGCTCCTCAGCGCGCTGCATTAACCATCAAAGCCACGCCGCTCATACTGTCTGCCTCACTAACGGCGAACTATGTATGAACCATTTACCACTGGCTTACTGTCAATTGACTTGAAAGCAACATTCTTGGACAAAGCATGTGCTCTGTTTCGACAAGACATGATTTCCCTAAACATTGACGTGTCCGACAGCTTGATCATTGTAGGGGTGGGTACACTGAAGCACATACAGTTGGATGAAAGTAACATTTCAAAACGGCTCTGGCTCCACTTTCACTCGGAAGTTTCACTCTGAAGTTTCACTCTGAAGCAACAGAAGAAATCGCTCGCATCAAGTCCAAAACTATTCGGAAAGTTGGTGGTCCTGTCGGGCCTGTGCATTTGGATCACATCGAAATGCGCACCGCCATTTTCACTTTAGACGATCAAACTGAACTCGCTGCCCCAGATGAGTTGTCGTGACGCTTGCACCGTTGAAACATCGCACGGTGTCATCGTCGCAACAGTGTACATCTCACCAAGAACCTTCGAAGACTGACGTTATGAACTTCCTGCTGCACAACTATCGTGCAGTGTGCCCACAGTATCTACCTGCGATGGTCACATGGAGACATCCACGTTAATGTACTTCGACTCGTGAAAACCAATGACTTGTCACGTTTCTCGACGCCGAGCTTGGACTTCGCCTCCTGTCGTATGTGACGCAGCCACCTATATATTCACAACACCTGTTTAGATGTGGTGGTTACTAAATTACTGTCAATTCAAGCACAATTGACCATGTTCACTACATTTCGTATTGTTTCCAAATCTCCTAGCCTTACTTCGTATAACACCCCGATGTATTGCTTTCGCATTCATTGCTTCAGCCGTGTTCCGACAATGACTTTTTCCTAATTAGTAATGAATTAGAGGCATAGCCAGAATTTTTTTTGGGAGGGGGGTTGGGTTCAAATATATCTTATGTCTGTTCGCTCATACGTCTCTATGTGTGCCTCTTTTTTGGGGGGGGAGGGGGGGAGTTGTATTCTCTCCAACACCGAAATTTTCTTGCTACGTCAGTTTAACGAGTCTACATTTCACAGAAACTGAGTGCAATTCAGCAAAGTATCAGTTCTGCTTGCATAGGAAATCTTTCATCAACCATATTCGTTCCGTGTTCTTTTAGTTCGAATCAGAGACGTGGTTCCTAAAGTGGACTTCTCATTGAGCCCGCTGTAAAACATTGCCGAGGTGCTAAAGAAAAGAACGCAACCAAAGGTATTCGCACCTTAGTAGCAGGTCTTCTATTTTTAAAAAAAAAGCTCGTTGGCCACTCTTCTCCTTGGGCGTGCGTGACAAGCAGGTCGCGGTCACAGTAAGCCGCAATTAGCTTCGCAGGAACGAAAGGGGAAAAGAAAGCGGCGATAAACTTTTCCAAGCGCAAACTTCATCAGCTGTATCCGTGACGGGGACTCGGCGGCTCGAGTTCTCGGAGGGCGCCTCGCTCTTTACTCGCGGACGCGGCGTAAAAAAAGGCAGTCCGCCTTTTGTCCTTTCCTTGTTTTGTTTTCCCTCCGCTTTGTTTCTCGTTAGCCGTGGCTCTATTTAAGCATGATTGACAGTTCTAATTACGGCACGCTTTTTAGCGTCCTTCGAATGCCCTGCCCACGGTTTCAGCGATGAGTTTTTTTTTTTTTTCGACAAGAGACCGTCATCTTCACACGTGCGTATATATAGTATTCAAGATGAAACGCCCCGGGCCTGTAATGGAGCGGCGCTGAACCGCCAATGTCGCCGCCTCGCTAGCTTCCTCTTCGTGATGATGATTCTGTCGGAAGCGTTCGAATCGGCCCCGGCGCGTTAAACGCTCGGCCCCCTTGTCAGCGTGAGGCGGAGAACGCATCAACGCCTATCACAAACCCGACATGAAGGTGCGTTCATGATGCGTCGGTAGAGCCTCCAGCAGGATCGCCTTCGCAGGCGGCACCCCTCAGAGGATAACCAGAATAAAGAAATGAGAATGTGCCCTTAGAAAGATATATCGTGCAAATCCCTTCGCAGCGTGAGCGTAGAGAAACCCGCCGATTACTGATACGCGAATTGCGTTCCGTATCTGCTCGGATGTTGGCTATACTCTTGGCAGTGTGGATGTGTACTACTATATGCTTGTTATACGCCTTCATCTCCTTTTCGATATCAAGCCTTGCAATTGTGACTGGTGAGCAAAGCGGGAGGCAACACAAAAAAAGCAAGAAATAACAGAAAGAAAAGAGGAGGGGGGTAGTTCTCCTGCGTCTTGTGCATTTTATTTCTGCTTTATTTCTTCGTTTTTTTTTAATGAATAGCATCTAGCTATGTTTCGGCCTGAACAAAGCTTGAAGGTCGACTGCCACTTATAAAGGAGTATTTCTGCACTATATGGGTGAAAAAGACGGTGAGCAGAAAGCACGTGCTTGTAATCACCTGTATATAGCTTTTTGCAGTTCTATAGGCACGTGTTACGGGAACAGGGAAGCAATGCTTTAGGGTGCTACATTGAGTATTGCGCACACGCATATCGTGGTAGGCCGATGGATAAGTTGCCTATATGCGCTTGGTGGTGTCCATCGCATTAATTCTCAAACTGAAAATATCAGCCGGTTTGCTATTTTTTCCCCCGAGTGCGGGCTCCTATCAGCCAGCTCGATAACAACGACGGAACCGCTTTCCGTTGAGCCGACTAGCTTCAAGACACACAGTAGACCTCATAAACTCAATAACCGTGGCAATTATTGCTTGTTCGTTGGGGTTTTCCGGAAGACTTGAGAAAGCGTGATCGGCTGCATCATTCGTACGTTAAACGAACATTCTGAGTGTCCAGACTGTGAAGATGAAGTGCAAACGTGAGAGACGTGGCTTTGATAGACGACTACACGTTTGCTGTAAGCAGCAGAGGGGAGTGCCGTTGCACAATGTAATAAAAATTTTGTTGGTGCAAAATCGTGATAAACTAGCAATGAGTACATCTTGCAACCATATACGATTACAAGAATTTGAACTATATATCATTCCAATTCAAGTTTGCCACAGGACTAAGAGGTTATATATATACTGCTTTCTTGTTGACCGCGCTAAGAAATGCTTCATGTACAGAAACCGCCAGTATACTGAGAGAATGGGTGAGGTGCCTGTTGTTCGACTTTTTAACAGTGGCTGTACAGCCAGGGACAAATGTTTCCAGAACGCAATTTTTTTATCATATGGTGTTTAGGTTATGTTGGCGCTTATAGGAAATGGGTGCAATTTAGGCTCTGCTAATGCATGCATGGCACCTGCAATTTCATGGCTAACTGTAGGTCGAGGGATCGAATCCCGGCTGCGGTGGCTACGTTTTTGATGGAGGTGGAGATGTTGTAGGTCCGTGTGCTCAGATTTGGGTGCACGTTAAAGAACCCCAGGTGGTCGAAATTTCCGGAGCCCTCCACTATACGGCGCCTCTCATAATCATATGGTGGCTTTGAGACGTTAATCCCCACATATCAATCAATCATGGCTAACTATATATGTTGCCAGACATTTTATGCACAGGGTGATTTTTTTTGTTAAGCATAATGTTGCCAGGGCAAACGTGAATCCGGCTTTTGCGCAAATTTCGTACCTCCTATTCATTTCTTGCTCGATGCACGTCGTATCACTGAACGCGTGCGCAAAAATGATGAAGGTCTGCTGCGCCAAGAGGTGCCCCTTATTAGTGTCTCCACAGTAAATTTATATATGCGCACACATATAGCAGGCGCGTAGCGATTCGGCTAAAGAGATCCTCCATAGATTTTGCGGATGCTGCCTTCGAGCAAGCGCCCCGACTTATGACTCGTTGTTGGTGTACGTTGACTGTTTTCTGTGCGCATCCGCGCCCGTTGATATCTTGCCGACACTTGCAGCCGGAGCAGCTGCAAAGTGAGAGCTGCACATCAGCGGGGCGCATTGCGTGTCTCGTTCTCGTGAACTGCATCCTTTCCTTTGAGTATAAATGTTCAGGAAAGCTCGCAAACAGCAAGTACTCCCATAGGTATATAACGCTATTTTCGGCAAACCAACGCGTCATATCGAACCTTGCGTAGATCAGGAAATTCAGATGGCCCGAACCATGCATTGCCTGATTGCCAGCAGGATGGGGTAAATTTTAAGCGGCAACAACGAATCAGTTCCGCAACAATGTTTCGCGCGCGTCCGTTTGTCCATGCACGCCATAACTTATTTCCTTAAAGTCTGTCAGCCCTAAACGTGGCGCGGCTCGCAAAACAGTCCTCACGCCGCATGTGTGCAGTTATTTTCTCGTGCGCCATTACATTCTCAGGCTCCAAAACGTGCCGGAGAGATGCACGAAGAGACCGGCCCGTGACGCGCGTGTGGCTTTCGATGTGGCGGCCAGTGCCAGCAGTAATTAGTGGCGGTTTCGCTGAAAAGCGTGACGAGTTTGCCTCCTCCGGTGAAAAATGGGCGAGCTCGCGGGACATCTTCGAGTAATGGCGGTTTTCAGAGCACGACAAGCTCGCGCGCCTGATCAGGGCCAGAGCGCGCGCGCGCTATCGCGTTTCCGCGCCTAACGAGCTCACCCAAGACAATGAGCCGCAATCGCCAGGGCCGCCAACAGCGGGGCACGGAGGGCCCACAGCAGCCACCGGGCGTTTTGCTAACCTCAGAGCCCGTGATGAGGGGGCACCCGTTGCCGCGATAAAGGCACCACTGCAATTTGTCCCATTGTTCGGACCACTTTTCGCCCCAAAAGCAGACGCCCCGCTCAGGAGGGGTAGTATGTGCGGAGGCCGCTCAGTTGAAGATGGGGTGAGCACGGTCACTGGAGCGAAATGGCCGCGCGATCGCTCGCTGCGGCGGCGCTCCTCTGGATGGAGCGGCAAGGACACGATCCATTTTGAGCCCCCTACTAGCCCGCTCTCTCTTACACACACATACTCACAATCATCCCATTGTGCGTATTCCACGGAGGATCGGCTGCCCCAAAACAATGCACCCGGATGCACACTGCTGCACGTGCCAGTAATGGGCGTTAAGCTTCGCGACCAATGACCTATGGAAAACGTGCTCGCGAAAGATGCGCCGCTCGGAGACGGGCGCTCGCCCATTACTCGCACCCACATTTGGACCAGAATGAGAGACCTCCTTCGGTGTGTGTTCAAGGTGTTTCCAGCGCGTAAATATAGCCGGCCGCGGCTGCTGCAGCCATGCCCGCCGAGTCTTGGACGTCGCCTTGTTCGGCTACGGTGGAACTACCGCTGAAGGTTGCAATTCCATCGGCCCAGCTCGTCAATATGTGACCACCGCTATTTTTTTCTGTCCTGCTTGCGCTCGTCTTCCTGTGGCAATGTTCGTCGGTCTAGCAGATTGCAGGCTAGTGCGAAGCACATGCGATGCTACCATAATAAAAGGCACGGACGGCTATAGTCTTGAGATCTGTAATTTGACGTCTCCGCAGCAGCATCCTTTTCGCAACTCGCAGCAGTTGGTGGTGTACATATACTGTGGCCCGCTAGCGCAGTGGTGGGTAAATAACAGTAGCCAAAAATTGTGCCCCCCCCCCCCCTCCCAACTCTATCGGTCTGCTTTCTTTCTGCTAACTGCTTCTATCGTTTATGTACACCGTGTCAAAATTTACGGATAAGTTTTGCTATCGTAGAATTTCTTGTTATAAAAACAGCGGTGGTCAAAACCTGCAAAAATGCCCTTGTGGCCCTCTATAGGTACTTGTATAAATGCACTAAAGTAAAGTTACGAGGTTCATTTCGCGTTTTCTTGTTTTACACTGGCGAAGCCTGAAAACTGGACAAGGGTATACTGGTTCCATCGTGGCAGGAAGATGCGGGGTGGAAGGATACATGTGGTACCCGACGGGTGTTGCGGACCGCAAGGTATAGAGCCGTGGTCACGGGCGGTCCCGATGGCCTCTTCTCAGCCGTCGGTGGCAGGTGTGAAAAGGCTGGCCAGCGTTGAGCGCGTAATTGCGCTCATCCATCACCGAGGAAGCGCACACAGCCGAGCCCAGAGAGTGGGCCGCCGCAGCTCGTTAGCCCGCGCGCAGGGCAGGCTCGCGGTTCTGCTGCTAAGTCCACGAGCAGTGCGGCAAAAGCGCCTCCCCTCCTCCCCTCATTGACAGCGCTATGATACGGGGACGTTGCGTGGCTGGTGTCAAAAACCCAAGTTGGAAGCGTGGATTGTTCCGGCGCGTGCTCACGTTGGCTGGGCGTTACCTAGCGAGTTTGGTGGGTGCTTCGTAATCGCCCAGAAAAAGGTCTTGGTCGGCATTCCTCTCTCTTTTCAATCTTTTAAGCTATGGACGGAAGGAAAAAAAAATGGTGTTGTTAACGCTTTCAGCGATATATTGATGTTATATAATACACTTGCTGTCTATTCAGTCAAACTTCCCTCAACTTATAAAATTCACAGAATCATGTGGACGAATGCATGAACCGGATGACCTGCAAAAACATGAATACGTTGTTAAAATGGCGAGGTTTAGAACTTGATTGCGCGGATGGGTGGGTGTGACTAATGTCAATGACACTTCATATGTATGCTGACAGAAACTCGACTTCAGTTTGTATGCATGGTGGATGATGCACGCACTTGAAATGGACATTCGAACTGTATCAGTATATATACAGCTATATACTTTACAGTACATACATACATACATACATACATACATACATACATACATACATACATACATACATACATACATACATACATACATACATACATACATACATACATACATACATACATACATACATACATACATACATACATACATACATACATACATACATACATACATACGTATGTATGTATGTATGTACTGGCGCGAGCTGCAGAAATTTTCTTATTGGCTCCACTTTGAGGTGTATACCCTCAAAATGTGGCAAGAAATAGATTGTGTGTTGCAGTTCGCGGTTCATCATACACGTCCATCTAACACTTCGCGCGAATTTTGATTACAATGCCACTGTATTTCTTGAGCACATGATAGATACCTTGACAGTATCTGTTAATATCGCAATGGAGAATTATTGGCTCGCCAATCCTCGGAACGATTTTGCCACCAGAGCGGCTTGATAGTCTTTTCACTTTTAGAAGTTGGACAAACGCAAATTCCCGAGTACCGGCCGAAAACAACGAAGCGGGTGCGGCCTTAAACGCGCTTTATGTCTGCAAAAAGACTGAACAGGTTGTTATGACATGCTTTTTTGCCAGAAAGGGAACCGCTGGTGCCTGTGCGAAATGTGCCTGACGTTTTTTGGGCTTTCTGGCACAGCTGCTTCACCTTGTCGGAGGACGTTTTCCAGAGATATCTGGGAAGGAGCCTCGTTTTTACTTGACCGCTATGACCGATTCTAGTGGCACGAGCACGCAAGAGTCAGGTAGAATTTATACGGCCAATCGAAAGGACGGCGAAACCGGAGTGGAAAACAGCAACTGCAGCTTCAAGAGAATGACAGAGGACGAGCGCCCTTGATATATGTCTCTGTTGCAATTTCTGGCCGCATTGATTTCAAGTGCGTGCTCTACTACGTTTTTATACTTTTCATCTTCATCCCTCTTCAGAGCCGTCATTGGGGTCTGGTAATGGTGCTCAGCTGCTGACCCGCAGGGATTGAATACTGGCCGTGGCGCCCGTGATGGAGGCGAAAATCCTTGAGCTCCTCGTGCTTAGATTTGATTGACTGATTGATATGTGGGGTTTAACGTCCCAAAACCATATATACACACACGGGCCTACAACATTTCCGCCTCCGTCGGAAATGCAGCCGCCGCAGCCGGGATTTGATCCCACGACCTGCGGGTCAGCAGCCGAGTACCTTAGCCACTAGACCACCGCGGCGGGGCGTGCTTTGATTGATTGATTGATTGATTGATTGATATGTGGGGTTTAACGTCCCAAAACCATACATACACGGGCCTACAATATTTCCGCCTCCATCGTAAATGCAGCCGCCGCAGCCGGGATTTCATCCCACGACCTGCGGGTCAGCAGCCGAGTACCTTAGCCACTATACCACTGCGGCGGGGCGTGCTTAGATTTGAGTGTATACGTTAAAGAAGACCATGTCGAAACTTCCGGATCCCTCCACTACGGTGTCTCTCATAAACATATGGTGGTGTTAGGACGTTAAAGCTCTGAAATGATTATTATTATTATTATTATTATTATTATTATTATTATTATTATTATTATTATTATTATTATTATTATTATTATTATTATTATTATTATTATTATTATTATTATTATTATTATTATTGTTGTAACCCTCTTGATCTTGGCCTATTCTCTGTTTTTTTTTTTTCAAGTTTTATCGCTTTTCAGGCGTCGAGCGCAGGGTCTTGACCACACTTGAGCGTCGGTGGGGCACGAGCGACTATTAATTAGGCGCAAAACGCTTCTGGCTGCTGACTGTTTCGTACACTAAAGATTTTCTCTTTTTCTCTGTAGACAGCTTCTCGCAAGGGAAGATCCCTAATATTGGCGCCAAAAGCTGTATTCCTCCCAGTAATCAGCGTGCGCTCATAACTGGGAAAAATACGCTCCCCAGAGTCCCGCGAAAAAAAAAAATGGCAACAAATTAAAGTTCTAGATTGGCTCCACCTTACAATGTCTCGTCGGTGCAAGTGCGCAATATATCTTGGCAGCTACGTAAATGACACGTACTAATCATGTACCTGCCGGGTAAACGAGATTCTCGGAATAAACTGCACAGAATATTTCATATTGCAAATACCGTACCAAATAATTCCTGTGTTTTTCGCCTTGCTCGCTTTTTTTTTCTTTTCTTCTTTCACCTCTCAGTCGGCTGTTCACTTGCGAGTCGTCGAAAGTGGAGCCTGTCCCTTCTTTTCAGTCTTTCATTCTGCCACAAATACAGTCGACCCTACCAGACCCACATTCCCTGATGCCAGCTTCTCTTCGCCATTTATGAACCGCCTTTGTTAATGATGCACGCAGCGTCAGCATAAGCTTTTTTTTTCTTTTACAAACAATGATTGACAAACGTGCCTCTCTTTTGTCCGTCCTCGTCTTCGCGACTTTGACATTTGACATCAGGTCATATATAGTCTGGTAAATGTGGACTCGGGAGTCCAGTAGCCTTTCCGATTTCGTCGTTCGTCCGTAGTCAGAGACGGGGTACGCGCGGAAGCCGTTTTATGTGTTTTGCATTGTTCTATAGGTGCTCACCGCCACGGAGTTTCTATTTGTAAGCATTCGTTAGAATGTTTATATAATGCTTTTAAATATATTTTAGCAGTTCCTATTTGTTTCGTAGTTGAGTACCTAATTCGCCGTATTGGATTAGTCGGCTCTCACTTAGCCTACGTCCCCCCCCCCCCCTGTTTTCGCATCTAAAAAATGCTAAAGCGAAGTTCGTCTATAGCGGGCTGAATTTCACCGCGTGTTGAATTGGGCTAGTTGGTGCATATATGCTGGCTTTGAATGAAGGAACAGCGCTGAAACAGGACGGAGACGAGATTGTGTCTCGTCTCTGTCCGTGTTTGTGTCTTCTCGTCTCCGTCCTGTTTCAACGTTGTTTCTTCATTCAAAGCCAGTATGAATTTCAGAGCTTTAACAGGCAATGAAGTTTATTCGCAATCGGACGCCTATTACATTTCTTTTTTTTTTTTGGTTTTTCGTCCGTGCCAAAATTTGTGGTTTTCATAAGAAACGTTCGCGGCGCGGCCCTCCTTATCAGCGGCATGAGTGGTGTAAAGCCGCCGCAGCATGTGTATTTCTCCGTTTGCTGCGACCGCGGCCTTCTATACGTGACTTACCAGCGCTCGTGTATCGCAAAGACTCCCAAGAAAGGGGGAAAAAACAGACAAATAAAGGGAAACGTTTGCGACCGTGGTGACACGTATAATGCTGCCTCCCCCCCCCCTCTTTTTTTTTTTTTTTTTACGTCGCGGGCCAGCATGGCACACAGAGCGCGCGCGCCCGATTCCCACGCACCGATTTCGGGCGACAGGGGCGGCGCCGGCTCTTCAATTCTTTTTTTAATTCCTCCGCGTCGGTGGGAAGGAAAACAAGATCGAGCTCGGAAACTTGGTTCGTTCGGTATCGCTGGAACGCCGCGAAAAAGAAAAAAAAACAAAAACTGCGCAGCGTGTTTTTTTGTACACTCGGCGGGTGATTAAACCTCCATCGATCTGAAAATGGATTAAACGCCGGCGAAAAAGAGCCGTCTCGCGCTCCTTTCGACGCCCTCGTGCCTCTCTCCTTCATAGTGCGCCTCCTGCTCTGTGTGCGCGTCCAGGGGCTTTTTTTTTTTTTTTAATTTTCTTTCCTCTCCTTTTCGGAGACTGCACCGAGCAATTTGCGCCGAGAAAGAAACACGCCAATTGCAAGCGTGTATGGAAGCGCGAAATCATCCGCGCGCTGCGCAAGAAGCTTTCCCTTTTTTATTAATACTATTTCATCACATTTTCGATCATTTTTTATCCTCGCTTTCGTGTTATTGCTTGTATTTGCGGACCGCGTAACCGTTTCGCTTCACGCGCCATTTATCGACACAAAGCCCATCGCGCTGTGTCCTTTCTCCGGTGTTGTGAGCGCGCGTATGCTTAAAAGCGGGGCTTCCAAAGAAGCGCATCTTTCTTCGATCAGCGTCGACCGGTCTGAAAGTGACAACTGTAATTACAATGCACAAATGGTTTGGGAGGATTGCGAGTTTCCAACCGTGCTGGTTTTGCGCGAGGTAAACTTTTCTTTCTTTTTTTTCCGTTTACATTTGTCTCATTCGAACCCTTTCGCTCGGCCAATAACGAAAAGGCTGGGATGTCTTCGCCGATTCTGACAGAACTGACAGCACTGTTTCTGCATCGCAATTATTCAAAATTATATGTGACGTATTCATGCACTGCTTCATGCACGAACTGGAAATGATACGAAACAAAAGGCAAATCTTTCGATGTGTCCAACCATGTGCTCGGAGAGAATCGTGACGTTCGTTAAAGTGGTGCGAGAAAGCATTCCGCATATATATCGCCGACTTCACCGTACCGACGTTTGACCATTTTCCGCTGTAGCATTTAAGATATATCGACTTGACATTATTATTATGCACCGAAGATATATTACATCCTATTCCAGTGTCCAGTTCCGACCTGGCGTATAACTCGCCAGTTGCAATATATTGCTGTTTTAGTCTTAATGGTTGACGGTCGCGTTTACGTATGCATTACGAGGTCGCAATGTGGCGTTCTTCTCTGCACTACCTGTGCTGAGCCTTGTCCTACTTTCCGTGTTTATGCATATTCCACACGCATTAAAGAACCAATTACTTGGGATTAGGACAAACGTATTTCCCATCAGATGTATACGAATGCATTTGCATCTGAATGTTATGGCTGTAGAGCATCACATTTTACTAGCAGATTTAACGTATAATGCTGAAATTAATTGCGATAGTAGCAAACTCGTGCATTTTCACGAGTTTGCTACCAGTCAATCGCAGTGCTCGATATTCTAATCATTGTTATTAACACAAAAAAAAACGGTCAGCCAATGCTAAACAGCCCTGTTACTTGCGAAAAGCTTCGTTAAATTTGGCCCCAGTGTCCGATCTTCAACGTGTTTTTAAACGGTTGCGTGAACACGACAGGCTTTAAGATCACGTTGCCTTCTAACGTACGCGCTGTTTTTTGTCTGTGCACCCGCCTGCCTATTGCGTGCCAACTCGTGAGTGGGCCCTCATCGGTATGAGTTGGAGAATCCTGATGGCAGCTACATCCGGTACAAGTCATTCGCATTGTGTTGAGACGATAGAAACGGTAACTGCTTTCACGACGATGGACCAGTAGTTTGTAAGCAATCATTGGGGTTATCGAAATGTCTCAAGAAGACATCGTGATGTTCATAAGAGGGCGCACCGTTACCCGTTCAATGGGGAGGGGGCAGCCTGTTTGTAGAGTACGAGAGAAAAAATCTTGTATGCTAAAATGAAAAGGAATCGATAACGTGCTTCTCATGGCCTGTCATTGCTCATCGGCTTTCCGGAGACTAAGCGGCCGCGGAATGCAACGTCAGCTGACTTTATTGTCGGAAAAATTTGTGAGGCCTTGTCACTGAACTTGAAAATTTGGCGCCCTCCTTGGGCGGTTACGGGGGTCGCCAGGCAGTTTCTTTCGGTTGGGCTAAAGGGACGTCAAAGTATAGGTGCTTATCAGTGATATTTTTTGTGTGTACACAGGCCTTGCCTTATATTTCCTGTGGCCAGCATACAAACATTAATCGCTCGCCATCTCCACCGTTTACAGTGTGAGAAAGTCACACAGTACGCCGCTGTTGTGTGTACATGGTGCTTTTGATTGCTTCTTTTGTTCCTTTCTTTTCTTCTTTGTTGATTCGGCATCATTCTGGTTCATCCCATTCCAGCAGCAGCAGCAGCCGTCACATTTCTATGAAGGCATAATGCAGCAGATCAATATACTATCAGCGTGAAATGAAACCCTAGCAGCGGCAAGCCTTCGAGATGGTATAGTGCGCACCGTTCAGTTATCACGATTGACAGACGCGCGCATCCCATTCGGTGGCTCTGTGCATATATAGGCGTACCGGCCCATAGTGATAAGTGAATGGCGCGCACCATACTATATCGCGAAGTCTTGACGCTGTTCGGGTTTCATTTGATGCAGATAGTACTTAGATTTATTTGTACCTTAAAGAACCCCGGGTGGTCGAAATTTTCCGGGACCTTCCACTACGACATTCCAGGGTATCATATCGTATCTTTAGCACCTAACTTCTTGTAATTCTTATTCGATATCAGTTTCATGACGTAGTGATAACCAGCTCTAACCGAATTTATCTTCCCGGACTTTCACGTTTCAATAAACAGAGGCAGACGCAACAGTCCATTCGATCGTAAATTCTGCCCCTGCACCCGCAACTCAAGAGCACCGATAAACAAATGCGAAGCGCTGCTTCGTGACTGCACTCGAAACCTGTCTTATCAGCAATAACGCGTCGCAACAGTCATCGATGCAGGTGCTGCGCCTGCGCACTTTCCTGCCTGATAATACGCGCGCACGCATGTCAAAGCACGTCCATGAAGCGCGCGCCTTCAAAATCGAAGCCATGCATGCATGCAGGTGCGAGTCGTGAAAAAGATACAGCGGCGGCCAATTTCAGCGGATGTTTCGACAGATGCGGCAGCGATTTGTCGAGCGCAGTCCCAGCTCGGGGGCCCGCGGCAGAAAACCTTCCAGGTGCTGGCAGATTACAGTCCGCCTAATTGGCTGCGACCGGACGGGTGTCGTTATAGGACGCAGCTGGGCATATCATTATCCCGTGTCCGGGCGTGATGATGTGATTGTGGAGGTGTTGGTGCGCAATGTGAGCTCCATCGACAGTTTCAAGCGTAGACCGGCACCTCATTATTCGAGCGCACATATCGCGCCACGTTGCCGAGGCCCGCCCCAAACGCCACGCGACGTGGAGTAACCGCTAAACGGCAAAAGTGGTAGCGCCACCTTGCGTCCGCTGTTTCAAAAGTGCCCGGGCGGCACCAGCGCTTCTCGCCGACCGACGCTCCAAGCGAAACGTGCCGCGGCAATCAAAGAAACGAGACTCATTTGTGGCCGGGATCCCTTCATTGCGCTCAGCTTCTTCTACGGCGTCCGCTGTCAGCGCGGGGAAGCCGGCCTGCCGCGGTGCGGGCGTTCTTCGCGTTCCCCTGGGCGACTCTGCCCGCGACCTTTCCCTGTCGGATTGTCAGGGTACGGTGGGATTGCGAAAGTGATAGAATCTACTGTGGCTAGCCGTAGCATATAACAGTGCGAGGTTCGTGAGTTCACAACAGAAGACTGGAGTGTTCTCATTTTAGGATTTGGTTCCCGCCGGAATTACGAAATAATTGCAAAGATGTTGCGTCTCGTTTGTTAGGGCCCCGCCGCGGTGGTCTAGTGGCTAAGGTACTTGGCTGCTGACCCGCAGGTCGCGGGTTCGATTCCCGGCTGCGGCGGCTGCATTTCCAATGGAGGCGGAAATGTTGTAGGCCCGTGTGCTCAGATTTGGGCGCACGTTAAAGAACCCCAGGTGGTCGAAATTTCCGGAGCCCTCCACTACGGCGTCTCTCATAATCACGTTAAACCCCACAAATCAATCAATCATCGTTTGTTAGGCAAACGTGCTTCTCTAAAGATGTGAAACCGCGTTTGTCTATTTTCTTTTTCCGCAAACGCTGCAGACCAAAGCTTCTGGCACGTGACCCGACGCCGGCCTAACAGGATGACCTGTCCGCTGTAGATATACTGGTGTGCCGTTAAATATATTTTAGACCCTTTTCATCTTGCAAACCACTTCATGGAAGCGATGGTTCACCGATGATTACCAAAGGGTGACATGGTCCTACGTTTGCCAGCAGTCATGCCTGTAGAAGCGTGGAATGAGGCGCCTGCATCACCCAAGACAACCCAGCCTAAACAGTCGCCTTCGATGCTATTCGACACTCGCGGTTACTGTTGTGGTTACGTGGGGCAACAAACGACATTCAGGTGTATTCGTGCTGTGCGTCTTCGGCACCTACGCTGAACTGTGGTCGTGTAGCTGATATCTGTGCATCATGCTAGCGAAACGATGAGCACCTTTAGATAAAGTGTGCTGCAGAGCGCTGTTTCTGCTGCTTCCAGTCTGCACCGAATTCACTTTCAATGCCTCCAATGTTCGCTGCGGGCACCACCTGCGCCTTCTGGCATCCCTGAGCGCATTTGTGAGTCCGGCTGCTGGTGCGTCGCTGTCTTCTAGCCGCCGGCACGCCAGGAGCCTGGCCGCGTCACGACGGCCACCTATCCCATCTTCCTGCTCCCCTTGAATGGATGGGGCGTGCGTGAAATGGGCCAGGGCACTCGACCCGATGGATGGCGTGAGCGTGCGATACTGACCCCCCTCCCTCTTTTGATTTATGGTGTGACAGGCAGTGGTCGTGTCTCGGAACGCACGGTTCTCGTCTTGTCGGGTGCATTGCCAGCGAGAAAGCCAGAGCGCAGTGACGCATAAAACCCGGATAGCGCGCATGTTAACTTGCATAGTTTATACCGGTAGCAGTTCGCAGCCGTGCCCTTTGAACTATGTGGATGTTGCCTTCAAATTGTGTAGCGCTCCTGTTAAAACGACTTCAGAAGACGCCATGGTCCACCGCGGTGGTGCAGCAGTCACGCTCCTCAGCGGCCCACCCGAAGGGCGTAGGTTATATCCATGCCGTGGTGGTCGCATTTTGATGCAGGTGAAATGCTAGACGCCTGTGTGTTGTGCGCTGCCGGTGCATGTTCAAGAACTCCAAATGGTAAAACACTTACGGAGCTCTCTACTATAAACCGCGTCCCTCATAATCATATCGTATGTGTTCAGACGTAAAACCCTAGCTATTTTTAAAACGGCTATGGTTTGTCCGACGTTGTATCTTTTAATGGCATTTCTTTTAGACTGTCCAGCTTTGCCAACGAAGTATTCGCAAAGAATCCAGAAATTCCATGTGGTTGTGGCATTTGAAATAGTTTAAAGATTGATTTATTAATATGTGGGGTTTAACGTCCCAAAACCAGCATATGGTTGGTTATGAGAGATGCCGTAGGGGAGGGCTGCGGAAATTTCGATTACCTGTGGTTCTTCAACTTGCACCCAAACGTGGGCACACGGACAAACAGCATTTTCGCCCCCATCGAAAAATGCAGCCGCCACAGCCGGGATTCGATCCCGCGATCTGCGGGTCATCAGCCGAGTACTTTAACCACTAGACCAGCGCTGCGGGGCAAATAGTTTAGAGATATAAAATGGGCTGAGACTTCGCTGCTAACGGTATGGTTGACGATCTCTTGTATATGTGGCGCATGACCAGAAAGAGTGCTTGGCTATGTAGTGTGCTCGAGGATGTGAGTTAGGTTCCCGACCATGGCAGCCGCATTCCGATGGCCGAGAAACGAACACCCGTGCATGCATAGGTGAACCGTAAAGCCTGCACCTGATCAAAATCTATGAGCAGTTCCCCGCTGTTATGATTTTGTTGCATATAAGATCTGTGAATTTAATTATGCTTGCATTATATATATTGATATAGACTGAGTTGTGTATCGATATGCGTTGAAACGCGCGAATTTTCGTCGACGTATAATTATCTGAAAATCAACTGGGTGGGAAACTGAGGCACACTCTTTTCGCCCGGAGAAACATACGAAAGACTACAAAGGTATAAAGCTAACATATTGTTACGAGGCAGTGGGCTTGACCCAGCCGTCGCTGCAGACGAATCGACGAAGGCCGACTCGCCGCGCGCTGGCAGCCTTTGAGTGACACAGCTACTTGTAAATGTTGTAAATATACTCGCTTTGGTCTTCCGTGCATTCGTGATCCGCGTGACAATATACCATTTTCCCCAGGTACGTCTGTGTATTATATGCGGTCGCTTGCGTAGCCGATGCTTTGTTTCGACTCAATGGAACTCGACTCTTTCATAGTACCGCATGTAGAAGGGATCGTCGCAACTGGGCCCGTCCCCGGATACGGCATCGATCAGCTTCGCATTGCCTTGCGGGTCGCCACTTCGCAGTACATGTAGTACGCGGGAGCAAATCGGTATGCATCCGCACTGCGCAGCTGCCGTCTCCTGGTTCTAATCGCCCATGCGTTAGGCGCATAGTAAGCAGAGAACTATGCGACCTTTGAAAAAGAACGGCGAGCATGAAAAGTTCGGCTCTGATTGCCGACGCAGGCGAGAACGAGCGGCCCGCGAAAGCCCGGTGCCATGCGCACGGAACCGACGATTCCGTCTCGATTTATTCCCGCCTACCCAATCACTCATCGCGCTGGGACAGAGAGAAATGCGCCCGCAGAGGCGTACACAGCAGACTGCGCGCTTTTCTTTTCTCTCTCCCTCTTCGCTAATTCCCGAAATGGATTGATGCCCAACGGAGATCGTGCATGGCGCGCTCGATCCAGATTTCAGTCACGCATCTGGAATTGATTGGCTCGCTCTCTTTAAGGAGACAGTGGTTGCACAAGGGGCGATAAGGGATTTGGCCCCATCGCTTCTACCTGCCGCTCGTGGCTCGTATCGCTGGAGACGGACGTGAGAGTATCGAAAACAGCAACTTAAATGCGAGATTTGTGCCCCGTGATCGTACACGATACGCGTCGCTTCGTCGGAGCACAACTTAAGCGCCGAAAAAGAAGAAAAGCTTTTCCTTCGTCTTCGGGCAGATAACTGGAGCGATTGGTGTAACAGGACTTTTTTTTTTTTTTAGCAACCGCGTACTCACGCTGGCGATCCTGTCACCTAACCTCACTGGCCGATCTTCGTTTCGTCCGATCAAGAGAGTCAAATCTGCTCGCCTTTTCCCGGCATGCCCAGCCCCTTCTGCGCGTGACACCATTCCATCCATTCAAATGCCCATTACAAGCCGGATTACTCTATTATACGGCTCGCCTAACGCAGCTGGCAGAGCACTTGCGAATGCTGGCTTTTATGTTCGCATTGCAACCTATTCGTCTTACTTCGTTACAATGACTTTCTGTTTGGTCCGAAAGGCGTGGAGACTAAACGGCCGGATTTTAGGACGGGCTCGTTGCTTATTCACCACCAACTAAATTAGCGGTAGTGAGAGCAGGGAAGGAGGGGGGGGGGACGCCGATCGCTTTTATGATATGGCCGTATTCTTGGGACTGTAAATATCGATAGCTTCTAAGCGCACGTAAATGCGAAAATTTTGGCTGGCGCCGAAAATGAACGGGCGCGGCTGGTGATCTGTGCGCGGTCGTATGCAGCGGAGGCCGCGGGGAATCCGAAACAAAGGGTGGCACTCTGTGCACGTGCGTGGCGTGTGTTCAGTGGTGCGGAAAATCAAAGAATAGCCGGTGTGTATATACGTGGCGACGAAGCGAGGCTCCTTTTTTTTTTTTTTTTTTTTGCAGATAGGCAGCCGGCGTTCTTTTGAATGCCTCGCTATACAGAGTGAGCCCTCGTCACCTGGGGCACGGCCGAGTACGCGAGCTCGAGGGACCGAGATGAGCGCCGGGCGGCTTATCGCGCCCGTTGTAGCCTCGCGATGCCAGGATCTCATTCGGCAAGCACGCAAAAAGCCTCCGCGCTTCGTGTCGGCTCTTCTTCCCTTAACCTAGCTTCCGCACGTCCCGCTGGCCGTCGTCGTTTTGGCGGCAGATGCTGGTCAAAGCGGCGCGATGTGGCCGGCCCGCATTGCTTGAGTGCATTGTACGCTCGCAAAAGAAGAAGCTAACGAAACGGCCCGGCTACCGCAGCCGATAGAGGCAGATAAGAAGAGAAAGAATAGGGGCGATTCCGCGCTGATCGTGAGGGGGGTCGAGTATACCCAATAATGCCGTTTGACCCTCTATGGTGTGGGGCAATGACTGAATAAGGCAATTGCGGTTCTATTTGGGCAGTTATTTCGCGCTAATCTGTCCGAATTTACGGCTCGCTTTCCTACTCGCGCACTGGTTGCAGCCGTCTATCTATTGTTTGCCACGGCACGATTCGCTGTGGCTAGTTCGATAGAATCAATACCTTTCAGGTTTCGTAAGTGGAATTTTTTTCTTTCATCGCGATAGCGTTAAAGAGCTCAATTCGCAGAAATGGCGGTGTCGGCGTCGTTTTTGGCGAACAATAAATCAGCGTTGTCCGTGATCGAAAAATCGAGAAAGACGACAAATACGTAATTCCAATGTTCGAGTGAGAATTGGCCCCAGGCCTTGTGCTTGTGAAGCAGGCATTCTGCTGCAGAGGCGGGCGATCACTTAAAACTGCTTAGGAAAATAAACACTATGTATGGCTGTCATGCAGTGAGGTGGGGGGGGGGGGTCTTTTTAACGCATGCAATACTGCGTGGCAGGAGCGTGAAATGGCGCCATGCGTCAAAACATGTAAATTGCGATACGAGTGTGTGTTTCAAAGGCCCACCCAATACGAGACGCTCTAATATATTTATAATCATCACAGCAAAAGCATGAAAGAAGTAAAGAGCTGCGTATATAGGTTCATGTGTTGCCTGACAGACGCGTAATGGGCCATTCTTTGATGTGCAGAAGGAAGGACCATGGCTTATAGTGGGAACGGCTGAACTGCACATGGACATTCAAGTATAGTTTGAAAGGGCCAATGACCCAAGCAGAGATAGTCGTTTTTTGCGGCACAATGAGGTGCGCACGCACCGAGAACTGAAGCGAGAAATTGGTACGGCGATGTCGATTACACTATCGCGTTTATACCGTTGAAGGCGAAGCTCAAGTTTCGTCCAAGTTTTTGTTTTTAGGTGCATAAAGTATCATGACTAAACACGTCAGCGAAATTTATATTTATTGTTAACGGAACGATCAGACACGTCATTGCTGAAGGCTCGAAAGTGAGAATAAAAGCCTGACCGGCACTTGTTCATGCAATGTCACTGCAAAGAAACATCGCAGGCAGGGCTACAACTTATATTCCATGGAGAAATTCAGCTAAGTGCACTTCCTCCATCATCATACTGTGCGCCTCTGGACATAACGTACATAGCGGGCAAGTCATTGCTCCGTGGAAGACAATGATCCTTGCGCATATATATAGCATAAAACAAGGGTTAACACGTTTCTGGGCAGCTTGCCCCCCTGCTCTTGCTATTTTTATTACTATAGCGATACCATCTTCTCACTGCCACTCTTTGCAGCAACAATGAACTTCGAATGAGCTGCAGCAACCAATAGCGCTTTGTTGCAACGTGAACGAGAAAGAGAGGCGTCGGCGGTTCGGCATGGGCTGTGGCCAACACGGAGGCATATCTATAGAAGACAGCCCACGCGGGACGCAGACGGTGCTCCCATGAATATGATCTCGAGCGTGACTGCGCCAAGCGGAACCTGCCGAGCGTTCTTCTCGCGGGCGTGTTCACCGCTGGCCGTTTGCTTTTGAACTTGTTCCGGAGATTAATGAGTCCCCGGTGGTCGAGCCTCGGCGCATGCGGCGGCCGAAGAAGCTGCCCGTAAGACATTAAGAACTCAACGTGGCCAATTACTCTCGACTTGGCTCTTTCTCTATCTTCATCAGCCCGACGTGCGAACAGAGGCGTTGGTTTGGGAACTGGGTGTCGATTCGAAAACGATGCCACTCCAAGGCGGTGGTGGGTCGGCAATCAAATAGCTCCTTAGCAAAGAGAAAATCATTCGCGCCTCCGCGGTCTTTGGCGCTGTTTGTCGACTACCCCTGTTTGCCGACCCTCGCTTTACCACTTGATGGGGGTCGAGTGTCATTTGTATACTGCCGCGAAGCTTGCCGTGGCACCTTTGCACGATGAGCGGCTCGTTTTCTGAGCGTGGCGCAATGGCCGCTGGCCTGCCTGTCATATATATGCGTACTTGAATTCTCGTCATTTGGAGCTCATATTACACGGCCGCATGCGTTTCAATCTCATCTGGCAGATGGCGCTGACTCTTCTTCATTCATTAGACGGATGATTGGTTCAATTATTCAATATGTTTTAAAAAGGGGGTCACGCGTCATTTATTTAGAAATCCGCACATGCGATTTATCGCCTTTTGATTAATGAAAATACGTCAACCACATTATATCACCTTAGCTAAAACGGCCGCTTGGGCGAGCTGATTATTTTTCTTACTTAAGCGTTATATGAGCAAATTACAAATGAAAGCTCTATGAATACGAGATTTGAAATTTCGTCTACTGGACTGACTCCGAGTCAAAATTACCAAAACATTACTCATCTGGACTAGCACAGACTCAGACTCATGGCCCAATCAGAATCCGAGTGAGTCTGAGTGAATGGACTCATGATCGAGGGAGTTTTCCTATCTATAGTATATGAGTCGAGGTATGATACGCCGCGCCTGATGGAACCTCAGGATGAGCTTCGTGTGGTGATGGAGTAAGTGCTCCTGCATCTCCTTTCAAGCTCTCCCACGAATGCGTCGCGCATGGGAAAACACATGTAGAGAAGTATAATAGGATTGTCGCTTGTCCCTTTTGGGGGCCTCACGTTTTTCGCCTTTTCTATTAACGTGTTCATTTGGCTGATGCCCCCCCCGGCCGGATGATTTCTTCTCTCAACGGGAGTCAACTCCCCGCAGCCGCGCACGTGCATGGCCTGCGGCGATGGCGCCCCGCTGCCCCGACGCCAAATCCAGGTGACCAAAGTGGCCATCGGAAGACTGCTTGACCTTCAACGAGATAGCCGACTCGTCTTCAGTTCTGAGGCCTATGCGCTAGAAGGAAAGGGACGTTTCGCTGAAAATTGCGCCCCAGCGGAATGCGGCTTCCGGGCTGCCACATGACAACAAGTGTCTTCACTCGCCCACCCTGGTCCAGGCACCGGAGGGGTTTCGTCATTTCGCGCTCCCCGCGGCGCGTTCGTAAACGCTTTCGCAAATGGAAGCGCCTCCGCGGGGGAGGAAAGGCAGTGTTTCTTTTTTCATTTCTTTATTATCATTGGTTCACTACCCGCGGCGGGGAGCACCAGCAGTGCGACTGCGACGAGCCCCCATGCCATGTCCTCATCATCCGACTGGTCCAGGTAAGAGGGACGCCCGGTCTTTTTGTCACGATTCTGCTCGCCTGCCTCGCCTCGTATATGCTCGACGGCCTCGGCTTTTCGGGGCCCCGATTCGAAGAAGCGGCATTCAGGGCTCGCTCGTGGTTATTATCGTTTTGGTGCTTTTGCGCGCATGCGTATTACACGTATGTTACCGCTGGGGCGTATTTTATTTGGCCGGAGCGCTCGCATTTACCCGTGGGATCCGCAGGAGTCGGCGCCTCTACTCGGCCTGTCGTTAACTGCCAAGCGGGCCAGCCTTGCTGCACCCGGATAATCCGATCATGCCGGGCGACGCCGTCGCCTTATCGTAACCGGAAGGTTATTCGGAGCCGCGGCGACATTGAGGCGTGGATCGTGTCCGATAAGAGCCCTTTTTTTCCCCTCGGACCTCCACGCAATGTTATCGACCAGCGATCCGCCCTAATGCATGTAAGAGCCGCGGCATTTGCGTTTATGTATACAACCACCTGTTGCTTGTTTGCCTCTATGAATCCGGATTCATGCAGAACGTCGCACAGTTTCGAGGCTTGCATGCACCCCGAGTTCTACCCGATGCATTCCAAAGCTTGCTTTTGGCCGCAGCTACTGTATCCTCCGGGCGTGCCTCCCGCAATGTTTTTCAGTGCACGCGCAAGCGTGGGATGGAGCCACTCTTTGTATAAGCGACCTCTCGGACGACCGACCGCACGCGTTATGGCTAAAGGCCTCGGGCCTTGTTTTCGGCTGCGCAAGATGGTCACAAAAGACGCTATTTGCTTCACTCTTTCCCGGTAAAAGCAAAATATTCCAGCGATCACCCCATTGGAACCTTATATATGATTACCAGAAAGAAGCGCTTCAGAAAAGCGCCAGCTATTCGCAGTGGTCGACGCGCTTCCTTACCTTTTATATTGCTGCAAGCATCGCGCTTTGCTGGAGACGTCAGTGGGGGAGCCGACGTTCATAGTTAACCCGGCGCAGTAACTTCTCGTGCGTGATTTCTCCGTCGGCCCCGCGGCTATAGCAACTCGAGTTGTCAGTGTACTGAATTATAACCAACGTGTATAGCGTATACGTGAAATTTCCTTGCTGTATGCCTTTATTTCGAGTAGCACTAAACAGGCGAATAAGCTTAAATTGTTAACATTCTACCGTACATGAAAAAAAAAAATGCCAGGCCTGCGCGGTATGCGCTCAGCGCAGTCACAGCGAAAGCTATAGAAGAGCGGCCTTTCAGAGCCTTTTCAAAACACTCATTGGGTAACTACTGCAAGCACACTTGCTTGATACCCACTAGCGTATTACTAATAAACTTTTGGGTAGTAGGTTAGCACTCGCTATGCTATTTTTTTCGTCATTCTTTTGAGAAGCGTAGTATCCGCCAAACGCTTGCAAGGAATTTTGTGCCAACTGTCCATGCAGTGGCTGACGACGATGAGGAATCATGACTGAAGTGGGTATGCGCCACAGTTAATAGGGGAGCAAGAACAAGCTTTTGTGATGGTTTGGAGCATTGGACGGCCCACTCGTTATACGCTATTCGCAACTGGTTGTTCTTTCGCTGTTGCAAAACGCTTTGTAAGGCGCATTAACGCGATTGCTTTCCCGACATCAAGCCAACCTAAGGCAAGTTTGACAACAAGTCACAAGAACAGGTGTAGCTCAGTAAACCTAGGTTCGAGCCCCACTGGGCCATTGGTACTCGGTCATGCCTGCCTAAGGCAAGTTTGACAGCAAGTTAGAAGCACCGGCGCAATCTCAGTGCTAAAATATTAGGCTGGCACCCAGTGGACCAGGGTTCAAGCCCCACTGTGTCATTGGTGCAGGGTTTTTTTTTTCGCGCAATGTGGTTACGGACACCGGCGGTGGCGGCGGCGGACAACAACTGTGCGTGACCCTAAAAGTGATCTCACAACAGCTTTCGCTGTAAAATAAAGAAACTATGCAGTTTTTTTTTTCTCACGTGTAGTTTCCTTTATATTGTGTTCCGTTTCGGAAATAAACATCAGTTCAGCGCTCGTCTATGTTTCTTCCTAGTCCCTCATCTCTTCGCAGTGCTCTGTTTTCAATATAACGGACCACCAACTTGCTCAAAGATGTGCACTGATAAACCGGTGCAAATTCACAACGTAGACAACAACACTACATACCTGTGGTGGTGTCTATTCTTTCTCAATGTCGCTCAAAGAAGCGCTAAATTTTCATTCGGTCGTTTGCGACAGCATAAGCCATTGCAGATAGGCGTGTCCAGCTTTCTGTTCGTGCGTTTATTTACATGATTCCGCAGCACGTATTAATAGGTAAATCATAAATAGTATAGTCTGGGTGTGGCACTAGTACTTCTACCTAATATAAATATGAGCGTCTCGCTTGTCTTAATTTTTTCTTACAGCAAATTTTTATCACTAATTTGTATTTTCTGTTACAACGGTGAACGGACGGCACAAACAGCGCTTCGTGGACGGTGTGCCTCTTCTGCGTTCCGCCGCTTTGGCGCCGCTTTTGTTGTCAAAAACCCCTCGATTAGCTATTTCCTCTCTTTCTTTCTTTCTTTCTTTCTTTCTTTCTTTCTTTCTTTCTTTCTTTCTTTCTTTCTGTCTAGTTTTTCCGTCGTTGTCGACGTCAGAAAAATTGCGAATCTGCGAGGAGACATCTTATATCGTTTATTGTGCATAACGCTCGCTCGACGAGCTATTATAGTATACCAACATGCAACTTTCACCAATTTCTTCAACCAACTTGTGTTTCCCAATCCAAAAAACTGGGGATATCATCGCGTTCTCGCCGCTTTTTGCTCTCTGAATCAGTGGACGTTTTTGCAGGAACTTCGCAACTGCTCTCAACCACAGACTATACCATCTTTTCTTTTAAACATACTGCTGTAGCGCTACTTGGCCGTCTTCGTGGCATGTTTATATATAACGTTTTCTTTTTTCACTGCACATCTTTTCTCTGTATAAGTCTACATAGTTTTTCTGCAGCCATTCCTCCTATCTTGTTCAATAAGCAGCGAGAAATGATCAGTGAGTTTATATAGGTTTATATATGTTCCTTAAGTTTCCAAGAATTACGTTTCAAAGTCGCATTTCGCTTGCTCCGTTCGAGCTAACGTTGCGGTCCACGATTAGTGCCGGCATGCCCGAAATAGCCAGCAAGGCGCGCTCTGCAGTTGACAAGAGAAGCTTTGCGACACGGCCGCCACTTCGTGTTTCTCTATTTTTCTTCCTGTGCGGGTTTTGCCTTATTGAAATGCGCGGCCGGAGGACGGCTGCCGTCAAGACACCCCGAGGCGCGGCAAACACAACCGCGGCAAGCAAACCCCGTCGCGGCAAATGTGGTGCCTGCGGCCGTGCGGTTTCTCCGCCGGGCCGCCTCCGCAGTCGGGGTTTTCAACCCGCGGGCGTCGGAGTCCCATCCTGGCGGGTCTCCATGGAAACGGCTCAAGTGCCGCCTCGAGCTATTTGTTCGCCGGCGCTGCTGGCTTGGCACTCCGAGAGCATCTCTTGCCGCCCCCGGCCCGTTTCAGTCATTTCCAGCCCCGGCCGAACGCGCGAGCTGTCCGACGTGAGGAGCCCCCTGCTGGCTGCGACAGCGCGCGCAACCAGTTGCTGGCCGCTGGGGGGAACACTGGCGTCACAGCGCCGTGGGTCCTCGGGTTGGAGGGAAATGCGTCACACACTCTTTTTCAGGTCACTCTCGACGCGTGAACTCCTCTGGGATGTGCCGCTAGAGGCGGCCTGCAGCCACCCAAGTTCGCGGTCGCAGCGGTTTGAGTCGTCCGCGAACTTGTTGTCGGCCCGCTGCCAGTTTCTATCGCGATCCCTCATAATTTTCCGTGGTGAACAAAGCAGTACAAATTGAATCTACGCTTTTCCCGTAGCTCGTGGTCATTGTTTAATGGCATGGCTGCCGCCGGCCGAAGCGTAAATGACGCCAGCAGAGTCGCTGATCGTCATCCTGAATGTCCGGAAGAAGATTAACCGGGCCGTGGGGGTCGCCTCCTATTGTTGGAGCTCCGCTTAACGACTCTCGCGCCGTTGTTGCGCGGGAACGCCATCCGTCTGGCTAAAAGGCCCCATCTTCCCAGGCGACAGCGCGGGAGCCACCTGACCCAGTCTAATTCGAATCGACACCGAGGTCGTGCCCTTGGCGGCGACTCTGGAGTGCCGGCCAGTGCGTGAGTTGTTCCTCGGCACGTGACGCCGACTCGCTGTCCGGGCGGCTGAATCGCTAAGAGGTCCATTCATCGTCATGACTCCGGGGCAACGGCATCCGCCGAGCGAAGAAACTGACCCAGTTTGCACTGGGAACACCAGCACGCAGAAGACACCGGACAATTATTCACTGGCCATGTTGCTCCGTGGAGCCAAGCGTCGTTTCGTTGTCGTCGCGGCTCGTCTTAGCTACGGTCGATGACACTGCGCAGCAGCGTAGCCTAATTCGCTTCACTGGAAAGACAATTGCCGCGTGCGCTCATTTATGAAGGCAGCTCCAGTCACGGCATAAGGCCCGCGGGCAACGGGGACGGAAACGGTTAACCGGGTGCTCTATCCCTATAGCACTAGTTTGACTGGAACGAAGCCGGAGTGGAACTTCACTGGGTTGTTGGGCCTATTCATTCTTAGCTTTGCGGCGGCGTGTTTAGGATGACGCAGCGGAAAGGAACCACATAACTAACCATGTGCTGAGTTCTAAGTAATGTCTATAATAAAACATTTAGCGAGTATATATCTCGCAAACAATATTTGACTCATTGACACACCCGCCTTGTTCATTAAACTGCATAGTTCGACTTTAGCTGCTGTCCTATACTGAAAGTTTTTGCCTATATGTTGTTACATTTGTTGTTTACGTGATTTGTTAGTGAAGCTAGAAGATTTTTCGTGGGGGAGTTGAACTATACTTTATGTTTGTACATGCATTTGTACGTGTGCGAGTATATACATGTATGTGAAACTACTTTTTGGAAGAGGGGGTGGGGGGTGTCATGCCCCCTTCCTCTTTCTGGCAATACGTCACTGGCGTGATTTACCGATTTGTCTATATCCTGCCTTATCGGGCACCTGTTCAGTTCTGTTGATCGTAGGCTACGACGAGGCTATGGACAGAAGTCCTGCTTATTTCCGACAGCGGAGCCAAAAATGCTGTACATAACGCATCCCTTTTTTCTCCGAGTGGTTACGTGAATCATTTCATACCAACATGGCGTACGCTCATGACACCTCAGACAGCGTCGCTGTTCCACTTCTGTTCTTCTACCACATGCACAGGCCATTCCTTCTTTCGCGATGTTTGAGTACATAAAAAAATAATTTAAAGTGAAAAAAAAAAGAATGGAGAGGAGTTCCATCTTACGCGTGGAAGGCGCATTTCTTTTTAGTCCACACCTTCCTGCCATCAGGAACGGCAGGAAAATTCCGCATTCTGTTGCATCGTGACGCAGCGCTCGCGCATAAACGCAGCGGTGTTTGCTTACACCGTCAGAAACAGGCGACGCATGCGGCTTTATATGCGGGGAGTGATTGTTTCGCCTTCAAACGTTCATATGAAAAAGCATGCAAACTCGGTGTTAGAGTCCAACACCCGTAAAGCATAAAGCGCATTTCTGGGCGGGGCTTTGCGCGGTTATCAGCGCTTGTGTTTATTGAGAGAAACTGCCCTCTCCGTTTCAGCCGTGACGTATTACACCACGTTGTCAACTGATAAAAGATATCGCAAGGCGCGTAATTTGCTACAAGAAAAAGTGTTAGCTCAGGTTTCGTCTTTCGCGTGCTGAGCTATAGCTTGTATAGCAGACATATATTTAGGCACCCACTAATTATGTCTCGAGTCTTACGTGCCAGAGCAACTATATGATTAGGAGAAACGCCGTAGTGAACGGCTCTGGAATTTTTGGTTTCCTCGAATCATTTAAAGTGCATAGCAAATTACACGCCTATTTTAGTTCGCCACCATCGATAAGCAGCGGCCGCTGCCGGAATCGACCTCGCGTCTCATGGGGCAGCGAAGCACTGAAAGCAGTGCAGCCAATATATACCACCGCGGCTGCCATTTACGTATGCCCATGAAAAAGGTATTTTCTGTCGTGTGTGTGTGTGGAGGTAGCTACAGCTTGATAAGCAATAAATGATTTCCTTCGTCTTATTCAAGATAATCAATCATAAATGAGTTACAGAGTACACACTGACATGTAAGGGACAGAGCAGGCAAAAAGGATAATTAATTCCTGACCAGGTACCGTCACCCGTCCCAGTCAATAAGGCACACGGGGAGCTGGAATGTACATGCGTTAAAACACTATTAAACAGACAAGTAGTGACAGTTTCACACTTTTCATATGAGCTCATGAAACATTGTGAGCAAAACACTGATGCTTTGAGACCTGTTGGTGAGACCTAATTTGTAGTAAAGGTATAGTTCAATATTTTTTTTCAGACAATAAAACAAGAAATGTGTAGAAATACCCAGACTTCTTAAATAACAACATGCAATTACATCTCACCAAAGTAAAATGCAACGATATTTATACACGTCAATTTCAACAAAAAAATACACCTTGTGTGGTTTCGTAGGTAGAGGAAATTTTTAAAGCATTATTAGATATGCGTGTATTTTCTTCATAAACGCAATTACAGAGCGGCTCTATTTTAATATATGGTGGTAATTGCGGAATGTGCATTCAACAGTTCTCGGATCATATGCTGTAGCCTTTGTGTACCGTAGTTTGTTCGTATTCTTTTGCTGCAGTATGTTATGCGTCTAAAGTTGTATGTATTCTGTCTTCGAGAATATGTGTCGTGAAATGCGACAGTGTTAGATTTTAATTTATCATATGTGATCGTCGATATCTTTTTTTTTTTGCTTAGGACGTTCTCGAACGTTAATATTCTGTGTTTGTGAAAGAGTGGGGCAGAATGCGTTCTAGAATGAACCCCTTCAATTATTGGTACTACTTTTATTTGTAGTTTATGAATGCATGCTTTGTTTGTCTTGGTAGCATTACTCCATATTAATAAACAATAATGAATACGTGAATATACTAAATAATAATACAGTTTCTTCGTTACCCAAATAGGTAAAGAACATATGAATTTTTCCGATTAGCCCAATTGAGCGGGAAAGACTAGTGCGAAATTTGTTTGCGTGATATGCTCAGTCGAGTGTTTTCATGAAAAATAACACCAAGAAACTTTTAGCACGTGATCATTTCAATCAAATCCTCTCGAAATTTTACTTCAATGACATGGGGTATAAATTCATATTTTTGGCCGCAGAATAACATATTTTTTCGTTGTTTTTTGTTGTTGTTTAGTTCAAGCCTATCTGATAATAACCATACACTAGCTTGAGCCACCCGTTTGCTTGTTCTTCCAAGCTGTCATTGTCTCACGTACAACCGACATCACACAGCGGTGGCCGTTTCCGACCGACGAGTGATGCCACGGCAAATGAGGCTTCGCGGCAGCAGAGGCTGGCCGCGTCATCGCTATTTCATCTTTGCGCGAGAGGCGCGTGTCGTTGAGGCGCGGCGACCTTGGCAGCGGGTCACGGCGACCGTCTCTCGTTGAGATGACAGGCGCGCCTGCTGGCGACGGCTTGAGTGGCACGCCGTGGGGTCGCCACCTGGTCGGTTCTCAGGGAGCTGACGTCGTCGCACTACGCCTCTGCTTGGATGCGGATCCTCTACGAGCGAGCGTTATGTTTGTATGCGCGCTCCCTCAATGACTGAGCATTTGCTCGGAAGCGTGGTGTCGGGTTTCTTTGGCGATTCGGCGCATTTTTAACGGCTCATTGAAGCTGATATATATCAGGTCATGAGTGCAGCGCGATGTAACAACTGTAGATCTCAGGAAGCGGGCACAAAATGAGACGGTTCTTGCCGGAAACGTTCAAAATTTGGTCCAAATATCCAGGAAAATTATCAAGGCACATCACGAGTCGAAAAATACGTCGTCGGCAGCACGAACGTCACCAATAATACATCACACTACGGAAACAATGGCATCATTTTGTGATGCCATAAGGACCACCAAAATGTGTGATGTCATCATTTACGCGTCTCCTGCTCCTCTGCACCAGACATTGTCGCTTGATTGATTGATTGATTGATTAATTAATTGATTGATTGATTGATTGATATGTCGGGTTTAACGTACCACTATATGATTATGAGAGACACCGTAGTGGAGGGCTCCGGAAATTTCGGTCGCCTGAGGTTCTTTAACGTGCACCCAAATCTGAGTACACGGGCCTACAACATTTCCGCCTCCATCGGAAATGCAGCCGCCGCAGCCGGGATTCGTTCCCGCGACCTGCAGGTCAGCAGCCGAGTGTACCCTTAGCCATTAGACCACCGCGGATGGATGGACGGACGAACGGATGGACGCACGGACGGACGCACGGACGGACGGACGGACGGACGGATGGATGGATGGATGGATGGATGGATGGATGGATGGATGGATGGATGGATGGATGGATGGATGGATGGATGGATGGAATACAGAAAGAAAAACTCAGGAAAATCAGTGAACATACAGAAACGTGAGAAACGTGTTGCGACACAAGAATTCGCCGAGGTGGTTGGAAATGTTCAAGACGTGCTATAGGGATTTGTCAGCACTGTCAGAGTTTCGACGGGACTGAAAAAGCTGGACGCCGATTACAGTGGCAAAATATCTCGCTTGCTCTTAGTGCCGACCAACTGCGTGTGGGAACGTAACATCTTTGCCCGCTTTGAACCAAACAACTGTAGTTGGCAATCGATGACTCCATAACGTTTAATCAAACAGTGCAAAACAAATTATCTTCTACCAGTAGCTTTCTCCGTGCCCCACCTTATTGACTATACGTACCATTGTCAGAAGAAGAGAAACTCATTGCCTTCATCGCTTCATTCAGTGTTGGTTATTATTATTATTATTATTATTATTATTATTATTATTATTATTATTTCGCGTTTTACGTCATAAAAGCGCGATATATGGTTATGAGGTACGCCGTAATGGAGGAAATTTTGACCAGTTCTTTAACAAGCCCTGACATCGCGCAGTCCATAATTTGCGTGGCCGGGATCGTACCGGTGACCTTCGGGTCAGCAGCTGGGCACCATAACCACTGATGTACAGCGGCAGACTTCAATCACTGCCTGTTCGTCGGCAGGCTGAAGTTGCATTACGCCGCGCTCGTACAAGTACACTGGATGTTGTACGTCCAGTACTTTCAAGCTCTCAGCAGGCTCCATGACTCGACGATCTTCCGTGGAGCGTGTTATATCTGACCTCTTGCGTCCACTGCAGTCGAACACAGCGCTGTGTAAACTCGCGTGTATCTTTTTGTATGCTCCCTTCTTTCTTCCATCTCCCTGTCTTTTTATCCCTCAATATTCTTCCCCCAGTGTAGGATGGCAAACCGGAAGCTCGTATGGTTGACCTTCCTGCCTTTACTTCCTCCTCCTCCGCTATTAATGCGAAATGTCAAATATTGGGCGTTATCGCTAGCGCAAAACATACGCGCTCGCAAGATTGGGAGGATCGATCCGTGTCCTTTTGCCATTCAATGCATATCGAAGCATGCCTATTACGAAACTTGATGATGTCGCCCTTAACGCTGCGATTTCCCATTTATCCCTGCATCTAGACAACCGCAGTTTGTATTCCCAACTTGCTTCTTTTTTTTTTCTTCTGGAAGTACGCTCTAAAGCTTCGCGCTTTCCCCACTCGGTGTTCGAGCCTTGAGCAGCCCACACCCGTGCGTCCACATGCAGCAACTGCTACAAAGGCAATGAGGCAGTTTCGCATCTCGTATATCGAACCGGACTCGAGGCCCGAGGAGCAAGGGACGTCACGATAGGCCGAGGTCAACTACGGAGCAAGCGCTCGTAAGCACGGATGGGTCGCTCTGCGTCCGAAAGCGTCGATCAACACCGGCTAATGGCTGGGTTTTACAGATGCCAGTGAGCGTGTCTCAGCGACTGCCTTTCCGTTTTGCGGACGGTGTGTGCTCGCGGTGAACAAGTCGACTGCATGCGTCTTGCCGAGCTGGCTGGACGTGGCGACGCTCTCCCCAGCGTGGCGTCCTTTTTTTTCTCGTTGCCGCCGGCATTTGTGCGGCGGTGATCCGGTTGATGTATGGCGGCGGGTCAGCGGCGAACCACTCGGCGCCGCCGCGCGCACCCATCCGCCACGCCCGAGTCCGCCTGGCAGCGCGCGTTGAAAAACGCGCGGCGGAAGACTGCTCCCACCGCTGCATCCATAAAGCGCGCACCCCGCTGGCACCTCGTCTCAACGCGCGTCCTCTTGCTTTACGGTTATGCGAGAAAGGAGGCTGAGATCGCGACATTACTTACGTTGACGCGTCAGTCCGCATAAACTACAGGCGGCGCTTATTTTGCGCGCCCTTTGATCGGCGCCCCCTGGGAAGACCACCGCGTTATGGACGAGCCTCTGGCCAGGCTTTATTATGCCTTTTTTTTTTTTGTTCGCGCTTGCGCTGTAAAAAACTCGTTGGTACGGGTAGGAGGGTTCTTGAGATTTTTCGTGTGGCTGACAGGTGTGATAACAGAGGGGAAGGCGCGAGCTGTGCTGGTCGCGTGACCCAGTTCTAAAAATACGCAATTTCTAGCACCCTGTCAACCTTAGAGAACGCCCAGACCTTATTAATTCGTAGCCCACTTGTGTCTCGGTATTCAGGCGCGTGTATCTCACAAGACTATGGGGACACTCCCTTGCTCTGCGAAGAGTTCCGTCCTATACTGAGGCTCTTTTCTTCCCTATACAAAAGCACGTTTATGGGTACCCACTTGGCAACTGCAATTGTTGCCAACTCGGCATGCACAGAATCCACGGTGCTCATAATATAAGTGTTGTAATAGTTCATATTCTTTCCTGGCTGTATGTCGAAGTCTATACTGCTGGCCGTGTTATTGAGGGGCTCAAATATCACGGGAGCTCCCCTTCGTCGGGTTGTTTATATATAGTTACGCTCTACATAATCGCTTTCACGCCAGACTTCAGCTCGGTTGCGGCAAGCATTATACAAGTGGCCTCCGTGAATTTGCGGCATTCGCGCATCACTTTGTCCATCGCCACTTGTGTTGTTTCGTTTTCCGCGGGCCCGGACATACGGCACCAAAAGGTTTCACTGTACAGACTCGCGCGTGCTACCTATGCCTCCATCGCAAAGCGTATGCTGTACTGCCGCAGAAATATTCTTTCCTGTGTCCATATGGAGAGTAGTCTGGAGTGGGCAGGGCAGACGAGCGGGAAAAAGCTTTACGGGGCACACAGCCTCCCAGGAAGTGGCAGCGCATGGCCGCAGGCAGGCCTGTCTGCATGACTCCCGCCACGTCTAGCCGGTGCCACCGCGTCTGAAGACAGTATATAATACACGCTCGCTTCCCTCGGTGCCACGACGTAATCCGGTGCGGCCGGTGTATAGGAGTAGCTGTCACGCGCGACAGAGCATGCTTGCTGCCCGCTCTTCCACGGGCAGCGACAGATTCCCTCTCGGGTGCGCCGTCACGTACTGAAAAGATCACCTGATGCATTCCTGGAAAACGGTGATTCAAGGGCCACTTGGGCTGAGGAGCAGGATGCTTGTTGGAGAACTTCACCTGGCCAAGTCAGGTGGCCTGCGCTACTTTTTCGGCCTAAACTCGCGGCTTTTTTTCTCTTGGCCCTGTCGATGGACGGCCGCGGTGAGGGCACGCCCGTGCGATGAGCACGCCCTGTGCAGCCTCGTCAAGCGCGTGCCGGCCGAGCCCGTACGACCACCAACAGCGCCGCAGGCAGCGCGTATTTCAGCGCTCCTGCGGTCCCGGATGTGGGCGCCCCAGGGCTCCCCGCAGGGCCTCCGCCTCGGGCTCTCGACGGCATCTTTACGGTCGCGAGTCTAGATTGTCATCTGCTGTGGCCGGACCGTGACGTCTTTAGAGTGCCGCTCGTGGTCGGCGCTTTATTTACGGCGCAGGCACTCACCAGTGTCTCCTTGCGACCTGAGACGAATCCGTGTCCGGCTAGACCGGCAGAAACACGGCATTGTTGCGTTTTCAGAAAGGACGACCGATGAAATCTTTTTGTCCACAAAATGCATTTGTGTCAAGACCATCCGATTTGTCGTATACAATGGATGATCCTGCTGTTGAACATTATACCAACAACACAAAGAAGTCAGAACAATAATTTGTTCCGACGCATCTTCTGACAAATTAGGCCTGTCTGTTCAGGACGTTGTAAGTCGTTTGAATTTAGGCTAAGTCATCTCATTTTGTTTATTAGGTTTTATGGTTGGCCTGCAAATTCTCACCACCTTGCCGTATAGTACCAGTAGAACTCCAGATGGCGGTGCCTGTAAGTTGGATGCCTTTAAGGGGATTAAACTTGTTTCTGCTTCTTTTTTCGTTGTTGTTTCGTGGGCCCTCGGGAAGGAGCGTATATGATTGGAATAGGCACAATTCATTTCTTCTGATCCACGTGTTAGCGTAATATTATGCAGCTCTTCAGCTGGGAGGTGCGGAACGCGGGTACACTTCATCGCGGAAACCACGTGGGAAAACCGAACAGATACTGCGGTGACTAGCACGGCTGCGCGAAGATCGTTCAGTGCCGCGAAATAGATATTTTCGGCGCCTGTCTAGAGGCTGCTCCTCAGCTACGCGTCTTTTGTTCTTGGAATCTCGTTTCCCAGACGAAGCGACCGCCGCAGGCGGCGTCGGCCGAGACGCTCTCCGAGACCCCGCGGCTTCTGCGGCGCCTGCACGACTCGAAGCGCCCGCGGCGGTGGTTTAGCTGTATCGACTCGGCGTGTTCTCCGGGCACGCGCGCATGTTTCGCCGCAGAGTACTACAGGAAAAAAAACTTTCCAGCGCTCCAAATTGTGTCCCGCAGGCAGCTGTCCCGCGGCGGACGTGCGTGCTCGCCCTCCCCGGTATAAACTAGCCCAACATGACACACGGCGCCAGGGGGGTGGCACTCGCGCCGTGGCGTCGCCTGCGTTGCCCGGGGGCAGTCGTCAGAATGATCTCCCCTTCGCCTCCCCCAACTGCGGGAGCCCCGCGGGTAAAGACACGGCTCGCTATAACCAAACGCCGTATATACACTCGGCTGTCTTCTTCTTGCGACGTCTCGCACTCCTTATTTCGTGCAACGATCGCCCGCGGCCCACCGCAGAATTCTGGAAAAGAGTGAGAGGCGACTGAGCCCTTGGGCGTCCGTTGCCGATAGCCCCGGGTGCGTTCCCGGCTAATGGACGCCGGAGGCGCTGCAGCCCCCTTCGAACGACACGGCTAATTGCGAGAAATGGCCCGCGTGTCGCGTCTCATCCGGGGACGCCTTGGAGGGCTTTAATTGGGAGCGTGTCTCCTTTGTGCGCCTCGAACGCTGGCTCCGATCCTGAGAAAGCGCTCCCTTATCGCTCCGTCTCATCTCGCGCCGAGTGTCGCGCTCTTCGGGACTCGTCCACGTATTAGCATAATCTGTTCATAAGGATCCCCGAGCCCTGGGTGGTTCTTTTTTACTACCGCCCGCCGCGCTGCTCCTTCAGACCGGCGCGCGCTGTATGGCATAGCGAGGTGCGCGCCTTCGTGCTTTGCCCGAGACGCGGCGAATGTGCCACTCGGGAGACAATGTCTGCGCCGTCTCCGGGCAAGCTTGGTCGAAGTGGTGGACCGCAGACATTGTGACCGGGGTATATATATATATATATATATATCTAGTTCCTCCGTGAGCGGTCACAACGTGGTTTATATTGACGTTTCGGCCTAGAGTCTGGCCTTCAACAGGATCAGATATATATATATATATATATATATATATATATATATATATATATATATATATATATATATATATATATATATATATATATATATTGTAGGCATCTATTATTATTATAATGGACCCAATCTAGTCGAAGCTCAGGGGAACGCTATCCGCCCTTTTGCTCTTTGTACTGCTCGTGTGTTTATTGATGACATTTTGCATTACATCGAGTTCACTGTGCTTACCCAGCACCTCCGCCACGTATGACGACTCGGTTGTAACGAGGTTTATTCGTCGTGAACTCGGGAACGAACAAGCGCAACGGACCCGACAAAGAAGCGCTCGTGCCAAGAAGGTGATGATTGACTGCTGTTCAGATGAGGATGAAGCGCATAATAGATGCCTACAATATATATATATATATATATATATATATATATATATATATATATATATATATATATATATATATATATATATATATATATATATATATACACACTTGCATCGTATTTGTCTACAAAGGGGCAAAGGGGTTAGAAAAACTCATGATGAAAGCGTTAAATAATAATCAGGCCGCATGCTAGTAGACACTAAATTGTGAGTAGAAAAGTGTTGATCACGAAATTTTATCTCGATGTCTAAAAAGGGCAGACTATATTTCCAGCATTCACGAGTGCATGCATTGTAAATAAGGGTTTTCCGCAGAGCACCGACTAAGCAGCTAAGAAATTCTGGCAGTGCAGTGCCGTATAGGCGCGGTCGGCTGATATGCGAATAGGGTTCGGTTGCTCTAAGCAACCCTTGAAAACTACAATTCCCCGGATGCCTCCCGATGTATATGCTATATATAGGCCGACTTGCTACACTCCGAAACAAGGGTGTGCGGTTCAGAGCGTATATCTTGCAGTACGTGTATGGGACTCTGAGGGGCTTTCCGCCGGCGCTGTATCTTAGCGCCCAGGAGAAACTTGTCAGACAGGCCGTCGGCGGCTATTGGCCGCGTTATTTTGTATATCGTGTTGCATTCATTTTGTGCGCGTTGTTTTCGTCGCCTAACTTTTGGTGTGCGATAAACGAAGTGAGAGTGCTCAGTCGTGGACCTATATCGTTCATTTTCGCGCTGAGAAGTGATACAGCTCACCATTCCTTCACCTTCATGACCAGCGACAACTTGCGAGTATAGGGCGAGGCAAGCAGCCAGGTCAAATGGTCACCTGCTTTGTTTTTTAGAGGCGTCCATGTGAACGACACCTCGGTGATTTGAGACGGAGTTATCCTTTGACTGCGGTGAGTCAATGACTAGAGGGTACGACTCAAAGCGGAACGGTTCTTGGCTGAATCCTAGCGCCGCCTTGCATCCACCTGTTTTTGACACTGAAGAGAAAGTTGCTACGGTCTGCAGCTCGGTGTTGTTGGTACGCGTTTCCAGCGAACTTGGCTTCTCTATAAACTCTTATTGCATTCCCCTTTCCACAACGACGCTGTGCCGTACTATTGCAACTACCTGTACTACGGTAGTCAGTGTAGTAGTAGTAGTAGTAGTAGTAGTAGTAGTCGACTTCATTCAGCATTCCTATTACCCTTATGTCGCCTCATGTTTATATTCATTCTCCCTGCCCACACATCAATGCCGTAGCGTTCATATACGCAGGGGTGTAAGTGCTGCACCAATTGCGCCATTCTGCTTCAATCTGACCTCCTGCGCCTAAAGGGCAATTTACGCGTGTGACGCGAAATTCAACCGGGTCTTATGATTGCCGGAGCAAAACACGTTGGATACACAAATCTGTTTTCCCGGCCAAGCGATCAATGCAATAGCAACAAATTGCGATGACGCACTGGTACTGCCGCAGGTGCCCCTTTCTTTATATTTTTGTTACTGCCCCATTATATGTGTCACGCTACCTTGCGCGAACCGCGCCCGGATGACTGGGAACCATCTAGATAGTCTTCTGTTGAGAGTACGCGTACAACGCGCACATCAGTTTGTTCTGGAACTTACGCGGCCGCTAGCGATAACGCCTGAATCTTCGATGGCGTGCCGAAACGCTTCATTGCTTGGCAGATTATTGACGGCCGACGCTCTATGTTCCCTGCTATCACTCTGTACAACGTGTATTGCTTGTAGAGTGACGTTTCGTTTTACAGGCTCAGGTTCGCCCAAATAAAAAGTCATGACAGTCATAAAAACGGCGACTACTGCCTTCGTCAACGTGACGGCCCCGTTAAAATACGAAGCTGACAGGTTACTCTTTTTGACGCGAAATCGCGTAACTTTACAAAACGCTGCTGTAAGAGAGCATACCCACGTAAGCCTACCCACGGAGTGAATGACGATGAGGGAAGCCAAGCTTCGGAGGGTTTTATCGGTTAACCGTGAATTCCCCCTCCGTCCGTCTGTCGGACTGCCTGCCTGTCTGTCTGTCCATCTGTCTGTCTGTTCGTCCGCCCGTCTGTGTCTGTCCGTCCGTCTGCACCTGCTGAGTGAGTCATAGAACTAGGCGGTCACGTACCAAGAGAGACATGCATGTACAGACCCACGGCTTGAGGAGCTTCGTTCCTAAAAGTGCGGTTGCTCCATTGAGAGATGCTCTTTTCGCACAATGAGTGGATGAATGCTATGAATGACCCCTCTATAACGGGGCGGTGACATTTGTTCCACCAGGCTTGCAACATAAAAGGAAAACTTTCTTTTTATGGTGGCTTTATGCCTTACCTACTTCAAATAAATCGATCTTAATGTAACAAAGAAAATATGCACTCATGGTTCATCCCTCTGCCTCTTCAGGCAGAGTTACTTAATTGTTTCAAGTATTTCCGTCCTTTATCTCTACTTTTCTGCCACGAATACCCAACCAGTTGTATATACGAGCTCCAAGCAGGCAGTTCGAGAGTTTCGAAAAGTGACCAGCTCCCTGGATATAGCATCTTATACCTGTGTCACACGGGCGCGCAAAAAGTCTTTTAAGTAAGCGGTCTTTTACGAAGTTGAAAGACTTTTAACAAAGAGGTGTTTGCGGCGCAGACACACGGCAGCAACGATCTCCTTTTAGTGTTTTCGTTCGAAGACGCTAGCGAAAGCGTGGCGCTAGCAGTTAAAAAAGAAGCAATGAAAGTTAAACGATGTATCACGATGTACAAATTAAAGACTTGTTGCACTGCTCGTTTCTTCAAATAAGTTTAAGAATAAGAGATGAAGAAACACCATTGTGAATGTTTTCTGCACTAGATAAGGGAGCATTCCCATAACTAGCGACGTGCACAAGTCCGTCTGGCACCACTGTGCTTTTATTTAATGTATTTGTTTTTCGCTGCTCTCGACTGCTCTCGACACGTTATGGGCGACCGTACGGGAGAAAAAGCGAGGATCGCAAGCCTCACGGCCTGCCTTCTCGCTCTGGAAAGCAAGGCAGACGCTGCAAAAGCCGCCAAGGAGAGGATAAAGCAGCGCAAGACCGAGCGTCACCACGTGATATTGCCGACGCGTTGTAGCCGCTTGCGAGACTAGAAAAGGAAATAACCATTAAAAGAGTTCATTACACCTTCTGCAGGATATGAAATTTGTTTTTACGAAAAGTTTTGATGCCAGAAAAATTAGCATTTTCTCTTTTTTTTCCCACCACTCGAAAATTGCTGGTGCCCACTGGTTTCGAGGCTACTCATTCGGAGCCGTAAAAGAGATCGACGAACGCCGTTTACGAAAAAGACCGCTTCTGAAAATGAGTTCGCTCTGTGCTGTGTGTCTGCTGTCAGGAACTCCTTTTCGGAAAAAGACCGCTTACTTAAAAGACTTTTAAGTGCCCGTGTGACAGGGGTATTATATACACCGACTGATTCACTCATGCGCCTGTCCTGTCCGCGTACTGTGGACCCACCGGTCTGCACCGGCTCAATTGGAAGCAGATGCCGCTTGCCATCCAGCGGCTGTTCAACACCCACTGCCTCTACTTCGCTTGTCCTCAAAGGACAGCTTGCTTGCGCACAAAGAAACTCTCCGGCGCTCCACGCGTGCACTCGTTCCTCCACGTGGATCAGACCTTCCCGGTGGCTTAACTCGCCGAGAGGAGGCTGCGCCCAGGAGGATTCGTGTGGGCGCCGCCTTGACTCCTGCAATCCGGGCTACATGGGCACTCAGTACATAGCCTCCCCCAACGACATGCCAATTCTGCGTTGCCCCAGCCACAGAGGCAACGCTCCATCACCTATTGGGAACTTGTCCGGGCCTTTACTAGGCTCGCACTCGCCACTTAAGCGGCCTTCACCACCACCCCGGCCGACCACCTGACTTGACGCGCTGGACGCGCGGTCCACTGCAACGACCGCTTCTGGCCTTCATACAGGAAACAGAACTATTTATTTAAGTGATGCCATATGGCATACTGGCGCCAATAAAAAAATGGTTGTCCCTAAAACCCAAGGCCTCATGTATAAGCTCGTATCCACACGTACCTGGGTGGATATCGCCACATTAAATCAGAACATGTTCCATCGTTTCCCTAGTTCCCCCAGAGCATGTACAGTGTTCTTTTTCTTTATTGACTCTTTCTTTATGACTACGCGTTCTAAGGCAACCCGACCTCGCTTCGAACAGTAGAGCGCTTCCCCTTGAATTATCATAAAACCTCTCCCTCGTTATTTTGTTTTTGCCCTTTCGGTAGTTACCATCTCTTCCCGTTGAAAGTGCACCACGTGGAAGGGTGTAAAAGCCGTGCTCTGAAGCTGCCCAGATAGCGCTCGCGCCCCTTGAAATCAAGTTCACAGCAGCTACTCGACCGATCCCCGCTCCCCTCCTCCGCATCTTATCATCCTCGTTCAAGACCGGTGGTGTGCTCAGCATTTCACCGCAGGCGTAAGCGACGGAGATCGGCCGCCTCGTTGCTTGAGCAGCGCTCGTCTCCCTCGCTCGCGTGAGTTTACCAGTGCCTAAAACATACGATGCCCGGAGAATGTCTCACCAACTTGGAGTTTACGTGGCACATGACGACTCTCTCTCTCTCTCTCTCTCTCTCTCTCTCTCTATATATATATATATATATATATATATATATATATATATATATATATATATATATATATATATATATATATATATATAATCAATTTGTGTCAAGTCTGGTTGCGTCATCAGCATTGTATGTTTAGTTAAAAAAAACACTGAATTTTTTTCGGCCTACAAGAAAGCGAAGACTGACAGTAATGTTTCAGCCTAGAAATCTCCCCCAAAACTAAATTTCATTGCTTCAAAACACACCTTTTACTGCTCCAAAGCTGCTGCAAAACCACTTTATTCCTGCTCCCTGAGCTGCTCCAAGAGACTGAAGCCCGCTTCCACCCCTATATGCACCAGCTCAATATCATTTGAACAGATGCGTGAGTTACGAATAGGGAGGTTTCTTCTGCCCCCACCCCACCCCCCCTCCTCGTTTTCTTTCAAACGAAGGCCTTGTGAAAAACTATCTCATGTGAGTCATCACTTTCCATTAAAATGTCCTTAGTGGATTTCAACCACTTATAAGCTCGTACAATCATCAATGTGCATATCGGGGCACTGAAGTCTAGAACCTATATGCTATAGTGTTGACATGGCCGCTACAACTTCGTTGTCATTGTAAAGTAAGAAGAGTGGTTTTTTTTTTTTGGCTAAATAAGTTGTAAATGTGGCAGAGTGCGCTTTAGATTACATTTTCGAATCTCCGCGCAGTTGTCTCCTTTCATTCTTTTGTATAAATGTGGGGCGCTGAATACAGAGGGAGATTACCGTAATGGTCAGAGCAGAGGAAGTAGTTTGGTCGTCCTTCTGGCCGGTGGTCCTCTTAGTCCGAAGACCTGGTTGGCCTTTCTCACCACCCGTCGATGGTCATCCAGGTAGAGGCTGGTGAGCTGGACCTCCCATTCGTCAAGTACTAGATAGAGAAAGTGGGATGGTATGTGGGCGCATTTTTATACCGCGTGCACCAGGTTGTGTGGTTTGTGGAAGAACTTGCAGCCGTAATCACGAAGTGATGTCGGCCGAATTAGGTGACAATTTGTACGTTGTTGGTCAGTGTTTGTAACTTTCTAAAGTTATCATGTCCGCTGGAAAGACAAAAAATAAATCGAAATCATGATTGCATTGCCTTGCGCAAAATAACCCCAAATTGGCAATGCCATGCTAGAGCGACAGTGCATGGTCGGCTGCTGACCCGCAGGTCGCGGGTTCAAATCCCGGCTGCGGCGGCTGCATTTCCGATGGAGGCGGAAATGTTGCAGGCCCGTGTACTCAGATTTTGGTGCACGTTAAAGAACCCCAGGTGGGCGAAATTTCCGGAGCCCTCCACTACGGCGTCTCTCATAATCATATGGTGGTTCTGGGACGTTAAACCCCACATATCAATCAATCAATCAAGTGACAGTGCATGGGTGTGTTGTGCTCTTCTTTTATATACTCACGAATTCATTCACCCACGTAATGCTTACGCGGTCACACGTAGGTCCTAATTCCATATATATATATATATATATATATATATATATATATATATAAAGCAGGGTTGCCAAGACAATAGCGTGTGACGCATGTGCAATTACGACAAACGTTCGCAATAAATTGCGTACGCTGTTCTAATACTGTCGAATATCGAAGCACAGGTTGCACACGTTCATAGCATTCAGCCGCTACCGTCCTGCGGCTGCAGCATCGATGTGTTGACTCTGCGCAGTATGCAGCAGGATATCTCTTCAGCGAACTCTGCCGAATATCACCCCGTACACTATTGGTGCACCGCGGGTATACTGGTCCTGTTAAGAAGTGGATGTGCCCTTACTTGTTTGCTTTCCTCTCTTCGCGCCCCTCTCGCATACGGCATGACGCGCGGGGGAGGCTTTGCGCACTCCGGAAGCTGAGATGGGCGGCTGCGGTGGGTCTTTTAATTACAGCCGTCGGCGGGACGCTTCGTTGGTGAAGCGGAAAACCGTCTTCATCGGCTTCCTTTGTACACGGCCGTCTCATGGTCTACTTTCGCGCGAATAATGGACGCCCTGGGCGACAAAGAGCGCAAACGAGCGGACGCACTGATGAAAGCGTCGTCGCCCCTCGGGCCCCCGTGGCCGATTCGCTGATTGCACGCGCCGGACTTTCATTAGCTTCCCAAGGAACGGTGTACTGCTTGTGGGAGAATCTTCCGCTCGCGTCGACTCCCGTTTGATTTTTTTACGTGTTTTTTTTTTTTCTTTTCAGCTTACTCGGCACACCGCGTCGTGACGGGAGGGCGGGGGGAATGTGTGAGAAGCTGACGTCTATTGGGTCGACCCTCAAAAACTCTATTCGAGAGCGTTGCGTCAAATGGGGGATGGTGATCGTTTTGCAGCGCAACGCTCTCGATTTTGCAGGTGGTGCCTCTTTATCGGCGCGTCTGTGCTTGAGCGCGCGCACGCTTGCCACACCGCGCGAAGGTGTTTGCTTTCGACTGCTCAGGCCTCTGAAGGCGCCTACGAGTGGCTGTGGGGAAAGGAGAGGTGGACCTGCTGGTGAGATTGTGGAACGTTTCCTGCTCCATAGAGCGACTCAGTGCATGACACTGAATCGGGACTTTTTGAGAGGTTATTAATTTTTTCTCGCCGTAGACCTGCACTGGTCCGCTGAGCGTATGGGCTGACACAAACCCCTGTATTATATAGTGTTTCTTAACTTAAACACTCCGTCTGTACTCGAGAGAAGTTGATAGCCGCGCCACCCCGTGGTGAAAGCAGTCAGTCACGACAGTACGGGAAAAGCGTCTTTTGACAGTGAAGCTTTTTCAGCTATTGGTAGCTCGTACTCCGTCGTTCGAAACCCCGAAGGTGGTTTATGCGCCACAGGAATTGGGTAAGTCCCGCTACGGAGTACAGCAGGTGCGATCGTTTTACGAAAACTGCTCAGTGAAGTGGAACACATCAAAGAGAGAGAGAAAGAGATTGAAAGAAATAGATGGACAAATAAGATATATAAAAAAGAAAGAAAGAGAGAAAAAGCCAAGGAAGTAATGGGATTGAAACAAAAATAAAGAGAAAGGTGCAAATCGAAACGTTCAGTGCAGTGCTCAAAACAAAAAAACGCACGAAAAAGAGCACACACAGGACGAGCTCACAACGTTCTGCAGCTCAACATTCAACGCGGCTACGCAAACTTAAAGGACGCGCGAAACGTATACGAACAAGTATACACAGTATGAACGCGAACTAAGTAGTGTCACAGTTGTCACATCGCTGTGTTTGAAAAGCGTGCTTTTTTCGTAAGCGGGGATCCTGTAGCGAGCGAAGTGACCTTCGTCTACTTTTTTACTAAACGCAGTCGTCTTGGTGAAAGCCCAAGACGTACACTGATTGATTGATTGATTGATTGATTGATTGATTGATTGATCGATTGATTGATATGTGGTGTTTACCGTCCCAAAATCACTATATGATTATGAGAGACGCCGTAGTGGAGGGCTCCGGAAATTTTGACCACCTGGTGTTCTTTAACGTGCACCCAAATCTGAGCACACGGGCCCACAACATTTCCGCCTCCATCGGAAATGCAGCCGCCGCAGCCGGGATTCGATCCCGCGACCTGCGGGTCAGCAGCCGAGTACCTTAGGCACTAGATCACCGCGGTGGCGCAGACGTACACTGTCGATGTATACGAAAAGAAACATGGAAGCGCCAGGACTGCGTGCTCCGGTTGCTGCTGGTTGCGCATTCAAGTGCGAGAGCAACTACCGTCTCTTTTAGCCTCATCTCGGGGTGAGCAAAACAAGCAGTCATTGATGATATGGAACCGCTGGCAAGATTGCAACCCCCTCTGCTTCAAGGCGATTACGCAAGAGGCTGGTAATCACCGGGGTGTGTGGATGAGCTACCTTGCTTCGAAAGCCCGCCAACAGGACACACTTTCGGACACTTGCAGCGTGCTGCAAGGACACGCACAGCTACGACACGTGTAATTTCGCGGAGGTCGTAATTCTGGCACGTAGGATTGACCGCACTGCTGGAAATGCGAATTAGATTATGGGTGCACCTTCTCGTCGTATACTTTCCTTACACCCCAACAATCGGACGTGAGGATGCTCTTTTTCCCGAAAGCGTTTACTGGCCTGCACTGCCAAGCTCGAGAAATCAACGGATGGAACAGGTGCTTCGTGTCACCGAAACTTACGGCAACGTCTCACACGATTGCTTTGGTCAATAAAGGTCTCCACGGTGCGGTGGAAACTTCTATCGAAATGCATGCATCTTGTCGAGTCCTCGCGCAGCGCATACGCACGAGGATAGACGTTCTCTGGGCTACCACCATGCGTGCGCCTCTCGTGTGCAGCCATTACTTGTGCGGCGGTGAAAGGAAAACGCGCGCCGCTGGCCGACCCGATCTGGTCAAAGAAAGGTGCGCCGGTCTCCTCGCGGCCGAGCCGTAAAACACGGTCAGTTCCCCCTCCTTTCCTTCGGGGGAAGCTGCTCCGGAACAGGACGCTGCTGTGGCCGCGGGAGCGGACCACGATGAAATATGGACTGCGCTGGCTGTTCCGCTCTTCGAGGATGTGCACCTTCGACGCTGGCCCGAGAGGCGCGTGCTGAACGGCCCCGTCCTTCAATGGCAACGCGGATATTGCCGTTTTTACACCTCTCGATTTTGCCTTCTTTTTCTTCGTTTCTCAAGATGCTCTCACAGTGAGAGCTATACTACAGATGGAGGGCGCATGCGAAGTTAAATATATGCGCGCGTTGCAATTGCTGTTGTGCGTCACCACCGCGCGATGGTGAGTGCGGTAATATGCCAATAGCGTCAGCTACAGTCACGGTGGCTGCAATGCTGCCTCGCGAATCTGGTGCCCTAATTGGCCTGGCTCGGCTGCGCATCTTCGGTTCACAGAACAGCGCGGAAGACGGGACGATAAGCACACATGGACGTAGCGCTGATTTTCAAGCTTTGTTCGAAGTCAGTGGAGTGTCCTGTGCGCTCATTGTCCCCTTTTCTGCGCTGTTCTGCCGCGAACTTCTTGTAAAGTTTTCTCGCTTACAGCGCCTCTTGTCATCAACCAACACGCTTGTCATTCACAAAATGTCATTCAAGAGTGACTTGATATTCACATTCCGTTGTTCCTTTGATGTATCGTCCAGGGGGCCATGTTGCTGCTACAAGTCACGCATATATGGCCGCAGAGCGCATCGCAAAACGGTGCAGCTTCAATTAGTTTTTTTTTTTGGTATGTACCTATACAAACACGCCGACAAAACAGAGGTCTTTCAAGATGGTTTAAAAATGAAGCTGCAAGAACAGCTTTCAGATTTTGTTGCTGTACACGCCACTGACTCCGAACAGATGCCCCCTCCACAGCGTCTGCGTAATCATCGTGACCACAAGTTGGACGAATGACACGGTTGTCGCCGTGTGGAAGGCTGTCGTCGTTCCCGCCATACACGAATGGCGGCCGTGGTGTTGTGACAGTCGGCCGTGGCGAAGGGGCGTGCCTCAAGTCTCCGGCCAGGTGCTCGCGCGGACGTTGTACTATACGCGCGTCGTGAGGGTCTTCCTCTTGTCCTGATAGTTCGGCGATAATCCGCGATGGCAGCTGACCTTCGCGCACTTTCGGTCTCCTCGCAAGGCGTGTCGATTTGCCTCCTCCGAGCGCCATGGAGACGAGACAGCGCCGCGCAATAGAATTTGTTTGGCGGTGAGCGAATCTTTCTTCCTCGAAATTTCGCACAAAAAAAAAGGAACTGCTTATGAGCAAAATGTGTTGCACAGAGTGCTGCAGTTGCCGGGTTAGAGGAGATTATTTGACAGCGCAATACCGATATCGTATTCTGCAAGCTGCAAGTCAGCTTCCGCCTTGAATTTGCGGGAAGTTTGTTGAAGTGTTTGTGTCATTGCCACTTTAATGCGCGTGACGCTTTCAAAACTTCTTTTTTTATGTTTCACTTTGATGTGGCTGTTGAATGAAATGGTGCCGTGAGTAACACCAAAAGTCTACCGAGTGGCGATGTTGGCCTCCTCGTATTCGATAGAATATATGGGAGATTTGAATGAGCTGACCATTATGAGGTTCGTGTAAAGGTTGTCTGTATTCGTGCAATTTCAACTGGCTTCGCCAAGCGAAAATTCATTTTTAACACCTGGCGTTTTTGTCTCTTTCGATTTTCGCAGCCCCCTCCAGGACGTTCCTAAAGATGGGCTTACAGACTTCATTCCAAAAAAGAGCCTGAGGAGAAGCGTTGCAAACGAAAGTCCAAGGTGAGAATCTGTCTTCTGTCTCAAGCATTTATCCTGTGACGCGTGAACACTGCTCACATTTTGTTGCTCTATATCTGAAAAAGAAGCCAAGAGTAAAGGCCAACTAGCCTTCATTCAAAAAGCCTTTTCTCCGGACTCTTTGTATAAAATGTAACAGGTTGAGCAGAAACAGAAGCACTTAATTCTAATGTTTTAGTCTTCGAGCATCGCGTCAGTGCCACTTCGTCCGGGATACCTCAGTGCAAACGCGTGCACTGATTTAAATTATGTTTTTTGCAGTGTGGCCGTTACGACTTAAGTAAATGTTCTCGAAGTTTTCTCTGTACAGCTTGACCCGATTAAAGTACAGCAAATATCGAAAGAAAAAAAAACAGACCTTAACCGAAGTCATAAAATTCTATGACGTCATGGTGACTTGCAGTGTATCAGGGATGGCAGCAGTATCATAATGAAGATTTTGTTCTTGCTTTTCTGGCTGCGCCTTGTCACAGTAAGAGTGTGTGTGTGTGTGTGTGTGTGTGTGTGTGTGTGTGTGTGTGTGTGTGTGTGCGTGTGCGTGTGCGTGTGCGTGTGCGTGTGCGTGCGTGTGTGTGTGTGTGTGTGTGTGTGTGTGTGTGTGTGTGTGTGTGTGTGTGTGTGTGTGTGTGTGTGTGTGTGTGTGTGTGTGTGTGTGTGTGCTGAGGAAACGTTATTTTTACTAATACAGTTTTGGTGTCTCATTAAAAAGGCATTCGCCGAACACGTTCGATTGGTACCAAATACGTGCAGCAACAATCGCCGCATGTTTCACGAACGGACGCACGAGAGCACTCATTAATCGATGGTGTGGATAGCGCATGCTTGGTCCCTGTCGAGGTTAGCGTCAGCAGTTCGGCCGATAGCGGCCTAAATGTAGACAGCCAAGCCCACGCTCAGCTCCATCATTCCACACCACTGGCCACGAGGATGCGTATAGCTATTTCTTTTTTCGTGGCAGGGACAAACGGTTCCGCCAGCAGTCGGATGAAAATAGCCGCGATGGTTTGCCGCCCGGTGCGCGAAAAGGCGCCGCCCTCCGCCCCGAGGTGCGCCGCCGTCGCTGCAGGTGATAGCGGGAAAGGCTTGACGGAGGACCCGTCCGGAACAAGGAGAACTGGACCCGGGGGCGACGGCTTGTGGGAGGGTGCCGCCTTGAGCAACTCTTCTCGGCCCGGGCGCGGCTAATAGGCGGTTTCTCGGCGCGTCGTTGCCTCGGTGATCGACCGCGCGGGCCGCTTCGCTTTTGGCCAGATCCAGTTCATTAGAGAGAGCGGCCGACCAAAAAAACGGCCAGCGGCCACTCGGCAAGTCTATACAAACACCCCTCGTTTATCGGCCATTGCTGAAATTGCGGCTTCCTTTCGCCGCTATAGGCGAGGCGGTCCAGGAAGAGCGTGCCCATAGAACTTGCGCTGTTTAAAGTTCACGCGAGGAAGATTCGTATTGGTCCTTGTATTTGTTTTCTTTGTTTCTGAGTCCGCTACAACTTCTCCGCTGCGTCCCTTGGTGAACCAACAAAATACACGCGTTCGTATACGTACTAACCGAATGACAATAGCGACTTACAAATGTTTTAGCGCCCGCCTCGGTGGATCAGTGGTAAGGACGCTCGCTGCTGACACGAAGCTCGCGAGTTTCGATGCCGGCCACGGCGGTCGCGTTTCGACGGAGGGGAAACAGTAGAGGCCCGTGTGTGATGTCACTGCACGTTAAATAACTACAGACGGTAACAATTTCCGGAGCCACCCACTGCGGCGTCTCTCATAATCAGATCTTGGTTTTTGGACGTGAAGCTCCAAATAATATGAGATGCGAAATGTTTTAGGGGGCTGCCTGCATCAGCAAACGTAATCCTGCTTTTGCCAGAACATTAGTCGGTGACCGGTGATCATCCATGCTGATTTAACCGTCTCTTCTTCGCAAAGACGCGGCGTCAAAACTATAGGACAGCCGGTGGAACGAGCGCAAACCCGTGACAACGATACGCACGCCTCCAGGTGTTTGGAAAGACAGTGTTTCAACCGGGGGCGATGAGCGCTTCACTGGTGCTTCGTGGGCGTCGCATGGCCGTTGGCCGCGAATGAACCATCGCGATACAAGCGTGGGAGGGATGGCTGCGGTGAATGCAGATGTGTGGCCGGCATCGCAGCCCTCCACAACTTCGGTATGCAACTCGGCGAGGAGCTCACTTCGCGCTCTAATCAGTGCCGCGCGCACGGCCGCTTACTTCGCGCCGCTCCTGATATGCATGCATGCATCGCCCACGACCGCTGGCACGGGCTGCTCGAAGGCCCCTGATTTCGGTAGCTAGCGGTGTGGTATTTCCTCTGGCTGGTGCTGGCGAGACCGTCCTTATCGCATTTTGCTGGGCCAAACAATGGCGGTTCACTTGTAGGTCAAGTCGCCAGTGTCGGTTCGCGAAGTTACGGCAACTGTAGCGTTGCATGCAGATGTGTTCGCGATTTTGGGGGAATCTAGCGGGCGTGCATGGCATCAATTACGTAAGCAAAATAGTCTGCCTCATGGCGAGCGCGTGGGGGCTGACACCTTGCCTATAATATACGGGAGTGTGGTTGCACAGGGTCAGCCCATGATATAATTGTCGGGGTTTTTCGTCTCCAAAACCGCGACACGATTATAAGAGACGCCATAGCCGAGCGCTCCGGAAAATTTCCACTCCCGGAGGTTCTCTAGCGTGCACCTAATTAAAAACACATGGTCCTCAAGCTTTTCGCCTCCGTCGAAAATGCGGCCGGGAGTCGACCCCGCGACCTGCGATCAGGGTCAGCCCACGTACATACTTGTCTGCTACTGTGTACCTCACTTGTCCCTTAAATGCCCGACTTTATGCGTGGGTCAAATAGATGGGTGAATAGTCCTCAGGCGCGCGATTCGGGGCGCAGTGGACCGCTCCCTTAAATATCGGACAGTCAGGCCAAGTGCGACAGCTCCATCGTGGTTTAATAACAGATACACTATTCAGGTGCTCGAGCCGTGTTCTGTACAATGTGTACTATTGCAGGCGCGAAGGGTTGAGACGTGGAGGGGCACCTCCTCGCTGCCCGAGCGGACGTCAGCATCGGCCTAATTGTTTTCTCTCCGCGGAGGTCGCCGTCTCGCCCGATGTCTCGCCCGTGCGTGAAGCGGCGGCGCGATGCCCAGACGACTTCCCGCGGTGGGCGGAAAGGGGGGTCGTCTGGGGCCGCCGGGGCGCCACAGAGGCGTCCATGCTGCTGATAAGGGGACAACCCGGTGGGACTTGACCTGCGACCAAAGAATGATCGCGTACGCTGACTGCGCTTCGCCGCTTGCTGTTGGCCCATCCAGCGGACGCCCACCGCGCATAGAGTCGTGTATACCGGGAACCGTTAAGTTGGCGAACCGGCACAGATAAGCCATCTATATATATTTTACTAACTTGGGGGAATGATTTTATTTTTTTTCTAGTTCGAATAGACCCGAAAGGCTTCAGATGTGCGCGGTTAATTTTAAAATTTTGTATAGCTTGTACAACTTCCAAGCCGAGAAGCGTGTAGGAAGTGCACTGCGTCGAACATTCATGTCTCACTTTTTAGCGCACCAACGGACCAGGACGAAAATCGACGCGGACACATCCCTTTTCATCGTCGTCAGTTTGTGCGCTAAGGAGTTAGACATGTTACCAATATGCTCAAGCAAAGGCTCTTTCAAATGAACATTCGTAGTGTGGTGATACATGGCCACAATTTCAACTGACTTGCATAATGCCATTGTGATAGTCATGACGATGATTACTGTAATGATTCATAGGTATTCTTCGCGGAGGGGCCACTTTTGGCCAAAGAGCTCCAGGCACATGGTGGGAATGAGCTTACTGCAATATGACACGTTAGTGTATTAATGGCTGAATAATTAGGTCTAAAATCGCTCGGCTAGTAAAACATAACATATAAAAATGCATTAGAATGATGCAGTTGGTGAGTGAGTGTCGCCATCATAGTAAAATGGACGTGACAATAATCAAGACAAGCATAATTTGTAAGTATAAATGCGCCTTTATAAGCAGCTCTAACGCCTCGTTTGCGCCCTTGAAAGCAAGGGTCGGGAGGTAATTGCCGTAATGATCAGAGTCGCCGTGGCAGTACCTTTAAAGACGTGGTGATATAGATCTCTTTGAAGTAATTTTAGCAAAAAGAGCGCATCATCCAGAAACCCAACTTATCTCATGCCTTAGAACTGACATAGTCTGTCGTTTTTCTTCACACACTGCATTTCACAATCGTATGCGTAATACTAGAAGCATATAGCATATGCAGTGCATAAAACCGAATTATTTGACGGGACAGATAAAAAATACCTACCAATTGTGCACTTCAGTATCGACGTCATTCGTCAAAAGATTGATGTGGTGATCTAAACATTTAAGAGCCTAATAGGATGCTAACTGGAAAACAATTTAGACCGAAGGCTGCGTGTTATTTCGCAACGAGAACTCGTGCAGATATGTCAGATGCTCATGTCGTAGAACGACGTGGCTCTTCAAATGGCTGAAATATTGTGTAGAAGAACCCGCCCGTTGGTCTAGTGGCTAAGATACTTGGCTGCTGACCCGCAGGTCGCGGGTTCGAATCCCGGCTGCGGCGGCTGCATTTCCGATGGAGGCGGAAATGTTGTAGGCCCGTGTGCTCAGATTTGGGTGCACGTTACAGAACCCCAGGTGGTCAAAATTTCCGGAGCCCTTTACTACGGCGTCACTCATAATCATATGGTAGTTTTAAGACGTTAAACTTCACATATCAATCAATACCGTGTCGAAGATCAATTCAACACCGTTGTTTTATACTTGTTTTATAGTGATTCGTGTGTCACACTGGCGGAACACCCATACAGTGCTTGACGTCGTGCATTCGTCCCTTCTGGCATAAATCTAATAGGAAGTGTTTGTTCGGCACTGAGGACCGCTTCGCGGGCTCTGTTCTCCTGTATAGCTTTATTCCCCGCAGACAGTTGCGCCATTTCGTGGAGCAAAAACAAATTCGAGTGCTCGCAGTGGCGGCGCGCCCCTCAAGCTTCCGACTGATGAAGGATAACGCGGCCGCCAAAAGTGACGTGTTAATTAGAGAGAGCGAGGTTTGTTTTCGAGGTAATGAAGAAAAACAAGAGGATCTGTAGAGGTTAGCCCTACCCAGCAGATTCTCGGTTGAAAGTGCAGTTGATGAAGCAGCGATGAAGTGAATGGAGAGACAGGGCAAAGGGAAAAGAGTGGCTATGTATACGCGCGTGCGCGCCCTTCTACGAAGTCCTCCAAGCAGGGCGTCGCATCACAATCCCCGCACTTGAGGACTTACGTGGCAATCATGAAGTCTTATGAAGCAAAAAAGAAAATATCGGGCTTATATTTAAGGCACCCTACGAATATGAAGCGTGCCGTAGAGGGGAAATCCGGAACAGTTGCAACCACTTGGGTTTATTTAACTTGCTTCTAAATTAGGTGCACGGGTGTCTTTTTGCAATTCGCTGGCACTGAAACGCGGCCGTTGTGCCACCGGCAATCGAACCCGCGTCCTCCAGCTTAGCAGAAAAAATATCTTATCTGATAGGCTATACGATATGAGATATTATGTCACACGAAATTAAGCTAATTAAGACTGATAAGGTTTCGTGAATAAATTCAAGCAATAACTTTTTTAAAGTGTACGTCAAACCGGTATAAATCGGCAAATCCCATAGAAATGTTTATGTCGGGACGAGAGCGCGTCCACGCACTTTATAAAAACGCGACTGCCAGTAGCGCCCGCCTTGAGGCAGCGGGTTAAGCAACGCAGCAATTAGAATTTTGCAATACTTAAAAAAGCATTAGTGCATCATCTTTATCAACGTGGACATGACTTTTCGGCAACGAAGGTGGTCCACCCACCCCTCAGCTATTCTCGGAGCTGTCCCTCTCAAAAACTGAGTGAGCCGAAATGGAGGACTAGCTTCAACCATGTAGCAGAGCCGGTGTAATCAGTATTACATGACCAAATACCGACGGCAAAAGATTGCGCCGTCTGTCAGCGTTAACGTCAGTCTTTTTCGGCATTACGTTATTGCCGGCTCCTCCTGAAAGACTGTGAGCATGCGCTGGTTGATAAAAGCAAAGATGACACTTCGCATTCCCGTGAATTTGTTTAGACGCTTATAGTTGTAAGCATTTTACCCACGCTTCACAGTATACTATAGAACAATGGGGCACGTACCGCCTGCATGGGACATGACATTATGCCCTCATCGTCACCTGTTCGCTCATCGTGGCGAGCTATGTTGGACTTCAAACATGAACGTTTATTCTGCCCTCTAATTGACCTTTTCATATATTCAAACAGGCCCAGTTCTTTCTCCCCACGCCCCACAAAGCACTGCCTCGGCGCTCTGCGTTTCTTTCAAGTCGGCCTTTCCTATCCGCAAGGGGCTGCCCCGTGGATATCTTCATCGGTTCTTTTTCGCCTTTTTTTTTCATCGTTCGCCGTTCCATCCCGGCCCGCAGCACAATTTACGAGAGGGAGGCAAAAGCAGCCCACGAGCGATGGCCGCGCGCCGATTGCGTGGTCGCAAGCCTGCTCGAGAGCGTAAAAGCGAATCTGCCCTCGGGCGGCCGACATACGCTTGCATTCCGCGCCGGGGCCGCCCGGGGCGCATTCCGAGTCGGCCGAAGCGAACAAACATGCTCCGGCCGACGCGCCCCGGGGCGGGCAACTGCCGACCGGCTGTGCCTCCGAGCAAGGGTTTCATTTGCGGGCCGCCCGCCGAATAGTGCGTCTCATGTCCGCGGGACCCCCGCGAGCCGGAGGCGCACTTTCTCCCCCCGCCGGCTCTGTACGACGGGGTCGCAGCGGAGAGGCCTGTTTTTGGCAGCATATGGGTTCGAAACCGCTCTCGACCCCCGACGATGACCAAGGCTACGAAGGGCCAGCGAACCCGGGACCGCACGCCGTATACCCTCTCTCGGAGTGGGCGACTCCCATTCTCGTTATATAGTGGCGTGGGCGAGCAGAGAAGCGCGTCGCCTAACCAGCTCTCAACAGAGGCTCGTCTGATGGTATCATGCGGAGGCAGTAAGGCCCTTGTTACGCCGGGCGACGTCCCTCCCCATGCTATGGGTTGGAGTGGTTCTTACGATGACGAGCACAGAAGTGGCCGTTGGCTTGGTAGCTGACGTTACGCTTGTAAAGTCGCGGAAGTGGTTAGAACCCTAGGGCAATTAATGCTCTTCTAGAATTTCTCGACTGCCGGAAACTTGGCGAATGGTTCCCATCCGTGTGCCTGCGAAGTTTATTTTGACTGTGGTATCGCCGGGCCATGCTATTCGGGTTAGACTTTCATAAAGTGGAGCAGTGATAAATAAATAGGAGAGTGTAGTCGGGCCCCGCCGAGGTGGTTTGTTTAGTGGCGAAGGTACTCAGGTGCGGACTCGCAGGTCGCGGGATCGAATCCCGGCTGCAGTGGCTGCACTTCCGATGGAATTGAAAATGCTGTCGGCCCGTGTGCTCAGATTTTGGTGCACTTTAAAGAATCCCAGGTGGTCTAAATTTCCGGAGCTCTCCACTGCGGCGTCTCTCATAATCATATGGTGGTTTTGGGACGTTAAACCGTATATCAATCAATGAGTGCAGTCGGAATAAATTGTGGTTGGTATAAAAAAGAGCAGCGTAGATCAGAAAAGGAAACGGCAATGGGAACTATACATGGCACGGACAATGACAAACACTTGCACACACTTTGGCGTATACACTTCTGAACCTGGTAACTAGAACTTTTTTCTTCTTTTTCATCCCCAAAAGACAAGTGTACACGTGTGACGTAGAAATATGCTTCGCATCTAAAACGCTCAAGCCGATGTAGGTTGTAATCGGCGTCCAACAATTCTCTTCTCCTGTTCGGTTGCCGAAAGCGTCCAGCGCGGTGCATCAACAGTCTCCTTCACTCGCTGAAGCGATGGCAAGCACGGAGCAACGATATTCGCCACCAATGTGGAGATGCTTCTCAAGGGATAGAACGCGATAGGCAAACACATCATGCCTTCGGGACGCGTGAAAATGGACCACACGAAGCTCTATCGATCAGCTCCGTCTTTACAAACCCGCTTTCCACGCGTTGGCAACAGTGGTGTGAACGGATCATTCGATTCGTTACGTCTGCTTAGCCGAACCCTCTGCACGGCATAAAGCAATTTATCCGCCCTAGGTATAGGACGTGTCGCAATGATGGTGATTGTTCAAATGGTCCTGTCAACTATCGTTGCCACTTATTGTGAGTATTTTTGAAAGCTAAGCTCCTCTCGCTTAGCACAACGCTAAAACCTAGCCCCATTTTAGACCAATCACTGAAACAAAACGTAGGAAAGGGTAAATTTGAGGGCTCGTTTTCGTTGTTAGAAGCTGTATTAATGAGTTCTCATGAAACAAATGGTAAATTTTTTGGGGACTTGAACTGCTGACTTCATTGAGGCAGATTTCAAACGAGCTATCTCAGTTCGTCTTCATAAAATTTATAGTTATATCGAATCGCAGTCTTTGCATCAAGGAAAGACATCTAGTCAGACGTATCTGTACAGACATCAATGTATCTTTCACTGTTCCTTTGTGGTCATATATCAGAATGTCGGTCTTGGCCTCGCGTTTTTCGCTTTGCGCGCGACTATGTTCGTTACTGCTAATGTTCGTCACTCTGTTTTCATTGTCTTTTAACCATATTTTATATACTTGCGAACAATCGAATTCACCCGCCGTTCATTTCATTTATCTGCTACCACTGTTCGTCAGGTCGAGTGACTGTTCCCAGTTAAAACGGCTCGTGAAGAGTCATCTTGAATGAATGTCCTACAAAATGAGGAATGAAAAGTGTATCTCCATAATACCACCAGGAGGTCACATTTACCTCATTTTAAATCGAAGCAGCGCAAACAGCAAAGACGCAGACGGACGCAACACACCGTACTTTTCCCGTTGAATGCTTTACCATTTATGTTTTTGCGCATGAAATATTGCGATGCTAGCGATGTCGTAGCGATGTCGTGTACTCGTTTCGCGGAAGAAAAATGCGTGTATTTCTCGAGATAGCGTGCGTGTAAGCGTTCGGCTTTGACGTCGAGAACTCTATCAAATCCGTAGAATGGAGTGTGTATACACGTATAATAAGATTCGTTCCTGCCGTAAACGGCAAGGTATGCAGTGACGGACGGGGCAAGAGAACGGCTACATCCGCGTCTCGTGCAACCCCGTACACGTTTCTCGCTGTCCCCCTTTCTTGGTAACAGCATGCGGTGGCGAACTGAAAAGCTTCAGGCGTGCCCATACTCTTCCGTGCCGGATTACGATTGCAGATCGGAGTGTTAGGGCGCGTGGTGTGCACAAGAAAGCCCCGACTTGTCTTCAGTTTTCTTTTCTTTCTCTCTGTCTTCGTGCAGTGTCGTTTCCTGCCACCTCCTTGCCCGAATCGTCGAAGAATGTTTATCGCTGCTTATGCAGAGCAAGACGAATGCGACATTTCTCGGAACGAAAAGCCAGCTCGCACGAACGCGCTGTCTGACGGCGTGCGCAGCGGAGGCTGTTCGTGAGAGCCCCGAGAACGGGGCCGACGGGCGGGACTACGATTTCTTTTTTTATTCTTGGCCGTCGACGATACTGTACGCGATCTCGCGCCGCACAACAGCAGCACGTCTTGAAATCAGGGTTTCGCAGAGTTCCGTGAAACCGCGACATCGGTCAGGCGTGTGTGCATGCTGCAGTTTGTTCGCGACGGAAAAGATCAAGAGAAAAAAAAAGAGCAGCAAGAGAAACCTGTTTTCGTACTCGGCGTCTCACCCCCGTCAGCCGCATCCATCTTCGAGCCATTATGCATACAGAGGGAAAGCGGCGAGTGATCGTCACCGAGCACACACGGTCTTCGAGGCGCGTGCGAAATCCCGCCGACGCGGCCTCGTCGTCGACCGGCTCATTCGTCAAGGCGCCCGTCGCTATTCTTCGTCATGATTAGCGATACTCTATCCAAAACAAGGCTTCCGCGCGCACGCAATGGTGACTTACGCCTGACTTCGCATCCGCCTGGCGGCGACCCCGCAGTGAGTAGTCGACGCCGCTGTATACACACACCGCAGCGGCTTCGCCGAGACGAGCTGCCACGAATCTTTTACGCTGATTGCGGCATTGTCTGCTGCTCGCTATGCCTCTCCGGGTACGCGTTTTCGCGCGCCAGAAAAAAGAAAACAGAAGGAAAGCTACTTTCGCTTCCCTAAGCTGCGTATCGCTTGCATCGCGCTGTGACCATGAAGGGATCGAGTCTGTACACTGTATGCGGTGCTTGTAGGCGCTGCCGTGCAACAAGCAAAAGTCGTTAATCTGTTTCCACTGTTCACTTTTATACTCGGGACATAACAAATGAATATTCGCATGGTTCGTGGAACGTGTGGTATTAACCTGACGTTGCTCATCGCCTATAAGAAACTATGCAGGTTTTTTGTGCGCCGGTCACGTGGTGATAATCAGTCAGGCAGCAAGAGATAATATTTGGGTTTTTACGTCCCAAGACTACAATATTGTGGGCATTCGTTATGAGCTTCTTCTCATATACGCATTATTATAATCATCATCCGTCTGGGTCCCTGTCCTCATCTTCACTGGGTGTCACCACAATCATCATCGTGTGTGTGCTATGCTCGGTCTCAGACTGCCCGTTCGCTGCTGAGCCCTTGGCTGAATAAATGCTGTCTCAACCCAGTTGCCTTACGTGGTGGAGGGTCTTCTCATAATATGATTATTAGAGACGCAGCAGTGGAGGGTCCCGGAAATGTGGACTATCTGCTGTTCTTTAAAGTGCCCTGATATCGCACAGTCCGCGGGCCTCTACCATTTCGCCTCCTTTGAAATCCGACCGCCGGAATCGAACCCATGACCTTCGCGTCCGCAGCCGAGCACTCTTGCCACTGATCCACTGATGATGATGATATGTGGGGCCTAACGTCCCAAAATCACCATATGCTTATGAGAGACGCCGTAGTGGAGGGCTCCGCAAATTTCGACCACCGCAAATTTCGACCACCTGGGGTTCTTTAACGTGCACCCAAATCTGAGCACACGGGCCTACAGCGTTTTCGCCTCCATCGATAATGCAGCCGCCGCAGCTGGGATTCGATCCCGCGACCTGCGGGTCAGCAGCCGAGTATTTTAGCCACTAGACCACCGTGGCGAGGCACTGATACACTGAGGCGGCAGACATTGCGGAACCTGACAATAAGGACTGGTTCCCGTCGTTTGTCAGAGACAACCTTGCAGTTGCATGACACAGCGATTCTAATTGACCACCGACGCGGTAAAAAAAAAATCATGTTCGCATTCGGTCTAAGCCTCGGGTGTAGCGAGAGGGGTCGCGGGAACTATCACGGTGTACCACAGCGACCGCAAAGCTGGCGCAAGTATTCACTTCCGCGGGAACGGGATGAACATTTGTGAAAACTTATCGTTCCGTGATGACGTCATGAAACGACGTAATCATGACGTCACAGATGTGCCACGCTTGTGACGTAATCACATGAAATGGTCCCTTGGTAAAAGATGTGGCGATCACGGAGGCCATGCCAAACCACGTAAGGTGCACAAAGCTTTCGGAGTGTGAAGGCGGGGGAGTATTAGTTCATCAAGAGAGGAAAAAAAAAGAACAAGATGGTTTACGCTTTAAAGGCTTCTTAGACAAATGAATTTAAGGGACCCTGAGACTTCTAATTATGTGATCTATCTATTTTAACAACCTACGCCTCACAACCTTGGCCAATCTCTCGCTGGCTTTTGGCATTGTGATCCTGTTGGTCGAAGCGACCGCCCTTGACTCCTGAGTTCTTCACAGCACCAGAAGAGGTTCATACATATATGGACATTGTCAGAGGTGTACGGTATGGCTAAATAGCATATTGAAAATCAAACTTTTGACTCTCCAAAGTGAAAGGATTTACGTTTCCAGCAGAGGCTCTGTGATGAAGAACACAATGCTAAAGGGGTAAAAAGTTTGAATGGGTTGGCGATATTTGCCTCCAAGAAATGACGGATTATAAATTAATATGCTGCAATTTTCTTCAGCCCCAAGTGGGCGAAGCAAGCGTGTAGATCCAAAAACCAATTGGGCTTAAAAGCCGTCTCGGAGAGATTAATATGCAAGCAATAGATATAGTCGGGACAAGGTAGGATGATTGATAAAGAATGATTGGAGCAGAAACCGTTAAGGCTAGCAATGTAATTTTTTTTTTGTTTTTTCGTGTAGGATATATATATATATATACACTGAGGGGCTGTCCAGTACCTGTTGCCGGAGCATTTTTTTTAATTGGGCACCTTATTAGCGCAACGTTACAAGCGCCGCTTTGAAGGCTGCTCAACTTAAACGTGCTAGACCTACGTGTAGAGATATTCTTGGGTAGTCTGTCCGCCCGTTACAACTTCTCTGAAAAATATCTACACGAGCAAGGACCTTGCAGGTAATTTGCCTGGAGGTCGACTTTGCTGCTGACAAGTGAGTCGTGCGGAGAAAGACGCACTGTGGCAATAAAGGCATACTAAAGAGAAACAATGACTTGGTTGAGATTGAAAAACCGCACTCCGAGATTTATAATGCCGTAAGTTTCACTATCATGAGTTTATTATGAGTGGATAAAATCTAGGTTGAAGTTTTATTGTTAAATACCGTGCCGAAATCTCCGATTGTGACGTCAAAAATTTTAAAATATATATTTTTTTTATTTTCGGGACATTGGCTCGATGAAATTTTCGGAAACTTCGTATGAGAGGTCCATGACATGTACTTCATCTTAATCGATTAGAAGCTACGTGGGACTCAGTAGACGTTTTCAAAATTTATGACGTCATTAATCTCAAGGTGGCGTCCGAATTTTCTCTTCGCGCGTTTTCTCGCTTTCGAAGCGTCATCTCAGGGTAATTCGGGATTGCGAAGGTGTACTTTGCTAATACATGAAAAATCGTTTTTCTCTTTATTGTCCCTTTAGGACGCCGAGATGAATGGCGAGCACGGCCGTCGCAGCACGCGTTCTCCTTCGAAAGGAAGCGTCAACAGTAGTTGCATGCATTGATTCAGACCTAAAATAAAAGTTATTCTGCATTTTTCCCTCGCTGAATGAAAGGGGGGGGCGGGGAGATGTGCAAGGGTCAGAGCTAAGTGCTGTTGCATTAGCAGATCGACGAGGCCACATCTTCTTCGGCATTGAAATATGCAAAACACACATGCTGAGCATCGGGGCATTGTTATAACTGAACGCTGGTCAGTGACATAGCGCTGTAAGTTTGGCGTTCAGTCTTTTCGCGTGGCCGGCGGCTTTCTACAGCAATTGCTCGCGCATCAAACAAGCGCACGGACTTATGGATGATAAATGACTCAATTATGATCAACTTGTTAATTCTCACGAGTTACAGAAACCACAGGTATTGCCACTGAATGTGGTGATTAACAAGTCACCCGACGTGGTAGCCATGGTGTCGCGCTGCTAAGATCGAGGGTGCGGGTTCGATTCCTGGCCTTGACGGTCACACTCCCATGGGGTAGTTAAAAATAGAACTGCTCATTTACTTGGATTTCGATGCGTCTTAAGCAAATCCAGGTGGTGGAAACTAATTAGGAGTATCGCTGCACTACAGTGTGCGTGCCGCATTATCATATCTTGGTTTTCACGTGAGAAACTTCGGAATTGATTTTAGTAACTAATCGAACTATAATAGTCAGTATCGCTACGCAAGCGACACGAGAAGCGCGCAATAAGGAAGCGCACTGACGCAAGTACGCCATCATCTAAATGTCGCTGGCTCGAAATGATGGCGGCTAACGTAATACCAAGGTCTTGGCGTGACCATTCCTTTCACGGCATCAGTCGATTTTCTCGAGCAAATGACCTACCGTCGCTGCCAGGGAGATCATGCGGTGTACTATATATACATGCTTGCGCCTGTTCTCGGAAGCGTGTGCCAAGCCCTTTTGTGCGGTCACTTTTGTGCAGGAGTTGGATGGACCCGAAGCTGATGCTGTCCGCCTCGCCGGACACCAACTTCAGTCCCAAGATTTCCGGCATTCCTTGCGTCGCCGCGGCGTCTCGCTACACGGCGCCCGTGCACATCGATGTCGGGGGCACCATCTACACCTCGTCGCTGGAGACGCTCACAAAGTACGCTTTTTTTTTTTTTTCCTTCGTGATGACAGACCGCTGCGGTCTGTCATCTACTACAGGGAACTAACTGTCTCCAAAACCTCATTGCGAACGAAGAAAATTTAGTTACGTACCGTGGCAGGTTTTTTTAGGAGAAGCGGAAGCACAAATCAGGAGGATATGTGCACCTATCAACCATGTCAAGCTATTTTAAAAAAAAATTAAGAAAACAAACAGCTCCCATTTAGTGTGCGAAAGAGTGATGAAAGCGGGAAGGAAGGAAAATATATTTATTGTAATTAAACTGAGTTGTAAAACACTTGTCATTCACTTGCCAATTTTTCGTTTTTCTTGTTTTTTTTCTTCAGTAAGTCTTACGTGTTTGGTTGATTTTTTTTACGTATCATGGGTGCTCATGATTGAAACTATCCTGCTACATCTCGCAGTAGGTTTTGTTTGTTTGTTTGTTTGTTTGTTTGTTTGTTTGTTTGTTTGTTTGTTTGTTTGTTTGTTTGTGTATAACGCTGTGTGTGTAAAATAACACTCGATGTTTTGTGTTTTCACCGTAAGAGAACACGCAAGCATAAAGCACATTCTTGTCGATTTTGCACGGCGGCTTGCCACATGACGGGTACCGTGATGAATGCCAAATTCTAACGGTGATTAGGAATCGTTCAATAAAGAGGTTCCTACTATGACTTCGTATATATCTTTATCCATTGAAAATGAATCGTTCCCATAGCGGCTGCATGTGCAAAGACGACAAAAGTATGCGTACTAGCGTCACGGGCAATGACGGCACGAGGTCATGGTTGCGTGATGCCTTCACTCCTCCAAGAGGTGTGACGCAATAAGCTGAGTGACAAATGCCCTGCATTTTTAAAAAGAAAAATAACAAATGTCTTCCCGATTTCGGTCTTAATAAAAAAAAGGTTGCGTGCAATCTGCTTGCGTTTGTTTTTGGTTGTTTATCAGTTTTTTTTGTTCGCTTTGTTTGTCTTTCTGTTTTCTCAGCCTTTGCATGCACTTTGCATTCCCGAGTAAATATTTTCGTTTATTGTGTGTGTACGCATGCATCAAAATGCTATTGACAAACGCAACGTACAGTACAGGAGAGTTGTAGCAGTCATGACGACACAGTATGTCAAAGTAACAAGAACGGCGAAATGCCTACAGGGAAAAGGGCGCTATACGACAGCTACAGCAGTGTGAGGAGAAAATGGTGGCACCGCCCGCGTTTGAACTGAGAGAGCGAGGTTTTATCTCTCCTCCACTCATGACAGGCAATCTCATCACAGGCCGCCGTAGACGGCAGACGGGGTCACAAACTTTCGTCGGAGTGAAGGGTCGCCCCTGGTCAGCTCGGACAGATGAGTTCGATTACGTGCGGTGGAACGTTTGAACCGGCTTTGACAAACGAGCGATCATCAGGGCAGAGTTCAGGGTCGCCCGAGAATTATCAATGAATAGCTCAGGCCACTGCGAGGTAAGAGGAAAAAGAGTCGCGCCTGGTCGCTCCGGGGCGAAGCCGCATACCATGTCTTCCATTCTGCATTAACACGAGGCAAATAAAAAAGTGGGCTTGCTTTCGCGGCGATGGTGGCAGCCCCTCGAACTCGGCAGCCCCCAGGGCGAGCCGCAGAGGCCGACCGCATTCATTAACAGCAGCGCAGCTCCGATTGCCGCGGGCGAAGCGGCCGTCGCCCGCCAGGACCGGATTAGGAGATGTCTCCGCGGGGTGTCTCCACCAGCGCCGCTTTGATCCCGCGGCGGCTGGGACCACGAGGTGTTCTCAACCCCGGCCCACATTTCCTTCCGGTGACCGTATGCCGGTGCCGCTGTGTATGCCCCCTGTCTGACTCGTCCGTGCCTCGGAGCTTGCAAGACGCGGTTCACGTTTCACAATGGATTCGACAGAGGCGAAGCTGTCGTAACCACCGGTAGCGCAGTACGAAAAGAAAAATTTTTTTTTCTTCGAAAGAAATGGCATTGTTCTTCCATCCGGTCTCCTTTTTTTTAATTCTGTCTTTCTTTATTTACCATGTGGGCGTGTTTCTCTTCCTTCCACGTGTTCCCGCCCTGTAGCGCTTCCCCCAGATGCAAATTATGCGCGAGGCATTGGCCGCTTGCGCAACAGCCAGGGACGCTTGTCGACCGCTCGTACACTTCCTGTGTGCTGGCTTCAGGGGGATCATTTGGACTTCGCATAAAGGACGGGCCTCATTCTTATCGCGATGGAGAACTTTTGAGCTGATCTTGAGTTATGAAATTTGGTAATTGAGAAGGTGGGAGGGTTTTCATTCCGTGGGAATGTAAGATCGCTGCGAAATGTGAATCTCAATCTAAAGAGGACAGGCTCGTATATATGGAAATCACGCGCCGAAGTTCAGACAGTTGGGGGATGTAGGTATAGTCCTTCCTGATTCTAAATATTTTCGGCTACTGATTGAATGATCTCGCACGTTTGTGTATCAAAGCAACATGGGTGATCGTGGGGCTGAAGTCAATTCTGAAATATTTGGATCACTGTAGGTTCTTTGTTGTGCAGGTAAGCTCTTTGTGTACGCAGGTACGCTGTTGTGCAGCACGAGATCTTTTTCCGCATATTCCTTATTTAAATTAATTAAACCATCAATGTATTCAAAGGTCCTGAACGCTGTATATCTCTTGTCACAATCCGTTCAGCTTTCACGGGCTTCGTGCTTTTAACATGGCACATTAAATGGTCGTACTGCGCGCAGCCCGTACTGACGGTGCGTTCAGTATTTTGATCTCGTATACATTGCTAACGAGCTATTGTACAGCGCTACCGTGCTATCTCAGACTACAGTTACTTTAGCGACGAGGGTGCTTAATCGAACCCGCAGCTTAGCACTTTTTTTTATGTTACAGTTCGCATGCATGCGTAGATGTGGCATCTGACGGCTAATGCGTGAACGACTAAACTGAGTTACAATCCTCCAGCAGCACTTGAACCTGGCTCCTAATTCTCTTTTTCGTTCTCTTTGCTGACGATTTTTACAGAATTTATTTAGCACTAATCGTTTGGCACCGTTCCGACGCGTAAGGGTCGATTCTACGCAATGCCATCGCCTCGAGGTATACCATTTTTCTCCATCCAAGCGCTTTCTCTGTGATTACCGATTTAACCGAACAGCCACGTGATCCCAACATCAGACGTGATAATAGCCTCGCTATCATCACGCTGCGTAAAATCGACGCGCAGACTCCACACGACTCGCCGAAGATGCGTCGTAAATGCGCGCCCATATGGATGCCCGTTTCGAGCGTGCTTCAGGGGTGCGGATCGAGCTGCCAGCAGCAGCAGCCTGGTGGCGCGTGCTGGGCAGCAGCAGACCGCCCATCTTTGAAAGGCTGCAATCAGCCGCGGCGCTCCGAAAGCGGTCATGATCGCTCGCGCGCGCACCCTGTCGCGGGCCGCGCTCTCTTTCACGCACCGAAGAGCGCCGACGTTGCGCGGCCGGTCGCCGGGGCAATTGCCTTCGCCACCTGACAACCGTGTCCCGACGGGCGAGCCAGTCGTCACCTTGCCCCACTCCTGGCTGTATAGAATGTAACTTCCTATACGACAAAATAAAGCGCGAGCACGCGTTGCGTGTGCGGGAGGTTAGAAAGGGTATATTTCTCTCCACTAATGGCGAACCTTTTTGTGTCGATATAGCTTTAGATGCGAAGCAGCTTAGGGTCGAGCTCGATCCAGGGTGCGGCGTGGCCACCCATTCTGCGAGTCCGCTCCCCCCTTTTTCTTCACCTACGCTGCCCCTCTTTCACTTCGCAAGGCCGACGCAGCAAACGCTTGCTACCCTACACTCGCTCTCACCTCTCTCTCCTCTGAGCATCCCTCCACGCGGCAGTTACCCCTACATTTCGCCTCTCTTCTACGCTGCCCCCTCTCTCGCCTCGCAACGCCGACGCAAGCAGTGTCTGCTAGCAAGTTTCTTGATTGAAAGACCAACTGCTCGCGCTGCGCAACCGTTCAATAAGCAACCCCGCATACGTAGGCACTGAATCTTGGTTGATCATCATCATCATCATCATCCTGACTGCGTTCACTGCAGGACAAAGGCCTCTCCCATGTTCTGCATATATCACCCTACATATCAACCAAGATGTCGGAACATCTTGGTTGGTATGTGGGGTTTAATCCCAAAACCAGCATATGATTATGAGAGACGCCATAGTGGAGGGCTCCGGAAATTTCGACCACCTGGCGTTCTTTAACGTGCACCCAAATCTGAGCACATGGGCCTACAACATTTCCGCCTCCATCAGAAACGCAGCCGCCGCAACCGGGATTCGATCCCGTGACCCGCGGGTCAGCAGCCGAGTACCTTAGCCACCAGACCACCGCGGTGGGGCTAGGCACTGAATTTTGGCATTCAAGGTAGTGCCGGTGGAAGGTCTCTCTTGTGTGTTGTTAAACAATAAAAAAATCGCAGCGTGTGCGTCAACTAAAAGCGGACTGCGCGTCTCTCTGTCTAACCGGAGTGTTCTGTCTCTCATTGCCCATCAGCAGCGATTGGCATGTTCTAGTAGGAAACAGTGGCCCATCACTGCGTGCTTTGCGCCTCCCCAGGTTTCTCTCTTGGGCGACACCGCGATGAGCGCTAGCGTCAGCGTCACTGTCAGTGTAAGCGTTAGTTCCCGCTGCTTCACATGTAGCGGAGGATGGTGTAACGTTTGTTTTGTTTTTTAAGAAGGAGGGGGACGAGAATAAGGAGAACAGAAAGGCCCATGATCAGCCAGGGCTGAGCCCCGGTAGGCTACCCTGCACTGAGGAAGAGGAAGAAAAGTTGGAGGAGAGAAAAGTCACGTTTGCCGCCGACGTAACAGTTCCGCGTATGATATCATAGACGTTGAATCAGGCTGGTGTCTTTAGGAAAACGCAGTAGCCTTTTTGTTGCCTTGCAGAACTACGATGGGGAGTCTCGTAATCCAGCTGGCCTTTCTATTTAGTGGTCTTCTGAAGCATGTCCTTCGTGTTAATCGAAGAAACGTATACCGTGTATGTTTAGGGGCATTTTGTCTCAATTCCGTGTCATTTCTGAAGCCTGGAAAGTTCTCAGAAGGCGATCGAAGCCCGGTGAGCTGAAGTGATCTGTCACGCACGCTTCCTGTGGCGCGTATGCACGGCAGCCTTGACATCTTGAGATACGGGCCACACGCCTCGGGCAGGGTCGTAGCGCTGCAATTGAGCGGTTCGAATGATCGACGACAAGGCGACTGGCATGCCCGCGTGGCAGAGACGGGTGCGGTCAATCTCTGATCATCGCGCGAGCTGGGTCCGTCGCTGCAGGCGCCGGCTTTCGTCGTGCGCCGCCGTTGTACGCAGCGCGGCAGCTCGACTGCGTGTCTCAAGGGCGCACAGGGCACGTGACGTTGCAATCGCCGCACCTTGACTTTTGAACGCCGAGAGACCACTTCGCTATGTAGCTACGACCACGAAATATTCGTTGCGACAATAGTCTCCTTTCGCGAGCATTATCGCCTGGTTTGCACATAGACGTCCGTGCAAGTGGAGTTGATAAATGTTAAAATAGACGCTATGCTGCTTCTTCCATGACTGCTGGACGTGGTTTGTTCTAAACCCACTGCCTGATAGCGATCGCCCATTGGGTATGGCAACCACCGCTCCATCGCAGGAAATTGACAGTTGTGTTCTACAGCCCGTTTCGGCGGTTCAGTCTCTCTTCTGATCTCCTCATTACTCTCATGCACAATAATATAATCTTTTATTCATAATTACGGGGCTTAACTCGCGCGTAACCCCTTTTTTGAAACTATACCAATTCAAACTCCGTTGTGGCCCAAATCATGTTTTCCCCGAAGCGCCGTCGCAGTGATACGTGGTATCACACCTAAGGCATTGCCAGCTAATTTGAGGGCTACACGCGCCAGTTCGAAAAGCGCGCCATCCGCCGCAGTCGGGTGCTGCATGCGGCCGCATCTGTGAACGCTTCGCACCAGGCTAATTACTTAATAGGCGTCCTATTGCGCGCGCAAGCTCCGGCAGCCCGGCGAGATTAATGGCGGCCATTTTGCTTGTCTCGCCATTCCTCGGCGGGATCCACGTGTCCGGCCGGCGCCCTGAGACGCGCCCGAGGCGCGCCAGTGTGGTTGGGGTGCCCCTTCGCGCCGGAGAAATTTCGTGATGATGACCGGGGCCATCGGAAGATGACTTTCCGCGACTCCACGGGTGCGAGCCCTCCAGCGGACGTTTCCATCGTGACGAATGCAGTGCGAAAGCGTAGAATGAAAGTAATGCAATCTTCAACGCAACGACAGCACTGCGTTCTTTTGCCTTTCCGTTCGCGTGCGCTGTTTTTGTTCCAACTGACCATGCACCGTAACCAGCCCAACAACGAAAGACGTACAGTTCATTTCTACAACAGGCCTCCTATCACTTACGTGTGTTCGGGACTTTCCATTCCATGTCCTTTAATGAATGCACACTTGCAATTTGCGATCAATAGGGTCAACTTCCTGTGACGTCCTCGTTAGTGTTCGGTGATTTTGATCTAATGACTTTGTATACGTAAATGGCAATATCCCCCGAAGCCTTTCCGGGTTCTCTTCAGTCCATGTCTGTGTCGTGCGTGACTAACACGGAGAAGAGCGAGTGATGCTTGGGTGGCACTCAGCTTCCACTTGGTCGCCTTTGAGAGTGAGCGCTTTCACGCCGCTCATTGCTAACTTGTAGGAGGACGGAAGTAGACAATATCTTCCTTTCAAATGTCGCGCCAACTAGTTCCATAATGCGTTTGACTTGAGTTCACTCATTGCTAGTTCATCGTTCATGAATAACGTGCTGAGTAACTAAGTGCTGAAACGGGCTTCCCATCGAGAGACTTCCTCGAAGTTGCGCATCTGAGCAGTAGGCCATTACAATAGCTCCGTCAAAGGAGTTACAATAGGATTATCGTAAACGTATGAGCGGTCATGTGATTTACCTGCAGCAAAACAGATAGTTAAGCTAGTTGGTTTGCGTCGATATTGGAACAGCGCAAAGACAAAGCACAAAGAAAGACTAGACAGCACGAGAGCTGACACAACTGGTTGCTTTTTTCTTATTTGAGTGTAACAGAAAAAGAAAGGGAAGAAAGAACAACACATGCGCACGCAACCTATTCTGCACGTGACAAAAACTACACACGTATGTCTTCCTTAAGTAACTCACAATCAAGTATAACTCAATCGATGGTGCGCTAACACACGCGTCATTATTTTCGCAAATGGCAAAGGCTTTAGCTATCTCTCTATATAATGCGAGGATCCGTGTGTCTATAAACGGCGGTCAGACTGCAGAATTATCCGAAGGGGGCGCCGTTCTCCCACTTGTCTGCCCACTGTGCCGTCTGCGGTTGCATTCCAGAATTCTTCCGCGTGACCACCGTTTATAGACACAAGGACTCTCGCATAAGAGAAATAGCTGAAGCTGATTTGATTGATGGTGTTTAACGTCTCAACACCATCATATGATTATGAAGACGCCGTAGTGGAATGCTCCGGAAATTTCTACCTACTGGGGTTCTTTAACGTGCACCCAAATCTGAGCACATGGGCCTACAGAATTTTCGCCGTCATCGAAAATGCGGCCGCCGCAGCTGCGATTCGATCCCGCGACCTACGGGTCAGCAGCCGAGTACCTTGGCCACTAGACCACCACGGCGGGGCAGATAGATCAAGCCTTTGCTATCTGCAAAATTGGTGACCTTACAAAAGCACTATCGTTTTTGACATATCGCAGTGTGACGTCATGGAGAGACAGAAACTCGTAAAAGGTCTGTCATCCGTTCGTGGGGCACGACGAATGAATTACTGCCAAGTGGCCCTGAGAGTGATTTCTGTGATGTATATATGCTGCAAGCCTGCATGCAGGACCCACTGTGTTTGCAAACTTCGTGGAACTGCGTTGACTGGTTGGGATGATGTTCATAGTGGTTCATATGCTGCGACGAAAAAATTAGCATTGTAGTAAAATGTTTTGTACGTGTTGCCGGCACCAGTGCGTGGAGAGTGTCAGCGTTGCATGCCGAGGAAACCAAAAAAGGTGTCCCTCTTACGGTGTCTCAAAACCACGTCACTACTCCTTCAAGCCACCAAGTTGTACGCGACTGACCTGTCCTGCGTACAACTTCCTCTCGTATGCGCACATGTTTCCGTCTTCTCCTTACTCGTTTGAGATAAACACCACTCACAATAAAGCATTAGATGTACTTTACCACAAAAACCTGCATAAACTTTCCGGTAGCCGCCACGGTGGTCTATACTAGTTCTGTTACTCGACTGCCGACCCGCAGATCGTGGAATCGAGTTCCGGTCGCGGCGGCCGTATTTTCGATGGACGCGAAAATACTCGAGGCCCGAGCGCTTAGATTTAGGTGAACGCTACAAAACCTCGGGTGGTCGAAATTTCCGGAGCCCTCCACGACGGCATCTATCATAATCATGCTTTGCACGTTAATCGCCATCAATCATTACTATAAATGTTCTCGCTTTTTCGCTAGCTTTTAATAAAAATCAATTTATGTGTAATTTGTACGCTGTGTACGTTCAACCAGAAATCTTTAAACAACGTTCTTCCAGGCTGAAAAAGTTTAACTGAAAAACGTCAGGCCTGCGCGAAAAACACGCCACAGTCTCAGCGAAAGCTGGAGGAGAAGGCCTCTCTAGAGGCCCGTTGTAAGCTCTCTTGTGGGGTTTACAGCAGGTAATGTTGCAAGGAAGCAGATAAACCGACCCTAACGGAGAGATAACAAGGCTTCGGTATTCATTTTGGAAGTGGTTCGGCGCCGTAATGAAGTCCAATCGGTGCTTCAGAGCATCTGTGCAGCGATGAATCCACAATATTGGAAAGTTTACGGGCACAAATGCTTCAACTGCACACGCGGAGCTCCAGCATGCTTAGCTACGCAAAATTGAGTGGAGGTGTCACAGTCGATATTACTGCGAACAGGTATCAAGCACGAGCCCCGTTTTTTTTTTTTTTTTTTCATCAGTCCATTTTCAACGCTTCCTGACGCTTTGCACATCGTGTTACTGGGTACCGCAGTAGCCCCGCCGCGGTGGTCTAGTGGCTAAGGTACTCGGCTGCTGACCCGCAGGTCGCGGGTTCAAATCCCGGCTGCGGCGGCTGCATTTCCGATGGAGGCGGAAATGTCGAGGCCCGTGTGCTCAGATTTGGGTGCACGTTAAAGAACCCCAGGTGGTCAAAATTTCCGGAGCCCTTCACTACGGCGTCTCTCATAATCATATGGTGGTTTTGGGACGTTAAACCCCACAAATCAATCATGGGTACCGCAGTATAGTTGACTATATATACTGACAATTGTTCTCTTCCGTAATCTCCAAAAACACCCTAAATTAATACGCCGGGACCAAACGAAAAATGAAAACGCGTCCAGATTTTGTGCTCTGCCTTGCGGCTTTTATTGTTTTGACGCGTGCGGCTGATGAACGCGGCACTAATGTGCCGTGCTGTCGTTCCCATGCTCTGCTATTGCGAAAAGCGACGTGGGTAGCCGTCTCTCGAGGCTAACGCTTCCCAAGTCTCACGTTTGTTCGTTGCAAGCTTCTCGTTTAAACATTATCGCGTCACAGGGAGAAACTAGTGTCGCAAACTATCTCGCCCCTTTTATTTTCTTTTTCTGTGCCTCTTTCGCTGGAGTGAAGTCCTTTTTAATAGCCATCTGGCGTCTCACGCGGTCCGCAGAAGAGGAGTGGCAAGCGCGCTCGATGCATGCTGAGCGGGGCCATACCGAATTCTCGTGCGCCGTTTAACGTCTTGTTTTTTTGTTCTTAGGGTAAATCGCTGCTACGACTCATTAATAGAGCTTGCTAATTTGGACTCATGGCAAGGCCAGCAGCATCGTGTGTAAGGCGGCGCTTCCCATGCACCCGCTCATTACGCGATCGTCGACGCGCCAGTCCCTAGCGGAATTCGCTGCTCCGAACGGCAGCATCCCCCCTGAACCCCGTGGGAACGGCAGAGCCCGCCTTGGTCAGACTCTCTCGAGAATGCCCAGCGGTGACACAGGCCCCCATTTCAGATACAAAAGCCGTCAGTGAACGAGCAGGGGCCCTCAGCGAGACTAGCACAGCCGGTATTGTCGTCTAGCTATGAAGCAGTAAAGTTCGTGATATAGTACATCGGTTTACCGCTGCGCAGAGTCATGAAAAAGCGGCAATCAATGACCTAACATGAAGCATAAAACAATTAAGAGATGTGATGCTGCGTGTGTATTCGTTGTCCGCAAAGTTGGATGATTGTCTGCAAGGTTGGATGATAAAAATTGAGCGTTCCGCAATCGTGTCCGTGAATAAGTTTGTAGACAAGCCCGTTTTTCATTGCATTTTAGTAGGCGTAGCCTTTTTTTCCTCCTTGAGGAGGTAGGAGATGTGGGCGTCGTGAGTAATAATGAACGTATACTCCTTGCGCTTGCAGGCACCCGGAGTCCCGACTGGCGCGTATGTTCAACGGCAGCATCCCAATCGTGTTGGACAGTCTGAAGCAGCACTACTTCATCGACCGGGACGGCAAGATGTTCCGGCACGTGCTCAACTTCCTGCGCACCAACACGCTGGCCGTGCCGGACAACTTCGCCGAGCTCGAGCTGTTGTACGAGGAGGCACGCTACTACGACATCCCGGCTCTGACGCGGCAGCTGGAGGCGCTGCGCGCCCAGCGGCAGCGGCGCGCCGCCCAGCAGCAGCCGCCGGGTGGTGCCGTGGCCAGCACGACGAGCACGTCACCGTCGCAGCTGAGTCCGGCGTCGGCACAGCCCAGGCGGCCCGACCAGACGAACCACTGCGACGGCCTGGTGGCACCCTCGGAACCAGACGCCGAGCGCTTCCACGACTCGGCCTTCCAGTGCCTGGCGCTCAACATCAGCCCCGAAATGGGCGAGCGCATCGTGATCAGCGGCGAGCGGTCGCTCGTCGAGCACGTCTTCCCCGAGATCTCGCAGGCACTGATGGACGTGCGCAGCGGAGTCGCCTGGAACCAGGACACCAAGCACGTGATCCGGTTCCCGCTCAACGGCTACTGCAAGCTCAACTCGCTGCAGACCATCACGAGGCTGCTGAACGCCGGCTTCCGCGTGATGGCCTCCAACGGCGGCGGGGTTGAAGGACAGCAGTTCAGCGAGTACCTCTTTGTGCGCAAGAACCTGCCCGCCTGACGAGTGCGCGAAAGAACGGGGACGCTGCCGCCGGCCGGCGCCCCGGCCTAGTGAACTGTTCCGATGGCTTTTACTTTCTACCCGCGCCTGAAAAAAAGAAAGGGGTTCTCGTGGGAGCGGTGTGCCTCTCTGTGCCACACACACATACACACACACACATACGCACCCTGGCCGCTCTCCGCGGGCTTCGGGTGCACGCGCTCTATATTACATGCTTCATCGCTGGAACACATGCCTGTGTATCTTCGCTGTCATATGGCGGGCCACTCTGCAATAAAGATCTCAGACCGCATCACCTGGATTCGCAAGTGGTATGCATCGGAGGTGAGCCTCCCGGAAAGTGGCGCGGGTAGGGCACCTTAATGAGGTACATTTTCACCTGCTATTAAGTATATGTACTCATTGCATCTGTGTACATAAATAAAATGGCGGTTGTAAAGATGTATGAGCGGACTTGGTTTGAAAAAAACACGAGCAATTATATTCTTCACATGGCAGCATTATTTCGGGTGTGAAGCAGTACAAAGCCAGTATTATGGCTTTGTGCTCCGCTTAGTCAAACCCCTCAAATCTCAAGAGGAAAAGTCGACAGAATGGGAGACTGTAAACATACCGAGAACAGCTGCAGACTCAATGCAACATTTTAAATTGCCGCTGTTCGAAGGACTTCTGTACAGCAGACCTATTCCATGATTGTAAACCCATCGTCATACTAAGGCGCTTGTAGCAACGTCATCGCACGCGTGCTGCGCGCAGCCCACAGCTCGCCACCGCCCTCTATAATCCCTTGACAACTGGCACAATAGCTGCAAAGTTGCCTTTGAGCAGAGTGCAAAGCTACCTCCGACGCGCTGTGCTCAGAAGCAGCTTTGCAGCTGTTATGCCCGTTTTCAAATGAGCAAGCAGCCCGCGCGCTGTGATGTCGATACAAGCACTTCAGTATGGCGACGGCGTCTACAAACATAGAATAAATAGGTTCATAAGATTGTATCGTCGCATGTCATGTGCCAGGTTACATAGTGCTTCTGTGGGGTGGAAGTAAACTTGAAATGTATCGTTCCTCCAGTTAATGATTTTCCGGATAATGATTTTCTAGTTCTAAACAATCACTGGAACATCAACGCCTTTTTCCCCACCATTGTGTTCGGGAGAGGGTTGCTAAGGGAACATCCCAGCTGTTCGCGTTACTTCATTACTGATATGTCATTCCATGGTTGGCACATGCGCCACATAACGCTTACAAGTATACCTGCTTATTAACTAACGCCTCATTCAGATTTGCCACTAGTAATGTCTCGCTTTCTCAAGCAGTCTGGCTGACGTGACGGAATTTCGCTATCTATACCACCAAGCGATAAGTGAGTTCCCACATTCTACGGTGTTTGCAAGGAGAAATGTTTTGGGAAACCAGCAGCAACCTAGCCACCTGTATAGTGTTAGCCGTCGGCTGAAGCTTGATCTGCGGTGGAGCGGACGAAAAATGCTGGTGAAAGATGATGAGCCATATTGGGCGAAGTGAGATACAGGGCAACCTTCTAGGTATTTTGCATTTTGAGTGTGCGCATTGCAGAATTTCCCCGCTCTTATTGAACGGCCATTGGGGTCCGGTGCTGCGGCTCATGTGAAACGATTAGGATATCGTATGGTCTTTTCTTTTACCGCATTCTTGCCGCCAGTGTTAGCTCTACATTAGCTGTGACCTGTCCCCGTGCTGGCAACGTCGATGGAGTAGTAAGACGCGCGGTTCTTTTAAAGTCGGACGCGAGAGCAAATGAATGTGACAGCAACATTATGATGGAGGCCTGAGCGGAATCCCTGACCGGCTACGCAACGTTGACCTGCAAAAACGGAGAAAGGCTTGAGCGGGTGAGCATAAACTTAGTGTTCTAATGGGCATGACCGCCAAAAATACTTGGGAAGCTCAAATGTATCCATGTTATGGAGAACACTTTCGTGCGGGAATTCGGCGCCATGCCCTTCTCGATGAATCACGGTGGCTACAAGTTTATAACGTCTGGCCAATTAGGGTTAAGGAACTTTTTGGGCTAAGGTTGATTGTTTAGCTTCGACACAAGCTGTTAAACGGAGAGGCGCCACACACGCGTTCCGTACCCAGACGTATGTCATGAGTCTCGCACTCTGGAATGAGAACGACCGATGATATGTAGGTACCGAAGAGCGGCGCACAGGCGGACACCCAGGCGCTGGGGAAGGAGGATGAACTCTTGCGAGGCTTCTTGCTCACATAAAGGACAAACGATTTATTTACATATTTACAGAACTTGATAGGCGACCAGACGCGCCTTTACATGATCAACGCCATGATACACGACTGGCCGTAACGAAGGCCAGAGAGAGAGAGCGGTTTGGGGTGGTGCTCGCTCTACTTTTTAGTGTAGAGCGAGCACCGCCCCTAACCGTAATCCGCGGAGCAGATGCGCGTTACCTTCTTTGATGGCGGTTGTTAATTTCACTTATGTGTGGCTTGAACACGTGAGAATGGCTTCGATGGTGACTCGGCTGCACTTAGTATTTCCGTCGGTGTCTCGCAATAATCACATTCTTGGAGTTGACATACGATGTAGTGGAGGGTCCCAAAAAGTTTGATCATCTGGTGTTCTTTAACGTGCACCCAAATAGAAGTGCACGGGCCTCCAGTATTTTGCTTCCCTCGGATGATGTCCGCCGGGGCGGCCGGGATTCGATCCCGCGACCTTCGAGCACCATAACTACTAGACTAACGGAATGTATAGCAGTGTCTTGTCGATAAAATTGAATAGTCGCGGGTCAGCCTTGCCTTATTTCGCGAGCTTTTTTGTGCCTTAACCGGAGTGTATACTACGGTAAAGAAGAGGTCTCAGTGGTGAACGTAATAGCAATACTATGATTTTGGCTACAGCGTAACGCTGTTGACGATCAACATGTGCATTCTGAGACGGCCAGTTGATCGTATCTATGAACCTGGTATACAGTTACTGCGGTTCGCGTCTATATGGCCAGCACATAAATATGCGGAGCAACGGCCTGAAAGTTCAATACAGAGCTATATACTTCTCGCTAATTATGGCGCGCATTCCTATCGTATATATGAGAGTATATATGCTTGACAGCATATTCCTTAACTGATTTGGAATATTCGTACACAAAATCTGCTAGGCAGCACATAATATGAATAGTTTAGTCGGCATACTATACGCTTGCCGATAGAAAACTAAAGTAGAATACCAACATATCTAGCTGGAAGTATCGTGACGGAGTTGATTCATCTTGTAGAGGGCTGGTTGCGTGTACGCCAATGTATGAGATCTAACAGGGTAAATGCATTCATCCATGTGACTAATTCCTAATCTTCACAATTATCGTACGAGTTTTGGCGTCAGCGACAGCTGTAAATGTGTGCCAGTAATGATTATGGCTCTGCGCTGAATTCCCCTCAGAAGTGGTCATCGCTGCAATGCCTCACGTATGCATCCATGATTTCACTCAATGGCGCGAAAGAACGCGTGGAAAATCAACATGGACGCTAAAGGTATTTTGCACGTGCGCACACGTAACGTGTGGTGGTCGGCGCTTTGTCGTAATGCCTGTGCTATAAGCTGCATTCATTTTTTTTTTTTGATGCTGTGCACAGAACATTGCGCACCCTGTGACAGTATCGTCACTGCATCCAAAGAAAGCTAAGTGGCCAAACTACTTTATAGAGCGCTCCAAAAAGCACGGTAGCCGTTTATGAAATATATTAATGATAACACTGTTCTTTATTCACTTTACCATCTACAACGTTTACGGCAGACTTCAGACTGTTGAGTCCAGCGTGTTAAAAGCGATATAGCTTATTGCGACAAAATTCTTAGGGTGGAACTCTAGATAAATTACTTACACGAGCAGTTTCTTTTTCTCCTATTACTTTTTTCGCTTCATCCAAATGGTGTCGCCACTGCTGATATTGAACCCACAGAGAGACCTTGAAGATCAGCAGCACAGAGAACATGGCCACTGGTCTAACGCGGCGAGCAACCGGAACATAAGTTGCACCACACGCGGTGTCCAAGATATCACCCAGAATTATTGAAAAGAAAGAGGAACGTCGTTAGCTTAACACACATCGAGGGCATACTGTTCACAGTACACTGGGAACAATATGCTACGACGTCCAAGTGGCTCACGTTCCGACACGAAAGCTCCGAGGCCGTCTTACAAATGTCAAAGATAAGTTGGACAGATATGACTTTCCCGGCGTGGTGTATAAAATTCCCTGCAAAGACTGTGAATACGGATACATTGGCGAAACGGGTAATTACAAAAGAAGGCTCCGGGAACATTTCAATGACGTCAAGAACAAGAAAGTAGCTTCTAATGCCCTCGCAGAACATGTTGCGTTTACTGGGCACGCTATCGACTGGGATAAAGCCTGCATCATTGCCACGGAAAGAAAGTTGTTACCACGATTGCACATGGAATCTCTGGCCATTCAAACTACTGCGCTTACGTTGAACAGAAATATTGGGACACTCCCGCCTGTTTACGCGCGATGTCTGCAACACGTGATGAAACATGCATAAGAAGAGCGCACTACGCCATTTGCCGTCACTGTGAACAAGGCTCCCGTGTGGGGAGCCGAAACGTCTCTAAGTTTTTGTGTATTTCACCTTGGTCGGCGTTTTTTTTATTTGCACTATGTTTGTCCCCGACCAGACGGGATTCCATCGGACTCTTGACAAAATATGAATGATGCATAAAAACAAGATCACTGTGAGGTAGCAAACATAACACTACGCTCCCACCTTTTTCGGGTGGGAGGGTATAGTTACGTGCTAATCTTCATATTTCGGATGCTTTCTTTACCACCTAGTACGGTAAAATGAGCACGTCATCAGTACGTTGCTGAAAATAGCGCAGTTAGATGTCATTTTAGCATGCTTACATGTGCGTCATTGACATCTTAATGATTACGTGAGCACTTGTCGACTTAGAAGCATAATTATGACTGATCAACTAAACCTAATTAACCCAAATTAACATTAGTGGCTAATACAGTATACAGGGAACAATATTCACAAGGTGTACTTCGTGTAACGGCGCTCCTGTTTTTGTTAATCATGCTGAATGACATTTGGGACACCCTGTATAGAACACTCGTGTTTTTCGCCCCGCCGCGGTGGTCTAGTGGCTAAGGTACTCGGCTCCTGACCCGCAGGGCGCGGGTTCGAATCCCGGCTGCGGCGGCTGCATTTCCGATGGAGGCGGAAATGTTGTAGGCCCGTGTACTCAGATTTGGGTGCACGTTAAAGAACCCCAGGTGGTCGAAATTTCCGGAGCCCTCCACTACGGCGTCTCTCATAATCATATAGTGGTTTTGGGACGTTAAACCCCACATATCAATCAAGAACACTCGTGTTTGAGAGGGGTTTCAAAACTAAATTGGTAGGAAAGAAGGTTATCCGCGTGGCGTCACTGATGACACCAGGATTAGTTGCCATCTATAGAGTAGTTACTATTAGTAGCGATCTTTTGAGGCACCCGCATGCAGGACACCCGCGAGTGAGGCGAGAGGCGAGTTAAGTATGGCACTGACTGGTAGAGCGCGTGCTTAAGGTATCGCAACGGGATTGCCAGCAGAGAAGCGGAAATTCGAGTGGAAGCAACGAGCCACAACTCGAAGATGTCCCGAGGCCTTCCTGGAGCGACTGCACGCGCGCCGTCTGCGTGGAGGAAGATTCTCTTCTCCGCGGCGGAGGTTATATGAACAAGTGGCAAAGTTGCCCACGCCTCCGATTACTTGGATCAGTGTTGCGGAAACGCCGTGGGCCTCGTTGGCAGAGTCTTCACCTCTCTGCTGGCGGGCTCGGGGCTCCGACGGTGTTGCTGCGCGACCTGCACAACAGCCCGCCGCGCAGCGATGCAGACACCGAGCGAGCGGCGTTTCCCGTCTGGGCCCGTGGGCGGCCGGGCAAAAGCGGCCGACGCCTAATTAACGCTCGGGGTCTCGGCAACAGCCCTCCCGGATGACCCCGGGCGGCCCCCGAGGGTGGGCGGGAGCCTCAATCAGCGGCACGGTGCCGCCGTGGGGCGCGGGTAGCGCCTCATGCACGTCGGCTGCGTGATGATTCCCCTGGTGGCGGCCGAAGAGGCGGTCACGAGTGTCAGAAAGAGGATTCATGCGCATATATTTAAGGCACGAGCCCCGTACTATCGGGTCGAAATGAAATGCGAATGATTACGCCCAGCGGAACACGCACGTTGACCGACTGCGGCCATCGGCGCGGTCGACGTCCCGACCTAAAGGCTTCGTGCGAATTCTAGGAGCGCTTACGCATACATTCCGCCACACCAAACGCGAGTAGTAGCACGTAATATCGTCTTTCTTGCCAATACGACCCATAAGTGCATCGTCAAATTCTACGTCCTCCATTTAGAGGAGTTCCGAGTGTGAGCCTGATATGCCGTCCTGTTGTTTGGTCACGGAAATGCCACGGTAGTTTCAAAGCTAAGGGATGTGTTGGTGCTTTAATCAGATGCGTGCATTCATTATTTGTGCATGGCCGTTCCAAGTTTCAAGAGTTCATGCTTTTCTAGGTTTTATCACAGTGAGAGGACAGCTAGGGGGCGTTTCCCACCACTGCTGCAGCTCACGTTGGCTCCGCGAACTTTCGGCGTTCACGCTGGTACTTCACGCTGTATCCAGATAATTGTCTCGTGAATGGGTAGAACAAACTTTCAGGATCATTTCAATACCAGTTTTGTTCTGATCCTCTTTTGGGGTGGCCCAGAAGAGCCTTCGGAAATCCCAACCGAGCCACGTGCCAACGTAGGCCTACTCAAGCCTATAGCTTGAGTGTAGGCTCCTACCACTTCATCGCCACTCGTCTCCTGTCTGCCCACTACCATGGAGTACGCTCTCAACAGACAAGAAGTGTCTCCCGAAGAACTATCGGGCGGTACTTCAAGTCACCAGGCCTTCGCACTCAAGAGCAACGCCACGCAGCATTGCGCCACGCCGCTGCCACGAAAACTACGCCCATCAACATGTCAGCCGCCTCACCACCATCTTCGTCACAATTGAACTTACCAGTGCTTCACCACCATGGCCTCTCCGTCATGCTCCGATTTCTCGCCTCCCAGCCGGCACCAACCATGTTGTTGGCCATCCTAAAACGTATGTAGACCCTAACAAGCTTCAGCCTTAGGACTTATATTCCGCCTTACTGCAAGCAGCGAACTTGCAGGATTTCCCATCCGCATCTCGGCACACTGTGAATCCACCGTGTCAACAATACTCTCACGCTCAGCGTCGCAGACTCGGCTCGAGCCCGAGTCTATACCTCCGCATCACATCTCTCACGGTGTCCGGCACTAACTTCACTGTGCACCTTTACGCTCCGACACTGGACGACGTCCTGCGAGGCATTCTATACCATGCGTTCGACAACTGGACGGGTGAAGTCATCCTCGCCGATTTACAGGCTAGTAACCTTATTCTTGTTATTGTGGCAAGCCACCGAATGGACAAAACTCCCCATATTCTTGTCGCGCTCACCGAAACCAAGGTACTGTGGCGGAGTTTCTACCATGATGTCCAGCTTCGCCTTCTTCCTTTCCGCAACAAGGTGGAAGCTTGTTTCAAATTTCGCTCGACCGGCCACCTAACCGACGTGTGCCCCATGCTACGAAAGGATAGGTACCACCGTTGCCGTGCGACACATCCCCCGCTCCCCGAGAACTCACCACCCACATGCACACTTCGCTGCATCGTGCGTAACGGGGATCAATCAACGCACAGCTCTAAGTGCAAGCATCGCTATGGACAGAGGCCACAACGCTGGAAGACCCTGCCACCGACTTATTGCTCCTCGCCCCAGCAGCCCGAAGAGCCGCCACTCAGCCCACTCACTCAGCACAGTGCGTTCCCGCTGCCCCACCATGCGCTCCCCTCGTCGCAGGTCGCCGCACTGCAACAGGAAAACGCCTCTCTCTGTGACAGCAACTCGCCTCTCAAGGTTCTCTGCTAGGCACAGACGGCCAAAATCAAGTCTCTGCAAGCCCAGCTGAGCATGCTTGAACAGAAGCTCGAGGCGGTCCTCGACCGCTTATCTGCTTTTCCCTCATCTACCCTCCGCTTCGCACATGGACACTGAACATGTCGACGGGTGTATCGGCAAGCGGAAAAGGCACACCACACCGCCCAAGTATCTACACCTTTCTGGGGAGATCCAAACAGCCATTAAAATGGCCCAAGTGGATTTCGAGAAGCAGCTAGATAGCCACTTCAACTCAGTTCACCAGCAACTAACGACACAGCACGAGGCTCTCAACACATTTCGCATGGACCTTGCTTCCTTTCTCTCAACAACGTCCCTTCAATCACTTCAGGAGGCAGTCGACACCCTGCACGCTTTCATGCTCGAGAGCGTCCGAGCAAAGCCACCACTTCACACCCGCGTTTCACACACCACCTCCACTACCCGGCCCTCGCAATCGTGAGCTTAGGAAACCTCTGTTAATTATAATCATTGCTGACCGGTATAGTTAACTATTTGGCAGTGGAACTGCCGTGGTTTTCACTCCAAGCGCAGCCGCATACTCTTACACCTTCAACAACTTGACCCTTCGGATACACCTGACGCCCTCATCCTCCAAGAAACGAATATGATTGTTTCCCTGCCGGGCTACGTTGCCCACGATCAAGAGGCTCATCATCCCGTTACGTCCATCCCCATCCGGCGTACGCTCACTGTCAACCACATCAACTTGCCCTTTCCTGCGGTCCATCACGTTTTTGTTGATATTCTACTTCAGAAACCGGAAGATACTTCGCTCTTCATACTGAATGGCTGCAAACCTCCCCGTGTTACCGAAGATTAATCTCTTATCGCCATACTACGAACCGCAGTAGTGAAAGCTGCTAAATCTTCTTTCCTAGTACTCGGTGACTTCAACGTCAAACACCTGTATTCGGATTACGTAGCCAAGGCTGACGCCCCGGCCATGAGGCTTTGGCCACTTGCTCATGACCTTCGTCTCTCAATGCTCACTGATTCAATGCAACCTACGCGCGTTTCAACAGCGTGTGCCTCGAAACCACCCCACATCTCAGCTACTGCTGTTACGTGCGAGATGCAAGCTGGTTCAACACACACTAATCCTTTCGCAGCGACCACTATACACTCACCATGCAAGTCCCCACGTCACCGTGCACTGCGCCACACGGACTGGGACTCATGTCGTGCGCGTCCCCAGAACTCTGTCACTCTCGACGTCGACGACCTTTCGCAGCAGACTGACCAGCTACTGATGGTGGACCTCGACGGGGTCATGGCCTCGATCAACACTACGACAAACCGTCCGGTGACCACTTTGCCTTGCTCACTTGCTCACCATCCGGTGACTTCCGCCTTGCTCACTTGCTGGCCCCTCATTCAAGCCTTATCAACCGCTAAAAATGCAATTCGGCGTCGAAGACGCCGAATCGCATACTTTGACCGCGAAATCTAAACGCACACCACTGCCCTTGCTCGCCAGCAATGGGAACAGCTTTGCTCGGGTCTTCCCAGTCAGCTGAGCTGTAAGCAGTCATGGCATTTCCTACATCATCTTTCGACCCTGCGTCTGCGAAGTCTCACCTAGCATCTGTTGCAAGGGAAGATTCGGGCCTATCCCGGCGACATGTCATCGCTCATGGAAGACCTAGCTGCCAAGTAACTCCAACTCCTGCCCTCTGATGGTCCCTCCGCCCCTCTTGTGTGCTATTCTGGGTCTCCCAACCCCGAAGTAGTCGCCGACATCATGAAAGCGGAGCATGCACGCGTAGCTTTCATTCAAAAAAGCTCATGTCGAAAACCTCCAGCCCATCTTTTTTACGCCGTGCGTTGGCAAGCTCATGGAACACGTCATTCTTGCTCACTTGCAAACACACACTCACACCCACAGGCTACTACCCCGTACTATACTTGGTTTCTGCCCTGGCCTCTCAAGCCAAGACGTTCTCTTGCAGCTTCACCACGACCTCCTGAGCTCATGCACTTTCTCAAATACGAAGGCCCTCCTCAGCCTCGATCTTCATTAGGCGCTTGACCAAGTTTCTCATTCGGCTATCTTCACTGAACTTGGAGCCGTAAACCCTGGCGCTCGACTCTTCAACTATGTTCGCTCCTTCCTTACTGATAGCATGCACGGCCTAATTCATCATGGGAGTTGTGTTCCACGTGCATTCTTGGCTCTCGTGGTACATCGCAAGGTTCAGTCTTGTCACTTTTTCTTTTTAACCACGCCCTCCGCTCGCTGCCCGTAAAGTTCTACTGCAACACAGGCCTAAAACACGCCCTATATTCGCATGACCTGTCTTCTTGAGTCACTAGGGTCACTTCAAGTTCTGATGGGCACATTGAACAAACCTTGCAACGCGCCACCCATGTTGTTATGAGCCAATTGCACGAGACTGGTCTCACCTGCTCGGCACCCAGATCAGCTCTTCTCCTCATACGGCTCCTACATTGCCACCGCCACAAGACACCCCATCCCACCATCGTGGTTTACGGCAACTCCACCCCTGTTCCCGTCGTCTCGAATCCCCGCGTGCTGGGGTCAGGGCCGTACCCAGAAATCCTTTTTCAGGCGGAGGGGGGGGGGCGGGAGCACCTTTATTATTACGGGGAAGGAACCCTTTTATAATCGTCATGTTCCACTCTCTATGCCATGGCGGAAAAAATTGGGGGGGGGGGGGGGCACGGGCGCGTTGTGCCATCCCCTGGCTACGCCCTTGGCTGGGGTTGGTCTTGCATTCGAACCATCGCAACACTCACACGAAGCTCTCGCTTTCTGTTTCTGCAGACTCGCTTTCTATTTCTGCAGTGTTCAAAAGCAGAGCGATAATACTCCGCCTAATTGACGCTTTCGTCATTACCCGCCTCACCTACGGCCTGCTTTACGCTCACCTCCTCAAATCCAAACGTGACAAGATTGACGTGCTCATCCGTCGAACATACAGGACTGCCTTTGGTCTTCTCATCAACGCGTCAACAGAACGCTTTCTCCGCCTATAGGGGTAGAGCGTAAACGATGTGGGGTGAAGTATCAATATGTACAAGTTTGAAGTGCGGGACCTCTTTGAAATTTGCGAAGCGTTAGTGCTTGCGGTTGACTCTGCTAAGCGGAAACAGCACATCATCGTGTCATGGAGATAGAGAAAGTGACTGCCGAGGAAGCCCAGGAAGCTAATGAGGATATTCAAGATAGACGAAAGAAGGAGGCTCAGGAGGAAAGAGATAGAAAAGAACATGAACAGAAACTAAGAGAGTTTTATTTCAGAATATTAGCAGCGAGGCGTATTTCCGCTATGAGCAAGCCGAAAACAACTGACTTTTTCAGCCGTGCGAACGTGCATATATGCAGGATTCTTCTTCGAAAGTTGGCCAGACAAATGTCTAGCATTTCTGCCCGGTGATGTCGCCACTGTACCAGCCAGAATTAGTAGAGAAGATGCTGATGAGTATGACAAGGTCAAAAAGGCGCTATTGCGCAGATATGGCTTTCCAATCAAATCAGTCCGATGTTCTAGGCATTCGCACATCGCTGGGGAACCGGATAGGTGCACGCATAAGAGAAGAGGATTGAAGAGTTCCTGGCACGTTGGAGTTGTAGCTTTAATGTCAAAGAGCTTGTAATTGCCGCCATTTACTGAATTTGCTTAAAATGAGGCACATCTTGAAGCGCTAGAGGCTGAAGCAAGTCGTACAGAAGTTGAGAATGACGCGCGCCGCGAAGTGAAATACGAGGCACGTCGTAAAGCCTAGAGGCTGAGGCGCGTCGGAACTTGAGAATGACACTTGCCGCTAAGCGGAAGATTAGACACGTCGTAAAGGGCTAGAGGCTGAGGCGTATTGTAGAGAACTTGAGAACAACGCGCGCCGCTATGCGCGAGAAGATGAGGCGCACCGTAAAGTGCTAGTGGCTAAGGCCCGTCGTAAAGAGGATGAGAACGACGCGTGCCGCAGAACGCGAGAAGACGGTGCGCACCGTAAAGCGATGGAGGCTGAGGCGCCTCGTAAAGAACTTGAGAACGACGCGCGCCGCTAAGGACGAGAAGATGAGGCGCGTCGTAAAGAATATGAGAACAACGCGCGCCACGAAGCGCGAGATGAGGCGCGTCGTGAAGACGTTAAGAACGACGTGCTCCACAGAGCGCGAGCAGACGATGCGCACTGTAAAGCGATGTTTGCTGAGGCACGCCGTAAAGAGGTTGAGAACGACGCGTGCCGCAGAGCGCGAAAACATGGTGAACACCATAAAGCGCTGGAGGCTGAGGCACCTCGTACAGAACTTGAGAACGACGCGCACCGCTAAGCGCGAGAAGATGATGCGCATCGTAAAGAAGCTTAAAACGACGTGCTTTACCGAGCGCGAGAAGGCGATGCGCACTGTGAAGTGATGCATGGTGAGGCGCGTCGTAAAGAAATTAAGAACAACGTGCTCCACAGAGCGCGAGAATACGATACACACCGTAAAGTGATGGAGGCTGAGGCGCCTTATGAAGAACTTGAGAACGACGCGCGCCGCTAAGCGCGAGAAGCTGAGGCGTGTCGTAAAGAACTTGAGAATGATGCGCGCGGATAAGCGCGAGGAGATGAGGCGTGTCGTAAAGAACTTGAGAATGATGCGCGCGGATAAGCGCGAGAAGATGAGGCGTGTCGTAAAGAAGAACGACGCCTTCCACAGAGCGCGAGGGGATGACCCGCACCGTAAAGCGATGGAGTCTGAGGTGCTCCGTAAAGAACTGCGTGCGCCGCACGCGGATAAGTGCGAGAAGCTGAGGCGCGTCGTAAGGAACTTGAGAACGACGCGCGCGGCTAAGCGCGAGAAGATGAGGCGCGTCGTAAAGAAGTTAAGAACGACGCCTTCCACAGAGTGCGAGGGGATGACCCGCACCGTAAAGTGATGGAGTCTGAGGTGCACCGTAAAGAACTTGAAAACGACGCGCGCGGATAAGTGCGAGAAGCTGAGGCGCGTCGTAAGGAACTTGAGAACGACGCGCGCGGCTAAGCGCGAGAAGATGAGGCTCGTCGTAAAGAAGTTACGAACGACGCCTTCCACAGAGTGCGAGGGGATGACCCGCACCGTAAAGCGATGGAGTCGGAGGTGCACCGTAAAGAACTTGAGAACGACGCGCGCGGATAAGTGCGAGAAGCTGAGGCGCGTCGTAAGGAACTTGAGAACGACGCGCGCGGCTAAGCGCGAGAAGATGAGGCGCGTCGTAAAGAAGTTAAGAACTACGTGCTTCACAGAGTGCGAGGGGGTGATCCGCACCGTAAAGCAATGGAGGCTGAGGTGCCTCCTAAAGAACTTGAGAACTACGCGCGCCACTAAGCGCGAGAAGATGAGGCTCGTCGTAAAGACCTTGAGAACGACGTGCGCCGCTAAGCGCGAGAAGCTGAGACGCGTTGTAAAGAAGTTACGAACGACATTTTCCACAGAGCGCGAGGATATGATCCGCATCGTAAAGCGATAGAGTCTGAGGTGCTTCGTAAAAAATTTGAGAACGACGTGCGCCGCTAAGCGCGAGAAGCTGAGGCGTGTCGTAAAGAAGTTAAGCACGACGACTTCCACAGAGCGCGAGGGGATGATCCACACCGTAAAGCGATGGAGTCTGAGGTGTTTCGTAAAAAACTTGAGAACGACGTGCGCTGCTAAGCGCGAGAAGCTAAGGCTAGTCGTAAAGACCTTGAGAACGACGCACGCCGCTAAGCGCGAGAAGCTGAGGCGTGTCGTAAAGAAGTTACGAACGACGCCTTCCACAGAGCGCGAGAATATGATCCGCATCGTAAAGCGATGGAGTCTGAGGTGTTTCGTAAAGAACTTCAGAACGACGTGCGCTGCTAAGCGCGAGAAGCTAAGGCTAGTCGTAAAGACCTTGAGAACGACGCACGCCGCTAAGTGCGAGAAGCTGAGGCGTGTCGTAAAGAAGTTACGAACGACGCCTTCCACAGAGCGCGAGGGAATGACCCGCACCGTAAAGCGATGGAGTCTGAGGTGTTTCGTAAAGAACTTAAGAACGACGTGCGCCGCTAAGCGCGAGAAGATGAGGCTTGTCGTAAAGACCTTGAGAATGACGAGCGCCGCTAAGCGCGAGAAGATGAGACGCGTTGTAAGGAAGTCAAGAACGACAGGATGATCCGCACCGTAAAGAGATGGAGTCTGAGGCACGCTGTAAAGAGGTTGAGAACGACGCGTGCCGCAGAGCGCGAAAACACGGTGAACACCGTAATACGCTGGAGGCTGAGGCGCCTCGTAAAGAACTTGAGAACGACGCGCACCGCTAAGCGCGAGAAGATTACTCGCGTCGTAAAGAAGATAAAAATGGCGCGCTCCACAAAGCGCGAGAAGACGATGCACACCGTAAAGCGATGGAGGCTGAGGCGCCTCGTAAAGAACTTGAGAACGACGCGAGCCGCTAAGCGCGAGAAGATAAGGCGCGTCGTAAAGAAGTTTAAAACAACGTGCTTTACCGAGCGCGAGAAGGCGATGCGCATTGTGAAATGATGGATGCTGAGGTGCGTCGTAAAGAATTTAAGAACAACGTGCTCCACAGAGCGCGAGAATACAATGCACACCGTAAAGTGATGGAGGCTGAGGCGCCTCGTAAAGAACTTGAGAACGGCGCGCGCCGCTAAGCGCGAGAAGCTGAGGCGTGTCGTAAAGAACTTGAGAACGACGCGCGTCGCTAAGCGCGAGAAGCTGGGGCGCGTCGTAAAGAACTTGAGAACGACGCGCGCCGCTAAGCGCGAGAAGCTGAGGCATGTCGTAAAGAAGTTACGAACGACGCCTTCCACAGATCGCGAGGAGATGACCCGCACCGTAAAGCGATAAAGTCTGAGGTGCTTCGCAAAGAACTTGAGAACGACGTGCGCCGCTAAGCGCGAGAAGCTGAGGCTCGTCGTAAAAACCTTGAGAATGACGCGCTCCGCTAAGCACGAGAAGCTGAGGCGCGTCGTGAAGAAGTTACGAACGACGCCTTCCACACAGCGCGAGGGGATGATCCGCACCGTAAAACGATGGAGGCTGAGGTGCCTCGTAAAGAACTTGAAAACGACGTGCGCCGCTAAGGGCGAGAAGCTGAGGCACGTCGTAAATAAATTAAGAACGACGTGCTCCACAGAGCGCGAAGGGATGATCCGCACCGTAAAGCGATCGAGGCTGAGGCGCATCGTACTTGAGAACGACGCGCGCCGCTAAGCGCGAGAAGCTGAGGTGCGTCATAAAGAAGTTAAGAACGACGCGCCCCATAGAGCGCGAGGGGATGATCCGCACCGTAAAACGATGGAGTCTGAGGTGCCTCGTAGAGAACTTGAGAACGACGCACGCCGCTAAGCGCGAGAAGCTGAGGTGCGTCGTAAAGAAGGTAAGAACGACGCGCCCCATAGAGCGCGAGGGGATGATCCGCACCGTAAAGCGATGGAGTCTGAGGTGCTTCGTAAGGAACTTGAGAACGACTTGCGCCGCTAAGTGCGAGAAGCTCATGCGCGTCGTAAAGAACTTGAGAACGACGCGCGCCGCTAAGCGCGAGAAGCTGAGGTGCGTCATAAAGAAGTTAAGAACGACGCGCCCCATAGAGCGCGAGGGGATGATCCGCACCGTAAAACGATGGAGTCTGAGGTGCCTCGTAGAGAACTTGAGAACGACGCACGCCGCTAAGCGCGAGAAGCTGAGGTGCGTCGTAAAGAAGGTAAGAACGACGCGCCCCATAGAGCGCGAGGGGATGATCCGCACCGTAAAGCGATGGAGTCTGAGGTGCTTCGTAAGGAACTTGAGAACGACTTGCGCCGCTAAGTGCGAGAAGCTCATGCGCGTCGTAAAGAACTTGAGAACGACGCGCGCCGCTAAGCGCGAGAAGCTGAGGTGCGTCATAAAGAAGTTAAGAACGACGCGCCCCATAGAGCGCGAGGGGATGATCCGCACCGTAAAGCGATGGAGTATGAGGTACCTCGTAAAGAACTTGAGAACGACGCGCGCCGCTAAGCGCGAGAAGGTGAGGCGCGCCGCTAAGCACGAGAAGCTGAGGCGCGTCGTAAAGAAGTTTAAAACGACGCACTCCAGAGAGCGTGAGTAGACAATGCGCACTGTACAGCACTGGATGCTGAGGCGCATTGTAAAGAAGTTCAAAACGATGCGTGCCACAGAGAGCAAGAAGAGGCTGAGACGCGTCATAAAGAAGACAATGACGCGCGCTGTAAAGGGCAAGACGCCGATATGCGTTGTAGGGACAGGACGTTAAAGTGCGTCGCAGAGAGCTAAACGCCGAGGCGTGCATCGCGAGGCGTTAGAAGCCGAGGTCTAACGCCAAGCTCAGGACGCTGATGTACGTCAAGGAGCGCTGGAGACTGATGCTCGTCGGTTAGCGCTAGAGGAGCAGGTGCATAGAAGGGCACACGAAGAGGCGGAGGCGCACCGCCAGGCGAAAGACGACGAGGTAAGTCGCCAGCCAGTTGAAGATGACGCGCGCCGCCAAGAACAAGAGGCCAAAACCCTTCACGAGGCGCTAGAGGCTGAGACCCATCGAAAAAAGTAAAACGTTGAAGCGTTAGAGGAAGAGGAGCAGGAAGTAGAGAAAGGAAAGGCTGGAAGTTCAACCAAGCGAGCGTCCGGATTGGGGGATGAGAAGAAAGAGATAGAAAGAAGAGAACATAAAAACACCCATATTGAGGTCGGTTCTTGCTTTTCACCACGCGATAGGCACTTCTCTCCGTTGTAATTGAGTGCAGGAGTCTTAGTCATTAGGTTTTATGTTTTTTTTTTAGTCGGGTGGGGCATTGCGAGGGGTGCACAGATGGCGGTTGCAGCTTAGGTGTTGTTTGACAATGGTTGTCTTGTCGAGTTTGTCGTATCCACGGGAGACATGGGTCCGTGCGAGAGACCTGATCGTGTGGAATGCCTGTAGAGACAGTAATGGTCCGACGGGTTTCGCACTGAGACCCATGAAGAAGCCATGGTGTCCGGCCGCATCGATTCAGCCAACCCACGTGCGGCAGCTCGTCCTCATGATGCATTGTTTGGTGGCGGGGGTGCTGTTGTGCCGTGGCCTTGCAGGTCGCTGCAGAAAATGTTTGTATTGTGTAAAGCGACATTCCAAAACAGCTTCAAAACAGTAGCGGTGCGGTGAATTCTGCTGGGCTGTGGGCTTGCCGACCGAAAACTCTTTAGACACGCCTGACAGATGGAGTGCCCGAAAGGAGGATTACAGTCTGAGCTGTCCCCTACTTGCGTTACTTGGGTCCTCGAGTCACACCGGACAATGGGCCGATCATCTGGGCTTGATCCGCGAGAACGTTTTTCACATTCCTTGGTCAGCGGCCGTGCCTTGGTGAATTCTATTTTTCTCGACCTGCCAGGTGCTATCAGCCTTGGATGAGTAAAGCGTGAATCTTGTCAACAGGATGAGTCGGCTTTACCCGTAGAGTTCTTGGTCATCGCACGTTGCGAGTTGTGCCGTATCGCCCCTCCCTGTGCAACGAGGTGTGCTTCCTCTGTTTAATTTTGTTTGACATTACACTAAACATGTAAACACTGTACATAAACGCTTATTTTTGTGTCAGGACATTCCACTCCATCATGGACGTGGTGGGATGTCTCGACATCTCATTCGTCACAGCGCTAACGCTTACACTGGCGATGGCGTTGACGCTTGCACTCATCCCGGTGTTGCGCAAGAGAGGAACCTGGGGAGGCACAAAACACGCTGTTATGGACTGGTGTTTCCTACTGGAACATGCCAATCACTGCTAATTGGCAATGAGAGACAGCAGGCTGCGATTGGGCACAGAGACCCGCAGTCTGCTTTCAGCGAACGCGCACGCTGCGAATTTTTACTGTTCAACAACGCACAAAAGAAATCTCCATCCTGCACTACCTTGGAGGTCAAGATAATGTTCCTATATGTGTATACTGGGTGGCTAATGAACGCTTGTGCACCGCAAGCAGTCAATTTTTCAATCAACAAACTGGCTAGCAGACGCTCCTGCGTCGGTGTTGCGAGGCAAGAGAATGGGAGAATAGGAGAGGACATAGAGGGCGAAGGGGCGCAGATACGCAGTAAGGGCGGTCACGCCGCACACAGGATCGAGCTCAACCCTAAGATCCTTCGAATCTAAGTTTTATTTAGGCGAATTCCCTCGCGTCTAAATCGACTGATCTTCCTTGTTCCTTAATAGCAAAATAAACCAAACTTGCCTTAGCACTCTGTTCGTAGAGTTTTCTGGCTAGATTGAAAACTGTTGTGTTCGTTGTTGTAACTTTGCTAACCAGACTGGAGTAAACGTGGAATCGTTAAACAAGGTCGCTTTGCCTCAGCGCACACTGAACGTCCCGCGCTATCGTGCGGCGACGTTCACTCGCAATAGACGCTCCTGGTTTTCACCAGGTGTCGGGAGGCCCTTATGGGTATTGAATGCTCGCACACGAACTAACACAGACTGCCGCAGGCCCACAAGCGTTGCGCCGGTATTTATTGATACTAATGGCAGCGGGCGTGGTTCCAGCGGTGGCATCAGGTGCGGCGCGTACTGCGGCGCGCCCTGACCCGCGGCCGGTGTCCAAATCAATCAGCTCATCTCGAGCGCTGCTCGGAGAATGCGCTCAGCGGGTGCGCGCATTGCCCACGGATAAAGGAAGGCGAGGGGGTCACGCGCACTCGCCTGCGGCTCTGGTGGGCGCCGAGGCAGTGGAGCCCCCGGGGGATGCCGTCTGTTTGGCCCTGAGGGGGCTCCAAGGACACCTGCGGACACTCCTTGCCCCTTCTCCTCCCCCGCGCGCGCCCCAGGGAACCTGCTCGCTGCCGGAGGTCCGCGAACCCTGCCGGCGCCTGGGGCCTCGAAGCCATCCCTTCGCCATACCACGAGTAATTGGCTGCCGCCAGAGACAAGCGCACCCATCCTTCTGTTTTTATTTTCAATGACGACCCTGTCAGTGCGGCAGGGGCAAAGCGCCCCCTCCTCCACTTCATTCGCTCTCTATTGTCGCTTCGGGCACCCCGGAGTGAGCGACGCGCTGGGTGCTCTCTCGGCGAACTGGTTCCCTTGGAATAAGTTGGAGCGAAACAGACCGAAGGAACGCGTGCCTTCCCGCTGTCGACAGGCCCTCTCTGCGGGAGGCACCGTGGCCCGCAGCGACGGCTCTTCGCTCATGCGAAGCCTGAGAGAAACAATGCGCTAGATCTCGCTCACACGCCCAAACTTTGACAGCCAGAAACTTATTGCTTCAGTATCTCTTCGCAGGTGTGCACCTTTCAAAACATGCCATGGACTTCGAGCCTACCAGTGTGTCACTGGAGAGCAACGCGTGCGATATCATGAGTATATACTGTTGCATATAACTCAGCTACGCGAGTTGACAAACGCCACTAATTCTTTTACAACCGAAAATTTCCTTAATTTATATTCGAGAAACTTTTAGGCGCCCCTTCTCAACAATGTGTAACTCTTCAAGATTTAACAAAAAAAAGGCCAGGCCTGTGTGGAAGGCGCGGCGCAGTCACAGCGAAAGCTGGAAGAGCGGCCTTTCAGAGCCTCTTCTTAACACTCTTTGGGTAGCTGCTGCAAGCACACTTGCTTGATACCCACTAGGACATTAATAAGAAATGTTTTGGGTAGTAGGCCGGCATTCGCTATGCTACCTTTCGCCTTTCGTCATTCTTCTGAGAAGCATGGTATCCGCTAAACATTTGCAAGGAATTTTGTGCCAAATTGTTCATGCAGTGGCTGACAACCATGAGAAATTGTGGCTGAAGTGGGTATGCGCCACAGTTAATGGGGGAACAAGAACAAGCTTCTGTAATGGGTTGTAGCATTGGCCGGCAGACTCGTTACGCTATTCGCGTTGTGCGACGACTGGTTGTTCTTTCACTGTTTTAAAACGCTTTATAAGTCGTATTAACGCGATTGCTTTCCTGACATCAAGCCTGCCTAAGTGAAGTTTGCCATTAACTCAAAGGCAGCGGTGTAGCTCAGTGGTAGATACTGGGATGACACCCAGTGGACCCGGTTTCAAACCCCATTGGTGCTAGCGTTTTTTTTTTCTAATTTCGCGCAATGTGCTTACGGATACCGTCGGCAGCGGCGGACAACTGCGCGTGACCCGAGTTGTGATCTCATAACAGTTTTCACTGTAATATTTCCTGTTCGGCCTTTCATGGCAGACTAGCAGACTACTTCACCTAAGCACACCGAGTCAACAGTTCAGCACTGTCGCTGATGTCTGTCTTTCATATTCGTTTGTCAGGTAAGGCTATTTTTCTAATGACTTCATCGTAAATCGTTGCTTTTGCCTCACTCACAAAAAGCTTCCAACTTGAAAGTTGTATTTATCCCTTGTTTCACAAAGGTCGTGTACAATGCATGGGCAAACGTTACAAAAAAATAATAGCTAAGGTAGCGTACCGAACGAGTACTCACGTTGCATAATGCGACTGGTTAATAATAAGACGAGCTCTCAGGACGACAGCATCTGTCAAAATAACGTATCGTTAAACAAATGAAGCTATAGTGCTTTTTTCTGTACTCGTATGATAGTGCAAAATATAGTGTGTTGAAATGCTCTCCATCGATAGTATTGGTCCTGTAAACAAAGTACATGCTTCGCACAATGTAGTGCAAGAAGGGATTGTCACTCTTTGAACGGTACCGAAGCGTACCGTATTAAGATGTCATTTCGACACAGCCTCAACCTGCATACAGGGAAATTGTGATGATTAGAAGCCTATAAGCCAAGCACGATTTCTAATCACTCATCTGGCCGTCAACCTTTCGGCTATAAAACTATATTGCCCAGGCGCACAGTCCTTGTGGCTCTAAGGCCGTTGTTAAGCGTCGTTCTAATTTGTCTACTACGCGGAAACTCCCCTGCTCTCTCTTGTCAGTGGGATGGCATTATGAGTATTGTTACTGAATAGGTACTAAGGGAAGGGGAGTGCAGGTCGAAAGGAGAGAATTTGGCGGTGAGACGAAATCGGGAAGAATGGGCATTTCTTCCGACGGCACGGAGAGCTATATCACCGCATAACTGCCGCTATAGGCCGATTTAGTGACGGCGCATGATCGCCAAAAAGGCGTTGCTCACTCTTCTTAAATTCCTACTACCATGATGATCACACGCCGTATGAACCTGCGCCGCAACAGCTGCCGCGTGGTCAATTATAATAAAACTAACATCTGGTGTTTCACGTCTCAAAACCGCGATATGATTTCGAAAGACGCTATACAGTGGGAGGTTCAGGAAATTTCGAACATCTGGTGTTCTTTAAAGAAGCACGGACATCAAATTTTAAGATCTAGATGTGCCCATCATTCAATCGCTTGGTATGCATAGGGATTCTTGGCCGAATTTGAACGGCATCCGTCGCGTGGAAGTTATTTTAATTCAATGTCAAACAGCGTAGAAAAGCTAAGTAGAAAAAACGAAAAATGGACTGCCCTGCGACATCGACACTAGTGCTACTTGTTCGGTGTGGTACATGCCACAAATATCATACTGAGTGACGATTCCCTAGTAGCAATGACGTGTATGATCCGAGTGTTTTTATCGTGGCGCTGACTGGCGCCGACGGGCAGAAACGCACTCACTCGTCGCATCTGAGCTTCGTCACATCTGTTTGAATGATTTCGTGAAATTATCAAGATAAAAACCACCTTTAAAAGAAAGGCGAAAGAAAAGAGCATATATAAACGTGTGCTTTGGTCAGCATGTCGGGGAATCATTGTGAGCTGCAGGTGAGTTGCAGTCGACTAGTTCGAAGCCCGGAAAAAGCGCAATGAGGGTGCTTTTCATATGACGTATGTGTTGCACATCAACACGACCATAACCTATCAAAAGTGGAACATCGTGTAGTCCAATATCATCACTAACAAGTGCCCCGCCGCGGTGGTCTAGTGGCTAAGGTACTCGGCTGCTGACCCGCAGGTAGCGGGTTTGTATCCCGGCTGCGGCGGCTGCATTTCCGATGGAGGCGAAAATGTTGTAGGCCCGTGTGCTCAGATTTGGGTGCACGTTAAAGAACCACAGGTGGTCGAAATTTCCGGAGCCCTTCACTACGGCGTCTCTCAAAATCATATGGCGGGTTTGGGCGGTTAAACCCCACATATCAATGAATCAATCATCACTAACAAGTAACACACAGGTATCGTTGAATTTTAATTCATCTGTAGATTTCGGGTCCGCGTAAAAGGGGTAATACCACAGAACACCTATACACTACCACTTGTAATACCGTGTTAACCGCGAGAGGTTGGATAGGTTAGGCCATCTGGAGGTGCATAAAAAAACCTGACAAGCAGGAAACGTATTCTATTTCTACGCTGATGCTCATTCGCGATAGCTATATTAAGTGTGAATACACTTTATAAGCGACCCCAAACCATCCACCGCCGTCGGCGGCGTCCGCAGTCTTCTCTATATCTTTAAAAGAAAGAGGACTTGGCGGGCCGCAGCGCGACGCTCTACCGAATAAGCCACGGACGCGACGCTGATATCGGTGTCAGTAACGCGCCTTATATCTTTAACGCCGCTGCGCGCGTCCCCCTTCCCTTCGCTCGCTCCTCCACTCTCCTCGCTCGCTGCAGCCGGCGCGCCCCTCTCTCTCGCGCGCCCGCCTTCTCTCTCAGTCTCCCGTCGAGAGAGGGTCGTGCGATGGATGTCCCGGAGGCAACGCTACCATCAACAACGAATGCAGTACAACCGAATGCCAGCACTGCACCCGTCGTTGGAGGTGACGGTACCGCGGTGGTTTCGCCGACGTTGGAAGACAAGGCGGCGCTGCGAAGGGCTCGTGAGACCGAACGTAAGCGGGCGAAGCGTGCAGCGGATGCCGAACTGCGTGCTCGCGAGGCCGAGTGCAAGCGGGCGAAGCGTGCAGCGGATGCCGAACTGCGCGCTCGCGAGGCCGAGGACAAGCGGGCGAAGCGTGCAGAGGATGCCGAACTTCGCGCTCGCGAGGCCGAGGACAAGCGAGCGAAGCGTGCAGCGGATGGTGAAATGCGCGCTCGCGAGGCCGAGATGAGGCGTCAGCATCGAGCCGCGAACGCGGCCCAAGAAGCGGAACGACAACGCAAGCGTCAGGCGGAGAAGGGCGATGAAGGCCGGCGTCAAGACGACGGATTTTAACTTTACTCCCCCTCATAGCATCACCCCGTGCATTCGCACTTAACCATGTTCACCCTCGGGGAAATGCTTGGAAGTTTTTTTTCATTGACCCCTCTGCGTATACCTCAATACTTTGCACGCCAAAACACACCAATATTGCTAACTGAGACACGAGCGAACATGGCTGAAGCGCACATTCTCGGGAACCTCTGCAGTGCTACTTGGAACGGCGTCTATTTCGGAATCAATCTTCTGCAAAAAGATGATCGAAGCAAAAATAATTCGCGACGTCGCGAATCGCCGGGATTCCAAGCTCCAGACTATCGTTTTGAACCCGAGTCGACACTTTGTAGGGCGACGACAGATATGCAGGTGACAATGCATGACTGAATGTGTCCGCCTAGCAGACGAAATGTTTGCGGAGCAGCTGAGCCTGACGTCACTCTTTTCTGTGAAGTGGTCAGCTGTGACGTGATCTAGAGGTGACCGCGAGGTAGCACCACTGCCGGTGCTCCCAGCGCTAAAAATGGCGGGATTGCCGGCCGTTTTTTTAATAGTGCTAGAACCCAGTAATATAAATCAATAGAAGTGATAGTTATTCATCCCTCAGTTGCGTTTTAGGTCGTGAATCGCTGCTTCGGGGTCTATAGCTACTCGCTGACGCAAAAATCTTGGCATGAGTAAACATGATGTCAGTGCTCCTTTAACGGGCACTGGCATCGCGCATTACTTGGGCCTCTTGCATTTCGCCACCATCGCGGCCAGAATCGAACTCACGACCTTCGGGTCTGCACACGAGCACCGTAACCATCTACTTATTGTTTGCGTTTTGTATCGTACGTGCCAGTCCACCCAAATGGCATATGCATCCGTATGTAGAATAGCACCTGAATGTTTGGTGTTATTGCAGAGCAGTGCCCATCTTGCTCATCTGGGCGTTGGCGTAAGCCTTACGGCCACGCCTTTTGAATACTTGGCGACGCTACGCCACTACGAAAAAGGCCAGTGTTGATCGAAGCCCGCCAAAACGCCGCACGAAGCTTCACTGCCGACAGCACGCTTGTTCTGAGACTGAGAAAGCGCGTGCGAATACAGAGCTCTTAGAATCATCACCGAGCATACATAGGGTTCCAAATGAGCATCACTGTCGACAATGGCTGTTAGGGCGCAAAGAGCAGCCGGGCTGTCAGTCACGCTATGCCTGCTGGCCAGCAATGGATGTCACTGTACTCATGCCCATGCCGATGAAGCCTGCACGACTACGCCCCCTGTCATCTTCAGCTGTGGTTTAACGACGGGTCTGGTGGGACGTTTTCTGCAGGCCGCCAAGCTTGGACGTGTTTGCTTCCACTGACCGGTTTCGACTGCCCGGATGGCACAGGAAAGTATGATTAACCACTCCACCACCCACGGCGTGATTGCGATGTTCGCGCAGTAAAAATTACCTCCGGAATATATACTTCAGTCACACTTATACGAACTTATGATTCGCAGCGTACGCAAAACGTTGTACACCACTGTATTCATTGAATAAGTAAACGAAGTAAATCAAGAAATGTCATTCCACGTTTTCTTGAATACCCTGAATATCACAAATCTTTGCACGGCTGACAGTGCGACCAAAATAGTGGGAAAGTACGCACGACGTTTGACGTGGACTCCTGCAGCCGGTATACCGTGAAGGGAGATGAAAAAATGAAAGCTATATAAGTTAATGAGAACAAATACTCGATTTGCTACTCTATACTGACTTTCTAGGGGAGGCGTAACTAAATTTTCAATAGGGAACGAGAGAAAGCACATAAACGCAACAGTGCTGTTCCCAGCGAGGCTGATCATAATCGGTACTTGGGCTGTTCATGCCGGTATGTTGTTTGAAACAACCGAATAACGCATTCGTGGCCCTGTGTTTATGGGTCCTATAGCTCCCAAAAGGTCAGTGGTGTGTCGTCAATGTGCTCTATAGTGCGGTGGCGAGCGTTTGTTATGAAAACGCTCTACCGAGGGCAGTCGCAAAAAAAAACACGCTCAACATCTATTCGAGGAGGTAGTATAGTTTTTGTGGGCAGCATTGTCAGAGATTGCAAGGCGTAATGCAACAGATTATGTAAAGCCTCATTCATCGCCGGCATAGCTAGTTTCTATAAGGTACAGGCTCCCTAATGTTACAGCGAAAGCTGTTTTGAGATCGCAACAGCCGTTTTTGGTGTCGGAGCTGTGCGTCCCCGCCGATGTCCTTAACCACTGTCGCGCGAAATTAAAAAAAAAAATTAGGATCAGATGCGATTTGAACCCAGGGCATCTGGGGGGCAGTGGAGCATTGTGCTGGGAGCATGAACATTCCAAATATGTTTACGCACAGCTACAAAAATAAACTGGGGATAAGTGAAGCATCTCCTTCTTAACCTTCTCAATCGTCTTCTGAGTCGTCCTTACTTGCCCGGTTTCAGTGTCCTATACGGCATGATGGGAAAAGTGTTTCAGCTCCACTATCGTGAAATCTGCAGGGGGAGCAGCGGTGTATGCAGTGTTTTTTCTTCATCTTTTTTAAGTGTCTTCTTTTTATTCTTTTTCTTAATCTTCTTGTTCTCAATCTTCTTCTTCCCTACATGCCTGGTTTCAGAGTCCTATACAGCATGCAGGAAAGAGTGTTTAAGTTCCATTAACGTGAAACCTGGGGAGCATCAGAGTATGGAGCGTTTATTCTTGTTCGTATTATTTTTAAGCGTCTCCTTCTTCTTAGTCTTTTTCTCAATCTTCTTATTCTTCTGCTTGTTCCCTACATGCCCTGTTTCTGTGCCCTATCGCTTGTAGGGAAGAGTGTTTCAGCTCAATCAACGTGAAACCTGGGGAGAAGTGTAGTATGTAGCGTTTCTTCTTCTTCTTAAGCGTCTTCCTCTTTGTCTTCTTCTCAACCTTCTCCTTCTCAACCTTATTCTTGTTCTTCCCTAAATTCCCGGCTTCAGTGTCCTATACAGCATGCACGGAAGAGTGTTGCTTCTTTTTCTTAAGCGTATTCTTTTTCTTAAACTTCTTCTTAACCTTCTTCTACTCAATCTTCTTCTTCCCTACATGCTCGGCTTCAGTGTCCTATACAGCATGCAGAAAAGAGTGTTGCTTCTTCTTAAGTGTCTTCTTCTCTATCTTCTTCCTAACCTTCTGTTTCTCAATCTTCTCTTGTTCTTCCATGCATGCCCGGTTTCAGTGTCCTATACGGCATGCAGGGAAGAGTGTTTCTTCTTCTTCTTCTTCTTAATCGTCTTCTTCTTAACCTTCTTCTTAACCGTCTCCTTCTCAATCTTCATTGTTTCAGAAGGACCAGAGAGACCGCAGAACCGATAGGTCTTCGGTTTATTGTTGACAGAACAGGAAAATAAAAAAATATGCAGAGCGTGCCCCTGGCTACTTCTTCTTCCTCGTCTCCGAGCTCCATCTTCAATCTGTTTTCTACATCTTCCCACCGGCTAGATTCAACCGAAGCAACCTTCGAGCGAATACAACAGTTGAATCGGCCTCTCGATTAATTTTCATTCAGGTGTACGAAGCAAGCATGTTCTCACTAGTCCATCCTTGCCCATGGGAAAATCTTTTCGACCTTGCAGAGTTTCCACTGAGTTCTTTTTCGCGCTTCTCCAATCAGAAGTACATCTCCTTCTTGTAATTTTGTGGGACGCTCTGTTTTTCTGCTGGCACACTTAAGCTCCTTCAGGTACTCCTTTTTCCATCTGGTCCACCATGTTATCATTGCCCGTTTTCTTGCACTCCAGTAATTTAGCAAACTCTATTCTCCGAGTCTGTTTTATTCCTGCTTGTTCATTGCTTGCCTGCCTCCTATAACGTCCTCCGATGTGATGGGTTGTGGCTCGTTAGGATCGTCATACACATAGGTAAGAGGCCGGTTTTTAAGTACTCCTTCTGCTTCAACAAGCATAGTCCGTAGTTCTTCTTCATCCAAAAGTCGAGCACCTATAGTTTTTGCCATGGATCTCTTAAAGCTTCTGATCAGTCTTTCATAAAATCCTCCCCACCATGGAGCTAACTCTACAATAAACTTCCATTTTATTTTCAGGTTAGTGGTATACTGTTGAACCCTTTCATCTTCCATCTTTATTATCTTGTTCATCTCTTTCTCAGATTTCTTGAATGCTCTTGCATTATCACTGTAAATAGTTGTACACAATCCTCTTCTAGCTACGAATCTTCGGAATGCTTGTATAAACGCTTCTGATGACATCCTCTTGACCAACTCCAGTTGTATGGCTTTTGTTACTGCACACGTAAATATCACAATGTAAAACTTTGTAATTTTTTCGCCTTTCTCCTCTCGATCATTTAGCGGTCCAGCAAAGTCTATGCCAACTGTGTCGAATGGCCTCGTCTGTGTTATCCTGTCAGCTGGTGGTAGTGGTGGAATTTCTTGTGCCATTGGTCTAGAATTGAATCTCCTACATGTGATGCATTTCTTTATCACATATTTCACCATCTGTTGGGCACGCGGAATCCAAAACTTCGTTCTTAGATGTGTCAATGTTGCCGCAACGCCACCGTACATTGTTACTTGATGCGCGTTCAGAACTAGGAGTTCTGAAAAGTGACTTTCTCTTGGTAAAATAATAGGATGCTTCTCATGAAAGCTCAAATCACTCCACTGAAACCTCCCTTTTACTCTTAGGACACCTTGATCATCTTCGAAGAAGTTCGTGCCGTACAGATTCATGTTGTCATATATTCGTGTCACTGCATTTTGTAGCGTTTTCTGCTCCTGCTTTATCAGCACAAACTCTGCCTTGTCCAATTCTTCTCCTGTCAGCGAACCTGTTTTCCTTTCTTTTCGTCGGTTTCCTATATAACACATCACCCACGCAGCAACTCGTAACGCTTTCTTGTATTATCCAAACCTGCTCACATCAATTATCTTTTCTTCACTCGTGGTGGTAGTTAAGCTTGCCATGGTCTTTTTTTCGTCTTTGTTGTCATCACTGTCCAATTCTTGCGTGATGTCATAATCAGGCCTTCGTTTTTCATTCTTGATCCACGTGGGGCCTTTCCACCATAATTCACTGTCCAGCAAACGTTTCATCTTCATCCCCCTTGTCATCAAATCCGCAGGATTTTCATCACTTTTAACATAACCCCATTGACTCTCATTGGACTTGCTCTTAATTTCTGCTGCGCGGTTGCGAACAAAAAGATCTTTCGCCTTGTTAGACTTTATCCAGCACAATACAATTTGAGAGTCGGTCCAGCATTTCACATTCCTTAGCTTCCTGATGAAATTCTCAGTTATATGACTGGCCAATCTGACTGATATTGTGGCCACCAACAACTCCAATCTTGCTAGTGTAATCTTTTTGATTGGAGTGACTCTACCCTTTGCAATGATTAAATTGGTTTCATTGCTTCCATCGGAGTATTTTGTTACAATGTATGCTGCTGCTCCATACGCCATTGGACTCGCATTGGAGAACACGTGTCGATGCTTTCACTTCAGCTTGCATGTTGTCGTAGCATCTGTTAACGGTGAAGTCATCTAAGTGCTGAAGCTCCTCCGACCAGTCCTTCCAAGCTGATCTATGCTGGCTTGGTAACGGGTCATCCCATTTCAGTTTATCCATCCAAATTTTTTGCAGCAATATTTTTGCTCTAACTGAAAATGGTGTCAAAAAACCTGAAAGGTCATATAGCTTTGCCGTGGCCTGCAAAACCTGTCTTTTTGAGAGTTGTCTCATGCCCTTGTCATTTCGCCATGTAGTGTCGGGAAAGCTCAACACGTCGTCTAAGAAATTCCATTTCAGTCCCAAAATCTTGATTTATCCCTGTTTTGTTCTCCCTTGGTCCAGATCCTCTCCTTCTTCATCAAAGAGTTTTCTTAGCTCGGCGTCATTTGAAATCCATTTTCTTAAATTCATTCCCGCATTGCGAAAAATATCTCGTGCTTCTTTGTATATCTTTGTCGATGTCGAGTATTCGTCGGCTCCTAGTAAAACGTCATCGACGTAGATTCTTTTCCGGAGTTGCGCCACAACTGCAGAATATTTTTCTTCGAATTTATCTAAATGTTGATGAATCGTAGCCGCTTGAAGGAAGCTACTTGGTGTAGTTCCGAAAGGAACCGTCGTCATCCTCCACGTTTTTATCTTCGGGGTTGGCATATCTTCGCTGGGTATTCTTTCCCACCACATGAATCGCAGTGCATCTCGGTCATTTTCATGTATCTTGATCTGCAAGAATGCTTTTTCCACGTCGGCTGACATAGCGATCTTGTGATGTCGAAGGTTCATCAGCAAGCTTGTGATGTCAGGGTTTAGGTTTGGCCCCTTTTCCAAGTTGTCATTCAAGGATTCACCTGGATTCTGGCTTGACGATGCGTCAAAGACGATCCGTATTTTTGTCGTTGTTCAGTCTTTCTTAATTACTGCTTGATGCGGCATGTAGTATAGAAATTTGTTCTGTATATCGGATCCAGCATCTTTTTCGACGTTTTCCGCTGTTTCTTGCTCGAAGTACTCTCGAATAGCTTTGTCATAGGCTAGGAGCTCATCTTTATCCTTGCATAATTTTTTGGTCACCTGGATAAGCCTCTTCTCTGCAATGGTGTTGTTGTCGTCCAATGTCACGTTTTCCTTTCATGGTAGCCGCACTTGGTATCTTCCTGCCTTGAACTTCATTGTTTGTCGGACGTAGTCTAGCACATGTGCATCGTTCATCTTTTTTGCTGGTTTCTCCTTGATGCCCATGTTTTCCAAGTCCCAGAATCTCTGCAGTTCGTCCACAGTCGTGTCCGACTTGGCACTGACCTTGAGTACCATAACCGTCGATGATTTCATCGGCACACAATGAAGTCCTACAGGACCTTGGACCGTCCATCCCAATATTGTTTCTATTGCCATTACTTTTGGATGAATCTCGCAAATGCGACCAGTGACTACAGTCCAGTAATAATCTGCTCCAAATAATATAGAAGTTTCCATTTTTTTTTCTTTCTTTTTCCGTCTTCTCGTTGTCATCAGCCAAACAAACTCCCATCGATCTTGCTCTTTCGTGTATTGTCAACGGTGGCGACGGTAGCACGTCACAGGATATAACTTCTATCTCAAGTGCCTCAATCGTGACTGGCTCCGAGATGGGATCCTTCCTCACGCTGACCTCGACGACTTTTATGTATAGTTCCATCTCTTCTCCTCCAAATAATCCTACAGTAATCCTTTCGGATCTTTTTACCTTGCACGCTAGTTTTCTTGACAATCTTTTAAGGATGAATGTCCTCTGACTCCCGTTGTCCAGCAGAATCCGTGCGTAGCACCCGCTGTCTTCTCCCTCGGTCCACGAAAAGGCTGTCTGCAGTAGTATGCACTTGTGTTCATCAGACTGCTGTGTGTGCATGTTGCAGGACTTGCTGGTGTCTAACCGGTCAGGTTGCGCGCTTTTACGCACTTGCTCAACATCATTACCGCTTTGCTGCTGTGCTGACTTTCCTGCAGGCGTATGTGGTCGACACATGGATGTCGCGTGCCTTCCCTTGCATGTTTTGCAGCGTACGTTAGCACGGCATATCTTCGCCGTGTGGTGAGGTCTGGTGCATCTGAAGCACCTTCGTTCCCATTGCAAGGCTTCTTTCTTCTGTTGCATACTAATGCATCTTCTGCAATCTTCCGTGTAGTGTCCAGTCATCTCACAGAAGATGCATTTTTTAATCGATATGCTTTGAAGCGTAGATGTTCTAGTCCGCCTCATGCTGTGCGGTGACTGGGTCACGTCGTATTTTTCCTCTCGAGTTTCTTCTCTGCTGCGTATATATAAGTTTAAAAACTGCATAATTTCTTTCAAACTGCTCGTGCTGTCTCTTGACGCTGAGTTCGATTCCGTAGTTGCTGGTCTGTTGTCACCTTTCTCTATTTCCTTCATCTTCATCTCAATCCTCATATCCACCAGTAGCGCAGATTTTACAACAGGAGCTATCACTGTGGCATAACTATCCCTTTCCACTCCTAACGACTGCAGTGCTCGTGTGTTCACTTGCAACTTTTGGAAGAGTTTCTTCAACCCATCTACATCTTTAGGACTCTTCACTGCTTCCAAGTTTGCAAGCTCTTTTTTGTAGGTCTCTCTCAAATTATCTTCTCGTCCGAAGGTTTCTTTCAGAAGAGCGACTGCATGCTCGTAATTCTGATCAGAAAACTGCAAACCTTCTATGAGAAACGCAGCCTCTCCGCTGAGAGACGCCAGAGGGTAATTAAATTTTTGATTCTTCGGCATGTTCGCTCTGTTATGCACTGATGTCTCGAACTGATGCCAAAACCTTGGCCATGCTGTTTTTTTCCATCAAACTTGATCATTTCAAGGCGTGGCAACTTAACAAGCTCTTGCGTCTCCGAGATTTGGTTAGTACCTTGCACTGAGCTCGCCTGTTCTGTGACTATTCTCCTAGTCAGTTGCGTCGCTTGTTCCAACTCGCGTAATTGCTCCTCTATTTTTGTCGTCGCAGCAACAATCTTCATCTCATAATGCAAAACTCTTTAAAATTCTGCCTCCGCGTCGTCTTCTTCAATGAACGGTTCAATCTGTTCGTTAACTTGTCTTAGCGTCTGTGACACGCTCTTCATCTGGTTCAGAAGCGTCATAAGTTGCGCTCGATCGGCGTCTTCTTCTATCTTCTTATCGATTTCGCTCGTAAGCGTCGTCACATTTGCTCGAAGCGTCTTCCGCTTCTTCGATAGGACCTCTTTATTCATGCTTAAAACTTGTTGAAAGAGCTCTTGCCTGTTTATGTGCGTCGCCAACAGTCGTCGGTCGTGGTCCTTCTCTCGACGGTTCGTCCTTGAGCCAGACGCCGCTGCTTCGTTCTTCAGCCCGTTGTTGCGAATGGGGTTGAAGTCTGTGCGTCTGTCTTCAGATCCTCCTGGTCACGGCACCATGTTTCAGAAGGACCAGAGAGACCGCAGAACCGATACGTCTTCGATTTATTGTTGACAGAACAGGAAAATAAAAAAATATGCAGAGCCTGCCCCTGGATACTTCTTCTTCCTCGCCTCCGAGCGCCATCTTCAATCTGTTTTCTACACTCATCTCTCTCTTTTCTACATGCCCGGTTTACTTGTCCTATATAGCATGCAGGGAAGAGTGTTTTTTTCTTCTACTTCAGCGCCTGCTCCTTACTAATCCTCTTCTTAACCTTCTTCTTCCCAATCTTCTTCATCCCTACATGCCCAGTTTCAGTGTCCCATACAGCATGCAGGTAAGAGCGTGTCTTCTTCTTCTTAAGCGTCTTCTTTCTTCTTAATCTTCTTCTTAAGCGTCTTCTTCTCAAACTTCTTCCTCTTCTTCCCTATAAATGCCCGGTTTCAGTGTCCTATAAGGCATGCACAAAAGAGTGTTTCAGCTCCACTAACGTGAAACCTAGAAAGCAGCGGAGTATGCAGAGTTCGTTACTCTTCGTCTTCTTAAGCGTCTTTTTCTAAACTTTCTTCATTACCTTCTTCCCTACATGCCTGGTTTCAGTGTCCTATATGACATTCTGGGAAGAGTGTTTCAGCTCCACTAACGTGAAACCTTGAGAGAAGCGTAGTATGCAGCGCTTCTTCTTGTTCTCTCTATTCTTCTCCTTCTTTACTTTTTTACTTCTTCTTCTTGACCTTCTTCTTAACCTTCTTCTTAAACTCTTCTTTTTGTTCGTCTTCTTCTTGACCTTCTTTGTTCTTCTTAGCACCATTATACTAGAGGATCAAAAAGAGGAGCTTCTTGATCTTCTTCTTCTTAATATTCTTCTTAATGTTCTTCCTAATCCTCTGCTACTTAAACTTCTTAATCTTCCTAATGTTTTGCTGTACCTCCTCCTTCTCTTCCTTCTTCTTCTTCTTCTTCTTCTTCTTCTTCTTCTTCTTCCCCACATGTCCGGTTTCAGTGCCTTATACGGCATGCAGGGAGGAGTGTTTCAGCTCCACTAACGTCATCAGCTGTTGGGCTAACTCTTGCCTTCATATTTAGTAGACCGGTAGGTCTATTTAGTAGACTTACCCATTTTTGTGGCGCATACTCGTTTAGCCGTTTGACGCACACGAGCGACACCAGGCGCCGAGAAGCGGAAACACTAAGGTGCTTCGCCACGTCAGGATCACGTCCAGAGTGCGCCACAAATTTTGCCGACCCTGTGTTGTCATGGTGTCATGATAGAATGACGTCATCATGTGAAGCTAACATTCTGATGGACCGTGGCTGCATGATACACCATGGCGATTGCAGCAGACGCCGACAAGCCGAGCCCTATAAGGTGGACCCTATACCGGCGTCATATCACTTCAACATATATGTATAGCGTGTCAGAAGAGTAAAGTGACAACTATGTGCCACACAACGCGAATTGTGCAATGAGTGCGTCGGTTAAAGCTTCCCACCCCCTACAAATAGTTCAGCTCTAGCCCTAATTCTCTACCGTCATCAGCAACAGTATCATCAAAGTACCTTAAGGATGTGTAGCGAGTACCTTGCATTTCCGCACAATGACGAATAATTGCATAGTGTGTGCTTCTCTTCCTCCCAAAAATTATGATTTATGAGTGTATTTGTATTAGCTGCCCCAAGAGAGTTTACAACGGGCTCTAGAAAAGCCGATGAGCTTTCGCTGTGACTGTGCTGCGTGTTCTGCGCAGGCCTAGCGTTGTTTTTTTTTTGTTTTTTTTCTAAAATTGCGCTCGTCTGTCAATCAGTAAGGTATGTCTGTGACTGATGGCATTCTCTCTCTAAATATTTGCCGGTATGCTTCAGTTTCAACCACCAACTTAATCGGATATCTATACAGGCCCCTGAATGCTATATCTGTGGTTCAGTATTTTTCTGTCACACGCATCACCTTTCACTTATAAACTCAATAAAGCTCCTAGTAAGGTGTTAACATTACTTCAACATAGATAAATTCTTGACGAACTACCATAATTTCATACTAAAGAAATACACAAGCGGCTTCACCGCGGTTACCAAAACATAGGAAATATCACCCAGTCCAGTCGCTTGAATGAATGACTGCACATTTCAGCGCGCGCGCGCGCGCGCGCGTGTGTGTGTGTGTGTGTGTGTGTGTGTGTGTGTGTGTGTGTGTGTGTGTGCCTGTGCGTGTGCGTGTGCGTGTGCGTGTGTGTGTGTGTGTGCGTGTGCGTGCGTGTGTGCGTGTGCGTGCCTGTGTGCGTGTGCGTGTGTGTGTGCGTGTGCGTGTGTGTATGTGCGTGTGCGTGTGCGTGCGTGTGTGCGTGTGCGTGCGTGTGTGCGTGTGCGTGTGTGTGCCTGTGTGTGTGTGTGCCTGTGTGTGCCTGTGCGTGCGTGTGTGCCTGTGTGTTCGTGTGTGTGTGCGTGCGTGTGTGTGTGTGTGTGTGTGTGTGTGCGGTGCGTGTGCGTGCGTGTGTGTGTGCGTGCGTGTGTGCGTGTGTGTGCGTGTGCGTGCGTGTGCGTGCGTGTGCGTGTGTGTGTGTGTGCGCGTGTGCGTGTGCGTGCGCGTGTGCGTGCGTGTGTGCCTGTGTGTGCATGTGTGTGCGTGCGTGTGTGCCTGTGCGTGCCTGTGCGTGCCTGTGTGTGTGTGTGTGTGTTATTTTTTTTATTTCGCGCTTGTATTGTGAACTCCGAAGTAGTCATGAATTCTCTCCTCTTCCATTATCCTGTCGGTTTTCCTCTACCAGCACCGGGTATAGTGAATCGGATATCGCGATCAGCATGTGTAACCACTCGGCTTTTTCATTGATTCCACTCTCCTCTCTCTTTCCGCAAGCATGTTCACTTAAGCACAAATTGGAGTGATTTGCGATAGATCCCTTAACTGGAAACCGCACGTTGATTATATGGCTTCAAGAGCTCCACGCGCAATCCGCTGAAGCGCACCATAAAGGAAGCAACCCAAATAATATTATAATAATACCTGGGGTTTTACATCTCAAAACCAGGATATATGATTATGAGAGACACCGTAATGAAGGACTCCGCAAATTTCGACCATCTGGTGTTTTTCAACGTGCACTGGCATCGTACAGCACACGTACTTCAACCATTTTACCTCTACCGAAAACGAACGCCGCAGCCGGGATCGAACCTGAGACCTTCGGGGCAACAGCAGAGCACCGCAGCCAGTGGTGGTGGACGATGCAGGGCCCTTCAGACTTACTATCCCCGTTTTAGTGCATTGATTGATATGTGGGGTTTAACGTCCCAAAACCACCATTTGATTATGAGAGACGCCGTAGGGGAGGGCTCCGGAAATTTTGACCACCTGGGGTTCTTTAACGTGCACCCAAATCTGAGCACACGGGCCTACAACATTTCCGCCTCCATAAAGAATGCAGCCGCCGCAGCCGGGATTCGAGCCCGCGACCTGCGGGTCAGCAGCCGAGTACCTTAGCCACTAGACCACCGTGGCGGGGCCCCGTTTTAGTGCAAGACTGTTACATATTCTCGAGGTTTGTAATGTGTCGCAGGTAGAAAATTATCATCATCATGAAATGCCACATGCTCTCTTACATCCTCGTCCTTTTTTTTTGCTTCGCTCCCGAAATATGTGGGCCCGTTTGTGCCATGAGTGAGAAAAAGAGCACCGAGAAAGAGAAAGACAGAAAAAGAATTTTGGGTGATGCGAAGTTCGAACCCGCGTACCCACAATCTGAAAGCAAGAGGCGTAACCACGAGGTAACCCAGGGATGATCTATCTATACACTGCGCGGTTAAGTGCATGGACGACAAATAAACTGGTGCAAGCGCAGTCTATCAACTGGAGGCTCATTTTTCGCATGCGATTGTCTCTACCGCTCGTGCATGTTCTCTACCGCGCAGCATACATCAATTATAAATCGCCAGCGGCTCCACTCGTCCACTGTAATAAGCCAGGCAATCTAGCAGCGCGCATCAGAGCCTCGTATAGACTAGTAGACAATGGGGCGAAAAAGGGAAACGAAAGTGTGAAATAGGAAAGAACCAGTACAGAGACGGATAGAAAAAAATTGAGGAAAGAGATTGATTAATTGATTGATTTGTGGGGTTTAACGTCCCAAAACCACCATATGATTATGAGAGACGCCGTAGTGGAGGCTCCGGAAATTTCGACCATCTGGTGTTCTTTAACGTGCACGCAAATCTGAGCACACGGGCCTACAGCATTTCCGCCTCCATCGCAAATGCAGCCGCCGCAGCCGGAATTCGATCCCACGACCTGCGGGTCAGCAGCCGAGTACCTTAGCCACTAGACCACCACGGCGAGGCAAGAAAAGAAGAGAAAAAAAAAAGATTGAAGGTGAGAGAACAACACGCAATTTGAAGGTTGCAGGTTCAGCGGCAAGTTATCTTTTCGTCCACTTTACTTTTTTCACGTGAATATTACAATTACTGCAGATAAAATCCCCCATACATTTTTGGCATGATAATCTGTTAGTTGTCACTATTATTGAGTCTAGTAAAGAATAACGAGCCCTTGACAGGGCCAGAACACCCAATTTTCTTTCATAATCTGTGTTATGCGGGTTAGCCGTTGGGTGTTCGCAAACAAGCTGGCGAAATTTCGACGCATTTGGTCGAGCATATAATTAATAACGAGTATTTTAGAAACACGCGAGTGGCCTGAGTCAGACAACACTGGCGCATTTGTGAGCCATGACGTAACAATCCGCTTGTTTTGCGAGCGTCTGTATGCCACTCCTCGGAGGATTCGCGGTATCACCGAAAAACCTCGGGAGCTTCACCCACCTCATCATCATTCATTCCGTGGAGATGCTGCAATTTGCTTTGGTGAACGATTTGCAGTGGCTGAAACTTTTGCCGACGAAAACAGCTTCGCTACATAAAGCACATGACGTCCCATCCACTGTGGCAAAATGGTGGTTGGTGGTGATCGGTGGGCGCGATTTCTCAGCATCATTTTGAAATGAAATATTCTTTTGCATACCGCCCATTTTTCATACATGTACAGGCACAATAGACCCTCCACTTCTATTTTTCACTGAAAACCGCAATCTGGTGGGTGACGATGTCATGACCCCTTTAAAATTCCCCTTTTTTTCACACGGGGAGAAAGAGAGAAGACATATTCCCATATTCACAACCCAACCTTGGCCTTACCTCACATTCTCCTCAAGTTCCTGCACTCTCTATGTGCGTTACAATGGCACAGAAATGGTACCAGGGTAAAAGATAAGAACAAGATTGGTTCATGCATACTTGTCTAGTTTGTCCGTCAAGTGCTATAAAAGCGTAAACCCGAAAAGCAAAACACGAGGTAAAGTTGACGTGGATTTGTAAATATGGGCCATAGAAAGAAAAAAAAGAATAGACAGAAAAAAAGGAAGAAAAAATTGATGCAATGAAAGAGATTTGTAGACAGGAAAATTGATAGAAAGAAGCAGGCGACACGTATAAACAAAGAGAACAAGCATAGCCATGTATACTAGTATAACAAGGTGGGCGAAAGAGAGGTGAGAGGGTAAAATCTAAGCCAGGATCACTGCAGCTATAGGTGCCCACCAGCTCTGCTCTGACCCAGCCTTGCGCGAATGAGTTTAAGCTGCGCTAATATTTTTATATAGATCATTTCGCTTACATAGATCGAGCTCGCTATAATGAAGGCGTAATGTTCTATTCAATGCTATTTCGCTCAACTCACCATTTGCGACCGGCCTTGATCGCCGCCGTAGCACCGGACGAGCGCCGCGCGACCCACAGACGAAGCGCGCAAAGTGAAACTGGACTTGAGTCTGTACATACACGTTACTCCAGGTGCTGAGAACGGTTTTCTGTTTATTCTATGCTCGACATCCTCAACACGGTACACTCGTTTCGTGCTATGCACTAGCGAACGTGCACACATTGGGGCGGACGTTCATTCGATTGTAATTCAAGCACCATACCATTTCTGTCTCGTTAGGACGATGAAAGGCCATGTTATGTCAGCGTTACATCCCGGCAGTATGGGGGGAGGGGGGGGGTATGTATACACTAGGAGACAACTGAGGTGAGAACGGCGAAGCGTGGCTATACATCATGTGATGACACTTGTTATATTCAGGGTGCTTGTAATAACGAGGGCTGCAGTAAACAACCAAGAGGAAATAATTGTATCTCGAACTAGTGCGGCAGTTCAGATAGTGCAAACACATCTGTTTCTGCCTGCCGTTAAAAGCCGCGGGGATCTCCAGCCACACAAAACTGGTCTGAACACGTCAGTTCTCAGAGTATGCTTGTTGGTATGTTGGTGTGTACTCACGTTCTCGGTATATTAATATTTTTTGTTTGCCTTCTTTCTCTTGTAGCCGCCAACAAGTAGCCCTCTTGGGTCTGCGGTGTTTTCTCACAGCTGTCTCGCGTGTCGTTCGCCCAAGCCCTTGGAAGGAGGTAAAGCGAATGCACAGCGGTCTCTCCTTCCCCGTGCGCATGTATGTTCTCTCTCTCGGCACGCCGTGAAATGGAGTCATCCCGTCAATCCTGAGTGCCATTCTCTGTCCAGCGAGCCGCGGAAGGAAGAGCAAGGGGTGCTGACCTAAGCGGCAGCCGCCAAACGTGCCGCGCCATGAGACCGCCGCCGCGTGCTGTCCGTGTCGCGCACGGCACCACCGCTCTTTCCCTCCGGCCAGCTCTGCGGGAGCAGCTTAAGATGTCTCCTCTCGCCGTAGACGTCTTCATAGCCACAGAAAGAGCGTGTGTCGCGACGTCATTGTCCTCGCAAGCACCACGGCCGGCAGGGGGTTCGGCCAGATTGACAGGCGTGCGCGATCGGGCCGACAAATATTTTTTTGCGGCAGCCCAGCGCTCACTCCCGCGGGCCGGAGCGACACCAGCCGGCCGTCCCGCGCGCAGCGACGGGTCGCATAATCCGACCGCGGTGCCCGTCACGATAATGCGCGAGCTCCCTGCTTTGTGCCGCTCCTGTCAGGAAGACAGGACGGTGATTAGCGAGAACGTCTCCCCCCCTCGACATCGCCCCGGAATCGCACTCTTCGCACGATGCCGCTCTCATTTCCTGCCACCCGACAAAAGCGTGCTTCACCTGCACTCTTGTCGTGCGCTGCACAGATTCCTCAGCTCGACGGTGACATTGCGAGTGGACGCGTCCGATTCCCGGCACTGTTCTGTCCCCTTCGGAGGTGATTTAGGCTGTATAATTTTCGGTTCATAGTTCGGGAGTGACGACTGCGAAAGCTTGGTATAGATGTGAAGCACAACGCGGGGAAATTACAAACAAATGACTATGAAGTTCTGGGTGCCGCATTCGGCATGCCTGCAGAAACTATGTGTTCTGCTGACGCAGAAAGACCGTTTATGATTTTGATTTCCCAAAGTCTGCCCTTCCTACATCCACGTACATTCTGCTTAATATTAGATTCTATAAGGGTATCAGTGAGCTCAATGAATGCTAAGTTCAGACAAGAATCCATCAATGACTCAATGATCATGTCTCCGTTGTACTTATATCTTCTCAGTACTTGACGGAGCAATTAAGAAAAGGTAACATGATTTCATTCTCGGAGACAAATGTACACCCATGAGAATTTCCCAATGGCAGACTGGGCGTGTTGGTTTATCATATTTTCACAAGTCAGTAGTGGGATTGCTCCACCGCGGTGGCCTAGGGACTAAGGTTCTCGGCTGCTGACCCGCGGGTCGCGGGATCGGATCCTGGCTGCGGCAGCTGCATTTACGATGGAGGCAAAAATGCTGTAGGCCCGAGTGCTCAAATTTAGGTACACGTTAAAGAACACCAGGTGATCGAAATTTCCAGAGCTTTTACGACATTAAACCCCACATATCAATCAATCAAGCAGTAGGAGGACTGGGGCAAAAAGTGACGGAGGGTCCCTGTCTGGAATAGGCCACCACTACGTGTGTAGACTGGTCCCAGCCGGCCAGTGTGCAAGCCATTAGCATTGAGTGTAAATATTTGTAAATATAAGTTTCTTTGTAATATTGTTGGTGGAGGGGGGGGGGGATACGCCTGCCTCCTTTTCCCGGCAAATCAACACAGAACTTCTATGTGGTCGCCACATCTATTTTCCTGCAATGGCTCAACGGGCCACCCCGCAACAGCAACAGCAGCAGCTGTATACCATCTGACTCTCCTGCCTCCTCGAGACCCCCGAACCTTCTCGGGAACCGACAAAGACGAGTGAATGTGGAAGGTGAGATCGTATTGTACGAGCGTGTCAGCGAATAACATTGGTGGGACCCCATTTTCATGTTTGCCAACGTTATGTTTTACTTGAGGGATACAGCACTCGTCTGATATATGAGACGCATGATTCGGAGTTCACCAGCGGGGATATTTGCAAACTAAAGCTAGCCGAGTTGTTCAGAAGGCCATTTGGGTGACAGCAGGCCACGATGGCAGATCTAGAATGCCACATGCAGACATCGACGGAATCGTCCGTTTCTTAAATACAGAAAGTAGTCTTTGTTGGAAGGTTAACGAGAACATGAGCGAAATTGACAAGATAGCACACGAGATCACGACAAAATCAATCTGAAATTGCCGACAACGCCTTTAATCTGTTGATCGTTGAAGATTGCGCCACCATCGACGTGGTTGTAAAGGAATATCAGCGTTTCGAGCGCGCCAAGAGCCGTCGCATCAGCCACCAGTTTGCGCGTGTGCCTAATACTGCAGCCACATCAACCTGCGAAGACTTCCCCACTTTCAAGCAAGCTACATCATCAGACAATGTCACCCGAATCATCCGCAAACAATGGCCCCTGCAGCCGTATACCTTCCGTACCCTCTTCTAAGCCGTCGTTCGCCAGGAAATTGCAAACCTCGGCATCGCACCTGTGTGCGCTGTTCGCACTACTGAGAGTTCGGCGTCGATTAACCTGATCCCGGAGTACCCTTTACACTACCCTTCCCGCTACCGAAACCCTGCTGAATGGAGGACGTCAGATAATCAACCCATCTGCTTTCACTGCATGCCGGACACATTGCGCACTACTGTCGCAATCGTTGGTTATATACACTTCATCATGAAACACTGGGAGATAGCGTGGCTTTGCAGGCAACTCTCGCCGGTTTTCTACTCCATACAATCCCCAGCCAGCTGCTACTAACGTTCTGAGCCGAAGGTTCAGCCAATCACCATCACCCCAAGGCCGCCAATCTCTCTCACCGATTATTTCTCAATTAACGTTCCCTGCACAACCTGGGCCCTCAAACTTGAGAAACTAGGCCATGCAGCTCCCGGAGGTGACGCTGCATCAACGAATCCCGTCTGAAAATCTTTTTTGACGATTCCTACACGCCGCAACATTTTGGACGTTTTAGTGGATGACGTTACCGTTATGACTCTAATAGACACTGGCGCACAAACTTCAATCATAAGCTCTGTTACCTGTAGAAAACTGCGCAAAGTGATCACGCTTCCTCTTAAATGTGCAGTAATAGTTGCCGATGGGAGCACATCAACAGTTGTTGGCATGTGCACCTTTCGTGTGTGTATTTCTGGCCGTCAAACCGTCGTATTGTTCACCGTGCTTGAGAAGTGCCCACATGACGTGATTCTCGGTCTCGACTTCCTCTCGGCGCACTCTGCCCTTATCGACTGCTCGACGGCCTTCTTCAGCTGGAACTGCCTCCTGACACCGGCGTTGCCCGTGACGCTCAAAGCCGCTCATGTGCCACCAAGTTCCCGCATCTTCCGCCGCAAGCCGGGACCTACGTGCCGCTCATGTGTGATCCACCGGTGCGCAATGGTGAATACGTAGTTTCACCCATTACCGACGTCGTATTAAAGCATTCCGTTGCTGTCCCGCACACTGTGGTGAGAGTACGCCGCAACCAGACCTATTTGTCTCTTTTGAACTTCTGTTTCACCGCGCACGTGGAAGTATCAAACTAGGCGTCGTGTCGTCGTCGCAAGAATGCGATATCTCTGAATTGTCAGCTGAACAACCTACTCCGCACGTCAACTTGCTCAAGTGTATGGCTCAAGTAATTGAGGTTCGCCTTACACCTGCTCAAGTGATCAAGTGAAAGGCACGACAACGACAATCGAGATACGGAGGTTATGCTCTATGGGAGCACAATCTCCCATCGTCCGTTGTCGTCGTCATGCCTTACGCTTCAAGCATGTAGGATTTTGACCTCATGAACAAAATACAAGATGGGTAGAAAACAAGATCAAAACTAAATGCGCCGATACGTTTTCGGCAGCAGTGGACGTTCTGCGAAATCATCACAGCTAACTGTCACACTAATGCGCAGACTCGTCACAATTAAATCTATAGATATATCGCAACTGTGGGGTACATAGCACCTCGTAATACGTGTTAATATTATTGTGGCAGCGCTTGTGGTAGCAAGAGTAGTGGCTGTTTACTAAAACCTTCGTAAATTATTCATCAAGTTCATTAGCCTGGTGGTATCAGCTTATCCTGTTCATCCTTGCCAAGAGACAAGGGTCTGACATTCGCTCTGAAAGACTAAGGAGCGAGCTTCCATGCAATAAGGCGTGTTCTTCTGATTTTCGGAAAGATTTTCACAGCAAGAAAGTGTCGCTTTTTTGCTCACCCACTGGTATCAAAGCGATTCCTAATGTTTCAAGCGCGGAGCACTTTAGCGGCCCTGGCTTTCATACGCTGTCATCGTATGCTATCGTCGCTGGCGTAACGCAGACAAAACCCCGTTTGGCATAGCCACCTGTAGAATAACCACTTTTAGCATACACGGAGACTTCCTCTTACTCTTCAAGCGCCTTGACGATGATATTAGGTGTGGAGCACTTTAGGGGCCCGCGGTTTGTCGTATGCTGTCGTCGCTTTGCGTAACGCAGCCACAGCCATGGACATGTTAAAAAAAAGAGAAGAATCAAGTGAGAAATAGGAAGGGGTAGAAAGAAGAGGAAAGTATAGGAAGAATAATTAAGACAAGAATAGAAGACAAAAACTGGAAAATAAAAAAGAACAAGAAAAAAACGAAGAGAACAAATATTGCACCATCTCCCGCTTAATGGGACCACGAGGCGACGCGAATTAGCACGGGAGGTGCACACCGCGTTTGCATCGGTTTGACTGCGTGTTTCTGTTAATGTTTTCGTTAATATTGTGTATTTAATATAATTGTTTGTTTTGTGTTTATGTTCTTATGTTGCTGATAACGTAGCCACCGAGTCAAACCGATGCAAACGTGGTGTGCAGTTAGCACTGTCGATGACAGCACTGTCGAAGCCGGGGCGTTGAGGTTGTCTAGCGATGCGTTCAGCACGGGCGTATAAGGCTTGCATCCTCTGTCCGCAGCCGACGCGTTTCTGGATGCTGACGCTTGGCGTCGACGTCGGCGTTGCGTATGGCGGGGTTTGCTTGCCGACGCTGCCGTTGCGTTTGGGCATGTCGATCCCGCATTCGATTCGTAGAAGTTTCCCGCTGATGCTGCCCTGTGGTGTGTGGAGCGGAGGCAGCGCCCACGCCACCACCTCCACCCCACCCCCTGGAGAGGGTCCTTCCACATCCTCGCGCTTACGCGAGAAGGGGAGTATTGGCACATGCGCAGTAAGGGTGGAAACGCCACCCGCACACCGGATTGAACTCTGCCGTAAACTGCTTCGCATCTAAAAGCGCGGGTCTGCGAGGAACGCGCAGCGCAATCTCGGCGAAAGCTGAAACAGCCTTTTTAGACACCCTTGGGGCCATAGAGTTTCCTACAATACTTGCTAGAGGGAACGCACGACGCTTCAGCGAGCATGGGAATGATGGGTAGTACACACATTTGTCTAATATTCGTACTTCTGGCCTGCTTCTGGCTCCGTGTGTGTTCATGTGGCTTGGAGCTGTTTTTTCATGAAAACATAAATTAGCAAATGTTCACCGTTTGCGCTTCACAACCTTATTTTTTTTAGGCTTACCATTTTGAATCAAGTCACTAAGTTCAAAAGGGTTCGTTCTTTCTTTCAAAACAAAACCGTAACCAGCAATGAACGAAGCCGCAAGTACGATTCGCCACCCGCAAGTACGAAGACTAGGCAAATGTGTGTACTATACCCATCATTCCCATGGTCGCTGAACGATCGCAGCGCCAGAGTGCCCCCTAGTTAATTTTGGGAAACTCTATGCTTGGGGCGACTAAACACGTTTTCGGGTTTTCACGACAAGGGGCCGCCATATTGAAATGCGCGCCATCTAACGGCCAAGTTCGGCAAGATCACCATCTTGGGCTGCGCGTACTCGAACCGGTGCGTTATCTGTTGGTGTGAGAACCCTGCCAAAGCCTGTGTTCACCAATTTTTTCCTCGCTTAGACTAATTTATGTGACATCGTCCCACCTTCCGACCGATCCGTCACTGTCTGAACTGTTCAGCAGTGCGCATTCGCGCTAACTACGCAAGAATGAGATCCGCTTCTGCGAACGGTGGTAGTTTGTCGACAGACGAATACTATTAGAAGCAAGCACAGTATACCTTCAGTGATTTGCGCGCAGACGGAATCACACTTACCTAGAGCAGCGGAGTGCGTGCCTGTGGACGCTGTTTTCCGTGGCTGCTACTTAACATTAGCTACAAGCTTCTGCTTGTGCCCGAATATAGTGAAAGAGTTATTGCGATATAACCTTGTTACGTAGTATTACATCATCGATATTCGCATATTTTTTTTTCGGAAAATTGCAGCTGTATCGGCCGGTGGGGCGCCCTATACAAGTGTAGCTCCGTCTGTACTTTTTTTTTTGTATCCAAGATGCAGCTCAGGAACGTTGTTTTCGTCGGTTGCCGCCAACGAAATGCCCTAAACAGAGGCGTGACGATGGCGACACGTGGAGGCTCTCTCGATTTCGTGACGACGCCCGCTACTTCCATAACTCATGCGACCACGAAACACGATGCAGCGCGAACATACCACACCGGCACTCATCACGTGTCGTACTGTAATGCAGACACGATGTCGCCCAAATTGTTCCTCTTGCGCTGATTTTTCGTGTACCCGTACACAACGCAGCGATGACCAGGTGGTCTGGTCTTCGAATACGTCCACTTTCCTGCCACAACAGTCACATTTTCATCGCCGAGAGGCGTCCTTTACACGTACTACATCCAGGCGTGCCATATGTAAAGGTACGGAATGCGCAGCCCAAGGCACGATGGCAACACTGAGGACGTATACCCTCTACTCCTGCAGCTGACAGGTTCGAGAGTCCTCCTGTGAAAAGGTGTATACTACAAGTACACTAGCATGGCACCAACTATATCATAAACCATCATAATTTTTTTAGAAGTAGGAAAGCACTCACTTCTTAACGACCCACTCGTTACGCAATTCACATTATGTGATGCAGGGTTGTGATTTTATACCTTTGAAACGCCCTATTACTCACGTTAACGTGATTTTTCTCCAACATGAGGCAGGTGTCGGACTGGTGCTTGGATGAGTGGGTTGGTCGAACAACTTAAGCATGTTTAGGTCGAACTGCGGATTTTCTTCACTACTATTGTGATGTCGGTCAGCGGAAGGTCAACGGTAAACAACTATGCCGTTTTATTGCGATAGAAATTATATGGACAATCTCGACTGGATTTCGCCGCTGGCGTTGACGTTGGTGACCGCCACGATTCACGGTATACGTATTTTAAGCATTTATTGGACTTCATCTTCCTCATCTGTAAATAACCATCATAAGTCTTTGCGTAGTTCGTCTTCGTCGTCAGAGCCATCTTGTTGTTCTAGAATGAAGCATCAGCGAAACTGTGTTATTTCAAGTGGTGGAGGTGCTGCATTGCCGCAAAATCATACAAGTCCTCCTGAACGACCGTCACATATGTTATTGGTGACTGTACAAGGTGTGCATGTGTTGGCTTTGACAGACACGGGAGAAACTATAGTTCGGTTACACATGCGGACTTTAGTTCTCGTCTATATAAAGTCAAGACACCCTACCTTGAACCATCCTTGATTGGGGCCAATGGAGCAATAATTGGACCATTAGCCCAATGTACAGCACTTGTCTTCGTTGACGGTATTCGTCACCATATCGCTTTCATCATTTTAACTTTTTCCGTGTCTAAGAACCAGGTCGTGAAATGATATACAGCATATAGTTTTTTTTTTTTGGTTCTAAATGCAAAAAAAAAATCACGTTGTTGCAGTTGTCTAGTGTTTCTATAACTGTCTATTTACAGCTCAGTTTTGCGAACGACAGCCAGAATTCCTAAAAAACAGTGCAACTGGTAGACGAAGCTATTAAAGAAATAAACACAAAATACATCCTATGTCGATCATAGCCTCGAGCCCAGGCGCGCTTCGTACCTCAATGGCAGAAGAAACTCCCAAACTATCTTCACTTTATCGTGGCCGATATCCAATCAAACGCCACGACTCTAAACACTTACAGAAAAAGAATAAGCGCACTGGCATGCGAACATCAGCATCGCTTTTTATGCACCAGTGCCTCCCAGTAAAAAGTTCTAATTTCGTCCACAACAGCGGGTAATAAACGAGTTATAAGCAGTTACCTAAATGTCCAACATCTAGACAGACAACCGCATGAGAAAACAAACAGCGGCCATCATCGCCACGAAATTGAGACTGCGCGCTCACGCACGATTACATGTGTACACGAGCTGTAGTCGCTGCGACAACCTAAACAAACCACGAGTGTAAAAAAAAACTAACGTAAAAATTGCAGCCCAGGAAACGAAATCGTTGTATCTGCAAAGAGTGCTACACTCTAAGCTGAAATTCGGCAACGTTGCACTAACTGCAGTTGTTAAACCAACGGACAAATGGTTCGTCCAACAGGGACTAAATGCGTGACAGTGCGTGTCGTGCGCAAACGCCCGGCAATGAAGGGACCAACGGGGAGGGCAACTGCGCCGCAATCGTCTCCTGTCGATGCTGCACTGCAATGCTCGGCGGGGTCGGCGATCATGAAAACAAGTTATATAGGCTATACGCCACTGTGAAAACGAATCACTATGAAACAAATAGAAGATGTTAGGAGAGGCAAGTAGTACAACACGCAGTCAGTGCTCACAGCAAGCGCCCTCGCGTTTCCACCATGCCGGCGCAGGCGGGCCGAAACCAAGCGAAAATTGCCGAACACGGGCGATGCGGATAACTCGCTTCAATGTGTTGAATTAGTTCGAACTACGACGAGCACTTAGATCGCTAATGAAAGTAAGCTGTTCATCAGCGGGGGTGTACCCACACAGTGACCACAACTTCAAAGCGATATATAGAAAAAGTAAGCTTCGTATGTCATCGGCATCAAGCTGGCTGCCGGTGTGAGTGCATTGCCGGCACAAGCGAAGGAAACGTCACGTACAAGTTCACAGAGAATGTAGCTCAGACAAACTTATGCCTTTTTCTCCATGCGACAATCTTTATTAAAAATCCAGTGTGTAGGCGATCACGGATACGACTAATTGTGCGGCCGGCGGTAGACAGGGAGCGACTTACCAGCGCGATGAAAGAACCGTGCCTGCGAACGGTCTTGTCGCTGTAAGTATACAGATGTATTACATCACTCGGTAAGACACCGCGAACATGGCACACTTACCTGTTTTTCATTTGTGACTGTAAGATAACGACAACGAAAATTCCACGCGAGCCGCATGTTGTGATCGCCGGGGGTCGTTTAGCCGTATATACTCGTCATAAGCCTAGCGACGCCGTCGGCAAGCCGACACGGTGTGGCATCGGCGGGGCGCCTAGATGCTTCGCCGGCTTTCCCGCATAAGCGCCGCTGCAATGTTTGTGTTCGCGGACTCGCGCGCCAGCACTGCGAATGCTGGTTCAGCCGACAAGATCGAATGTTAGCTGATAATTCGTATTCTCGGGCTGGAAGCATGTTGAAGATTAGACGGATCCATATTAAAAGATCGGTGCGCATCGGTGCTACGAATTAGCCCATGTAAATTTTCTCGTTACGGTATCAATGTTAATTGTTTTTTAAGCAGAGTAAAAGTCGCCCACTGGCACTAGATGGGTGGTCAAAATACTGTGCTATATATACCCGATAGTCTCTTCTCTGTAGTATAGTACGGGCGGTCAGTGTTTGCGGTGTTTTACTTTGAAATAATAGTGCGTACGCAAGTGTGTGTGTGTGTGTGTGTGTGTGTGTGTGTGTGTGTGTTGCATGAATAACATACTATGTTCTTAAGTACTGATTAAGTTGGAATAAACATAAAATAGACTCCCCAGACGCAGTGTCGTCGTTCTTTTTTTTGCCATTGGTCCAGACAGTTCAACTGTTAGTCCCACTGGAGCATTCTACTGGGACCAACATTTAAACCAAGTGGAGTAAGTGTTTGGGGTAACAGTTGAAGCCTTGCAGTTACTCCCGCAGTTAGTCCAAAATTGCTTCAAAATCTGTGGCAGCGCATTTAGTCCTCTAAAGGACCAATGGCATACCCCACTTTAGTCCTTTTCGGCTTAGAGTGTAGCACTTACTTCCTGTACGAGAGCGAACCGAAATATATCCATGTTTTACCAACAGAAACAGTCCGCAAACATACAACATTGACCACCTTCAACACGTTCGTGCCTCGCATATTATGATATTTGACCCCGAATAAATCACCACTCTTCAGGGGGTCTCACATTTATTTCTCGACTTGACTGTGTGACTTCATAGTAAACCCAAAGCACTAGACTGAAAAAAAACCGGCAGATTCCACGTACAAGGAAATGAATGATATGCGAAGCACGAATGAGGAAGGTTGATATGTCACTTTAGAATCACCACAACGTTACGAGGCGGACGTAAATTATACCGCACATAACTTCTATATTATCATTATCATGTTTAATTGTGTCCTTTACATTCGACGTCTATTCATGCCACGTGATACCAAATTTGGTTTATATGAAGCTAGCGAAATGGCCGCGAGCGCATCATGAGCGTGGTATGTTGTCATGTTCTTACACGACACCCATATCATGATTATCATGTTTGCACCAGTCATGTACCTTCATCATTCATTGACGTCACGTTACACAAAAACTGTTATATGTGAAGCTGTCGAAACGACAATGACATCTGGGGTTTAACGTCCCAAAACCACCATATGATTATGAGAGACGCCGTAATCGAGGGCTCCGGAAATTCGGGCCACCTGGGGTTCTTTAACTTGCACCCAAATCTGAGCTCCCGGGCCTACAACATTTCCTCCTCCATTGGAAATGCGGCCGCCGCAGCCGGGATTCGAACCCGCGACCTGCGGGTCAGCAGCCGAGTACCTTAGCCACTAGACCACCGCGGCGGGGCTGTCGAAACGACCGCAAGCACACTTATGAGCGTGGCATGTAGTAATGTTTTACATGACACGCATGTCATGATTATCATGTTTGGACGTGTCATTTACCTTCACCGTCCATTTTCGTCGCCTAATACGAAATTCGGTACATGTGACGCTAGCGCAACGGCCGCAAGTGCATCATGAGTGTGGAATGTAGTCATGTTGTTACATGGCACACATTTCATGATTCATCTCATGTTTGCGCCAGTCACAGACCTCCGTCATCCATTCATATCCCGTAATACCAAAGTTGGTATATGTGAAGCGAAACGACTGCGAGCGCACCATGAGTCTGTAGTCATGTTCTTACATGACACGTATTTCATGATAATCATGTTTGCACCAGTCGCATACTGAACTCATCATCCTTTCACGTCTCATAATACCAAATTTCGTATATGTGAAGCTAGCGAAACGGCCGCGAGTGCATCATGAGCGTTGCATGTAGTCATGTTGCTACATGACACGCATATCATGATTATGTTTGCACCAGTCAAATACCTTCGCCTTTCATTCACGTCACGTAATACCAAAGTTGGTATATGTGAAGCTAACGAAACGGCCGAGAGCACATCATGAGCGTGGTATGTTGTCATCTTCTTACACGACATGCATTTCATGATTATCATGTTTGCACCAGTCATGTACCTTCATCATCCATTGACGTCACGTAACAACAAAACTGGTATATGTGAAGCTGTCGAAACGACCGCAAGCGCACTTATGAGCATGGCATGTAGTAATGTTTTACATGACACGCATGTCATGATTATCATGTTTCGACGTGTCATTTACCGTCACCGTCCATTTTCGTCGCCCAATACGAAATATGGTATATGTGAAGCTAGCGAAACGGCCGCAAGTGCATCTTGAGTGTGGCACGTAGTCATGTTGTTACACGGCACGCATTTCTTGACTCATCTCATGTTTGCGCCAGTCACAGACCTCCGTGATCCATTCATGTCCAGTTATACCAAAATTGATATATGTGAAGCAAAACGACCGCGAGCGCACCGTGAGTCTGGCATGTAGTCATGTTCTTACATGACTCGTATCTCATGATAATCACGTTTGCACCAGTCGCATACCGAACTCATCATCCTTTCACGTCTCATAATACCAAATTTTTTATATTGAAGCTTGCGAAACGGCCGCGAGTGCATCATGAGTGTGGCGTGCAGTCATGACTTACATGACATGCCTGTCATGATTTCCACGTTAGGGTCTGCGACTTGTGTTCGCCATGCAGTCATGTCATACCATACCGCTTTTCTCACATGTCATGTTAACGAAACCATCCCAAGAGTAGCAAGGCCATAAAGTGTAAATCATGACATACATGTCTTGATTTTCATGTTATGACGATTCACTTATGCGCGTCATACAGTCATGTTATGCCATACCAATTTTAGTATAGATGCGATAATCGAAACGGCCAAGAACTAACAGTCATAGATAGATAGATAGATAGATAGATAGATAGATAGATAGATAGATAGATAGATAGATAGATAGATAGATAGATAGATAGACAGATAGACAGACAGACAGACAGACAGACAGATAGATAGATAGATAGATAGATAGATAGATAGATAGATAGATAGATAGATAGATAGATAGATAGATAGATAGATAGATAGATAGATAGATAGATAGATAGATAGATAGATAGATAGATAGATAGATAGATAGATAGATAGATAGATAGATAGATAGATAGATAGATAGATAGATAGATAGATAGATAGATAGATAGATAGATAGATAGATAGATAGATAGATAGATAGATAGATAGATAGATAGATAGATAGATAGATAGATAGATAGATAGATAGATAGATAGATTATTCATTCTTCATGGCTGCCTGCTGAGTTGCGTTAATTGGCAAGCTTATGGAGCGGAGGGTTCATAAACGAATGACTTGGTTTTTAGAAAGCCACGAAAAATTTCCTCGAGAAATGAATAGATTTCGTCAAGGCAGATCATCTATCAATAATGTCATCACCCTCGCCTCTTCACTTGAAGAGGACCTCTTTCCTGGACGCATTCCAATAGCTATCTTTCACGACATCAAAGCAGCTTTTGACTACGTCTTTCACCATGCCATTCTTGCAGCCATGATCAGTCTTGGCCTTGAAGGAAGACTGTATAAATGGATTGAGAGCTATTTAAAAGAACAGAAGATATATATGTGCACTCCAAACGGTCCCACACAGTTCCACGCAGTAGAGAAGGGCGTACCCCACGGCGCAGTGCTCAGTCCACTCCTTTTCAACATCACCCTGATGCATATAACAAAGGTATTGCCGCGAGGAGTGCACAAGACAATTTACCCTGACGATATCTGTATCTGGAGTGCTTCAAGTTTGCGTTTTGTTACCAAACAACGCCTTCAAAAAGCTTTACAGAACCTCTCCGCATATTTGGATCCCCGGGGTATGTACTTTTCTCCAGAAAAGAGCACAGCCATGGCATTCACGAGAAAGAAAATGACCAAGTATCCGCTCCTCCTCGTTGGCTGGCCATTGACCTACGTACGGTCTCAGCGATTTCTTGGAATAGTCATCGACAGAAGTCTTTCCTGGTCTCCTCAGGTGAAGAAACTTCGAGCGAGAATATCTGGAGCATCACAATTTTTCAAATTCATGTCGGGAACACGATGTGGATGCAAGTGCCGATCAATGGTACTGCTTGAGAAAGCGTAAAATGAAGGAACCTTGTGTTATTGCCTATCCACCGATTATCACTAACAAACAAGAGAACTTTAGAGGCCGCGCAAAACAATTGCGTACGAATCTGTCTAGGCCTTCCGAAGAGCTCATCAGGCTCGGGAACTGTAGCGGAAGCAGGATGTATTCCGCTAGATGTCATCTGCACTCAAGAAATATCGCGCACTCATTTCTACCATGTCATACATGGGAAGAAGCAGTTCATGTACCGCATACATCTCAACCACAGCAATTCAGCATATGGCCATGCTGTGCAAATGCAGCAACTTTCTGCTATTAGACAGCCGGAGAAGTTGATAGCTCTAAGATTTCCTCCGTGGACGCTTTCACCTCTTAATATTAAGCAGTGTGCCCAGGAATCAATGAAGCGAAAATACGTATCACACAGACCGCACTGCTGCAGACAACTCTCTTCTACTTAGCCCAGCATTACACTCAGCATTCTCATATTTATACTGACGCCTCAGCTACTCAGAAAATCTCGTCATATGGCCTCTACGTTCCCTCTACAGGACAAAGTCTATCCTATCGGCTACAACGCAGGCCATCATCAATGACAGCAGAACTTCATGGAAATAAAACAGCAGTCCTCTACATCCTGCGTCAAACGCCGAACCGATGGTTGATCTTCACCTACTCTAAGGGAGCTCTACAAATACTATTCGGTGTCTTAAAGAAAACAAATTACCACCCGATTTCACTTTATATAGCATACTTACACCATTTGGCTGTTATCACGGGTCACGTTATCACATTTCAACGGATACCGGCTCATTGCGGTATACTGGCCAACGAAAAAGCAGATGAAGTGGCCCGCAAAAGATTTCAAAAGCAAAAAACAGGCGAACTATTGCACTAAATCAGATGCTTCCCAGCTGGCTAAAAGGCTTGCTTTCGAAGAAAAGAAGAGGCTATAGAACCTCCCGACACATCATTATGCTTCCCATTAAAAAGCAAGGCACCGTCCCCTTCATGGCCTATTCCCCTAGGTGGGTTGCGCCAAGGTGTTGAGGAACCAACCAACCTTTCCCCCGCTCTATCGACCCACATCTAAGGACCAATCTCCCATCCCGAATCCCTCGACACCTGGAAACTCTCTACCGCCGTCTCCGGCTGAACAGTGCTTATGGAAACAACTTACGGTATCGCTTCGGTCAAGTAGACAGTCCATACTGCAATAACTGTGGCTCCATAGAAACTGTAAACATTATCTTGTTTGAGTGCCGAACATATGCCGATGAGCGTGCGCTCAATGAACACGGCATGCATCTGTTAACCCAAAGAACTTTATCAGTTGATTGTGTCCCGGGCCCTTTCCCAAGCTTCACGCAACAGAGGCATGCAATGAAACTTTTATTCGCATATTTAGACAACATTGGTCAGCTAGAAAAACTTTAGGGGTGCCTTGAAAACTGAAGTCATGCTGTCAGCACACTTCCCCACCCAAGAGACAGAAAAATGTCTGCATATTTACTTTTTTTCTTTCAATTTATATCTTAATCTTTTCTTTCTCTCTTCTTTCCTTTCAGTCCCCAATCTCCTTCCCGACGCAGAGTACCAAGTCAGCGACACACACACGCCGGCTAAATTCTCTGCTTTTCAATAAAGAGCTCTCTCTCTCTCTCTCTCGCATGATTATTGAATCAGACGGAATGGATCGGAAACTTGAAAGCTGAGTGAGCAAACCATCAGTTGTCCTTCTAGATGAAGAGCTTCATCATCTGGAAATAGGTGCATGTGCGTAATAAATAAGATATTCGGCTTCGGTGCTTCGGGTGTATGAAGCTTGTCGCTTGATCAAGTGGTAACATTCCTTTTTTTTCGTTTTTCTCTTTTTTTCTTGTTGTCTTATATAAATGCAGTGTGAGATACATGAACCTTCAGTCGACAGTAAGCGCTTGTCCGTCGTTCATGACTCGTCACATTCACAATAGATCACTCAATACAAATGTACATTGCAATTCAATCTCACAAACATGAAATATAACCACAGGTACATGAGTTCAACACTCCATCACGTATTCCAAACAATACAATTGTACAAAGTTCTCTCATTACAACAATGGTACAATACTATACATCACATCACCGTAACAAACATTTTGACTCGCTCGACATACAGTTGTGACACAGGATGACAACCACATTTATTTAACATATTGCACTCAGCACTGTCAAACACAATCCGATTCGACCTCAACACCTATCCTAAGTACTTCGAGCTGCGCTAGCGCCCTTTCTTGCGGTGCTCTCTCGATCTCTTCTTATTGTTCTTGTTTCTGTTCCGATGAGCCCTTTCCAACGACGATATCTGAGGTAGTGTCTCAGCCATCGTTGTCCCTTTCGACACCTTTAACGGGTCATAACGTTCTACCGATCCTGTCACCCGCTTGTACATGTCACGACATTGGGCCTGGCTGGCTGAGTCCGTCACCTTTACACTGTCGCTCGGTTGAGGTCGTGCCGACGGAAGTCCAGCTGCCCGGCACGTGTACTCATTCAACACGATCACATTCTCATTCGCTGTCTCTTGCGCCCAGGCTTCACCTTGGGCTCGAGTGAAATCCTTCACAGGATTGTTCTCCGCTGAATCTTGCGGTCCCTGTGTCAGTGGGGGCTCCATCTTCGGGTCTTCCCCCAAACATTCTGGATCATTCGGCTCTCGCCCCCCGTCGATGTTTCCAATGACGAGGTCGTACAGGGGGCTCGTCATGCATAGAGCAGTAACCTTCCAGCTGAAGTACGGGGTTTCAACCTCAATTTCTGCTTCGGGAAGCATCCGAACCGCAATGTCAATTAGGCAAACCGGTTTCGTTTTGCTTGTCAACTCACTTTCGCGTACCAAATTTCTCCGCACGATAACAGTGGAGCTACCGGTATCTCTTAACACCGTAACCTTCTTGCCCGCAACTTTTCCAGGCAGCGTTGGTATTTCCTTCGTAACACCGATTGGCTGTTTTGTCATTACAGCACCCACAATAGGAAGTTTCTCCTCATTTTTCAACTCTACAAATCCGTCAGTGATGGCATTATCATCGGATTTTGGTGTTGCTAGCACACAGGATACCTGGTGAGTTTGACTCGCTCCGTTACGACATGCGTCTGCCTTTTGCCCAGTCTGACCACATTTGAAACATTTTACAACCGTAGGGCTCGTGAAGTTAGTTCGACAGTTGTTAGCGCGGTGACCTATTCGGTTACACAGAAAACATCGCAGAATGCTCTCCGGTGCACGCTTCTTTTCTTCGGGAGCCGATTTCTTCAAATCTTCAGGACACTCCTTCTTGACCTTGGCCAAATTAGTGCCACCTTGCGCTTCCAAGAATTGATCAGCTAATTCAGGCATGTTTTGAAGTGACTTAGCTCTCCTCTCTTTCAAGTACAGCGACAGGGTTGGGTGGCAACTAGTAAGAAATTGTTCTCTAATTAGGAGCTCTCTAAGCTCATCGTACGCTGTCCCTGAAAGTTCAATCCATCTGTCGAAATAATGGCAAAGTCGGGCGGCGTACTGCGTAGCCGTCTCACCATCAGCTGGCTTTCCTGTCTGAAATCTGTCCCGGCAACCTTCCACAGTAAATCTGAATTGCTTCAGTAAAGGAGTTTTCACCTTTGCATAGTTGGCTGCATCGGTCGGCGTCAGCCTACCGTACACACAGAGCGCTTCACCACCCAAGCAAGTACTCAAAGCAGTTGCCCATTGATGTTCCGGCTAATTCTGGCTCCTCGCAGTCGTCTCAAATCGGTGAAGGTACGCGTCAAGGTCGTCCTTCCTTTCATCAAACGCTACGAGCAGCTTGCTTGAGTTCAAGCGGAAGCCGTGGTCCTCCCATTCGCTGCTTTCAACTCTAGCTTAAACCGGAGTTTCACTTCGCTGTTGCAAACGTAGCCGCTCGAGTTCCATCTCATGCTGCCGCTGCCGTTCCCTTTCAGCCATCTCCGCTTCTCTTTCTTCTTTCGCCCTCTCAGCCGCCAGTATTTCTCTCTCCAACTCCAATTTCAATTGTTGCTCTCTTTCTTCCTTCAGCTGTTGCTCTTTTGCCTCTCTTTCTTCTTTCGCCCTTTCAGCTGCCAGCTTTTCTCTCTCCAACTCCAACTTCAATTGCTGCTCTCTTTCTTCCTTCGCGCTTTCAGCGGCCAGCCTTTCTCTCTCCAACTCAGCGGCTTTTTCTTCCTTGGCCCTCTCAGCTGCCAATCTCTCTCGTTCCAACTTAGCTGCTTTTTCTTCCTTGGCTCTCTCAGCTGCCAACCTCTCTCTCTCCACCGCCTCTTTCTCCTTCTGGCTTACCCACTTCCGAAGTTCGGCGCCAGAAAGACCCATCTTCTCACCAAGAGCTACTAACTTTTCGAGATCCATGGTGTCTCGCAAATAAAGTCTTGCCGCGTGCAAAAAGTATCTGCCTAAATCAGTCTATCGGAACACTCCCCTGCACTCGTTAACGAGAACACTGAGCAACACACAAAATTGTTCCGATAGCACTATACACAACTCGAGGCTCTTTCCCACTACTTTGGACACACTGTGCACAAAAAGGTCCTTGTCGCGGACGCCAGATTAATAGTCACAGGTCCCGTTAATTAGGGAGGCGATCGCCGGGCTAATTCCAAGGGCCGAAGTATCGCCCCCCCCCCGAGCCGCACCACGAAAGCGTGGACAATTTAGAAGTGGTCCTATTTGGCACGCCAGCGAACGCCGGCTGTGGCCCAAAGAACAAGTCAGAGCCGAGTGTTGATAAACAAAACAAAATTATATTCTCAATTATGGCAGATCAAAACTATACACAGGTATGCACACTCGACAATAGTTGAATACAATATGTCAACAATCAAACAACGTACTACGCAGTACAATCAGCCACACTCGAAACAACGGACACACACAACAATACGCTCTACAATGCAGTCACATGCATCGAAAAACCAAGGCACTTAAAGACGAAAGAGTTCGAAAACTTATTGAGTCCAAAGTCCTTGGAACAAAAGACTCAATGATACTCTTCCGAGAATCACTCAATCAAAGTCCATCGCTGTTGTCGTTCCGCTGCCCCCGAAGTTTCTCTTCCAGGAAACCTCGCGTCTTCAATTGGCCACTCTCCAAGCTTCAAATTTCTTCGCCGGAAACACGTCGGCTTCACACACGCAGCTGTTGCCACGCGTCTTAGCTCGATATCGGTAGACAGACACTCTTGCCTGTAGCTCGAGTCTTCACCGCTCAGGTGGAAATCCTCTTTTTCTCCTTTGTCACTGAGGACAAAAGGCTCCGCCCACAAGGCGGAACACCCTACGCACTCTGGCGCATACTTTCTTCTTCTCCTGCTTTGTCACTAAGGACAAAACCTTCACCGACAGACGCGGCGGAATACCCCACGCACACTGGCGCCAACTTCCTTCTTCTCCTGATCTCCCATCTCGGCTGCTCGATTAAATACCTTCCGCGCGAGATTCCAGAAAGTTCTCATCATTTCGTCGGCGCGATACGCAGCGAAGGCTGGGGAGAGGGCGAGACAGTACGAGGGCTCTCCGCGAAAGATGACGCAACCCTGCATCACCACGCCCCTTTCCATCGAGAACTCTTTTAGGGCTTGCTCGGGCGCCGATGAGAGGAGGTTCGTTGGCGAACCCACGCTTCCGATGGGAGAGAGACGCGCGCCCGGGGAGTCTTTGGATGATTGTTTTCTTTTTTTTTATCGTTGACCTCGAAGCATCCTTCCAGCGTTTCGTCGCGAGAATTTGGCAGCGGGCTCTTTTTGAGCGCTCGTTTTGTGACAACAGGTCACGCAGGCACTGCCTTCATCGCCATCTGTCCCTACGCCGCTGACCTACGCTGCCGTTGTCGCCGTACCACCACCCCCACCAGTCTGAAGCATACCGCTGAACCGGGTCCTCCTACCCTACGGCGCTGCATACATACAGGGCCCCCCATCCTACTTCGCCCACTGCACCTTCTGTCGTTTACCCATGGCGCACCTTTGATAATCGACCCATCTGTTTTGCATGTGGTTTTGTGGGACATATAGCACGCTACTGCCACCGTCGCAACTTCCAGCCTCCGGACCGTGGGAATTCTGCAAATTATCAGGCTGCCCAGAACATCCAGCGACCATCATCCCCTATCGCCAACTCGTTGTCCCCACGACGCAATCTTGACTCCCGCTGGTCATTACCGCCCGTCGCCGATCTGCCTCCCTGATGCTTCGGCGCACGAGCCCCGTTTGAGAGGACAACTGATAGCCGTGGTTCCGAAGGTAAGAACTGCGTCGTCGTCGAACTCTCCAAAACCTCCTCTTTGTCCGCCCAGCGAAATTGATGTGCTAGTAGAATGTGTCGCTGTGCGTGCACTTGTCGACACAGGCGCCGTCGATTCTGCAATTAGTGAAAAACTGTGTCGTGATTTGGGAAAAATCAACGTCGGTTACGAATCTTGCCCTGTGTACAGCCACCTCCCATTTCTTCGCGCCGACGGCTCAGTGCACAGCACGTGCTCTCATTCAAGACGTTTGGTACGCCGTCAAGTTTGTTGTTCTTCCACGTTCATCTTACGACGTCATACTAGGATGGGATTTCCTTTCTGCCCATCAGGTCTTCGTCGACTGCGCTCGCGCTGAACTGACGTTGACGATCCGTGCTTTGATATTGACCACCACAGTCCCTCGAAAGTGTTTGCCGCAGCTGACGTCCGCATCGCGCCTTTGTCCACCGTCCTAGTGCCTGTGTTTTCCCCTGCTGCCACTGGCTCGACGCTCCTGTTCCAACCACCTATAGCTAGTGCGCACCATCGAACCATCGTCTTCCCGTTTGCCGTCATCAGTTTTTCCAATGGTTCGGCGGTACTTTATGCATGCAACGTCTCTGCTTGTCCATACATCTTGCTACGTGGCGAGTGTCTGGGGAGCCTCGAGACCTTAGATTGTATTTTCGAAGACCTGATGTATCCAGACAACCCATTTCTACCGACATGTGCCATTACACCCACAACTGACGCCAATGATCCTATAGATGTATTCCGCAAGTCCATTGATTGCCACCTCACGTCTGCACAGCAGTAACAGCTGATCAAGTTCCTCCAGCGTTTTCGAGCCTCGTTTGACCACAATCAGCCTTCCTTAGGTCGAGCGTCATCTGTTGTTCACCCTATAGATACCGGTCAAGAGACGCCATTACGGCAGCGTCCATATCGTGTGTCAACTACCGAACGCCGTGCCATCAATGAACAGGTTGACGACATGCTGACACGTGGCATAATCGAACCGTCAAGCAGTCCCTGGGCCTCTCCAGTTGTACTGGTGAAGGAGAAGGACGGATCCGCTAGGTTCTGCGTGGACTACCGACGCATCAACCGAATAACACGCAAGGATGTTTATGCACTGTCACGCATTAACGATGCATTGGACTGCCTACAGGGAGCCGAATTTTTCTCTTCTTTAAATCTGCGCTCTGGATATTGGCAGGTACCCATGGCAGAGGCCGATCGCGAAAAAACAACTTTCATCGCGCCCGACGGGTTGTACGAATTCACAGTCATGCCTTCGGCCTCTGCAACGCGCCAGCTACTTTCGAGCGAATGATGGACGCTATTCTTCGAGGCCTCAATTGAAACGTTTGCCCGTGTTATTTAGATGACATTGTCGTCTTTTCAACTGATTTCACAACCCATTTAACCCGCCTCGAGAAAGTCCTTGCTTGTCTCTCCGCCGCGGGGCTGCAACTGAATCTGAAGAAGTGCCATTTCGCCGCTCGAAAGCTTACGATCCTTGGCCACGTGGTTTCGAAGGACAGCATTCTTCCTGACCCTGTCCAACTTACAGCCGTTTCAGCGTTTCCTAAGCCAACCACCATGAAACAGCTCTGAAGTTTCATAGGCCTTTGCTCCTGTTTCCGGCGCTTCGTCCGCAATTTCGCGACGATCATCGCTCCTTTGAACAAGCTCCTCGCCGGCTCTAGAGACCTTTCAGCCTGGTCTGCCACCTGTGACGATTCTTTCAATGAACTGCGCCGCATCCTCACGTCGCCGCCTATTCTGCGACACTACGACCCATCGGCACCCACAGAGATCCACACCAACGCTAGTGGTGTCGGGCTATAGCGCTATTCTTGCGCAGCAGAAAGACGGCTTCCAAGAGTACGTAGTTTACGCAAGCCGAACTCTTAGCAAAGCTGAAGCCAAGAATTCCGTCACTGAAAAGGAATGCCTTGCCATCATTTGGGTGATAGAGAGATTTCAACCTTACGTGTAAGGGCGACCTTTTGACGTCGTCACTGACCACCACGCCCTCTGCTGGTTGTCGTCCTTGAAGGATCCAACTGGTCGCCTCGCCCAATGGGCGTTACGCTTTCAAGAATATGACATTCGAGTGGTCTATCGCTCCGGCCGGAAACATTCGGACGCAGACGCCCTCTCCCGTTCGCCCCTACCCCCTTACCCTGCCTGCTGCGAAAGTCTCATCTGTGATGCCACTCCCGTCACCATCGCCGACATGCCATCTGAGCAACGCAAGGAAGGACCCTTGGGTTGCTTCGATTCTAGACATCCTGGCTGGACGGATCGCTTCTCCCCCTGCTCGCACTTTGCACCGGCAAGTCGAGCACTTCACCATTCGCGACGACGTGCTGTACCGACGCAACTACGCACCCGGTGGACGTCAATGGCTACTCGTGATTCCACGTCATCGGCAATCCGAAATTTATTCCACGTTTCATGACAACCCCTAATGTAGCCACGCAGGTTTCCTGAAGACTTATTCTCGTATACCGCTCCAATATTACTGGCGTAGCATGTACCGTTTTATTCGACAGTACGTTCGGGCTTGCTCAACGTGACATAGATAAAAGACTCCCCCTCATCACGCCAGTGGTACATTATTACCTTTACCATGCCCCTCCCGACCATTCGACCGTGTCGGTATCGATATTTATGGTCCCCTTCCCAACACTGCAGATGGTAACCGATAGATCATAGTTGCCGTCGACCACCTCACGTGGTATGCCAAAACTTCCCCCCTTCCTTCGTCTACAGCAAAAGACGTTGCGACTTTCGTTCTTCACAGCATCGCATTACGTCACGGAGCACCTCTAGATTTACTGAGGGATCGTGGTCGCGTATTCTTGTCAGACGTCATCACAGCATTGCTGCGTGAGTGCCCCGTCGTTCACCGCACAAGCGCCTATCATGCCCAGACCAATGGAATGACAGTTCGCTTCGACCGAACCCTCGGTTACATGCGGTCCATGTACATCTAGCCAGACCACTCCAATATGGACCGAGTGCTCCCGTTTATCACGTTCGCATATAACACCGTCATTCAAAGCACTACTGGGTTCTCTCCTTTTTTCCTCCTTTATGGACGGGAACCTTCTTGCACTATGGACACCATTCTTTCGTACAGACCTGACCTCTCAGAGTCCACGACTCTGTCTCAAGCCGCTACATACGCTGAAGAATGCCACCAACTGGCAAGATCATTCACAACACAAGACCAAGGACGCCAAAATCACCACCATAACGCATCAAATAACACTACTTCCTACGATCCAGGTTCACTCGTCTGGCTGCATGTCCTCTCTACTACACCTGGCCTTTCTACCTAGTTGGTCCCCAAGTATCATGGCCCATATCGTATACTGCAAAAAACGTCACCGGTGAATTACCTCATCGGGCCACTGGAACCATCTTCTGACCAACGTCGTCGTGGTCAAGAAATTGTCCACGTGTCGAGACTTAAGCACTACTACGACCCTCTCGTGTTTAATTGTCCATAGGTCGCCAGGATGGCTCCTTATTTCGCGGGGAGTAATTGTAATGAATCTGAATGACAGACGCTCTGCTGTTGTTGAAGAAGATGATGATGATCGGTGACGATGACGATGATGACCTGCCTCATAAAGCACCTTTCGCCAAGCTGCGTCTGAAGCTTTCTCGACGTACAACACCTCTATTATATATATATATATATATATATATATATATATATATATATATATATATATATATATATATATATATATATATATATATATATATATATATATATATATATATATATATATAAGGGAAAGAAGTGTATACCTAAGGGCTCGTTTTTCCGTGTTTTAACACAATATTAATGAGATCTAACAGACAGTAATGCCAAGGAATGTACAGGGGAAGTTATTAAAACCAATGGAATGTAAATACGAAGAAAGAATTAAGAAAAGTGGATGAAAAAATAACCAGCCGTGAGCAGGTTACATTCCTTGGCATTACTGTCTGTTAGATCTCATTATTAAATATATATATATATAAATATATATATATATAAATATATATATATATATATATATATATATATATATATATATATATATATATATATATATATATATATATATATATATATATATATATATATATATATATATGTTACTTTCGTTTTCTGCAGAATAATTTTAAGACCCACCCTTCTGCTCTCCTTGTCAAACTCCGTAATCATGACTTGCAATTCGTCTCCCCTGAGTTACTCAGCAATGCAATGTCATCGGCGAATCGCAGGTTACTAAGGTATTCTCCATTAACTCTTATCCCTAACTGTTCCCATTCTAGGCTTCTGAAAACCTCCTGTAAGCACGCGGTAAATAGCATTGGGGAGATTGTGTCCCCCTGCCTTACACCCTTCTTGATTGGTATTCTGTTGCTTTCTTTATGAAGCACTATGGTAGCAGTTGATCCCCAGTAGATCTCTTCCAGAATGTTTATACTTCATCTACGCCCTGATTCCGCAGTGTCTGCATGACGGCTGATATTTCTACTGAATCAAACGCCTTCTCGTAATCTATGAAGGCTATGTATAGTGGTTGGTTATACTCTGAGCATTTCTCTATTACCTGATTGATAGTATGAATGTGGTCAATTGTTGAGTAGTCTGTTTGTAATCCTGCTTGTTCCTTTGGTTGATTGAATTCTAATGTTTTCTTTACTCTGTTAGCAATAACCTTTGTAAACAGCTTGTATACTACAGAGAGCAAGCTGATCGGCCTGTAATTCTTCAAGTCCTTGTCATCTCCTTTCTTATGTATTAAGATGATGTTAGCGTTCTTCCAAGACTCTGGTACTCTTCCCGTCAGGAGACATCTCGTAAACAGGGTGGCTAGTTTTTCTAACACAATCTGTCCTCCATCTTTCAGCAGATCTGATGTTACCTGATCCTCACCAGCAGCTTTGCCTCTTTTCATGCTCTCCAAAGCTTTTTTGACTTCTTCTGTCATTACTGGTGGGGTGTCATCTGGGTTACTGCTACTTCTTATAGTATTAAAGTCGTGGTTGTTTTGGCTACTGTATAGATCTCTGTAAAACTCCTCTGCTACTTTAACTATTCTATCTATATTGGTAGTTATTTTGCCTTCTTTGTCCCTTAGTGCATACATCCGATTTTCGCCTATCCCAAGTTTCCTCTTCACTGCTTTGACGCTTCCTCCGTTTTTCAGAGCGTGTTCCATTCTCTCCATGTTATACCTTCTTACATCGCATACTTTACGTCTGTTAATCAACTTCGAAAGCTCTGCCAGTTCTATTTTGTCTGTTGTACTTGACACTTTCATGATTTGACGCTTCTTAATTAGGTTCTTCGTTTCCTGAGAAAGCTTGCCAGTGTCCTGTCTAACTACCCTGCCTCCAACTTCCACTGCACACTCCGTAATGATACCCGTCAGATTATCATTCATTGTATCTACGCTAAGGTTGGTTTCCTCACTAAGAGCCGAGTACCTGTTCTGCAGCGACACTCTGAATTCCTGTACTTTCTCTCTCAGTGCTAGCTCATTGAGTGGCTTCTTGCGTATCAGTTTCGGTCGTTCCTCTCTCAAGTCTAGGCGAATTCGAGACCGTACCATTATATGGTCACTGCATCGTACCTTGCCAACCACTTCCACATCCTGCACAATTTCAGGGTGTGCACTCATTATAAAGTCTATTTCGTTCTTATTTTCGCCATTAGGGCTCCTCCATGTCCACTTGCGGTTTTCTCGCTTTCGGTAGAAGGTATTCAAAATCCGTAACTAATTGCGTTCTGCGAATTCTACTAGTACCTCCCTCTGGCGTTTCTAGTACCAATGCCATAATCTCCTACTGCCTGGTCTCCAGCCTGCTTCTTCCCTACCTTTGCATTAAAGTCGCCCATCACTATAGTATATTGTGTTTTTACCTTACTTATTGCCGATTCCACGTCTTCATAGAAGCTTTCAACTGAAGCGTCATCATGGCTGGATGTAGGCGCGTATGCATGTACCACCTTCATCTTGTATCTCTTATTCAGTTTAATTACGATACCTACCACCCTTTCCTTAATGCTATAGTATTCCTCTATGTTGCCAGCTATGTTTCTGTGAATTAGGAACCCCACTCCCAGTTCTCTTCTGGCTGCCAAGCACCGATAGCAAAGGACGTGCCCATTCTGTAGCACAGTATAGGCCTCATCTGTCCTCCTAACCTCACTGAGCCCTATTATATCCCAGTTAACACCCTCTAGCTCCTCGAATAGTACAGCTTGACTTCCCTCACTAGATAAGGTTCTAGCGTTAAACGTTGCCGAGTTCAGGTTCCAATGGCGGCCTGTCCGGATTCAGAGATTCTTAGCACCCTCTGCTGCGTTGCAGATCTGACCGCCGCCGTGGTCAGTTGCTTCGCAGCTGCTGGGGACTGAGGGCCGTGAGTTATTCGCCGTATGCATGTGGGAGGTAGTGGCCAGATACTGCACCAGGGTGGCCAATCCTTCTCTGGTGAGGGAGTGCGTTCCCGGCGGTGGTTAGCGGTGAGGCCGCCCCCTAGGCCTCTTAATGTAGTTCCATCAACACGCGGATTTTTTTTTTAATCCGGTTGGGAACTGCGCGGCACTGGGATTCGAACCACGGACCTTTTGCATGCGAGGCGGATGCTCTAACCACTACGCCATCGCTGCCCATATATATATATATATATATATATATATATATATATATATATATATATATATATATATATATATATATATATATATATATATATATATATGTGACGTCCCCGCAAGCACGGACCGAACCCCGCTCCTTTCGAGATGTGTGCGCTCGTTTCTCAAACCCACGCATAAAGGGCATTCCGGAGTTAAGTACCAGAAGGATTATTTCCACTATCCTCGCGGGCTGCCCCACGCAAACATGAGGACCGGGTGGCGCCTTGTCGTCTACCGACAGTCTGACAATGTACGATGGAGATAATCGGCACACACCCTTCAGATCTGTGGCATGGGGGGAGCAGCGGAACACCTTTTGTTGGTTCGGGGAAAGCGACTTTTGCGGCAAGCGCCTGTGCCGGGTCCATTATGCCTTTCCGTCAGTCTCCGTGGCGCCAGGGCTCTTACTGCGTTCTGCGCGGATGGCCGCCCGCGACGGTGAACGACGAGGAAGCGGCGGCTACGGAGAATTTCGTGGGAGACACTGAGCTGCATAGAAACGTTGAAACTTGGTCTGGACATCGGCTCGCCAAGTACCGAAAACATCGGGACCATTGTCCGCCCGTAATTAAAGTGTCATCGGACGGCCCGCCCATCACTCTCCCTGAGGCTTGAGTTTGTACCTCGTTACTTACTCGGCTTTGTTTGGGAGAGGGTTTTCTACTGGTGTAGGCCACGGGGGCGGCCGCCGAAGATAATACACTCCGGACAGTGAAGAAAATATGCTGCGTGGATAGCGGCGATTGGTTTGGTGCCCCGGTAGGGCAGAGTGGGAACCCGAGAAAAGCGGCCACGTGTCAAGAAAGGGGAGAAGCGAGGAGGGTCTCTCCCAGGGAAGAAAAAGAAGTAGACGGCGACGGAAGAGGATAGATCAGACCGCGACGTGAGGAACCAACCTTCGAGTCCGAGATACGATGTGAAGAGTCAGGGAGACGGAGCATTGAGCTCGAGATGGTAGGGAGACGGGATGGCAAAGGAAGATAACAGAGTCGAAGAGATAGCGATGAGGAGCGATGAGATGGTGACTGGGGCACAGACGGTACGATGAGGAATGAAAGTTGAGGATAAGAGGTGTGTGAATGGAGCATTCTGAGAGGCGCGACGAAGGCGACGATGACGAAGACGATGAAGGCGCCGACGAATCGGACAATGACACCAGGAAGAAGCCCTGAGCCCCAACTCGAACAGCCAACTCCGAGACCCCCGTCAACATGGACAGTCTGTGAGACGAACTTCATCTCCCTTACTTAAATGAGCTTTGCGGGTAGGGATGCGGCAAATTGGGACATTGCGCGGTTTCGTTAATTAATGACTATCATCTGTGTCATCGTGTGTTTGCTTTATATATGCATAACCTTGTGTTGTTACAGTTACTTTCTGTATGTGCCTGCCCTGTGTCGAATGTCGCGAGTGTTTAAAGCATGTGTCATAATTTTGTGTAGTGGTTGATGTGCGCGGTTCTACGATGTTTGCAGTTAGTATTAAATTAAATGAACCAGTAAACAGAAACAGGTCGTAGCGTCTCTTACTTCCCGGCCCCAGCACGAGTCCCTGTATGTGGAAAGCAATTGAGACACGTAGCCAAGAGGGAACTGGATAGACAAGGGGTTGAGTGGTCTTCCCTCTCTTTGGCGATCGGTGGCGTAGCGGGGGACGTCTCAAGTGGTGGCAGCGGTGGGATTACTGCTGGGGCAACGGTGCGAGATTTCACCCTCGTACTAGGGAAGGAGAGGCGGCAAAATGAACGAGCAGGCTAATAAGATGACCGACAGAGACGACCTACTCGAAATGAACACGCTAATGTTAGCGGACATGGTTCCATCGTTTACGGGAGGTGATACGGGTCCGGATATTGGGGTTTTCTTGAAAATTTTGGAACAGGTTGGTCACTTGGGTGGATGGCGGGATAATGAGCTGATCTGCATAGCACGATGCAAGATGGTAGGCGCGGCGCACGATTTTGCGTGGTGGGATGATGGCGTTGCTGCGACTTCAAAATTTTCTGAGTTCAAATATTTGGCCCTCAAGAGGTTTGATACGGAACCACTTATCTTTAAAACGGAACGGTTTTTAAACGCGAGGCAGAAGGCAGATGAGGAGGTGAGGTCATTTGCCAGTCGCTTGCGCATCCTCGGGACCGCCACCCTGGCAAGCTCCGATGGTCAGGATCCGGTGAAAGCTTCACTGCGCCGCGAAATTCTAGACGAACAATTGCTCTCGCAATTTTTATTAGGCCTGAGGGATCCGGTCCGCAGATTTGTTCTCTCTCGAGACCCAAAAACGTTTGACGAGGCCATCGCCATAGCGGTCAAGGAGGAGCAGAATGAGAAAGTGTCGAGCAGCCATTCGTTACCCATTCGATACGTAGAAGAGGGCACGGATGTTCATGAGATGCATAACCGCCTTGACCGCCTCGAGAAACTTGTGGAGAGCTTGGCAGTACGCAAAAAGGTGACACAAAATTGGCAGGAGTCCCCGAAGCAGCTCCCTTATCCCGGCGAGTGCTATAACTGTGGCAGAATTGGTCACTTTCGGCGAGAATGCCACCGGTCCCGGCGACGAAATTGGAATCCGATGGGCGACAGCCGCATTCACAAAGACAAGGAGATGGTGACAAAATTCGAATCTGGAAACCTAGACGCGACCCCTCCTCATGACGTTGACGCGCAGAGGTCAATCGCAGTCGTAAATATCCGCGAGGAAACAAGCTCCTTAAAAATGAGTCACGGTTCAGCGTGTGCGGAAGTGGTTAATGTAATTTCCGTGATCGAGGAGGATGTTCCGCCGTTGAGCGAGTGTGTGTTAGAGAGGAAAGCTGGCACCCCGGTGCCACTGGGTGAAAGAAAGGTTGTCGAGGTTGCTGGAGAGTGTGCAGACGGTTTAGCGGCGGTTTCTACCTCGAAGGTCCCACGAGACGATGAGGCATTACCTGTAGGAGTGGCAGATATGGAGTTGGATGAGAATGGTTTTTCTGAGGATGCAGTTGTAGGAGTCTTGGTCGACACGGTGATAGACCGAACGTTAGAGAGAGTAGATGAGATTGAGGAATGCCTAGATCGCAACGGGGTAGTTTTTGTGGGGCCAGAGGTGAACTGCAGCACACTCGATGTACACCTCAGCAAACCCGGGCATGCACAGCGGTGGTCTTATGGGAAAGCTTCGCACATGCTCCAGTCCGCGACTGGGTTGAGTAGATTGAAGTTCGGACTGTCCAATGAGGGTCCGAGACTCGGAGTCGGGGAAGAGGTCTGCCTACGGGTAGACGCTGAGCGCTCGGGGATCGGCTAGGGTCATAAGAGCCCGCAATGTTATATGCCATTTTATGTTTTATACTTTCTACTTGGTCATTGTGCATGTTACTTTAGTAAAGGCCTTCTGTTGAAGTTTAAGTTTTTATATTGTTTAGCTTTGGCTTGTACACTTGTTTTATTTTGTTGATTATGTTTTGAAATGAGGCCAGGCAGGAGATGGTACGCGAGGGTAATTCAGTGTTGCGGCCTGTATGACCAATGTATTCCCGCAATCCCGCTCTTCGTTTGGTTGAAGTGTTCGATAAGATCTTAAAATTTTGTGCATGGGTGTAATGAAAGCGTAATGAGATGTGTGTATACTCTGTTTGGTTGTGCCGAGAGTGAACAGTGCAGGCGAAGTGTGTGTTGTGCTCGCATGGTAGTGAACCTTCCGTACTCATGGCTGAACGCTGCGTGCCAAACCATCCGACGAGCAGCTGTGACCAGTGTGCGTTTTGTCCACGCGTCATCCACGAGTTTCTGCAGTGATTCTGAAAGTTTCAAGTGTGTTGTGCGCGGTAGAAATACGGAATCAAACTGCTTCGTGGTGGGTGATGATTCAGCGACAACCACAGATTGGTTCCTCTCAGTGACGCGCCAGCGCCACGGCTGAATCACAAGTGTACTGTGTTCGCGTATCGTACTCCTAAGACTGCCGCAGTGTCTCAATTTCGCTGAGCAACCCGAAGGCGTTATGCGCCCGCATTTTTCGTGTTTGAATTTCCCCGCTGGGAAAATTCTTCTGCAAGGTGAAGGGATTGTGACGTCCCCGCAAGCACGGACCGAACCCCGCTCCTTTCGAGATGTGTGCGCTCGTTTCTCAAACCCACGCATAAAGGGCATTCCGGAGTTAAGTACCAGAAGGATTATTTCCACTATCCTTGCGGGCTGCCCCACGCAAACATGAGGACCGGGTGGCGCCTTGTCGTCTACCGACAGTCTGACAATGTACGATGGAGATAATCGGCACACACCCTTCAGATCTGTGGCATGGGGGGAGCAGCGGAACACCTTTTGTTGGTTCGGGGAAAGCGACTTTTGCGGCAAGCGCCTGTGCCGGGTCCATTATGCCTTTCCGTCAGTCTCCGTGGCGCCAGGGCTCTTACTGCGTTCTGCGCGGATGGCCGCCCGCGACGGTGAACGACGAGGAAGCGGCGGCTACGGAGAATTTCGTGGGAGACACTGAGCTGCATAGAAACGTTGAAACTTGGTCTGGACATCGGCTCGCCAAGTACCGAAAACATCGGGACCATTGTCCGCCCGTAATTAAAGTGTCATCGGACGGCCCGCCCATCACTCTCCCTGAGGCTTGAGTTTGTACCTCGTTACTTACTCGGCTTTGTTTGGGAGAGGGTTTTCTACTGGTGTAGGCCACGGGGGCGGCCGCCGAAGATAATACACTCCGGACAGTGAAGAAAATATGCTGCGTGGATAGCGGCGATTGGTTTGGTGCCCCGGTAGGGCAGAGTGGGAACCCGAGAAAAGCGGCCACGTGTCAAGAAAGGGGAGAAGCGAGGAGGGTCTCTCCCAGGGAAGAAAAAGAAGTAGACGGCGACGGAAGAGGATAGATCAGACCGCGACGTGAGGAACCAACCTTCGAGTCCGAGATACGATGTGAAGAGTCAGGGAGACGGAGCATTGAGCTCGAGATGGTAGGGAGACGGGATGGCAAAGGAAGATAACAGAGTCGAAGAGATAGCGATGAGGAGCGATGAGATGGTGACTGGGGCACAGACGGTACGATGAGGAATGAAAGTTGAGGATAAGAGGTGTGTGAATGGAGCATTCTGAGAGGCGCGACGAAGGCGACGATGACGAAGACGATGAAGGCGCCGACGAATCGGACAATGACACCAGGAAGAAGCCCTGAGCCCCAACTCGAACAGCCAACTCCGAGACCCCCGTCAACATGGACAGTCTGTGAGACGAACTTCATCTCCCTTACTTAAATGAGCTTTGCGGGTAGGGATGCGGCAAATTGGGACATTGCGCGGTTTCGTTAATTAATGACTATCATCTGTGTCATCGTGTGTTTGCTTTATATATGCATAACCTTGTGTTGTTACAGTTACTTTCTGTATGTGCCTGCCCTGTGTCGAATGTCGCGAGTGTTTAAAGCATGTGTCATAATTTTGTGTAGTGGTTGATGTGCGCGGTTCTACGATGTTTGCAGTTAGTATTAAATTAAATGAACCAGTAAACAGAAACAGGTCGTAGCGTCTCTTACTTCCCGGCCCCAGCACGAGTCCCTGTATGTGGAAAGCAATTGAGACACGTAGCCAAGAGGGAACTGGATAGACAAGGGGTTGAGTGGTCTTCCCTCTCTTTGGCGATCGGTGGCGTAGCGGGGGACGTCTCATATATATATATATATATATATATATATATATATATATATATATATATATATATATATTGTGAGCGCGACAAGCGAATGACTCTTTATTCTCTTTGTAATCATCATCACCTGTACATCTTCTTCATCTAAGAATATCATCACCGGCGTGATTGAGCTCGAGCCTGGCCGAATAAACCGGTTCCTCACAAGTGGTGGACTGTGCTTTTCGTTCCCTCAAGTCCTCTCGCCCGTTCTCGCTGGAGCTCCGCTCGGGTCGTCGCGTACAACCCCCTGCCATGGCGGCCCAAGAAAACCCTGGCCCATCCAACGTCGCCGTCCTACTGCAGCCACCGCCACCCGCTCCGCCCAACAACACTCGCCTGCGTGATCCACCTGTGTTTTCCGGTCTCCGAGGCGATGATGTCGAAGACTGGATCAAGAACTACGACCTCGTCAGCGATTTGAACAGGTGGGACAATCCACACAAGTTGCGCAGCGTCCCATTTTACTTGTCCGATGTTGCGAAAACTTGGTTCTGGAACCACCACCCGGATCTTCCCGACTGGGACACTTTCGAGCAGCAAATTCGTCAGGTATTTGGTGCCCCTGCAGTTCGCACTGAGGCAGCAAAGAAGAAACTCGCTCAACGCACGCAGCTGCCGGGTGAATCTTACACCTCTTATATTGAGGATGTCCTTGCACTGTGCAAGCGCGTTAACACCGGCATGTCTCAAAACGACCAAATACGTCACATTATTAAAGGCATTAACACCGTCGCCTTTAACGCCCTCGCCACGCAAAATCCTGCCACCACCCAGGACGTGATAACCATCTGTCAGCGACTTGACGAGCTTCAGTCTCTTCGCCTTTGCTACGATGCCACCGACGTTCCTTTGCCTGCACCCCTCGACTTGCGTGCGCTTATTCGCGACATCGTTCGTGAAGAGCTGCACGGGCGCTGCTCTTCCTGTGCTGCGGAAGTTACTTTACCTCCTGAAAAAGATAGCTTAAGAGACCTGATTAAACAAGAGATCGCCTCCGCATCGCGTGCGACGTGTTCCAACAGTCCCTGCGTGCGCCAGACGCGCACGTACGCCGAAGTTGCCGCGCTCTCTGCCGCACCCACCGTTTCTGTGCCTACAACAGCAGACCATACGCCTGTGGCTTCGTTATCACCGCCAGTGCGTGCACCACCTTACTACGCACCTCAGCGCCCACCTCGGCCAACCTGTTACTACTGCGGCTATCGAGGACATATCGCTCGGTTTTGTCGAAGGCGCCAACAAGATGAGCAACGCGGCTACGCTCCCGAAGAACATCGAAGCTTCCGTCCGACCATGAACTACTTACGGCCACTCTCCCGATCGTCCTATTACCGTTCACCATCACCTACTTACAACACGGACATGCCTGGCAATTCCCGTACGTCTCGCCGCAGGTCGCCTTCGCCAGGTCGCCGTTCAGTGTCGCCTCTACGGCCCGCCTCCCATTCCACGAACGCCCACGCGGAAAACTCCCCAATGCAGTTTTAGGAGGGGAAACTGCATCCCTTGGACAGCTAACAATTCCTCCAGAGCGGCCATCGAATTTGATAGTAGTGTTTGTAGAAGGTGTACGTGTTGAGGCTCTTGTAGACACTGGCGCTGCCGTTTCGATTATTCGTGCTGATTTTTGTTCCCGCCTTCGAAAAGTCACCACACCTTATGGCGGCCCACCTCTACGTGCGGCGACCAACGCTCTCATTCGTCCACTTGCCCAGTGTACCGTTCGTGTCTGCATAGAAGGCATTCGTCATCACATTGTTTTCGCGGTATTTCGTGAGTGCACCCACGCTCTCATTCTTGGGTGGGATTTCTTGTCTTCTGCGTCCGCTTTCATATCATGTGATCAGCGCCTCCTGCATCTAAACGCCACTGACTCTTCTCCGCTTGAACAAGATGGACGCATCCGCCTTGTCACCAAGTCAGATTATGTACTTCGGCCATACATCGAAGAAATTATAAGTGTTAATTGCACCGACATTGTGGATGGCGACGTACTAATTCTCCCTTACGGTCATACCCTACGTAGGGGCATTGTGATCACACCGGGGCTTATTCGCTTCTTCGATGGGTGTACGTACCTAACCGCCATAAATCAAACGCCCGAGTGTGTACTGCTCCCCTGTGGCTCAACAGTATCTTGCGCGGTCGACAGTGAGCCTGTTGCGATTGTTACTCTTCCGAACAACAACCACAACGATGTTCCGAAGTCGCAATCATTGCCATTCAATGCCTCTGCCACACCTGTGTCGGCGACAATAAGCAATGACTTAACACCTGATCAAACTGAAGATTTGCTTGCCCTGTTAAATAGACACCGTTCTCTATTTGACGTGAACTCGCCCGCCCTCAGCATGACTACCACCGCTACTCACAGCATCCAGACTGACGGCTCTCGTATTGTACATCGGCGTCCATATCGCGTGTCTCAGGCAGAACGCAAGATCATCAAGGAAAACGTCTCAGACATGCTACGACGCAACATCATACGTCCTTCCTCGAGTCCCTGGTCATCCCCAGTTGTTCTCGTTCAAAAGAAAGATGGGACAGTGCGTTTCTGCGTCGATTACCGTGCGCTAAACAAAATAACGCGCAAGGATGTTTATCCCCTCCCTCGGATCGACGATGCACTGGATTCATTACAGGGCGCAGAGTATTTTTCCAGCCTCGACCTTAGGTCAGGCTACTGGCAGATACCAATGTCGGAGTCTGATAAAGAGAAGACCGCCTTTTCAACGCCAGATGGGTTGTACGAGTTCAATGTGATGCCTTTTGGACTCTGTAATGCGCCCGCCACCTTCGAACGCATGATAGACGGCGTATTGCGTGGTTTGAAATGGAAAACATGTCTGTGCTATCTCGATGACATAGTAGTGTTTTCATCCACGTTTCCGCAGCATCTACAACGTCTTGACGAAGTCCTCACATGCCTTGCAAAAGCCGGTCTACAGCTTAACACCAAGAAATGTACCTTTGCTAGCAAGACAATCAAGGTTCTCGGCCACCTTGTCAGCAAAGAAGGAATACGGCCCGACCCCGAGAAGCTTGCCGCTGTCCTCGATTTTCCTCGTCCACTACGTCAGAAGGACCTGCGCAGCTTTCTTGGGTTATCTTCTTACTTCCGGCGCTTCATACGTGGTTTCGCGGAACTTGCGTCTTCGCTCCATCAACTCCTCGCAAAGAACGTCCCCTTCATTTGGTCTGAAGACTGCGAAAGCGCTTTCACGGCATTGAAGCAAGCCCTCACGTCGGATCCGGTACTGTGCCACTTCGATTCCACCGCACCCACCATCCTTCACACCGACGCAAGTAGTCATGGTCTCGGTGCGGTACTCTTGCAGCGTGACAAAAACTCACGCGAACGCGTCGTTGCTTACGCAAGTCGTGCTCTTACCGCTCCAGAAAAGAACTACACTATCACAGAGCAGGAGTGCCTTGCTGTTGTTTGGGCAGTGCAAAGATTCCGACCATATCTTCACGGCCGTCATTTTACCGTCGTGACCGACCATAACGCCCTATGCTGGCTTTCATCGCTGAAAAACTTATCGGGTCGCCTTGGTCGCTGGGCGCTTCGCTTACAGGAGTATGATTTCGATGTCACCTACAGATCTGGGAAGAAGCATCAAGATGCTGATGCTCTATCGCGCTGTCCTTTGCCCAGCGGAAGCAATTCACCATCGATACTCCAAAACAACAGCACCTCTCCAATCGCAGCGCTAAGTTCATCACCTGCCACCCTATCCGTCCTTGTTTCACAACAACGTGTCGACCCATACTGCCGCACCATTTTTGACCGCTTGACCGGCTCTACTACTCCTCCAAACGCCAGACTCCGTCGACAACTTAAACAATTTAAGCTTGTCGGTGATGCTTTATGTCGCTACGTTTACCACATCGATGGCAACAAGTGGGTACCCGTCATCCCACGTTCTCTGCAACGTGAAGTTCTGGAAGCCTTTCATGATGATCCAACCGCTGCTCATCTAGGCTACCACAAGACTTACGACAAAATACGAAGTCGTTGTTTTTGGCCTGGCCTCTCTTCAGCCGTCGCTAAGTACGTCGCCTCCTGTGTCCATTGCCAACGGCGAAAACGACCGACAACTGCTCCGGCTGGCTTAATGCAACCTCTTCCTTGTCCCGCCTCACCTTTTGAAGTCGTTGGAATCGACTTGTATGGCCCTCTTCCTATATCATCCAATGGGAATCGCTGGATTGTCACGGCAGTCGACCACCTTACCCGCTACGCAGAAACAGCTTCTATACCATCTGGGACTGCCACTGAGATCGCCGATTTCTTTCTTCGCCACATCTTTTTGCGTCATGGAGCTCCACGCATTCTCCTCGGTGATCGTGGCAAAGTCTTCCTATCTTCCATTGTCGAGCAAGTTTTGCGTGCCTCGAACACTGTTCACAAGACCACTTCTAGCTACCACCCGCAGACCAACGGATTGACTGAACGGTTTCATCGGACCCTATCGGACATGATCGCCATGTACATTCACCCCAACCACACGAACTGGGATGCAATTCTACCCTTCGTGACATTCGCCTATAATACGGCTGCTCAACGCACTACCGGCTTTTCTCCATTTTTTCTCGTCCATGGTCGCTCGCCGAGTTTCGCTCTGGATGTCTCTTTCCTTTCGGCCCCTGCACCCTCGACGGCTCCTTTCTCTGAAGAATTCCTATCTCGTCTCGCACACTGCCGTCACCAGGCCCGTGTTAACACCGGCCTCTCTCAAGACACTCGAAAATCTCGCTACGACTCGTCTCGCCGTGTTGCGAGTTTTTCCCCTGGTGACGAAGTTCTTCTATGGACTCCACTACGCGTCCCCGGCCTATGCGACAAATTCATCAGTCGCTTCATTGGGCCATACATGGTGGTCGAACAGACATCTCTTGTCAATTACCGCGTTTCTCCTCTTAGCGCTAGTCCTGATCATCGTTGCCGAGGAACAGAGATAGTGCACGTATCTCGTTTAAAGCCTTATGCGCGACGCATTTCATAATACTGTCAAGCGACCAGGCGGCCGCTTTCACCGCGCGGGGGAATTAGTGTGAGCGCGACAAGCGAATGACTCTTTATTCTCTTTGTAATCATCATCACCTGTACATCTTCTTCATCTAAGAATATCATCACCGGCGTGATTGAGCTCGAGCCTGGCCGAATAAACCGGTTCCTCACAATATATATATATACACTGGGAATTTTCCACAGCCCTTCTCTACGGCGTCCCTCAAACTCAGATTGCGGTTTCGTCACATAGACCTCGGGTATTATAACTACAATCACCCCAACCCCCTTTCAGCGCTGCAATAAGCATCGCTCGAAGTCAGCTCGCGCAACGTCCCGTGCTAAGGGATCGCCTTTCTTTCCGTATAATACGTGGCTTCGCATTTCACTCGACGCATTGTACGTGCTTTCCAAGAGAGCGACTCCGTTGGCGTGATCACACCTGGCATGCTTGCACGTACGCAGCCTTCTCGGCGGTGTAGTCATTGGACACTGGGCGTCAGCGGTGCTGGCTATCGCCTTTCGTCTGACACCTCCCGCCCCCCGCGTGCACGTACAGCGGCTCGATCGTCGCCTGCCGCTATGTCTCCGCCGCGTGCGCGCATTTCGAGGCAGCTTCCTTCTCAGTCGGCCGGTGCGCAGTTTTGCGCGCACGCAATCCCTCCTCCGCTGCGTGGGCGTTGCGTTGCCACCCTCCCTGCAAACGGCCATGCTCAGCCGATTGCTCACTCACGCGACAGTATTGCCATGACCGTTTCTCATATCTTTTTTTAAGTGTGAATACACTTTATAAGCGACCCCAAACCATCCACCGCCGTCGGCGGCGTCCGCAGTCTTCTCTCTATCTTTAAAAGAAAGAGGACTTGGCGGGCCGCAGCGCGACGCTCTACCGAATAAGCCACGGACGCGACGCTGATATCGGTGTCAGTAACGCGCCTTATCCCCCCTCCCCCTTCGCTCGCTCCTCCGCTCTCCTCACCCGCTGCAGCTGCGCGCGCACCCTTCTCTCTCGCGCGCCCGTCTTCTCTCTCAGTCTCCCGTCGAGAGCGGGTCGTGAGGGGGAGTAAAGTTAAAATCCGTTGGCATTCGCCAGTGAGTTAACGTAAACTCCCCCGTGTGATCAAATTGCGATTCCCAGGAACCATTACACCATAAAGGCACCATAGTGTGATTGATAAATATAATAGTGCGAATTAATAAATACCCCTCATAGCATCACCCCGTGTATTCGCACATAACCATATTCACCCTCGGGGAAATGCTTGAGAGTTTTATGAGAAGCATTTCTTTGTCTATAACAGGCACTTTGAGCATCTATCTATCTATCTATCTATCTATCTATCTATCTATCTATCTATCTATCTATCTATCTATCTATCTATCTATCTATCTACTTCTGGGTCACGAAGGAACAATAGACAGGAGGGGAAACTCGACTCCTTCGCAATTGTGTCACCCCCCCCCCCCCCACCCGCCGGAGCGGCCACGAACGTCGTCACAGCGCCACCTACAGAACCGCTGCCGAACTGCCACGCCGGAGCAGCAGACGCGAGAAGCGTCATCTGCTTGCACGCTTGTGCTCGCTACTCAGTGTATTAGTGCATAGCTCAGATACACTGGCTAAACAAGACGGCGAATCGTTACGACGAGTTTTGGCTAAGCTAGGCAGATCGCCTGCACCGCCGCGGTGGTCTAGTGGCTAAGGTACTCGGCTGCTGACCCGCAGGTCGCGGGATCGAATCCCGGCTGCGGCGGCTTCATTTCCGATGGGGGCGGAAATAGCTTCCTGGGAACAAATCGTTCATGTCAATTAAGCTGCAACAACCAAACATGTAAAACTGAGAACCACGAATTTTTCACGATGTAGCTTACCTGGAAGTTTGGGGGTTGGTAATATATAAGAAAACGAAAGTAATGTACAACAACCTCGGAAAAGAGCAGCGCTTCGAGATAGGTAATAGTGCACTTGAAGTTGTAAAAGACTATGTCTACTTAGGGCAGGTAATAACCGCAGAGCCGAACCACGAGATTGAAGTAACTAGAAGAATAAGAATGGGGTGGAGCACATTCGGCAAGCACTCTCAAATTATGACAGGTAGATTGTCACTATCCCTCAAAAGGAAGGTATATAACAGCTGTATTTTGCTGGTACTTAGCTACGGAGCAGACACCTGGACACTTACTAAGAGGGTTCAGCTTAAATTGAGGACGACGCAGCGAGCAATGGAAAGAAAAATGGTAGGTGTAACCTTAAAAGACAAGAAGAGAGCAGAGTGGATTAGGGGACAAACAGCGGTTAAGGATATCATAGTTGAAATAAAGAAGAGGAAATGGACATGGGCCGGGCATGTAGCGCGTAGACAGGATAACCGCTGGTCATTAAGGGTAACTAACTGGATTCCCAGAGAAGGGAAGCGGGTTAGGGGGAGACAGAAGGTTAGGTGGGCAGCTGAGATTAAGAAGTTTGCGGGTATAAATTGGCAGCAGCAAGCACAGGACCGGGTTAACTGGCGGAAAGAGGCCGTTGTCCTGCAGTGGACGTAGTCAGGCTTATGATGATGATATATATATATATATATATATATATATATATATATATATATATATATATATATATATATATATATATATATATATATATATATATATATATATATATATATATATATCCCTCGTCTCCGTATTCAGTCCACTTTCCTGTATTAAGGAAGCCTAGCAACGCGCCCTCTGCCATCTGATCTGAGGAGATGTCATGAACACACAGCCTCTGGCATAGGCTTAAGTGTAATGGAGTTCTTGTTAACCGTGTTAGAGTCAAGTCCCGGATAATATTGCACTACCAACGTGAACTTCAAGTATTTCGAGGATGGATATAGTTTTTTTAAGATATGAGGTACGCAGGACATTTCATGGATGATGTTCAAAATCCTTGAAACTCAGTGAAATTTGGTATTTCTTCGTTCTCTTAACTAGTCGATGTCTACCTAGTATTGTATATCTTTACCACATTCACTATTTTCTTTTTATGATTCCTTTTTTTAACGTGTCACTCTGTTCCGTTTTACTGAATAGAAATGTTATTTTGCTTTAGCCTTCTTTTATATAGCACGTTTTGTATTGCTGTTTTGTATTTCTCATGTTGTAACCCACTCCCTTCTGAAATGCTTCGGGGTTGAGGGTAACAAAAATAAATGAATAAATAAGTTTATTCTTCTGTAGTCGCAGGTATCTTAAGATTGCTTAAGACCACATTTAGTCCACTAGTTAAGGGAGTTAAATAATCAATTTTTGATAAGTAGTGTTGCGTCCTTTCTTTACATATATGTGTATATAGATAACAAATTACATATACGTGTTTTAGATTACATGTATGTGTGTATAGAAAAGATATATGTACATATATCTGCCCCGCCGCGGTGGTCTAGCGGCTAAGGTACTCGGCTGCTGACCTGCAGGTCGCGGGATGGAGTTTCGGCTGCGGTGGCTGCATTTCCGATGGAGGCGGAAGCGTTGTAGGCCCGTGTGCTCAAATTTGGGTGCACGTTAAAAAACCCCAGGTGGTCGAAATTTCCGGAGCCCTCCGCTACGGTGTCTCTCATAATCATGTGGTGGTTTGGGGACGTTAAGCTTTACATATCAATCAATACATATATATTTTCGTCCATTAGCTGTGCTGCGGGGGATCTATACGCAATTCATGCGTGTTCGTTTATTTATTTTATTTATTAGAATACCCTCAGGGCCCGTAGGGCATTACAGAGGGGGTGGGTACAACATATATAACACACAAGAAACAAGACAAAATAAAGAAACAAGTAACAGATGCGCAAATCAGGAAGGCAACATAAGTCAACTAAAAATGTATAAGAATTCAAGCACATACAAGACAAAGATAGATAATGGAAACTGCGTATAGTTACAAGCATTGCTGAGAAATTGCAGTCTTGAATAACAAAGGGTCTGTTATTGATACAACGGAAGAGGGAAGGTGGTTCCAATCGGCGGCTGTTTTTGGTAAGAAGGCTGCTGAAAAGAATTTGCTGCGGCAAAACGGAATGGCAACCTTATGCTGATGATCAATGCGCGATGAGTGGTATGACGGTTGTGAAATGAGGTCTCGCTTCATTGATGGATTGTGAAAAAATATCTTATGAAAAAAATGCAGTCGCGCCAGTTTCCTCCGGACAGTTAAATTGGGTAGGTCAAGGTTAGATTTCATTTCTGATATGCTAGCAGTACGGGAATAATTAGAACAAATGAACCGAACTGAGCGGTTCTGAACAGACTCTAACGCGTTAATTAAATTTTGCTGCACGGGATCCCATATAGCGGACGCGTACTCAAGCTTTGGGCGAATTAGTGATCGGTATAATAGAATTTTGAGGGACAGCGGAGCGCGAGAAAAGTTGCGGCGTAAGTATCCTAGCGTTCGGTTAGCGTTATTACAGATGTAGGTAACATGCGTGTGCCAAGATAGATTGTTGGTAATGTAAACGCCGAGGTACTTATATGAAGAGACATGCTGGAGGGGAACGGCGTTAATTCTGTAGGTACATGTGGGAGAAATAGATCGCCGGGTTATTGACATGCATTTAGATTTGTTAGAGTTGAGAGTCATAAGCCATTTATTGCACCAGGTTGAGACAGTGTCAAGGTCTGACTGTAGAAATTGGTTATCATATTCATTGTTTATTTCGCGGTAAATTACACAATCATCTGCAAATAACCTTATAGCGGAGTTAATGCTGTCTGGGAGATCATTAATATATATAAGAAAAAGTAAAGGGCCTAATACGGAACCTTGGGGTACGCCGGATGTTACTTGAGAAAGAGGTGAGTTATAGCCATTAGTTGTTACAAACTGAGTGCGATTAGTCAGAAAGCATTCAATCCATTTAAGTATGTTCGGGTCAATGTTTAAGGCACTAATTTTCAGGAGGAGTAATTGGTGAGGTACTTTATCGAAAGCTTTTTGAAAGTCAAGAAAAATGCAATGCACAAGTGAGCCGCGATCTAAAGCCGATGCTATGTCATTAGTAAAATAAAGAAGTTGGGTTTCACATGAGTAACTTTTTCGGAATCCGTGCTGGTAGGGAGTAAAAAAAGAATTTGATTCTAGGAATGAGACAAGGTTGGAGTAAATTATATGTTCTAACATTTTACAAGGAACACTGGTTAGGGAAATTGGTCTGTAATTGAGAGGAGACTGTGTGTTACCAGATTTGTGCAGAGGGACCACCTTCCCCACCTTCCAGTCAAGCGGCAAAGTGGAGGTCTGAATAGATTGCGAAAAGATTAAGGACAAGTAAATTGATGAATACAATGCAGTGTTTTTTAGAAACTTTGAGTTGATTTCATCTACGCCACAAGAAGAGGATAACTTAAGCTTGTGAATTAAATTTTGCACTCCAACGGCATCAACGGTAACAGGATACATGGGTAAAAAATCACGACTAGGCATTTGCGGCAACGCAGAAGCAGAACAACTTGAAAAAGAAGTAACAAAAGAAATCATTTAATTCAATGCAACACTCTTCACAGCGAACTGGCTGCCCGTCTGAGTTCGTAAGCGAAATGTTTTTCTTTCGTTCTTGTCGTTTAGCTCCAGGACACTAAAAAAATGGGCTGACACAGGCACACGTTTTCGTCAGTTTTTGCACAAGAATAATTAAGGGTCTACAGGCATATTTCTGCAAGGTCGCAAATTTTTGCGAACATTCAACGCACATTGCCATTCCATAGTACGTGTCTTCTTTCTCTGTCCTCGGTGTTTGCGGTGAGTCACCTTTTACGGAGTGTTTCGCCAATTAGATAACTGTTTACGTGTAATCATTTGTTAAAAAATTCAATTCCAGTGAGCCTTACTGAGTTTGTAAAGTAATCGTTATGTTTCCCTGTTAAAAATTTTGAATGGTTGCAGGTAACTATAGTATAATGTGATTCATTACGTACTAGACTGGTAATAAAACCCAAAAAGCAGCTCTTCTTTCACCTTTACCAATCCCCCCTCATTTATTTTCTATATCTCTGAAATAACACAAATAACGAGCGAATTTCAATTCATTGGCGGCCGCGCATGATCCAGGTATACATAAATATAAGCAAGTGCGCTGAAGTAAGGGCGCGAACGGGTGAAGCGGTCGAGAATATAGGCGCAAAATCCTATTAACCGTCCGAAGAAAGATCCAGGTACCGTTAAGTTCTTTCTTTTTTTTCTTTTCAAAATTTCGCAGAAATAAGTTGTACGCCGAGTACAAAGGATGGTCTCTTCACGAAGGGCAGCGGCTTCCGTAAAAAGGGAGCGGTAATAAGAACCACTCCTGACAGTGCTTGCGCATCGATGGCGCCCTCTGGTCGGTGCCCGGCAAAGGGGAGTGTTCCACCCCCTTCCCCATCGTGCCATTGTCAAGAGCAGCTCGGTGAAACAATCATGCTTCTTCACAGCGCCTAATTAATGCACTCGGCGAGGCTCTTCCACTGGCTCGGCACTATGCCTGGCACGTTTTTCTCGTCATTTTAGTATTTCCCCCTTCTTCGGCCCCATTGATGCGAAAGAGATAAGAAAACGCCGAATCACCTTGAATGTGTCTAACGCTCATTGCTTTAGTTTCAGTGGCTTTCTGTCGTGCGGCGAATGCTCGCTTTTCGCGTATTCCCCACAATGGCGCCGGCGCACCGCAAAACAGCCTTGCTCGATCCGCTAATTACGGTTCATTCATTGATGCGGTTCATAAGTAAAGAAAAGGTGACGAGGGTGCGCCGGGGAGTTGCTCATTTGGCTGCCTAGGAAACTCGCAATAAGAGTGCAACCGGGTTTGGACGAGACTTTGCGCTGAAGCGTAATCACATTCGGAAGACGGCGAGAATTTTTTCGCTTAGTGGGATTAGGAAATGGGCGGGCAGCTAGAAAGGGGTAGAGTGCTTTGATCTCGCTGGATTGTATTCCCCAACGTTGCCAGTTTTTAAACGCTGCATTGAAGTGATAGCCTACGGGCTTACTAAAAGCGGGCGATTGATGAAACAGGTGTGGTGCCACTACAGTCACCAATGAATAACGTATAAAGTGGGTTAAGCACCTAGAATCACTTCCCCGTAGACTTGCATTTCAGCCTTCTTCACTTGTCAGGTGCTCAATGTGTGGTCATTGCTTAAGCTTGGCTAGCGATATCCCTGCTCTCAGCGTTGCTTTGGCAAAATGTGCGAAGGAAATACGATAGCAGACTGGGTTTACAATTTTACCAGGTGATATTCCATAGTCCCATTACCTACACACTGCGTATTTACTGACCATATGCAAATCATCTCTCCTCCTCCCTTTTACTGCTTTTTAGGTTCCGCGGCATTGTTGTAAACCGTTAAAAAGAAAAGTTTGTCACTGCTATGGTCACTAACTCTATTGGATGGTTACTAACTTGCCACCAATTTACTACTTACATCGTTCAACAGTCAGTCGTTCCTACCGTTACTGACTTTTTGATACCTGTTTACTGCCTATACCTTAGTACACAGTAATCCTATTCAAATGAGTAGAAATTGCGTCTAATTACCTTTGTTGGACCGTCCCTACCTTCTTGCAACCCGGCGGTTAAATGCTTAGTCTCTAGTTGTATTACCTAGTGCCTGAGGTTAACTAAAATCGTCTCCACACATAAGTTTTAACTTTCAAGCAGAAAGTACCAGATAAAATATCCACGCACCAATAAAAAGCAACAAATATTTTTTAATAACTACCCGCATTGCCTAGGCGTCATTCTCATCCTTTATCCCCCTTACCCCCTTCCCCAGTACAGGGTAGCCAGCCGGTCTCAGAACTGGCTCACCTCCCTGTCCTTCCTCATTTATTCCTCCTCCTCCTCCTCCTCCTACTGTGAAAACGAAGGAGTCAGGTAATTTACTATCCCGAAGTAATATGATCTTTCTATTACGCAATATAGGTGTCAACAAACTAACGTGATAGGTGGATGTTAAAGAGCCCCAAGTGCTGAAAATTCATCCGGAGACCCTCCCTACGGCGTGTCCGAAAATCATATCGTGGCTTTGGCATATAAAGGCACAGGAACATTTACTAAATGCGGAGCATTTATTTGTGTACGGCAGGCACTTTGAGAGTCTGTCTGTCTATCTATCTATCTATCTATCTATCTATCTATCTATCTATCTATCTATCTATCTATCTATCTATCTATCTATCTATCTATCTATCTATTTATCTATCTATCTATGTATCTATCTATCTATCTATCTGTCTATCTATCTATCTATCTGTCTGTCTGTCTGTCTGTCTGTCTGTCTGTCTGTCTGTCTGTCTGTCTGTCTGTCTGTCTGTCTGTCTGTCTGTCTGTCTGTCTGTCTGTCTGTCTGTCTGTTTGTTTATTAATCTGTCTGTTTGTCTAGCCACGTACGTCTGGGTGCTCTTATCTTGGTGTAAACCAAAATTAGCATGGAAGGATAAGATGGTTTGACGAATATGACTTACTGATCATGACATGAATAATGTCACAATCCCGTCGCGTACATCGTCCAACTCTTTCCGCCCGACGGGTGGCACATACCTGCGGGCGGGTTATGTGCCACAGGTATTCGAGTATGTGCCACAGGCGATTGGCAGTGTATATCTACCCAAGAGCATCGAGGACACACATGGGTAATTTTAACGCGAGAGCGTTAAGAAAAACCTGACATCGGCAGCGTTGACCCACGAATGTAAAGTATCAATGTTGTGGTCTCAGCAGGAATTTAATCCCAGCATTCTGCATGGCAATCAAGTATTCTACCTCACAGTCATGTCAGGTTTCGGAACTACCTTTCAAATAGACGCTAATGTTAGTGAAACGTCAACTGTGGTTGCAGTGCACGCTATCCAATTTTGTAAACATTACATATGTACTGCTATAATACAGCCGTCACGTCGGGTTAATGTCCATTGTAGCTAGACGCCATCCGATGAAGTCGATTTATCTAGTGGTGTCCAGGGATACCATCCTCGCGAACACCAGCACTGCCTATCAGTTTACCACGTCTGGTGTTGCTAATATCCATGTTGCTGTTGGCATCGTTACGCTACTGTGAACAACTGGTTAAATTAAATATATGCGACTGTTTAACGTATGCATGTGCGTGCATTTTCACATAGCTTTAGCGCCACTTTGTAACGGTTTTGCTCAGTAAAAAAATTACAACACAGCCACCTTCCATACGCATGCTTCGCATAACATAGATTCCCAAAGTACATACGTGAGATCTGCCAAATTTTATTCCCTTCTTTACTGCCTGTACACTAGCACGAGAACTAACTCAAGTTCACAGAGGACATGCCATTCCTTGCCCCGGCTGTTGTATATAGCAATTCATTGTGTAAGTTTTATAAAAGAGAGACTTGCCCGTGTTGTATTTCGAGCCACAGTTGCTAACAGCCTTATGGACTACATCCCCGGGTGCACATAATCAGGCAGTATAATGAAGACCTAAAGGTCAATATTGTCACGACGCAATATGTCACGACGCAATATGTTGCTATGTCAACAAACATAGCAACAGACTCGTTGGGCTTTTGAATCCGTGATTCAAGGAGTCGTTGTGCATGCTCCCGCCTTTCGGTGTTTGCGAAGGTGTCCAGGAACTTCCGCCGGAACTCGTCCCACGTTGACCACACGCGATTCGTGAACCACGTGCGAGCCCCGACTTAAAGAGGGAAATACACGTACCCCAACTTCTACGCGGCGTTCCACCCGTTAACATTGGCTGTGCGCTCGAACTCCTCAAGCCAGTCATCTGCGTCCTCATATGTGTTGCCATGGAAGTCCACAGGAGTTTTAGGGGAGAAAACAGTCACCTGTGTCGTGCTTGGGCTCGTCATGGTGGGGCAACTGCTTCCCGGCGCGGTCATGTTTTCCGTCCAAGGACCGAACTCTGGGCTCAGGCCTAACAGGCGGCGGCTGGCGCGGTGAACGGGTGTTTTGACGAGCGGAAGTCTTTGTGGACTAGATCCCGGGCTGTTGGAAGGTGTCCTGGACATGTACCCAGCACCTCCACCAGTGTCACGACGCAGACACAGCAGGAGTTCGATATAGAAGAGCTCACTTTAATTAAAAATGAAAGGCGCTCGTAAAGAGGACAGGGCAAGAGCTTCGTCTTCCTCTCTGGCTGTGCAAGCTCTCCTCTGCAGGTTGAATGCGGCAATATCTATATTTATTCAATCCAAAACACAGGTGCTCATGGTACCATTTGTGTTCTCCGAAGGTACGCTCATAAACACTACTATTGTTCCTTGGGAAGTACGTGTCACTACGTGAAGTTGTTCTTAGGTTTGTATGATCTCATTCATGAGGCTCTGTGCATAATTACCCGAAGTTTCTGTCCTGATGCGGTCATTGTGAATTTCACCACAATTAACAATAACGCGTGAAAACTAACACATCTGTGACGGTCACTACTTTTTTTTCTTATAACCTTTTTTATTACCTGTAATTGGCGTGACAGTATGGGAGGGTAAGATGGTCTGACGAATACGACGCGCTGGTAAAGACATGAATAATGTCACAATCCTGTCGTGTACGTCGTCAAATACTTCCCGCCAGACATTGACACATACCCGCGGGCGGGTAGGGGCCACTGGTGATTGACACTTAGTATCTACCCAGGAACAACGAGAACACAAATGAAAATATTTAACACGTTAAAAAAACCTAACAGCGGCAGTGTTGACCCGAAGAATTCAAAGAATAAATGTCATTCTCTCAGCAGAAATCGAGCCCAAGCGTTCTGCGTGGCAATCAAGCATTCTAACACAGAGCCACGCCAACTCCCGGAACTTCTTTTCAAATAGACGTTACTGTTAATTGTGGTTGCAGTGCTGGCTATCGAATTCTACAGACATTACATATGCACTGCTGGGATACAGCCGTCACGTCGGGTTAACGTTAATTGTGGTTAGGTCCCATGCGCTGAAGTCAATTAATGTAGCAATGTCCAGGGCTGCCATCCTCGCGAGCACCAGCTAGCGCTTCATATCAGCTTATCGCTTGAGGTGTTGCTAATACTCGTGTTCTTGTTGGCATCGTTACGCAAGTGCAAAGAACTGGTTATATAAACATCTGCAACTCTTCAACATATGTCTGTGCGTGCAACAATTATACATATTGTCGCGAAACGTCGGGGTTGCTTAAGCTAGACACACCTGAAGACCGTCGGGACGAAGAAGCGTGGGAGCAATTCGGCACAGGCAAGCGATGACAAGTCGACACGATGATTCTGGGGAGCACTAATTTGGGGGTTTATTTATCTAATACAACTTAAATTTACACACTGCACTAAGTCACAAATACAAGACATGGAAAATGACGGCATACCCCCTCGGCTTGCATGACTGGTATCCGGTGGTGAGATGTGCTGTTGACCCCGAGTCCGCTCACCCCAAAAAGGGCCTGAGTCGCTGCTTAAATAGGGTTTTCCAGCATTCACGGGTGCGCGGACCAATCAGGCAAGCTGAGGATAACCAATCCAACACGAGTTTTTATGGTCGCGTGAAGCCTGCCTCGCAACAAACTGTGGCAGCTTTCGGAAATGGGTACATTCTCTAAAACGGCCTTGACGCGCCAACAAGTGCTCAAATTTCGGTCCCCTTTTGCCCGGAGGACCTAAGCAGTGGCTTGTTCATTTGAAATGTGGGGGGCGCAGTGGTTAGAAGAAGGAGAAAGGCACCTAATTTTTGCAGTCCGGTCAAAAGCACGGTGCGGTGCCCGGTTCGGCTTGAAGCGCACAGTGACCGACCGGATGGAGCCCTTTCTGTTCAGACTCATTCTTCCTCGAGGCGCCCTCCCCTAGACAAGTCGTTAAATAGCGCACCTAACAAAAGCATCTGGCAAAGAACGAACTCCAGCTGTAGCTGCAAAAGAAAAAGCTTTCTGTGAGACATTGCCTTCGCGACAATATATTGAGCATCGTTTCATCACGTGTCGCTCAATAACAAAATTACAACAGGATCACTTTCCCTCCTAATGCTTCGCATAACGTCGATTGCCAAAGGTATGTGGGATCTGCTTAATTTTCTATATTTCCTAGGTTCCTACAAATCTTCAATTTTGAAGCACAATAAATCTGATGCTCTGTTTATAACTTCTTTTACCATGACGTTTCACTGATATCTCACGTTAGTGCCCATGGCGGCCACTAGGGCCACGAGGTGGCTTATGAGCCCAAGAAAACTGCGATTGCAAACATGCGTCATTAGTGATAGACTGTACATTGCGCCAAAATATTTTGTAATCGGAATGTCTAATCTTTATTGAAGCAGAGAAAATTACAAATGGCCAGCTTGACTTCTTTAACTATAGCGTAGGAAATATGCGAGTTTTCTCCTGTGGTAAGTCAGCAATGTCCTGACTTTTCAACAAATTATTTACATAGTTGGTATACTACTAGCATTGTTCAGCCCACTTACTAAGTGCATTTCTATGCCTCCAGCTGGAACTTGCACTGCACTTGAGGCGCCACAAGAGTGAGCGCTTGACGTGAAAGTGTTCGCTTTAACAATGTGCCACATTGTAACTATATACACGTTTTATGAGCGTACCCTGTAGTTACGTCCACCCTACGTGGGACTTCGTCCAAGGTTATTTTTATCCTGATATGCGCGCCCATATTGCAAAGGGGCCTTGTAACTCGTCTTAATTATACAGGCTACATCGATGTGTGGCAAGCTTGTACCACTTCATTAACTAGCGAAATGAAGCCTCTCGTTTCTTTATATTCTTTTTATCTTGCTTCATTTCACTATTCATGATTTCATTAGTTTTTCTTTTCTCCCGTTTCGGTGACAGATATGCCCCCATTTACCCATGGGTAAATGAAGGCATATCTTGTTCCTAAAGCAACCTGCAGGTTGCTTTAGGAACAAGAAATCTAGGAATTGCATGAAAGCGCTCGAGCCAGCAACATCATCATAACCAAGAAGTATACATGACGTAAACTGTCTACAGAAGATCGGGGGATTCCGTAACCCTATTCGGTGCGATGTTGGGGATTAACTCACTTCGTACTGAATTACACGTTTGTGTTCGCATCAGTTATACCATATTGAAAAACTGCTTCGTTCCACACAAAACAGACGACTCGATTTCTGCCAGCTTTATTAGGTTCCAGTGGCTTCTAGGCCTCATCACTGTAACTTTCCGCCAAATATTTTCGTATCTGCTCTAGACATCTTAAGGTGTTGTCGAACGGCAAAACAGTTTATTTAATACGTGCTGTTCATGTTCCCCGGCGGGTGTGTTGCCTCACAGGCGCGAACTGCCGACGCTGTTAAGGTATTCTTCAAGCTAGGCACCGACGACGTTCCGGGCCAGCCTCCCGCACCCACGTGCACAATCTCGCCTGGCTGCGGTTGCGCCGCGCGCCTCCGCAGCCCGGGGCGGCCCAGCGTCCGGTGTGTATCGCGACCCCGCATCAAGGATCCCGGGCCGAGGGTGCGTGCCGGCCGCCGCATCCCGCGGCCAATATCTCATCGATAATCCGGTGGGAGGCGCCCAACGAAGGCCACCGACGCTCTGACCAGCGGCCGATGGGGCGCCGATAAAGCAGCCGCATCGGCAGACGCAGATGGCCATCGCGCTGATCTCCGTAAATCACGGCACGGCCCATGCGCCGGCCGCAGCGAGGACGGCCATGCGCGAGGATCGTGCCGAGCGGCCCGCGGCTCGCCCCACGGCGTGCTCGCCAGGAATAATAGCACTCGGTGAAAGGGCGCCGCTCGCTCGCTTCCTGGTTCGGCCCCACTGCACGCCTGTGGATACACACTCGGGCGGGTGCCGACAGTTTCTCCGCCATCGTCTGCAGCCGATGAGTGTCGCGGGGTGAAGCCCATAACCTAGGCCCTTTTACGAATCTTCGGGGCCTTCAGATACAGACGACGGAGTCCTTCAGATACAGATGAACGCGGCCGCCTTTATACACGTAGATATAAGATGTATATACATGTCGACTGGTCGGTCCAATGCACTTTCAAGCATGGAAATACATCGTTCAGATTAGACACAACGTGCTTTGCAATTTGTGCTTAACCTCTTTCTTTCTTTGTCTTTCGATTCAGTACTGGATTTCCATATTCTTTTGGGGAAAAAATTACACACACCACACGCACATTATATATATTCGATGGAGGCGCACATAATATAGGCCCATGTGCTGAGATTGAATTGCACGTTAAAGAACCCCAGGTGGCTGAAATCCCGGAGCCTTTCACTGCAGCGTCTCTCATAATCATATCGTGTTTTTGGTACGCTCAACACCAACAATTATTATTAATGTCACGTTGACCGCGCAGTGCGGCGAACATTGAGTAAACTAACGGGTGCCGCATCTGTTGCTGTACACTTTATGACTTGCGCACTCTAAGAGTCAACTCCATCGTAAGCAAAAAGAAAAGATAAACAAAGAGTCTCACATAACCCGTACTTACAATCTTGCTCGTTCCCACACCAGTGTTTAGGGTAGGCAACTGTACCTATTTATTTATTTATTTATTTATTTATTTATTTATTTATTTATTTATTTATTTATTTACTGCTGTTTTTTGTTTTCCGTTCAGATTAACCAGCCCGCTGTGTCAAATTTCGTCACGTGCTCTCCAATATGAAAGCTGCTGCTCAAAGCACTGCACATGACCACTTCCGACCGTTGCCAGCAAAGAACCGCCCACACGCGGCAGCCGTTCGGTGCAAAGCACGCTTATTGCTTACCAGTGGGAATCATTGGGCAGGCTTTGAGCGACGGAACTCGTTCTGCGCGAGCACAGTACTGCACTGTTGCTGAGCTGACGTATTCGTGCATAGCTGCTGCGGAACGCATGGAAACCGACAGGGTACAGCCAGCTTGCGCTTGACTGGCAGTGCACACTTGTTCGCATAGCTTGGCAAGCGGACGTGCTCAGCTTGTGCCAACAAGATGAAGTGTTCTGCCACATTCTTTGAGCAGCAACGGCCGTATACCGTAGAAACTGCGCAGCACGACTGCGTAAAAACACGATGTGCACGTTAGTTTTTGGGAACAGCATTTCGTTTCGTTTGAAAATTTTAATTCATGTATTTCTAAATAAAATAATAAGTTCGGCGGTTTCACATACCGATCGACACCACGATGTGATTATGAGGAACTCCACACATTTCCGGTATAATTTCGACTGTCTGGTACAACATAATGCAAGCCCACGTGGGTGTTTTTTGTTGTTGTTGTTGTTATTATTCGCCCCCTCCAAAAGGGAGGCCGCAAGGAATTGAGCTCGCCCTCTAAAGTGGGTATTTCTTGAGACAAGCTACATGAGTCGTACGCTGCCCTGGAAACATTTGATATAGCTAGGCCTTAATCACAACATGACCCCAAAGCTGTTATTTCGATTCGTGAAGTCCTGCCGACCTCGTCCAAATAGAAAGTTTTCTTTCCAAGACGGCTAAAAGGGCTCTCTTCAGAAGTGCGGCACGAAAAATTATGTTAGGTTTTTATTTTCTTAGGGAATTGAGATTAATGACTTTGTAAGCACTCGTTAAGCCACCTTGAAACGAAAACGTCACAAGTAGCGTGTAACAACGGTTTATTCTTCCTTCTTTTTGGCGTACCAGCTACCTTTTACACAAGCACGAACGTAAGCGGGTTCACTTTTGTTCCACTTGGCTGGTGGCGTACGCGCATAATCCACCCTACCTCCTGATATTGAAGCCTCAAACAGGAATTATCGCCAGCTTATCGCACCAACGTTGTGATAACACGTTCCCTCGTAAAATAGCTAAACGAAGACCAGCTGATTTTACCGGAAGTGTACTCTTTTAGTCCCATTTTGAATGTCGTGTATACTGGATTATTTTTAACGCGCGGAGATGCCACTTTGGCTCTTTCGGTTGCGCACTCACCCAAAGGATAGCTCTGTTTCATCGGCAAAATGGCTGCATCTGCGTGCGCGTTTTTTTTTGTTAGCCGAGCATACAGACTTCGGCGTCCCCTGTGTGGTGTCTGCAGGGTGGCATAAAAGTCCTTGTTCCAGGTCCCTGTGTGGTTCGAGACTATCCTCAAGTCGCAATGTGTCTGTTTCAGAAGCGTCTTGCCACAGAAGGTAAGTAACTTCGACTTCGCTTTCTCATCGCACACGTCACAATGCATGCTTCCCGGTCAAGCGTTACGAACTTCTCAAGGGCCCATAAAAATTCGCAACTACTGTTTAAAGGGCTATATTTGTAAGCTCATCATCCGTACTACGTACGCACTACTGTACCTAATTAGAACAGCCAGAGAGCCAGCGATGGCTTGCTCTTCGCAATCGTTGTCTAAGTGTGAAAAGGCTGCATACTGTTTGAACAGCACACTGCATGCCGGCTGCGTAGTTTTGCGGCCTTCAGTGCTGACACGATACTAAGCAGCGTTCGCACCTAAAGTACCGAATCAGTCCAGCACATAATGTGTTTTGTCATTTTTTGTGGTACGTGATTGTGTAGCTATTACCTATTTATTCAACATTAAGACATACAAAATGGTCCATGACTGTGTGTTTTTTTTTAATGGCATAGTGCGTTGGAGCCGCCACACAGATGTTTGAAGTGGTGACATTGGTTCATTTCAGAGTAGAGGTATGATGACGATGATGAGTCAAGTATGCTTAAATTTTATCTCTCGCAGTCGCACTACAGTTGCCCAAAAGAAATGACGTCATCTTTGTAAGCTCGTTCAAAAACATTTTTTAGAAAGCGTTCGACGCCTTGCGTATAAAGCTTTGGGCGTCAAACGGGACGAGCATCACGTTCGTGTCACCCTATTCAAGGTGTGCATCGTTTCCAGGGACGCCTTTGTGAAGGGACATCACTTAAAACTAAGCTGTGCGACCTATGTTTGGAGCACGGTGTACACTGTGATTCGAAGCGATGATTGCGACGACAGACGCCGTTGCGGGCAGGAATTGGCATGGAATATATTTGCCGATCTCGATTCCGGATATTCTACCCACTCATTATTTATTTTGCCTTCAGTAGTGCATCTTGTTGCCTGCATAATCCCTTATAATTCTAAGTAGGTGACGTATCGCACGTCAAACGATAACTTATACTTTCGTTCTGGTTTGTTACTCTGCTCGCTCTTCGTCAGCCAGTGTAAAGTTGTTCCATCCAGCAATTCATTCAAAGGAAACAGCGTCGGAAGTTTACCTTATACTGAATCCTTAACTGTCAGGGCGGCAATGAGTATTCGATGTCATCAAGGTCATCTTACAGGCTTAAGGTATGGATGACTTGAACTTCACATTCCAAAGCACAGGCCGTCTGCATAAACTTATCGGGCTGGATGTTGCGCCGGGCCAAAGCACCACTTTTTGACGCGATCGGCAATAAATGCCCAGCGCATCTGTAGATTCGGCATCTATAAGGCGCTCACCCGAACATGGGCCGCGGCGCAGGCTTCCGCCAAGAACGGCGCGCCCCCGCCGCTCAAACGCGCATCCGTCGAACAGTCGAGGCAGACGATAAAGTGCGCGCGGGCCGTGGCGAACAATCGCGCCGAATCCGTGCGCTCGGAGGACGTGGGCGCGCGCGGTATCGCCGCGTGGCGACTGCTGCGCGCCTGCGTGACCCCTGCTGGTTGACCGGTGGCGAGTGCAATAAAATAGACCGCCGAAATCCTCGGAATTCAGCGCCGGCGGATTGATTTATGCGGCGCCCGCAGGTTTCGTTCATTTTCATCCATAAAATGCGACGCGGATATCTGCGACGACAAGACGCTCGTCTTTTCAAGCGTCACTCAGCCTCGGGCCCCGGATGGCAGGCGCGCGTGTTCATAAGGGCGAGAGCCGTTGACCAACGACAAGCTCCCCGGGTCGAGCAAGAATGGACCGCCGATACAGCACTATCGTGACCGAGACGCACCCTCGACGCACCGCCGGGCCTCCGCCACTCTCGGTCAAGTCGCCCGCGTCAGTTGTGCACTGGATCGAATGAAGGAAGAAACGAAAACAAGGAGGGGTATGCGCATCATAACCGAGGTCTCGGGTCGCTTGCCGCCACGCGGGGTGCATAAACCTGTTCCTGAACCGACTGAGCTGTTCGCAGGGCAGCCCCTCTGTCAATGAAGAAACAGTTGAGTGAAATATCACGGCACAGTTGGCAAACACTTGATTACGAGCCGTCGCCCGAGGAGCGCGCAGCACTGGTCCGAGGCGTCGAGCCGCGCTCGCTCGCAGGCGTGGCCGCGGCGCGCGCCATTCCGCGCACGTAGCGCCTTATCGGCGCCTGACGCGCGACCGCTCGGGGTGCCCCCCCCCCTTAGCGCCCCCCTCCATTACCGTCGCTGAGGGACGGGAGACAAAAAGCCGGCGAGCACGGCACAAGATCGCGACACTGTCTTCCTCGATTTTGTGCTTCCGAATCTGCCGTCGCTGTGGAGGCGCGACCTGCGAGGACAGGCAACGCGACACCCCATAAGAGCGTAAAAGAGGCAGCGTGATGGCAGCCTCGCCACGCCGTGGCTCTGGGGTCGCATTCGGCCGCTCCACCTAACGCGGCCATTTCGTTGTGCGAGGCAAATCAGTATCTCGGCTTGCCACAGACTCCTGGAAATAGCTTATTCATGTCACGCCCCACTCGCTATCAGTGAGCTGAATTTCATCGTCAAATTGCCAATAGCAATATAGCCGATGCCATGGCTTAGAATGGGCTGTCAGAGGAGGCTTTGTCATCGGCGCCGCTGAACACTGGAAGCTGCGCGCGGTGGGGCGAGGATATCTCGTCTGGACAGGGCGGTTAATGCTTCTGGATCGCAGTCGGTCCTATGTGGCATGTGTTACGTTGTTGCAGGTAGAACGCAATAAACAATGGAGAACCTCTGAGGGGAACAACTTCACCTAACTCTGTACACTCTGTACTTTCCATTGGTAGTCCATCGGACGCGCTTACGTGGGACAGTAAAGGAGCAAACGATGCGCAAAGAAGGTGGGCTCGTTGCGATACATCGACGTTCTGCTTACGGGGACTGGTCCTTTGTAAACGTTTGCGGCACGATTGGTTCTTCGCGACATGAATATTTCAAACTCTACCTGGTTAAGGTGCACTGAACTGTATGAGGCGTAGACGACAGTGGTGACCTGAACGCCATATACTACTGTAGTTTTAGTTACGTGCCGCAGTCGGTTAAATTCGCATATATAACTTAAGACCAAATGCAGAAAGAAATGCAGAAATGAAGACGTGCTTTCCTGGTATGATGCGAACCGGTACAGTCGCTAACAAGCCATTTATGAAAATTTGCCCCGTTTCATCCTCCCCCTGTAGCTCAGAATATATATATATATACATATATATATATATATATATATATATATATATATATATATATATATATATATATATATATATATATATATTTATTTATTTATTTATTTATTTATTTATATCACGCCCACTGCAAAGCAAAGATCTCTCCCATGATCCGCCCATCAACACGGTCTTGTGCTTTGTGCTTTGCGTTGCCACGTTACACCTGCAAACTTTTTGATCTCATCGGCCCACCTAACTTTCTGTCTCTCATTTACTTGCCTTCTCTGGCAATCCAGTCAACTAACCTTAGTCACTAGCGGTAAAACTGCATTTACACGCTTCGTGCCCGGCCCATGTCCACTTCTTCCTATTCATTTCAACTATGATATCCCTAACCAGGTTTGCTCCCTGACCCACTCTGCCGTCTTCTTGTCTCTTAAGGTTGCACATACCATTTTCTTTTCCGTCGCTCGCTGCGTCGTCCTCCATTTAAGCTGAACCCTCTTTGTAAGCCTCCAGGTTTCTTCTCCGTAGCTAAGTACCGGCAATATGCAGCTGTTATATACCTCCCTCTTGAGGGTTAGTGGCAGATCACCATTCATGATTTGAGAATGCTTGCCGAATGTGATCCACCACATCCTTATTCTTCTAGTTATGTATTTCACTGTCATGGATCGGCTTCGCGGTTACTGCCTGTCCTAAGTAGGCATATTCCTTTACAACTTCCAGTGTCTCCCCACCTGTCACGACGCGCTGTTTCCTGCTGAGACTGTTGCACATTACTTTAGTTTTATGCATATCAATTTTTAGGTCTACTCTTCAGCTTTCCGTGTCAAGTTCTGTAATCATGAGCTGTAATTCGTCTCCTGAGTCACCTATCAAAACAATGCCATTATTGATTCGCAGGTTACTAAGATATTCTCCATTAAATCTTATCACTAACTCCTCCCAATCTAGGGTTCTGAAAACCTCTTGTAAACCCGCGGTGAATAGAATTGGAGAAATCGTGTCTCCTTACCTTACAACTTTCTTTATTGGGTTTCTGTCGCTTTCTCTATGGAGAACTATGGTGTCTGTAGATCCTGTGTGCGTTTCTTCCAGTATGTTTATATAGGGTTCGTCGGTGCCCTGATTCCGTACTAGCTGCATTACTGCTGATTTCTGTCTGAGTCAAACGCGTGCTAACAATCTATGAATGCAATATATAGGAGTTGGTTCTATTCTGCGCATTTCTCTATTACCTCATTGATAGCATGAACAAGGTCTATTGTGGAGAAGCCTGTACAAAATCCTGCTTGGTACTTCGGTTGATTGAACTGCAATGTCACCTTAATTGTATTAGCTATTATTTTTTAGTAGTTTGTGGAGAACGGACAGTAAATCTGATCGCCCTGTAGTTTTTCAAATCTTTGACGTCTCCTTTCTTATGCATTTAAAGAATCAGAAACTATATATATATATATATATATATATATATATATATATATATATATATATATATATATATATATATATATATATATATATATATATATTGTCGCGGTTCAACGCGATTACAACACAGATACACCTTGGGACGACGTAATCAGCGTGTCCTCAACAGCTGAGCCACAAGATCGTCTTTTTCGGCCTCGAGAGAAGCTAGAGGCCCACTACCTCGTGCCCTCGAAATTCCCCATCATCGTTATCGTCCACATGTAGACACGCGTCATTTGCCTCTCTCTCAAAGAGCATCGCCCCGATGCGCAGTCTGTAATGCAGTTTTTTTTTCTAAAGTAAAGTATCACGCAATCACTCGCTGACGTAAGGTTTAGTGCGGACTACGTGAACGAGTTCAGGATGGTGCTGGCGACGCCTTGTACGATACGAACAGTCGGGAACAACTTCGTAAGTGACATCGCTCAGTCGTCGCACAACTAGGTATGGTCCAAAGTATCTTCTTAAGAGCTTTTCGGAAAGTCCTCGTTTTCGCACGGGCGTCCAAGCCCATACTTTGTCGCCAGTTTGGTAGACGACTGCTCTGCGGTGAGCATTGTAGCGGCCTGCATCGTAGTCTTGCTGCTGGCTGATCCGTATACGTGCAAGTTGCCTAGCTTCTTCTGCACGTTCCGTAAATGTGTCGGCGTCCGGGACGATGTCGTCGCCTTCGTGCGGTAACATTGCATCTAACATGGTTCGTACTTCCCGTCCATGAACGAGGCTGAAAGGTGTCATGCGGGTCGTTTCTTGCCTGGCTGTGTTGTATGCAAACGTTATGTAAGGCAAGATTGTATCCCAATTTTTGTGTTCGACGTCTACGTATATCGAAAGCATGTCCTCAATGGTTTTGTTTAGACGCTCTGTCAGCCCATTCGTTTGCGGTGGTCTTACGATGCGTTGTTCCACTCAGCATCAAAACATGGCCCAAAAGAGCTGCTGTAAATGCGGTTCCTCTGTCTGTGATTACGACGGTTGGTGCACCATGCCTCAGTACGATATTCTCGATAAAAAATCTTGCCACCTCCGCTGCTGCAACTCTCTGGATAGCCTTTGTCTCGGCATAACGGGTCAAATAATCCGTCGCGACGATAACCCATCGGTTACCTGCAGTAGAAGTAGGGAGTGGGCCCAAAATGTCCATGCCGATCTGGTGGAATGGAGTCATTGGGACCTGTGCGGGTTGCAGGAGGCCAGCTGGTTTAGTTGGCGGTGACTTGCGTCGCTGGCAGTCGAGACAGGTACGAACGTGGTGCTTCACGGCTGTGGTTAGCCTTGGCCAGTAATACCTTTGCTGTACACTGGCCAACGTTCTTGTGTAACCCAAGTGGCCAGAGGTAATCTCGGTGTGGCATGCTTTCAGTACTTCGGTGTGAAGGGCTGCTGGGATGACGAGCAGATAGGCAGATCCCGTCGACGAAAAATTTCTTTTATAGAGTACTCCGCCCCGTAAACAAAATGATGACAACGCTCTTGCGAAAACTCTTGGCGCCTTCCGAGGTCTGCCATCCAAGTAGGTAATTAAGCCAAGCAACTCAGCGTCGTCTCGTTGTTGCTGCGCAATGATGGTCGTGTCGAGGACACCGAGAAATGATGTTTCCTCCTCCTCGGGTAGGGTTGCCGACTTAATGGGTGAACGGGACAAACAGTCGGCGTCCATATGTCGCTTCCTTGACTTATATACGACTGCCATATCGAATTCCTGCAGCCTGAGACTCCAACGCGCTAATCGGCCGGTAGGGCCTTTGAGATTAGTTAACCAACACAGTGAGTGGTGGTCGCTAATTACTTTGAAGGGGCGGCCATATAAATACGGACGAAATTTTGTAACCGCCCATACCATGGCGAGACATTCCTTCTCAGTCGTGGAGTAATTAGCCTCAGCACGTGTTAACGTTCTGCTTGCGTAAGCGATTACACTTTCTGTGCCCTCTTGCTGCTGCACAAGCACAGCTCCCAGACCAATATTGCTAGCATCGGTGTGAAGCATCGTAGGGGCTCTCTCGTCGAAGTGGGCAAGGACTGGAGGTGTTTGTAGTCGCTGGCGGAGATCGTTAAAAGCAGCTTCCTCTTCGTTATTCCACTCAAAGGTGACGTCTTCTCTCATGAGGCGAGTTAGCGGAAATGCTATGCGTGCGAAGTCCGCGATAAATCGTCGATAATATGCGCAGAGGCCGAGAAAGCGTCTAACAGCCTTTTTATCGGTCGGCATATGGAACTGTTCTACGGCTGCGATTTTTTCAGGATCGGGACGAACACCAGCATGGCTGACGACATGACCAAGAAATCGCAGTTCTTCGTAGCAAAAGTGGCACTTCTCAGGCTTCAACGTCAGGCCCGCGGACTGTATGGCTCGTAAGACCACCTCAAGTCTTTCAAGGTGCTCGTTAAATGTCGCAAAAAACACTATGACGTCGTCCAGATATACTAAGCATGTTTTCCACTACAACCCAGAAAGCACGGTATCCACGAGTCTTTGAAAGGTAGCAGGGGCTGAGCACAAACCGAATGGCAAGACCTTAAATTCATATAACCCATCTGGTGTCACAAAAGCGGTCTTCTCGCGGTCTCTCGGGTCCACCTCGATTTGCCAATATCCACTCCGCAAGTCCATTGAAGAGAAGTATCGAGCATGTCGAAGTCTGTCGAGAGAGTCGTCTATACGCGGTAGTGGATATACGTCCTTCTTGATCACCTGATTTAGCTTCCAGTAATCCACACAGAAGCGCAGGCTGCCGTCCTTTTTCTTAACGAGGACTACAGGCGACGCCCAGGGGCTCTGTGAAGCCTGAATGACGTCATCTTCAAGCATTCTGTGTACCTGCTGTTGTATCACTTCACGTTCTTTTGGAGCCACGCGATAAGGGTTCTGGTGAATAGGTCTCGCCGTTTCCTCGGTAATTATTCGATGCCTGGTTAGAGGCGTGCGGCCAACTCTGGACGTTGTCGAAAAGCAGTCTTGAAATTTGGCCAGTAGCTCAAGGAGTCTGCGTCGGTCGTCTTTCGGTAAAGTAATGCTAACGTCCACAACAGGCGCTGAATCAAGATTTAGCGACTCATCGACTACCGCCAAGCAGCCTTCGGCATCTACGACATCGTCGAAGTAAGCGACAGCCGTGCCTTTAGGAAGGTGCCGGCGCTCAGCACTAAAATTGGGCAGCAGCAAGTCCGTGCGTCCAGCAGCAACTCTGACGATACCTCGTGTGGCAGAAATACCGTGGGTGAAGAGCAGCGAGCCTATTCGGTCTGCAACTCCTTCGGCGTCAAACTGAGCAGCAGCGGCCACAGAAACAAGCGTGCATGACCTCGGAGGGAGAACCACATCGTCATCAGTAAGACGCAGTTGGTTTGGTCGCGCCTCTGGAGAATTGGGTAAGCCCGAACTGTTGCAAAACGTAATCAAGCTCTCTGGTATGTTGATGACGGCACCATATTCCCGTAAAAAGTTCATGCCAAGAATTACGTCTCTGCAGCATGCGGCGATAACGACGAACGACGGAGTGAAAGGAGAACCTCCGATGTCAATTCTTGCGGTACATCTTCCCGAGGGCATCAATAACTGGCCTCCTGCTGTTCTTATATGAGGGCCCGTCCACGGCGTCTTCACTTTTCTGAGGCTGTCGGCGAGGTCCTGACTGATAATGGAGAAGTCGGCACCAGTGTCGACTAAAGCTGTTACTTTCTGGCCGTCAAGAAGAACACTAAGGTCAGCAGTCACAATTTCATCGTTTGCACGGCTTGTCGGCGGTATGACGTCATGCTGTGGGGGCTTCTTGTCGTCATCTTTATGGCCTGCAACCTTCCCCCGGAGGTCGCCGCTCTCAGTTTCCCCGGCGCAGGCTAGGTGACCTTCTTGTATTAAGGTCCGCGTAGGTGCGGCGGTGCGACAAAGGCGAACGCGCGGGGGACGGAGAGCGGGATCGACGTCTTGGACCAGGAGGGTGAGCAGGCATTGCCTTCTCTGCAGTGGTAGAGCCGTCCTCAAAGTGAGAACGGGCTCCATACAAAGAGATGTCGTCACGGCGCGGAGTGTATTCGTCCTTGGCACGTCGATTGTCAAACCAAGGTCGATGAGGACGGAATGAATCACCTCGATGCCAGCAATGACGGGCAATATGTCCTGCACCTCCGCAGTGAAAGCATAGTGGACGTCTGTCCACTGTGCGCCATGCATCTGTTTTCCGGGTCGGTGGACGCGTCGATGCCCATGGGGTGGCTGTGGACGGCTGATTCTATGGCTGTAGCGTGGGTGGTTGGTGCAGTGTCTGCTCTTGCGGTGGATACGAAGGGGCCATCGGCACCTGGTGGTACAGCGTCGGCGTAACGGGTGGTGGACGTCGGAGTGCGGCAGCGTAGCTCATAGGACCCTGCTGAGCATCAGGACTAGCCGTAGACAACGCTTGGTGGATTTCGTCGCGTACGACTTCAGCGATCGACGCGATGGGATTTTGAACAACCGGATTCCGCAACCTCTGCAGTTTTTCGCGAACTATCTCCCTAATCAAGTCTCGCAAGCAGCTCTGACTCTCAGACGTCATGGCGACAGCATTGATTGGGACATTGCAGGACATGCGGTCATATTGCCTGCAGCGTTGATGAAGGGCCCGCTCGATAGTCGTAGCCTCTTTATTGAAGTCAACCATGGTACTTGGAGGGTTGTGCAGTAGCCCGGCAAAAAGCTGTTCTTTGACACCGCGCATGAGGTAACTCAACTTTTTATCTTCCGTCATGTGGGGGTTATCTCGTTGAAAGAGACGAGTCATGTCCTCGGCAAACATTACAACAGTTTCGTTGGGTTTTTGAACCCGTAGCTCATATAACTGCTGCGCACGGTCCCTTCTATCGATATTGGCGAAGGTATCGACAAACTTCTGTCGAAAGTCGGGCCAAGCTGACAGATTGCCTTCTCTATTCTCATACCAAGTACGAGCACTGTGATCAAGGTAGAAATAGGCGCGTGAAAGCTTTTCCTGTTCCGACCACTGATTTACCTTGGCAACACGCTCGTAGTGGTCAAGCCAGTCGTGAACGTCTTCGTGGGCACCGCCACTAAAGCGATCGGGAACGAGGGGTTGAAAGAGGGTCACCTGAGATGGGTGCGTCGGAAAGCTGCCTTGGGGCACCTGTTGCGGGCTTGCGTTGGCCATTGGTTGAGGTGTGCGGTGCCTAGCAGGTTCTGGCGAGTGAGTCAGCTCTGGCGCGAGGCCTCGCAACCGTCGACTGGAGCGATGCACTGGTGTTTCTACAGGTGACAATGCGTCTGGACTCGATGAGCGGCTCCCAGTGGGCGTGTGGAGCATCAGACAGGGTTGCGGCCCAGCACCTCCACCAGAGTCACGGTACAAGGCGAATAAAACACAGATACACCTTTGGACGACGAAAGCACCGTGTCCTCAACAGCTGAGCCACAAGATCGTCTTTTTCGGCCTCGAGAGAAGCTAGAGGCCCACTACCTCGTGCCCACTAAATTCCCCATCATCGTTATCGTCCACATGTGTAGACACGTGTGAATATATATATATATATATATATATATATATATATATATATATATATATATATATATATATATATATATATATATATATATATATATATATATATATATATATATATATATATATATATATATATATATATAAGGGAAACAAGTGTGTACTTAAGTGCTCGTTTTTCGTGTTTTACACAATATTAATGAGATCTAACAGACATAATGCCAAGGAAGGTATAGGGAAAGTTATTAGACCAATTGTAATGTAAATGAGAAGAAAGAAAAGTGGGTGAAAAGATTACTTGCCGTGGACAGGATCCGAACCTGCGACCTTCGAATAACGCGTTCGATGCTCTACCACTGAGCTGCCACGACAGCTATCTCCCCAGCCATTTTATTGGGTATCTATGTCAATTTAAACGTGGGTGTGTCAGTCAGCGCCACTAGTAGCCATGGCGGCGAGTGTGGTACGCTCTTTATGAGCCTGTTTGGCGTCACGTAGCACGTTAACTTATTACTAACTGGCAGCTGACCAATAGTCCCCCGTATACAACCTAGAGGCACCAAGTCTGCCGGTACGAGACCCTCGTTAATGAATAAGGGAAACAAGTGTATACTTAAGGGCTCGTTTTTCGTGTTTTACACAATATTAATGAGATATAATAGACAATAATGCCAAGATAGGTATAGGGGAAGTTAATAGGCCAATTGTAATGTAAACGAGAAGAAAGAAAAGTAGCTGAAAAGATAACTTGCCGTGAGCACGATCCGTGGGCAGGATATATATACTCATCCCCTGATGAAGGGAGGACCCCTCCCGAAACTGTTGGGAAATAAATATATTGATCCTTGTTGACAACGCTCCCGTTGTGCCATATCCCATACCTATATAAAATATATATATATATATATATATATATATATATATATATATATATATATATATATATATATATATATATATATATATATATATATATATATATATATATATATAATATGTCTGGTTGCCTTTGGTGCTCTTGTGGCCGTACATGTAAAAGTAGTATCAGAGGTGGCTTAGAAGTGTGGCAGCTTGGGCTAGTTGCTATGACATGATGATAGTTATAGCGCGAGAACAGAACGAACACACAGAGCACAGAGACAAAAAGGACACGAAGCGCTCGTGTAGTTCGTGTCCTTCTTGTCTCTGTGTGTTCATTCTGTTCTCGCGCTATAATTATCATCAGAGGTGGTGCTTCAAGAAACCTTCATTTATTACGTCAACGTTTCGTCGGTTCTGCAACGTCGACGTATGACGTAACAATAGATTTTTCTTGAAGTATATATATATATATATATATATATATATATATATATATATATATATATATATATATATATATATATATATATATATATATATATATATATATATATATATATTCGGATCTTTGCCATTTTAGGCTTCAACATAACACTTTTGGACTTTATTTTAAAAGACTGCCCGATCAGCGGCGGACCGGCTGTGATCGTAACCATAAATCATGGGTGGATCAGATGCGCTTAGTAGCGGGGCTAGCGCAGCGTCCGATTTCGGTATACACTTCCTCCCGCGTCTTCACGCCATGCTTTTTTTTTTCTTTTAAGACTCGCACTCTATTCTGCATCCCGCGATCGGTCTCGGTAAAGTAACTTTAGGAACTACTTCAGTAACTTCGTACAGCAACTCTAACACGGTACATCAGGGCGGCTCAAGGCTGTGGGCTTTTCTCCTCGCGTGGGTACAATTTTCCCAGTGACGTCCGGCTCCGGCAGCAGCCCTGTTGTGAGCGTATAGCGGCGTGCGTCTTTTTAATGCCGCCCTAACCTTTGAAATAACTCGTGAACATCTTTTCGAGCTGCATCGTCATAGTCTAGTGGCTAGGGTGTACAACCCATAATGTCAGGCTTGATTGCCGGCGCCGGAGAGATTTTTCTTCTCTTGAACTTTCCACCCCAACGTTCTTGCCTATACCGCCTCGCTTCTTCCTCGTGGTAATCAATCATTTACAGTAGTAATTAAAATGTTGTCTTGTGTATCAAAGCTGACCAGTGGGCTCCGAAGTACCTAATATTGAAATAATCCCGTGTTAGGCTTCTTTAGGAAGCACCCACATATACAATAACGAGTGGTTTCTGTTCTATACCGCCTCGTCCCATTGACGTCACCACAGTTGGGAACCAGCCCTGATTCTCTTTGGGTCGAAATGTTCACTGTTGTCATCAATAGCAGGCCTATAATATTTAGTTAAGCAGACAGAATTACGAGAACCATGCATACCACCTATGCTATTAGTATGTCAGGTGTGTTTGCATTAGATTATGTGCCAAAAAAAACTCATAAATACGGGTAACAAACTAGCCGAGACCAACGCTCCCCTGAGATGACATGAAAATGCATGAAAGCGCTTTTCTATACCTAAACCGTAAATACAAACAAAAAAACATGCAACGATATGTTCAATCCGTTATTCAGACTTCATTATGCATACAGCTGCTCCGTTACGTATAGTGCGTCATTTACTATGCAGCTTTCGCGATCATACACAAGTCAATTAATCCAGTCAACCTAAGTAGACTAAGGAACCCTGACACCAAATTTGGAAACTCGAGATGCTTGTGTTGTTTGATAGTCGTGCATGCGGGGCCACCTCTGACCGATTATTAGTGACGACCGTTCTCTGTTAGATGCCTTAATTTGGTTTTAAGAAAAGGCTGCTTGCTCATCCGAGTTTCCAGCTCCAATCCACATTTTCTGTGGTTTGACGTAGACAGGGGCCCCCTCTAGACGTCGCAGGGTCAACGTTTGCGGGGAGTGCGCAATACCCCGACTGGCAGCCGGAGACGACTATTGTTCGTCACCCCTCTCGCTCTTTTGTGGGGCTGCTCTCGGGGTGGTTTTGGCTGCTTACGCCAGGAATGCTTTTCTTTTTTCTGAGGGGCACACGCTCAAAGCATCCACATGGCTAGCCTACATTGATGTGTTGCTCTGTAAAAAGGTCGTTATGCTGTGCAACAGTTTCACCATGCATTCCCCCCCCCCTTTTTTTTTAAGTGATACTTGAAATGACTGCCTTGTCAAGCTAGTGATGTTCCAAGAAACCCTTCTCACCCACACGAAATACTCCTCATTCACAGAAGGTGGGTGCGCACCAAATAAATAAAAGAAATTGTCTTCCCTGGTTTGGGGGTTTGAGCCCTTATACCGACGGTGCGAAAGCCAGTGCCTTGTACGTTAGGCCACACGCTTAGCTTGCCAATGTGAAGTGAATTGAAGCATCAGAATGCGCTCTGTCAATTATGAAAACTTTTTTGTTTGCATAATCGACAATACGCCTTACTGTGGGCGCTTCATTGTAACATTTCGTGTTGGCGGACTAAAAATTATCTGCTGGATAACGCATAAAATCAACATCAGAAAGGGCACATGTCTGGAAAACTGCTACTTCGAGAGAATTGATTTCCATGATCGCGTGAAGGCGCTTTTGCTGGGCCGCTCTACGGGCTTACGAGTGCTGCAAAAGAACATGAAAGACGCCATGCCCCTTGTACACGGAAACAGTGATCCGGAGACGCTTCCGCTGTTTAGAAAGAAAAAAAATGGAAAGAAAGACAGAGAAAGAAGAAAAATAAAGAAAGGAAAAACAAAAGAAAGATTGGAAAATGAATAAATAAATAAAGAGAGAAAGAAAGAAAAAGAAACGAACAGGAAATGAATAAATGAGAAAAAGACAGAAAGGAAGCAAGAGAAAGAAAACGAGAAAAAAAGAAATAAAGAAAAGAAATATTGAAAAAAAGGAGAAGAAAGAGAAACGAAAAGAGAAAAAATTGGAAAAAAAGAAAGGAGAAAAAAAAGAACTGTAAAAGGAATAAAAAGAAAGAAGAAAGGAAGAAATCGAAATGAAAAGAGAAAGAAAGCAAGAAAAGACAACAAATAGAGAATCAATAAAATAGAAAGAGGAAGAAAGAAAAAAGAAACAAAGCAGGAAAGGATGAAAAGAAAGACAAAGAAAAAGAAAGCGAGCAAGCAAGCAGAAAAAGAGAGAGAATAACGGAAAGAAATAAATAAAGAAGAAGAAAGAGAAACGGATAGAGAAGAAAAGCAGACAAGACAAAAGGAAAAAGAGAAAAGAGAAAAGAAAGGAGGAGAAAGATAAAAAAGATAAAAAGCGGGAAATAAATAAAAGAAAGGGAAAGAAAGAGAAACAAAAAAGAAAAAAGCGCCAATAAAGCAAGAAAAAAGAAATATAGAAAAAAAGAAGGGAAAAACAGAAACGAGATGAGGAAGAAAGCAGGCAGGAAACAAAGAAAAATAGAGTGTAAAGAGAAAATAGAAACATGAAGGGAAAAAAGAGAGAAAGAAGGAAAGCAGGAACGAAAAAAAGAAAGGGGAAGAATGAGAAACGAAAAGAGAAAGTAAGCGAGCAAGCAAGCAAACAAGAAAGTGCATAGGTAAGCATCACTTCATGCAGACCTCGTGCCTGTTAACTGTGGCGCATACCCCCTTCAGGCATAATTCCTCATCATCGTCAGCCACTGCATGAACAATTGGCACAAAATTCCTCGCAATAGTTGAGCGGATATACCACGCTTCTCAGAAGAATGACGAAAAATATCATAGCAAAAGCCAGCCTACTACCCTAAATTTTTTATTATTTATGTCATAGCGAGCATCAAGCAAGTTTGCTTGCAGTAGTTACCCAATGATTGTTTATACAGGCTCTGAAAGGCCGCTCTTCTAACTTTTGCTGTGACTGTGCTGCGCCTGCGGCGCATGCCTGGCGTTTTTTTTTTTTTTCGGAAGCCTACATGCAAAATGACGTCGTTAGCATTATTTGTTTTATTTTTATTCATTTCGCCATACTGTCAACTCTCTTGTGAGAGTCCTTGCAGAAAGGGTAACGTAACTAGAGAGAAAAAGAACATCATTGGCAAATACACAAACACAGGTTACATCACACTCAAGCAGCACACTCATGCAAATAGTGATCCAAGGTCTATTCAAATTTTGACAGATCGTTCTGTTAATAATATTTCAATTTTTATCATATATGCAGACGACAAAACCATATTTTTTTTCTGACAATAACACTGACTACCTTATCTCTCGTTGTCATTGGGTGGAATACCACTAATGTGAAGTGAAAAGCATATAACAAGCTTGGGTGCTAATTGCATAAATTCTGGTGTATATTTTCAGTGACGTCGACGAAAGCAGAGACACGACTTGCCCAAAATGAAACTGTTTATTTAGCCGAACTTGCGGCTGGTAAACGGAAAGTCAAGTTACAGCGATACACACTGGCACTGATAGCGAATGAAATAAAAAGGAAAATAAGGAACGCGTGTTTCAATATAAGGATATTTCGAGTACACTGACTTCATTGGAGAAATGTTGAATGAGCTGTGTCGTGCGCCTTTCCTAACCTGCCTCGCCGAGTTGGACAGTCACATAACCTTGAATCAGGGATGACCGGAAGACGAGGGTGGCATAATAGACATGTTGGTCAGTCATGATGGAGATGCTATCTGGATAGTGCAACAACACATGGACACAAGGAGAAACGAAGAGGGGGACGAGACAAGTCATTCCTTTGTGTTCATGTCTTGTTGCGCTATACAGATATATCATCTCCACCATGACCGGGAGAAGACGACAAAGCACGCTGTTCGTCTTTTAATGAACTCTTGTATATACCTTTTCCATGTTTGTAAACAGAGGTGGGCGCCGCCGACATACCGAGTAATACAGAGGCGCTTGAAGCGACGTCGTTCGCGTGGGAGGCTCCCCCGACGCGCTGTGCTCGTAGTCAGCTTTGCAGTTGCTGTGCCAGTTGCCACGTAATCATAGAGGGCGGTGGCGAACCTTGCTCTGGGCGGAGCCTATAGGCACTGCGACGTCGCTAGAAGCTCCTCCACATGTCGCTACCACTGTTTACAAACATGGAAAAGGTCTCTACTGAAAGGTGCAATATAAAACGGAAAGATATTTGACAATTTTGTGTCACCTTTATTGTATGAACCGTCAGCATTATTTTCTGCATGCCGTAAAGTTTACGCAGGATTTTTTTTTTGCTAGATGTGGGATGATGATCAGAAGGAGTACTGCTAATTCTGCGAGCGCCTTTGGCACTTTAGCATATTGCTTTCAACCTCGACGCCATATCTCATCTGTTTGGTTGAAATTTATAAAACCATTCATGATCATAAAAATTGATTAAGCCCACAACGTACACCTTGTTTGCCACCAATTCAATGCGGCTTGTGGAGTCCCTGGCGGAGAACGCTGTTATAGACAGGCTCGAAACCCGAATTCGATAATAATCCGTATTAAATTAATCTGCAGCCCACATGTACGGAGCTTTTATATTATTTTAAAGAACAGCCACTATATTTTATAACAATATTTGATATAGTAGTATTATTACCTCAATTGCGCCTACTTTAAAGACGTTCCTGTTTTAGGTTTGGGTGGTTTAAATAAGTTACCTCCCCAAAGCATGCTCAAGCAAAAGATGTAGTTGTGATATACAGTGACAGAGAACCCGATTCAGACGCGGTATGAGGTCCTCGCTTCAATATCAGGTGAAACTCGTGAGCTTTCTTTAATTTGTTCTCCTCGTTTCCAAGACTTGATGCTACCTGTGCACTAGCATCCCCCCTCCTCCTTTCTTGGCGAACTACGAGAGGGTGAAGTGGAGAGAGCAACACTGCTTTCCAGCGATTCTCACGGTTTGTGTAACCAACTCATTTTAGCGACCTACAATTTACGAGCAGGTTTAGTGAATTCTTCTTTGCTGAGCCTCTTATGTTTATCGCATAGTCATGTCACTTAAATGCCCAATGAACTTTGATGAGCCATCTGTTCGTGGAAACAAAATTGAGTGGCAAGAACGCTCGCGCTTTGCTTCCGCACGCAACCCAACCCGCGTGAGCACAGTGTGCTATTTGTGTGTGTGTGTGTGGTACATACACAATAAGAAGAGAGGAGCGGGCTTTCGACTGTGCATGTATTTCTCAGCAATATTACTATGGGACGCAATCACGAAAGGAAAGATCGAAGAACGTGGGCAAATAAAAAATGAAATAAGGTTTCTTTTGATGCACGGTTCCGAAGAGCGCTGCAAATGGCGGCGCGACCGGCTTCTTGAATCAGGTCCACTTGCATACAAGAATAAAAAAAAAACCCCGAAGGCTATCTGGCAGCACGCGGGCCACGCGCGCTTTATATCCTCCTTTGTCCGGCAGCTGACCCGCTGCTGAGCCGCTGAATGCAGCGCGCGGCGCAACAGGCGCGCCTTCCTCTTTTCAGCCGCCGCGCTCCGGGCGGCAATTGTCAGCGGTTGGTTGGTGGCCTGGCGCCACCAACAACAACACTTGTCACGTGTGACGAATCCGGAGGATTTCCAACGCAGCCCGCTGGTCGAATTTCGCCGCGAGACTGTCAGAGCTCGTGTTACGTCTCAGGGAGTTTGGGACAAGCGGCGCGCCGATGCGCTCTCGATAGCGACCACCCACGGATCGCGCGAAACTGGTACACCCTCCCTCCTCAAATCTCTCCGGCCGCCGAGTGGCGCGCCACGGACAGGGGTCAGGCGCTGTTGCGGGCGCGGCCGTGGTTGCGTCTCGGCCGGGCTGCGGTTCCCAGACAGCTGACCACGGCACGGCCACTGCTCTCAGATACCCATCTGTATGAGTGATCCGGAAGAGTTGCGAGTTAGAAAATGCATGTAGCTCAGGCTAGTCAATTAATTTACACGCCACCATCAATGACTGTGGGTCTAATTATGGGGGCGTCATCTCAAGAGGAACTCTGACGGCGAAGTAAAATCATCGCTTTTTTGGACAATGTGCGAGTAATTTATTTATATAGGGTAGTTGCAAAATAATGTATCCGTAATGTATGGGAACCGTACTGACATACAGCCGTGACAGTTTGTCGACCATTGATTTCTCACTGAGGTTAAAATAACTCATTAGTGACCCGTTGAGGCAAGCGTGGTCAAAATAAAATGAGACGTCGCCACAATTCACGTTCCCCTTTATACCATTGCTGCCCCACACGAAGCGATATAGTTCTATTGAGAGGTCAAGGACCGGTGTCAGGGCTGATTGGGTGGAAGGTTGGCGGAGAATGTTGGCTAAAAAAGTTAATTTCGCTCAATTTCTTTTAACTCTTACATGCACACGCTATGAAAGTGGTACCAGATATTTATTAACGTTGTCAGCAACCTTACGTGGGCACTAAATATGCAGCAGCCATACTCAGCAACACTTTTCTTTTTGCTTTGCGCACCACATACGCCCGAGGCCATGGTGTACCCCCCCCCCCCCTTCTCAAAAAAGAAGTAGCCTAGTGATGTCCGAAGAGCAAGCTTCTCGTCAACCTACGTTGGACAGTCACACAGGAGATGTTTTATAAACCAAAGTATTGCTTTTGTAAAATCCTACGTGGAAAGAAGTCATGTCCTGACCGAATTACCACATTCAGTGAAGTTGCTGAGCACATTGCAAAATTGGATAAACCTTACTACGGAAGTCATATCGCATTGTCCTTGTGTGCCTCTGACAGTTCACATGGTATGCGGATCGTTTAACACTGTCAATTATTCCCTTGGTCACTGCATATATCTTCGACCTTCTCTACTAAAGATTGATACATTATGTGTAATATACGTCAATAATGAATAATGTCAAAATAACTTTTATATGTCTATAAACTTTAATGGTGGTGATGATAATGAGACGAGCTTTTCGTCACCAGTATAGGCGTCACGCAATAAAAGACTAGCTACCGATCAATCTTGCACAAGGTTATGATGGAAATTAATGGTTAGTCCCTTTATTCCAGGAATCCGTTGGGAATACTGGGTAAGCGTGGTGTCCTCGAAGATAACTATATGATATTTTCTTTCAGGCCTGCGTATTAATTTCCATTGTGGTTTCGTGCTACGAATGCGAGCATGTGAATTTTTCTCCTTCACAATGGAGAGGTCTATGGCCGTAGTGACATGTGACACAGAATAATTTCACCAGAGAGTGCGCTATAATATAATTATGTACACCTTATTCTCTTCAACAGTGGACGTAAAGCGTTGGAAGCGACACAAATATCATTAGCCTACAGTCGTCATTCCGCTCGGAAGCGACGCAGAAGTGTTCTCGTTTGTTTTACTTTTCTTTTTTAAGACAGACAGACAGACAGACAGACGGACGGACGGACGGACGGACAGATAGATAGATAGATAGATAGATAGATAGATAGATAGATAGATAGATAGATAGATAGATAGATAGATAGATAGATAGATAGATAGATAGATAGATAGATAGATAGATAGATAGATAGATAGATAGATAGATAGATAGATAGATAGATAGATAGATAGATAGATAGATAGATAGATAGATAGATAGATAGATAGATAGATAGATAGATAGATAGATAGATAGATAGATAGATAGATAGATAGATAGATAGATAGATAGATGACGTTAATTAGGTTTTAAGCACATTTTAGATAAACAAATCATAACAAGATGTCTCTATCAGCCTTGCTGTGGGCGTGTACTGTCATTCATGGCTCTCGTAACCAAGTATAGTCCCTAAACGGCATTGTGGTGCAGTGGTTTGGTTTCCGTGCTCTGATCTGGTTCTCCTGGCCCGAAAAAGCGCACTTCGATTGTATATAGGGCATTGTACGTATTAAAGCGAGAGTTCCATGGTGTTCGTTGGAATGAGCAGTTCGGCGTCCTTAATTCCTTGCTTGCGCCCGTTGTTCTGCGGCAGTGTTGGCGGTAACGCGTTACAAGTAACGCCATTACCGTTCGCGCGTTACTTTTTTTCGGTAACTTAGTAACGTACTCGCTACAATTTTATAACTGTAACGGGTAACGTACTTACGTTCTAATTGTACGTGTACACCAACGGGTCCACCACACTGAACACCTCCGCCGCAGCCAAGGCTTTGTCATGCCCCGCCGCGGTGGTCTAGTGGCTAAGGTACTCGGCTGCTGACCCGCAGGTCACGGGCTCAAATCCCGGCTGCGGCGGCTTCATTTCCGATGTAGTCGGAAATGTTGTAGGCCCGTGTGCTCAGCTTTGGGTGCACGTTAAAAAACCCCAGGTGGTCGAAATATCCGGAGCCCTCCACTACGGCGTCTCTCATAATCATATGGTGATTTTGGGACGTTAAACCCTACGTATCAATCAATCAAATTAAGGCTTTGTCATCCCAGACATGGTTATCGCTTGACGATTCAAAGTGGACCCTAAAACCACATCAACTGCCGCAGAGCTTGTCGCTATCCGGGAGGCAATACGATTTGTTGCCGGAGAGCAACCACAAGCCTGTACGATTTTCTGTGATGCCAAACCCACTTTGCAAACCATTAATTGCATCATGAGGCAAAGTCCGTATTACATCTTGGCAATAGATATCGCAGAACTCATTCAGGTTGCTTCAACATATGGCCATTTTATCACTTTCCAGTGGATTCCCGCGCATTGCGGCATGATGGGAAGCGAAGAGGCAGACGCTGAAGCTAAAAATGCCTTAAGCAGTGCCCCTGAAGTACGCATTGCGTTTTCACGAGCTGACACAAACGCCCTGCTTTGCTGCGTGATGCGCTGCTACACACTTCAGCACTGGACCAAACCGGAACGGCGACACCAGCGACTTCACAAATGGGACCCGGAAATGAGGTTTCGCATGCCCCCTAAATTGAAGCGGTACATCGGAAGTACGATCCGCCGCATTCGTCTTCGTGTGGCTTTCACAAGGCGTCACACACACAAATCATCGGTCGCAGTGACACCGGTCCTGATTGTGAACACAGTGATGTGCCAGAAACAATTGAGCACATATTTTGTGACTGCCCAGCATACTCACGTGAACCACAAGCACTTATTTCTTCTACTGAACGATATCGCAGTAGGTCATTAACTCATGAGACCGTGTTGGGCACTTGGCCAGACACCAACAGTGCAACTGTGCTCATAAGAGCGGTTATAGCCTTTTTGGAAGCAACTGTACTATATGCGCGGCTATAACATTTTTTCTCAACTAGAAATAATTCTATATTCTCACCTCTCTATCATCCCATTGTCATCCATTAGTCTTTCCCCTCCCCTTTCCCCTCCCCCAGAGTAGCTGGCTAGAGCAAGCTACCACTCAGGTCGACCTCTCTGCCTTTCTGTAAATAAACCTGTCTATCTCTCTTTTTTTTTCGGTATGGGAGGCGCCTCGTTCAATGGAAGAGGGGGCCGGGCAGGCAAACGGTCATTTGGCGCTATGTATGCCATGTCGGAAAAGAATTTCAGGAGGGGGGGGGGGGGAAGAACGGGCCCAGTGTGCTACCTCTGGCTGCTCCTTGGACTGTCGTAAACGGGCGATTCCACGAGAGATCGGCACGAATCCTAAAAATAACATTTTATATTTGATTATTTCATATATTATGCATATAGGACGCAGCAGCCCGACAAGAAACTCAGTTATTTTTTTCTAACTGCATAATTTACGACGCAAAAAATATCGAACATATTCAACACGCAGGGACTAATTTCATCACCAGTCGTTCTCGAAAGTTAATAATAATGTAACACACAAATATTACCGTTACAAAGAAGACATCTTTTGTACAACATATATGCACAGCAAATAGTGAAGAAACATTGAAACTTGTGAAAGGAAGAAAACTTGTTTTCGATAATGTATAAGCATGAGACTTCCAACACAATATTATACTTCCTACAGAATAGTTGTGACAAAGCTAATGAGACTTATCAGCTCTGTTTTGAAAACAAATTTTGCTCTTTTTTCTCTCTCCGCAACGGCATCTACATTTTCTGTTATTGAACTTCTTAACCAGCAAGGCTGATCTTAGAACACCCTCACATAAACGCTGGCAAGTTTCTGCGGTAATTGTAGAAACAAAAGTTAACGATAAATTTTTATGAACAAATATTTTTTGCGTTACCTGACCATCAAGCAGCTCCATGGCTCGCCATCATAATTTCTGTGTAGGTCGTGTCCACTCATGCACGCTGGCTTCGATGAGGCACGTGCCATACATTTTAGGGGCATAAATGAGACGATAGGAGTGGACCAAGAGACATCTGGTGTCACACTGTGCAAATACCCCCCCCCCCCCCAAAAAAAAACAAAAAAGTGTCATTGCAGGCCTCTGCTCGTTATCGGCAATTTCAGAGGCCAAAGACCACCATTTATGGTTTCGACGATCTCCACTAGAGGGGCTGTTCGGACCCAGATAAGCCGATTACTGTACATTTTTCTTGCGATAGCAATTATACCAACACTCTCGACTAGATTTTGCCACCGGTGTCGGTGTCGCCGTCACTCACCATATATGTATACGTATCTATATACATGAAAATGCGAGAAAGAAACAAATCCAGAAAAAAGACTCTGGCGCGCGGAATCAAACTAGTGTCATCCGCATCGTAAGCGCGAGGCATGGAAGAAAAAAAGGTAAGAGAGGGCATGCCCAGCCGGCGCGCTACGTGAAAAATGTGGCGGAAATGACGTCATGGCGGCCATATTCACTGGGCACAATGGCGGCGCTGTTGTGGTCAAGTGTTGCGCAGTGGAGCTGGTCTAGCAGTGAGCGGCTGCAACTGACGGTGGCATGTGTGCCTCCTCAGGTCTCGTGCTCAGCCGTGGCGGACAATATCCGTGCTCTGCGCCGCGTTATTGGTTACGCAGTGCTCTCCTGGCAGTTACTGTACTCTTAGCAACGTTTACAAATCCCTTTGTCCATCACGGGGTTTCAACAGTGCGTAGAACGAGTGCATATATTCCATGCGTCGTGCGGCGGATGACGTGGATGAAGCAATTAGTGTTTAGCGAAATTGCGTTGGGCACCATGACGAAGCTGAATGACGACGAACGCATTACAGGTCAGTGACGGTTGGGCAGTGCCCCAGCTTGTGACAACGGACGACGCTGTTCAGCCCAGCAAGACTCAATGAAGACCATGTGCACATACGTAGTTTCGTATTGTGTGTGTACAGTAACAACTTGCATGTGCGTATTAAAATACCTTTTCTGTTCCGCTTCGTATACTCTTCCTCAGCATTGCATGCAATCTCAACGTAACAGCAACTGCGTTCAAGAGTCACTTGCACCGTGCTCAAAGTCACCACGGTCGCAGAATGCTGACGCCGGTGAGAAATTTAACGCGGAACACGGACACAGTGGCCGGACGCTGCGTCGGCCGCGTGGTGGAATGCAACCGTAGAAAGCGGACTACCTATCGTGTTTTCTGTACAGTTGCTGAATTAATGGCGTGAAAACACTCGCCGTTGCCAGTGCATGTAGCGTGCGTTCTCTCGTAGTTGCTTCGTTGTCGGCGAGCTGTTACTCGCTGTTAATACTCGGACGAAATGATTTCGCCGAAGGTGTCGCGCTGGCTCAGAGCGTTGAGCCCCGTTCCATTAGTTTCGGATCGTCACGACACGCGCGCTGTGCAGCTCACGTGCTTTCCAAGTCGGCGAGAGAATTGTGCCTTCTGCTTTACATTTGAATGTAAACAAGAGAGGAGAATTTGCCCAGTCAATATGGCCGACTTCCGGCTTCATCGCGCCTTCACAACGAGTGACGTCAGGGCCTCTCCTACCTTTCCTTCCTTCGTGGTGCGAGGCGTTAACCACTGAGCCACCAAGGAGCACGCCCTTCATCATGAGGTACTGCGCCGTGCTCCCAACCAGGTTGCAGAAATTAGGTGCCTTTTCTCATCTTCTAAACACTACCACCACCATCTTTCAAACTCCAAGGTATTTATATCTACCACTTACCGCTGCTTAAGGGAATCTCGGGGGGTATTATAGTGTTTTCCGCATTACCAGCAAAATGGCGCAGTGAGCGCGCCTCACCACATCGCGCGGCGACGTGCTCTCATCCTCCACGCGTACTTTGCCCCGCTTAGAGGAGGGGGGCGACGCTTCCTCGCGCGCCCTTATCTCGCAGTGGGGAGAATCATACGTCTTGGCTGGCTTGATGCTTTACCTAGAATGACTCTGTTGTAGTTACCGGGCACACAAAGGTTACTGCAATCATTACAGTCTCCGTTTGCGAAAAGGGCGCGCTTTTCAGACACAGCGAAGTAACAACTGAGATGCTTATTCGCGTGGTTATGTACCTCTGAGTAGGTTTCGTGTGTCATTTGTGCATGAGAAACGCGGGGCACGTTTTGATCGGCTTTCCATTCTGCGTGTGACCTTCCGATTTGTTGCTATCGCATTCATTACTTCGTCTTTGCGGCAAAGCTGTGACTTTTTTTAGAGTTCAGTGATGATTTCTGTATGGTTTGCGTGAATGATTGAATCTGATATTCTGTATAATGTTGCATTGAGAAAATTGGCTTCACCATGTGCCACAGAATCACAAGTCATCACATGTAACTCTACAAGCAACATTAAGCCACTATAACATTGCTAAGGTCCTGTACATTTGCTCAAATATTGCTCGTTAAACGAGCATATTGATTGCAATCCTTGTTTAGGTTAAAAGTTTTTTGTGAAACATAAATTAGAGATATAAAAAATCTTATTGTGGGTTCCAATAGCAAAGACACACTGATTAAAGTTTATGATTGTGTAGTAACGGCAGAGGTCACGTCTGTTACTTTTTTTTTTTGGTAATGGATAGAACACTGCTCTGCGTCGCGATACAAAGTATGTTAGAAAGCTAAAACTACCTTCTCGTGTACGGTGAAAAAAAAAACCTGAAAAACAAAAGGAACGACAGAAAGATCCTATTTTTTCAATATATTTTGTTCCTTGGAGCCTAATGCAGCTTCTTATATTACTTATCATAAAATAACGCATTTAGCACAGCTGATTTGTTTGCCTGAACCAAACATACTTTTTAAAAAGGTTTGCTTGAGTCACAAACGATGTGTGCCATTTTAAAATAACTGCCGACGGATTTCGTATGAGGCAGACACGTAGTCTCAATTACGAGAGAGATATGTCTACTCATCAGGCCAGTCTGCACATACATTATACATTACAGCAGAGTTGTTACTCGGATATGTCACGTAGCGCCGGGTATCCTGTCGCTTCTCGCATGTTCGATCTAATGCGGCTATCAGCGCTCATGTGATTTCCAGAACCGCGATGCAACACCATGGTGCTTCTTTGAAGCTACGCTTACGAAAGGCAATTTCTCCCCTGAGGAGAACACTCCATGGGAACCTTTTCTGTAAAAAAAAGAAAAAAACATCAAAGGACAATATCTATTGGACTACAGCAAAAGCTTTTCACAAAATCAGTAAACAGAAAACAACAGAAAAAAAAACAGTTCGCATGCCCTAAAGATAACTGTTTCTCCTCTATTTTTAAAAGCATATTATAATACAAAGGGTGAGGTCCCACTTTTTTTATAATAAAGCAACCAACACAGCAGTGTATACACGTGACAGGCAGGCCGAGTTACGTGTGCAAGATTCTCGGTGAGTAGCGATCAAGAATCAACGAAGCTGGCCACCCCACGAAAGTTTGCCGCGCGAGTGGTTCGCCCATGGCCAACACCAAAGCCCGCGGTCATTCGTGAGTGTGGTACGGCGAACAGAAGCGTGTCTCAGCAATCGTGTTTGCCCGTAAAGTGTACCTCTCTCGGAAGCACAGCCTTTCGCAAGCCAGTCAGTCCTCTGTTTTGCTTTTCATCGTTATTTGCGCTAGAAGGGTCGCCACTGGGCTTGTAATAGACTTGTGCGGTTGAATGCTATTGCTTACCTGTTGATATGTTCGCGATTCTTTCTAACTAACCAACGCCTTCAAACTGTGAACACATCTTTCCCACGGGTCTTCTCTTTAACATCAGCGGATACATGAATTTTTCAATACATGGTCACGTTAAAAGACTCCTTGTTTAACAGCGTCCGCCGCCGTGGTGTGGCGCTGGCCGTGCAATCGGCTGCTGAACAGAAGGTTGCGGGTTCGATCTCCGTCGCAGCGGTCGCATTTTGTTGGAGGCGACATCTGTGGTCCGGGCACTGTGCAATGTCTGTGCGCATGAAAGAACACGAAATGGTCTGGATTTTCTGAGCCCTCTGCTGCGGCATCTCTATTATTATTATTATTATTATTATTATTATTATTATTATTATTATTATTATTATTATTATTATTATTATTATTATTATTATTATTATTATTATTATTATTATTATTATTATTAGCTGAAGGGCTTCGTGTGTTCTCAGAACGCTGGTTTCCATAAAGAGACATTTTTCTCCATTCTCTTCAATCCATACAAAGCCCGATCCCGGGTGACATACCCCCGAATGCAGAGATGTTACTTGGCTCGCGACTTCAACTTAACTTGAGCAAGTCGGCGCGAAGCAAGCAGCGGACTTCAAAACGCCCAAGTCAGCCTTCGCGTTCCATAGATGCTCAGGCTGTCTTGCTTGGTCAAGTCAAGAACGAGCTTCAAAGCAGAAACACGCTGCTCGCCTGCTAACGAGGGTAATAATGAAGTTGTTTGCGTAAGGCACGCATTACACCAAAAAAAGACCATACGTTTTAAAATAAATATAAAAACGACGGGCCACAAGCATATTCTTGCCATTTTACGGCTAACGAGCAGCGCGTGGTGCCTGCCACCACAGCGATGCGCAGTGTTGCTTCTGTAAAGCGTTCGTTGCCCGCTGGTTTTAGTGGCCACCCAAATGCGGCGCGTTTCTCCACGGTTGCTTGTTTGGAGGAGAAACAAGCATCGCGTTGAGTTCTTTCGTCGTTTTTTTTTTTTTCTCAATCGAACGCCATGACATGTATTTGTGCTGACCTGGCTCACGATGTGACGCGATTTTCACGGTATTTGCCTCTGTTCGCCTGTGTGCATGCCTGTAATGGGCTAGGTCGCAGTTATTATGAAAAAAAAAAACAAGTTCTGGGAACAAATGTGATTCGTTTCCTTTTGTTGAGCTTGGTAAACAAGAGAAAAAGCGGGGGTCAGGACATTGCCCTCAGCAGAATTCTGTCTCGCGGGGTGCAGCAATGTATCGCTGCATGATGGTGACGCGGATTAAAAAACCCGTGATAGGGGCACCTCTTTTGTGTGTGTGTGTAATTTTACGTAGCGTTGTGCTACAAGCGATGCCTTTCTGAGCGAGAAACAGCGCCCTAGACGGGACGAAAGGATAGACGAGGCACACGAACACAGCACCGAGTCAATTTTTTTTTTTTACCGAAAGAGACGGAAAGTGTCCTCGTGTTATAGAAAAACAGAAATAGCCTTTGCGGTTACGGAACACTTCGGCGTTGTCGACACCGGGGCTATTAATACGCACGTGTGTGTAGTCGACACAACCTGTCACGCAAGGGAACTCAGCCACTTCATAACAGTCCGCCGGCTGCGGAAAGCGCACCAGCATCGCGTACAGGTGCTTTGCGATGAGTAGCGTAACTTTTCCGACTGCACGGCACACTGACGACTACGGAATGCGGACGAAATTTCCGGTGACTGGCTGGAATGTGCCAGCGCTGTAAAACCTGAGAGCCATCAGTAGCTGTAACACTGGATGCACGGGCTGTCTTCGGTTGTCCCCACTTTCACGGAGCGGCAACATAACGAGCAGCTGCCCCACGGCGTTCTTCATGAATCTGTACCTAGCGTGGAATTGTTGCTCGTCGTACAACTCCATCGGATTTCCTTGGTCACGTAAAGCGGTTCCAAGAACGTTCGGCAGGCAGTGCGCCTCAAAAAATGCTTCGCTTATGGCGAGGCAAGCAAACTCAAAAGCGGCCACCTTTCACGCGACGTCCATTCGAGAGGCGGCCATGTTGGAATAACACGTCAAGTCGCTTTCAAGCAAGCCCCGCAGCTGACTTGAAACTTGTCCTGACTTCGACCGAGCCAAGTCGCCTTCAAGTCATCCGCAAGTTCGAGAACGATTTATGGCGACCGGCAAGACAGTCTTGAGTCAAGAACGAGTCAAGTACGAGTCAAGTTACATCTCTGCATTCGGGGGATAGAAACCGCCGAAGTCCTTCACTTGCCAGATGTGCACGCGACAGCCACAAGCCCTGCTTCAACCATCGATTCTTCGCCGGTGTCATTAAAACGCGTCAAAGTATGCTGGCCGCGCGTATGCTATAGCTTATGTGTGTGGTCGTTGAGATCTACAAGGTACAGTGGCATAGCCCCTTTACTTTTCTTTTTTTGCGAGGGTGAAGGGGCGTTCGGTCAGACTTTATGCATGTTCGTGCTTGCATTTGTATGTGTGCGTGTACGAGGTTGTTTCAAGAAATGTGTTCACTATAATTGAAGAATTACAGAAAGAAGGTATCTGCGCGTTACCTGTGGCGTTTCTTTTACTGTAGCAGAAGTCATCTCCGAGTGCGTACAAGCATGAATTATGGCAGTAATAAAAAATTTTGAACAATTAACTTTTTGACTAGTGTATTAAGCGGTCGAGCCAAATGGGCTAATTTAAGTCCTTCCTGCGAATAATGCCCCACCGCAGTGGTCTAGGGGGTAAGGTACTCGTTTGCAGACCCGCAGATCGCGGAATCGAATTCCGACTGCGACGGCTGAAGTTTCGGTGGAGGCGAAAATGCTGTAGGCCCGTGCGCTCAGATTTGCGTGCACGTTAAAGAACCCCAGGTAGTCAAAATTTCCGGAGCCCTCCACTACGGCGTCTCTCATAACCATATGGTGGTTTTGGGAGGTTAAATCGCACATATCAATCAATCAATTCCTGTAAATAACACATAGCCACTTCGAAATTTCTGAAAGGCAGCCTTTGGTTATCATCGTGGGGCCAGGAGATTTGGCTAATTCATCAGGCGACACCGAAAACGCCCTCAATGACAACGTTTCCCTCGCATCGGAGGAGGAGGATAAGCCAGCGTCAATAAGCAGCCATGCGATAAGAAGGTGCTGCCACGGAGCGAAGTATGTAGGTGGAAGTTGATAACCACGAGGGAAACAGTGTCGTCATTGAGGGCTTTTTCGAATTGAATGGTAGATGCGCTGTATGATGCATCGGTTTCGACTACTAAGTTAGCCAAATAACAGTGGACACATTTCTTGAAACACCCTGTATGCAAAGGCCACATTGTCGAAATTTTTCAAGTAAATTTGAACCCTTACCGCTGTCCCCCCCCCCCCCCCCCGTGGCTTGCGCCACAGACTTAGCGTAGAGAGCGGCTGCTAAGATGAAGGGCAGATTGTTTTCTATTATTGTACACGTCAAATTTTCGTATATGGAACGAAGTTCACTGAGTGACGAATCTCCCTGATAGCTACTATTCCGGCATAACAAGATCGTGCTTACATTGGCTGAACGAGCATATCATTAGATTCACTTGCCCCAATATTTCCCTTCTCGAACGTCATGGTGGCGGAATGCGGCCGCCGAGGCCGAGAACCTCGCCCTCGTGCTTAGCTCTAGAATCGTTGTGTGTGCGCAGTTTCTTTTTTCGTGCAAGTACGCGCATGGACATTTAGTGCTCGCTCGTGGTGTCTGCAAGCGCGCACCGACTCTCTGCTCCCGCGGCCATAGTGCGAAGCTCCGGCGACGCCCCTGGCGGCCGTATACGGTGGCCGAACCGCCCGAGGCCGTATGCCCCCAGTTGCTGGTCGCGGCGCCACAAGCGGCGGCGAGTCCTCGGTCGGGGCCTTGACCACCACGCCTTTGACCGCCCCTGCCCCGGGCCACGTCCACGCCCAGCCACCCGGGGCTATGCGTGCCACTCGCAGCCTTGCCTGCCACAGACGCGGCGGCGACGGGGCATCCTCGCACCACCGACCGCGGCGGCAGTAGCTTGACTGGCAACAAGTTAATCGAGACCGCAGACGCGTGCCCCTTCTCCGTCTGCGTCGCGTAGCGCATGCGAGGGAGTCGGTTCACGCACGGAAAAGCCACTCCAAATGCTGATGAACGAGACAAAATAAATCGGCGGCGTCAATTCGAGCAATCATTTGAAGGGGCTCCAAATGTGATGAACCGTTCTCGTTCCTCGACACTCGGTGTTGCTGCCCCTGGGCGTTGCCACGTACGGGAGCCGCTTACACGTGTTCAATGAAAACACAAAGACTAGCTATTAGGATGCGACCATTTACACAGGTCCACTGTCTATTCACACACGAGAATCTTTGGCCATGGGCGAGGTTTCGGCAGACGGCGGCTATATCACCTCAGGTAATATTGTTTCTCGCTGTTAAACTTGCTTTCTTTTAATAACAGCGGCGTTGTTTATGCTCGATGTAGCGCCATTTGCTGACCGCACATAGCTGTAGAGCCGGGGGAGACGAGAGTTGAGAGAGAGGAAGGCATAGCATAGGGCAACGGCAAAACAAGTGGAGGTGAGTAAATGCATAGTACAATATGGTAAGTGGACGTGAAAGTGAGGATGCGGAGAAGGGAAAGGAGTATAGTAGGTTAAAGCGTAGTATAGCTATGAATAATATACTATAACAAGGGAACGGGAAAGGTGAGTGAGGGTGAGTAGTGCTATGAATAGGGGGGGGGGGGGTGTATAACACATCAAGGGTTAGAGAAAAAACTGATGGTGACAAGAGTAGTTAGAGTGAGGAGGATGGTATAATGTACAGTATAGTCACGTATAGTATATCGAGGTGTGCAAAAGAGAAGTGGGCATGATGGAAAGGGTAAAGCATATACTGTATAATATAGCAAAGGGTAATAAAGGCAAGTGACGCAGAAGGAAAGGTGGGAAGAGGCTAAAGCATAGCATGCTTAGTGTAGTACTATGCAATGTAATTTAGGGTGAGGACGAGCTTTGGGGAGTGGGGGGAGGCGGAAGAGAAGATAACGGAGAAGAGGGTAAGTAATAGCATAGCTATAATGTGTAATGTGGTATAGCAAGGTGTGAGAAATGGGAGAGGGGATTATGAGGAAGGAAATGAGGGGGAGAGTATATTATAGTTTGTAGAAGCGAGGGTAGGAGCGAGGCTAGTTGGAGTTTTCAGTCATGTTAGGTAAGGCCACCAGCTCCGTGGTTTCCTCAATCTTCGCACCACTATGCGTAGATGCCCAATTTTCGCTTCCTCTCTTGAAAATGTGCAAAAAAAAAAAGACTAGGCAAACGTGTGCAGTTTTGTTCCCATGGCTTAAATGAAGCTATAGATGTGCGGAGATCTTTTCCCTGAGTTCCATTCAAACAGCGCCTGTATAGAATACCTGACTACGTCTATCGTCCCGCCCTCTGGGATTAGGCCAACGCTTGGCCTCGGTAATAGTAGTGACTACACCTACGAGCTGCTGCACAGTCGCACATAATTCATAAAGCTGCGTACAAGCCTTCGCACTACGGATATATATTTTGCGAGAAACGGCTCGAGTCTAATCGTTTCAATTGCATAATGCAATGATTTAACGTCACCTGCTTTTGTCCCTCGTTAACCATACCTCACGACTAACCCTGGAGTGAATGCCATTCGATAAACTTGGTAATTAGTCTTGTCTCACGCCACTGGCCCGAATGGCATGAAATATAAACCGGGCGTTAGTGGCTTAGGCAAACACGTCATAGTCTCCATCGGCACAGTGTACCAACGCCATAAGCTCGCGAACCTTACAAGCATCAGGAGTCGGCAAAGGCGGTTGATGAATCACCGTCAAGCAAAAAATAAAATGTCACGTAGTTTAGATTGTCGCATTTTAAAATTTAATTACCTCCCTCTCAAATCCTATAATCATATGTTGGTTTTGGGACGTTAAATCCCAACATATCTATATATCTATATCCTTCGCAAAACATCTCGCAGGCGCAGCACATTGTGAAATGATCAAAGTCAACGTCGACCGCCGCGAGACCAGAGAAAGGATAGCCAGTGGCCACTCTGCCAGCGCGTCTTTAACCTTGCGCCCCGCCGCGGTGGTCTAGTGGCTAAGGTACTCGGCTGCTGACCCGCAGGTCGCGGGATGGAATCCCGGCTGCTGCGGCTGCATTTCCGATGGAGGCGGAAATGTTGTAGGCCCGTGTGCTCAGATTTGAGTTCACGTTAAAGAACCCCAGGTGGTTGAAATTTCCGGAGCCCTCCACTATGGCGTCTCTCATAATCATATGGTGGTTTTGGGACCCAACATATCAATCAAATGAAATCGGCGATAACCTTGCGTAGGCGCAAGCACGAATTTCGGAAATGGGGCGAAAAACAGATATGCATGCAGCAACACAATTGTCGGACGAATCAGGCTTGAGAGAACAGCACGGCGAGCGTTCGTATGTTGATTGAAGCGACGCTTCGGATGGCACACTGAACAAGCGAATCTAGAAACAAGGTGCTCGAAAAGACAGCTCTAGCTTTTACCGGGTTGAACAGAGATGTCGGGTAAGAAGATAGACGAAGACCAAATTCAGGGTGTCTGGGAGGAATCGCGTGGCAGTTATATGGGTCATTCCCAGTGGTCGTTCGATCTCGACTCTGAGTTGATAGCATGAAACTTTATATACGTATTAATAATCATCATCATCAACCAGACCATGCCTACTGCAGGAGAAAGGCCTCTCCCGCCAGTCAACTCGGTCCTGTGCTTGCTGCTGCCACTTTATATCCATGGCGTATTAAAATAAATTAATAATACACCGCTGATAATATGGCATGGTGCTCGCCATTTGGAGGCGCTTTTGTCGTGACGAAGGACTTCTGTGTCCCTAATTTCGTTCGTTCTGCACCAACCTGCAGATGAGAAATCTTTCGACAGGGAATCTCTAACACTACGACAAGGGTGGATGACATTTTCTGTTTAACAGTTTCTCATCCTTTCAAGCCTCTTTTCTCGTCTGTATCTTGTTTGGATACCAACCAGTGTAGTGTTATGCAACTTATGGGAACATATCCCGTAGCATATAATGGTCAGAGTGAACTCCACAGTTCTAGTGCAAGGCAGCAATAATTGAGTTTGGGAGGGCATGTCGTTCGCACGCAGCATCTTGACCGGCGCTGCGCGACTTGGTCGCGAGCTCAATCCTGACCGCGAGGGCGGCGAAATGCAAGTAACTAGAAAGGTAACTCGGATTTCTGTCTTAATATCACAGATTAATCCGGTGTCACAGCGTGCCTCGTGACCAGCCCGTGGTTCATACATGCGAAAACCAATGATTTAATCTAACCTTAAAGCTGAGTCGCCTCTGCAGCAAGCAGGCAATGCTCTTTCTCCTCAGTTTCCCCTACGGAAGATAAAGTACGGACTACACCGCTACGCGCATATATGCCGATCGAAGCTCCCGCATTCAGTAAACACGCGATTTGTGGCAACATATGCGAGGTCTCTATATGGGGAACAACTCGCGTTAAAATGATATTATTGAATACGGGGTGGCATATATACATATATCTATATATATATATATATATATATATATATATATATATATATATATATATATAGCGGTCGTGGTAGCTCAGTGGTAGAGCATCGAACGCGTTATTCGAAGGTCGCAGGTTCGCATTTTGCCCACGGCTAGTTATCTTTTCACCCACTTTTCTTTCTTCTCATTTACATTGCAATTGGCCTAATAACTTACACTTCTTTCCCTTTATATATATATATATATATATATATATATATATATATATATATATATATATATATATATATATATATATATATATATATATATATATATATATATATATATATATATATATATATTGAATGTCGCGCAGCGATTGCGTACGCCCAAAGAACCGTAATTGAAGAGCTTCGCCAAAGCAGCTCCGGGCAGCCGCATGATGCGGGTCGCTCGGTCGGTGGGCGGCCTCCCTGACGCGCGCTGACCCCGGCCAACGCCTGACGTCCAAATTGCATCTTTGGTGCCGTGCGTAGGTGTGAGGGGCCGGCGGGGCGTCGTCATCGCGAGACGCTTCTTCCGGCCGCCCGCGCCCAGTTGCTCGCCGGCGCTGTAGTCGCGGCGATCGTGCCTTGCACGCACATCCTGAGAGATACATGGGAAGCACAGACGTCCGCTCCTTTTTGATATCGGCTGCATTTTGTTTTTCTATTTCACTTCGCGGAGAACGCTGTTTGCAACGAGGATTATTTTTGTAATAGAGCTTCTTCCTTCGTTTTTCTTTTTTCGGCGTCTGGAGCAGGTATCGTTGCGTTTGTTATCTTTGACCCGGTCCTTTCGAGGGCGGGGTGGGGGTGGACGCTCACCGTGTAGGCCATCTGACAAAAGTAGGGCCATCGAGCAAAAGTAAAAATATCTTGAAAAGTGTTGTAATACGAGTACAATGGTCTTCTTGGCAAAGAAGTGGCTTGGAATTATGTATAAAAAAAAGAGACAGATCCGATGTACCAGGAATCGATGCTCGGAAAAGCGTGCGGACTGAAGATAACTGTAGTGTAACTTTTTTTATATATGTACAAGTGTTGCACACACATACATATGTTGAACAGTGGTATATTTTGTATGTAATCAGTTGTTTACCGTTGCGTAACGATGTTTATAGCAACATACAGTATTACCAATACCACAAGCGGTAAGCTGATGTAGCGATTGTTCTTGCGAGGATGGTAGCACTGGCTAGCGCTACGTAGACAACAGCAGTGAACGGTGCTTAGGAATACAACTGACGTTAGTCCGACGTGACACCTGTATCTAGAAGTACATTATAAAATTAAATAGCTAGCACTGAAACCACGAGTGGCATTTCACCAACATTACGTCTGCACAGGCTTTGACCTAAACACTTTCCAAGACCTGGCGTGGATCTGTGGTAGAATATACGTACCTGGCTTTCACAAACAATTAGCGGGTTCGGTTCATGCTTGGACCCTGATGTTTATTCTTCGCACTCACGGGGTCAACGCTTCCAATGTCAATTTTTCTTAACCCTCTCCCATTTATATTACCAATGTCTGTTCTCACTGCTCCTGGGCATATATCACTGTCAATCACCTGAGGCGCATACTGCGGTCTGTTTTTTTTTTTTTTTCGGGTATGTTCAACACGCGTCTGAAGAAAATCGTGTGACAACGTACGCGACGGAATTTTCGCGTTATTCATGTCATGACCAGCCAGACATATTTGTCAAACCCTCTTTACCCATAGAGGTGCACACGCGGGGAGGGGTGAGGGGGGGGGGGGGGGGGCTCCCTAGCTGGCAGCGCTGGGCATGCGGCCAACTTAGCGCACTCTTCAAGGTGTACTTTTTACTCCGGATTAGCACCACTGTTCTTGGATTATTAGGGAAGAGCAAGGGGGCAAGCCCCCCTCCTAACTATGCGCCCGCCTGTGTCGCAGTGGCGACAGCTTTGGCTCAGAAGGGTGCATACCTATAGGGGCTTCTTTATTTCTTTTTCCTAGCTGTTTTTGTGGCTTGGATATAAATTTTTGCGGATTCAGCTAACATTTTATTTGGAGAAGTATTGGCAGCTTTGAAAAAGAAAGCGCATGAGGACGTGCAGCAGTGATTCAGCTAGCAATCACTCCCAGCCACGCTTGCGTGCATCGGTACAGAATAAAAGTTTGCTCGTTAGCTGCGATTTGAGAGCGCGTAGATAAATTCCAGACGGTCTCGAGATTAGTCCGGATCTCATAATAACTACTTCAAATTAAGCGGCTCTCGATCTTCTGTGACCTTTTGCTTGCAACGTCCACACACAGCCCTGCATATAGTTTGCTCTAAAAGGCGCCGCTATGTCGGTTTGTTTTTGTAAAGCTGAAAGAATCTAGAAAGCGGAGGAGCAGATACGTGCTCAATCGATCTCGACGCTACGGACGCCTCTTCCTATATACACTCGTATGCCCCGAATCCTGCCAAGCTGGCAATGACTTCTTCGTGTTTCGTTTCGACGACTGTTATTGCGTGACCACGGAGCGCATTCCTCTTGCCAAAAATGATTGGTGGAGTTTGAGCAGCATCGTGTCCGAATTGTGCCCCCCCCCCCCCCCTGTCTCACTGAAACGGCTGCTGTAGCGCGCTTGTGTGACCCCGGTCAGACAGCGTTCGGTTGTATGAATGCTGCAGTGGAGGAAAGCAGAGCGGGGGTCATTCTGTTATGGGTGTATTTGTGTCCCTGAGAAGCGGCGAAGCGCCACACATTATAATAATGTGTCCCCCCCCCCCCCCCCGCCTTTGTCGATTACGATAGAAAACAAGGTGCGGAATGGATTCAAGAATGAAATGAAGTGATGTCATGCTTTTAACGACGGCCTGCCATTGGCCGGACATACATACATACATACATACATACATACATACATACATACATACATACATACATACATACATACATACATACATACATACATACATACATACATACATACATACATACATACATACATACATACATACATACATACATACATACATACATACATACATACATACATACATACATACATACATACATACATAAGGCCGAACAAATAGTGAGTAATAATGAGAATAAGGTTAAACGGCTTTTATTCAAGCAGCCACTGCTAGTATTACGCGAAAACGTTAATTTCTGGTGATTCATGCGATTTCCGCTGGACGGTGGTTCCACTCGATTGCGGTGGTTCCACTCAATTGCGGTGCACGGTAAAAGTGATACGGAGAACATCTTTTCGTTTCTTAATGGAGCGGCTAGTTTTTGACGTGGATGCTCCGGCGGGAGAGTGAATGTATGGCGAAGAGTGAAATGATTGTATATGCTGTGAAACAAGTTCAAACGGGTGAGCTTTCGAAGCGTACTCAAAGATGGAAGGAAAGGATTACTTTCATGGCTGATGTGCTAGCATTGCGATTGCGGTTATAGAGGGGGTGAAACGAGTCGAGTCAATTTGAACAAGTGCTAAGGCAGTGATCAACCTTTTACGATAACATTTGCGCTATCAATTTTATGTGACCCCCTTTTTCCCTCTACCGCCCTGTGCGCACGCCCATGGCCGCCCCTGTTTATGCTTAGCGCTGCAGAGTGAACACTTTTATGCTGTACCGTGAAAGTAAACGTGGGAATCACGGTTTTCTTGCGCTGAGAAAGAAATGGATAAACACAAAGCGTTGCATCAGAACAAAATATATTCATTCAATAAAATAATGAACACAGGAAACGAGGAAGGAAACAAGATAGCTGTTATGTCTTCGTTTCTTGTCTTTGTAATTTTATTGGCAAGAATTTTTTTTTGATGCAGTGCACCAACTAGCCCAACAACGAGTGTTATGACAAAACGTTGCGCACGATTGAGAAGTGATCCACTGGTGCCAGCTAGATAGCTTTCCGCTTCAAATTGCAAGACACTGATGTGATACTGGCGCGACGCGCCTTCATTCAAACTTCGTCACTTCGCCACGAGGAGCTTAGGCGTGCGCCCAAGGGGGCACTAGGTGGGGGGAGAGGGGCTTTTCCTAGTCAGTGAAAGGGGGGTGCCCGAAGCTAACCCCATACACTGATATAAAAGGGAGGGGGGGGGGCACTGCGACTGTTTGGGGGAAGCCAGTTCCATACACTGACATTATACGTATTGAGGCGTTGCGACAAATCTTCGCCCCTCCCCCCGTCCCCCCCCCCCTGAAGGGAACCCTCCGCACGCCTATGACGAGGAGTATCGGTCCGAGTGACCTAACAAAGCAGCCACGTTTCATGTGCACCCGGCGCGATTGGTTTCGACATCGCCATTGCTAAAATTTGACGATGAATATCTCGCATGACGTGCAATTGTTGTGATTTTATTAAAAAATCGTTTGCTATAAATTACGGTGATCTACAACGTTCCCCTATAGTTCAATTATGAAAATGTGTTCAAATTTTTCAAATATGCAATTTAAATGTTATATCAGCTGAGAATCCGTGGCGGCCTCTGCCACGGATTCTCATCTGCCACACTTCTAATCAGAGGTCGTATAATAAGACCACGTGGTACATGGCACCAACTGGCTGAAAAAATGTGTTCCACACTCGCCGTCATGACTACTGGTGGCGCTGACGGACGCTTCCAAGTTTAAATACAGATATATACCCAATAAAGTGGACGGAAGGATGACCACCGCGGTAGTTCAGTTGTTCGAGCATCGGGCGCGTTATTCAAATATCGCAGGTTGCGCCCCTGTCCGCTGCAAGTTATTTTTTCGTCAACTTTTCTTTATTCTCATTTACATTACATTTGCTATACTAATAACATCACAGTATAGGGCTATACTTTCCTTCGCATTACTGACTGTTAGCTTTTATTAATTAAGAAGAACATTATTAGTCAACATTTAGAAAAAATGGCAGATCCCACGCACGGTGGGAATCGATTATAGGCGAAGCATGAATGAGGCAGGTTGATATGTCACTTTAAAATCACTACGGCGTTACGAGGTGGAGATAAATTATGTCTTACATGACTTACATGTCATGATTATCATGTTTGGATGAGTCATTTACCTTCGTCATCTATCCACGTCACGTGATGCCAAATTTAGTATATGTGAACCTAGCGAAACGGCCGCGAGCACTCTGAACGTGGTATATTGTCATGTTCTTACCTGACAGGCTTGACATGATTATCATGTTTGCACAAGTCATATACCTTCGTCATCCATTGACGTCACGTAACACCCAATTTGGTATGTGCGGAGCTAGCAAAACGGCCGTGATTGCATCATGAAGGACCCAATATACTGCAACGCAACGTTGACGCGCACGCACGCTGGGCACAGCGACACTATGTGTCAGCAACACGTGAGAACTCTATAGTCTGACGCCAGGCGCGACCAGCGCGACCAGAGTCCGTCGGTGCGGTCCGACGCAAACCGGCGCGAAATGCGGCATGCTGCATTTCACACCCACTACGTTACCCAGCCAGCACTACGTCTGCCTCTTTTCGTGACACCCCGCCGCGGTGGTCCAGTGGCTAAGGTACTCGGCTGCTGACGCGCAGGTCGCGGGATCGAATCCCGGCTGCGGCGGCTGCATTTCTGGTGGAAGCGGAAATGTTGTAGGCCCGTTTGCTCAGATTTGGGTGCACGTTATAGAACCCCAAGTGGTCTAAATTTCCGGTGCCCTCCACTACGCCGTCTCTCATAATCATATGGTGGTTTTGGGACGTTAAACCCCACATATCAATCAATCAATCTTTTCGTGACGGAGGTATGCCGGACGCGCTGAAACGCGCATGCGTCAAAGCAACGCAGCGCAGCGCGCCTGCGAGTATATGGCAAGACCGGCTACTGGTGTGGCAACGCCGGCGTGACGCGACGCAACGAACGCCGGCGCGCACGCACGCCGAGTCACGTCGAAGTGTATTGGCGCCTTTACTGTGGCATGTAGTCATGTTGTCACATGACAAGCATCTCATGATTATCATGTTTGCACCAGTCAGATACCTTGGTCATCCATAAACGTCACTTAATGCCAAATTTGGCATATGGGAAGCTAGCAAAACGGTCGCGATCGCATCATGAGTGTGGCATGTAGTCATGTTGGTACATGACACGCAAGTCGTGACTATCACGTTTGGATGTGTCATTTACCTTTGTCATCCATTCACGTACCGCAATACTAAATTTTGTAAATGTGACGCTAATGAAATGGCCACGAGCGCATTATGAGCGTGACATCAGTCATGTTGTTACATGACACGCATGTCATGATTTTTATGTTAGGATCTGTCGCTTGTGTTCACCATGCCATCATGTCATACTATACCAGTTTTGCAACATGTCATGGGAACGAAACCCCCGCAAGAGCAGCAAGACCATGAAATGTACATTATTACATTCATGACATACATATCATGATTTTCATGTTATGACCAGTCAAATATGGTCGTCATACAGTCATGTTATACCATACCAAGTTTGGTATCGATACCATTATCCAAACAGCCAGGAGAGCTCAAAGTCGTAGGTGGCTAGATAGATAGATAGATACGCCCAAAGTCGCCGAAGTTCGCTAAGAAATGCTTCGCATTTAAAATTTCGATATACTTGACACGGAGCCGCGCATAAGTTGAAAAGGGAGCTGTGCTTGGTCTCGAAAGAAAATGAAATCGCATTGCTGGAACCCCTTCGGTCTTTGCAAAGTTCTATACTGACAGTCTAGTCATAGAAAGCTTCATCCACCAAGCATGATTAAGCTCGCATCACGATCTCTTGCGGTAATGAAATAACAATTGTCGCTCAAGTATAAAATCGCGTTTACCTATTCCTTCTATTGCGTTATGGGTGATATTCGGCAGGTGGTTCGTCCGTTCATGGTCACTATTATTACTTTCCCTTTGAGCGTTACACGCCAGACCGCTCTATCAGTTCCAGCTTGTGCGTCCTGCTGAAAGTGAGAGAGGTACAAGAGCCACGAAGAAGAAAGCGCTGCGGAGGTAAGCGGGAGGCCGTCGCACAAAGAGAGAGCGCTTATATTCGCGCTCTCTTTCGCATTGGAGAGTCACCCGCTGCAGAGTCTGAACAAGTACTCGTGCTTGCGCACCGCGCGGCCCCGTAGCATCAATAAAGCGAGCCCGGGGCAGCGGATCTCTCGAGCCAGTCGAGCGGCGTCGAGTGACGTCGGAGCCCCTTGGCTCGCCAGATCAAAGGCGTCTCGCCGCCAGCACCCTCGGGGTCCGTGGCCGAAGCTCGCCTCGAGACCCCGTACGTCGGTACACAGGTACGCCGTGGGCCCCGGGGCGACGCGCATTCAGAGCCAGCGCGACGTTTCTCCCTACGTCCCGACGAACGGCAAGGACCTTGTTGCGCAATGACCTGTCTCGAGGATGCCTTGTCAGCGCCCGTCCCACCGACGCCGCCCAATTGGCTAAAACAACGAGGGATGACGAGGCGAAGGAAGTTTCCTTTTTTTTTTTTTTTTAGACGGGATGTTGAAGCGTTTCTCGTTCGGGGCAAGCACTCGTATAGCATTCGGCGCCTTGAATCCCAGATACCCGAGTTACTCCGAAGTGCCCCTCGAAGCCTTGCCGTTGCCACCGTCTATAGAAGACGACAAACATTTATTCGTTATGCCTAACAAGATAGTATTCCCGCAGGCCTATTTCTTTCTCATACATACACTCTCTCTCTCTCTCTCTTTCTTTGTTTTCGTTTTGTTTTGTTTTAGGGGTGACACGTAGCCAGTGGCATTATCGCAGAATCCGAGGATGTCTGACCAGAGTAACATGTTGATAAAAGTGATGGAACTAATCGCGCACAGCACCATGTGAATCAAGGAATGCTAAACAAAAATTTAGCCGCCAAAACAAAAGCGGGGATGCTGAAATTTGTCGACACAACCTTGCTTTCCGGCAGAGGCGAAAGCAGCGTCGTTTTTCACTGACTATATAATTGACGCTGTTTTCGGTGGAAACCGGGTTCCAACCATGGTACCGGCTGCCGATGTACGTCTTTCGATCGCACCATCGTTTAGCCACAGTCAATGGCAGCATGGGAAACTCGTAAGGTGTAGTGTCACTAATGAAGTCGCGCCGCTGGCACCGCCGGAGAGCGAAAGGCACAGACGTGCGGCAAGTGCCCACTTAGAGTCTGCAAGATGCGCTTGTCCCACAGGATATGACAAAGGTCTGTGAATACAGCCTTTAAAAAAATTATCTTAAACTATAAGAAGTGTTTCTTTTTTTTTCTTGGGGAAGTTTTTTAGGGGCAAAGCTCCTTATGACGCGGCTTGTGCGTCCCCCGTGGTCGTTGCACGTAATCTGTGACACATACCCGCATACCAGTGACACATACCCGTCCTCGGGCATATTATCCGCATGTCCACATGTTGCGGAAGACGTAGCGCGGCGTCGTTATCACGCGGTGTTAACAAATCGCTGACAGCAGAATTGTGGTACATACTCTCGTTCCTTGGATTGTCCGCTGGATGGCGGTACTTGTATATGATGAATATATGATAAAAAGAAGCGAGATGATGTTACTTGAAGTGTTCACTAGATAGACGAACGGACGGATGGGTGCACGGACGGACAGGCAGACGGGCAGACAGACAGACACACGGACGAACGGACGCACGCACGAACGGACACACACACAGACGGACGCACGGACGGGCGCACGTGCGGATGGATGGACACACGGACGAAACACGGACGCATTGACGAACGCTTCGCCCCACTCATCATAATTCATTCCGTGGATATGGATGGATCGGGATGGATGAAAAACTTTATTTGGTTCCTGAAGGATTCCACCCCTGTTTAAAAGAGGTATAATCGCGGGCCGCTCCCACGTAGGGACGGGGAGGCCTAGCCTCACCGCCGCGTCGTGGGCCTTCTGGACAGCCTTGAGTTGTTGTATGAGAACCGGACTTGTGAGCATTAAATGAAAGGCATTTTCAGAAAATTCTTGAGTTTTTTTCTTGTAAAGAGGGGCACATGATGGGACTTTTCAATCCCAGATCAATAATTAGATCAGGCTTGCTTTGATATGCTTTTTTTTTCTGGACTGAAAGCTCGCAGGTTGGATTCCCGCCATGGTTGTCGCTATTCGATAAAGACGAAATGGTAGATAGAGGCCGTGTATTTTGCGATGTCAGTGCATGTTAAAGAACACTAAATAGTCAAAATTTCTGGAGCCCTTCACTACGGCGTCTCTCATAATCATATGTGGTTTTGGGTCGTAAAACCCCAGATACCAGAACTAGAACTGAGAGCTGAAATGTATATGGGAGTAAAATGCGAGAAAACTTTTAAAGTAGTCAATATTTATTTTTATCTCACTCCTTACAATATAAACATCAACGCAGAAACTTTTCTTTGGGTACAATGTATGTGCTACATACTAAATTGTCATGATGTTATCATCGTTCAAAATATTATTATTACGATAGCAAGTATATAGACACTCTCCGCTGTAATTTCACCGACGGCGTCACCGTCACTCACCGTCTAGATTTTAGATTTCGGCTCCCATCTAGATTTTTGGATTTCGCTTTGAAAAGGAAGTTATGGAGAATTTGAGAGCTTTCTCACTTTTTTTTCTGTGCGAAAATAACATAAGCCCCTTTAAAATGAAAATGCGCTCGCTTTGCAATCAGAATATTAGTGAAGGTTTAAACGAGATGATTTCACTGTAACGACGTCAGCGTTAGTTTTAGCCTCTAGACCGGCCATGCACCTTGTCACCTAAGAGAGGCGTATCAACGTTACTATAGTCTAGTAAAGTTGAGGCGGGGGGCGCGAAGTCTGCCCCATACATTGACTTAAACGTGAGGGGGGAGAGAGCGGGCGCTGTGAAAAACCACCGCCCCCCCCCCCCTGAAGGGGAACCTTACTATAGACCACCATGGCTGGCGACTTTTTGCTCACGGACATTGCTGCTTTTTGTATCTCAGCCAACGACGCCGACACTGTGATTTCTGCGAAACGAGCTCGTTAACGTTATCGCGTGAACAACCACAAAAATAAATCTTGTAGTACTCGGAATAAAGGTTCCTGAGCTTCAAGTGTGGGTCTCACTGGTGTGTTGGTCTCAAACAGAGGGGCACACGTGGCGTGTATACCGTTGCCATTCTGATTGTTCACCTCCACTCTCACCCATATCAGAGCTGACAAATCTATCAACCACTGTACTGAACATGTCCTAACAACAATAATTCGTATAGGTATACCGTATTCGCGGATTCTCACAAATTTTGAAACTAATCGTCTACACGACATCAGGAGAATGACGAATTTCGCTCATTCGTTGCCGAAGCGGCCAGTCTAATATACCACCCCTTTCCCTGCATGGCTATGAGGTCACTTATTAGTTTAAAACGTGACAGCTTGGTCTACCGATGCATGTCAGGTGATGATTTCCATTCTATCTCTGCGTTGGTGCCATGTCTTCTTACCCAACAAGAAAACCAGTGGTTGATAGTTCATAGCCTTGCGATAGTCTCTAGCACCATTTGTTCCGTCATAATAGATGATATCAACGCGTCATGTAACTTCCATCGCATATAATATTGTAAAACCGAACTACAATAATGTCAATGGCGAATAAGTAGCAGCGCCTTGAAAACGAAAACGTACGAGACACAAACATCTACATACTCCACATAACGCATTTCAGCGCGAACGGAAGGAAAGATGTGAAACATGTATACAATGCGCAAGTAAGAGGATATTACGACTCTTTCACTCTGTCCCACGCAAAGCCATATTTTAAGAAAAGAAGGGTAGTATCCATGGTGAGATTTTTATTTCCTTTTTTTTTTAGGCTGTGCTTTTCATATATGGTGAATACTTTCACTGATTTCGTGGTTGACTTATACTGGCACGAACGTTGGTAAGAACACTGTCTATCACATTTGCACAAGCAGAAAAAGTTGGGTCTTTGTGCATTGCTTTGTACTTAACTATGCGCATCTGCGCATACGTGTGTATAGATGTCACCAGCAGAATTTTTTTCCAACAATCATAAACAATCGTCGCTTTCTTACACTCCGACGACCTGATATGGGTGCTCGTAGTCATGCACGCACACTGCACCTTTCGTCCGTTCGTTCATCGTGCGACGATGAACGCGTTCACGTTTGTGCGTGATGGGTAAGAGGAGAGAGGTGGGGAAATGTGTACGCCCGCGTGATGATAATCATCATGATCTAGTCCAGTCGCGTTATGATGGTTAGTCACAAACTTGTCACGCCCGCCACGGTAGTAGTGGCTAAGGTACTATAGGTTGCTAACCCTCAAGTCACGGGATCGAATCCCGGCTGCGGCGGCTGCATTGCCGATGGAGGCGAAAGTGCTGTAGGCCCGTTTTCTCAAATCTGGGTGCACGTTAAAGAAGCCTAGGCTGTCGGAATTTAGGGGGCCCTCCACTACGGTGTCTCTCATAATCATGTGGTGGTTTTGGGACGTTAAACCCCACATATCAATCAAACTTGCCCAGCTGTCGACGTTCCTGAACCTGCCACCTCACGGTGAATACGTTTTTTTTTTCGCAAAATCTAGCGCAGCGCAAAATTACACCTATCACTCTTAGTCATTTTCTTCATTTATTGTTATACATTCATGCCTATAGTTACCTAACATCTTTTTTTTTCTGTCTATAACGCAAACGTTCATTGCTGATTGTTCAGCCATTATTGCTTCCGAGAGAATTGAAGCCTACAGCGTCTAAAAGTGTCCTACTCCCCGCTCGTGGCACGGAACGACGTGTGGCAGCCGTAACATTTGTTTCACATTTTTCTTGGACAAAGAGCCGCCTCTATTAGTCTCTCAGTTAACTACACTGTCATAGCGGACTATCACTTGTGGTGGCCTATTGGTTGTGGTGCTCGACTGCTGACTCGAAGGCTGCGGGATCAAATCTCGGTGTCGGCGGTCGCATTTCAATGGAGTCGAAATTCTAGAGTCACGTGTGCTTACATTTTGGTGCACATTAAAGGGCCCCTAAGCCACTCAGAGTTCAAAGATGAGAGAGTGGCTTCTTGCTCGCCTTCAGTGACTTTCCTATCTTCTCGCCACTTCTTCATAAAACACTTGAAGATGTCAGTCGGCACTGCAGGCGGTGAGATTATAGGGATTTCGCGCTTTTCGGCTGCGTGCTGTTATCTCCTTTTGCGCTGTCTAAAACTCTTAAAGCGAAGTGAAATCAGTTGATGCGCACGATAGTCATGTGAGACAAGGCAGAACGGACGCGCAACTGTATCGCAGAGTTATCCCTCGTACACATATTAATCGAGAGCTTATTTTTTCCTCGTGATGTCACGCAAACAGACTGCAGGCATAACGAATTGTGCCGAAAAAAAAAGGGCACGCCGGAAGGTGATAACATGCCAGTTATTTTTTATTTTTAAAGGTTGTGTTTTTGTATTGTATTTTTAAACACTGAAAAGGTTTTGAATTCGTGAATGTATTGTGAATTCGGTATACGCGACCTTTTACAACTTGTCTAAAGGAGATTTTTTTTTTCGGGAGGTTCGCTTAAACAACTGTGCCATAAGCAAGCAAACTTTGACCGAGGAAGCGCCCCCACCCCGCCACCCTCCCCTCGTCACGTGCGCACGCAGGGGCGGAGCACGGAAAAGATAGACACGTGAGGAGGTGACGTCACCGAAAAGATCGAGCGACCGCCCGGCGGGCTACTTTGCGCCGGGCCGGATCTAGGATAGGCTCAGGAGAATGCACATAGATGAATGTGGCTCCAGAAGTCTGGGTAGTGATCACAAACGTATCAAGCTAAGTTTTGGAAAAGCAGTGAAAGTGAGAAGGAGGCAAGATGAGCAACCACAGGAAATTTTTTATTCAGAAAAGCAAATAGAAATAGCTACTAAACAAATTGCGAAAGTAATCACTGAGGATAATAAAATAGTGTGGACATACACGAAACTAATTACACTATTTCAGCTGGAGCTTGCTAAGGCACGCGACAAGTCACCCCGGAAAAGAAGACACAAACCAAAGAGTTGGTGGCATCAGGAAGTTAAGAGAGCCATGGCAAAACGTCAGGAAACCTCTAGGGAACACAGAAATTCTAAGCAGCGAGGTGAACTAACAGATGATGTTGAAAGAAAATGGGACATCTTTCTAAGCTGTAGAAGGGAAGCATCCCTTCTGATCAATTAAAAGATTAGAAGAAAGGGGGCTCAGCGGCTGGCAGAAGTACATAAAAAACTCCCAAGCATTTCCCCGAGGGTGAACATGGTTAAGTGCGAAGGTGATGCTTTGAGGTGGCTTAAAGTAAAATCCGTTGGCATTCGCCAGTGAGTTAACGTAAACACCCCCGAGTGATCACATTGCGGTTCCCAGGAACCATTAGACCCTCTCGGGAAATCTTGGTGAGTTTACGCGTATATGTGAGAGTAAATTCGCACTATATTGATGTTTATCTCCGCGGCCCGCTTCGCCCGCTTGCGCTGGCATCACGGGCCCTTCGCCGCACTGCCTTGTCTTCAACCGGCGCGACATCTTCAACGAAGCATGCAATGCTCGCATTCGACTGCGTTGTACTAGTTGTTGGAGGTATCGCAGTCGAGGTTGATGCCTGCAATGGATTCATACCTATGACGACTTGCCGATCTCCAGCAAGTCGTGGCTGAACCCCAGGTGGTCAAAATTTCCGGAGCCCTCCACTACGGCGTCTCTCATAATCATATGGTGGTTTTGGGACGTTAAACCCCACAAATCAATCAAGTCGTGGCTGCACGGGCGCGCGCAGCCACAGAGCGGAGGGCGGAGCGCGCGCAATCACGTGGTGTGTGACGTCGCTGCTCCGTTGCTACAGACGCTCCTGTCCGCTCCTCGCGCCATTGCTAGGGGAGAGGAGCAGGCGCACCACGGACGGCGGATTCGGGGTCACTTATAAAGTGCATTCGCACTTAAAAGGATAGAAAGGCGGCTGCGAATTTTGTAACCATTTAAACTCCCTAAGAAATGAGACGTGCCTAGAGCAGAGGTTTATAACTACAACTCAAGATGCTAGGCTAGAAGGGGGCGAAGCTATTGAATATATATGAACTAGGGTAACCGAAAATTTTCAACAAAGAAGTGCTCTATGCACCTTAATATTGATACGCAACAGCCGGCACAGCCTGTCTGGAAGAAAGAGGAAGACGACGTTGGTGGTTGGTTGTTTATGAACTGTCACCATCTTGTTCGCCGAGCACAGTGCATCGTATTTAATTTATTAAATAAGTTACCCGTAACATTATTGGTGGAGGTGGACAACTCCCGTACCTCGATGGAGACGCGCAGCGGTCGCAACACCGGGGACTCTTCGGCTACTTCAACTGCCAGTGCCTCATCCCCACCGGTCTCTCGATCCGAGTCGACAACCTACGTCACCCTGCCACCCCTGCGGGATCCTGGAACTTTCTCCGCTGACGGCACCATCGACGTTGACTCCTGGCTGCACCGGTACGAGCGAGTCAGTGCTACCCACCGCTGGGATCCCACGCTCATGCTCGCCAATGTTGTGTTCTACCTCGACGGCACGCCGCGGACATGGTTCGAGACCAACGAAGCCGAAATCACAAGCTGGGATCTTTTCAAATCGAAGATCCGTGATCTTTTCGGCGATTCATCTGGTCGTCAGCTCGCTGCCAAGAAGACTCTCGCCACTCGCGCCCAGACGTCTACTGAATCGTACGTCTCATACATTCTTGACGTCTTGGCGCTTTGTAGCAAGGTCGACCAGCGCATGTCAGAAGAAGAAAAAGTTAACCATGTCCTCAAAGGGATTGCTGACGATGCCTTCAACCTGCCGGTTTTTAATAATGTCACGGGAATCGACACGATCCTGACAGAGTGCCGCCGTCTAGAACAGGCTAAAGCCCGCCGCGTCACCCACGGCATCACGCGCCTGCCGAACACAGCTGCTACTTCCTCTTGTGATGACTCCGTCCGCCCAGTTCCCCGATGTGACAACCTCACCCGCATCATTCGTCGTGAGGTCGAGGCAGCCCAACCAGTAGCTACTCCATTTCCAACGCCTGATCCTTCACCGACCACGATCTCACTGATACAAGCCGTCGTTCGTCAAGAATTATCGAACGTCGGCCTACACCCCATTCAACCAGTCTACTCTGCCGAGCCTTTTTATCGTCGTCCATCCGCTCCTCGATTTGGGTCCAACTACTCTCGACAGCGCAATTTGTCCGAATGGCGTACACTAGATGACAAGCCCATCTGCTTCAACTGCCGACGTGTCGGTCATATTGCTCGCCACTGCCGCAATCACTGGGCTCCGCCGGCACGCTATGGGCCTCCTACCCAAGCCACTTCTGACCACCAGTCGTCCTCAACATTTGATTTTGGTTCCCCTATGCCGACCACATCCTCTGATTCTGCCGCACCTTTGACGAGACCTCGCTACGCCCGCTCACCATCCCCTGCTCGCCGTCAATCTCGTTCGCCCCCACAACGCCGTCCTGCCTCTCCGACCTATTCGCAGCGCCCCCGACCGGAAAACTAGGCAGTGCAGCTTCTGGAGGTGAAGCTGCATTGACGACGACCTCTGCAAGAAATCCTCGTGTAACATTACCGACCACCCGGAATCTGTTGAACGTTACACTAGACAATGTACCTGTGCGCGCATTGATTGATACCGGCGCGCATGTGTCCATAATGAGTGCTGCTCTTCGTCGCCGCCTAAAGAAAGTTGTCACACCCGCCTTGAACCGAGCCGTTCGAGTCGCCGACGGGGGAACTGCCGCGATTATTGGCATGTGCTCTGCCCAAGTGACTATCGCCGGTAGAAGCACTGCTGTTCTTTTCACCGTTATAGAAAATTGTCCTCATGAAGTAATTCTAGGCATGAATTTTCTAATCGCTCACTCGGCCCGTATAGATTGTTCAGCCGGCTGTCTTGACCTTGAAATGCCTCTACTTTCTGATCTCACCAACCCACCCCAAAGTCGCCTTTGCTGCATTGATTTCGCACGCCTTCCGCCTAACTGTGCCACACATATCGACCTCTTCTCTACACCACCTGTACCTGACGGCGATTACATGGTGGCACCAATTCATGCCGTGATGCTTACGCATGGCGTCGCTGTTCCGCACACCATTTTGACAATCGTTGGAAACCACACATGCCTTCCTATTGTCAATTTTGCCCTCACTGCCCAAATTCTTCCACAAGGTATCTCCCTGGCCGAAATTGCTGCTCTACAAGACCATACCGTTGAACCCTTCAGAGTGGATGATTGCTGCACCTCAGACAATGAACCAACTCTAACACGTTCATCGGGCGTCGACGTTGACCACATGGTACCATCAGACCTCGCTCATGATCAAGCGGAAGCCCTTCGTCACGTCCTGGAGTCCTATAGTGACATTTTCGACTTCGCCAGCACGGCTTTAAGCCGAACGAGTGTTGTTACTCATCGCATCAATACCGGTGACGCGAGTCCCATTCACCGACGTCCATACCGCGTTTCCGCGTCCGAGCGCACAGTCATACAACAGGAAGTCGAAAAGATGCTTGCAAAGGACATAATCGAACCCTCTTGTAGCCCCTGGGCTTCTCCTGTCGTCCTGATCAGAAAGAAGGATGGAACATGGCACTTTTCTGTAGATTATAGGCATCTCAACAAAATTACGAAGAAAGATGTTTATCCGTTGCCTAGAATCGACGATGCCTTAGACTGCCTTTACGGTGCTAAGTATTTTTCCACTATCGACCTTCGATCTGGCTATTGGCAGATCGCTGTGGATGAGATGGACCGTGAGAAGACCGCATTCGTCACTCCTGACGGGCTTTATCACTTCAAAGTTATGCCCTTTGGTCTCTGTAATGCGCCGGCCACATTCGAAAGAATGATGGACTCGTTGCTCCAAGGGTTTAAATGGTCAACCTGCTTATGTTATTTAGACGACGTTATCGTTTTCTCGCCCACATTCGACTCCCATCTCAAGCGTTTATCGGCGATTCTTGAAGTTTTTCGTCGAGCCGGACTTCAACTGAACTCGTCAAAATGCCACTTTGCTCGTCGTCAAATAACCGTACTTGGCCACATCGTCGATGCCGCGGGAGTCCGCCCGGATCCCGAGAAAATTCGCGCCGTCACGGACTTTCCTGTTCCGAAGTCAACAAAGGACGTTCGCAGTTTTGTGGGCTTGTGCTCCTACTTTAGATGGTTTGTTAAGGACTTCGCCATCATTGCACGCCCACTCACAAACCTCCTGAAGGACACCCCGTTTTTCTGGGGCGCTGATCAAGCCTCATCTTTTTCCCAGCTCACGACGCTCCTTACAACACCGCCGATTTTAGCCCATTTTGATCCATCAGCTCCAACCGAGGTTCGCACTGACGCTAGTGGGCATGGCATCGGGGCAATGCTAATGCAACATCAACGCGGACATGACCGTGTTATAGCATATGCAAGCCGCCTGCTATCTACAGCCGAGCGCAACTATTCAATCACGGAACGTGAGTGTCTCGCTCTCGTGTGGGCAGTCGCCAAGTTTCGCCCATACTTATACGGGCGTCCATTCCGGGTAGTCACCGACCATCACGCGCTCTGCTGGCTGGCCTCACTCAAGGATCCCACAGGACGCCTCGCTCGTTGGTCCCTACGATTACAAGAATACACGTTCACCGTAACATACAAAACAGGGCGGTCACACCAAGATGCTGATTACTTATCACGCTACCCCGTGGAAGAGGGAGGCTGCCCATGCTGACACCTTTCCAGACCTTCTGTTTGTGACGCAGCTACTCAACCTTGGGCACGAACAACGCCTGGATGCTTCCCTGCGAACCATCATTGGCAAACTTGAGTCAAGGCCTCGCGACGCATCTCTACAAATGTTCCTGGTAAAAGACGGCATCCTGTATCGCCGTAACCTCGATCCATATGGCCATGACTTGCTCCCCGTCATACCAGCACATCTTCGTGCGACTATTCTCAACCAACTTCATGACGCTCCTTTGGCGGGCCACTTGGGCGTCTCTCGCACATACGACCGTGTACGTCGTCGTTTCTTTTGGCCTGGTCTTGCCCGCTCTGTTCGACGCTACGTCGCCGCTTGTGAACCCTGCCAGCGCCGCAAAAAGCCATCTTCCCTACCAGCTGGATTCCTTCATCCGATCGACATTCCCATCGAACCTTTTTTTCGAGTTGGCCTCGATCTGCTTGGCCCATTCCCGATCTCCAGCTCAGGCAACAAATGGATCGCTGTCACCACTGACTATGCGACACGGTACGCTATCACACGAGCACTTCCGACGAGTTGCGCAACCGATGTGGCGGACTTTCTGATATATGATATTATTTTAGTACACGGAGCTCCACGCCAACTTCTCACTGACCGGGGCCGCACCTTCCTATCAGCTGTCGTTGATGAAATCCTGCGCTCTTGCTCTGCCAAGCACAAGTTTGCCACTTCGTACCATCCACAAACGAACGGTCTTACGGAGCGCCTCAACCGCACAATAACCGACATGCTTTCTAAATACGTAGCGGCGGACCACCGGGACTGGGACGTTCATTTGCCATTTGTGACGTTCGCATATAATTCGTCACGTCACGACACTGCCGGCTATTCACCATTCCATCTTCTATACGGCCGAGAACCCGCCCTACCATTTGACACCTTGCTGCCCTCGGTCACTGAGTATATCGGCGAAGCCATCGCGCGAGCCGACCACGCACGCCAACTCGCCCGCAGCCGCCTGCAGGCTTCACAGGAGCGCCAAAGACAGCTCTACGATTCCCATCATCGTAACGTGCACTTTTCACCGGGTTCCCTTGTCCTCCTCTGGTCCCCCACTCGGCGTGTAGGTCTTTCTGAAAAACTGCTGTCACGCTACACTGGACCATACCGCATCGTTCGCCAGGTGACTGACGTTACATACAAGATCGTTCCAGCCGATTCAACGTCATCATCGTCACCTTCGAGTGACATCGTGCACATAGCTCGACTCAAGCCCTATCACCCTCCTTCTACCGCATCCGTGTCGCTCAAGCACCGAGACGGTGCTTCTACCACCGGGGGGTTATGATACGCAACAGCCGGCACAGCCTGTCTGGAAGAAAGAGGAAGACGACGTTGGTGGTTGGTTGTTTATGAACTGTCGCCATCTTGTTCGCCGAGCACAGTGCATCGTATTTAATTTATTAAATAAGTTACCCGTAACAATATACAAGGATGGATCAAGGGGCGCAGTGACTCCATGCATTTTTACAACGAGAGTGGGAAAGGGCTGAGAAGAGGGTTCCTAGTAGTACATCAACAGGCCCAGATGGTATTCCAATTATGTTGATAAAGACATTGGGTCCGAAGTCTAAGCAGACCTTGAGAGAGGCAGTGATCAAAAGAATAGTCGATGGTGAAGTCCCCGATGAGTGAAAACTTAACAGGATGAGCATGATCTGTAAAGGAAAAGGAGACAAAGCTGACATAAACAACTACCGTCCTTTAACAGAGACGTCAGTGGTCTACAGGCTGGCGATGCAGATTATAAAGGAAAGACTACAGGCATGGATAGAGGATGAAGGGGTGCTGGGGGAACTGCAGAATGGGTTTCGGAAACACAGGAGGTTAGAAGACAATCTGTTCTCACCGGCGCAGTGCATCGAAACAGCGGAAAAGGAACACGGGCCCCTGTGGCTGACATTTTTGGATATCGAGGGAGTTCCCCACAAGTCCGCTTGAATCACGATAGCGTGATTCAAGCGGACTTGTGGGGAATACTGGACACACTAGGTGTGGAAGATGGAATCACTGATCTTTTAAAGGATACCTATAAAAGTAACAAGGTAGTTATAAAGTCGTAAAAACAGGTATCCAAGCCAACAGAGGTAAAACTGGGGCTTAGGCAGGTGTGTCCTCTGTCACCCTTGTTATTCATGACGTACCTACAAGGATTAGAGTCCAAATTAGAGGGAAGAGGACTTGGCTTCAACCTCTCTTTCGTCAAACAAGGAAAACTCATTGAACAGGCAGTACCAGCATTGATGTACGCAGATGATACAGTGCAAATGGCCGACAACATGGAACATTTGCAGAGATCTATGGACATCTGCATTAATTAGGTAGATAGGTTAGATTTCAGATTCAACAGCAAAAATCAACAGTCATTATTTTTAGTGATAACGAAGGTTGTAAGCTTAGGATACAGGAAGTAACGCTAGAGATAACAGATAAATACAAATATCCGGGCGTATGGATAAGCAATGGGACCGATTACCTAAGGGAACACGAAACATGCGTAACGACTAAAGGTAACAGGACTGCAGCAGTGATGAAAAATAGGGCACTGTGGAATGACAATAGGTATGATGTTGTGAGAGGAATTTGGAAAGGGGTAATGGTTCCCAGCTGGGCTGACGTTCGGCAATGCGGTCTTGTGCTTGAGATCAGAAGTTCAAGCAAGATTAGAAATTAAGCTACGTGGAATAGGTATACGCTTGCTTTAGGAGCTCACGGAAATACACCAAATCAGGGAGTACAAGGTGATATGGGATGGACATCATTTGAGGGCAGGGAACCTAGCAGCAAGATTAAATTTGAGAAGTGATTGAGAGAAATGGAGGAGGAGCGTTGGGCTAGGAAGGTTTTCCGCAACTTGTACACGAAGAATGTCGATACAAAATAGGAAGCGAACCAGACAATTGACGGGTAAATACTTAGACTACAGCAGCGGGCCAAACCAATAAGACCTATCGGTTAAGAAGAAGGTGAAGGAAACGGAGACTGACATGTGGAGAATTGGCATAATTAAGAAGTCGGCACTAGAGATCTATCGAACTTTTAAGCAGGAAATTGCCAAGGAAAGGATCTATGGTAATACTCGGGATAGTTCTCTACTGTTTGAGGCCAGGATGGCAGTATTGCGAACCAAGACATATCGGGCCAAATACGAAGGGGTAGACAAGGTATGCAGTGCATGTGGAGAGGAGGAGGAAAGTGCCGAACACTTGATAATGTCTTGTAAAGGGCTTCACCCTATAGTTCAAGATGATGGCGCAGAGTTTTTCCAAGCATTGGGGTTTAGGGACAGGGAGGGCAAAATAGACTTTAAGCGGGTAGAATTAACAAAAAAGGAGGTTATCTCAGTGGTAGCAAAAGTCAAGGCACGAGTGAAAATTAAATCATTCACTGCAAAGTACCAGTCCTCAACCTCACTATTTAAAGGCAAAAAAAAAGATAAATCTAGTTGTTGGTTCACTAAGTATTACGGCTGGGCGGCGTTAGCCGCCGCCCGATCTAAGGGCTACAGCCACATCAATCCATCCATTTATCCATCGGTGTTCTGTGGCTCAGTCAGCTGAGCAGCCTTAGTTTTGTTTACTTCGCGGCTGTGCCTCGTTTCTGCTGCGATATGTTGCCTGGCGAAGCATCAGTTCTGCCAATTCGTAGGGAGTTCTTGCCATTGCACCGTTCTCTTCTTTTGATTAGAAATTTTCGCCTTCCGACATTCAGTAGTTGTGTTTTTGCAATGTTGAGGGAGACTCGCGATGCCTAGTTATATTGTGTGGCATATCGCTGCCGCAGCACTTATATGCGCGATGAAATTGCTTTTCACAACTTTCCTCGGCATCATAAGATGACTGCAAAACAGGAGTGTGGCAGCTTGGGCTAGTTGGTATGGCATGACGATAGTTATAGCGCGAGAACAAAACGACGACACAGAGACAAGAAGGACACGAAAGACACGAGCGCTAACTTTCAACTGAGTTTATTGCGCAGAGCGCGAAAATATATACAGGAGACAGTAACCATGTGACAAAAACCATATTGCACAAAGAGCAGAACATGAGTAAGAGAAAAACAAAAACAAAAAACAATTGCACAAAAAAACGGGAAAAAAATCTAAAAGGAAATGAAACAGAAAAGTAAAGCTAATATAACTACTTGCGCGCACCGAAACCTTCGAGGAACCTTAGTTCCTTCTCGGACAGAGCCACGGAGGGCTTGCTAATGCAAGGCACCTGTAAAATAGGCCCTGCCGAAATGCGAGGCAGCAGCAGCACTCCTCTTTCCCCATTTGCACGCAGTTCGTGCATGAGCACGTATGGCGACAATACGTGCACAAAGATATCAGTGCGCAGAAATCAGCTATTCTACACGACAGCCGCAAGCTTCTAGCAAGCTATTATACCGTTTGCAATTAAACACATCATCACTGTAGTAGTGGACAGAATTTAGAAAAGGCGACGGTATTATAAAAAAAAAACAAGTGCAATATATGAGCCAAACTATTATTGTGGTTTTTTTCATCCCTGTTCAAAGCACATATCACCAATGTGGCGAGAGCGGCGCTCGTCTGGACTTTTTTTTCTCTCGCGTATAGCATATTGACTCATCGCGTGCGCCTCGCCCGCTGCTAAGTACGAATCCATGAACAGCTGATGGTTCTGGATGCTGCCCGCGCCTATAGCGTGGACCGTTCTAATACGCAGTTGAAAGCGAGCGCCGATGGTGCTGTTTCTTATCGAATTTGATATCCACGAATAAGCGTATCATTTGTAACACTTCACTTCCGTGAAATTAAGCACTGGCATGCATCGTATACGTGCCAGTCTGTTTCCCACGCGGGTGAAGGTGGCTGGTTGGGACTCGCTTTTTCTGTGCCGCTTCAGTCGTCGCCCTAAGGCCGCGTTCACACTGAGCATTCCGGCCGCCGAAAGCGCCCTCTCCGCGCCGATCGCTCATGGGCCGATTTTTGCGGCGTCTGCCGCCGAATCGGTGACCGCGGACCAATAGGAGCGCTACTCAAGAAATTTTGAAAAATGGCGGCCAAGCCCTACTCACTTGTTATGCCGCAGTGCATGTAACTGAATGTTGAAACCAACATGAGTTTAACCTACGCTGTGCCTACTTCACCTCCGTATTTCGTGAAAGAGAGGACCGAGATTGCTGTTGGGGTGACCGAGCTTGTTGCTTTCTTGCAGAGCAAAACAAACCCACCAACGCCGCTGGCGTCGGTGGTTTTTCTGCTCTTCGTGCATTACAAGACAGCCACTTGCCAGCAAAGTAAGCAGTACTGTCTTTTCTTGCTTCTTGCGTACGAGAATCGTCGGAGTATACGCCAACGGATAGCGTAGTGGCGTTTGCGAGCCGCGAAAACAACCGGGTGACCGCGCATCCATCCCGCGTTCGGCCCGTAGTAGATGGCATATTCGGCGGCGCGGGGCGCGTCCAGTGCGAACGACGCTGCGTTTCGGCGGCAGGGGAATTTCGGTCGCTGTAGAAAGCGGATGTTTCAGTGTGAACTAGGCATTAAAGTGGCGACCGGCTCACATGTACAGCGGTGAGCACTGTTAGGGTGAACACGCGAGCGCGTGGCCGACGGCACTGTCAGCGCCCCGTAACGGTCATCACTGGAAACATGGCGCATGCGCATCACGCCTTCCGCGAAATAATTGTTCAACCGCGCGCATGACGTCATCAATGCACTTGTTCGTTGTCTGCTAGCCGCTTTTTGTTTTATAAGCCATGCATCCTGCATTTTAAGATTTCTTTAAACATTTGTGCTTGAACAGAACAAGACAAAAAACTTGTATATCTATGCGGGCGTGTCTATTTCTTCCCTTCAAAGTTTTTGTGCATGCAACGCCGTATATAAAACAACCAAACATCTTTTGCAGCCGTTCATTCTGTCGCCAGATCGTATTATGGCTAGGTTTTCTGATGTTGAACGGCGCTCAATATTCGATCTTTCCCTGAAAGGTTAATCCCAACGGTATATTGGCGCTTTAGTTAATAGGCCCCTGAAGACTGTGAACAGGATAATTCAAGCCTACAAGTATGAAGGTCGCATTCAGGATGCACCCCACGCGCCCCGCCCTTAAGCTACCACAGACGATGAAGACGCCCTCATAGTTGCAGCTGCTGTTCGTAACCCTTTCTTGCCAGCCCCAGCAATACGCGAGGACTTGGATTTGGACGTTTCGGACACCACTGCTCGACGTCGCCTGCGTACTGCGCGCCTTCGTAGTCGCGTCGCAGCGCAGAAGCCATTACTAACGGCGGCACACAAGGACGCACGACGGCAGTTCGCTGAGTTGCACGAAGCATGGACATCAGAAGTGTGGGGTCACGTCATTTTTTCGGATGAGTCGACGTTTTCGACGCGACAAGACCAAAGATTGCGTGTTTGCAGACTACCAGGCACACGGTGAGACAAACTACCTGCTTTCAAAATCAATTGTTTTAGTTTACGTCAACATGCCACGCAGAAACGACCCAGACATCGTGCAAGGTGTTTCTGCCGGTGGGAGATCGAGTGTGAGCGTGTGGGGTGCTGTTTCAAGATATGGTTTAGGGTCCCTGCAACGTATACGTGGACACTTATCGTCGGAACAATACTGCGACATTTTGAACAATGTGCTGTTGCCATATGCGAGCAGTTTATTCTCTGACGGTGATTACCTGTTCCAACAGGACCGGTCACCGTTACACACGGTGCGGGCTGTCAAGGAGTTCCAGGCGGAGCAGCACATGCAGCTACTGAAATGACCTCCGGAAGGAGCGGACCTGAACGGGATAGAAAACGTGTGGGGCCGTCTGAAAGCTTCTTTGGCAAGGAAGCTCCTTTATTCCGTGACTTCGGACCAGTTGTGGGCGCAAGTCAGCAACGGGTGGGAAAGGCTGAAAGACGATCGGGAATATGTTCGATCACTTTACGACTCGTTACCGTCCAGAATAGCTGCAGTCGTTCCTGTAAGTGGTCACATGACTCGCTATTATATTTTCTCATGTTTTTATGTATTTGTTCTCATGGTCCTGTTTAACTTGAATTGCAAAAGTGCAATTTTATTGAATAAAAAGTTTAATAATTATCTTTCTTACACTCACTTTTTTCCTTCACGCGCCAATCTTCAATCCAGATGGACCTTGAAATGCAGAAGGTATCAGCTCAGCGAACAAAAAATGCGGCTAGCAGACGACGAACCAGTGTATCGATAACGTGATGCGTGCGGTGGAAAGAGTGTTTCGCAAACCACATGCTGCGCATGTGCAATGTTTCCAACGATGGCTGTTACGTGGCGCTGATAGTGCCGTCGGCCACGCGCTCGCGTGTTCACCCTAACACTGCTCACCACTGTACGGATATACAACGAACTCGGTCCGACTTTCGCAGTTCGCCATACTTACAGCAACTACCCGATTTGAACAGATAGTGGTAGTTGTGGTGGTAGTGGTTAGAAGAAGAAGGCACCTAATTTCTGCAGCCCGGTAGGGAGCACTGCGCAGCGCTCAACAGATGAACACGGCATTGACTGCTGTCCTCATCTTCCTGGCAGTGACATCATGCAGCTTCGACCAATCACAGCAGCGGCGAGAGTTGCGATGGCTGCCACGGCACCTGTTGCTGGTTTTAGGCAAAATAAAGGTATTTGCGTTAGTTTATGCAAATTTTCAATTGATTTTCGAGTTCGCCGCACGAAATTACGTATCATGACACCATAATCTCGTGTTTTTTGTGTTTCAGTGTCCCTTAAAGAACCCCAAGTGGTCGAAGTTTTCAAAGCCCTCCACTACGGCTTTGGGATGTAAAAGCTCAACTTAAATTATCTACTCGTATCTTATGCTGATGATGATCATCGTGTTTATTGACATTCTCCATGCCATTCTCCTTGAAACTGGCTAGTGTTACTTAGCGGTTACTTATTAGGCAATCTGGCTTTCTGTTTGTTGTTCTCATTCCTTTTTTTTTTTTATTCACACGAGTCTCTATTTGTGAACATCTGTGTGTAACGAAAATACTGGTACTTTTTTATCTTTTTCCTGCTATTTATGTTACTACCAATACTCTGGACGTATACTTCACCGGTTGGTACTTGTAACATCTTCGAATTACAGTGCACCGCCTTCGTCTTGCCAGAGAACACCCATGAACGTCTTGCTTGACTGATTGCTGTAGGTGTTTTGGCGCCATCTGTCGAACACACAAACAGGCTAGAGGCGAAGGCGGTATATTCGTAATATACGAATGCACTAAAATTATGAAACCATGCCAATGAACGTGGTCAGCGCACGTGCACATGGCGTGCAAAACTTAGAATAAACAAGATGATCGTGAACATTTAACCACATTAAACGGATGCCTAGATTTATAGTATATCCCGAGGTGAATGACCAACTAGGCGACGACGAAGGGGAGGGAGCCGAGGTATGGTGTGTGAAATGAACTTTTCGCTTTAAAAACAAGTATACATGATTGTGTCTCAAATATAGCTGTGTACTAAAGACGGATGAACATAAATATTTTGTCGATAAGATAGTTATTTTCTCTCTTCCAATGTCTGCCTTATGCTGTTCAGTGCAGAGTTGTAAAGCAGTGGGGCACGTCCGTCATAATCATATGGAGGTCTTAAAACGTAAAACCCACATATTATTAAAGGAGTGCGTAAGGGGCAGTACCAACCGTCACTGAGAGAGAGGTACACCACACAATTGGTCAACTTGGTCATGTGCTTGCTGCTGCCACTTTACACCTGCAAACTTCCAAATCTCATCTAACCACCTAACTTTCTGTCTCCCCCTCAGCCGTTTGCTTTCTATACGAATCCAGTCTGTGAGCCTCAATGACCCACGGTTACCCTGCCAACGTACGAGGTGCCCCGCCCATAATCATTTCTTGTTCTTGATTTCACCTATGATATCCTTAACTCTGGTTTGTTCCCTGACCACTCTGCTCTCTTCTCTTAAAATTACACCTATCATTTTCCTTTCCATCGCTCACTGCGTCGTCCTCAATTTAAGCTGAACCCTCTTTGAAAGACTCCAGCTTTCTGCTCCATAGGTAAGTACCGGCAAGATTCAGCTGTTATATACCGTCCTCTTGAGCGTTAGTGTCTGATTACCATTCATGATTTGAGAATGTTTGTCGAATGTGATCCACCGCGTCCTTATTCCTCTAGTTATGTATTTCACTCTCATTGTTCGGCTCCGTGGTTACTGCCTGTCCTTAAGTACGCGTATTTTTTTACAGGTTCCAATGTCTCTTCAGCTATCGCAAAGCACTGTTTTCTGTCGAGACTGCTGCACATTACTTTAGTTTTGTGCGTACTAATTTTCAGGCATACATTTATGCTTTACGCACCCAGTTCAGTGATTATGAGCTGTAATTCGCCCCTTGATTTTCTCATCAAGGTAATGTCATCAGCGAAACGCAAGTTACTAATAGAATCTTAATTAAATGTTATCCCTAGCTCTTCCCAATCTATAGGGCCCTGAAATCCTCCTGTAACCATGCATGCGGTGAATAGCATTGGAGAGATCGTGTTAACCTGCCTTACACATTTCTTTATTTGGATTCAGGGGGGAAATACAATGACCTTTGGATATCCAGAGAAATCTTGTTGTGGAAGACTGAATCATATATCAGTTAAATTTTAATTAGTAAACTAATATAAATAATGAGAGTAAGTACTAATATAAAAAATTCAAAGTCATTTCGCAAATTCCAAAATGTGTTCGGAGAAAACGTGAAGCCTTTCAGCGGGCTATGTGTGTTTTTTTTACATTCACAGTGAAAATGCACACAAAAAGAATATAAGCGTTTTTGTTGTTGTTGTTTTTTCATTATTACCGTAAATTTCAGCGAAACGCGAGACTAATAAGCCTCTGTTTCTCATACGTTCGTATTCTCGCGTTGTGTGCATCGTGTGGACGCCATCTGCGTTCCAGCGCTCACAAAGCTCATCCGTCTTCCTGCGTGAGGAGAAATGGCATAACCTGCACCTTGCCAAGTAGCCGGACGAACACCGGTCACCGCGAGTGTGAAGCCTTCTTGGTAACCAAGCCAATGAAGCCTTCTTGGCTCAGCATGTCAGCAGGTGTGGTTGTCATGCGCTGTTCGAAAATACAGTTGTATTGCATGGGCACAAAGATCATCACACTCGCATGATTACTGAATCAGAGAGAATGGCTCGGGAACCTGACAACTGAGTGAGCAAACCCTTGGTTGCCCATCTAGATGAAGAGCTTCATTATCTGGCAAATGGTGCATGTGTGTAATAAATAAAATATTCTGCCTCGTGCTTCGGGTGTATGAAGTTTGTCGCTTGTTCAAATGCTAACTTTCCTTTTTCTTTTTTTGTGTGTCATATATAAATTCAGTGCGGGATAAATAAACCTTCAGTTGATAGTCAGCACTTGTACTTGTCCTTTTCCCGTCCGTGTTTTCCACCGCGTATATACCTAAATCAGGTATCCCCAACTGGTCCAATCGTCCACTTTTATGGGTGTACGAACAAGTGGTGGCACAGCTCAGTGCTTTTAGGGTTGGCGAAGGGGCAAGTTAAGTTGATAGGTAGAGGAGAGCACATAAACAGAAAGGGTGAGTAGAAGACAAATAACTATCTCGTTGGTACAGGCGAGTGGCATGAAGGCAAGCCATTAGACTACTGAGCGTTGAGGACCGCACGAGCCGCAAATACGAGAAATGTTCGCAGAGCTGGTAGGCTGTGCCATGCTGGAAAGGGGAAATAAACCACAGTTGTCGCAAGGAGACGGAGTAGGCGGTAGCGGCCCACCATCTCGCATTCTTCACCTGCCAGATCAGGGCAGGCGCAAATGATGTTCTCGGGCAAAATGATAGAGCTATTGTGTTTATTTTTGCCCCGCAGGGACGCCTGCGCAAGTAGGCGTTTGGTGTGTAGCGACACCACGGTCCCGAGCCAACGGGGGAGTTTCGGCTCCCTCCCACGCCTAGCCGTGCGTGGCTTTGCCGTGTCCGGGGAAAAGGGGATCCTGGGGGTTGAGCCAAAGCTGGGTGATTGGACCTTGAAGGCCCCCCGGCAGAGGCAACACACCTCTTTGGCCCCGGCGTCACGTAGACGGCACTCCTGGGCTGACCCACCCAGGGGAAATCGGCAGTCGCCTTTTCCTATCTCTCTCTTCCTACATCTTAGTCTTTTCTCGTCTTTAAATCTGTCCTGTCTTCTTCCCTCTTCCATTTACTTCCGATTTTTCATGGCGGCAAGGGTTAACCTTGTGTAATTACTCAACCTTGAGTATACTTATATTTGGTTATAGTGGCAATGTACGGCTGGCGTCTGCAGCCTTATGCTATTAAGTGCTTCAGCGTCCCCTGGTTGGACTCCATGGTGGGTGGTCGCCATTGCTGCCGAACAAAAAGTACACTACTATGGGAACACCTGCATTTCCCCGTCTCCTAGATCGTCTCCCGCCTAAGAGGGGACGCACCGATGACATATCAATTTTCAGCCAACCCAGACAATGCTTTCCCAAATTCCATGTTGTGCACAGCGAAAACCCAACAAAACAAGCCAGAGCAATATCTCCATTTCTTGTTGCTAAATCCCTGACAGAGGCCTTTGGCCCAGGATACAAGGTTACAAAGATGGCTCGCGGAGACCTTCTCTTTGAGCTGCCTGAAAAACACCACTATTAAAAACTTGGCAGTCTCGTAGCATTTGGTAATATCCCAGTATCTATTTCACCTCATAGATCAATGAACACCTCACGCGGAGTTGTTTCAGAAGCAGACCTTCTTGAAATGTCTGAACAGGAACTGCTTGAAGGGTAAAAAGAGCAAAATGTCACAAATGTGAAACGAATCGTCATCAGACGAGACAACAAAGAAATACCTACCAAACATTTAATACTCACCTTCGCATCTAGCACACTGCCTTCATCTACAGACACAGGATACATCAAACTCTCTGTCCGTCCCTACATTCCCAATCCAAGACGGTGTTATAAATGTCAACGATTTGGTCATGGCTCGCAGAACTGCCGGGGTCAGGAAACTTGTGCAAGATGTGGTAGCCACGGCCACCCATCTGACAACTGTGTTACTACGCCTCACTGCGTGAATTGTGACGGGGAACACGCCGCGTATTCGCGTTCGTGTCCTAACTGGAAGAAAGAAAAAGAAATAATCACTCTTAAAGTCAAAGAAAACATCACATTCAAAGAAGCAAGACGAAGAGTGTCGCCATTTTACGGCGCAACATATGCTGATGCGGCGCGTCAGGGGGCAACGCCGCACCAGCCCTTGCCACCCCTTCGGCCTGCGCAGAGCGAGCCGTCGGCTGTGGCACCTGCCCCCAAGGCGGCTGTAGCCCAGGCTACACCGCCTACTCCCAAACAGAGACCGGAGACTCCAGAGTCTTCGGGTCTCAAGGCCTCCCCTCACCAGGCGAGGCCCAAAATCCAAACTAACAGCCCGCACGTGCGGGCATCCAGTGCCTCCGAGGAGGCAATGGATACGTCGGCACCCTTGGTGCCGAAAGAGCGGCGTGGCTCCTTGGAGCGCGCCAAGAAAACAAAAAAGCAAATAACAGGGCCTGGTGACGGCCCTGTTAAGTGAACTCAAACTCCCCGTCTAAACAGCCACTCGCTTTTCGTACACACGGCATTATTTTACATTCACCATGAACACTCAAATTATACAATGGAACGTCAGGGGCCTTCTCAGAAACCTTGACGACATCCAAGAACTCCTACACGAACACTCACCAAAAGTGCTGTGTGTACAAGAAACACACCTTAATTCGAAACACACAAATTTTCTTCGCAAATACGTTATTTTTCGAAAGGACCGTGATGATGCCATGACATCATCCGGAGGTGTTGCCATCATAGTGAATCAAGGAATTGCATGCACACACTTACAACTCCAAACATCCCTTGAGGCAGTGGCTGTTCGAGCGGTTCTTTTTGATAAACTAATCACAATCTGCACTATTTACATCCCTCCTAGCTATCAGCTGCAAAAACGTGATTTACACTCTTTAATTGATGAACTTCCGGAGCCTTATGTTCTCCTTGGAGACTTCAATGCGCATAGCAGGCTATGGGGAGACTCTCGTTGCGACGCGCGAGGTCGACTGATTGAACAATTCCTTCTCTCGTCGAACGCATGTCTCCTAAATAGAAAAGAACCAACCTATTATAATCTCGCACATAACACCTACTCCTCCATTGACCTAAGCATAGTGTCTCCATCTCTTGTGCCTCTACTCCAGTGGAAAGTCGTCAGTAATCTGTACGGAAGTGACCACTTTCCCGTAGTTTTGAGCACAACTACAGCAACTGAGTGTACACCCCGTGTTCCCAAATGGCTCATAAACAGAGCCCACTGGGAACGGTTTCATACCATCGCTCGTATAGATTGGAGTGGCATATGTACTTTAAGCATTGATGTTGCTGTCGACTACTTCACAGCTTTTTTGATTGATGCTGCAACAAAATGCATCCCACAAACAAATGGGCACCCAGGAAAACGGCGTGTGCCATGGTGGAACTCTGAATGCCGAAACGCGCGCAAACAGCAAAACAGAGCTTGGAGGCTGCTTCGGAACTCACCGACAGCCGAAAATCTTGACACCTTCAAGAAAATAAAGTCTCAAGGCAGGAGAACGCGTCGGCAGGCCAGAAGAGAAAGCTGGCAGAAGTTTTTGTCAGGGATCAATTCATACACACAGGAGGCTAAAGTCTGGAACATGGTCGGTAGGATAGCAGGAAAACAAGTACACACACTTCCACTCGTGGACACTCGGGGTGATACCTTGGAAAATCAGGCAAACTTCCTCGGTGCACACTTCGAACAGGTGTCCAGCTCATCCCACTATACTGACACTTTCCAAAAATACAGAACAAGAATAGAAAAGTAGAAACTTGAACACAAATGCACTAGATCCGAGGCATATAACCAAGCTTTCAGTCTAGCTGAGCTGCAAATGTCTCTAAACTCCTGCAGTACTTCTGCCCCAGGTTCTGACCGTGTGGTGTATGAAATGTTAAAAAACCTACCAATCGAAACACGAAAAACCTTACTTTGTTTGTACAATGCTATCTGGTTTTCTGGCGCTATTCCTACCTCCTGGAAAGAGGCTATTATTATTCCCATTTTGAAAGAGGGCAAAGACCCTTCTTTATCCTCGAGTTATAGGCCTATAGCACTTACAAGCTGCTTGTGCGAAGTCTTCGAAAAAATGATAAACTGCCGACTTGTACATTTTCTTGAAACGAATAATTTGCTCGACCCATTTCAGTGTGGGTTTCGAGAAGGTAGATCCACCACAGACCACCTTGTTCGTATCGAGGCACAGATCAGAGACGCCTTCGTCCATAAACAATATTTTCTCTCTGTGTTCCTCGATATCGAAAAGGCTTATGATACAACATGGCGTTTCGGAATTCTAAGAGACCTCTCCCACCTTGGGGTGCGCGGAAGAATGTTTCACATAATCAAAAGTTACCTGTCAAACCGGACATTCCGTGTCCGAGTGGGCACGGTTCTTTCCCAAACATTTTTTCAGGAAACAGGCGTGCCACAAGGTGGTGTACTTAGCTGCACACTTTTTCTCATAAAAATGAATTCCTTGCGCTTGACCATGCCTCGCAATATGTTTTATTGCACATATGTCGATGACGTCCAGCTTGGCTTTAGGTCTTGCAATCTGGCATTGTGTGAGCGGCAGGTTCAGTTAGGTTTAAACAAGCTCTCCAAATGGGCAGAGGAAAACGGATTCCAACTGAGCCCACAAAAAAGCACGTGTGTTTTCTTCTCTCGAAAGAGAGGCATGCACTCGGAACCTGACATTCGACTGAACGGGCAACGTCTGTCCGTCAAAGCCGAGCATAAATTCTTAGGCCTAATCTTGGACAACAAGTTGACCTTCGTGCCGTACATCAAGTATCTAAAAACAAAATGTTTAAAAGCCATGAATGTTTTAAAAGTGTTGTCACGTACTACTTGGGGTAGTGATAGGCAATGCCTCATGAACCTCTATAGAAGCCTCATTCGCACCCGCTTAGATTATGGGGCCGTTGTCTATCAGTCTGCTACTCAAAGTGCCTTGAACATGCTGGACCCCGTGCACCATTTGGGCATCCGCCTTTCTACGGGTGCTTTTCGCACCAGCCCCGTAGAAAGCCTTTACGTTGAGTCAAATGAGTGGTCGCTTCATCTGCAAAGAACCTACATGTCCTTTGTTTACTTCCTTAAGGTGAAAGCATACAAGGAGCACCCCTCATACTCTACAATTAATGATTTGTCGAGCTCAACTCTGTTTCAAAACAGGCCTTCGATGAGGCAGCCCTTCTCAGTTCGCCTGAAGTGTCTAGCTCAAGAAACTGCAGTGTCACTTGAACACAGTTTAATGGCTCCTGTAGCATACCCGCCACCGTGGCAGTGGCAGACTATAGACTGCGATGTGTCTTTCCTAGAAGTTACAAAACATGCACCTATTGCCCATATCCGAACATACTTTTTGGAACTTCAACACAAATACACACGTCCTGAGTTCTTTACAGATGCGTTTAAGACTAACTCCTCTGTGTCCTACGCTGCTGTCGGTCCATCCTTTTCGGATGCTGGCCCTCTACATCTAGGCACAAGTATTTTCACAGCGGAAGCCTACGCGATACTTGTGGCAGCTAAACACATCAAACAATTACAAATACAAAAAGCAGTAATTTATACAGACTCCCTCAGTGTAGTAACGGCTCTGCACACTCTTAAAAAACACAAAAACCCAGTCCTTGTCTCACTTTACTCCATTTTATGCACACTCTACACACTCAAACAACATGTTGTAGTGTGCTGGGTGCCAGGGCACCGTGAGATTCAAGGCAACGTGAGGGCGGATCAGCTCGCTGCATCCGTCCATGAGAGCACCGCCATTACATCCATATCAATTCCGGCCCTTGATCTTAAGCCGTCTCTCAAACGAAACCTCCGGGACTACTGGCAGAGCAAGTGGGATACACACACACAAAACAAACTACACGTTATTAAGCCACACCTTGGTCATTGGCTGCCTGTATCGAAATCGCGTCATACAGAGGTAATACTAACGAGACTCAGGATAGGACACACATACATGACACACACACATATCTTTTGTCTGGTGGCGATCCACCATTGTGTGACAGATGTGGTGAACCATTAACCGTCCTTCACATGTTAATCCAGTGTAAACACTTAGAAACTATAAGAAAACAACATTTTACATTACCCTACCAACAACATATACCTTTACACCCTACAATGTTCGTTGGTAGGGAACCGCTATTTAGTCATAAATCATTGTTAGCATTTTAAAAGAAATTAATAATTTTCATATCATACACCCGGGCATTCCCTAGCACGACCTCTCAGAGAGGTTTTTGCTGCGGCGGTTACACAAGAAAGCACTTGCCTCACGGCCCTTGGACGCAAGGGTATGAACGAGTGAGGCACTTGTGCTAATGCCATTCATATCCACCATCGTTTTTTATAATCACCAACTCTTGTCATCTATCCTCACCACACACACCTTTCACGGCATGGTCATGATTTTATTACTTGTATGTTTTTACCCGCCTTACCGCGAGGAATTTTATGGCCTTTTACAGCCGCTTATCACAATCATTGTCCATATTCTTAGTAACATAAACTGGCGCTCTTTGGCCGTGAAATGGCCCTTGCGCCACAAAACTTCAAACATCATCATGTGTTTATTTTTGACTACCTGGAAGAGGGGGGAGATACAATCACATTTATTGTAAAAAAGTAAAAATCAATACAAATTAACATCTAATGATTGAGGAGAAGATATAAATATTGTAAATACTAATATAAAAAACGTTTATTCCAACTTCAGTACGCCATACAGATTGCGACTGAGGGATGTGAAAGACGAAGATGACGTTCGCTCTCGAGGCGCTGGTTTACGATCTGATAGCCTGCATCGCTCCCTGCTCAGATATACTCCTTTTTCGATTTTCGGCTTTTCTTTCTATATTTTTTTCAGCCCAAAATTGCGTTTTGTTTGAAAAAACATTAGCCTTTTAGTTAAGATCCTGCCGCCCGGTTCTTGGCCGATCCCCCTTTCTGGGTGTGTGCCAGAGTACCAAGGATCATCATCATCATCATCATCACGAGGGTGTGTAGCCCGAGCATAGCGGCAGCGAACGCAAGTGGTTAGGCAGTTCTCGGTGCTGGTTGAGTGGATAAGTACCAAATAGTTGTTATTTTTTGCCTGGTATTTGGTGTGTTTTAAATTATTTAATGCAGGATAATTTTTGTTTCTTTGATCTAGTCTTAAGACTGTACTGATGTCGAGGGATTCTCCGGGTCAGGAGCGTTCCCTGTGGACGGCCTCGCTACGCAATGGTGAATTACCTCTTGATTTGTTTCTCCGCAGTGGCGTGAACAATATTCCCGTCGCTCTGGTACCTTTGGGTGGAAATTTCATTAAGCTGAATAACCCTAAGGCGACACAAGAACATCTCCATGCCGTGACCCCAAACTACCAGAGCATAACCGACGTGCGGCAGTTTGGTCGCGGTGGCATTGTATGTCGGACACCTGATCAGCAATGTATAAAGGATCTTCTTTAAGTGTTCTTCCTTTGCTTCGATCCCAGTAAGTGCGTATATACCACAACATCTCGCATGCACTAAAGGCATTGTGCGTGGGGTTGACGCAAAACTAAACCCTGCGGAGACGCTCGAAAAGCTGTCGGTGGCAGGTGTGGTTGCAGTTTACCGGTGCAATAGACTCGTTGACAACAAACAACATCCCACAGAGTCAGTGATTGCAACTTTTACAGGTACGTCATGTCCTCAAGAAATTAAAGCATGGCAATTAGTATTTCAAGTAGATCAGTTAGCGTCCCGCCCATTTCAATGTCAGAACTGCTGGAGGTTCGGACATAGCTCTCGTGGCTGCAAATCGGAGGGTCGATGTCGTAGATGTGGTGAACGCCACTCATATCGAAAATGCAAGACCCAAGATGGCTTGTGTTGCTTGTGCGGTGGACATCATGCAGCTGATTTCGCAGAGTGCCCAATGTGCCATGAAGAAGTACAAGTATTAGAAATCCTAGACAAAAGGAGATGCTCTAGAAAGGAAGCCATTGCAGCTGTTAAAGAGAGACCCATGCACGATGTGTGTTAGAATCTGCCTTAAAAAAATTGTTTTGTTTTGTCGCTATATGACCACGTTTCTGCACAAGTTTTATCGGTGAAGCCTGCAACCACGTCATCCTCCTGCATAAGATAATTCACACAGGATCTCGTGTTCTTCCTTCGTTGCATCTTCTTCAAACCACAATAGGTGATTTTATCCCGTATTATAAATGTTTCATACAAAAAAGCACGTGTAAAGAAGAGAAGGTAAACAGCACAGAGCGCTCTTAAACGTTTATTTCGTGGAGCAAATCTATACGCCTTGAAAATATATTAAGGGTAAATCGATGCCAACCAGCTCAAGCATTCACCTCTTTAAAGATCTCCTAAATGTTTTGCCCGTTAATAATACAATCCGATTTGTTTTCGTTTTTCTTACTCGCAGAACGTGAACTAATCGAATGATCTTGATGAGTCTCTGCGCAGACTTAGTGCTGAGGACTTTGAAAAAAAATCATAAATGTTCATGTTAAATTGTATTTTTTAAGGTGCTTAACATCTGAATTTGCACCTGTTACGTCTCAAAAACTGGGGGAGCAATAGTGGTAAATAAATAACATTAAGACACATTCTTATCTGCTTCAACCTATAGGGGAATGAATTTTTTTTTCATTTTGAGGACAAATTTGACCAGCTCTTCTCTATAGCCCCCTTTCCCCTTTCCATGTCGCCGCCGGTCCGATGAACCTCGTGCCGGTGACGTGCCGCAATGGGGAGCAACAGCGCGCCACCGCCGGTGATTTCGGTACCAGCGCCCAGGTCTATCGACACCTGCCGTTGAGTTGGAGAAATACCAGCGCCTGGCTCAAGAAGCAAAACAAATTCACCTGCTGATGAATTGAGTACCAGGAGTGCCTGGCTTACAAGTAAAAGAATCCAATGAACTTCAGCGTAAAAATTCAAGACATTTATTTAAAACTATTGTAGAAGCAGTATACACTGCGTTTGTTCATCTACTCTTTGACAGTCAGCGATACCTTTCGGTCCCCTCGTGGAGCACAGTGGCTCTGTCGGCGCGGCGGACTCTTCGTACAGGAGGCTTGCTATGCACTTGGAGCCATAGCACTCTCCATAGTTACCACCTCAGACCTCTCAATGCACTTGATGATGTCGATGTTATCGCTGACCTTGTGGAACTTTTCGTACGTTCTTCGCTGCACGTAGCTCTCATAGCAGCCATACGGCTGGTGACAGCTCACCCTTGTCACCTGTTCGCACTGGCTGGTGTTGTCGACCATGGTCGCCGACGGACTGTGGACCGCGGCAGTGGGTTTCAGAGGCAGGAATCCCGAGAGAAGGCAAGCCGCCGTCCGCGTGTCGTCCACCTGCGAGCGCAGCCCAGGTGACGAGAAAGAACCGCGCAGCGTGGTCTTGGCGCTGGTGCAGAGCCAAGGGTCCGAATGTGTCACGCTCTTGACCGATGGTGAAGGCGGGTAGACCGCTGACTTTTCCTCCACGAACTCTGGCGCGTGAGCTTCGAGCCCTGGCTTACACAGCTGGTTGTACGGCATCATCGGTTCCCATGGCCCTTCGGGCTTGTAGAAAGCTGTCGCCAACGTCGACACCGCCAGCCCCATGATGATAAAAAGGAAGTACGGTGCGTTGGTCGTCATGGCAAGGGTGACCGATATGCCAGCAAAAACAAGGAATATACCGATCCAGATGAGGAACGACATGAGCACCACGCGCAGGTTGAGCCGGTACTCCGGCGGCGGCGGGATCTCGTTCATGCTGCCGCCACTCGAGCACGACCTGCCACCTCCGCAGACTGGGCCGAACGCAACAGCTCTGGAAATGCTTAAGATGTTGTGTGCGGCACTTCGATGGAGCCGCGAGAACCTCATGACTTGCGGGAACGGACCGTTGTTCTGCGCTGCACGTTCGCTACAATGGCAGACCTCCTGGTACAGCGCGAGCGAGTGATGATGATGATGATTATGATCATGACCTCAGATCAATGGTGCTTACCCTCAAAGGGGGATGGGCTTAGAACTGGGTGGCAGAATACTTAAATGAAGCTAAATTCAATCTGAAAAATTACTTTAGCGATAAAACTGTGAAGAAATAAATATGGTTGCGGAGCAAGCGGTCAAACCATCTCGTGTTCCTCATAGACATAACAATAAATTATAAACTAAAGACCTGACAAGTTTTGGATTTAGTAGCACGGTAATCTTTGTGTTGCCTTAATGTAGTGAAACACATGGAGAACACATCCCTATGGCAGTAACCCAATAAAAGTACTGTAAATTTACTTCTAATCCTAACTTCTGCAATGGGGCTTTTAAAAATCTTTTTCTCTGATAAGAATAACGACGACAGAATAAAAAGAAATTATCAATCGTTGCAATTTTGTTGAAAAAATTCACAATGGTTAAGCTTTAAGGCCAGCTTTGATTAAATAATAATTTAGTAGTGAAACTACACAGCGTAATGTGGTATACGTGCCCTTAACTGGCGAGATACACACCACTGTTTATTCCAGCAATGTCTTATATGCTCGAAATCTTTTAATTGATTCAATTTACCCCTTCCTCATTGCAAACAAGCATTTCTAAACTTTAACGCAATCACGTAAGCCGTATCTGATAAAACGGGGATGATGGGCCCACTCAGGAATGCTGCTAAAGATTCCGCCATTTCGTTCAAATGTAATCCACGGTGGCCTGGTACCCATAGCAAATGCAGTTTTTGTCCGTTTTTCGGTATTAAATGAGCAAACGTATTCATCAGCTCTCGAGTCATCTCCAGCATTGCTATCAGCTTACCCATTGATTAACGTTTACACTTACGTCTATTCACAGGTTTTCTAAGGCAGGGTCGTTCATACATTGTTTAAGTATTTATTATTTAAAGGCGACAATTGCGAAGAGGGATGCATTGACCTCCCCAACTAACTCTTCTAGAGAATTCTTTTTATATTATATGCTGTCAACTCTTCCACGAAAAAAAATCAAGGGCCTGTTTGGAAGGCGCAGCACAGTCACAGCGAAAGCTATATATAGAAGAGTGGCCTTTCAGGGTGTTTTCTAAACACTCATTGGATAACTGCTGCAAGCACACTTGCTTGATAGCCACTGCGGCCTTAATAATAAAGAGTTTTGTGTAGGAGGCTGGCATTTTCTCTCCTATTTTTCGTCATTCTTCTGAGAAGCGTGGTATCCGCCAAACACTTGCTAGGATTTTGTGCTAATATTTCACGCAGTGGCCGATGACGATGAGGAATTGTGCCTGAAGTGGGTATGCGCCACAGTTAACAGGTGAACAAGTAGAAGTTTTTGTAATGGGTTTGAGCATTGAACGACTAAGTCGTTACGCTATTCGCATTGTGTGACGACTGGTTGTTCTTTCGCTGTTTTAAAACGCTTTATAAGTTGTATAAACGTGACTGATTTTCTAACATCACACCTGTCTAAGGCAATTTTGCCAACCTCGCCCAAGCACCAAGGTGGCCGAGTGGTAGAAATACCGGCCTTGTTCCCCGCGGACCCAAGTTTGAGCCCCACTGTGTCATAAATACTAAGTTTTTTTTTCTGATTTCTCGATTTGATTGATTGATTTGTGGGGTTTAACGTCCCAAAACCACCATCCGATTATGAGAGACGCCGTAGTGGAGGGCTCCAGAAATTTCGACCACCTGTCTGATTTCTCGAGTTGTGGTTGCGCACACCGACGGCAGCGGTGGGCAAATACGGCAGTGCGTGACCCGAGTTGTGGTCTCATAACATCTTTCGCTGTAAAAGGACCTTCGTGAATTGGAAGCACTCGTAACTCGTTTCGAAGATACTATGTCAAACTGCACCAAGAAGAGCACCGATTACGTGATATATTGGTGTTAAAAAGCATTGACACCATGGTCGAGGAAGCTAATTTCATGTTGACGGTCTTATGAGTTGACTAACTCGGACTCTCTCACACTGGCAGAGAGAGCCGTGAGTTTGAGTCTGAGTGAGTCCGGGTGAAGAAAATTTTCATTAGTCTGAGTTATACGAGGGCGTCCAAAGCTCGAAATATTTTTCAGGAGTCAATCTGAGTGGGCTCCACAAGTTTTGCCGATCTGTGCCTGTGAGATACACAATGTATGCATGGTATACGTATGGCCCGCTTCTTGCTATCGCTTTCTGCAACCATGCTCGAACCTAACAGACTTCTTTAAACGCTCAGCGACAGTAGCCACTGCAACAACAGGATCACCCACATTTAAAAGACGCATGACGTGTGCGTTAAAGCTATAAATCATTTTGTGATCACATGATTCCTGGAGGGCCGACTTAGGACAAGACATCGCTAGAAAGTTCATCGCAACTTTCAAATGCTTCGACGAGAAACTTAAAAGTGGGGTTAAAGATCTTAGAGAATACTGACAGTATACGTTGTTCTTCTAAAAAGTTAACGAAATGCCCAGTAATCGTATTTCAATATTCTGAGGCTTATCTCTAGTCGAATTCAGTCCTCCTCCGTTTGATTAAAATTTATCACTTGATGGGGTTACCACAGTTTCAAAGTCTTCGCCCTTACAAAAATAAAGGAATCGTCTACATAACGAAAAATCTTAATCACAGAATTACCTCAAGCGTCTTCCAAACGTTTGCCAATATTGCTATGTATATACCACTAAGAACCGCAGCGTCGTTCAGTGCCACGAATCTATTCTGAAGCGAAACTCTGAATTCATATACTTTCCCTTTCAACGATAGGTCATTGATTTGCTTCTTGCGTATCAGTTTATCCCTGTGTTTTCTGAGTCTAGTGTAATTCGAGCTCTTACCATTCTATGGTCACGTAGTGCATCGGATCTTTCCAACTATTTATAGATGCTGTACAATGTCCGAATGTGAACACAGAATAAAGTTCACTTATTATTTAGTTTCGCCATTCGGACTCCGCAATGTCCACTAACGGTTAGCCCGTTTTCTGTAGAAGATATTTAAGATCCGTAAACTAATACGTTCAGCGAACTCAACTATGGTTATAACTCCCCTCTAGCATTTCTAAACCGGATGCCGAATTTCCCCCCTGCATGGTCTGCGACCTCCTTTTTGTCTACTTTTATCGCCCATCAGAATAGTATACCGTGTCTTTACTTTATTAAAGGCTGACTGCGTCTGCATAGAAGTGCTCAACCTAATGATTAATATGGCTAGATGTAGGCGCGTAGACCTGTACATCCTACATATTGTACCTTTTGTTAAACTTAATTATGATACTTACCACCCTTTCGTTGATACTGTGGTATTCCGTGTTGCCAGTGATTATTTCGAGTATGAGAATCTCCACCCATTTTTCTTTTGTTTCAACTAATCCCTGGTAGCATAAGACGTGTCCGTTCTTCAGCACTGTATAAGCCTCACTTGTCCTCCTAACTTCGTCGAGCCCTAAAATCCCATTAACCACTTTTTAATTCATCGAAAAGCACAACTAATTTAAACACACTGGTGTAACTCTCACAACAAAATAAAAATGACGCAGCTTGTCTAAACAATCTGCAACAAAGTCTTCGAAAAAATTCGGTATATATCTCGGACGCACGTTAAGCTACTCAACAAAAGAATGCGGACTGACTGCAGTGTTGTTCCGTGCAGGGAAGTTTTCCTTCTTCGGGGATTTTTCACCTGTCATTTTGAGCCAAATGGTAAGAAGTAATATTCGTGATATTGCAGAAAAATTTAAGAATTGTCAAGTGTTTCTAGAACGACTGATAATCAGTGATCACAGTTCGCCTTCGTCTACACGTAATCGGTTCTGGCACATGCACAACGCAAGAATAGTCTTTGAAATTAGTTTCTGATATTCACGTGGAGCAGTTTTTCGTTCATTGTTGGTGTTAGACTTGAAGCCCACATTGTACAGTGTACTAAGAGTATAAGAATTATTAACAGATTTTTAGAGAACTTTTATGTCAACTATACTTTGCTTGTTAGTTGGCCATTGTTATATGTTTGTATCTGGAGAGAGTTGGCAGTGTGGATAAATAAATTAATAAATAAAATCGCGCTTTTGTTGTGTGGCCGTGGAGGGTTAGTCATCATTTCAAAAACCGCCAGTACGAGAGACACATAGTATTTTAGTATGTGTGTGCGTGGACTGGGGCAGAAATTATTATTGTTGCGCAGGAAAATATGCTGAGAATTTCGTCAACGTTTTCAAGGCAAAATCCACGAAATAAAGAATTTTCATGTCTCTGAATGAGAATTCTTCGGCGTAGAACAGAACATCACTGACTGGCAGTGCTTAAAACTTTGGAAACACTCAGATGTGCGCCAATTGTTTGGTCAAGTTCCCACAGGCACGATGTATGTTTGAATCCGCTTTAAAAAAGCAAAAAAGTGTTTTGTTTTGTCGCTACATGACCACGTTTCTGCGCATGTTTTATCAGTGAAGCCTGCAACCACGTCATCCTCCTGCATAAGATAGTTCCCACAGGTTCTGGTGTTCATCCCTCGTTGCATCTTCTTCACACCACAATAGGTGATTTCATCCCGTATTATAAATGTTACATATAAAAAAGCCCGTGTAAAGAAGAGAAGGTAAACAGCACAGAGCGCTCTTAAACGTTTATTTCGTGGAGCAAATCTATACGCCTTGAAAATATATTAAGGGTAAATCGATGCCAACCAGCTCAAGCATTCACCTCTTTAAAGATCTCCTAAATGTTTTGCCCGTTAATAATACAATCCGATTTGTTTTCGTTTTTCTTACTCGCAGAACGTGAATTAATCGAATGATCTTGATGAGTCTCTGCGCAGATTTAGTGCTGAGGACTTTGAAAAAAAATCATAAATGTTCATGTCAAATTGTATTTTTTTAAGGTGCTTAACATCTGAATTTGCACCTGTTACGTCTCAAAAACTGGGGGAGCAATAGTGGTAAATAAATAACATTAAGACATATTCTTATCTGCTTCAACCTATAGGGGAATGAATTTTTTTATCATTTTGAGGACAAATTTGACCAGCTCTTCTCTATAGCCCCCTTTCCCCTTTCCATGTCGCCGCCGGTCCGATGAACCTCGTGCCGGTGACGTGCCGCCGTGGGAGCAACAGCGCGCCACCACCGGTGATTTCGGTACCAGCGCCCAGGTCTATCGACACCTGCCGTTGAGTTGGAGAAATACCAGCGCCTGGCTCAAGAAGCAAAACAAATTCACCTGCTGATGAATTGAGTACCAGGAGTGCCTGGCTTACAAGTAAAAGAATCCAATGAACTTCAGCGTAAAAATTCAAGACATTTATTTAAAACTATTGTAGAAGCAGTATACACTGCGTTTGTTCATCTACTCTTTGACAGTCAGCGATACCTTTCGGTCCCCTCGTGGAGCACAGTGGCTCTGTCGGCACGGCGGACTCTTCGTACAGGAGGCTTGCTATGCACTTGGAGCCATAGCACTCTCCATAGTTACCACCTCAGACCTCTCAATGCACTTGATGATGTCGATGTTATCGCTGACCTTGTGGAACTTTTCGTACGTTCTTCGCTGCACGTAGCTCTCATAGCAGCCATACGGCTGGTGACAGCTCACCCTTGTCACCTGTTCGCACTGGCTGGTGTTGTCGACCATGGTCGCCGACGGACTGTGGACCGCGGCGTGGGTTTCAGAGGCAGGAATCCCGTGAGAAGGCAAGCCGCCGTCCGCGTGTCGTCCACCTGCGAGCGCAGCCCAGGTGACGAGAAAGAACCGCGCAGCGTGGTCTTGGCGCTGGTGCAGAGCCAAGGGTCCGAATGTGTCACGCTCTTGACCGATGGTAAAGGCGGGTAGACCGCTGACTTTTCCTCCACGAACTCTGGCGCGTGAGCTTCGAGCCCTGGCTTACACAGCCGGTTGTACGGCATCATCGGTTCCCATGGCCCTTCGGGCTTGTAGAAATCTGTCGCCAACGTCGACACCGCCAGCCCCATGATGATAAAAAGGAAGTACGGTGCGTTGGTCGTCATGGCAAGGGTGACCGATATGCCAGCAAAAACAAGGAATGTACCGATCCAGATGAGGAACGACATGAGCACCACGCGCAGGTTGAGCCGGTACTCCGGCGGCGGCGGGGTCTCGTTCATGCTGCCGCCACTCGAGCACGACCTGCCACCTCCGCAGACTGGGCCGAACGCAACAGCTCTGGAAATGCTTACGATGTTGTGTGCGGCACTTCGATGGAGCCGCGAGAACCTCATGACTTGTGGGAACGGACCGTTGTTCTGCGCTGCACGTTCGCTACAATGGCAGACCTCCTGGTACAGCGCGAGCGAGTGATAATGATGATGATTATGATCATGACCTCAGATCAATGGTGCTTACCCACAAAGGGGGATGGGCTTAGAACCGGGTGGCAGAATACTTAAATGAAGCTAAATCCAATCTGAAAAATTACTTTAGAGATAAAACTGTGAAGAAATAAATATGGTTGCGGAGCAAGCGGTAAAACCATCTCTTGTTCCTCGTAGACATAACAATGAATTATAAACTAAAGATCTGTCAAGTTTTGGATTTAATAGCACTGTAATCTTTTTGTTGCCTTATTGTAGTGAAACACATATGCCAGTAACCCAATAAAACTACTGTACTTTTACTTCTAATCCTAACTTCTGCAATGGGGCTTCTAAAATCTTTTTCTCTGATAACAATAACGACGACAGAATAAAAAGAAATTATCAATCGCTTCAATTTTGTTGAAAAAAATGCACAATGGTTACGCTTTAAGGCCAGCTTTATTTAAATAATAATTTAGTAGTGAACTGCACAGCGTAATGTGGTATACGTGACTTTTAACTGGCGAGATACACACCACTGTTTATTCCAGCAACGCCTTATATGCTCGAAATCTTTGAATTGATCCAATTTACCCATTCCCCATTGCAAACAAGCATTTCTAATTTTTAACGCAGTCACGTAAGCCGTATCTGATAAAACGGGGATGATGGGCCCACTCAGGGATGCTGCTAAAGATTCCGCCCTTTCGTTCAAATGTAATCCACGGTGGCCTGGTACCCATAGCAAATGCAGTTTTTGTCCGTTTTTCGGTATTAAATGAGCAAACGAATTGATCAGCTCTCCAGTCATCTCCAGCATTGCTATCAGCCTTACCCATTTATTCACGTTTACACTTAGGTCTATTCACAGGTTTTCTAAGGCAAGGTCGTTCATACAGTTTTTCAGCATTTATTACGAAGGGGGATGCATTGACCTCCCCCAGCAACTCTTCTAGAGAATTCTTCTTATATTTTATCCTGTCATCTCTTCCAAGAAAAAAAATGACAGGCCTGCGTGGAAGGCGCAGCACAGTCACAGCGAAAGCTATATATAGAAGAGTGGCCTTTCAGGGTGTTTTCTAAACACTCATTGGATAACTGCTGCAAGCACACCTGCTTGATAGCCACTACGGCATTAAGAATAAAGAGTTTTGTGTAGGAGGCTGGCATTTTCTCTTCAATTTTTCGTCATTCTTCTGAGAAGCCTGGTATCTGCCAAACACTTGCTAGGAATTTTGTGCTAATTGTTCACGCACTGGCCGATGACGATGAGGAATTGTGCCTGAAGTGGGTATGCGCCACAGTTAACAGGTGAACAAGTAGAAGTTTTTGTAATGGGTTTGAGCATTGAACGACTAAGTCGTTACGCTATTCGCATTGTGTGACGTCTGGTTGTTCTTTCGCTCTTTTAAAACGCTTTATAAGGCGTATTAACGTGATTGATTTCCCGACATCACACCTGCCTAAGTCAAGTTTGCCAACGACGCCCAAGCACCAACGTGGCTGAATGGTAGAATACCGACATCGTTCTCCGCGGACCCGAGTTTGAGCCCCCCTGTGTCATAAATACTAAGTTTTTTTTTTCTGATTTCTCGCGTTGTGGTTACGGACACCGACGGCAGCGGTGGGCAAATACAGCTGTGCGTGACCCGAGTTGTGGTTTCTTAACAGCTTTTGCTGTAAAAGGATGTTCGTGAATTGGAAGCACTCATAACTCGTTTCGAAGATACTATGTCAAACTGCACCAAGAAGAGCATCGATTACGTGATATATTGGTGTTAAAAAGCATTGACACCATGGTCGAGGAAGCTAATTTCATGTTGAGTGGTCTTATGAGTGGACTAGCTCGGACTCTCACATTCAGCGATCGAGCCGTGAGATTGAGTCTGAGTGAGTCCGGGTAAAGAAAATTTTCGCGAGTCTGAGTTATACGAGGGCGTCCAAAGCTCGAAATATTTTTCATGAGTGAATCTGAGTGGGCTCCACAAGTTTTGCCGACCTGTGCATGTGAGATACGCAATGTATGCACGGTATACGTGTGGCACGCTTCTTGCTATCGCTTTCTGCAACCATGCTCGAACCTAACAGACTGCTTTAAACGCTCAGCGACAGTAGCCACTGCAACAACGGGTTCACCCACATCTAAAAGACGCATGACGTGGGCGTTAAAGCTATAAAACATTTTGTGCTCACATGATTCCTGGAGGGCCGACTTAGGACAAGACATGGCTAGAAAGTTCATCGCAACTTTCGAATGCTTCGACGAGAAACTTAAAAGTGGGGTTGAAGATCTTAGAGAATACTGACAGTATACGTTGTCCTTCTGAAAAGTTAACGAAATGCCCAGAAATCGTATTCAAATATTCTGAGGTTTATCTCTAGTGGAATTCAGTCCTCCTCCATTTGATTAAAATTTATCACTTGATGGGGTTACCACAGTTTCAAAGTCTTTGCCCTTACAAAAATAAAGGAATCGTCTACATAACGAAAAATCTTAATCATAGAATTACCTTGTATAGACGATGGCGTTCCAGACACTGCGATCAGACTCAACTCCGTCTTTAAGGTATAAGGCAAAAAACACTTGTTTATTTAACTGCGTTCGGAAGCGCTCTGCTGTCACTTGAGCGTCCCCGCGTCCCTCGCTCGCGCTCTTCTTCTTCTTTGTTTCCTTGTCCCAGCCCAGAACGTGAAAAATAATCAACATTCCCGGCCGCGCAAAGTTAAACACATAGTTCAAGTGGGTACAGTCTTTGTATCGGCCTGATCGCAAGGTGACCACCTTGCAACTTGATCTTGCAAGAACGAATGACACCGTCTGCACTGCGGTACACTTCCGTGACCCTTGCAAGCTTCCATAGCTGGCGTGGAGTGTTGTCCGCATGGACGAGAACGATGTCCCCTTGCTTCAATGCTGTATTTGATTTCGTGTCGGCAAAGTGTGTAGATCGTAATTGCAACAGGTATTCTTTTTGCCAACGCTTCCAAAAACTTTCAACCAGCAGCTTCATGTAGTTGTGTCTGCGTATGGCGTCTGATCATTTGGAATTACTGTTGACTTCGTCAGCTGTCGCATACGGTATGGAAGTCAATCATCGCCCAAGGAGAAGTTTGGCTGGCGTCAAAGTGCAAGGTTCTCCTGCATCTGTCTCGATGAAAGTCAGAGGCCTAGAATTTACGACTGCTTTTATCTCCGCCAGCACTGTCGACATTTCTTCGTAGTTCAGACGAGCTTTGCCGATAATTTTTCGCAGCGGAAGCTTCACTGATCGTACAAGGCGCTCCCACCATCCACCCCACCAAGGAGCATTTGGTGCTATAAACTTCCACGAAATGCCGTTGGTGCTGAGGTGACTAGCGACGTCCTCTTCAGAGAACATTCGGTTTAGCCGCTTTATGTCTGCCGATGTCTTGTGAAAGCTTCGTGCGTTGTCAGAATACATCACACTAGGTAATCCTCTCCAAGCTGCAAATCGTCGTAGGCACAGCAGGAAAGCCTTGGATGTCATTTCCGAGACAAGCTCGAGATGCACAGCTCTAGATACGGCGCACGTAAAAAGTGCAACGTAGCACTTCGTGTCCCCTTTCTCCGTGCGTGCATACAGAGGGCCCGCGAAGTCGACTCCTACAACTTCGAACGGGTTCGTTGGTGTCACTCGATGACTTGTTAACGGAGCAGTCTCAGCAGTTCCTGGGCCCGCACTGAAACGCTTGCATATATTGCAGCCATGCAGCACTCTTTTTACCAAAGAGCGAGCTCGACAAATCCAGTAGCGTTCCCGAAGCTGCGTAAGTGTATCTCTAACTCCTCCATGTAAGACTTGAAGATGGGCTCTGTTTGCCAAAAGTGTCGAAAAGTGGTGACTTGATGGCATTATGATTGGGTGCATGACATTTTGTGTGGAATGCATGAGGGATAAACGGCCTCCAACCCGAAGAATTCCGTCTTTGTTTATGTAAGGGCGTACTTCAGCGATTCGAGATGTAGATTCGACTGGTTGGCCGTTGGTCAAAGTGGTGAGTTCTTCAAGAAAGCCTTGCTCTTGTGTACATTTTATCCAATACTGTTCAGCGTTCAGGATTTCTGTTGCCACGAGGTGTCCTGTATGATTACTTCTTTTTCTGCATCGGTCAGTAAATCTGAAAATCCACGCAGTGACTCTGAGTAGCTGTTGAAGCTTGCTGTACCATTGAATATCAATTATCGGAACTGAGAAGCGTGTCATTAGTGCGACGTGGACTGTTGTAACTTCACCTTGGGTGGCTTCCGCTATGTCTAGTTCACAGAACTGTAGGGGCCATTCAGACATCGGTTTAGTTAGCCACTCGGGACCATGCCCCCATTTCGAGCTGCACATCAGTCTTTCAAGCGTCACGCCACGTGTGAGTAGGGTAGCCGGGTTGTCCGTTCCAGGACAGTATCTCCACTTTGATGGATCTGTAGTGCACCTAATTTCATTGACTCTGTTGGCTATGAACTGTTTCCACTTTTTGACGTCACCTTTTATCCATGACAACACAATGGCGGAATCTGTCCACATCGTGTAGTCAACTTGAACATTCTTCAAAGCCCTTTTCACGTATGCCAACATTCTTGAGCCGATTAAGGCAGCCAGCAGCTCCAATCGCGGCAGCGTTGTCTCCTTAATGGGTGCTACACGGGACTTCGCAATCAACAGTATCGGCTTCTCAGGACCTGATACGACGTATATCGCTGTTCTGTATGCCGCTGGACTGGCATCGCAGAAAACATGTGCTTGAAGCACATTGGTCTTCCTTGCTCCGCCGCCCAGATAGCGAGGAACGACGACGTCTTGCAGTTGCGGCAGCTGGATGACCCAATTATTCCATTCTTTTTGCAGGTCATTGGGTAGGACTTCATCCCAGCCAATTCCTCGTATTCACAGTCTCTGAAACAATATTCGTATGGCAATAGTATATGGTCCTACAAATCCCAACGGGTCAAATATTCTTGATGCTGACTGCAAGACAAATCGTTTTGTACCCGTCTGTGCTGTCAAAAACTGGAGTAGATTTTCAACCGAAAAGTTGAATTCATCCTTTGCAGGATTCCAAACCAAACCCAGGACCTTGACCGACGTCTCGTGAAGAACGACCATCTCATTACTAGTAGATTCCACTTGATTTTCAAGCGTGCGCATCAAATTTGCTGAATTTGTTGTCCATTTTCGCAATGTCATGCCGGCCGATTTCATTATTGTGCGCGCTTCTCGGCATAGTTTAGCGGCTTCCTCTTCTGTGTCGGCACCAGTGACTAAGTCATCCACGTAAAACGACTCGGCAAGAGTTTGCGCAGTTTGTGCCATGACAGCCGGTGCTCTTTTCACGTGATAGAGAATAGTAGCTGTGAGCAAAAATGGGCTACATGTGGCTCCAAAGGGCACTCGTGTCATCCTCCACTCTTGCAGCTTGCCCTTACATAAATCTCCTTCTGCAAACCAGAGAAAGCGGAAAGCGTCTCTGTCGTCCTCCCGAATCGCAATTTGAAGGAATGCCTTTTCTATGTCCGCGATAACTGCCACCGGGTGCGTTCTGAAGCGTAGCAGAATTTGCACGAGGTCTTGGTATAAGTTGTCACCCTTTTGAAGGCAGTCATTAAGGGACTTGCATCCTTTGGCATGTGACGAAGCGTCAAACACCACTCTCATTTTCGTCGTCAGTGCTTGTTCACGCATGACTTCCTTGTGCGGCATGTAATATAATTTCGTCACCTCTGCATGTACGTCACTGACTACTTCGGCGTGTCCTGCCCTCAAGTACTCCCTTATGGTACGGTCATACGTTTCGAGCAGTCCTTTTCTGGAGTTGAGACGGTTGACAAGCTTGTCCAGTCGAGTAACGGCTACTTGCCTGTTGCTTGCAAGCTCGAAATTATCCTTCCAAGGGAGGGTCACTTCATATCTTCCGTTTTTGAAGCTAATCGTTTGCTCAAAATGCCTCATGGTGTCGCTCATTTCAGGTGGCTTGTTTATCTCGTCCGTAATTCCTATGTTTTCAAGTTCCCAAAAGGAGCGCAATATCTCGTCGGAATCGGTATCTTGGGCTTTTAGCACGCACACCATCATTTGTGAAGTAGTTGGGTGGGACACCAAGTGCGATGTGCTTCCCTGGAAGGTCCATCCAAGCTTGGAGTTCAGTGCGATCAATGATTCGTTGCCTTCGCACCGTGAAACTTCGCCGGTCAACACTTTCCACATCTGATCGGGCCCAATAAGTACGCTGATGCCACTCTTAGTTATATGATAGATGGATGTTGGAGCTCATCGGCAACATCGTTTCCCAGCTTCTTGAAAGACGCAACGAAAGCTACGTCCATTGCAGTCTCTGCGATGTCTTGGCAGATGCTTGGGATATCTATTGCAGTTAAGACTATTTCCGCGTCGGAAAACTGGCTTCGCAATCGTAGTTCTACTATGCGACGCCTCTTAGCCTCTTGGTCCGATATATTTGCGAAAGTATTGAAGGCTATTCGAGTTGCTCCCACGCTTTTCAGCTTGAGGTGCTTGGACAGATCTTCAGTTACGAAAGTCCTCTGACTGCCACCATCGAAAACGCCTCGTATGTAGCGGCAGGTGTCATCATTCATGGCCCATGCTCTGAAAGCCTGAAGAAAAACGGAAGTGGTAGAGTCTTCCTTGAGGGGTCTTCTTCTAAGTGATGCACAGACTGTCGTAGTTTTTTCGTAGTTTTTGTTAGCACAGTCTGACTTTCGCGAACACCTATCGGGATCGCACATGCTTGTAGCGTGTCGAGCTTGGCATTTGGAGCAGGAAATCCTTTTTTTGCAGTCCCGTGCTCGATGTCCTTTGGTGGTGCAGAGGAAACACCTTTTGTCGTTGGAAAGCAGTTCCTTCTTCTGCGTCACTGACAAGTCAGCTGTGCAGGCTTCTTCCGATCCGTGATGGCTGGATGAGCAGAATACGCAGTTGTCCTTTTTTTCTCGTACCGAGTTGCTGTGAAGCACAGATGACGTCGGTTTCCCACGCCGAGAGTACGTCGACTGACTGGCCACGGGTAGTGTTCCATGTTCTCGTCCTTTGGCATCCTTAAAATCACTCTTCTCCAGGCTTTCCAGCTCGATACACAGGAAGTTGAGCACACGGTCCAGTCCCACGGGTGTAGCTTCAGCTCTCGAGTCATATGCCAACTGGACGGCACATGATCGATGATACTGCACGACTATAGCCCGTGGAAGAGCACGCAGTAGGATGTCGCAGAGCATTGACGAAAATGACGACTTGTGCACACCTAAAGTCTCTAAGCCTCGGATATTCACGAGAACTTGGTCGTACAAGCTGCGTAGCGCTTTGGTGTCAGTCGATGTACAGACAGGGCTTAACATCCGTAGCTTGGCAAAATATTCTTGCTCCAGGCGCGTCTTGTCCCCAAATCGCTTCTGTAGCATTTTGATGGCGTCACTGTAGCAACTTTCTGTCGTCGGAAGGCCCACAATTACTGATGCAGCGTTTCCTTTAAGATACAATCGCAGGTGTTGAAACTTCTCTGTGGCAGTGATGCGATTGTTACTATGAACAATTTGGTAAAATTGTTCCCAAAATTCGGTCCAAATGCATAGGTCTCCAAAAAAAGGAGCTATTGTCAGTTTAGGCAATTTAACTCCAGTTCCGTCTGATGGTGCTACGACTGTCTGGGCAACTGTTTCTTGAGTTTCGGTCGATGTCCTTAGCATGCGATCTTTCTTGCTGAGAATCTCGGCGAGAATGCGCGTACCAACGTCCTCGTATTGTAAAACAGCGTTATACTCGACCTCGAACTCCTCGTCAGGTATATGCGGCTCAATCACGTTGTTCAGGTTTTTAAGCTCTTCGTTGTTAGCCTTCAGCCTCTCATATATGGAGTTGAGCTGGTCATAGGAGGCGGAGTCGTTAGCGAGGAGCTCACTTGCCTCGTTTATAATCCTCGTGCTTTGTGCTCGCCGCGACGTCCGCTTCGACTTCAGTTGCTCCATGCCGCTGCAGTTAACTGGTAGCCGTCCGTAGGGTCCTGGTTTTCAATCCCGGGTTTCGGCACCAATGTATAGACGATGGCGTTCCAGACACTGCAATCAGACTCAACTCCGCCTTTAAGGTATAAGGCAAAAAACACTTGTTTATTTAACTGCGTTCGGAAGCGCTCTGCTGTCACTTGAGCGTCCCCGCGTCCCTCGCTCGCGCTCTTCTTCTTCTTCGTTTCCTTGTCCCAGCCCAGAACGTGAAAAACAATCAACAACCTAAAGCGTCTTCCAAACGTTTGCCAATATTGCTATGATTATACCACTAAGAACCGCAGCGTCGTTCAGTGCCACGAATCTATTCTGAAGCGAAACTCTGAATTCATGTACTTTCCCTTTCAACGATAGGTCATTCATTTGCTTCTTGCATATCAGTTTATCCCTGTGTTTTTTGAGTCTAGTTGAATTCGAGCTCTTACCATTCTATGGTCACGTAGTGCATCAGATCTTGCCAACTATTTATAGATGCTGTACAATGTCCGAGTGTGAACACAGAATAAAGTTCACTTAATTTTTAGTTTCGCCATTCGGACTCCTCTATGTCCACTAACGGTTAGCGCGTTTTCTGTAGAAGATATTTAGGATCCGTGAATTAATACGTTCAGCGAACTCAACTACGGTTATAAATCCCCTCTAGCATTTCTAAACCCGATGCCATATTTCCCCCCTGCATGGTCTACGACCTGCTTCTTGTCGACTTTTATCGCCCATCAGAATAGTACACCGTGTCTTTATTTTATTAAAGGCTGACTGCGTCTGCATAGAAGTGCTCAACCAAATTATAATATGGCTACATGTAGGCACGTAGGCCTGTACCTCCTACATATTGTACCTTTTGTTAAACCTAATTATGATACTTGCCACCCTTTCGCTAATACTGTGGTATTCCTCTGTGTTGCCAGTGATAATTTCGAGTATGAGAATCCCCACCCATTTTTCTTTTGTTTCAACTAATCCCTGGTAGCATAGGACGTGTCCGTTCTTCAGCACTGTATAAGCCTCACTTGACCTCCTAACTTCGCCGAGCCCTATAAATCTCAATAACCACTTTTTAATTCATCGAGTAGCACAGCTAATTTAAACACACTGGTGTAACTCTCAACACAAAATATAAATGACGCAGCTTGTCTAAACAATCTGCAACAAAGTCTTCGAAAACTTCGGTATATATCTCGGACGCACGTTAAGCCACTCAACAAATGAATGCGGACTGACTGCAGTGTTGTTCCGTGCAGGGAAGTTTTCCTTCTTCGGGGATTTTTCACCTGTCATTTTGAGCCAAAGGGAAAGAAGTAATTTTCGTGATATTGCAGAAAATTTTAGGAATTATCAAGTTTTTCTAGGACGACTGATAATTAGTGATCACAGTTCGCCTTCGTCTAAGTGTAATCGGTTCTGGCACATGCACAACGAAAGAGTAGTCTTTGAAATTACTTTCTGATATTCACGTGGAGCAGTTTTTCGTTCATTGTTGGTGTTAGACTTGAAGCCCACATTGTACAGTGTACTAAGAATGTAAGAATTAATAAAATATTTTAGAGAAATATTATGTCAACTATACTTTGCTTCTTATTTGGCCATTGTTATAAGTTTGTATCTGGAGAGAGTTGGCAGTGTTGATAAATAAATAAATAAATAAATAAAGTCGCGCTTTTGTTGTGTGGCCGTGTAGGGGTTAGTCATCATTTAAAAGAAACCACCAGTACGCAAGACACATATAATTTTAGTATGTGTGTGCGTGGATTGGGGCAGAAATTATTACTGTTGCGCAGAAAAATATGCTGAGAATTTCGTCAAAGTTTTCAAGGAAAAATCCACGAAATAAAGAATTTTCATGTCTCTGGATGGGAATTCTTCGGCGTAGAACGGAACATCACTGACTGGCAGTCCTTAAAACTTTGGCAACACTCAGATGTGCGCCAATTGTTTGGTCACGTTCCCACAGGCACGATGTGTGTTTGAATCTGCTTTAAAAAAGCAAAAAAGTGTTTTGTTTTGTCGCTACATGACCACGTTTCTGCGCATGTTTTATCAGTGAAGCCTGCAACCACGTCATCATCCTGCATAAGATAGTTCCCACAGGTTCTAGTGTTCTTCCTTCGTTGCATCTTCTTCACACCACAATAGGTGATTTCATCCCGTATTGTAAATGTTTCATGTAAAAAAGCACGTGTAAGGAAGAGAAGGTAAACAGCACAGAGCGCTCTTAAACGCTTATTTCGTGGAAACAAATCTATACGCCTTGAAAATATATTAAGGGTAAATCGATGCCAACCAGCTCAAGCATTCACCTCTTTAAAGATCTCCTAAATGTTTTGCCCGTTAATAATACAATCCGATTTGTTTTCGTTTTTCTTACTCGCAGAACGTGAATTAATCGAATGATCTTGATGAGTCTCTGCGCAGATTTAGTGCTGAGGACTTTGAAAAAAAATCATAAATGTTCATGTTAAATTGTATTTTTTAAGGTGCTTAACATCTGAATTTGCACCTTTTACGTCTCAAAACCTGGGGGAGCAATAGTGGTAGATAAATAACATTAAGACAGTTTCTTATCTGCTTCAACCTATAGGGGAATTAATTTTTTTTTTCATTTTGAGGACAAATTTGACCAGCTCTACTCTATAGCCCCCTTTCCCCTTTCCATGTCACCGCCGGTCCGATGAACCTCGTGCCGGTGACGTGCCGCCGTGGGAGCAACAGCGCGCCACCGCCGGTGATTTCGGTACCAGCGCCCGGGTCTATTGGCACCTGCCGTTGAGTTGGAGAAATACCAGTAGCGCCTGGCTCAAGAGACAAAACAAATTCACCTGCTGATGAATTGATGTACCAGGATGTGCCTGGCTTACAAGTAAAAAAATTCAATGAACTTATGCGTAAACATTCAAGACATTTATTTAAAACTATTGTAGAAGCAGTATACACTGCGCTTGTTCATCTACTTCTTTGACATTTTGGTGGGGCTGTTGTCGCCGTCACCCGTCACCATCTGCACGCCGGAGTCGATTCCTTCCGCGCCCTGGAGTGGCAACCATGTATTGGGGTGGTCCGGAATGGTCCGGAATGGCGGGGTCGTCGAGTCTGCATGCAATCGCTCGTCCAAGCTGGACTTTGACTTAAGAAACCCCTCAATCAGGTACTGCTGGTCGGCGTCCTTGGGAGACGTGTAACCGACCAGCGACATGCGACTTCCTCCGGAAGACAACCCAGATGACTCCGGTCCACTGATCAGGGGGCTGCTGCTTCCAGGAGAAGGCTCATCGGGCAGCGGAGACGTCTGTTCGTTCCAGAAGAAAGCTAGGCCAGAGGTGCTGGCGCCATCGACTCCGCAAGAAGAACCGCTAGACTCAGAAGAGTTCAGTATGCCCATGACCTGGGCGCAAGCAGTCTGCTGCCCCACTTTAGTAGCACTGACGTGGTGGGCTACGAGGGCCTGCTCATCTTTTGACGCACTTGTTTTGGTGGTCTTTTTTTCGTGGGACGCCCTTCTCTGAAAAACGGCTGCTGCGCCATCCACCTTATGCTTGTGCATGATGCTGTAGGGGTTGTTCGCCTCGCTGGTGTTTCGCTCGATGTTCGCGATGACCTTCGCGAATTCTGATGAGTCAGCGATACCTTTCGGTCCCCTCGTGGAGCACAGTGGGTCTGTCGGCGCGGCGGACTCTTCGTACAGGAGGCTTGCTATGCATTCATTGTCCTCGCTCTTGCTTAGGGGAAATTTCTTCACGATGATCTTGTCGTTGCTCCGACTAAATATGTTCCGAAAAATCCTCCGCTTCTTCTTTTCGGGCATAACTGGCTCCACTGGCTCTTCCATGCGGATCGTCATCGAGGGTGGCTCTGGACTTGGAGCCATAGCACTCTCCATAGTTACCACCTCAGACCTCTCAATGCACTTGATAATGTCGATGTTATCGCTGACCTTGTGGAACTTTTCGTACGTTGTTCGCTGCCCGTAGCTCTCATAGCAGCCATACGGCTGGTGACAGCTCACCCTGGTCACCTGTTCCCACTGGCTGGGGCTGTCGACCGTGGTCGTCGACTGACTGTGGACCGTGGCAGTGGGTTTCAGAGGCAGGAATCCCGAGAGAAGGCAAGCCGCCGTCCGCGTGTCATCCACCTGCGAGCGCAGCCCAGGTGACGAGAAAGAACCGCGCAGCGTGGTCTTGGCGCTGGTGCAGAGCCAAGGGTCCGAATGTGTCACGCTCTTGACCGATGGTGAAGGCGGGTAGACCGCTGACTTTTCCTCCACGAACTCTGGCGCGTGAGCTTCGAGCCCTGGCTTACACAGCTGGTTGTACGGCATCATCGGTTCCCATGGCCCTTCGGGCTTGTAGAAAGCTGTCGCCAACGTCGACACCGCCAGCCCCATGATGATAAAAAGGAAGTACGGTGCGTTGGTCGTCATGGCAAGGGTGACCGATATGCCAGCAAAAACAAGGAATGTACCGATCCAGATGAGGATCGACATGAGCACCACGCGCAGGTTGAGCCGGTACTCCTTCGGCGGCGGGATCTCGTTCACGCTGCCGCCACTCGAGCACGACCTGCCACCTCCGCAGACTGGGCCGAACGCAACAGCTCTGGAAATGCTTACGATGTTGTGTGCGGCACATCGATGGAGCCGCGAGAACCTCATGACTTGTGGGAACGGACCGTTGTTCTGCGCTGCACGTTCGCTACAATGGCTGACCTCCTGGTACAGCGCGAGCGAGTGATAATGATGATGATTATGATCATGACCTCAGATCAATGGTGCTTACCCACAAAGGGGGATGGGCTTAGAACCGGGTGGCAGAATACTTAAATGAAGCTAAATCCAATCTGAAAAATTACTTTAGAGATAAAACTGTGAAGAAATAAATATGGTTGCAGAGCAAGCGGTCAAACCATCTCTTGTTCCTCATAGACATAACAATGAATTATAAACTAAAGATCTGTCAAGTTTTGGATTTAATAGCACTGTAATCTTTTTGTTGCCTTATTGTAGTGAAACACATATGCCAGTAACCCAATAAAACTACTGTACTTTTACTTCTAATCCTAACTTCTGCAATGGGGCTTCTAAAAATCTTTTTCTCTGATAACAATAACGACGACAGAATAAAAAGAAATCATCAATTGCTTCAATTATGTTGAAAAAAATTGCACAATGGTTACGCTTTAAGGCTGGCTTTGTTTAAATAATAATTTAGTATTGAAACTGCACAGCGTAATGTGGTATACGTGACTTTTAACTGGCGAGATACACACCACTATTTATTCCAGCAATGCCTTATATGCTTGAAATCTTTGAATTGATCCAATTTACCCATTTCCCATTGCAACAAGCATTTCTAAACTTTAACGCAGTCACGTAAGCCGTATCTGATAAAACGGGGATGATGGGCCCACTCAGGGATGCTGCTAAAGATTCCGCCATTTCGTTCAAATGTAATCCATGGTGGCCTGGTACCCATAGCAAATACAGTTTTTGTCCGTTTTTCAGTATTAAATGAGCAAACGAATTCATCAACTCTCCAGTCATCTCCAGCATTGCTATCAGCCTTACCCATTGATTCAATTTACACTTACGTCTATTCAGAGGTTTTCTATAGCAGGGTCGTTCATACAGTGTTTCAGCATTTATTATTTAAAGGCGAGAATTACGAAGGGGGGTGCATTGACCTCCCCCAGCAACTCTTCTAGAGAATTCTTCTTATATTTTATCCTGTCATCTCTTCCAAGAAATAAAATGACAGGCCTGCGTGGAAGGCGCAGCACAGTCACAGCGAAAGCTATATATAGAAGACTGGCCTTTCAGGGTGTTTTCTAAACACTCATTGGATAACTGCTAGAAGCACACTTGCTTGATAGCCACTACGGCATTAATAATAAAGAGTTTTGTGTAGGAGGCTGGCATTTTCTCTCCAATTTTTCGTCATTCTTCTGAGAAGCGTGGTATCTGCCAAACACTTGCTAGGAATTTTGTGCTAATTGTTCACGCAGTGGCCGATGACGACCAGGAATTGTGCCTGAAGTGGGTATGCGCCACAGTTAACAGGTGAACAAGTAGAAGTTTTTGTAATGGGTTTGAGCATTGAACGACTAAGTCGTTACGCTATTCGCATTGTGTGACGTCTGGTTGTTCTTTCGCTGTTTTAAAACGCTTTATAAGGCGTATTAACGTGATTGATTTCCCGACATCACACCTGCCTAAGGCAAGTTTGCCAACGACGCCCAAGCACCAACGTGGCTGAGTGGTAGAATACCGACCTTGTTCTCCGCGGACCCGAGTTTGAGCCCCCCTGTGTCATAAATACTAAGTTTTTTTTTTTTCTGATTTCTCGCGTTGTGGTTACGGACACCGACGGCAGCGGTGGGCAAATACAGCTGTGCGTGACCCGAGTTGTGGTTTCTTAACAGCTTTTGCTGTAAAAGGACGTTCGTGAATTGGAAGCACTCATAACTCGCTTCGAAGATACTATGTCAAACTGCACCAAGAAGAGCACCGATTACGTGATATATTGGTGTTAAAAAGCATTGACACCATGGTCGAGGAAGCTAATTTCATGTTGAGCGGTCCTATGAGTCGACTAGCTCGGACTCTCACATTCGCCGATCGAGCCGTGAGATTGAGTCTGAGTGAGTCCGGGTAAAGAAAATTTTCGTGAGTCTGAGTTATACGAGGGTGTCCAAAGCTTGAAATATTTTTCATGAGTGAATCTGAGTGGGCTCCACAAGTTTTGCCGACCTGTGCCTGTGAGATACGCAATGTATGCACGGTATACGTACGGCACGCTTCTTGCTATCGCTTTCTCCAACCATGCTCGATCCTAACAGACTTCTTTAAACGCTCAGCGACAGTATCCACTGCAACAACAAGATCACCCACATCTAAAAGACGCATGACGTGTGCGTTAAAGCTATAAAACATGTTGTGATCACATGATTCCTGGAGGGCCGACTTAGGACATGACATGGCTAGAAAGTTCATCGCAACTTTCAAATGCTTCGACGAGAAACTTAAAATAGGGGGTTGAAGATCTTAGAGAATACTGACAGTATACGTTGTCCTTCTAAAAAGTTAACGAAATGCCCAGAAATCGTATTTCAATATTCTGAGGCTTATCTCTAGTGGAATATCAGTCCTCCTCCATTTGATTAAAATTTATCACTTGATGGAGTTACCACAGTTTCAAAGTCTTCGCCCTTACGAAAATAAAGGAATCGTCTACATAACGAAAAATCTTAATCATAGAATTGCCTAAAGCGTCTTCAAAACGTTTGCCAATATTGCTATGATTATACCACTAAGAACCGCAGCGTCGTTCAGTGCCACTAATCTATTCTGAAGCGAAACTCTGAATTCATGTACTTTCCCTTTCAACGATAGGTCATTGATTTGCTTCTTCCATATCAGTTTATCCCTGTGTTTTTTTAGTCTAGTTGAATTCAAGCTCTTACCATTCTATGGTCACGTAGTGCATCGGATCTTTCCAACTATTTATAGATGCTGTACAATGTGCGAGTGTGAACACGGAATAAAATTCACTTAATTTTTAGTTTCGCCATTCGGACTCCGCCATGTCCACTAACGGTTAGCCCGTTTTCTGTAGAAAATATTTAAAATCCCTAAATTAATACGTTCAGCAAACTCAACTACGGTTATAACTCCCCTCTAGCATTTCTAAACCCGATGCCAAATTCCCCCTTGCATGGTCTCCGGCCTGCTTCTTGTCTACTTTTATCGCCCATCAGAATAGTATACCGTGTGTTTACTTTATTAAAGGCTGACTGCGTCTGCATAGAAGTGCTCAACCAAATGATTAATATGGCTCGATGTAGGCGCGTAAGCCTGTACCTCCTACATATTGTACCTTTTGTTAAACTTACCCTATCGGAAAAAAAACGAATGGTGGGCATGGTGTAAACCACCACCCACCATTATAGTGGAATAATGTAGTGGGTGAATGGTGGGAAACGCCCACCATGGCGAATGGTGGGTATGGTGGGTGCTGCAGTGCCTACAACGCTTGAGCGCGAAATGACGTCAGAATCACCGTGACGAGCTGCCACAAAAAATAAAAAAGAATTCTTTAAAAACGGTATAAAAACACCCGTGCCGTAAAAAAAAAAAAAACAAGGCGCTACGGAAGATCGAACGTGCAACCTGCAGATTCCCATTCGCAGCCGCTAACCACTGTGCCACACCAACTTTTTTTTTTCATGGTATTTATTCAAGTACTTGGGCAATAAATACAAAATCAAGTGAACAAAAGTAAAATCAAATCACGAAAGTAAGCGTTCAAGTGTTACTCACAAACACTAAATGGCTAACACAACGCGAGTTCCTCACATGGAGAGTTCTTCACATCGTGTTATACAAACAAAAAAGGGGTGAGGTCAAACAGTTCTCTAAGACGGAGTACCAGTCCAGTCTAAAGTCTAGCTCATCGTAAATGTTTTTAGGTGGATAGCCATTTGAATGAAGTGTACGTGCGCTTGAAGAGGTGGTGGGCTCTGCATTGCGGTCTTGCATTCGTGTCTTCCACAAGCTGTGCAAACCCATGAGGAAAAACATATCATATGGTACTTCATCACGCGTTGCTGGTAGAAGATAACGTATTGTGTGAGAATTAATGACGAAACGCTTTTTCAGTGCTCGCTGAAGGACATCCCAAAATAGTATGGCATCTTTGCAGCTAACAAAGCAATGTTCAATCGTTTCCGGCACATCACATAGACGGCAGTTAACAGACGGAATGAAAATACCTTTTCTTTCTAACCATGTGTTTACCGCCAATGTTTCAGAGTGGAGTTTATAGAAGAATGTTTTTGAATTCGGTGGAATGTACATTTTGCGCACTCGCTTCAACACATCGTGACCTGGAAGATTGGCGTACAGTGAACGGTAATATGGAGGTGGGAATAGTGTACTCATAAGGTCCTTATACAGCACCTTGCGCGATACTGAGTACAGGTATGCTACAGAGAAGCGAGCTTCTAGGAACTGAACTGCGAAGTAAACTTCCTGCATGAATCCCCACAAGCATGGGCGTTCGGAGAAGTTGGATGAAACAATTAAATCTGGTAAGCAATCAACAAGTGTAACCTGCAAGAAGGAACGGATTACAGGATGGGAATTGTCTCGAAAAAAGAAGAATCGGGACACTATTTGCCATAGATAAAGGTGTTTTAGTCCTAACCCACCCTCACTAACTGGCTTGAATATATTATCACGACGCATGGGCTCAAAAGTCGAAGACCATATGAAAGTAGCTAAAATCCGATGAAAGCGTTGTATATAGAATCTTGCGCAATGAATAAGTTGCAATACATAGTAAAGTTTTGTCGCTAAGAAAGTATTGCGAGCTTCAGCTCTCCCAAATATCGAAAGTCGATAGGGCACAAATGTCTGGGCCTGTCGTTCAAGCTTAGGGACGCGTTCCTTCCAGTAATGCGCACTGAATCTATATGCATGCAATGGTACACCAAGGTATGTTGGAGGAGTTTTTGTCCAATTAATCCCTGCAAAGTGGTTCGGTGTGCTACCCCACAAGCCAAACCACAGTCCTAAACTTTTAGAGGCATTTAACCGAGCTCCTGATACTACGCCAAACTTTTCAATAGTATATACCACATTTTCGATACTTGGTTTATCTGTGCAAAAGAATGCGACATCGTCTGCATAAGCCAATACTTTAACCTCACTGCCTAATATTCTAAAGCCACGAATGCAACTCGACTGTATTATGCTTAAGCACAGTGGTTCTAGATAAAGTGCAAATAAAAGAGGTGACATCGGGCATCCCTGTTTTACAGAAGAGCGAATAGAAACTGGCCTGGAGAGTTGACCATTAACTATCAGACGAGTTGAGCATTCATTATAGCATAATTTAACGCCTTTAACAACAACTTTGCCAACATTAGCTTGTTCGAGAAGAGAAAAAAGGAAGGAATGACGAACACGATCAAAAGCTTTTGCAAGGTCTACCTGTAGCATTGCAAGATGTTTTTGAGAACCATGACAGTATTGAAGCACTGTTCGAGCGACATGTATATTGGTTTGTATGGATCGACCTCTAATCCCACATGTCTGATGAGACCCAATGAGGATCGACATAGCAAATTGCAACCTATTTGCTAATACTTTTGCGAAAATTTTGTAGTCCACATTTGACAGCGATATTGGTCTGTAGCCCTCGACGAAGCGAAGTTTTTCCTTGTCAGTTGTTTTCGGTATTAACACAGTGTGACTTTTGCAAAAAGATTGTGGGAGTGTATCCATGTCATAACTCATCTGAAAAATATTCAACAATATAGGAGCAAGCGTTTTCTTGAAAGCTTTGTAAAATTCGCCTGAGATGCCATCAGGCCCCGGTGTTTTCAATAAAGGCAAGTTGTCGATTGCTTGCTCAATTTCCTGTATAGTAATGGGCCCATTAATGACTGCACAATCATTGCCCTTCAAGGGGTTCACAAGAGAAACAAAATTAGCCTTGAGGTGAGCGTCAAGATCATCAGAGGGAGAGCTAAATAAGCTGTTACAGTACGTTTCGAACGCCAAAGTAATGTCTCCGTTATCTTTTATGAGCACATCGTTAAAGTACAAGTCTGGAATAACTTTAGAAATCGCATGGCGTTGCTCATCAAGTAAAGCTTGGCGCGTCGGTTGCTCAGAATTTAAAGTGCGCTGGTTCCGAGACCTAATACGTGCCCCTTGGTAGCGAGCAGCATCATATCTCTGTAGTTGGCACTTAATATTCTCAATATCTTTGATGTACTTTCCGGGCATTTCGCATTCCATCTCATAAAGATTGCAAAGACTTTTAACAAGTATCTTTTCATCATTCTTTCTATAGAAAGACTTAACAGCCCCAATTTCTAAAGCTATAGCATGAACTTCTTGTTTAAAAAGCTCCCAAGCAGCGAAGATATGAAAACCAATCGAAAAAGATTGCCTCAATGCCATCTGGACGCGATTCATGAATTCCTGATCACAGAGGAGCTTCGCATTCATTTTCCAAAGGGCCCACTGGGGACGGAATTGTTTGTGACGATTTTCACCAATTTGCGCTATGACAATACAATGGTCTGAGAATGATGCAGCTTCGGTGCTGCAGGAAATTTTACGAGATAGGAGTGATGAGGACACGTAAATCCGGTCAAGGCGAGCATGAGAGCTGCCTTGTACTCTTGTATATGCTGTTGCCCGATTCGAGACCCCGATGTCAATTAGTCCTGCATTATCTACAATACCGGATAAAAGCTCACCACTCCTGTCTCTCTTTCCAGACGAATTATAACGATCAATAGCTTCACATACGCAGTTGAAATCTCCCATAAGTACCGTGCATCTGTCGACGTCAATTAAATTACGCACTTTTTCAAATAACTCAAGTCGTTTCGGGACATCATTAAACACATATAGATTGATAATTCTCCATGGCACTCCTTCCAACAAAAAATCACAGCATATATACCTGCCCTCTTCATCAACACTAGTGCAGAATGCTGAACAGGGTAGGCTTTTTCTCAGAAACAACCAACAGCCCGCAGATAAACCTTTAGCATGTGAGACACACACATTAAACTGAGACAGAAAAGGCCGCAGGGCCTTCTCGGTGTCTTCCTCGCTCTCGATCTTTGTCTCTTGGATGGCGACAAAGTCGAGACGCTTCCGATTGAGAAGTCTACGGAGCTGTGCTTGTTTTTGCGAAGACCTAAGGCCGCGTACGTTCAAGGTGGCAAATGTGAGTGGCTCAGACTGCGCCATGGTGACTACCTTCTAATTCGCTTATCGTCCCACTTGATCAGTCCCAAGAGTTGGCGCTGAGGCTTCCCGTGAGCCCCCAGCAGGCCTCCTAGATCGGGATCGGCGACACTTTTCCTTTGGCATGGACTTTCGGCGACGGCGTGACTCCCTAGTCACTGACGCTGGGTCACTCCCTTTGCTTGAATCCGAGCTGGACGATGCGCGACGTTTCAGTATTGCTGTATCTGTAGAGATCTGCATATCATCTTCCGACACTGCACCATGATGAAAAAGCTGCTGCGGAGCTGCAGCGCAAGTAGGTGATGAACTTTCTGCAGCATCCAGCCCAGAGTCTCTATTTTGTACTGGTGGTTCTTCAGCATCTTTATGGGTCAGCGCAACAGCACTCTTCATAGGAACTCCTACTTGTGCTAGGGGTTGTGCGGAGTCGTTTTTGGGTATGCTGCTTGCATGATTCACATGACTCTTTGCACGCAGAAGTTTCAACTGTGTCAACAGCGAGTGACTTTCTTTCCTCTTCTGGATTCCTTTTGGTAGAGCCTGCAGCATATGACATTGACGGAATGTCTCCCGTTGCGTCCAAAACCTCGGTGGCATCCATAATATGCTCTTGTAGGTTATCATCTAGCTGTTTTGTGTGCTGTCGCAGCTTGTTGGCATATGTCATAACACAATCTTCGGCCGAATGACCGAAGCGTCGACAGTTGTCACAGCGAGGGGTCCTGCAGTTTCGACGGATGTGTCCAACCTTACTGCACCGAAGGCAAAGTGGTGGGCGGCCAGGTATCAGGACGAGGCTTTGCACTCCGCAGACAACAAGAATATGAGGAATATCCGCAATGCGAACTCCATCAGCGAGGGACGAAACAACATCCCTATTTAGCGTCCGCATTTGTTCCATGTCCGCTACTTTCCAGCTTTCTTGTGATATTGTCTTGACCTTCCCAAAAGCTTGCAGTGCCTCGCACACATAGGCGTCCTCCAAGCGCTCAGGAAGCCACATAAGCTTCAACTTCACTTCCGTGGGCTCCGCGTCTATAACGAGGCATCGACGACTTTTGACGAAAAATTCGCCTCTTGTGACCAACTTTGTTTTCGTCAGCGTTGACTTGCATGTGACCATCCAAACATGAGACAATTGAAATTGACCTATGGAGCTTATTTCCTTCAAGTCAATGATGTCCCGAAGAGCATCTCTAAAATCTTGAACCCGGTAGGGGCGACCAGCTAAGTCCACATGTAGAAAAACAGAGTCCACAACAAGCTTACCGGTGGGAAGGCGAGGAAATACAACACGGTAGTCATTGCCGCTGGCTGAAGCCTGAGCAGCACCTCGGCCCATGGCCGATAAATCCTTCGAAGCGGAGAACATGAAAAACGCGTCCGTTCAGAACGTCGTCTTCGCCTTTCTCCCCTATGCCACACCAACATGACGTTGATTGTGTGTTAAATACTTAGTTGGCATACAAACTTACGGTTCAACTTAAGTTATCTTTGTCGTGTACACAACATGGACAAGATCTACACCTGCTACTCAAGATTGCACATTTATTAAACACAAGCAACTGCGGCCTGTAACGATTGCCACTATGTTAATGGCACTAGTGCTATTTTTTTTACAATTCACAGCTTCAAGAAAAAAACCCAAGTGGACTGGGGAGCAGCAACAGTTTACGGACGGGGTCTGCAAAGTTTAATATTCGTTTCACGCTCGTTCTAAAGGGAGACATCTGCTCACGCTTTATGACGCTTCTAGGCTCATTCCATAGATACGCCCGCCTAATTTATTTGATTGAGTATTGGGATGCTTTTCGCGCAATGTAGAGGGCGGTCGCGCCAGCGCAATGCTGTAGCTCTTTCGCTAAAGCAACAACTACATAACGGCTTGGCCAAAACGAATGCAGTGTGCCGGAAACATTACGCTATCATATTGGTTCACCAAGCATACGAATTGCCACGTCTGAGTTCTCGCATAAAAGCTAGAGAAGTGCCGGCGAGTGCGACCGGCGGCTGTCGGTGAGAAGACACTTAATTACGTTCTCTGAGAGTGCTTTAATCGCGTCGCATCGATGTTTGTTGCTTCTTGAGCGGACACCACACACAATGAAAAATGCTTCATTTAGGTTAATTGATGCCATGGCTGCGCTGTATTGTCATACTTAATCGTCGAAATCGTGTATTTTGAAACCCGGAAGCACGGATAACACAATTGTACGGGCTCGGTCGGAAGGCCTAACCTTTGGTGGAAATCATGGTGGTAGAACATGTAGTGTACAGATCCCAGCTTGGTACACTATATAAATTGCCCGCCATTATAAGCCCACCCATCATCTGCTTACTGCTTCCCAGCATTATCGCGATGGTGGGCAGAGCTTTCAGCTTGGTACACCATGTGGCCCACCATAACAAGCTGCACCCATCATCTGCTTAGTGCTTCCCAGCATTATCGCAATGGTGGGAAGAGTTTCTCAGCTTGGTACACCATGTAGCCCACTATAATAAGCACCACCCACCATATGCTTAGGGCTTCCCAGCATTATCGCAATGGTGGGCAGAGTGTCCCATTATTGCCCACTATCTAGCCTCTGCTTTCCACCATCATTTCGACTTTACCCATCATCTGTACACCATACCACCCAGTATGTCCCGGCATAACCACCGTATTTTCCACTACGTCAAACCATAGCCATCATAATTTCCACCATGCCCACTATTATTTCCACCATGCCCAATATTATTTCCACTACGCCCACCATGTTCTCCAGTATCCACCATGGCAATTTTTCCGATAGGGAAATTATGATACTTACCACCCTTTCGCTGATACTGTGGTATTCCTTTGTATTGCCAGAGATAATTTCGAGTATGAGAATCCCCACTCATTTTTCTTTTGTTTCAACTAATCCCTGGTAGCATAGGACGTGTCCGTTCTTCAGCACTGTATAAGGCTCACTTGTCCTCCTAACTTCGCCGAGCCCTATAAATCCCATTAACCACTTTTTCATTCATCGAATAGCACAGCTAATTTAAACACACTGGTATAACTCTCACAACAAAATAAAAATGACACAGCATGTCGAAACAATCTGCAACAAACTCTTCGAAAACTTCTGTATATACCTCGGACGCACGTTAAGCTACTCAACAAAAGAATGCGGCCTGACTGCAGTGTTGTTCCGTGCAGGAAATTTTTCCTTTTTCGGGGATTTTTCACCCGAAAAAGGAAACTTTGTCAACTTTTTCAGGGCAAAATACACGAAATACGGAATTTTCATGTCTCTGAATGGGAATACTTTGGCGTAGAAAGGAACATCACTGACTGACAGTGCTTAAAACCTTAACCAGACTCAGATGTGCGTCGGTTGTTAAGTCATGTTCCCACAGGCACGATGTGTGTTAGAATCTGCTTTAAAAAAGCAAAAAAGGTTCTATTTTGTAGCTATATGACCACGTATCCGCGCATATTTTATCAGTAGAACCTGCAACCATGTAATACTGCTGCATAAGATAGTTCACACAGGTTCTAGTGATCTTCATTCGTTGCATCTTCTTCACACCACACCAGGTGATTTCATCCCCTATTATAAATGTTTCTTATAAAACAGCACGCGTAAAAAAGAATATATAAACAGCACAGAGCGCTCTTAAACCACCTGCAAGCGCAGCTCCGGTGAGGAGAAGGAACCACGCAGCGTGGTCTTGGCGCTGGTGCAGAACCAAGGGTCCGAATGTGTCACGCTCTTGACCGATGGTGAAGGCGGGTAGACCGCTGACGTTTCCTCCACGAACACTGGCGCGTGAGCTTCGAGCCCGGGCTTACACAGCCGGCTGTACGGCATCATCGGTTCCCATGGCCCTTCGGGCTTGTAGAAAGCCGTCGCCAACGTCGACACCGCCATCCCCATGATGATAAAAAGGAAGTACGGTGCGTTGGTCGTCATGGAAAGGGTGACCGATATGCCAGCGAAAACAAGGAATGTACCGATCCAGATGAGGAACGACATGAGCACCACGCGAAGGTTGAGCCGGTACTCCGGCGGTGGCGCAATCTCGTTCATGCTGCCGCCACTCGAGCACGACCTGCCACCTCCGCAGATTGGGCCGAACGCAACAGCTCTGGAAATGCTTACGATGTTGTGTGCGGCACTTCGATGGAGCCGCGAGAACCTCGTGACTTGTGGGAACGGACCGTTGTTCTGCGCTGCACGTTCGCTTCAACGGCTGACCTCCTGGAACCACCCGAGCGAGTGATGATGATGATGATTATGATCATGACCTCAGATCAATGGTGCTTACCCACAAAGGGGGATGGGCTTAGAACCGGGTGGCAGAATACCTAAATGAAGCTAAATCCAATCTGAAAAATTACTTTAGAGATAAAACAGCGAAGAAATAAATATGGTTGCGGAGCAAGCGGTCAAACCATCTCTTGTTCCTCATAGACATAACAATGAATTATAAACTAAAGATCTGACAAGTTTTGGATTTAGTAGCACGGTAATCTTTTTGTTGCCTTGATGTAGAGAAACACATAGAGCATACATTCCTATGGCAGTAACCCAATAAAGTGCCGCGATGTGATAAAACTTCTGTAACGTTTACTTCTATTCCAAACTTCTGCAATGAGGCTTCTAAAAATCTTTTTCTCTGATTAGAATAACGACGACAGAATTAAAAGAAATTATCAATCGCTTCAATTTTGCAAAAAAAGATACAATGGTGACGCCTTGAGTCCAGCTTTATTTAGGTAATAATTTAGTTGCGAAACTTCACAGCGTAATCTGGTATAAGTAACTTCTAACTGGCGAGATACACACCACTGTTTATTCCAGCAATGCCTTATATGCTCGAAATCTTTCAATTGATCCAATTTACCTATTCCCCATTGCAAACAAGCATTTCTAAACTTTAACGCAGTCACGTAAGCCGTATCTGATAAAACGAGGATGATGGGCCCACTCAGGGATGCTGCTAAAAATTCCGCCATTTCGTTCAAATATAATCCACGGTGGCCTGGTACCCATAGCAAATGTAGTTTTTGTTCCTTTTTCGGTATTAAATGAGCAAACGTATTCATCAACTCTCCAGTCATCTCCAGCATTGCTATCAGCCTTACCCATTGATTCACGTTTACACTTACGTCTATTCACAGGTATTCTAAAGCAGGGTCGTTCATACAGTGTTTCAGTATTTATTATTTAAAGGCGAGAATTACGAAGGGGAATGCATTGACCTCCCCCAGCAACTCTTCTAGGGAATTCTTCTTATATTTTATCCTTTCATCTCTTCCAAGAAAGAAAAAATGACAGGCCTGCGTGGAAGGCGCCGCACAATCACAGCAAAAGCTATATATAGAAGAGTGGCCTTTCAGGGTGTTTTCTAAACACTCATTGGATAACTGCTGCAAACACACTTGCTTGATAGCCACTACGGCATTAATAATAAAGAGTTTTGTGTAGGAGGCTGGCATTTTCTCTCCAATTTTTCGTCATTCTTCTGAGAAGCGTGGTATCTGCCAAACACTTGCTAGGAATTTTGTGCTAATTGTTCACGCAATGGCCGATGACGATGAGGAATTGTGCCTGAAGTGGGTATGCGCCACAGTTAACAGGTGAACAAGTAGAAGTTTTTGTAATGGGTTTGAGCATTGAACGACTAAGTCGTTAAGCTATTCGCATTGTGTGACGACTGGTTGTTCTTTCGCTGTTTTAAAACGCTTTATAAGGCGTATTAACGTGATTGATTTCCCGACATCACACCTGCCTAAGGCAAGTTTGCCAACGACGCCCAAGCACCAACGTGGCTGAGTGGTAGAATACCAACCTCTTTCTCCGCGGACCCCGAGTTTGATCCCCCCTGTGTCATAAATACTAAGTTTTTTTTTTTCTGATTTCTCGCGTAGTGGTTACGGACACCGACGGCAGCGGTGGGCAAATACAGCTGTGCGTGACCCGATTTGTGGTTTCATAACAGCTTTTGCTGTAAAAGGACGTTCGTGAATTGGAAGCACTCATAACTCGCTTCGAACATACTATGTCAAACTGCACCAAGAAGAGCACCGATTACGTGATATATTGGTGTTAAAAAGCATTGACACCATGGTCGAGGAAGCTAATTTCATGTTGAGCGGTCTTATGAGTCGACTAGCTCGGACTCTCACATTCGCCGATCGAGCCGTGAGTTCGAGTCTGAGTCAGTCCGGGTGAAGAAAATTTTCGTGAGTCGGAGTTATACGAGGGCGTCCAAAGCTCGAAATATTTTTCATGAGTGAATCTGAGTGGGCTCCACAAGTTTTGCCGACCTGTGCATGTGAGATACGCAATGTATGCACGGTATACGTATGGCACGCTTCTTGCTATCGCTTTCTGCAACCATGCTCGAACCTAACAGACTTCTTTAAACGCTCGGCGACAGTAGCCACTGCAACAACGGGATCACCCACATCTAAACGACGCATGACGTGTGCGTTAAAGCTATAAATCATTTTGTTATCACATGATTCCTGGAGGGCCGACTTAGGACAAGACATGGCTAGAAAGTTCATCGCAACTTTCAAATGCTTCGACGAGAAACTTAAAATAGGGGGTTGAAGATCTTAGAGAATACTGACAGTATACGTTGTCCTTCTAAAATGTTAACGAAATGCCCAGAATACGTATTCCAATAATCTGAGGCTTATCTCTAGTGGAATTCAGTCCTCCTCCATTTGATTAAAATTTATCACTTGATGGGGTTACCACAGTTTCAAAGTCTTCGCCCTTACAAAAATAAAGGAATCGTCTACATAACGAAAAATCTTAATCATAGAATTGCCTAAAGCGTCTTCCAAACGTGCCAATATTGCTATGATTATAACACTAAGAACCGCAGCGTCGTTCAGTGCCACGAATCTAGTCTGAAGCGAAACTCTGAATTCATGTACTTTCCCTTTCAACGATAGGTCATTGATTTGCTTCTGCGTATCAGTTTATCCCTGTGTTTTTTGAGTCTAGTGGAATTCGAGCTCTTACCATTCTATGGTCACGTAGTGCATCGGATCTGTCCAACTATTTATAGATGCTGTACAATGTCCGAGTGTGAACACAGAATAAAGTTCACTTAATTTTTAGTTTCGCCATTCGGTCTCCGCCATGTCCACTAACGGTTAGCCCGTTTTCTGTAGAAGATATTCAAGATCCGTAAATTAATACGTTCAGCGAACTCAACTACGGTTATAACTCCCCTCTAGCATTTCTAAACCCGATGCCGAATTTCCCCCTGCATGGTCTGCGACCTGCTTCTTGTCTACTTTTATCGCCCATCAGAATAGTATACCGTGTCTTTACTTTATTAAAGGCTGACTGCGTCTGCATAGAAGTGCTCAACCAAATGATAAATATGGCTAGATGTAGGCACGTAGGCCTGTATCTCCTACATATTGTACCTTTTGTTAAACTTAATTATGATACTTACCACCCTTTCGCTGGTACTGTGGTATTCCTCTGTGTTGCCAGTGATAATTTCTAGTATGAGAATCCCCACCCTTTTTTCTTTTGTTTCAACTAATCCCTGGTAGCATAAGACGTGTCCGTTCTTCAGCACTGTATAGGCCTCACTTGTCCTCCTAACTTCGCCGAGCCCTAAAATCCCATTAACCACTTTTTAATTCATCGAAAAGCACAACTAATTTAAACACACTGGTGTAACTCTCACAACAAAATAAAAATGACGCAGCTTGTCTAAACAATCTTTAACAAAGTCTTTGAAAACTTCGGTATATATCTCGGACGCACGTTAAGCTACTCAACAAAAGAATGCGGACTGACTGCAGTGTTGTTCCGTGCAGGGAAGTTTTCCTTCTTCGGGGATTTTTCACCTGTCATTTTGAGCCAAATGGAAAGAAGTAATTTTCGAGATATTGCAGAAAAATTTAAGAATTGTCAAGTGTTTATAGAACGACTGATAATCAGTGATCACAGTTCGCCTTCGTCTACATGTATAATCGGTTCTGGCACATGCACAACGCAAGAATAGTCTTTGAAATTAGTTTCTGATATTCACGTGGAGCAGTTTTTCGTTCATTGTTGGTGTTAGACTTGAAGCCCACAATGTACAGTGTACTAAGAGTATAAGAATTATTAAGAGATTTTTAGAGAACTTTTATGTCAACTATACTTTGCTTGTTAGTTGGCCATTGTTATATGTTTGTATCTGGAGAGAGTTGGCAGTGTGGATAAATAAATCAATAAATAAAGTCGCGCTTTTGTTGTGTGGCCGTTGAGGGTTAGTCATCATTTCAAAAACCGCCAGTACGAGAGACACATATAATTTTAGTATGTGTGTGCGTGGATTGGGGCAGAAATTATTATTGTTGCGCAGGAAAATATGCTGAGAACTTCGTCAACGTTTTCAAGGCAAAATCCACGAAATAAAGAATTTTCATGTCTCTGAATGGGAATTCTTCGGCGTAGGACAGAACATCACTGACTGGCAGTGCTTAAAACTTTGGCAACACTCAGATGTGCGCCAATTGTTTGGTCAAGTTCCCACAGGCACGATGTATGTTTGAATCTGCTTTAAAAAAGCAAAAAAGTGTTTTGTTTTGTCGCTATATGACCACGTTTCTGCGCAAGTTTTATCAGTGAAGCCTGCAACCATGTCATCCTCCTGCATAAGATAGTTCACACAGGTTCTGGTGTTCTTCCTTCGTTGCATCTTCTTCACACCACAATAGGTGATTTCATCCCGTATTATAAATGTTACATATAAAAAAGCACGTGTAAAGAAAAGAAGGGAAACAGCACAGAGCGCTCTTAAACGTTTCTTTCGTGGAAACAAATTTATACGCCTTGAAAATATATGAAGGGTAAATCGATGCCAACCAGCTCAAGCAATCACCTCCTTAAAGATCTTTTAAATGTTTTGCCCATTGATATTATAATCCGATTTGTTTTCGTTTTTCTTACTCGCAGAACGTGAATTAATCGAATGATCTTGATGAGTATCTGTGTAGATTTAGTGCTGAGGACTTTGAAAAAAAATCATAAATGTTTATGTTAAATTGCAATTTTTAAGGTGCTTAACATCTGAATTTGAACCTGTTACGTCTCAAAAACTTGGGGAGCAATAGTGGTAAATAAATAACATTAAGACATATTCTTATCTGCTTCAACCTATCAGGGAATGATTTTTTTTTTCATTTTGAGGGCAAATTTGACCAGCTCTTCTCTATAGCCCCCTTTCCCCTTTCCATGTCGCCGCCGGTCCGATGAACCTCGTGCCGGTGACGTGCCGTCGTGGGAGCAACAGCGCGCCTCCGCCGGTGATTTCGGTACCAGCGCCCAGGTCTAGGCACCTGCCGTTGAGTTGGAGAAATACCAGTAGCGCCTGGCTCAAGAGGCAAAACAAATTCACCTGCTGATGAATTGATGTACCAGGAGTGCTTGGCTTACAAGTAAAAAAATTGAATGAACTTCAGCGTAAACATTCAAGACATTTATTTAAAACTATTGTAGAAGCAGTATACACTGCGTTTTTTCATCTACTTCTTTCACATCTTGGTGGGGCTGTTGTCGCCAACACCCGTCACCATCTGCACGCCGGAGTCGATTCTTTCCGCGCCCTAGAGTGGCAACCATGTATTAGGGTGGCGGGTAATAATGCAGGCAAACTCCTGCACGTTGGCCTTCACGAGCGGCGACGTCCGGAAGTGGTCGTCCCCGCTGGACTGTGGGCAACAGTCCTGCAGTGACGTCTGGCTCGCCTTCTCACCACCCGCACTGCTGTTCCTCGCCGGACTCCAGCTCGGAGAGGCCCAGATCTCTTTTTCCTCGGGGTGTGCGGCCGACGAGGCAGCCATCTTGGAGGTCGTGGTTCGTCGACTGCTGCTCTTGCGGACGCTGCCTTCGGCTGCGTTGTTGGTCCTGAATGGTGGGGTCGTCGAGTCCGCATGCAATCGCTCGTCCCAGCTGGACTTCGACTTAAGAAACCCCTCGATCAGGTACTGCTGGTCGGCGTCCTTGGGAGACGTGTAACCGACCAGCGACATGCGACTTCCTCCGGAAGACAACCCAGATGACTGCGGTCCACTGATCATGGGGCTGCTGCTTCCAGGAGAAGGCTCATTGGGCAGCGGAGACGTCTGTTCGTTCCAGAAGAAAGCTAGGCCAGAGGTGGTGGCGCCATCGACTCCGCAAGAAGAACCGCTAGACTCAGAAGAGTTCAGTATGCCCATGACCTTGGCGCCAGCAGGCTGCTGCCCCACTTTAGTAGCACTGACGTGGTGGGCTACGAGGGCCTGCTCATCTTTCGACGCACTTGTTTTGGTGGTCTTTTTTTCGTGGGACGCCCTTCTCTGAAAAGCGGCGGCTGCGCCATCCACCTTATGCTTGTGCATGATGCTGTAGGGGTTGTTCGCCTCGCTGATGTTTCGCTCGATGTTCGCGATGACCTTCGCGAATTCTGATGAGTCAGCGATACCTTTCGGTCCCCTCGTGGAGCACAGTGGGTCTGTCGGCGCGGCGGACTCTTCGTACAGGAGGCTTGCTATGCATTCATTGTCCTCGCTCTTGCTTAGGGGAAATTTCTTCACGATGATCTTGTCGTTGTTCCGACTAAATATGTTCCGAAAAATCCCCCGCTTCTTCTTTTCGGGCATAACTGGCTCCACTGGCTCTTCCGTGCGGATCGTCATCGAGGGTGGCTCTGGACTTGGAGCCATAGCACTCTCCATAGTTACCACCTCAGACCTCTCAATGCACTTGATGATGTCGATGTTATCGCTGACCTTGTGGAACTTTTCGTACGTTGTTCGATGCACATAGCTCTCATAGCAGCCATACAGCTGGTGACAGCTCACCCCTGTCACCTGTTCGCACTGGCTGGGGCTGTCGACCGTGGTCGTCGACTGACTGTGGACCGCGGCAGTGGGTTTCAGAGGCAAGAATCCCGAGAGAAGGCAAGCCGCCGTCCGCGTGTCGTCCACCTGCGAGCGCCGCCCAGGTGACGACAAAGAACCGCGCAGCGTGGTCTTGGCGCTGGTGCAGAGCCAAGGGTCCGAATTTGTCACGCTCTTGACCGATGGTGAAGGCGGATAGACCGCTGACTTTTCCTCCACGAACACTGGCGCGTGAGCTTCGAGCCCGGGCTTACACAGCCGGCTGTACGGCATCATCGGTTCCCATGGCCCTTCGGGCTTGTAGAAAGCCGTCGCCAACGTCGACACCGCCAGCCCCATGATGATAAAAAGGAAGTACGGTGCGTTGGTCGTCATGCTAAGGGTGACCGATATGCCAGCAAAAACAAGGAATGTACCGATCCAGATGAGGAACGACATGAGCACCACGCGCAGGTTGAGCCGGTACTCCGGCGGCGGCGGGATCTCGTTCATGCTGCCGCCACTCGAGCACGACCTGCCACCTCCGCAGACTGGGTCGAACGCAACAGCTCTGGAAATGCTTACGATGTTGTGGGCGGCGCCTCGATGGAGCCACGAAAACCTCAGGACTTGTGGGAACGGACCGTTGTTCTGCGCTGCACGTTCGCTACAATGGATTCCCTCCTGCAACCGCGCGAGCGAGTGATGATGATGATGATTATGATCATGACCTCAGATCAATGGTGCTTACCCCCAAAGGGGGATGGGCTTAGAACCGGGTGGCAGAATACTTAAATGAAGCTAAATCCAATCTGAAAAATTACTTTAGAGATAAAACTGTGAAGAAATAAAGATGGTTGCTGAGCAAGCGGTCAAACCATCCCTTGTTCCTCATAGACATAACAATGAATTATAAACTAAAGATCTGACAAGTTTTGGATTTAGTAGCACGGAAATCTTTTTGTTGTCTTAATGTAGTGAAACACATAGAGCATACATCCCTATGGCAGTAACCCATTAAAAGTACTGTAACTTTTACTTCTAATCCTAACTTCTGCAATGGGGCTTCTAAAAATCTTTTTCTCTGATAAGAATAACGACGACAGAATAAAAAGAAATCATCAATCGCTTAAATTTTGTTGAGAAAAAATGCACAATGGTTCTTTAAGGCCAGCTTTGTTTAAATAATAATTTAGTAGTGAAACTGCACAGCGTAATCTGGTATACGTCACTTTTAACTGGCGAGATACACACCACTGTTTATTCCAGCAATGCCTTATATGCTCGAAATCTTTGAATTGATCCAATTTACCCATTTCCCATTGCAAACAAGCATTTCTAAACTTTAACGCAGTCACGTAAGCCGTATCTGATAAAACGGGGATGATGGGCCCACTCAGGGATGCTGCTAAAAATTCCGCCATTTCATTCAAATGTAATCCACGGTGGCTTGGTACCCATAGCAAATGCAGTTTTTGTTCGTTTTTCGTTATTAAATGACCAAACGTATTCATCAGCTGTCCAGTCATCTCCAGCATTGCTATCAGCCTTACCCATTGATTCACGTTTACACTTACGTCTATTCACAGGTTTTCTAAGGCAGGGTCGTTCATACAGTGTTTCAGCATTTATTATTTAAAGACGAGAATTGCGAAGGGGGATGCGTTGACCTCCCCCAGCAACTCTTCTAGAGAATTCTTCTTATACTTTATCCTGTCATCTGTTCCAAGAAAAAAAATGACAGGCCTGCGTGGAAGGCGCAGCACAGTCACAGCGAAAGCTATATATAGAAGAGTGGCCTTTCAGGGTATTTTCTAAACACTCATTGGATAACTGCTGCAAGCACAGTTGCTTGATAGCCACTACGGCATTAATAATAAAGAGTTTTGTGTAGGAGGCTGGCATTTTCTCTCCAATTTTTCGTCATTCTTCTGAGAAGCGTGGTATCTGCCAAACACTTGCTAGGAATTTTGTGCTAATTGTTCACGCAGTGGCCGATGACGACCAGGAATTGTGCCTGAAGTGGGTATGCGCCACAGTTAACAGGTGAACAAGTAGAAGTTTTTGTAATGGGTTTGAGCATTGAACGACTAAGTCGTTACGCTATTCGCATTGTGTGACGTCTGGTTGTTCTTTCGCTGTTTTAAAACGCTTTATAAGGCGTATTAACGTGATTGATTTCCCGACATCACACCTGCCTAAGGCAAGTTTGCCAACGACGCCCAAGCACCAACGTGGCTGAGTGGTAGAATACCGACCTTGTTCTCCGCGGACCCGAGTTTGAGCCCCCCTGTGTCATAAATACTAAGTTTTTTTTTTTTTCTGATTTCTCGCGTTGTGGTTACGGACACCGACGGCAGCGGTGGGCAAATACAGCTGTGCGTGACCCGATTTGTGGTTTCATAACAGCTTTTGCTGTAAAAGGACGTTCGTGAATTGGAAGCACTCATAACTCGCTTCGAACATACTATGTCAAACTGCACCAAGAAGAGCACCGATTACGTGATATATTGGTGTTAAAAAGCATTGACACCATGGTCGAGGAAGCTAATTTCATGTTGAGCGGTCTTATGAGTCGACTAGCTCGGACTCTCACATTCGCCGATCGAGCCGTGAGTTCGAGTCTGAGTGAGTCCGGGTGAAGAAAATTTTCGTGAGTCGGAGTTATACGAGGGCGTCCAAAGCTCGAAATATTTTTCATGAGTGAATCTGAGTGGGCTCCACAAGTTTTGCCGACCTGTGCATGTGAGATACGCAATGTATGCACGGTATACGTATGGCACGCTTCTTGCTATCGCTTTCTGCAACCATGCTCGAACCTAACAGACTGCTTTAAACGCTCAGCGACAGTAGCCACTGCAACAACGGTATCACCCACATTTAAAAGACGCATGACGTGTGCGTTAAAGCTATAAATCATTTTGTGCTCACATGATTTCTGGAGGGCCGACTTAGGACAAGACATGGCTAGAAAGTTCATCGCAACTTTCAAATGTTCGACGAAAAACTTAAAAGTGGGGTTGAAGATCTTAGAGAATACTGACAGTATACGTTGTCCTTCTAAAAAGTTAACGAAATGCCCAGAAATCGTATTCCAATATTCTGAGGCTTGTCTCTAGTAGAATGCAGTCCTCCTCCATTTGATTAAAATTTATCACTTGATGGGGTTACCACAGTTTCAAAGTCTTCGCCCTTACAAAAATAAAGGAATCGTCTACATAACGAAAAATCTTAATCATAAAATTGCCTAAAGCGTCTTCAAAACGTTTGCCAATATTGCTATGATTATACCACTAAGAACCACAGCGTCGTTCAGTGCCACGAATCTATTCTGAAGCGAAACTCTGAACTCATGTACTTTCCCTTTCAACGATAGGTCATTGATTTGCTTCTTCCATATCAGTTTATTCCTGTGTTTTTTTTAGTCTAGTTGAATTCGAGCTCTTACCATTCTATGGTCACGTAGTGCATCGGATCTTTCCAACTATTTATAGATGCTGTACAATGTGCGAGTGTGAACACAGAATAAAGTTCACTTAATTTTTTGTTTCGCCATTCGGACTCCGCCATGTCCACTAACGGTTAGCCCATTTTCTGTAGAATATATTTAAGATCCGTAAATTAATACGTTCAGCGAACTCAACTACGGTTATAACTCCCCTCTAGCATTTCTAAACCCGATGCCAAATTTCCCCCTTGCATGGTGTCCGGCCTGCTTCTTGTCTACTTTTGTCGCCCATCAGAATAGTATACCGTGTCTTTACTTTATTAAAGGCTGACTGCGTCTGCATGCATAGAAGTGCTCAACCAAATGATTAATATGGCTCGATGTAGGCGCGTAAGCCTGTACCTCCTACATATTGTACCTTTTGTTAAACCTAATTATGATACTTACCACCCTTTCGCTGATACTGTGGTATTCCTTTGTGTTGCCAGTGATAATTTCGAGTATGAGAATCCCCACCCTTTTTTCTTTTGTTCTAACTAATCCCTGGTAGCATAAGACGTATCCGTTCTTCAGCACTGTATAAGCCTCACTTGTCCTCCTAACATCGCCGAGCCCTAAAATGCCATTAACCACTTTTTAATTCATCGACTCGCACAGCTAATTTAAACACACTGGTGTAACTCTCACAACAAAATAAAAATGACGCAGCTTGTCTAAACAATCTGCAACAAAGTCTTCGAAAACTTCGGTATATATCTCGGACGCAAGTTAAGCTACTCAACAAAAGAATGCGGACTGACTGCAGTGTTGTTCCGTGCAGGGAAGCTTTCTTTCTTCGGAGATTTTTCACCTGTCATTTTGAGCCAAAGGGAAAGAAGTCATTTTCGTGATATTGCAGAAAAATTTAAGAATTGTCAAGTTTTTCTAGGACGACTGATAATTAGTGATCACAGTTCACCTTCGTCTACATGTAATCGGTTCTGGCACATGCACAACGCAAGAATAGTCTTTGAAATTAGTTTCTGATATCCACGTGGAGTAGTTTTTCGTTCATTGTTGGTGATAGACTTGAAGCCCACATTGTACAGTGTACTAAGAGTATAAGAATTAATAAAATATTTTAGAGAAATTTTATGTCAACTATACTTTGCTTGTTAGTTGGCCATTGTTATATGTTTGTATCTGGAGAGAGTTGGCAGTGTGGATAAATAAATAAATAAAGTAGCGCTTTTGTTGTGTGGCCGTGGAGGGGTTAGTCATCAATTCAAAAACCGCCAGTACGCAAGACACATATAATTTTAGTATGTGTGTGCGTGGATTGGGGCAGAAATTATTACTGTTGCGCAGGAAAATATTCTGAGAATTTCGTCAACGTTTTCAAGGCAAAATCCACGAAATAAAGAATTTTCATGTCTCTGAATGGGAATTCTTCGGCGTAGAACGGAACATCACTGACTGGCAGTGCTTAAAACTTTGGCAACACTCAGATGTGCGCCAATTGTTTGGTCACGTTCCCACAGGCACGATGTATGTTTGAATCTGCTTTAAAAAGCAAAAAAGTGTTTTGTTTTGTCGCTATCAGACCACGTTTCTGCGCATGTTTTTTGAGTGAAGCCTGCAACCATGTCATCCTCCTGCATAAGATAGTTCACACAGGTTCTGGTGTTCTTCCTTCGTTGCATCTTCTTCACACCACAATAGGTGATTTCATCCCGTATTATAAATGTTTCATATAAAAAAGCACGTGTAAACAAGAGAAGGTAAACAGCACAGAGCGCTCTTAAACGTTTATTTCGTGAAAACAAATCTATACGCCTTGAAAATATATTAAGGGCAAATCGATGCCAACCAGCTCAAGCATTCATCTCTTTAAAGATCTCTTACATGTTTTGCCCGTTAATAGTATAATCCGATTTGTTTTCGTTTTTCTTACTCGCAGAACGTGAATTAATCGAATGATCTTGATGAATCTCTGCGCAGATTTCGTGCTGAGGACTTTCAAAAAAAATCATAAATGTTTATGTTAAATTGTATTTATTAAGGTGCTTAACATCTGAATTTGCACGTGTTACGTCTCAAAAACTTGGGGAGCAATAGTGGTAAATAAATAACATTAAGACATATTCTTATCTGCTTGAACTTATAGGGGAATGAAATTTTTTTTCATTTTGAGGACAAATTTGACCAGCTCTTCTCTATAGCCCCCTTTCGCCTTTCCATGTCGCCGCCGGTCCGATGAACCTCGTGCCGGTGACGTGCCGCCGTGGAAACAACAGCGCGCCACCGCCGGTGATTTCGGTACCAGCGCCCAGGTCTATCGGCACCTGCCGCTGAGTTGGAGAAATACCAGTAGCGCCTGGCTCAAGAGGCAAAACAAATTCACCTGCTGATGAATTGATGCACCAGGAGTGCCTGGCTTACAAGTAAAAAAATTCAATGAACTTCAGCGTAAACATTCAAGACATTTATTTAAAACTATTGTAGAAGCAGTATACACTGCGTTTGTTCATCTACTTCTTTGACAACTTGGTGGAGCTGTTGTCGCCGTCACCCGTCACCATATGCACGCCGGAGTCGATTCCTTCCGCGCCCTGGAGTGGCAACCCTGTATTGGGGTGGCGGGTAATAATGCAGGCAAACTCCTGCAGGTTGGCCTTCACGAGCGGCGACGTCCGGAAGTGGTCGTCCCCGCTGGACTGTGGGCAATAGTCCTGCAGTGACGTCTGGCTCGCCTTCTCACCACCCGCACTGCTGTTCCTCGCCGGACTCCAGCTCGGAGAGGCCCCGATCTCTTTTTCCTCGGGGTGTGCGGCCGACGAGGCGGCCATCTTGGATGTCGTGTTTCGTCGACTGCTGCTCTTGCTGACGCTGCCTTCGGCTGCGTTGTTGGTCCGGAATGGCGGGGTGATCGAGTCCGCATGCAATCGCTCGTCCCAGCTGGACTTCGACTTAAGAAACCCCTCGATCAGGTACTGCTGGTCGGCGTCCATGGGAGACGTGTAACCGACCAGCGACATGCGACTTCCTCCGGAAGAAAACCCCGATGACTCCGGTCCATTGATCATAGGGCTGCTGCTTCCAGGAGAAGGCTCATCGGGCAGCGGAGACGTCTGTTCGTTCCAGAAGAAAGCTAGGCCAGAGGTGGTGGCGCCATCGACTCCGCAAGAAGAACCGCTACACTCAGAAGAGTTCAGTATGCCCATGACCTGGGCGCCAGCAGTGTGCTGCCCCACTTTAGTAGCACTGACGTGGTGGGCTACGAGGGCCTGCTCATCTTTCGACGCACTTGTTTTGGTGGTCTTTTTTTCGTGGGACGCCCTTCTCTGAAAAGCGGCGGCTGCGCCATCCACCTTATGCTTGTGCATGATGCCGTAGGTATTGTTAGCCTCGCTGGTGTTTCGTTCGATGTTCGCGAAGACCTTCGCGAATTCTGATGAGTCAGCGATACCTTTCGGTCCCCTCGTAGAGCACAGTGGGTCTGTCGGCGCGGCGGACTCTTCGTACAGGAGGCTTGCTATGCATTCATTGTCCTCGCTCTTGCTTAGGGGAAATTTCTTCACGATGATCTTGTCGTTGTTCCGACTAAATATGTTCCGAAAAATCCCCCGCTTCTTCTTTTTGGGCATAACTGGCTCCACTGGCTCTTCCATGCGGATCGTCATCGAGGGTGGCTCTGGACTTGGAGCCATAGCACTCTCCATAGTTACCACCTCAGACCTCTCAATGCACTTGATGTCTATGTTATCGCTGACCTTGTGGAACTTTTTTACGTTGTTCGCTGCACGTAGCTCTTATAGCAGCCATACGGCTGGTGACAGCTCACCCTTGTCACCTGTTCGCACTGGCTGGGGCTGTCGACCATGGTCGTCGACTGACTGTGGACCACGGCAGTGGGTTTCAGAGGCAATAATCCCGAGAGAAGGCAAGCCGCCGTCCGCGTGTCGTCCACCTGCGAGCGCAGCCCAGGTGACGAGAAAGAACCGCGCAGCGTCGTCTTGGCGCTGGTGCAGAGACAAGGGTCCGAATGTGTCACGCTCTTGACCGATGGTGAAGGCGGGTAGACCGCTGACTTTTCCTCCACGAACACTGGCGCGTGAGCTTCGAGCCCGGGCTTACACAGCCGGCTGTACGGCATCATCGGTTCCCATGGCCCTTCGGGCTTGTAGAAAGCTGTCGCCAACGTCGACACCGCCAGCCCCATGATGATAAAAAGGAAGTACGGTGCGTTGGTCGTCATGGCAAGGGTGACCGATATGCCAGCAAAAACAAGGAATGTACCGATCCAGATGAGGAACGACATGAGCACCACGCGCAGGTTGAGCCGGTACTCCGGCGGCGGCGGGATCTCCTTCATGCTGCCGCCACTCGAGCATGACCTGCCACCTCCGCAGACTGGGCCGAACGCAACAGCTCTGGAAATGCTTACGATGTTGTGTGCGGCACTTCGATGGAGCCGCGAGAACCTCATGACTTGTGGGAACGGACCGTTGTTCTGCGCTGCACGTTCGCTACGATGGCTGACCTCCTGGTACAGCGCGAGCGAGTGATGATGATGATGATTATGATCATGACCTCAGATCAATGGTGCTTACCCACAAAGGGGGATGGGCTTAGAACCGGGTGGCAGAATACCTAAATGAAGCTAAATTCAATCTGACAAATTACTTTAGAGAAAAAACTGTGAAGAAATAAATAAGGTTGCGGAGCAAGCGGTCAAACCATCTCGTGTTCCTCATAGACATAACAAGTTTTGGATTTAGTAGCACGGTAATCTTTGTGTTGCCTTAATGTAGTGAAACACATGGGGCATACATCCCTATGGCAGTAACCCAATAAAAGTACTGCAACTTTTACTTCTAATCCTAACTTCTGCAATGGGGCTTCTAAAAATCTTTTTCTCTGATAAGAATAACGACGACAGAATAAAAAGAAATTATCAATCGATTCAATTTTGTTGAAAAAAATGCACAATGGTAACGCTTTAAGGCCAGCTTTGTTTAAATAATAATTTAGTAGTGAAACTGCACAGCGTAATCTGGTATAAGTAACTTCTAACTGGCGAGATACACACCACTGTTTATTCCAGCAATGCCTTATATGCTCGAAATCTTTGAATTGATCCAATTTACCCATTCCCCATTGCAAACAAGCATTTCTAAACTTTAACGCAATCACGTAAGCCGTATCTGATAAAACGGGGATGATGGGCCCACTCAGGGATGCTGCTAAATATTCCGCCATTTCGTTCAAATGTAATCCACGGTGGCCTGGTACCCATAGCAAATGCAGTTTTTCTCCGTTTTTCGGTATTAAATGAGCAAACGAATCCATCAGCTCTTCAGTCATCTCCAGCATTGCTATCAGCCTTACCCATTGATTCACGTTTACACTTACGTCTATTCACAGGTTTTCTAAGGCAGGGTCGTTCATACAGTGTTTCAGCATTTATTTTTTAAAGGCGAGAATTTCGAAGGGGGATGCATTGACCTCCCCCAGCAACTCTTCTAGAGAATTCTTCTTATATTTTATCCTGTCATCTCTTCCAAGAAAAAAAATGACAGGCCTGCGTCGAATGCGCAGCACAGTCACAGCGAAAGCTATATATAGAAGAGCGGCCTTTCAGAGTCTTTTATAAACACTCATTGGATAACTGCTACAAGCACACTTGCTTGATAGCCACTACGGCATTAATAATAAAAAGTTTTGTGTAAGAGGCTGGCATTTTCTCTCCTATTTTTCGTCATTCTTCTGAGAAGCGTGGTATCCGCTAAACACTTGCTAGGAATTTTGTGCTAATTGTTCACGCAGTGGCCGATGACGATGAGGAATTGTGCCTGAAGTGGGTATGCGTCACAGTTAACAGGTGAACAAGTAGAAGTTTTTGTAATGGGTTTGAGCATTGAACGACGAAGTCGTTACGCTCTTCGCATTGTGTGACGACTGGTTGTTCTTTCGCTGTTTTAAAACGCTTTATAAGGCGTATTAACGTGATTGATTTCCCGACATCACACCTGCCTAAGGCAAGTTTGCCAACGACGCCCAAGCACCAACGTGGCTGAGTGGTATAATACCGACCTTGTTCTCCGCGGACCCGAGTTTGAGCCCCCCTGTGTCATAAATACTAATTTTTTTTTTCTGATTTCTCGCGTTGTGGTTACGGACACCGACGGCAGCGGTGGGCAAATACAGCTGTGCGTGACCCGAGTTGTGGTTTCATAACAGCTTTTGCTGTAAAAGGACGTTCGTGAATTGGAAGCACTCATAACTCGTTTCGAAGATACTGCCACGTTCCATTTCACAAGTTTTTGTTATCGTTCCGAAACACCACACGATTCTCGGCGCAAACCGCGCCTGCAAGTTTCGAGAAGGTTCCGGACTGTAGTAGATCATTTCGATAAGATCACGCCCACTGTGCAAACGGTACAGATTGTTCTGGAACCTACGCCACCGCCAGCGATAACGCTAGAACCTTCGATGGCAAGGGTATAAATGCCGACGCGCTTCGCCGCTTGTCAGTTGTTGATCGAAGGTCGACGCTGCGTTCGCCGCTATCAGTCCGAGACTGCTATCTGTGCAAGACTGCTGCTGTAATTAGACTTTCCCTTTACCGGGCACAGGTTCGCCCCAATAAACAGTTAAATCCCAACACGAAGTTTTCTGTCTTTGGCCACGTCACGACCCCGTGACATCTGGTGGAGGTGCTGCTTCGTTCATGTACCGGACGCCCCCGTCAAGCCGTGAACCCAGCCCCCTTCGCGGAGAAGACACCGACGCCAACCAAGAGCAGCGAACGAGCCGCCGACAGCAAGGTCTGCCACCGGAGTACGGCCTGCTACAAGACAAGGCGCGGAAGACCAAGACCATGACCTCGACTGCAGCGACAATGACAACCGGAGCGTCCCAGCCCGCGATCGTCATTCATCAACCCAGGGAACCACCAACGTTCCATGGCTCATCGTTTGAAGACCCGGAAACCTGGCTAGAAACATACGACCGTGTGGCCGCCCTCAACCACTGGGACAACGAAGAAAAGCACCGTCGTGTGTACTTCTACCTGGAAGACACCGCAAGGACCTGGCTAGAGAATCGGGAGTCCACGCTCCGAACGTGGGATGTCTTCTGCGGCGCATTTCTTCAAACGTTCGCAAGCGTCGCTCGCAAAGAGAGGGCCGCTGCTCTACTCGAGACCCGGGTTCAGCTACCGAATGAAAAGGTTGGAATTTTCACAGAGGAGATGACCCGCCTATTCCGTCACGCTGACCCAGACATGCCTGAGGAAAAGAAAGTTCGTTTCCTCATGCGAGGGGTCAAACAGGAGCTCTTCGCGGGACTAATGAGGAATCCACCGAACACCGTCCAAGAATTTGTATCCGAGGCGACCACCATCGAAAAAACGCTGGACATGCGCACCAGACAGTATAATCGTCGCCTGACTCCAGAATGCGCTGCTGCTCAAGCCAGTGACTCCGACGACCTGCGTGAAACGATCCGAGCGATCGTGCGGGAAGAGCTGCGCAAACTGTTGCCTTCGGCGCAGCCTCAAGTGGATTCGATCGCCGACATTGTGCGAGAAGAAGTCCGGCAATCGCTTCGAATTCCCGAAACACCGCCGCCCGAGCCAGAAACTATGAGCTACGCCGCTGCAGTGCGCCACAACGCTCCTCCCCGTCCACGCCAAAACGCCGCCCCGTCACACTTCCGTCGCCAGACGCCACCGCCGCCACCACCCCAACCGACGTCCTACCGTTCCCCAGCGGGCCAGCGCAGTGCACCGAGGAAAACGGACGTTTGGCGTGCACCTGACAACCGCCCGCTCTGCTACCACTGCGGCGAGGCCGGGCACACATACCGCCGTTACCAGTACCGACAGATGGGACTGCGTGGCTTCGCCGTCAATGCACCGCGTCCGCAGCCAGGAGATCGGCCACGTGACATTGCCGACTACCTGGCAGGAACTCAATGGACACCACGAAGTCCTTCCCGTTCGCCGTCGCCCAGCCGCCGCATGTCACCGCACCCCCGGCAGTACTCTGGCCCAACGCGGGGCCGGTCTCCTAGCCCGTATCCGGGAAACTAAGGGCAGCAACCGATGGAGGTGCGGTTGCTGTGCGACGAACTACCGAAGATCCTCCGACGACGACGCCGACGCGACGGAGCTTTTTGAACACAACCCCAACCAGGCAAAGCCCTGAAGGCAAAAGCTCACTTACCGAAGGTGGCCGGACGACGCAACATGGAAGCAGCGGAACAAGCCGACGCAGCCGTGACCCGACGCCACGCCCTAACTGTAATGCGAGACGGCGAACTAGCGACCTCGACGTTCTTATCGACGGCCACAGTGTGACCGCTCTCGTCGATACTGGAGCCGACTATTCTGTCATCAGTGGGTCGTTCGCCGCGAAGTTAAAGAAAGTTAGGACAGCTTGGAAAGGCCCTGAAATCCGCACAGCCGGAGGTCATCTCGTAACGCCTGCAGGAATCTGCACAGCGAGAGTCACCATTAACGGCCGTATTTATCCTACAGACTTCATAGTCCTACAGCGTTGCTCGAGAGATGTCATCCTTGGCATGGACTTCTTATGCCTCCATGGTGCTGTCATCAACCTAAAAACAAAGTCGATAACGTTATCCACAGAAGAAGCACTACCGCCGCGCACGCCGTCTGGACACCATGCCTTGAATGTGCTGGAAGAACAAGTCACCATTCCGCCTCGCTCAAGCGTCATTATTTCAGTCGGCGCTCCTAAATCACATGACTTGGAAGGCGTCGTTGAAGGCAGTCAGCATCTGTTGGTCACCCGAAATATTTGCGTCGCAAGAGGAATTGCAGAGCTGCGGGGAGGCAAAGCAACGGTTATGCTCACGAATTTCAGCAATGAGTACAAACATGTGAACAAAGGAACAACGGTCGCATACATCGAAGAAATTGTCGAAGCCACCAGTGCTTTCGCCCTCGCCGATTCTGCGGAACCTGCTCAGAGGAACCAAGCCCCTCCCATAGCTTTCGACGTCAATACCAGACTTCCGAACGATAAGCAAGAACAGCTCAAGGCCCTGCTCCTGCAATACGAAGATTGCTTTTCGTCGTCATCGAAAGTTCGGCAGACCCCAATCACGAAACATCGAATCATAACCGAAGAAAATGCCAGACCACTCCGTCAGAGTCCGTACAGGGTTTCGACGCGAGAACGTGAGGCAATGAAGAGACAAGTTGATGAAATGCTGCGAGATGACATTATCCAGCCGTCAAAGAGTCCGTGGGCATCCCCCGTGGTGTTAGTGAAGAAAAAGGATGGGACCCTACGTTTCTGCGTCGATTATCGCCGCCTGAACAAAATCACAAGAAAGGACGTGTATCCTCTCCCACGAATAGACGACGCCCTTGATCGGCTTCATAACGCCAAGTACTTCTCGTCAATGGACCTCAAGACTGGCTATTGGCAAATCGAAGTCGACGAAAGAGACCGAGAGAAGACGGCGTTTATAACACCGGACGGCCTCTTCGAGTTTAAGGTGATGCCCTTCGGCCTTTGCTCAGCGCCTGCAACTTTTCAACGCGTTATGGATACAGTACTGGCAGGATTGAAGTGGCAGACTTGCCTTGTGTACTTGGACGACGTCGTCGTGTTTTCCTCGAGTTTTGACGAGCATCTTCGGCGCCTTGAAGCTGTACTTCAAGCCATCAAGACGTCCGGACTCACACTGAAGCCAGAAAAGTGCAGATTTGCGTATGAGGAGCTCTTGTTTCTGGGGCACGTTATCAGCAAGTCTGGAGTTCGTCCCGATCCACGGAAAACAGCCGCTATCGCCGACTTCCCGCCGCCCACTGACAAGAAAGCCGTGCGCCGATTTCTGGGCCTGTGTGCCTATTATAGGCGGTTCGTGAAAAACTTCGCCCGCATCGCCGATCCTCTCACTAACCTTACCAAGGCCGACGTGGAGTTTAAGTGGGAAACGCCGCAGGAACACGCTTTCCAGGAGCTTAAACATCACCTCCAGACGCCTCCGTTACTTGCCCATTTCGACGAATTCGCCGAGACAGAAATACATACTGACGCAAGCAGCGTAGGTCTTGGCGCCGTCCTTGTGCAGAGGGCTGACGGACTTGAAAGGGTTATTAGTTACGCCAGCCGATCGCTATCCAAAGCAGAAGCAAATTATTCCACAACAGAAAAGGAGTGCCTCGCCATCATCTGGGCTACGTCGAAATTTCGCCCCTACCTCTACGGCAGGCCCTTCAAAGTTGTGAGCGACCACCACGCCTTGTGTTGGCTAGCCACCTTGAAGGACCCTTCAGGTCGCCTCGCACAATGGAGCCTGAGACTTCAAGAATATGACATTACTGTCATTTACAAGTCCGGCAAAAAACACTCCGACGCTGACTGTCTCTCTCGTGCGCCTGTCGACCAACCGCTACCCGACGACTCGGATGACGACTACTTCTTGGGAACGATAACTACCGACGACTTCGCTGAACGACAGCGGGCCGACCCAGAACTTAAAGCCCTAATAGAATACCTCGAAGGCAGGACCGCCGAAGTCCCGAAGGTATTCAAGCGCGCACTTGCGTCATTCTTTCTACGAAACGGTCTTCTACAAAAGAAAAACTTTTCACCGCTTCGAGCTAAGTACCTCCTTGTGGTGCCTTCAGCTCTGCGACCAGAACTCCTGCAGGCCCTGCACGACGATCCGACGGCAGGGCACCTCGGTGTTTCCCGCACGCTCGCGAGGATACAAGAAAGGTACTACTGGCCACGTCTTACCACCGACGTCACTCGTTATGTGAGGACATGCCGGGACTGTCAGCGACGCAAGACACCGCCGACAAGGCCAGCGGGACTTCTGCAGCCAATTGATCCACCTTTCCGACCTTTCCAGCAGATTGGTATGGACCTACTGGGGCCGTTCCCGACGTCGACTTTCGGAAACAAGTGGATCGTGGTAGCTACCGACTACCTCACCCGCTACGCCGAGACAAAAGCCCTGCCAAAAGGCAGTGCATCCGAGGTAGCTAAGTTCTTCGTCGAAAATATCGTCCTACGTCACGGCGCCCCGGAGGTCCTTATCACCGATAGAGGAACGGCATTCACTGCCGACTTAACTCAAGCGATCTTGGCATACAGCCAAACAAACCATCGCCGGACGACAGCGTACCACCCACAGACCAACGGCCTCACCGAGCGGCTTAACAAAACGATCGCCGACATGCTGTCAATGTACGTCGATGTCGAACACAAGACGTGGGACGCCATTCTTCCGTATGTGACTTTCGCATACAACACGGCGATGCAGGAGACGACGCAGATATCTCCATACAAATTGGTCTACGGAAGGAGCCCGGCAACGACGCTCGATGCCATGTTACCCAACGTCACCGACGAAGAAAACCTCGATGTGAGCGAGTACCTTCAACGCGCCGAAGAAGCCCGACAACTTGCGCGTCTTCGTATCAAGAATCAACAGACGACCGACAGCCACCGTTACAACCTTCGACGACGCTTCGTGGAATACCAGCCCGGTGAACGTGTTTGGGTGTGGACGCCGATACGCCGACGTGGACTAAGTGAAAAGCTTCTGCGACGGTACTTCGGACCGTACAAGGTGGTTCGACGTCTCGGCCCACTTGATTACGAGGTTGTCCCCGACGGCATCACGAACTCTCAACGACGCCGATCGCGACCTGAAGTCGTCCATGTCGCGCGCCTCAAGCCGTTTCATGCACGTTAACAAACTGAAACAGTGTTTTTTTGTATTATTGTTGTATTGTAATTTATTCATTGTACTTTCTTGCATTATTATTGTACCTTCATCTTCAGTTAAAGCATCGGGACGATGCCTTTTTTCAGAGGGGGGCAATGCCACGTTCCATTTCACAAGTTTCACCACACGATTCTCGGCGCAAACCGCGCCTGCAGGTTTCGAGAAGGTTCCGGACTGTAGTAGATCATTTCGATAAGATCACGCCCATTGTGCAAACGGTACAGATTGTTCTGGAACCTACGCCACCGCCAGCGATAACGCTAGAACCTTCGATGGCAAGGGTATAAATGCCGACGCGCTTCGCCACTTGTCAGTTGTTGATAGAAGGCCGACGCTGCGTTCGCCGCTATCAGTCCGAGACTGCTATCTGTGCAAGACTGCTGCTGTAATTAGGCTTTCCCTTTACCGGGCACAGGTTCGCCCAAATAAACAGTTAAATCCCAACACGAAGTTTTCTGTCTTTGGCCACGTCACGACCCCGTGACAATACTATGTCAAACTGCACCAAGAAGAGCACCGATTACGTGATATATTGGTGTTAAAAAGCATTGACACCATGGTCGAGGAAGCTAATTTCATGTTGGCGGTCTTATGAGTTGACTAACTTGAACTCTCTCACACTGGCAGATAGAGCCGTGAGTTTGAGTCTGAGTGAGTCCGGGTGAAGAAAATTTTCGTAAGTCTGAGTTATACGAGGGCGTCCAAAGCTCGAAATATTTTTCTTGAGTGAATCTGAGTGGGCTCCACAAGTTTTGCCGACCTGTGCATGTGAGATACGCAATGTATGCACGGTATACGTACGGCACGCTTCTTGCTATCGCTTTCTTCAACCATGCTCGAACCTAACAGACTTCTTGAAACGCTCAGCGACAGTAGCCACTGCAACAACGGGATCACCCACATCTAAAAGACGCATGACGTGTGCGTTAAAGCTATAAATCATTTTGTGCTCACATGATTTCGTGAGGGCCGACTTAGGACAAGACATGTGGCTAGAGGGTTCATCGCAACTTTCAAATATTTGACGAGAAACTTAAAAGTGGGGTTGAAGATCTTAGAAAATACTGACAGTATACGTTGTCCTACTAAAAAGTTAACGAAATGCCCAGAAATTGTATTCCAATATTCTGAGGCTTATCTCTAGTGGAATTCAGTCCTCCTCCATTTGATTAAAATTTATCACTTGATGGGGTTACCACAGTTTCAAAGTCTTCGCCCTTACAAGAATAAAGGAATCGTCTACATAACGAAATATCTTAATCATAGAATTACCTAAAGCGTCTTCCAAACGTTTGCCAATATTGCTATGTATATATCACTAAGAAGCGCAGCGTCGTTCAGTGCCGCGAATGTATTCTGAAGCGAAACTCTGAATTCATGTACTTTCTCTTTCAACGATAGGTCATTGATTTGCTTCTTTTGTATAAGTTTATCCCTGTGTTTTTTTAGTCTAGTTGAATTCGAGCTCTTACCATTCTATGGTCACGTAGTGCATCGGATCTTTCCAACTATTTACAGATGCTGTACAATGTGCGAGTGTGAACACAGAATAAAGTTCTCTTAATTTTTAGTTTCGCCATTCCGAGGGGATTGGCCGCTAGGGGGCCACGGTGTGCGGACGCGCGTCGCATCGGCTCCGCAGATTTTCTATGGTTTTCGGCGATTTCTTTCCAGCCATTCAGTTCAGAGTATTCCCAAGTGACTGCGAAAGTCCTGCGGTCTCTCCCGATACCATTTGTGCAGGTGAGCCCGTGTTTCGGTCACTTTTCGAAGATTGCCCGTACCGCCACGCTGGCACGACACTCAAGCCAGTAGACAAGGCACGGTAGGCCTGACAAGTCGTCGGAGCAAGCGGGTGCCCCATCCGCTGCAATGGCGCCCGAAATGGAATTCGTGCAAGTTGAAGGGGAGGAGATATCGCCGACAGAGTTCGGAAAAGAGCAGGGATGGTGCGAGATCAAACGAAACACCAAGAAGGCGGGTGGAGACGCCGACCCGGCGAAGAACCAGCAAGCAACGCCAGCGTCTACCGAGAAGGCGGCGTTTATACAGAAAGCGACGCAGTACGTGCGGAAGATCACCATGACGAGCCGAATGCCCAACCTGCCAACGGATGACTACAAGATCATCGTGCGACCCCGGGATGGCTTCAACGTATCCCACTACCAGAAGGACCGCGTCCACTGCTGCATACGCAACGCTGCAGGGGTGGGGCGCGAGGTAGCCGAGGAGGACAGCGTCTGTCTCAATGAGCGACAAAACGTTATTGTGGTAAGCACGCCGTCAGAAGATCGCGCTAGACGATATGGAGGCATTTGCAAGCTGCGAATTGGCGACCGTGAGTTCGAAGCGAGTGCCTACAGAGCGGCTCCGGAGAACACGTCCAAAGGCCTCATCAGGGGCATATCGCTAGACGAAAAGCCGGCGGACGTCGTGAGATGTCTGGTTAATCACCGCAACCCGAACGTCCTGCATGCCAAGCGCATGGGAAACACGACCAACGTGATAATCCTTTTCGACGGCTACTACGTGCCTCGTTACGTGAACTACGGCGGGATGGTGATAAGGTGCACTCTTTACAAGAAACATATCGATATGTGCTACGAGCGTGGTCGTCTGGGACACAGGGCCGACGTGTGCCCCAACCCGAACGACAAGAAGTGCCGTGGGTGCGGATGCGGTAACCCGCCCGACGATCATCGGTGCGAGCCGGTGTGCCAACTGTGCGGAAAGGGTCACCTCACCGGAGACCGCAAGTGCAAAGCTAAGTACAAGACACCCTACTTAGTCAAGCGCCGACAGTGGGAACGCAGAATGCGTGAGGAGGCTGAGGCCGCCTACAGCAGTAGCAGCACCGTCAACGACAGGGAGGAGGGCTACGGACGACGCCACGCACCGAGACGACGTCGCGGCAACAGTCGATCGGCCTCGAGGGACACCCGCGCGCGGAGCCGCACTCGCTCCCGTACTCGTTCTCGAGCCCGCTCTCGCAGCGTCTCCCGACCCCGTTCAGCGAAGCCTCGCAGCACGTCGATGGCCCGAGCCAACCACACAGCTGCAGCCAAAGGCGGAGGAGAGGTTGACCCCCATAAATTGAGGTGGGTGGACGTCGCCTCCGGACGCGCGCCCAGCGCACCGCTAACGCGAACCGAGACTGCCATTGATAGAAACCCAGATGTAGACAGACGCGGCAGCTCCGCTTACAAACGCAACAGCGACCCAGAAAGTCTAGTGCAGAAACGATTGGATCAATTCGAATCAATAATCCAAGAACTAAAGCAGGAAAATGCAAGGTTAAGAAACGAAATTGCCACGTTGAAGGGGGAGGCCCCGACAGTTCCCTTTCCTCCTCCTCCTCCTCCAGTTAAACCCGTCGCAGCCGACGCGGCTGCTAGTACAGCCGAGAGAGTGGAGGAAGTCATGGAGGCTCAAGACGCGCACCCCGCACCCACCAAACGTAAGGCACTTGACCCGGAACAATTCGACGTCAAATCGCAGAAACGCGAGGAGAAACTCCGCGAACGAGTCGATACACTCGACGACAAGGTAGACGCGATGATGACCCAACACGCGCAGCAAACCGCGCAACTTAACAACGCAATCGCTCAGCAAACCGCACAAACCGAACAGTTGAGCATTGCAATATCTCAGCTCACAAAAATGGTCGCGACGCTGCAAACGCGCATTGACAATATCGAAATGCGACTTCCGGGTGCAGTGGGTCGCCCAGTACGAACGACTGGGAAACCGTACTTTAGGCCGTTACCCGACGAAGAGGCGCAGGATCAGCCGGACGGCAAACCATAACACGTACAGTCACCATGGCTCGACACGAAACCACACAAACACAACGCCCACAACAGCATAACACACGGAACACGTTCACTATCTGGCAGTGGAACTGCAGGGGGTACAGGAGGAAACGGGCGCTTCTCCAACAATTCTTACGTAGCCGGCAACGACCGGACGTAATACTATTGCAGGAAACCAATGACCCGGTCAAGCTGGCGGGGTACAAATCTATAGACGAAGCTGTGACCGCGGGAGCCCCACCGGCCGCTGCAACGCTAGTGCGACGCAACCTCACCGTGGCGCAACGCGAACTTATGAACGTTAGCATACCGCATGTATTCATAGAGCTCATTCCGACGAAAGGGCGCGGCCCCGGCCTGTTTGTGCTGAACGTGTATAGCAGACCCAAAGCCAGACACCGCTTTAGCACGTTACTGCGAGAGGCGCGCGAGGCAGCTGCCGACGGGCCCTTGCTCATCGCGGGCGACTTCAACGCGCCCCACGCGGCGTGGGGGTACGGCTACGAAACGCCAAAAGGTAAGCGCCTTTGGGACGATGCGCAGAATGAGGGCCTCGAGCTCATCACAGACCCTTCCGCGCCTACGCGCAGGGGCAACAGCGTATGTGCAGACACCTCACCCGACCTCACATTTACCAAGAACGTTGCTAGCGCGCGATGGCACAATACACAGGAGGACCTGGGTAGCGATCACTCAGTGATCGAGATCCAGGTCGACGCTGAACCTCACCACCGCGTTCATCGGGAAGGTACCAAGGGCAAGAACCACCGGCTGGTAGATTGGGACGCGTTTCGCAACGTCCGGAAAGAGCAGAATCGTGGCAGTGCGGCTATTGAGGATATAGATAGCTGGACTGCGACGCTCAAGGGGGATTTAGAAACGGCGACGCGGGAGGTTCCGCCAGAAGCACAGCTCGAAGTGGTAGACAGCAAACTCCTACACATGTGGGAAGCCAAGCGCAGCCTGCAAGACAGGTGGAAGCGTCAACGCCACAATCGAACGCTGCGCAGACGCATAGCACGGCTAAGCAGGGACATGGAAGAGCACGCGTTACAGGTATGCAAAACGCAATGGGAAGAGATCTGCAATGGGATGGAGAACCAGCTGGGACGGGCCAAGACGTGGCATCTCCTCCGGCACCTCTTGGATCCAGAGGAGACGAAAACATCGCACGCACATAAGCTTAACAAGTTGCTGCACGACTACAAAGGCACCCACGCGGACTTTCTAGATGACGTGCGAAGCCGTTACTTTCAGTCACGTAACCCCGTCGCGCACTCGGCATACGCCTGGGAGGGTGAGGGTAACGCGGAGCTAGACGAGGACTTCAGCGTTGCAGAGGTGAGGGCGGTGCTGCACAGGCTCAACACAAAGTCGGCGCCAGGCCCGGACGGGATAACCAACAAAGCGCTACGTAACTTGGACGATGAGTCGATAGAACAACTGACGGCTTACATGAACGAGTGCTGGAATGCGGGCGCTATACCGAACTCGTGGAAAACGGCGCGCATAATTATGATCCCCAAACCGGGCAAACGAGTACAGATTGACAACCTTCGACCGATATCCCTGACGTCCTGCGTTGGTAAGGTCATGGAACATGTGGTTCTCGCTCGCCTTACCAACTACCTCGAGGACCGAAACATGCTCCCACACACGATGCTGGGGTTCCGTCGTAACCTTTCCACGCAGGACGTTATGCTTCAACTCAAGCACGATATCGTAGACAATCCCACACGATCCACCAAAGCGATACTCGGGCTCGACCTCAAAAAGGCGTTCGACAACGTTAGCCATGCTGCGATACTTGAAAGTATACGAGCGTTGGGACTGGGCGAGAGAACGTACCACTACGTACGGGATTTTCTTACGGGCCGCCGGGCCCGATTAGCGATCGGCGGACTAGAATCGCAGGACATATACATGGGTTGTACGGGCACGCCGCAGGGCTCCGTAATCTCGCCCATGCTCTTTAACCTCGTGCTTGTCGGATTACCACGAAAACTCGCTGAGATAGAAGGCCTCCACCATAGCTTGTACGCCGATGATATCACCCTCTGGGTTGCCGAGGGAAATGACGGCCACGTAGAGCAAACGCTGCAGGAAGCCGTCGACGTGGTGCAGGACTACCTTCGCGACACTGGCCTCGAATGTTCCGCCGCTAAATCGGAGCTCCTGCTCTATAGACCATCGCGCAGGGGCCGTAAACCCAAGAACGCCGATTCCGCATTCGAGTGCGCATATAGAGAAATTAATGTACGCACATCAGACGGCACTGTCATCCCACAAGTTAACACCATTAGGGTACTGGGCTTGCGCCTGTCCGCCAACGGCCACAACGGCGAAACCGTTCGCAGACTAGAGGGCGCGGTCAATGAAACAATCCGGTTGCTGAAACGAATAACAAATCGGCATAGCGGAATGAAGGAAAGCAATACCATTCGCCTGGTACATGCTTTCGCTATGAACCATATAACGTACGTCGCCTCCTACCTCAAGTGGCAGGCGACTGAACGCACCAAACTAGATTGTCTCATCCGCAAGGCGTACAAACGCGCAATCGGATTACCGGCCAATACCAGCACGGAAAAATTTCTCGAGCTGGGGTTGCACAATACTTTAGATGAGATAATCGAAGCACACAACATCGCCCAGTACGAACGTCTGGCGAAGACCAGAACTGGTCGACACATCCTCGAGACACTGGGTATCAACTACCATACGCAGCGCGGCGAAAAGGTCGGGATACCCAGACGTATTCGCGAGCGCATCGTCGTTATGCCGTTGCCTAAGAACATGCACCCGACACATCACATCGGTCGGCGCAACAGGCGCGCCCAAGACCTTGAAAAGAAATTCGGCAATAGCAAAGACACAGTTTACGTGGACGCGGCCCGTTACGACTGCCACCGCGGCTTCGCGGTCGTGGTCACGGATCATGTAGGAACTTGCGTCACGAGTGCGACGATAGGCACGGAAGAGACGGAGGCGGCCGAAGAAGCTGCCATAGCCCTCGCGATAGCCACCACGGACACCGAGGTGATAATAGGCGACTCGCAGGCGGCGATACGCAACTACACCAGCGGCCGGATCTCCCGCGAAGCGGCCCGCATTCTCCAAATTCACGAACGCAACATCTGCCGCAAAAACGACAGTTTCCTCGTATGGACCCCCGCCCACACGGACCCTCCGCTTGCGGGCAACGCGACTGCCCACGCCGCGGCTCGAGGACTTACACGCCGAGCTGCGACGCCTGTCGACAGTCCCGATGTCTCGCACACTTCGACAGCGATGCGGGAATGGACGTGGGGGGATCGCATGACCACTTTCAGAGACATCACGCAACACTACAGACTGAACAGATGCAAATATCCACCACCCCACGCCAAACTAAACAAGAAACAGCAGGTTGCCTGGCGACAACTACAGACACACACGTACCCGAATCCGGTGATCCTTCGCCTCTGCTACCCAGGCATTTATACGTCCGACACGTGTAAGGCGTGCGGAGCCAGAGCGACGCTGCAGCACATGCTGTGGAAGTGTACCGGTAACGCGCAGCAGTCCCCTACGAACCCGGTAGACATGGCAGTCTCGAACCGCGAGGCGCGATGGGAGGCGGCTCTGCTCAGCCACGACCTTGCCGATCAACTGTGGGCCGTCCGGCAAGCCCAGGATGCCGCCCGGGTCCAAGGACTCGAGGCCGTCACCTAGGCCGGGGTGCTTGCAGCCCCACCCCGCTCAATGACGTGGGACATGTTCAATAAAGTTTTTACTCACTCACTCGCCATTCCGACTCCGCCATGTCCACTAACGGTTAGCCCGTTTTCTGTAGAAGATATTTAAGATCCGTAAATTAATACGTTCAGCGAACTCAACTACGGTTATAACTGCTTTCTAGCATTTCTAAACCCGATGCCAAATTTCCCCCTTGCATGGTCTCCGGCCTGCTTCTTGTCTACTTTTGTCGCCCATCAGAATAGTATACCGTGTCTTTACTTTATTAAAAGCTTACTGCGTCTGCATAGAAGTGCTCAACCAAATGATTAATATGGCTCGATGTAGGTGCGTAAGCCTGTACCTCCTACATATTGTACCTTTTGTTAAACTTAATTATGATACTTACCACCCTTTCGCTGATACTGTGATATTCCTCTGTGTTGCCAGTGATAATTTCGAGTATGAGAATCCCCACCCATTTTTCTTTTGTTTCAAATAATCCCTGGTAGCATAGGACGTGTCCGTTCTTCAGCACTGTATAAGCCTCACTTGTCCTCCTAACTTCGCCGAGCCCTATAAATCCCATTAACCACTCTTTCATTCATCGAATAGCACAGCTAATTTAAACACACTGGTGTAACTCTCACATTAAAATTAAAATGACACAGCATGTCAAAACAATCTCCAACAAACTCTTCGAAAACTTCGGTATATACCTCGGACGCACGTTAAGCTACTCAAGAAAATAATGCGGCCTGACTGCAGTGTTGTTCCGTGCAGGGAAGTTTTCCTTTTTCCGGATTTTTCACCTGTCATTTTGAGCCAAAGGGAAAGAAATTATTTTCGTGATATTGCAGAAAAATTTAAGAATTGTCAAGTTTATCTAGGACGACTGATAATTAGTGGTCACAGTTCGCCTTCATCTACATTAATTCGGTTCTGGCACATGCACAACGCAAGAATAGTCTTTGAAATTAGTTTCTGATATTCACGTGGAGCAATTTTTCGTTCATTGTTGGTGTCAGACTTGAAGCCCACATTAAACAGTGTACTAAGAGTATAAGAATAATAAAATATTTCAGAGAAATATTATGTCAACTATACTTTGCTTGTTAGTTGGCCATTGTTATATGTTTGTATCTTGAGAGAGTTGGCATTGTGGATAAATACATAAATAAATTAAGTCGCGCTTTTGTTGTGTGGCAGTGGAGGGGTTAGTCATCATTTAAAAAACCGCCAGTACGCGAGACACATATAATTTTAGTATGTGTGAGCGTGGATTGGGGCAGAAATTATTACTATTGCGCAGGAAAATATGCTGAGAATTTCTTCAACGTTTTCAAGGCAAAATCCACGAAATAAGGAATTTTCATGTCTCCTAATGGGAATTCTTCGGCGTAGAACGGAACATCACTGACTGGCAGTGCTTAAAACTTTGGCAACACTCAGATGTGCGCCAATTGTTTGGTCACGTTCCCACAGGCACGATGTATGTTTGAATCTGCTTTAAAAAAGCAAAAAAGTGTTTTGTTTTGACGCTATACGACCACGTTTCTGCGCATGTTTTATCAGTGAAGCCTGCAACCATGTCATCTTCCTGCATAAGATAGTTCACACAGGTTCTAGTGTTCTTGCTTCGTTGCGTCTTCTTCACACCGCACCAGGTGATTTCATCCCGTATTATAAATGTTTCTTATAAAAATCACGTGTAAAGAAGAGAAGATAAACAGCACAGAGCGCTCTTAAACGTATATTTCGTGGAAACAAATCTATACGCCTTGAAAATATATTAAGGGTAAATCGATGTCAACCAGCTCAAGCATTCACCTCTTTAAAGATCTAAATATTTTGCCCGTTAATAATATAATCCGATTTGTTTTCGTTTTTCTTACTCGCAGAACGTGAATTATTCGAATGATCTTGATGAGTCTCTGCGCAGATTCAGTGCTGAAGACTTTGAAAAAAAATAATAAATGTTTGTTTTGTTAAATTGTATTTTTTAAGGTGCTTAACATCTGAATTTGAACCTGTTACGTCTCAAAAACTGGGGGAGCAATAATGGTAAATAAATAACATTAAGACATATTCTTATCTGCTTCAACCTATCGGGGAATGAGTTTTTTTTTTCATTTTGAGGACAAATTTGACCAGCTCTTCTCTATAGCCCCCTTTCGCCTTTCCATGTCGCCGCCGGTCCGATGAACCTCGTGCCGGTGACGTGCCGCCGTGGAAACAACATCGCGCCTCCGCCGGTGATTTCGGTACCAGCGCCCAGGTCTATCGGCACCTGCCGTTGAGTTGAAGAAATACCAGTAGCGCCTGGCTCAAGAGGCAGAACAAATTCACCTGCTGATGAATTGAGTACCAGGAGTGCCTGGCTTACAAGTAAAAAAATTCAATGAACTTTAGCGTAAACATTAAATACATTTATTTAAAACTATTGTAGAAGCAGTATACACTGCGTTTGTTCATCTACATCTTTGACATCTTAGTGGGGCTGTTGTCGCCGTCACCCATCACCATCTGCATGCTGGAGTCGATTCCTTCCGCGCCCTTGAGTGGCAACCATTTATTGGGGTGGCGGGTAATAATGCAGGCAAACTCCTGCAGGTTGGCCTTCACGAGCGGCGACGTCCGGAAGTGGTCGTCGCCGCTGGACTGTGGGCAATAGTCCTGCAGCGACGTCTGGCTCGCCTTCTAACCACCCGCACTACTGTTCCTCGCTGGACTCCAGCTCGGAGAGGCCCAGATCTCTTTTTCTTCGGGGTGTGCGGCCGACGAGGCGGCCATCTTGGATGTCGTGGTTCGTCGACTGCTGCTCTTGCTGACGCTGCCTTCGGCTGCGTTGTTGGTCCGGAATGGCGGGGTCGTCGAGTCCGCATGCAATCGCTCGTCCCAGCTGGACTTCGACTTAAGAAACCCCTCGATCAGGTACTGCTGGTCGGCGTCCTTGGGAGACGTGTAACCGACCAGCGACGTGCGATTTTCTCCGGAAGACAACCCCGATGACTCCGGTCCATTGATCAAGGGGCTGCTGCTTCCAGGAGAAGGCTCATCGGGCAGCGGAGACGTCTGATCGTTCCAGAAGAAAGCTAGGCCAGAGGTGCTGGCGCCAGCGACTCCGCAAGAAGAACCGCTAGACTCAGAAGAGTTCAGTATGCCCATGACCGTGGCGCCAGCAGTCTGCGGCCCCACTTTAGTAGCACTGACGTGGCGGGCTACGAGGGCCTGCTCATCTTTCGACGCACTTGTTTTGCTGGTCTTTTTTTCGTGGGACGCCCTTCTCTGAAAAGCGGCGGCTGCGCCATCCACCTTATGCTTGTGCATGATGCCGTAGGGATTGTTCGCCTCGCTGGTGTTTCGCTCGATGTTCGCTATGACCTTCGCGAATTCTGATTAGTCAGCGATACCTTTCGGTCCCCTCGTGGAGCACAGTGAGTCTGTCGGCACGGCGGACTCTTCGTACAGGAGGCTTGCTATGCATTCATTGTCCTCGCTCTTGCTTAGGGGAAATTTCTTCACGATGATCTTGTCGTTGTTCCGACTAAATATGTTCCGAAAAATCCCCCGCTTCTTGTTTTTGGGCATCCATGTCTATGCTGGCGTTACAGCACGTCATTCATGTCAGGATACTAATATCGCGCAGGCAGTTGAGGTTGCGGTGGGAAGACCTATGGATACAGTTATGGACCAATATGTAGCTAGCATCTCCGAAAGCATAGCACAAGTTTTCAGTAATCAAATTACTAAACTGTTGATTCCAACTGCTTTGGGTAATCCTGAGTCCAATAAAATACCGACTACCAGTGATGCTACTGCAGTATGTAATGATGAGCTGAATAACGCGGATAACATCCAGGGCTCCTCAGAGTGCATAACAAACGTTGAACAAGATCAAGTGTTAGACCTTAGTGTGTCTACTGATGTCGAGCTTGATGCTCGGGCACAGAAACGCAGCCGGTCCCCATTGAACCATGACGTTTCTAGTTCCCTTCCGTCAAATCTCAAAAAGACTCTGTCTAGTAAAATACTTAGAGAAAGTATATTGGAGAAAGCTATCTCCGCAACAATTCTTACACTAAAATAGCGTCCCTGAGAGTTCTGCAGTGGTATTGTCGTTCTCTATTTGCTGCTCTTACTGATTTACATTTCCTGTGTGATAAACTAAATCCCCATTTAATCTTACTTCAAGAATTTTGGATTGCTCCTGATACTAATATTCATTTTAAAAATTACCGTTTGTTCAGACTAGACCGCCCTACGAGAGGTGGCGGAATAGTAACAATGATTTCGAACAAACTTTGCCACAAAGCCAAACTGATGTTAAAGTTCCTCTCTCCGGCATACAAAATATTAGTTGTAGGCTTAACTCTCCAGAGTGGGCAGGTTTTGTCAGTAGTAAATGCTTACTTTCCTTCAGGCGTACATGACACTCGGCCATTAGATAACTTAATAACCACGTGTGGAGGAAACGTTTTACTAGCAGGTGATTTCAACTCCCACCATGTCACATGGGGGGTAAAAACTGATACGTGTGGCAGCCGGTTGTGGCATTGGGCCCAAGATAATCATTTTTCATGTCAGAATTCGGGAAGCCCAACATACGTATGCAGTCATACTTCTTCAGCGCTAGATTTAACTTTTATAATTTCCAACCTTAATGTTTCATCTTGGTCAGTCGTTGATTGCGCAACAAACAGCGACCACTTACCGATAACTTTCGAAATAGAAATTCAGATAGCCTCATCAATCTCTATTACTCGTACGCATATTAACTACTCAAAATTTAAGAATTCCTTCCTTTCTTCACTGTCTTCGTTGTCAGATAATAGCTCAATGCCAAAGGCTCGGAGTTTATATTCTTTATTAAAGAATTCCCGTGAGAAATCTGAATTCGTGGTGTCGTCAGCGAATCACAACTCAAATTCTCCTTGGTGGAATGGCGATTGCTCGAGGGACTATAGACGCAGAAAGGCAGCATGGAAAAATCTTTTGTACAATCAGTGCCCTCAAAATTGGAAAGACTACCAGTTCGTTGCAGGTGTTTTTAAACGTACAGTTGCCAAGTCAAAAGAAGATTACGAAAGGCGGAAGTTCGGTTATCTTTCTAAATCCAAGAATAAAAAAGCGTTATTTAGATTCCTACGTAGAAAGAAAATGATTCCGCATGAATAAATGCAGACTCTATCATTTTGTCGGCTGAAGAAACAAAAGCTTCATTAGACTCAGTGATTGGTAAGGGATTAGAGTAACGTTTTTCCAACCAATTATCCCCACCTCCTCCACCGGCACTAAGGGACGAGGACTTCACAGACGTTTCCAGGCACGAATTGTCGCAAGTGTTAGCTAACTTGCCATCAGCGGCTCCGGGCCCTGATGGTGTTACCTCGTTCATGTTGAAAATGATGCATAAAGAGTGCCAAGAATACCTATTAGATATAATCAACTATTCTTTAGGTACCGCATGGCTCCCATTTGAGTGGAAAATAGCAAAGGTAATACCAATACTGAAAGCTCCGGGTAAAGGATACGTTTTGGATAACATTAGGCCCATTGCGTTAACCTCAAACTTTGTAATACTTTTACAAAGTAATTGAGATAATCCTGAACGTTCAAATAACAAATTTCATCAATGAGAGGTAAATTCTGAATCCGTCCCAAATTGGCTTCAGATCCGGATGCTCCATATGGCAGGCCCATATAGACCTTGAAAGTCGCATAAAATTAGCTAAGCGGGAAGGAAAATATGCTGCGTTCGTCACTCTCGATATAGCAAGAGCGTACGACAGCGTTGAGCATATAGTGTTAATCAACCAGCTGCACAACCTTAACTTCCCAAACTATATACAGTCATGGATAGCAGAATTTTTGCGCAATAGAACGTTTTATTGTTACAAAAACGGCATCTCGTCTTCTAAATATGTGCAAACAAGAGGTGTCCCACAAGGGGCCGTCCTTTCCCCGGTGTTCTTCAATATCTTGATGAGCTCTGTACCTCGGCACCAGGACGTCCACACTTATGTATATGCGGACGACATCGCATTCTTTTCAGCAGCCGAGGACATTCATAGGCCATTTAAAATATTACAGACATACCTATCGGCCATAGAAATGTGGCTTGATAGCTTACATCTGTATTTAAATGTCAAGAAATGTTCTGTTTTAACACTTCCACTCAAAGACCCTTTTCACATTTCGCTCTCCTATCACCTGGATCCTATCCCTCAAGTAGTGAATGTGAAATATCTGGGGGTGATCTATGACCAATCAGTGTCTTGGAAGACACACATTGAAAACATTGCAGCAAAGGGAGGTCGTGCGATGGGAATATTAAGCAAAATTAGTAATAGTCGCTTAGGTATGCGGAGAAATACTCTTATCTCAGTGTATTGTATGTACAGTACGGTCCACTCTTGGAGGGAACACGGCTACGCGTGGCTGGCGGCCCGCGTGGCGCAAACTGGCGGCGAGATTTGTAAACGCTGCGCATGCGCATAGACGCGAAAGGGTGGGGCTGGCCGCCTTTCGTCTGCTACTTGCCGCTCTGGGCTTTGCCGTGCGCTGGATACAGCGTTCGCATTTCCCCACTCTCCCTGCCCCTCCCTGGGTAATCAGCGTGCAGAAAAAAAGTGCCTGTCGGTTGTTGTGCTTTCTCGGCAGCTTTGTTGCAATTCCATTCATGGCCACAACAGCCGATTTTAGATTACAGGCGAAATGCAAAGAAAAGCCATGTGCTTATAGTATTTAAAAGCATGTTAAAAAAAATTCCGCCATATCCACGAAGTGAATGATGATGAGTGGGCGAAGCTCCGGAGGTAAACCTGGTAAACCATGAATCCTCTGTACATTTTGCCCACTCAATTTTATTACATCGCTCCCCCTAGCGTACGTCGCCGCACTAAATCGAACGATTGCCTTCAACCAATGACACGCGCCATATGTGACATCATTCCTATTTTATAAGATCTCGCGTCTTTCATCAACTACAAGTACCGCTTTCTAGTTTATAACATCTTGCATCTTTTCATCATCAGCTACAAGTACCACCATCTAGTAAACACTACAAGAACTAAACGAGAGGTGGCTACATACAGGAGACGGTACCGCCATCTAGTGAACACTGCAAGAACTAAACTAGAGGTGGCTACATACAGGGGACGGTACCGCCATCTAGTGAACACTGCAAGAACTAAACTAGAGGTGGCTACATACAGGCTACAGGGGACGCACAGCCCACGCCCTAAGGAGCTTCGCCCCTAAAAACTCATGTTTGAAAATACTTCAATGTATGCCACCACGGCGTGACACCGAATTCTATAATTGTTGTGGATTGCAATACGCAGCAAATGTAAGTTCTAACTCGCGTTACATCTCGTTTTCTTCGTTGAAGCGAAAACGCCTGAAGCTCCTTATTTAGAATATGCGATAGCATTCACTTTTTCGAAAATCATTACATTTCACCAATACGCGCGCTGAAAAATGGTGTACGTAGAATGCTATGGAGTAAACAAAGAAAAATTAATTTCTCAAACTTAGACAGGTTGAGTGAGGTCAGATCTGTAGCCTCGAAACATATGAATAATGCAAAGGTAATGAAACACGTCTTAGCCTTGTGAAACAAACAATAAAATGCAAATGTGTGTAAGCAAAATAGGACTACTCGTGACAGAACTTGGCAATGGAAAAAAAATGCATTCGTAATGCCGATGATTACGCTGGTAATGAGAAAGTGGCCATTTCGCGATAGCAGTGACATCACGCTGGCTGTATTCTTTGGTGTACAGCTCGACTATTCGAAGCCTTTTCTCCTCAGGTACTCTAGCCATGCCGCTTCTAAGAACTAGCTCCGCCGAAATGTGATCAGCGAAAGCCCCCAGCTGTGGAAGCCTGTGAAAGCGATAACGAAGCGCATCACCCGCGTAGCCTAATGTTCGTGCTCACCAAAAATGTAATCGTAAGCTTTTCAAAAGCCGTTCGAACCAGCCAGCCGCTTTTGATAACAGACACGGAAATTGATGGTCGATGAAGCGGGCACAGCAAGGTTGTCGCTAGCGCGCGCCGAGCGTAGAGCGGAGTGTAGTAGCAGACGACGCGGGCAAGTGCCGCCCTTGCGATTCTGCGCGCATGCTCCGCGTTTCCAAATCTCGCCAGCAGTTGGCGCCCCGCGGACCGCCGGCTACGTGCTCGCGTGTTCCCCCTAACAGTGGACCGTACTGTACATTCGCCCGGTGCTTGAGTTTGGGTGTGTGTTATACGCGGGGGCACCTGCCTACAAGATACATCCTCTGGTAGTCACAGAGAGACAAGCCTTGAGACTATGCTTAGGTCTCCCCAAGCTTGTTTCAATCAAGATCTTGTATCTTGAAGCTAGGCTTCCCTCACTTGCGACCCCCTTTAAATTGTTAGCTACACAGGCATTTCTTAGGCTCTATAAATCGCCGGTAAGGCGCTTAGAAATAGTTTATATTGACCGTCCTGATTTGTTTGTTTGTTTTTGGACAATACTGGCCGAGATCTTGTATACCCCAAATTCTGGTTATACAGCGCTTTCTAGATAATTTAGATGATCAAATTGATGCTGTTCCTTTAATCAGTACCATTAACAATGCTATTAAGTTACAGTTTGATGATATACTTCTGAAAAATTCAAAATTGATGCCGCTCAGTTTTTTAGAAGCTATATTAAAAGATTACCTGGCACATACGCCAATACAAGCAGTCATAGCAACTGATGCGTCACAAAGGGAAGAAAAATGTGGAATTCGTATTTTTTCTCCTGCCCTAGACGGGTCCTTTTCGCTTCGCCTTCCCGATTTTGTGCCCATATTTGAAGCAGAATTTTTTGCGATAATTCTAGCTTTCCGTAAAATAACTGCTTCAGTAAGAACCGCAATAATTTTAACAGATTCACTATCACTAACAGTATGTGCCCCCCTTACTACAGATGAGAACTCGCATGCTCAGACTGCTTTGAAAGCATTATTTCCCTCGCATCTCAATCAGACCAAACTTGTCTGGGTTCCTGGACATATGAATGAAATTTATATATATATATATATATATATATATATATATATATATATATATATATATATATATATATATATATATATATATATATATATATATATATATATATATATATATATATATATATATATATATATATATATATATATATATATATATATGTGAATGAAATGGCAGATGTGTTTGCCAAGTCATCTTTAAATGGCCCTGTTATTGATGTATTACCGGCATCGAAATTCTTGATAGGCGCTAGATTAAGAAAGAAACTACTGTTAGAGGAATTTTCTACACCTTTACAAACAGCCACACCAGAATTCAAGCACTTGTTATACCATTAGAATAGTAAAATATGCCAAACGCTAGGAACGGAAATTGCAATCACTAGACTGCGTTGTCATATTCCACAGCTGAATTTATATTTACACAGAGCTGATCTGGCAGCCTCACCTCATTGTCCTGTTTGTGGAGTAAATGAGTCAAATGAACATTATCTCATTTATTGTAATAGATTCTCTGCCTTACGTAAAAACACTTTAGGTACCGTTTGCCACCTTCTCGGAATATATTTAAATGCTGAAAATGTGCTTTCTTTCGGGGCTTTGTGTCTAAGCCACAGCGACGGGAAGATGGTTGACGCATTGCAGGAGTTCGTCAAAAGTTCAAAGAGGTTTAAGTGTTGAAATCATTGTTCGGTAGATTTTGAAATTTCCAAATTCATATTAAATCAAATATGACGCTTTATTGCATTACACTACAGATTATTTACAAATTCAACCATCAAATTCATCTTGTTGCATCTTTCTTTTATTTCTCGTAAATGGATTAATTTTAATCTGGTATTAAAGAAGAAATTCATGAAAACTATCCGGTTCTTGGCCAATCCCCCAGCGTGGGTATGCGCCACATCGTCAAGGATCTTGACTTGACTTGACTTGCTGGCCAAACTTTGTCGGCTTCCATTCTTTGGTGCACGAGACGTGATGCAGGACGAACATGTCACTAGCACCATTCCAGTGATCTTCGACGCCGCCGCAGTTGATTGTGTCTTTGGAGCCCCGCTTGCCCCCTGCTCGTTCTGTTCCTACCGGGTTTTCTCGCTGCCGTTGTCCGGACACCACCCTGATGCAGGCCCCGTCTTCAGTCTCGCACAAGCCTTGGATGTTCCAGGCAACACGTGTTGGGCCGTCGGCCGCGTTCACACCCGACTGTGTTGCCGCAAGGTTCGAACAACCATCAGGAATTCAGGCGATGACATCAGTAATCTTTGTTGCAAGTTTTCCGCTCCGTCTTCGAGGGCTGTACTCAGGGCAGCCTTGAGATTCGAGCATGTCAATGTCAATGACGGCGGACGTGCCCCAGCGTGCCTGCACCGAATCTAATAAAAGCAACGGCCCTCAAGTCTACGGAAAATTACGGCGTTACCACCACCCGGTTGGCGCCATCACGTGCTTCGCCAGGAGTGGTGCTTATGCGAAGTGGGCCTCGGTGCTGCTTCTTGGTGGGAAAGTGGCGCCTGTCACCATGTGGTCGTCGGCCGCTGGTATGCTATGGACCTGTTCCTCGGATATGGTCGTCTGATTTTATTCTCAACCTGCAACCAAGACAGCTTAAGTAATGACATTATTTATGTTTATGTTTAAATATTGAATTCAAATGGTTCTTTATCGTTGATGCGATTGCTGGGTTTAATAAATACTGGTGACGAATTCTTGTTCGTATTGTCTTTGTGAAGACAGTGTCAGAAGCTGTCCGCTTTCTTCGGTGGTATGTTCACATGTGTATCGCTGGCGTACCAAGTTGGGGAAGGGGAACGGGGAGGGGGGGGAGGGGTCTGGTTGATTAGATACCCATGCGCACACTTCCTCCGCTTCTCTCCGCTGGTATCCTCTCCCACGCCGCTTTGCCCTCTTGTCGAGTGCCCCTCACATGCCCCTCCGGACTCGTGTGGCATACGTCATCGCTGACGCGCTGCTTGGAACACCGTATACATCCGGTTGCCGCGACTCCGGCCGTCGACTCCGTCACTTGCGTTGTAGCGGCGTGCTAGTTGGCGAACCCTGGCTGCCGTAATCGTGCCGGTATGGACTCTACGTTGCGCGCACGCCTTCAAAGGATCGCCAACGCGATGAACGTGTACGGGGACACGACGTGCCTCGCACGTGCAGCACGCACGCAGGCAGGGGCGTAGTCGGAAATTTTTTTGCCGGTGGGGGGGGGGGGGGGGGAGTTCTCGCTAACCTGACTGGAGGAGGAGGGGGACTCAATCATCCTTTTTTTTTCTGTGACGTGACTATCGGCGGTAGTTCGAGCAGATTAATGTGTACATGCATGTATATCAGTTGCTGGGTTACCTTAACCAAATTGATTCCCAGCGGCTCAGAATTATGTGCCACGTTGAAGTGCCCGTTGCATAAAGCGCTTGTCATCACGCTCGATGCACGAACTCCTTGTATGAAAAACACCGTGCGAGGTTCTTTAAACCACGGAAGGACGCACGCTATTTAATATCGCTGCATCGATCGGGATCGATTCAGCGATTACGATCAATCACGATCAGTTGCATCGATCGCAGCCGTTATTGAAGTGACACCGCTAAAACTGTTATTGAGCAAAAAAAAAAAAGGGGGGGGGTCGTTTTTTAAGGCGTTGTGGCGTCCTTAATGGTATTTTATTAGGAAATCTTACTTTTGTGTGACGTGTTTTTTTTTGCGTTTTCCCTGTATTGCGTGCATGTATATGAGGTGATAACTCGTTTATATTAAATTTTAGTCCAGCGAAAGAAAACGTGAAGGATACATTGCACTCCCCTGTGAAAGCAAAGTCTGGCGCGCAACTCCCTCGCATTCAATGGAGAGCGAAAACCCTTTTGCCTGCACAGTTACACCTTCGCACAGACACATTTATAGAACGTAGTGGCCCCTGTTCCAGCGAAACTGGCTCTCGTTTTGAAAAAGTTGAATATTCAAGGGCTGACGGGGTCATGGTAACACCATGGAGTGCGAGCTGTAGAAGCAAAAAAAAAACCCTACCTACAGCTTTAAGTCACCGCGGCTTCTTTAGCCCAGTACATCCCCTTGCCATTAACTTAACGCGAACGTATGCAATGACCCACTTAAACACAATGTGCGCTACGCGTTCTTATTTCGACGACACAAGACATCGAATGATACATTGGCGTTTACCTGAAACACGATGAGAACCACAGTGACGCGAGACGCACATGTGGTATTTATGGCATCACAAGAATAAAAAAAAAATCACAAAGTCAGTCAGATGTTTTCTCCATTCTTCACTTTGAGTCGTTGTCATGGCCATGATAGCGAAATCGTGGCTAATCTGCATTGACTTCCAGTTCGAGATAGCGTGCCGCCCGACGGCCATTCTTACTAGTGTCGTCTTATACTAGCACTCGCGGAAGCCTTTTATAACAAATTGCTAAGCAATGCAATGGAGGGCTATACAGCTTCGATGAATAAATTAATGCAGTCACTACGATATAGTTAAATTGGTAGGAGCGGTAATTTTTTTCATTCAAGCAGCATGCACCTCCGGACACATGCGTATTGTTTTGCGGCAAAGGGTGTTTTCGGGCATATCATCTCGCATACAAAGATTTTTCTGTGCATCATAGCATCATGAAACGTATCCATTCGTTTCTTTTCGTGTTGCTCAGTCATATAGTTATTAATTTATTTTTTGTGTTGCAAAAGTGCCATCTTGAGCTCAATATAGGGAATGACAACGGTAATCTGTTTCTTATTCTAAAAAATCAAATGTGCTAGCAGTTTTATGGATTTTATTTTTTTTTTCGCCTCTCAATCTTCCTTTGCGTGTCGTTCCCTCTCACACTCGGACCTTATTTGTGTTTTAATGCATGCTCAACTTACATATATGTACCCTTAAGGGTATCAGTCGGAGTACAACACACCCTATCCGTACTTCGCGCTTGCTTGTCTGACATGCTAGTCGACAGACCTCATACCATGCAACATGATCGTTGCTTCGAAAGAGACTTAGATCGTTTTATGTCGTCCGATACCTCTAACTGAGTGGTCGTTTTCTACCAAGGGCCTTTTACGCGCTCAGCTGTTTCCATAAATTTGACAGACAGTAGGCGATACAGAGCATGTTGTGCAAATATACTATATCGGTGTGCTTGCTTGATGGGGGCAGAGTACGCGCGTACTCTGCCCCCATCAAGTTGTCATGTTGTCAACGAACGTAGGTTGACATTTGGCCGCATGAGCTTACATGTGTGAGTGATTTTGAAGTGACCACCATTTGTGGTCTAAAATACTAAATCGAGGTGATTTTGCGAAATATTACTGCGTGATGAGTGTGGCGAGTTGGGCGGGTGGGTAAAGATGCATGAGTTCGTTATCTTTCTTTTGTCTCTGTTTTTTGGCGCTAAGTTATTTAAGTCATTACTGCGTGTTTCAAAACATAATAAACGCGCTCGAAACCCGCCTCTCACCGTTCTTCGCGTTCGCCCTTTAATTTGTTCTCTGAAATGCACAAAACATTGTTTATCCTTCGTAAAAAAATTCAAAAAAACAACGATTTGACAAGCGGCAACAAACGCGTCGCTAAATTGGACTTGTTTTCTTCCCCACTACATTGCGCAGCAAGGCACTTCGAAGCGGCGAAGGTATATGCCTCGAACCAAAAGTAGCAGACGACGCGCCGTTTTCCTATCCATCTAGCATCAAAAGTTTCGTAAAACAACAAAAATTGCAAACAACCTTTTAAAATGTAATGAACGCCCATGTTTCACCTTGAAAAATTAACTACTTATTTTTAAACATTACATTATTTGAGATATTGTTTTAATACCACAATAGGTACTTTGTTGGACTGGCAATGTCTCCGGCCTTGGGACTCCGAGATAAACGTGGTGAGGATTGCGGTGGTTGCAACTTTACTTTGTGCCTTTTCGAATTTGATTATGCAGTTTTTTTTTTATTTTAGTGTCAATGAAGTAATACTGCAAGATAATAGTTGTATGTTTTTTTTTCCTTTCATCTTTTTGTAGCGCAGAGGATTAAAAAACAAGGGCAGTGCGGTCTCGTTGATGGAGCTTATATTTATTTCTGGGTTGTCATTGAGTATAGTTAATGTTAAAATTTTATGGTTAAAAGAGTTACTGTTCGAACAGAGTTATTGTAAACTTTTGTCGACAGATGGTGACACCTCCCTGTATTGTTTTCATTATCATGCCGGAGTACTTAACGCTAAACAGGCGTAAGGCAGCAACCTAAACCAAATTTAAGCTTTGCTTTTCTCCGAGTTTGCTACCTCTCGTATTTCTGTGAAGCGTGCGCTTTCACTTGTGTTCTTTCTGAATACTCTTCAGTGAGGATTTTTGTGCTGTGGGTCTATTGCAAGTATATATCGCCTGCATACATCCATGCGGGTTTGTGGTGCGTGTTGTGAGAGGCATGGTTGCTCGCAAACATGGTCTGCATCGCTCAGAAGTTCGCGCATTTTTCTTAATTAGCTGATCGTTGCGGTCATTCCTAGTCATCGCTATGATATGTATGTAGTGGCTGTGCATGCGTGAATATACTATCGTTCTTGTCGTTCTTGAAGTCTCAGCCGTGTTTTTCGTCAATCGTTCGATGTGAGTAGCAAATCTCACCTTCCTAGCCTTCTGCGACATTGCAGTTAAGCCCAGTTTAATCATTTTGATCGGTTTTGGTTATGTGTAATGGTGTGCTTCCCACATTCGGGCTGTCTTGAGCAATTAGAGTTAAGTCGTGTTGAACGATTTTGGCAAATGCAAAGCTGTTCTCGTTACTACGTTGAAGTAATTGTGGTGTCAGCATGTTCGGAAAGGCGTGCTCATGTCTTCCACTGCCTCGACTCGAAAGATCATCGAGCAGTGTGTAATAAAATTATGTTGTGGAAAGAGTTGCTCGGCTTTTCTTTATGCGTCTCTGCCACGAAACCGCCTTATTTCATGCGTGTATATCTCATCTATAAAGGCTAGCTTATTGGGTAGGAGTTGAGATTTTGACTAGCAGGATCCCTCCTCCTTTTGAAAAACCAGAGGCCTTTCTCGTTTCATTGCCTGGATAGGCTGCTAATGGTTTTCTCGCACAGTTTGATAGATGTGTGGAGTTTAACGTCCCAAAACCAGCACATGATTATGAGAGACGCCGTAGTGGAGGGCTCTGGAAATTTCGACCACCTGGGGTTCTTTAACGTGCACCCAAATCGCAGCATACGGGCCAATAGCATTTTCGCCTCTATCGAAAATGCAGCCGCCGAAGCCGGTATTCGATCTCGTGACCTGCGGGTCGGCAGCCGAGTACCTTAGCCACTAGACCACCGCGGCGGGACTCCTCTGACAGTTTCGTTTAGTTGTTGCCGACGTCTGTACATATATTATTAGATGTGGATAACACTTATAGATTTACCTCGCCCCACCGCGGTGGTCTAGTGGCTAAGGTACTCGGCTCATGACCCGCATGTCGCGGGATCGAATCCCGGCTGCGGCGGCTGCATTTTCAACGGAGGCGAATATGCTGTAGGCCCGTGTGCTCAGATTTGGGCGCATGTTAAAGAACCCCAGGTGGTCGTAATTTTCAGAGCCCTCTACTACGGCGTCTCTCATAATGATATGGTGGTTTTCGGACGTTAAGCCCCCATATTTATTGATTTCGCCTCTTCGCGTGGCATCAATCTTAGACAAGCCCTTCAGTCGCGTAGATAAGCTTACTGGTTTAGCCACATCCGCTGCCTGCTTACTATGCATAGCTATAAGCTGATTTTGCTTGAAGTATCAGCACTTGTCGCAACAGAAGTGAATCTCTCTCACTGAGGAGCATCCAAAAGCAGAGAGGCAACCTTCCTTGGAAGCGTGGACAAGTGATTTTCTTGTTGAGAAATAATTGCATGTCTTGCTCTCTCTATACAGATGACACTGTCTTCCAAGGTTCATGTTCTGGTTACTGGCTGCAAAGCAAAAGGCTTCAGGAACATCTCCAGCATTGCGCACCGCTCTGTAAATGGACAAATACAGACAAGTGAGAAAGATGGAACCCTCATGAGATTGGCTGGGCTGCGACCTACAATCTTGTGGCTTCGACATGCATCAACAGCCACTAACAAAAACACCAACGCACTATCTGAGGCCAAGGATACAGATGGAGGGCAGCTTACCTTAGGCCAGAAAGGTGTGGACCTTTACTCTGAACCCAAGAATTTGTCCCCCCCACCTTTTTTTTCCTCTTTGTGCTTACAGTAGTGTAGTTAATCAAATGAGCATGAGTTTACAGCTTTACCTTACAGCTGGCTGATAAAAGTTTGTAATCTTAAATTGCTACTCCATTTCAGACTGTTACATCTTCATTTCTCTTGTATATGAGGATAATTGTTCGTGCTGTAACGTTGAAATTCAATAGTTAACCTACCAATCTGTCAAATGGCAAGTGTTTGTCAATTCTGTGAGCTGCAGGAAGGAACTGACTGCTAACCCGTTTATGCTAGTTGCTTTCTGTCCTGTAATTGCATAGAATTTTAAACAGTTGTGTTCCACCAAATCGCAAGGAGACCTTTGCAGTTGAAGAAAAATTCTGAGAGCTGGTGGAGTGAATGAGGTTCATTACTGAATCAAAACTAATTATTTTTAGAACAAAGCATGTTTTCTGAGGAACGTATATGGGCTTCCATTGCAGTTTTGTGTTACTGTCCTGTGTATGGTACTTAGTTTGCTCTAGTAAAACTCCCTCTATGTTAATGCATTTTGTGCATTTACCGTAAAGATTAATGATGCTACTGACACCCCTCCCCAACTTGTGCATAAACACGCATACACACTGAAATAGTCTTTCCCCCAGAATGCACATGAGTGTTATGTGCAATTTGGTTGTTTTAGCATACTGGGATTCCATTTACCATTGCTGACCCAGACAATTGCATGTTATGCACATATCACACCTGTAGCTGGCAGGCACAGTGCAAAATGAGTAACATGTTCCAGGACGGTAGTGGTTCTTCTCATATGTGAATATTTGCCACTGGTAAATACCCATATACGAGAAAAGAAGCATAAAGCTACACTATGAAGGTATAACTTGGATCATCTCTAACATGGAAATAATGGAAGCAGCAACTTCGATGAGGAGGACTCTGTTTTGATAGTACTGGTACGTATAGTAACTGCTAGCATGGGTATAGCCCAGGCTTGGGAGCTGGGAGGTTAATGCACTCTTCAAATTCGCTGGTTGTTCACCATCTACGCATCCACTTAACACTTCTTCAATGTGAACTGTATTTTGACAAAACCAAAGTACTGCCTTTCCCTCGTTGTAACTTTTTGAAACCCTAGGCAAATTTTTAAAGTCGTCCCCACCTTTTCATTATTACCAGACATGCCATTGAACATCCACCGGGCCACCACGGTAGCTCGTTGGCTACGGTGTTACTTGGTGAAAAATTGACATTTGGGCAAGTTTGAGTTATGCATCTTGAAAAGGGTAGTGCAAATAACGAGGACAAAACAAGTAGTACAGTTGAACCACTTTTTATGAGGCATACTCTGGGCAGCAATTTTTGTCTTTTAGATGAGATGTCTCTCAGGGTACCATGTATGCATTTCCTATCAACCTATATTTTACTGTAGGCACACTGGTGTCTCTTATGCCGATTTGTCTCTTATAAAGGGTTCGACTATACAACACAACACACCACACAGGCACTGTGTGGTGTGTTGTGTTGTACTTGTGTCCTCGTTTTTTGCACTTCCCTTTTCAAGTTACATGGTAAAACTTGATGACTTGGACTTTATTGACTGTATTTCAATAGGACCATGGTGAATACTTTTCAATAAGGTGAAAGTTCAATTAAGGCAATTAGGTTAAAGGGACCCTGCAACACTTTTCGAGTATGGTCAGAAAATGCTGTCAATTGGTAATCAAGGCTCCAGACAACACGTGAGCCAAATATTATAGTACAGATTGCGGCCTGGAATTTACAATAGCTTCTCAAAGTCAGTAAAAAAATTGCTTTCTTCTCTCCTGACAAAGCATGCTACATTCTCAAAAAACATTGTCATAGGCCAAGTCACAGCCATTTGTTGATTTGAGCATGGCAGGCTCAATCATTACTGGGGCTCCTGCAGGGGGTTGCAACCTGTCGCGCATGCATGCGCAATCGTACTGAATGTTATGTGTTCAAATAAAAAAAAAGAGAAAGAAAAAGTGTTAAAGGGCAAGGGGCGCGTGTGACAGTATCTTATCCCCCTGTGCCATCCCTCGCTGCTTAGTTTCCAGCACTTTTGTTTAGACGATTGAAAAGTAAAGGCAATAGTAGCGTGCAACAAATCTAACTCTTCTCGTACGGACAAATTCTAAAAAAATTTGCAAGGGTCAATTCCTAAGGCAATAAGCCCCTTCACTGAATCAATTTCATGGCTACTTGGAAAAGTGTTGCAGGGTTCCTTAAAGACACACATCAGTGAACGCAAGGTGATTAAAAAGGAATCCCAAGTTCACTGCTATGGCCTAGTTATCATATCGTGGTTTTGGCATCTTATTGTATTTAGGTTCTGTTGTGCAGTTTGAGGTTTTAGTGCCACCATGATGACACAGGACCTTTCTGTTTTTGCATCTTAACAGGTATATTTTCATGAGATCTTCATTATTTTCCTTCCAGTGAAGCAGAGCACAAAAGACGCAAGCTACTTAGGTGTAATACTTGCAGGGCTTGGAGTAACAGGTGAGCTTGCTCCTCATCAGCCGATGAGCACTTCAACCATGTGCAACCTCGCAGTTTTTTTTTAATAATATCACATTGACCCATGATACGTAGTCTCTGACCCCATGATACAGTAGTGTCTATTGTTAGTGAGAAGCCGTGAGATGAGTTACAGGACGATCAACTTCACACTGGTTTTCTTGACCACACAGTTGCACAGACAATGCTAAAGGGGTCTATGCATGTTTACATAACTAGAGTAGTAGGCGGTGCTCACATTTGTGTGTGCTTTGTGCACTTGCACATTGTACAGCACATCTAGTTACTTTTCACCGAAATAAGACACTGCCATGCTCTCTGATCAATGCTTGCACCATATCATTAAAGGATTGCAAGGTAGTACAATGCATATTGTTCTGCCGGGTTTTGTGATAACGTATAGAGTTATGCGCACATTGTATATGTTTGTCATGTCGCATGATCAGAGCTTGAAGGAATTTTACTGCCACACTTAGCATAAAAGGTAACGCTATATTTTCAAAAATAATAAAAGCAAAAAAGCAGTTTCCTTTTTAATGGTTTCATAAAATATCTTTGTATTTAGCATGGCTTGCCATCTATCTTGTTCACGGTTGTTCATAGTGAACCATGTGTGCCGAAAGCTGTGCTCATCTGAAGCTTAGGGTATCACATGCTTCTTTCTATGCGAGATCAGCTTGACACACCTGAATAGAGATTGGTATCCATTTTGCTCAAAATATGAGTGAGTTTCTATTGTTTTAGCATTTTGATTTAGCACATTTAGTGACAATGGTGCAACTAGCTTTTTTTTTTTTTTTTTTGAAAACAGGAGCAAACTTTCAAAGTCAGTGTGAGGTAGTCTGTCCCTAAATCTGGTTAATTTTACATACCCTTGAGGACATTTTGTATAGAAAGAGAAACACTGAGACCACTGCACCAATTTTTTTCTTTTTTTTAAATTAAACAATGTTTCACATATATATATAGCGCCCGCACTGCCAGTTGTTCAAAGGTTAGTTAGATTACTGTATGTGTGCCTTTTGTCTAACGTTACAGTGTTCATGCACAAAAAAACTTTTACTTAATGGTAACATGTATTTACATTAGCTCTATTCTATATTTCATTAAGGTGGAGTAAACTGGCTACTCTGCCCTAGGTTATACTTTTGGTAGGTGTTTATCATTCATTAATATTACATTCCTGAAACATTCACAACGGTTCTCGAGTTAAAATGTCAATCCTTCTGTACGTTTTCAGGACAAAGTAGGGTGTACAGTAGACTCTCAGTAAATGTAAATCTGTTAAATGGAACAGCTGCTTAAACAGAACTATTTCTTTTGCACAGCTTCATTTAGGGCTTGTATTCTGCACCTATGTTAGCCTCTCAGTAATTGGAACTCCTGTTTAATAGAATATACTTTCCTGGTCCCTTCAGGTTCTGTTTACCGAGAGCCTACTGAATATGTTATGAGTGTTACACCGCCCCGCCACGCTGGTCTAGTGGCTAAGGTACTCGGCTGTTGACCCGCAGGCCCCGGGATCGAATCCCGGCTGCGGCGGCTGCATTTCTGATGGAGGCAGAAATGTTGTAGGCTCGTGTACTCAGATTTGGGTGCACGTTAAAGAACCCAGGTGGTCGGAATTTCCGGAGCCCTCCACTACGGCGTCTCTCATAATAATGTGGTGGTTTTGGGACGTTACACCCCACATATCAATCAATCAATCAATCAATCAATGAGTGTTATACCACAGCAGAATATCTTTTATTAATTGAAGTAATCAGATTGGCTGTTTATTAAACAAAGTCTAATATTAACTTCGATTTGGCAGCATTTTCAATGAAGTGCTTAGCTAGCTTAAGCTGCACTTGCAAACAGGAAGCTATAAAAAAACAAGCAGTCATAGGACAAGGCAATTCGCATTGTAGTTGGCTCTTTCTGTCACTTGCCTGTGGCTGTTTTTATCATGATACACTAGATGAACAAGTTATTTCATTTTTGTTTAGAGCATGTTTTCAGTTCAAATGTAATAAGGTGTAAGTATGTGCAGCATGACATGCATTTCTTTCTATACCATTTACCTTATGAAATATGTTGTCTTACTCATCTGTGCAGGCCTAATGTTTTACACAATCTTCCATGAGCTTTTCTCGGGACATAGCCCCAACTCTGTGTACTCACGAGCTCTGGAACGCTGCCGAGCTGACCCCAGGGTAAAAGCTGCTCTCGGTGAACCTTTGCAAGGACATGGAGAAACAACCAGCCGAGGACGACGCAGGCATGTTTCTTTGATGTGTGGTTCTGGTGGGACCCTAGATAAGATAACATCGATTAGAACTGGAAGACCAAAGCTCAGAAACTTTCCAAATTTTCTTGAAATCGCAGACATATGTATTTTAATTCATTTATTTACCTCTAGCAATAACAGTACTATTACTGTGAATGTTCTCATAATCAGGAAATCAGCCAATAACTGCTGTGCTCACTTGGGCCCGCTTGTATCGTAACTTATGATGGCATCGCAAAGGACAGAGAAAGAATCTTTTTTTGGGGGCTGTTTTGTTTAGATTGGGCATTTTATGGTGTAGGCAGTGCAAAAATATTTGGCTCGCATGTTCAGATGAGCCTCACCTACAGATGTCTTGCATTTTTAAGTTTACACAATGTTTGGTCACTCATTAGTCCTCAAGTGTGTTTCAGAACTCCCAGAAGGTTCAAGATAACATACTAGGCTTCATTAGTCAGGCGTGCACTTCGATGACCACATATTGTGTGTTTCCTGCAGTTAAAAGGTTGTCCACATCTGACTCCTTATAGAAAGCAGAGCTAACATTCCTTGTGATTATGTTAGGCCAGCAAATGGACACAAGTACCCAAGAAAGTGAAAAGAGGGACAATCGCTGTCATTGCTCAAGTTGGTACTACTAAAGAGCATTGCATGCATCATATGAAGCTGCACGTTTAATTCCAGCCAGCCACAAATAGGTGGTATTCATAATGCTGTGTTCTGCGGCAGTACTGGCTGCATCCACTATCTTTGTAGTTGGAGAATCGTCTGCTAGCACCTCCGTTAAAAGACGTTGAGCACTAGTGGTTGGTGGAGCATTCAGGCATAGAAAACGCAGCAGTTTCTTTCAACGTAACAGATCTAACTTCACTGCTACAGCACCATTTTAAAAATGCTCCTGGACACATGTTCATTGTAGACTAGTGCACAACTTTAATGCCGCAACTAAGTTTCAACCTCTTGGTTTATGGGCCCTTTAGAAATATTGTGCTTATTGCATATTTTTTCTTCATTCATAATTCTACATTTCATAATAAAAGTATAGTTACTTTACCGTATGCTTTTGCTAGGTTTGATTGTCTAATGGAGTGTATATTCAAGAGTATACATTCAGCTAGATCAGTGCCAGTGTTTGTTTGGCGACTGTCACTAAATGCAAGTCAGAAGCGTAACAAACCTTTCATAATATTGGAAGAAATGCACTATAGTCAGTTGTTTCGTGACGATGGTGGTTAACTTTTATATATATTCCTAAAAACAAAAGAAAATTCAGAATCACACTTTGCACTACACAAAAATGCTATTGTTAACTGTCATTGAGTTGTTGTCTCTCTACATTACTGTAGAGAGATAACTTAGTATGAAACTATTGAATTATTATTATTATATTTTTTCATTTTCAGGCATGTTAGCCACATGGAATACATTAAAGATGGCATCAACTACATGCGTATGAAGTTCTACATCAAGGGGCCTAGCAGATCTGGAACTGTACATCTTGAAGTCAGAGAGGTATGCTAAAACACACTATTCCACAGCTAGCATGAAGTGTCTAGAGACTCACATTTTCTTAACTATTTGCTAAATTAGAGTTGGACACTATATCGTGCTGTCGCAACCTTTGTGCCTATCCCCTAGACCAGTGGTTCTCAAAAGGGTGTCCGCTGACCTCCTATGGTCCGCAAAGCCATTTCTATGATTCGCGAATTTCTCACCAGCATTTTTTTTTAAGCGTGACTGTGCCACGTATATGAACTGTCTAAAATAAAGTAATGTGGCACGTTTGTTTGATGTTTTTTGGTAGAAATAAAAGGCACCTGTTTCAAGCTCTAGTTGTGTTAATGTATGTATGTACGCTGAACGTTGTGTTAATTTATCTTCCCTCCGCTGCAAGGGGTCCCCCATCACTCCAACTAGTTCACAAGAGGTCCCCGACACATCCATGGATGAGAACCACTGCCCTAGACATATGTAGTGTGAGCCCAAATAGCGTCTGCTACTCTACTCCTATTAGTATTTGAAGAATAGTGCTGCTTTTATTCGTGTCATACGTGGGGCTTGCTAATTTGGCTGTTTACTACTAATGCTTGTGCGTTCAGCATTGTTATATTTTATAGCAAGAATATGTAACATGCAGTCTACATGGCGATCCTGAATGTTTTATTTCTCTCTGTCTAATTAACCCTTAGTTTCCTTGTCTCCTCAGGCACAGTTGTTGAAGTCCGGCATATGGTGATATATGAACTTTTTTTTTCTGCCTTTTTTAATATAATAAACCACTGGAAGCAATGCTGCACGTAAAAGAAAAAAACCACATGAGTGACCTGTGTGTGGTTTTGGTTTTATGTGTTGTGTTCCTTCCACTGGTTGTTTATTTTTTTCAAAAAATAAAAAACCAACTGGCCCAGCAATCTACGTTAATCGATTTATGCACCTATTGAGCTTTCGGTTTCTGCCTCATAGTGCTTTGATATCTATTTTTGTAGAAACACTAACAATACCAATTTTGCATTTATAAGTTTATTCTACTGCTGAGTTAAAACTCTTTGATACAAATGCCAGAAGTAAGCCTTATACTCTCAAGTTTTGCCATTACAGTGCCCAAGCCTGCCAATTCTCAGCGCCATGTATTATGACATTTAAATTTATCACAGGATTATCTCATGCAGTTCAACTCTGGTAGTTTATAAGGATCTCATCTACAGATTGGCAACATAACATTTTCGTTACATATTCAAAAATTGCTTTAAGGCCCCTTTAATTTCAACTAGAATATCATTTACCTCTATTTTCTTTCTAATCTACACTAATGTCCCTCTGAGTCAATGTACTGTGTAAAATTTTCATTTCATTGCACATTGCATGTGCCTTATTTCTCAGGTATTTTTGTTAGCCTACAAATTTCTGCCCCATATGTTAGCACTGGTAGAGTGCAGTGGTTACATGCTTTTCTTTCCAGGGAGAGCTGCCTGTTATGATAGGGTAGTACCTGCCATATATGCTCCAGCCCATTTTTATTCTTCTATAAATATTCTTCTCATTATATGGGCCCCCTAGGTTAAGATCATTTTACATATATTATAGAGGCTGACTGCCAGTCACAAATATTTGGGGTGAACCACCCTAAGACTGCACAATGTCCCTCCGCCCATAAACCACTGCCTGGCATCTACAGCAAATCTAGAAACAAAAACATCTGTAAACAACAAAAAGGTTATTCACCAGACCAAACAAAACAAAAGACCACAACACCAGAAACACAGTAAGATTTAACCACCGATCAACTAAAGAATATGATAGAACAAAAGGTTAACAAAAACAAAATAAAATGCTGTTATCTAGAACAAAATAGAAGGATTCACGATCCAACCCACACTGCTTCGCCCCAACATCAGCATTCACTTCGTGGATATGCATGAGTTTTTTGGTTCTCATGCTAGGCAGCTGAACATTACTTTTGTGTCCTGAATATAAGTATTCAACCCTACTGCTGCATCTTTTGGGGTAAGTTCTCAGTCATTTGTTGCATTTAATTGCCATCATTTCTGAAAAGTAAAATACGTCTTCAGTTATAGGTTGTTGTATTCACCACTGAGACTCACTCCTGCACCTTCCAAGTCTTACAGCTTGAATGAACTTAAGCATGATGCTACTCTAAGCGCAATGCCTCCATGACTACTGATATCTCTGCAAAATCAAATGCTTTTGATACTCATTGAAAGTCATATAGGTAAGTTGGTTGTGCTCTGCAGGTTTTTCAACTGCCCGATGATAATGTAGATGCGATCTATTATAACGTACCCCTTCCAGAAGCCAGCTGGTTCTCTTGGCTGATTAAAGTATTGCCCTATTTATGTTGGAAATAACAATGATACATATTTTTTTCCAATACTGAAAGCAAGTTAACAAGGGTATTATTGCCAAAGTATTTAATGTCTCCCTTTTTATTGAAGCAGTATGGCATTGCTATTCTTCCAACTCTATGGTACAGCTGAAGCAGTGAGTCATTGAGTGTAGTGGTCTCAAACTTAAGTATAATATTGCCTCCATTTTTTATTGAAGGAACTGCTATTCCATCTTTCCTGCTGCTTTTTCTCAGGAAATGCCTTGCAAAGCTTACTTATTATTCATTGTTCATTCATGCTTTTTTGTGGAGTGTGAATTGTGTGTGGAATTGGGCTTTTCGTAGGCATGTGCAGCATTGGGAATGACCATGTCTCGAGACTACTATATGTTGTTTTGAGGATGGGCAAAGTTTTATATTTGCCAACTTTACCAAATTTTTACCAAAGTTGTCACATTATGGCTTGTTTTTGTGAATTTGACATTATGTTTTACAAAAAGGAAGTATTAACAAATGAAAGGTTTAAAGACTGTTCAAAGATGGAGTGGCACAAGATGCCATATGCTTGGAGGATACTTTCTCATAGTTACTTTATTCAAGGTAGTTTTTAAAGCATATGAAATCAGCAGCAATAAAGTATGGAAAAGGCTACTGTAATATAAAAGCAGCACATTTCCTAGCATCTGCTGTTTCAAGTTGGCAACTGCTTGTGTAGTGTCTCCATGTTTGGAGCAATGCTAATTAACTTTTTATGCATACCTCAATAGTGTGCACCTAGAAAAAAGGTGTTGCAAATAGATTCCATCACCTAATCTCCATCCTCCTAAGCTTTAAAACTTTTTAGACTGTCAGGATGGTGAGAATACAGTTTTGTTTTTTGAGATTCATCAATGAGAAAACATCCACAGATGTTGAAACAGCTGAGCAATGGCTTGCTTACAACATGGAAGTGATAGACTGGTGTAATGAGAAAGACAACATTTGTTATACCACTATACATTAATAAAACTGTATTTTATCATAAAGCAAAACATACTATTTATGTAGGCATACTGAAAAGGGCACATTTATACTGTAACCACATGTTTCAAATAGAAACAGCTATCTTTTTTAGTACAACTCTGTGGAGATAGTAATGTCTGCTTGTAGCACTGAATATTAATCCGTGGCAAAGTACAGAAACAACACTTTTCTCAGCTTTTATTGCACAGCAAACTCTGCCGAAAGAGCACTCAAAGGAACTAAATAATGTTTTCTATCTAAATGAAGCTTCATTCAGTGGGAAGACTCAGAATTTATCAGCAGTCATGTATTTCAAAGGTGTCTTGAGTTTTCTGAAATTATTGTAATACAGAGAGAGGCTTTACTATACAATTTTTCTGAAACTCTAGGTTTTAGGTACCTCCAATTATTACGATCAGTTAGCTACTCTGACAGCATTTTTCATCCTTCATTTTTTTATTGTCCATTGTGCTGAGAACGAGTATCACCAATATTAGTGGCATAATGGTGTCTTAGTCACTGGATCGACTTTAAACCTGCTGTGGCATATCGCTTATGATTGTTATTATAAAGATAATCATGAGGATGTGCCCTCTTTACCTACGAAAAGGTGCTGAAGCAGTGGTATCAGATACAGTGTTTGGGTGCCATGAACACTGTTTATAAAATTAAGTGCACATCAATTATTTGTGCACTTGACTTTTTCTGCTGCTTGCTCCATGGATGTGGTCAATGCTCCATGGTCATGAACGTTGCCCTTGCACAGTTTAGTGAAGAGAGATTAATTCTGGTTTAAGTGGTGTTTCAGGAAATGGATTAGGAAGATTATCATTTCGCTCAACACGAGAACTTCAATTGTGGGGCTTAATGGGGGGTTAGGTATATAACTCTAGCTATGCCTGTTTTCTCATATAAACTTGAGCAGTTAGCATTTCTCATTCAGATGGGATGTTTTATCTTGTTAAGGGAGTATTTTCTTTTGTTAGTACTGGTGGTCCAAGAACATGCATCAAAGTGCCATTAAAAAATGAAGCCTGCTACTTGAAATACTTAGGTGCTCTTCTGAGGTACAAGGCATTTGTGGAGCAAAGCCAGAGCATGACAGGGCCCTGGGGAGTTTGGTTGTTTTGTTAGCATCTTGCAGAACATGTTGTTTGCTAGATTGGTTTCTTAAATGCCGTGGAACTTTTTTTATGGCATTATCTTGTATGCTTGTACCTTTTCTTTAAGCTATTGCCATTAAGATGAATTTGCAGTTGTTCAGTATCCCTACAACACAAATGGAATAACTGAAACCACAAGACTTCACGGTGCATTCTTCCTGTGTCTCCATTTTTCACACTGTAGGAATTCTTGACTGGTGCCCTATGGCCCAGCTTACCATTTCTCGCAAATTCTACTTTGTTTTTGTTATATATAGAGGGCTTGGCATTATATTTAATATAAGGAATGCCTCATTATTCAGGGTACTATGAAATATGCAAAATGTACAAAATGCCTGGAAACATGGCATCTTTAGTTTGTCAGCTCAATTTTTTCGTTTCTCAACAGGACAGTCACAAGAACTACGAGTACCGCTACCTGTTTGTTGATCTTGATGGCCAACCAAAGCGGACGATCATTCTAGAGGACAATAGGGAAAGCAGAGGTCCCAGCAACACATTTGATGTTATTTAGAAGCAGCACTGATCATCTCAACCATGTATATGTAAATCCCAAAAAGCAGTGATAATAAAAAAAGTGTGGTTTCCTCGTGCCACTTTTCTTTTGCTGTGTAGAAGCTATACAACTTTTTTTTTCTCTTTGCTTACGGAATATTAACCCTTTCCCTGGTGAGTTGCATTTTTGGCCAGAAGTGATACAAAATGACAGATCTTTTTTTTATTTGTCGGCTTAATTCTACGTGTCCTGCTGCAACTAAAAAAACCTATTAAAAGGCACTTTACTCTCAAGATACAAGCAAATTATTTTTGTTGAAAATATGCAAAGCTTTGGCTGTGCTGCACTGCACCCTGGAAAGTGCCCGAACCTCTCCAGTGTTCACTGCAAAAAATGTCTCTAAATTTTAAAGAATAATGTGCTGGCACAAGGGAGCCGGTGAAAAGAAGCCTTACACACCGAGGGGGGGGGGGGGGGGGGGGATTGTGTACATTTATCAGCATCCACTGCTTATACATAGAGACATGGTCGTCGTCCAAAACTGATGATATAGAGAAAGTGTGCTTCTCTGTGTAGTCCACACTTGCAGGACATATTTGTTCTACAAAACTTCGGCAAATAACTGATTCCCCCCCCCCCTACCCCACCGCTGAATAGAGCTGTTTGCTGCACACGTGAACCGGTCACGCACTGTGGAGGACATCATTTTATAACTTAGAATACCTTATTCCAGTCCTTTCTCAACCGAAATGCTTGCTATCAGAATCTTCTAATATTAAAAAAAAAAAACTGTGAAGGCTCAGCAAGCCAGTTAAAAGCACCCAGTGCAATTTCTCATGCGTAAAATTAACACAACCGTAGTATAATAGCATTCAATCATAATTATACATTATCACACAGCATGTAACATTAAATTGTTTCAATACCATAATACCCACATTGCAATAACAATAATATACGATATATTCATTGTACTAATTTTCATTTTTCTTTAGTACTACTTTTATAGATGATCATGGTGTGAACCTTTGTTATTACTACCAATTTGAATATATCGTAGGGCCTGAACCTACAAACCTGAGATTAAGAGTCTCACGCTCTACCGACTGAGCTAGCTGGGCAAGGATGCGGCTTTGTCTCTTTGGGCGTGCGCTGCTTTGCGGAAGGTTTCCTGTGGTTGTGCTTCCTGTGGCTGGAAGATGCGAATACCAAAACACCTGGCATAGAGGCCTCTGCGACGCGCCACAATGCTCTTGAATACGATCCGTAGCCCACAGAGGAGTCACAGTAGGTTTTCGAGGACCTGCGTAAAGTGAGCAGACCCTGGGGGGGGGGGGGGGGGGGGGGCAGTAGGATGTTGACCGGCGATTGGCCTGCGCTCACCATTGCCGGCCTCGCTTATTTCCCAGCGGCCAAGACGTGGTTTACTTAAGCACTGGCTCCTGTAGTGGCCCCGACCTCCACATTGGAAGCATACTGGAGGATTCCTGCCTAGTATGCCTCCTGCATCAGAATGGGCGGTGGCTGCTTGGGCTGACCTTGGTTCAAGGCGCTGGGTGAGGGTGTCCCACGTTCCCGAGTCGTTAACGAAAAGGTGGACGGAGCAGACATACTGTAGTGGCTGAATGGGTCTAGAGCCCTTGGTGCCGATGACGGCCTACTCTTGTGTTTCATACCCTCACTTAAGACTGTTCCAACTCGAGCTATTGATATGTGTTGCATACAATGTCAAATTTTGCGGGTGTCGGAGTCGATTATTGTACTAGTAATTAACGGGGCACTGTGTCAGTGCCCCGACAGAATTTGTTAGCAACTTACACTGTGTGAAAGAGGCTTTAATTAGCTCAGTGTGTTGCTAAATTTTGACAAAATACTAAAAGAGAAGGTACACGAAGACAAATACAATATTGCACAATCACCGTGTTTCTTGTTGCCACTTTTTGTCAAAACTGCGCATTCATCCATGAAGGCGCACCAACTAGCCCTTGCGGCAACGGAAATGAGTCAGCATATATACATTATGAAGGTAGTGATAACCCCTCCTTTCACGAGCACAAATAGGATTGCTGCATGTGTGTTGTACCCACATACATGCTTGCTTACATTGGCCACATGCACGTTTCCATACGTGATCTGCTGTTTTTAACCTGCTCATGTGAAACTTGGGTATGTTTTTTTTTACCAATCAGCAGAACTATAAAGCCACGAGCACACATCATTAGCAGGTCTGCCTTCGTTTTACCATCTTCGATATAAGTGTAGAGGAGAGTAGGCTATAAAGCTTTTTGAAATGTAAAAACCAGAGGGAAACACTTTGGCCTAGATTACTCAAGATGAAAATGAAAATTGTATGTAGTATGGACTGAACATAAAAGTTCTTTTTGGTTTCTCCTATGTGCCTCTGCATACAGTATAAGCAACCTTATAGGTAACCTGCATTGTTTGGACACTTGAAACTAAAATTATAGATATTCCTCACGTATACCATTTCCAGAAGCATCAAGTTTGTTAGTATTTGTTTTAGCATATTTACTCATTTCAATTTTGTGCTATAACTAAAACACTTTTGGTATATTTAAGACCCCAGAACAGATTTTTTAGGTAAAAATTTAATTGCATCTTGAACTGAAAGCTGTAGTTGCAATATATTCAGAAGGATCTGACAGTGACCTCTCTTAACCGTCAGCAGTCGCAGATCATTCAAAATGTAACAGGAAAGGAACAATATTGTGACGAAATTTTCTAGTTTTAAAACATGCCCAAGTTCAAAACTATTAAAAAATGGGCAATGTCATCTGCTCATTTATGTTTGTGCCTTAGGAACCTGCTGCAATAAACCGGTATCCTAACGCTTAACGTTTGCTCATCTTATTGCACTTTCAAATATGCAGGTGTAAGCCACATTGGTGTGCTCAAGGAGCTTTGTGGTTTCTAACACCATCAAGGGTGTTGTAGGCCCTCAAAGAGCAACATTATCGCACCTAAAAACATTCTGCCTTATCTGAAATTGTAAAATATACGCGACACCCATTAAATGATGTTTTTCAACGAGACATTTAAAACTCGCCAAAAGTTTACTCACTTGGACTCACTCATGGCTCAATCTGAGTATGGATGAGTCGACTTCTGAGTGAGTGAGTCGACCTATGGTAATTTTTATCTCCTTCGATGCTTTGACCATCTTTGCAGCTTACTTTTTCTCTTTAATTGGCAACAAGTGTTTGCTGGCAATGCCAGTAGAATGCAGCGTCTGCCAGCACTAATATATCGATAGATTATGTCCAAAATTTTGAGTAAAACATCAATAGATACATCCACTCAATTGTATTCCTTTACTTGGAGAGGCTGTTTATTTGGCTCAATTGTGCTGTAGCAGGGTTCTAATTGACAGTATAAAAGGCTTTGCCCATGAGGGTCCGATATAAAAGTACTGTCCCAGCAGTGCCATAACATGTTAAAATTTTTAGTACTGAGGCGTGCAAATATCTGAAGCCTCAAATACTGGTTTCGATGGGTTGGTATTCGGTTCCATAAACAAGGCACTTTGATTATTCAAAAAATTCGAATACCACTTTATCAGAAGTATTGGCATCAGCTCAAAGAATTTTACAATTGTGCTGAATTTTGCCAAATTTGATGTACAGATCGACCAATTCATTTTAGTTGCCACGTACAGTCCCGTCACCCCCTAAAAGCAATTTTGTGAATTTTGTGCTAGTATTCAAACAGAGAGGCTTATGGATGAGATTGTAAGTGAGACCAAATATGTTGTTTCAGTACAGTGCTGAAATTATGCTAAAGAAAACTTCCAAAACATGTGGGCAGCCATTGCAAAATTATGAGGTATCTAATAATAAGAAAGCCCAGCATTATTCTGGGGTTTCCTCAAATGACGCAGCTGCCATGCAGGTCAATCAGTTGTCATAGCTCCTCGCAGTTGAGAAAGCATGCTCGGAGGCTTGAACTATAATGGCAAGATTAAAATACCAGCACTTGCGTGGCTAGTCAGCGGTTCTTTTCATTGTCTGGAGGAATGATTATCGAAAGACGTGAACATTAAAAATTTTGATGGTGCCCTCCTGTGAGTTCTGCCACTGTACTGAAGAGGAAAAATCATTTTGAGTGTATGTATGCCAATTAAGTGATTATAAATGATAATTAAAACATAAGGTAACTCTAATGTAAATTAAGGGATTCAAAGTTGGATCAAAGCAAAGAAAGCTGATTAAAACAAACATTAATTAATAGCTTGTGATGTATTAAATGGAATTACAGGTGAAACAAGAGTAAGAACAGGGGCTCTTGTGCTTTCCTTTGAGTTACCTAAAAATGATGTCAATCCTATATCTTTTTGTAACAACATGTGCGGTTAACGAAGACGATAGAAAGAGGACAGTAGAAGTGGGCATGCATTAAGTTGAAATGACCAGACATCCCAATTTAGGTGGGACATATCCTGGTTTTGCAGCTGTCCTGCCAACCAGCTTACGGGACGGTGTTTTGTCCCACCGCTCTCCTTCAGTCTTCTTTGCACACATTTCCCGCTGATGTCTTCGCTTTCCCGCGCATCTGCACACTGCGCACGCTATGCGGACATTCTGTTTGACCTTGCTTAATTCCGTCATTCCGCAATACTCCCAGTCCCGCTTTCAGTCTGAGGAATATGGTCACTTTAGATTAGAGGCGCCCCCTCCAGCACTTTTTGATGGTCTAACGCTGCCGACCGGTAGTCGACGCTCCCAAGAAAACGCAACCGAAACGTTATAGTGCAGTACGCGCAGTCTGGACTTCACAATAAATTCTCAGAGTCAGCTTATGATTACTTTATTTTCTCTCGGCAAATGACGATACAAGCTCAAACATCACACGTCACAGCCATTCTATCAGCCACTGCTATCAGCCATTACTTTATCTGAGCATGGTGCGTATGGTCGTTATTCGGGCCTGCGGGAGGCTGCGATTTGTCCACACACGCGCGCACGCGATCGCACTGAAAAGCCGCACATTCGAACCAAAAAAAAAAAAGAGAGAGAGAGAGAGAGAAAGTTCAATGTCTCGAGGCGCGTGTGACGAATTTTTTCCCCCGTGCCACCCCTCCCCAGCTGCTTTTGTCGCGAAGAGAGAACGTGCGACAAATCTTCCATCTAGAAGCTCCGCTTCGCTTCTAGATGGATAGATTCTAAAAATGGTTGTGGTGGTGAATTCGCTAGGCAATTAGCTCTTATTAAGGGCATGTCATAGCTACTTGAAGTAGTGTTGCAGGGCGTTTCACGGCCCCTTTAAGTGGGACAAAACAAGCGAGGGCGCATACACCACGTCTATCAAAATATCGACGGAATTAATACAACGGTCAGTAGACGCTAGAGATGTAGGTTGGTGACAATCTATATTCAGACGAGTGCTCTTTCGAGTCGTTTTAACGACCGCGGTCTAAGCACTTGCACAGCTGCCGCTCGACAAGAACAATTTGATTACATGTAGCTATCATCATCGTGTCTGTGATTGTTTCGTCAGTTAGTTACATAATGGCAACATATTATTGGCTTGTTTGGGTGACGCTCGCGTTAAAGAAAACATATACTCAACATTTTCAATTTATCACCTGATAGTGACAAGAAACTTTAGCTTGCACCACACGTTCGCACATATACAGTGTGTATTCCCTTTCTAAGCTGCATTGAAAAAAAAAAATGCGTATAAACTATTTTGTCTTACTCGCTGTTGCTTGTGAACATATAGTTTCATACAATAACTTTATGCCCCCGTAAACATCTGCTGCGATTATGGCGTGTTTGGGTTTTTTTTTTTTTTTTTTTTTGTGGCGTGTTTTAGTGGCGCCAGTGCTGCGGCGTGCATGGCGCGTAGTTGTGTTGAATCCACTTATCTCTACTAGGGTCTGGTTGAATCGCGTTTCCGAGTTTCGTTTCGTCGTCTGCACAGGTGTGCGTGTATGCGGTTCGCCATTTAAATGATCCTACATGTATTTCGGCGGGTGTCCTTTCGGCCGTCTTCGTACTTCCTGGTGTGTTCGTATTGGTCGCAGCCTAGCTTGGGTGAGAGAGATGCGGTTTTTCTATATGCTGGGTTTTGCCTGCAGCTACCTTTGCGTGGAGTGCCTTCGCCCGCTGCCAGTTATGTTAGGGGCATCCTAGGATCACCCGGAATGGCTCCGCAGAAGCCCCCAAATGTGCTTATTTTCACTGATGAGGATGTGGGATCAGACCAGCCTCGTTTTCAAGCTGTGAAGGAAACTTTGAGCATGTGTCTCAGCCCGGATAACTACGCCGTTTACCCCCTGTCGGAGAGCCAGGTCTGTACGCTATCATGTCCGTCATAACGTTCAAAATAGTTGCTTTTATGTCTTGGCACGTGACATTTGTTGAGTGATGTCTCGGCACTATGACTTCTTTGGTTTCACATTAACAGCAAACATGCAGGCTCACCTATATCAACGAGGAAACTGCTGTATATTTTGAGTAGTGGTGCTTAGTTCAAGGATTAATCGCACCGTAGGTGTAGAAATGTGCCAGGAAATATGTCTTAGAAGGTCTGACTGTTGGTCTATAATCTTTACTCACAAACTTGAAGCGAAAAAAAAAAAAAAACTCCTACTCCTCGCCTGTTCTCTGTGTCTGGTGTCCATGAGTTCTTTTAGTGAGCATTTAGAAATTAGAATTGAATGTCTGGTTTATAATTTCAAATTATAACATAGCTAGGAGCATATTGACGCTAAGTAAACTAAGTCTGCTTTCTACTTAGCAACCTGGCTGCACACAAACTGACAATGTGGTTGTTCTTGCACCAAATCTCAGAAATCAACAGCGCATGAAATCTTCCTACATACACTGTAAACCAACTTTTTATAATTGTTTCATCACAGTAACTTTTTGTGTATGTGTGATCATTGCAGGTCAAAAGTACTCCTTGGTTGACCAACACCAAGCTCCTTATTGTTGCTTGCAGTGAACTAAGCAGCACAACCAGCCGCATCTTTAGAGAATATTTTCTACGGGGAGGGAATCTTCTTGTCATGGCTGCAAAATTAGACTTGCCTGGAGTTCGACCGATGGAACACATATCAAGGCGTCAAGATATTGTTGAAGTAACATATGACAAAGCAGAAGACGTTGCAGTCTTAAAAGGTGACGTTGTCTACCAGTTTGACCCAGGTACAAGAGTTAAAACTTTGGCGTGCGATAAGGATGGTGCTGGCATCCTCTTTGAGCTTAGAGGGTGCGGCAGCAATGGATTAGCACTTCTATCACAGGTAAAAGCATTTGTTTATTTTTATTCAATATTTTTAATAATCTTTTACCTGTGTAGAAACATGCTATTGCTCTAATACATTTATTTTATGCTGTACAAAAAATATACATTGCTTCGGAAATATTAGAAGTGTCTTTTTTGTCTGTTTGATTTTCAATCACATTTCTGCATATGAGTGCGCAGAAAAAGTGGTGCAAGGGTGTGTATTGTCGCTGTTTTTTTTTCCTTTTTGAAAGTCACAGAAAAGAAAAATTCTGCACTGACTACTACAGCTGCTGTTTAATTTCTGCTGAAAGACAGCATTCTATGGCTCGAATAGTTTAACATTATACTTATTACAGTTAATTGCCCTATAAACAAAACTAAAAGCTAACTTGCATTCCACAATGGGTAAGCTAGCTGCTGCAGAAGTTAGGATAAACCTGTTTGCACAAACATTAGCATAAGCCTGTTTTGCCTCCTTTCGGCAGCTGCTTGCACTACCTTCCCATCCACTAACTTCCTGGTACATGTAGTCAATGCCACATCTCTTTTCTTAAAAATCAGACACTTATCAGTGCAGAGTTGTGCATAGGATTATCTTTCTGAAAAGTTTCAGTAGGAAGTCACTAGTGGTAAATATAAATTATCTTCCTGTGATATTCAACAGAAAACACACATTCCTGTCCGTGCAGATAATATGGACAGTAATTTGGTATGCATTCATATTACTGCCAATTACATTTAATGAGGCTAAGGGTAAATTTTTTAGGAGAAGGTGATTTTGAGAGATTGAAAGAGTGGAAAGTTGAGTAGGAAGCAAATAAACTATGGCCATTGACCATTTAGAAGACTAAAACTGACATTTAATGTGGGTTGTGAAGCACACGAGTGGGTATTTAGGTGCTGATGTATTTAGAAGCAAAAGGCTGCTGTATACTAAAAGGAGGTCTATCCAAAAGCTAGTCCTAGTTTTTATCTAGTCTCTGCTCTGGGGATGTGCAACGTGTTTTTTTCAAGTGTATGCTGCGGGACTTTCAGTGTGACAGAAAGGAAGAAGGGGCTAAGAAGATAAGGTAATACTCCTTGAAGTTTTGTTATGCATAAAATGTCTTTTCATTAAGCATAGATGTACTGTAGTCTGTTTAAGATTTTGCATCTGAGCTGCAAGTAGAGGCATCACGAAAAGCTCTAAAACGTAGGCGTTTGTAATACTGAAACTGAAAAAGAAGAAAAAAAAAACAGTCTTTACAACTTGCTCACACACAGAAAAAGACATAACCCGAACATTTGAGAAACAGGTGATCTGGGTAACACCTTTTGGAAAAGGTACTGGTGGGTACATCGGAAGTGTCAGTGAAAATATGTTGGAATTTCTGCTGTAGCTTTTAATTAGCATGTGCAAGCAAAAGTATGTGCTTGCTAATTTCAAGTTGCACACCTACCTATAATTAGCAGAACTGCTAATCACCTGGTCTGCTTAGGTGTAAATGCAGTTAAAGAGACAATTTCACAATTTACCATTTTTATAGCCCCGTCAACACTACTTGAATATATTAATTGTGTTCATTTATAAACGACTTAAACAACTTAGTAGCCAAATATAGTAGCAGTTTATTAGAACTTGCTGTGTGGCTGGGCCCCGCCGCGGTGGTCTAGTGGCTAAGGTATTCGGCTGCTGACCCGCAGGATGCGGGATCGAATCCCGGCTGCGGCGGCTGCATTTCCGATGGAGGCGGAAATGTTGTAGGCCCGTGTGCTCAGATTTGGGTGCACGTTAAAGAACCCCAGGTGGTCGAAATTTCCGGAGCCCTCCAGTACGGCGTCTCTCATAATCATATGGTGGTTTTGGGACGTTAAACCCCACATATCATATCAAATATCAAATCATTGCTGTGTGGCTGGCTGGTAATAATGAAAATTCGGCACAACTTGGCACTCCCATATTCACACACGCATTCGCATACATAGATGCTTACGATCACAAGAATATTCTAGATATATACAAAATGCATAAGCACCAATATTTTATTAGTCGGTGCTTTTGCTTTTATGATGCTATCTTTACTTGATAATTGTGCATAGTGTTCTTTAATGAGTCAATCTTGTTTGAAATTGAGAGCTCATGCTTACTCTCGTAGAAATTATGAAATGAAGGCTATGTCATATTTGCTTTCTGTTACAAGCATCAAGAATAATTCATGCTTGTGATATTACCAACTTCCTGTAATGAGGATTGTGTTCTGTGCTATGTCAGTGCACATTAAAAAACACCAGATGGTCTAAATTGCCAAAGCCCTCTACTACGGCATCTCTCATACTCGTCTTGCTGTTTGGGGATGTAAACCTTCAGATATTATTAACTTCCTGTAATGGGGTGAATTGTGAGGTTGTGGCCTTCTGCTGTTAAGCTTGAGGTTGCATAAGTGCTTGCTTTGCCCTATTGGTACTGCTCTGCTCAAAATAGGAGCAATAAAATAAATGCATAAAGTGGGGCACCATCCAATCTTTATTTCTTTCTTTTTTTCATGCTCTTAGTTTGGTTATTATTGCATCATATTCTGGGTGGCAGCAGCTGTATTTCAGTGATAGCACAATGCAACATTGCTGTTCTGTAAGATATAAGTGCTCAGCACCTCAAGTGGTCTTAGTGTACCATCCTAATGAGCCAAGTAGTTCTTGTTTTTGCTTTATTTTTTCCATCAGAGTTGAATATTCTACTTTCTTATTTTCTAGATTCATTTGGAGTTTGACCCTGTGTTCTTCAGTACGTCCGAGGATGTGTTTGCAAAACTCAAGAAAGCAAATGAGAACAGGATATCATTGTTGAGAAACATTCTTTCCACACACTTTCACTTGAACTGCAGTATCAGCGTCTCCCACAAGTTGTCTTCGGGAAATGTGTTTGCTGCAGACAAGGTGAATCCATGATGCTGGTTGTGAGTTTGCCTCAGTGGTGTATTTATCTTGTAACAATTCAGTGTCTACCACCTTCTTTCCTTACTTATTTTATCCTTCTATGCAGACGGTGCTTTTGGATTTTTTGTCTAGACCACAAACTGCATCTGGTTCACTTGTGGATAGTGGAATCACATTTCACTATCTCACAGCAGACAATGCTATGTCCATGACGCCTACAATAGACTGCCTGCCTGTGATTATTCCGTCTAGTGATGCATTCTTCAGCAGCCCTTCTTTCAACAGTGCAATCTACTTTACTGCATTGAAGACACACAGCTTGGGCAGGCTAGCCCTTTTTGTTGAGAATGTAACCACCACCATGGCAGCTATAAAAGCGTAAGATTACATTTCTTTTTCTAAAAATGTGCTGCAGTGCTTTTCTTGTTCTTTCTTTTTGTTCGTTCAGTGCACATTTCTTTTTGCTTAGTAGCCTCTGTGGAGTTTATCACACTTGAATGTCTATCTTTGCCTGTCTATTAAATACTCTTTTAAATAGTAGATCTGTCAATGAAAAAAAAAAAAGATGCACCTTTTATTCTTCTTTCTTGAATGACAGAATAGTTCACTACCAGCGTATATTACATCGAAGTGTACAAGGGCCCTATAAAGCACTTCTGCATAAACACATCATCCCACCTAATTCGTGTCATCTAGTCATGAACATCTACTTCATAATGTCTGTACCAAGGGCACACAGGAAACTGCTTTGCTAGTAAAACTGAAATTAAAACCCAAAGTGTACTGTCATTATCATGGCAGTGAACTGAGCAGTCACTGATGAAAACATAGCTTGTTCTGTAGGTCTGCAATTTGATGTTTTCAGTTCTACTGTGAAACATTCTATGGCTACTCACAATTTTTTTAATGGTTATTTCAACATTTTTTTTTAATCTTAGTCTCACTGCTGCATTAAGGAGAGGGGCTTCCTTAACAAAGTTTGGACTAAAAACTGCAGCTACTCATGATGTTTAAAAAGACTGTGTACGGTCCTTCAGTGCTCCCCTGTTTTGTGTCGCACTAAAAAGCGTACCATGTGAAGTGTCTATCTTGCAGCAGTTTTTCTGGAAAGTGCGTAGAAATTTTTAAAACAGCTGTCCGCGTTGTGTCTCCTTTCATCGGTGGGATGAATGCTCACAACACTGGTCGGTGCCAGTGAAAGGTGAAAAACTGAAACCGCGTGTGGTTTTCGCAGGCTTTATGAAGTTTGGTTATTAATAAAACAAATACCTCAATGGTCGTTTTAGGCATGCACACACTTTTTTGTTGTTCTCATGAGTGGCGGCAGACGCCGTGGTCGCGTTTCTTCGCCGTTCCCAGGCAGGTTCGTTAGCGCTGCCGGCTGACCACCAGCAGTGCCAACGGGCGCCTACGTGAACGCGTGAGAAAAAAAAGCAAAAATTGGTCTCTGGGGCAACCTAAAGCTGCCTCAAGTGCCCAAAATACTAATTCAAGTTAAACGTTTGTTTTTAAGCAAAATAGGTCTACCTGCAAGGATTTCTTGTGCTACCAATAGACTGTCAAGATTGACTGCATTCGCTGTTGGGTGACGCTTGTGGTCACTTTTTATCGACTTTCAAGATCAAGTTAAAATGATAGTTCCTTTTTTCTGGCATGAAAGCATGCTAGTTGCCGTCGATGTGATGAGTGATCTTTTCATTTGCGCCACAATCATAAAAATTTTTCAGGGCGGTAGGCAGTCCCTTTAATGGTCTTTTAAGCCCATTTGTTGAGTTCGATGTTTCTGAATTTTTTAGATATCTTATTTTTGGGGGGGGGGGGGGGGGGGTCATAGTGATGTAAATGTAGAAAAACAGATAATCTTGGCCATTCACTCTTTCAGGCTGCTATGCTGTGGTGTGGATATTCTGTTGTGATAAGTGGACAAGATGGGTCGCTGAAAAGATTTTTTTCTCTAAATTCATTAGTGACACGAAATGCTTCACAACTCAATGATTCTCCACAAAGGAGCTTTCGCTGGGATTCTTTGTTGGATCTCTTTCTCTGGCTGATGCTCTAACATTTGTCGCTATCAGGTCTTCTTTCGTTGTTTGTGGTGCAGTTGTGTACGTCTGGTTAATTACTGTGACTAAGGAAGAATTGTATAATATTTAGTTCACATTTTTTACCATAGTTAGTTACTGTGCCAGTTTAGGGATACCTCATGATGCTCAAAGGCAGCTAGTGAATGGGGAAAGAAGATGAGTGATGGGGAAAAATGGGAGGATAAAAAAGGAAGTTGCCAACCTCTGGCTGATAATCCATTATTAGTGAAGACCAACCGCGTTCACTCGGAAAAGCAGGCTGGTTGTTGGTCGTTTTTACTGCCTTGCAGGAGATACATTGTATCAAAGTAAAGAGACCTTGAGATGTCTAAACTGTAACTTCAGCTTAGTCATGCGCATCTTAAAAAGGATTGTCCTTGTTAGATGTCCTTATTCATCCATCATTTTGTTTCTTTTTTAATCATTTGAAAAATGGCATATGCACCAACATATCTTACAAGTTTTAATTGGGGATGGGCATTATACTATAAGATTTATGCTCAGAAATGCATGCTATCAAAAAATTAATAAAACTCAGCTATTCTTTCTATCTCTTATGCCACATTACACACACTTACCCACATCCAGTGAGCTGGTACATAATTTGGCTGACTAGGTTCGTTGGTAACTGACCTTGATGAAGAGAATTGCCATATCTCTCTTATGTTCACTGGGAAGGCAAAGCCAAACCAGGTGCCAGCAATTCTAAATTTTTGAACAAATTCTTAAGTATGGTGTTGTGGTCTGCAGTCTTTATCTAAGCTGAACCAGAGGCCCAGAGAGGTCTGCTAGGCCAAGCCTGGAGCTTAAATTTTTTTAGTGACCTTTATAACTGCTGTATCAGGCAAATATTACAATGGCACCAGCTGCGTACAGCACTGAAAACTGATGTGAATGGATGAAGACAAGAAGCTATGTTGACTGTTTCATCCCTTCAACACACCTCCCATCTTTGCCCTGCTATTCGTACTGCTGTATTATTGCCACCAGCACCCAATGTTTCGTTTTGCAGAATCTTTGCACTTAGCATGGTGGTGGTCTTTTAGAAAGCGGATGAGAAATTTCAAAAGTAAAAAGTGATTGTGGGTTATGATTCACAGGGCAAGGAAATTTCAAGTTTAATTCATTTTCGTTGGGCATTCATTCACGTGAACATCTTCAGGTAATCAACAATGTGGTAAAGTGACCCAAATGAACTGAAAAAAAAAAAAAAAAGATCGTACAAAGAATTTAATACCAACAGCAATTAACAAGATTATCTATTCTATTGCTCTGTAAGAATAAGATGCAAAAAAATTTTAGCCGTAAAAATTTTTTTAATATAAAAAAAAAGAATTCTAGTGACATTACAATTCAGCTCATTCTAGCTTAAGACTCCTAAATTTTTAGGGAAGTTGTGCGTAATCGCTGCATTCGTTTAGTAATCTAATGTGTTCATTATTTGCTGTAGACTGGTGCGTATATTCTAACTTTTTTTTAATGCAGTTTACAATCTATTCATGGATCCATTGCTATTGCCACTCGTCAGCTAAATGGAGTAGGTAAGTACTCTTTCAGCATGGCAAGTTGTTTTACCAATCGAGGCATATTTTGCCAAGAATGCAAAGGGGACAAATCCAGCATGCACTTAAATAGAAAAAAAAGCAAAAAAATTTCTTCCTCCCCTTTTTTCTCCTCTCCATCCAGAAAACTGACTTTAGTCTTGATTTGATGAATAATTGATATGTGGGGCTTAACGTCCCAAAACTGACTGTAGTCTATCAGGCATAACTATGTAGGTCATGCCACTTTATGTTGGAAAGATCGCTCTTCGGATGTACTTGTTTGAAGGTGGTTAGAGAATTTATTTTCTTCCTTTGATGAACACTTGCTTATTGTATTTGTGTCAGAAGTCTCGCTGAAAAATATACAGCAAAAGCTTGGCACAGATGTATTCCAGGTGTATACAATTCATATGGTAGGTCATAACCTTTTGTTAGTGGTACACGTCATGGTTTGGTTTAATGGCTATGGCATTACATCGTAAAGGGCAGTGTAAGGGTAGCACAGTTTGTTGCAACATGAAAAGATTCACATGTTTTGAGATTGAAGTTTCTTAGTACATATTCTATGTATAACTTAAACAAGTATGGTGAAAGAATACAACGCTGTTCCACTTTTTTTTTAATTTTAAAACAATCTGTGTTACCAGCATTTGTCTTAACAAGTGCCTCTTTTATGATGTGTAGGTGCTTTAGTAGAGTTTGGAAATATGCTTGCAAATACCCATTTACCTGAGACACTCTGAGGGCTTCGTGTGGTCAACAGTTTTCAAACTTTGCTGTAATTGATGAAGCAAAAAAAAAAGGTTTTTAGTGTCCTTTACAAGTTTCCTTCAACCTTCTATATTAATGTGATTACATTAAAGGAGCATTGACATCAAATTTCTAATTTGAGATGTGCCCTTCATTCGATTGCTCAGTGTGCATAGGTCCTCTTGGCCAAAATTGAATCATGTTTGTCTGGTGGAAGTCCTTTTATTTCGACCGCAAACAGCGTGTGAGAGCTCATTGGAAAATGGAATGCCCCTGCGACATTGACACTAGTGCTACGTGTTCGATGTCATACATTCCACGCATACCATCCCGAGTGATGATGCACTAGTAGGAATGACGTCTACGATCAGTGTGTTCTTATCCTGGTGCCGTAGCCTGGAAACGCACTCACTCGTCATGTCTGATCTTCGTCGCACCGCTTTGAATGATTTCATGAACTTACTAAAATGCAAACCGCCCATAAAAGGTCGGCGAAAGAAAAGAGCATGATTCAACGTGTACTTGTCAGTTAGGGCGTCGAGGAACCATTGTGAGTTGCAGTTGTCTTGTTCAAAGCGTGGAAAAAGCGCAGTGAAGTTGTATTTTCGTTACACATATTTTACAAGCCAACATGACCACAAGCTATCGAAGTGGAGTAGCGTATAGACAAATAACATCGCTAACAAGTAACACACAGACATCATTAATAGTGAATTTCAGTTCATTCATTGACTTCTTTGCGTCCACATAATACCAGGTTACTGCTGCCACCAACCTAATAGGCCAGATAGGTGGGGCCATCTGGAGGTGCAAACAAGAATCGGACAGCAAGCAACGTGTTCTCTTTCTTCGCTGGTGCACTTCCCCTACGCCGTTGACCCCTTTGTGTATACCTGAATGCTGTGCGTGCCAAAACACACCAATATAGCTAATTGAGACACACGAGTGAGTGTGGCCGAAGCATGCATCCTCGGGCACCTCCTCATTGCTGCTTTAAATGGCATCCATTTTGGAATCGCTGTTCTGCAAAGGGTCCATCGAAGCAAAAATTATTTGCAAAGTTGCGAATCGCGACAATGCCAACCTCCCGATTTTCGTATTCAACTCTAGCCAACATTTTGTATGGCAATGATGGCAATGCAGGTGACAAGGCATGACTGATTGTGTGCGCCTTGCAGACGAAATGTTTGCAGAGCAGCATGGCACGACATCACTTTTTTCTCTGGATAAGTGGTCAGCTGTGGGGCGGTCTGGAGGTGACCGCTATGTAGCACCTTTGGTAGCGCTCAAAGTACTAAAATTGGTGGGATTGCTGGTCTTTTGAATCATGCTAGATACCAGTGATATAAATCGATAAAACTGATAGTTATTCGTCCCTCAGTTGCGTTATAGGTCACGAATCGCTACTGGGGGTCTATAGGTACTTGTTGACGGAAAAAAACTACTTGTTGATGAAAAAATTAACTGTTGACAGTTAATAAAACTAGTATCCATTTATGCACATGGAATTTTATGAACATAGCAACAACAAAGTGTTCAGTATGGACAGGAATGAAAAATTAGGTGGGTGGGGTGGACAAGTGCACATTTTGAACAAATTAACGGCATAATGATACATAACACAAAGAATAAATCGACATTACAAGTGCTTGTTGTGTGCTCTTGCAAAGGAAAAAAAACCTTGTAGACCTTTTCATTAATTTGTGTGAAGAGCTGTCTTCATGGTGTCTGATTGTCCACAATTTCTCTTGTATTTGCTGAAAATATGCTGTAAAAGTGGCCCGAGTAAGCTTTGGCTGTGGTAATGCATTTGCAGGTCGAGGAGGCAATGCCTGGCTTGGCCCTGCTGGGTGTGCCATGTTCACTGTGTGCCTGCAATTACCACTTCATTCACCACTGGGACAGAGAAGCCCTTTTGTCCAACACCTTGCTGCCCTGGCTATGGCCAAAGCAGTCCGTACCACACCGGGCTATGAGGTGCTGTGGCTGTGGGAAATTTTGTCCTGCTGACTGATTAGACTTGTTATGTGTTTGATTTGCAAGTTCTTCTGTGTGCAACAAATTGTTCTGCCTAAATTAGTGGCGTACAGGGTTGTCAACTATTATTAAAAAGTCACATCACATGGATGAATGAGAAGGACAGGTACCGAGCAGCTGAGTCTAATCTCAAGCATGCAGCAGCCAAAGAGTGTAAAAGCTGGCACTAAATCAGGGCCACTGCGATGCTAAGCGGTAGTTAGATTATATTTCTGGTGTCTATTGACATCCACATTGTAAAACATGCACTTCCTTATTGTTGTTTCTTGAAGAAACTGTGTGTTATTCATTTTTTTTTTTCCATGTTTCACAAAATGTAAATTTATGACTGCTCAGTCTTGAGGCTTCAATATCTCGGTAGCTAGGGCAGATACAGCAATGATTTTCCTTGCAATGGAAACCTGTATGTGTATATAATTTAAGTAATGCAGCCGAATTTAGAGCACAAACCTTTTTAATTAACTCGTCAAAATTGTAAGCCAATTCCAATTGCTTTGCAGGATCAAAAGCTCATTTTGCTGTAACGTGACTAAGAAAGTCGAAAAATAGAAACCTTTGCATACTTTCAATCTCTATTCATTAATCTATGTTGCCACATCTTAAATAACACATTTCTTTGAGCACTTCTTTTTCTATCAAGGCCTTAAACAATAGGGGTGGTGAACTTAGGTTATCTCAAGAACAATAGTATATTTTACGGGAAAAGTAATTTCATATTTGAAATCGGCAGGAAAAATTGCATAAGCCTCTGTAGTTTTATCAAGGTCAAAATGAAAAAAAAAGTCTAGATGACCTCCTTTTTACTTCCTCTCTCTCTTTAAACATTATCATTCCGTATATCTCCTGTTTTCCTCTTGTTGATCAGCTTTGCATTTATAGATGCTGTAATATAAATGCTTGCATGCTTTCTTTTCAGATGGTAAATATCAGAGTGAAGTGGCCCAACGACATTTATTATGGATCCCATGTGAAAGTAGGAGGTGTCTTGGTCTCATCAACTGTTAGCAGGGATGCCATTACTTGCTTTATAGGTAACTTCAGTTCACTTCACAAGTCAAGCGTTGGCTATGAAGAGTTTTTGCTTGCACTACCTACTCTGACTGTGTGCTAGAGTCTTACATATTTTATAGTCTATATTACATGGCCATAATCCAGAACGAGAGATGAATACACATAGGGCAGAGTAGTTTACAGTCGATCCCGGATATATCAAACTTAGATTTGTCGAATTATTTGCTATATCGAACAGTTGAGAAATCCCCTTGAATTTTACAAGCAAAAGTATGGGACCGGTGCACCTGTATATCGAACTCCCGCACAGCAGGACATTTGCTATATCGAAGGCTGCACCGCGCCGAAGCTCAGAAAGTGCATTTTTTCTAGCAAATATTGATCAATTTTTAGCCGCGTTCTAACAAGTTCCGATCCCTTTTCGCGCGCAGGTGACAAAAAAGCAGTATTATTCTATCACGCTGATTTGATTCGTTGCGTGGTGCTTGTGAATGCACTGGTATGTTTGATGCGCGATCTGCAGGTCTTTATGCGTGGGCGTAGTGTTTTTCAAAGAGACCGATTGTCAAGGACACCAAAATAATAATGTGGAGTGACTAGGCGATCTCGTCGCATTGTTCGCATTTCCTTGTTTGTTAGCACACAATGGCATGCGAGCCTGAAAAGCATGGCCTTCGAGACGTGCAACCTCGTGACATATTGTTAGTGTTTTCGCTTTTAAAACGCATTGCTTGGACGCTACGCTTTTTACAGCTTTTCGCATCAAAGCAGCGGCTGCCAACTACAAAGCCACAAGTGACATCGGTTCACCAAATGCCGACGGTGGAAACTTCAGCGTTCTAGATAGAGTAAACTCCCCTGAGGACGAATTATGTTAATATGAATTCCCGCTTAAGACGAACAACACGGGAGTGTTTGTTTGGTTTCTCATAGACTCAATGTAAAAAAAAATCTGCTTAAGACGAACCGCGTAACAGGCCTCTTCTGTTAAAAACTCTCGCAGTGACCGACGACGAGGATTCTGCGCATTGAATTTTATAGTCTTGATGAGGGCATTCAGGTTGAACAAGACAAAACAAAATGTGGAGGGGAAAGAAAAACATTCTTGCGCAAATACTGAAAGCAAGTCGAATGCAAATTGCAACGTGGAAGGAAAAAGCGAGATGAGAGAAAAAGAAAGGTCAGCGCATAAAGCTGGTATCTCCCTCACACCTAGCCTGTAAGTGGAGAAAGGGGGCTGGCATATTAGGTGTTCCTTTTGTGTTCTCCTCGTGTTCTTCAGTTCCCACATGCTGTGGTCAGTTTGCATTGTTTTGCGTAGGGCCTGTGCACGTCCTATCTGTTCCCAGTCAAATGCAGCAAATTGTAAAGTGACATTTTAATTATGAAAGTGCACAGCAGAGGAAGGTCATTTTGCACACTAAATACAGCTGCATCGGGTCTTTTTTGTGTGCCCAAGGTTTGTGATCGTGAGTGGCGTAAGCAGATATCTTCAGCTGCATGTCATTCAGAAAAGTTACTGTGGACGGAAAATAAGAAAATATTCGAACCTCAAAAAAAAGCTTGCAGACTTTCATAAGCAACTTGGCGTATATTGGCTTGGTCAAAGTAGCGGTATGCAATGAAGGCATATTCAAAAGTGATAGCAAAGCCTTATTAAAACAGTGTCTCAGAAGGTGACGAGCCAGAAGGAAAAATTGTCTATTTTTTGAAGGACTCCCTTTTTATCTTTTTTTAATCATCAAAATAGGGTTGTGCTATAGTTTTATCGTTAAAATGTGGTAGCAATTTATTCATGAGCATATTTATTATGAACTCGCAAAATCGAGTACTCGTTAGATTAGTCTACATACTCTACTTGAAAGCATAGTTTTTATCAAGCTGAGCCAAATAAATGCTTTTTCTTGTTTCTTTCCTCCCCATTATTCATTTATTTATTTATTTTACCCCTAAAGGCCAAAGGCATTACAGAGGGGACTGGGAAAAAATTACATACATATATACGCCAGTAAAACAAATACAGTGAGTAATAATAACAGGAAAGTAAAACTGGCTTATATATTTAAATAACAATTGTTAGTGCTTCTCAAAAGCATTTATTGTTTGTGATTGATGTAATTTCAGATGGAAGATGGTTCCACTAGATCGCGGTATGCTTCATTTAGTGTTTTTAAGCAACATATTTAAGCATACGTGGCACGTTGGAATTTGGTTTTGGGGGCACTTCTGATAAAACAAACTTCTGATAAGGCAAACAAATGATCATGGTTCCTTCGAATTTGTCTTGAAGGAAGTCTACTGTACTTCTAGAACACTGTAGTGGGAACTCTGCATTGTCTTTCGCACTTTTAAATATCTGGACTTGAGTACTTCTCGCCTCGTTACAAATAAATTCTCATTCGGGAGTTGAGCAGAATGTTGACCCGCACGTAGCAATAAAAATCATAACTGGCACTTGGAGCAATGTCAAGTAAAGTACCGTCGTAAACTTTCCTTGCGGGCCAGGTGACGACTTTGGGTGCGTCATGACGGCTGACAACGGCGTGCAGTGCCTCAGTGAATTCTGCAACTTATCAGCGTTTTCGGGCACCATCTCTCACAGTGAGCGACTTCATCAGTGCAGATGATGACGGAGCTGTTTCTGACTGAATCAATGCCGAGATCATGGCTACTGTTACCGTTACCGAGAAAGTGTACCCTTGCGGTTATGAATATGCTACGGCCTTCACTGCCGCCGCGAATCAACCTTTTTGCCACGCTACAAAGCTTGCATCGCCATTCTTCGTCAATCAACGCTGTTGTGGCCGGAGGGGCTGAATTCACTCATTTGAAAAGCTTCAATGATATTGTCACGGGGTCGTGACATAGACGAAAATAGAATGCTGGATGTTCAGATGAAAACTGTTTATTGGGCCGAACTTGTGGCCGGTAAACGAAAAGTCAGATTGCAGTAACACTGTGGCACTAATAGCGGCGAACAGAGTGTTGGTCATCGATCAACTGAAAAGCGTTGAAGCGCATTGGCATTTATACATGTGCCATTGAATATTCTAGCCTTATCACTGGTCGTCGCGCAAGCTCTGGAATAATCTCGAGTGTTCGTGTCTTGCATGCAATCTTAACAGAACGATCTACAATAATTGCAAACCTTCTTGAACAATGAGGCGCCGTTTGCACTGAGCGTTCCTGACAGGCCTTGTGGGCGAAAACCAAATTTAACGAAAGTGCGTGGCATTGCCCCCCTCTGAAAAAGCATCATCCTGATGCTTGAAACAGAACACAGGAAAAAAATGCATGCAACATAGGGAGAAAGTACAGTAATAATAAAGCACAATAATAGAGAAACAACTGCAAATAATACAGTTCTTAGTTTTCTTCACGTGCATGAAACGGCTTGAGGTGCACGACATGAATGATTTCAGGTCGCGCACGTCGCCATTGAGAGTTCGTGATGCCGTCGAGGACAACCTTGTAGTCGAGTGTACCGAGATGCCGAACTACCCTGTACGGTCTGAAATACCGTCGCAGAAGTTTTTTACTCAGTCCATGTAGGTAAATCGGCATCCGAACGTGGTCACCACGGTTAGTATTCCATGAAACTTTGTCGAAATTGTAGCGGCGGTTGTCGGTCGCCTGTTGGTTTTTGATGCGGACGCGGGCTGTTTGTTAAGTTTATTCGGCGCGCTGGAGGTAGACAGTCACATCTGTTTAAACATCGTTCGTATGGGGGAACAAACAGGAGATGAGGCACGAAACACATTGCTAAAACGCCATATTTATTGACTGCCTACAGACGGCGGGTGATGATAGCTGCCTAGTGATGTCATTGCGTTGTGGTTGTTGAGGATGATCTCATTCTTCTAACATCCTCCCTTTTGGCCGCTGAGTTTAATGCAGAATACAGTCTTTGAAGCGGCTAGGCATGTGTCTGTTTCAGCTCAGCCTTCCGCTTGTGGTGACTGGCTCTTTGTTCATTTGCTGAGAGAGAGTCTTGCTTTCATCATGCTGTATGGTTGTGTCCTTTTCCGAAGGATTGGGAGCTCCCATATTGCATTCGGATCTACAGTGTGTTTGCTGCGATGTTTCGCCATCGCTGGAGTTGAGGACATGTCTAAGGTGCAGTCTGTTCCGCCTTAGCTGATTTCTCTCGACTTCCACTTCATATGATCTCACATCCAGCTGTTTTGTGTCTGTACCTTTGCACCACTTGCATTTTTTTTTTAAAGGTTGTACAGACACTGCCTCCTCTCTGTAGGGGCATAGGTCCTTAGTGTGTTTGTTGTAGTACCGCTCGGTGCTTGTGATCTTTGCTGCTATCTGTTGTTTAGTCGGCAGACTTCAGCTTGAGTAAAGCTTTTGTTGTTGGGAGAGTGGTTTTACTTCTTCTAGCCATGAGTAGCTGAGCTTGGCTGGCTCCCATCGGTTGCCGAGGTGTGTTGCGGTGGTCAAGCATGGCTAAATAAGGATCACCATTGCTCTCTAGTGCTTTCTTCAAGAGTGACTTGGCAGTCTTATTGCCAACTTGGCAGTCTTTACTACCACACCGCGGCATGGGAGGTAGCGCAGCAATGCAGTCTTGCGCCACGCACTGCAGATCCTGCAAACTTTTGTGGCTGACAGCACATTTGTGAGCCTGAAAGGGTTAAACATTCAAATATGACCCCAATAATCCTCTTCAGCATATATTTGATGATGCATTAATTCAGTTTTTTTTTCATGGTCAGCTATACCAGGCATGCCTTGAAAGTGCCACAACACATTTCTGACACCCTTATACAATTCCCACAAAGCTGTTCCCAGTGTTACCTGTCCCCATGTCATTATGCATTATCATCTTTTGATCGATACACTACACTTGAATATGCAGTTAAACCTTATTATGATGAACTTCAATATAACGAAGTGTTTCAGTTTTTATAATTTTATGTACTTTCTTCTCAATTTTACGAAGCATATTTATCTGTAATATCAGTCACTGGCCTAGACGGTGGTAGGGAAATTTTCAATTATGTAAATTTTAATGAAAATTTCAATTATGCTTGTGTGTGGACCTGTGTATACACATGTGCATGCATGTGTGTGGGTTGGGGGTGTACATGCACACCACACATACGAATGTGTGCATGAACTTACATAAAGTATGGTTTAACCCCTGAAAAAATTTCTGGTGATGCTCCTAATTTCCTCATAACAAAGTTTCCCTACTACAGTAGAGGAAAGCCAATGCAGTGAATTGAAACATCTGCTGGTGCCAGTGATCCTATGGTTGACTTGCACATAGTTCTTTTGAACAACTGCACACTGCATGACAGAGCGGGCACTCGAGCAGGGCAGTTCATTTTCTGTCACCGGCTGCAGGGGAAGAGCGCACCTCAATGCTCTCCTTGTCTTCCGAGCTGTCAAGAGGGGGAGCATGCAGCTTACATGTTGCATGCTCCCCTTGTGTACCTTTGTGTATTGTATCACGTGTGCCTTTCTTTACTGTGCTGTTGTTCCTTTGTATTTTCATATTTTGCATTTTGTGTGCTCTGTCAATGTCCGATTCGGTGTTTTTGTTATCGCCCAGTGTCAAGTGATGGACATAACTAGCCTTAAAAGGTAGTAGCAGAAAACACAACAAGGGGGCTGTGGGGGCTAGTTGATAACTCATACCACTACGATTCAACCCCTTTATAAGAGGCATGCTCCAGGCAGTAGTTCTTGTCTTTTATAAGAGATGTCTCTCATTAGCAGGGTACCACGTACGTATTTGCTTGGCAATCCATGTTTTACTGTAGGCACACTGGTGTCTCTTATACCTATTTTTCTCTTATATCAGTGTCTGTTGTTAAAGGGTTTAACTGTATACAATGGACACTTACAACATAGTGTGCACTCTGTACCATTTTTTCCTCATTTTTCATCAAGCATTGATTTTTGATGTTGTGAGAATAGAGCATGCGGTTCAGTTCAATGAACATCATAGTGTCAGCATAGCACCATTGGGGCAACCACTGAAGTTTTGATAACCAGCCACAGCAGCAGAACAGGTGCAATAGCTTCGCCTCGTATTGTTGCTACAGTGTGCTGAACTCTCATTTCTTTCGGTTTTACATGCAGCGGACAGGCACTTTAAGGAGGATCTCAGTGGCACGGTATCAGATTGTGGCCCTTGGAACTCATGCTCAACAAAACCTATTTCTAATATTGTTGAAATTACTTATTTATACTTTCATATTATTTGAACATTCTTGCTGCACCACATAAAAAAAATGTTTTGGAGACTATACAATGCATAAAAAGTTGAATTTTCATTTAATGAAGTTTCACTATAATGTAGAAAGTTGGCAATCTAACTAAATTTGTTATATCAAGGTTTAACTAATATAATTCAAAAAGCAATACCTTGATCGATTTAAAATGGAGGCGGAAATGTTGTAGGCCCATGTGCTCAGATTTGGGTGCACGTTAAAGAACCCCAGGTGGTCAAAATTTCCGGAGCCCTCCACTACGGCGTCTCTCATAATCATATGGTGGTTTTGAGACGTTAAACCTCACAAATCAATCAATTAATTGATCGATTTAAAATCCACTGAAAAGCTTTACTTCCATTTGAATGAAGTTTTAATGTAACAAAAAGTTTTGATTTTACAAACTTGTATCGAGGTTTAAATGTATTATAATAGGAAAAACAATGTTCTTATGTATTGAAATTTTTGGGGACCAAAAAAAAAATAGAAAAGACATTCAACTATTTTCTTGCATTGCTTCTGACTTGCTTTGCCTTTATCACTCAAAGCCACTCTACACTTTTCAGGTGACTTGCACTGTCTTTCAATTTTCAAGTCATAGTTTTTAAGCTAGGGCTTTGTAGCCAGTAATTTGATTTCAAAGAAAAGCTAGTTCAGGGCAAGCGTCAACTATTGACTGTTTTTTGTCAACTTTCGGAAAGCTAACATGATTTTTTATATATCGTCCCACTAACATCAGTGGTGTGATGGCAGTACTTGCAAGTAATCGGACTAGCTCTTTCAGTGCTTTGTGGTGTTGTGCTGGTCATCTGTGGACTGTAGTGTTGGGCACTAGTAACAAAATTTCAATGTGTATTAAACCTGCAAACCACTCGACAGTTTAGGGACTGACAAAGCTTCTCGAAAAGCCATGTTTGGCATTTTATAACTTTTTGCTGTGGCAGGTTTCTTGAACTTGAAACTGTACTTAAGGCATGTGCATTATTCCAAAAATTTCACTTAGCCAATAAAGGCGCTTCTCACTTAAAGGACCTAGGGATACCATCATACAGAGTTGCCATGGGATGCTGATAGTGCATGAACAAAGGCCTGAGAAACATGTATGAAAACTTCTTGTTTAAACATCATTTTTTAATGTGTAATGTTTTTAGAAAGTAATGCAGTAGTATCTGAAATTGTAAGTGCCATAGGGATTACATATATCAGAACTGATTTGAAATAAAGGTTTATCAGACCATGTGTCAGTTCATGCTGATGTTCAATATGATGAGTGATAATTCATCCAGTGATTAGAATTTTTTATCTTTATGTCTGCTTTCAGTGCACTTTCTTAACTCTGCTTCTCCTCTTTTTTTCTCTCAACTTCTCAGGTTGTGGCATGAATGTTTCAAACAGCCAACCAACTTTATGCATCAATGACATTGCAAAAGTAGTGTCTTGTAAATTTAATGTGCAGCAGAATGTTTGTCCTCTGACACCTGAAGAAGTCATTGCTAAGGTATTAAATGAAATTGAGTTTTTGGTGGCTACATTCCAAAGTGGTGGGAGCAAGATGGTATTACAAGAGTACTACAAGTACTGGCTGCATGGGTAAGTGTCATGTTTAAAAAATACTTTCAGGGATGCCAGTTCACATAAAAAAATGTTTATCAGTCATATTAAGTTGTGTTTTAAAACATACCTTTGATTGATATGAAAAAGTCATGCCTATGGTGGCACTGTGTTGAGTTGGTATGTACATAAGACTCAGAAAATTTATGTATTTGTTCAAGTCTTGTGTAAACTATCATTCTCGGTATGCCACGTCATCTGCAACAGCAGCACTGCTGAAGCGTAGCCTCCTCTATTAGTTCCAGCAATGGCACGTCATGGGTTAGTGACGGAGGCAATGGTTGAAGATAATAAATAACGCTTGCTCATGTAGGGCTCGGAACACGGAACACATTTCTTGCTCTGCTTACGAAGTCAATTGAGCGGAGGGTGGAGGTGCGTCTACTTGGTTTCGCCATCATTTTGCAGCCAAGCTGATCACGTCTTGCCTGAACGCGATCATTAAGAACACAAAATCTATGCATTCCCATGCACTACTATTCCTAAACTGTCTCAAGATGCTACATCTGCACCTGGCTGAGTGTAGGCGACACTCAGCTAAACCAAAGCAAAGACTAAACACGCCTAGTGAGCAGCCGAACCTTGCGTGAGAGTGAAGAATAGCTCCGGGCCAGGGGAAACGAAGGTGATGTATGTTCTTGTGCCCAGACTTTTAGCGCGCTCGCGGGGTAGGAGCTAGGCAAGTTTTTTTTCATTTATGTGCTCTAAAGCCCCTGATGCTACAACCGCGAAAAAAATTATGACATCGTCAACAGTAATGTCAGTCCTTCCTAAACACGAAGTTTGATTGAATTCTAAAACCCCTTCTGTTTCCCTTTAAGTAAGCATATCTCAATATACCAGATTACTGTCTGTCCCTGGCTGTCTAGTGTCTACTTACAACTGTAAGTTGGTTTTATACATAGCAAAATGGACAAGTGCATTGTGCATCTCGGAGCCATGCTGGAATTACTGGAGTAACTCTCGTACAGTGTCAAGTGTTATTGGCTAGCTGTACTAAGTTGCTACTTTTGCACCTGTTGTGTGATGTAGGTAAAATCAAGCTTCATTAATTGATCAGTTGCTCACACACTTCTACTTTATTAGCAGAACTGGCTTACGATTGGCTAGTGACATCTTGACTAGGTCTTCTATAATGGCACCATCATATAGAGTTGTGAAACTATGCTGTTGAAATTCTTTTGTAATCGTTGACAACTTGAGAGAGTGCTTGCTCATGTGAAAGTTAGCACCCACCACAACATTCTAATGGTTATGGCACTCAACTGCTGACATGAAAGTTGCGCGAATGAATCCCAGCTGCTGTGGCTACATTTTCAATGGAGGCAGAAATGCTTGAGGCCCATGTACTTAGATTTAGGTGCACATTAATGAACACCAGGTAGTAGAAATTTGCAGAGCCCTCCACTATGCAGCCTTTCATAATCATATCATGGTTGTGGCCCTAGAAATCATTATATTAAAATTGGCAGTTTTTCACCATGATTAGTAGAGCTTGAATCCTGTTATCAGCAGGATATTCCAGTTCAAAATTATTCAATCTGGCAACATTTCAGCTGCATAACGATATGCTTCCTTTTTTGCTTTTCTTTGTGAGCCAGCTTTTCAAACTCTAGAATTAATTTAAATTCACAGAAGCCATGTAATTCATTATTTGTTCTTGGTATTTGTATATTTATTTTAGTATGTACAATGACTATTTGCTGTCCTGAAAAGAAGCTAAAAAGACTTATGGCACTGAAAGAAGTTTATTTTAACAGCTCTTAGCAATGCTACACTTGACACAGTGTTCTTGCATTAGTTATTTAATCAAGGCTGTTTATGTAAATGCAACTATGAATCCAGTTAAACTATATAATATATGCATGTATACATATAAAGAAAAACATTCTTGTGGTACTAGTATCTGTAAATTTACTTGTGGATGAATTATTTTATGCATTTCATTGGTAGCATTGTTTTATCTTTGCATTCCAGTGGCCAGGAAGTCACTCTGCAAGATTTCGGATGCAAAGCGCTGATCAAAGGATTGGATGAATACGGCTACTTGTTGGCGGAGTGCTCAGGCAAGCTGTACAAATTGCAACCGGATGGAAACAGCTTTGACCTTATGAACAACCTTATTGTTACAAAAGCATAGCTTTTATCTGGGTTCTAAAATTTCTAACATATGAACCTTAATGTAACGAAGTACCACCTGCAGTTCAGAATCTTGCAAATTGTGAACTGATGCTTTTTAATGCAATAATGTTTGCACAACTGTACTATGTACTGGTGACTAATTATGTGGTGAATGAATACTGCACATAAGAGAAATATAAGCAATAATGACGGAACCTAAGGGCTCGAATGATTAGGTTGTATATAAATGCAGGAGCTATAGCTGCTGAAGCTTGGTTTGGAGGAGTGAAACACAGTGTCACTACAGTGTAAGCCTGTGGCTGCCAAAATTTTTAGTATAGCACAGCGTAAAGATTCAGCTGAATATTTACAATCGGAACCATTTGTACACAACCACTCAGTGAGAACGCTAAGGTACACCATGTTTATGTGAGCAGTCAAGGCATTGAGCATGATCCCAAAAGCAGCATGTCATCAAGTGAACTCAGCAGATTGCATGACCTCTGTTCTGATAAAATGAACTTCATTGCTAAAAATTTTCTCTCGGAACTGACTTGTGTGGTCTGTACAACAAGGGCTATTTGTGCAAAAGTGTAAAGTTCTAGTTGCCAATCCTTATGTCCATGATCTTTCACTCTGGATTTGATACGCTGCCTAGGAAAATTTCTGCTAGTGCTCTGAATGGCACACTTGAAATAGCTATGGTAGTGGCATCGACCAACCGGCTGTCACTTGCACTATGCCTGCACTGTATATGAGCATGCACTAGCATTGCCTAAAATTCGAATTGTTTTGGGGGGGGAAAAATTAACAAAATTGGGGATAAGTGACATTATATTGTCATAAAAAGCAGAATCATTGCTAGAAAAACACCGTGTCAGTGATAGCAGATATTCGGCAAGAACTGGCAGTGCTGGTCAGATAGCTTGTGAAGCCAGAGTACACATATTAATCATGGCTAAAACTATTTTGAAAATCCAGCATGGCTTGTTGCTATGATGTGCACTTATAATCACCTATAAATGCTTGGGACTTTCCGAGGAGGAAACACATGCAAATGTGCCAATAATCCTCTCTGAAAAAATGCAGTACAGAATTTCATAATTTTGCAGTGAACAGTGGTATGAAGGTAACAACCACAATAAAAAGGGTTTTTATTTTCATTTATTTATTGCATACAACACCTGTATAAATCATCGGGTGACTCCTGCATTTTAGAAGTTTTTTCATCCCTGTATACCTTCTTGTAGTGCAGGGTAACAACATGTACATGAATCCAATTTACCTTTCATTTACCCTTTCTTCTGCTCACCTCTCTAACTGTTGAATTCTTGGTAATTTCATGGTCTGGCATGCTCTTTGTGTAGCTGCAGTTCTAAAGAACTACAGCCGTTCTGCTGCTGGTTGCTGCAGGGCTGGCCATACTACAGCACGTACAAAGACCATAATACTCGGCCGCACTTGTGTTCTCATGCTTCACATATATTAAATCATCATTTATCTTTACATGCTTTTTCAGTAGAGCTTATTCTTCTGTACAATGAAGTAAGCGAGCGGCAGCAAATGATTGAATATTCCTTTGAGATACGAAAAGGGCAGTCAAAAATGCTTCCAGGGGTGTTCCATACTTCTTCAAGGTTGTGCCAGGGTTCCCTCCAATAATATTTGCAGGAAACTGATTCTAACCACTCAGTCTTCACAACTCTATTTGTATGATGTTCCTTCAGTGGATAATTAATTTAGAGGAGTTCACCCACGGGAATACAGTAAAAACATGAAAATAAGGCCCCTGTGGCTGAAGCACAATGTGGTTTCCAATCATTGTAATTCTGATGTTTACAGAGAGAGAGCATTCGACAGCATCTTCTTTCCATCCAGTTGTTACAGGAGACATTGAATACAATGAGAGGTTATATGCCGGCTTGATTGTGGCTGTGAAGTTGCTCTTCAACAGGAGGAGCACCATCACAAATGCAAGATCTTGTATGTGTGATCGTGGGTCTTCGAACAATTATGAAACTTGACTTCACACCCATTGCACACATAACGTACTTTCGCATTCCGATTTGCACAAAAATACCTTGTCCTAGTTTTGCAACCACTGAATATCCTTAGGGTGTGTTCATAAATTTTGTTTTGTTTTTCTGCTAACAATGCCTGGTGCATTTTTGATGACTACTTTTGTTCACCTACAAGTGTACTTGTCTCTGTATGAGTGGGAATGCAACCTTATTTTAGTGGCCTCCTGTGCTTTAACCTGTGCTTTCAGTAGTGCACAGACACTTGTCACAATGTTTTTTCTGATAACAATACTTTAGCAACTATGCAGGTTCCATTCAGCTCATGCATACAAAAGAGAAAGCCCAATCTTAATAGAAACAGAGCAGCCTATTACAGGCCCAGTTTTGTTTTTGTATAGCTAATATACCAAGCATCAAGCATTGCCTGCTAAGACCATGTTGGCTTAGGCAGGCATGTTTCATTGATGCATTTGACTCCTAATTTATGAGTGAATAACCAAGAAAACCACCTGTTTCCTCTGATTTCTTGTGGAAACTGCCAGTATGAACGCAAGATGTGCAGTCCATGTTCAATCAAAAGGCTAATGCAGATTTACTCTGCTGAATTCAGAAATAGAATGTGCGATTGTTAGGGTTTGATGTACTACAATTTCGTTGCATTGAGGTTCATTATGCTGATGTTTGAGTCGGGTCTTTATTTTCTTGTCACCAAAGATGCATTATGTACAGATTTATGCACTTTTTAAAATTTTTTGTGAGATACGGCAGAGATAACGATTGAAGAGATTGCATTCCGTAATTTGTACGCACAAAGAACTTGTTCTAGAAGCCATGTTCAATATTTATAGTCATGACGCCTTTCACAGATAGTTGTTAGCATGAGTTGACATACGTAGTGGTCTGTAGTGCATTTATTTGTTCATCAGAAGTATGCCATTGTTGACCTCCTTTTCTTTTTGTGTGTGGTAGTTTTATTTCACGGCTGCTTTCTGGACCAAATGTCTGAATTTTTTTTTCATGTCTTCACTTGTTTGATCTTTGTGGCCTCTGACAGAGGTGTTAATGTGTTGTGGAACTTTGTTATTAGTTGTACTGTTCCTGGGATATTTTTATTTTTTGAAGAGCTTCCTGCAGCATTTTTCTTCTATATTCAGGCAAACGTTTTATTTCAAAGCACATATTGAATACTCTACATTGTGGCTCAGCCTATGTTAGTCAATCCTGATTTCTGGGCTGCAGTTTTAAAAGTGGTTTTAACCTTTTGGGGCCTGCCTTGTGGCATTTTCGTGGTTTTTACCTTGTGAATATTTGTTAGCCATTGTGATATTTGTTTTAAATAAACAGTATTTTTAAACAATGTGTGATTTCAATGTGTGATGCTATACCCATAAACTGATGAAGTCTAAAAAATAAAACTAAGAAAAATAAAATTTTGCCTTCTATTACATTGAATACTGTGCATGTAATAAATCATGTATGTAACACTTAAAGATTCCAGCTTAGAGCTGTTAGTGTTAGCTGTTCATCAAAGTTGCGTCTCTGATGCGTATGGATCACAAAAATGAATGGTGGCGTGTCATAAATACATTCAACTTTACGCTTGTTGCTGTTGTTGCTTGATGCTGAAATATTAAATGTTTTTCACTACATTTTAGTTATTTTTAATAGCATTGCTAAGTAAAAGCATGGCCTTTGATATTAGGAGGACAGCTGTTACGGTAAGACTACAGAGCGGGCAAAAAGACGCAGCAGAGCGGTGTGATGCAAAAGCACATGTAAAAGCAGGAGTGCTAGTGGTGGTTCTGTGCCTGAGTGAAGTGCATACTGGATTGTTGTGATCAGCACCACACTTGTCTCTGATAACTGTAGCTTTGTGCACACAGCTAATCAAGTATTTCTGCCAAATGATGTGCAAGCTGTGTAAATGCAGCTAACTGTATTAGAGTTAAACTTAGACATAATGAAATTCACGAAATTGGCAATGTCATTGTTTTATTGAAACTTCATTAAAGGGATACTCTAATGCCACATGTTTAACTATCATAAGTTCATTATTAAAGAAGAAAATCAAAGTTGAAGTTTGATTTCTAAATTTCACACTTAAATCTCCATGCGTGACGTCAAAAGTTTCAAAATGCATTTTTCATATTTTCACAACATTAGCTTCATGACATTTTCTTAAAACATTGTATGCCAAGTCTGTAGCACCTATAGATGACAATGTACTTCATTTTTGTTGGTTAGAAGCTATGTAGGACTCAGTAGACGCCTTAAAATCTATGGCGTCTCAATATTTGGTGTGGGAATTTCAAGGTGGCTTCTCCACCCGTATTTTCGCACATTTTCTCGCTTACCAAGCATTATGTAGCGGTTATAGTGGTGTGCTCGGTGATTGGAAATTGAACTTTTCTAATATATTTATTTATTTATTATTTATACATACTGCAGCCCTATTCAGGGCTATCGCAGGAATGGGATGTTATATAGTACTAGGCAACAGAGAAAAAATACAAACAAATAATACAAATTGTGAAGCAAGTACACTCGTAACAAAGCAAAAGTAAAAATGAAGTTAATTACGCATCAGTAAGATATTCATCGACAGCAACTATGAAGTCAGTTAGTGGTAAGGAGCGAATGCTACCAGGCAGGGAATTCCACAGTTCTATTGCACGCGGAAAAAACTGTACTTAAAGGTATTAGTACGAGCAAAGAAAGGTGTTACATTCAAAGCGTGGGAACTGCGGGTACAACTATCATCCGTAAATGTGATGAGGTTACCATGACCAAGGCCGGAGGAGGAGTTAATAATTCCGTATAAAAATTTTAAAGCTTCGTTTTGGTATCGCGAGAGTTGTGATGGGATGTTTAATGATTGAAGGGCTGTGGTCGGCGAGAAGTTGCGGCTATAGTTATGAAAAATGAAACGGATAGATTTTCGCTGAATGTTATCTAGCAAGCTTACTTCACAGTGTTTGTAAGGGAACCAAACTACGGATGCATATTCGAGAACAGGGTGAATGAGTGATTTATATAAAAGCAGTTTAGTATCTCGAGGGGTGTTAGGTAAAGTGCGGCGCAAATAACCTAATTTTTTTAGAGCTTTACGACATACATGATCAATGTGGCTAGTCCATGAAAGGTGTTCGGTTAGAATTACTCCTAAATATTTGTACTGTGAGACTCTATTGAGCTGGGTGCCACCTAGAAAATAGTCAAAAGAGAAGGGGTTGCGCCTATTGGTAAAAGACATTACGACTGTTTTAGTGCAGTTAACGTTCATTTGCCATGTGTCACACCAGTTGCCAAAAGACGTGAGTGATTGCGCGAGATGGTAATGATCGTCAATGGAGTTGATAGTTCCATAGAGGATGCAATCATCTGCATAGAGTTTATTTTAGATGAGATGCTATGAGGTAAATCATTAATGAAAAGTAAAAATAATATAGGGCCTAGAACGGATCCCTGAGGAACACTGGATGTGACGTCAATGGGAGATGAATCTGTCGAGCTGAAAGAAACGAATTGTGAGCGCGAATGAAGAAAACTAGCAATCGAAGAAACAATGCGAGGGTTATCGAGAATGAGGTTTAGTTTTAAAAATAGCTTAGAATGAATGACGGAATCAAAAGCTTTGAAGAAATCAATATACTGTATATATATGTAAATAACCATATCTCTCTTAAGTGTTCCCTCAAGCTGAAGTTCATCCTATTCTTTTTATGCAAAGTACAGTTGCTGACGGATTCATTTTTGTACTGAAAGTGCTGCAAAAATGTTGAAATCATATGACAGTACAAAAATAAGTTTTTTAAACTTGAAAAAATACAGCACCTCCGATTTGGTGCCATGTCGTGAAGTACTCTTCATAGCACCCGCGCGTCATACATGAAGCCGAAGGAAATGCAGGTTGAACACCGTTTGGTAACGAGTTTATTGATACTACATCATAACCATTATGCCACCACGGCTTGTCACCAAAACCTCGAGTGTTGCCCAGAGCTTCGTTATGCTGATGCTATCATGTTCGGTCAAATGAACCACTTGCTATACGCTCAGTACGTGCGAAATCTGCACACCACAAAAATAAAAGCTGAGGTCAAAAATTGCATGACATCAAAGCGACAATAATTATGGCAACTTTGGTGATGGCGGTCACGTTTTCAGTTGTGTGACATTGCACTGTGCATTCATTTTATCGCAGAAAAAATAAGTGTAAAGAAACATCCACATAATTTTTTATAGAGCTGATTGCGGTGTGGCTGATATAAATGCTGGCAGTTTAATAAAATATTGTTCGACTGCCTAAAACATCTCCATACCAGAAGGAGTTTTTATAAATGCTGCTGTTCCGATGTTTTCCACTGGGATTTATTCTATTCTTTACAGAGTCCAGAATAGCTTTTTTGCGTTAGTGATCAAGGAAAGTGCGCTCTGCAGGGTGCTCTGTGCGACTTCATTGACCCAAAGGTCAATGAAGTTGAAAAAAAGGAACGAAAAAAGGAAAAAAAAAATTAAAAAAGGAACGACTTCATTGACCCAAAGGTCAATGAAGTCGTTCCTTTTTTTCTCATCGATGGGCATTGCTTGCAAGATACTTGCCTTGTTAGTGGCATCTGTTTCCTGAAAAATCGCGATCACTTGTAAGAAAATTCAGAGGTCATTGAATTTGTTGTTACAGCTATTCATGATTATCAATTGGCATGTGACAGTAATGATAATGCCAAATTGAACACTGACAAATGACACATGCAGTGTAGAATGGGGATGGGTAGCATACTGTGCAAGCAGGAAACTGGAAAAGACGAAAGAGCGCAGGTTCTTTTCTGCATCTGTCCTTTGTGCTTACACAGTATGCCACCTGTTCAATGATATGAACAAACTAGACCGCATAAATGTCTTAGTAGAATATAAAATTACACAGCTCGTGGAGAGATAATTCATGCTCTCTTCCTTTCTGATGTGAGGAGTGCGTTGAGGTGCACCCTTTTCCTGCAGCCACCATCACAATGGATGCAAAAATTAAAATTAAGCGATGTCGTGCTCATAACGGCCTGCCTTTCGTCCCCAGCTTTCCAAGGTTGAAGGTAGCAAGGAAACAGTTCTTGTAATGCTACATATCGGGAACCCTCGACCGCCATATTGTCAAAAACCTGTAAGGCCATAACCTTGCTCTTTAAAGGCCAACTCCGGCGGTTTTTTGACCATGTCAAGGTTATGGTGTTTCTATGTTCCTGAGACACTCTTGTCACGAGCCCAATAGCTAAAACGCTCAGGAAATTTGAAAATAATTTTTAATAAGCAATAATGTGCAACATCGAAACCCAACCGAGCGCCCTGTTTGTGTATGATGTACTATTTGGTAGAGCCAGAGACCGTATACTGGTTCCGCCGGCGTGGAGTATCAAAACTGTAAAAGCCAGTCCAGCGAAGCACGGGCCAAACACCACAAAGGAAAGAAGAAAGTATCTCGTGCTATACCCGTGCCAAACACCGCCGCCATTGCCTCGTGGAAAGCACAATAAACTCTGTAGCGGCCAAAGTAGCGATGCCATCGGCTGCGTCACTTCCGTCGACATGCCAAACATGACATCACACAGACGGTGTTGCCAATAATTCTGGCAAGCGAGGTGAACTTTTCGAGGCAATCTTTAAAATTCATTTGCAAACGATCAGTGCATCACTCAAGCCTGTGATTTGGCATAAAGGTTGAAAATGTGCAAAGGAACATACCCAGCAAATTTCATTGAGATCCATTGACCTCGAAAAATCACAGGAGTTGGCTTTTAAACAATGACGGGTCAGGTTAATGTAGGAGGCAGACTTGGAACCCTCCTAGCATGATTAGGGGGTGCGGTGGCAGTCACCTTCTGCCGTGCCTCTTCTGCGTACATGCCTGTGCTTATACCCTCTATTCAGAAAGAAACAGCTAAAGTTCTAATCAAAACTACCGTAAACTCCTGAACAATCACCCCTGCTCAAACAAGCACCCCTCCCATAAGAGAGGGGTTGCCCCCTTCTACTGTTTGCCCTTATCATTGTTTCTTTCAGTGTTCTTATTTGCCCGATGATGGCAAATAAAACAGTGAATGCATATGTATTCAATAAAGTATTTCATGAGATGCATTCTTGATTTTTAGCAGCTCTTCCACCACCATCATGAATATTGATCCTTGACCAAGCAAGGGCGCCACCTCTAAATCTTGTCAGATTATCCTTCTCCGTCAGGCGGCCATTGCTTGGGATTTTACGGTAAACACAAAGTAACTCGATGTGATCCACATTATATACTGTTATACCAACAGAAAGTCACTACTTTTTGGCTTGTCTCTTAATACCATGCGCTTTCACAATAGGGTATGTTGGGTTATTAAAATTTTTTGTTATGCTTTTTGTGTAATACAACCACGTATAAATAATTTGCCCAACACACTCTTTTATGTTATGCCAGTCAAAGTAGATTGAGTTTCACTTGGTTGGTATGGGAGTGAAGAACTTCACTGAGTCGCTGTAAAACTTTAAATTGTCTGAGTCTGCTCGCATTAAACCTGAATTATGTGCGATTCCATGTGTTTCTGCAGCAGGCACAACTTTACAGATGCATACAGGAATGGCTCCACATTACCATGAACTATGGAACCACAGCAAAAACTTGTGCACATAGCTGGGTATCCAGAACAGGTTTCTATTGTGTTCATTGGGTATCAGCAAGGACAACAATGGGACAATAATTGGTGGTATAATGGAGACCATGGTAAGCGTAATTTATGACAACGGCGTCAAAAAATTCTGTCGCAAACCAAGCCTGTGCACTTGTCCAGAAATTATGCACGTAAGAGTATGTCTTAAAGTTGTGCGAATATTCGAATGCTTCGAATAATCGAACGAATAGTAGGGTATTTGAATTCACTTTGATTCAAATTTAAATTATTGAAAATTTCAAAGTACTCACAAAGAACTTGTAAAGGTAATTTCACTGCAGTGTAGGAGTGCGAAATCGTGAAACATTTATCCAGAAAAAAATACACTCTGCCGCGAAGCCCTCCTATAACACGTTTTGAACATTGTCAGAAAACGCTGCCGATCGGTAGTCGAGGCTACCGAGGACACGCAAGCCAAGCATTATAGCAGCACATGGCGTGCAATTAAAAATAAATTCTAAAAGTCAGCTAATAATTGCTCTCTTCTCTAAGCAAACGATTCCACAAGCTCGGAAAGCACGCGTGACGCATTTTCTTTTTCCGTGTCATCCCTCCCTGCTTATCTTCCAGCACTCTCGTTGGGACAAGAAGAGGAATGAACTTGCAGCGTGCGACAACTCTTTGCAACTCCACGTGTACTGGATTGATTCTAAAACTTTTTGAGGTGGTTAGTTCATGAGGCAATAATCTTTTTTAGTGATTCCATTCTATGGCTACTTGAAAAAGTGTCATAGCCCCTTTAAATGAAAATATTACCCTCAGCCGCAAACTCTTTGTACAATGGGGACACCTGGCATAACACATCTTATAGTACCCACTTCACTTGCCCTGCCCCCTCCTCACAGCCAAGTTCACACCCTTCTTTCTCCTTAAAAAAATTTCCTGGCTATGTGCCTGCTAAGCAGGGCCACTCTGCTTTCTAACAAAACACTCTTAAACAACAGCAAAAGGAAGGCAAGGTATACTGTTTCAAATTTCTTTCATTCATGTTCATTTATTCACAAAAATAAAACTGCAACAGATAGTGACACAATCCAGTGAGCCTTCCAAATTACTTGATTTCAAGTTCTTCCATCTCATCTTCAAGTTCTTCAAGACATTCCAAGTCATCGACTTCAAAAAGTTGCTCATCAATTGGTACAGAAGCTCCTGAAATAAATTATTTTGTGAACAGCATTAATTTGAAGCACAAACATGTACAAAGTGCCACAGCACAAATGAAACATTAAAAATGATAAAGGTAATTATGCCCCAATTGTTGAAAGATGCTATTGCATATAATCATATTGGGGTCTTTTTGCTTCAGACAATACAAACTTTTAATGGAAAAATTAAGACAGTACGTAACATCTGGCAATTACTTTGCAGCTGCTCAAAATCTGGGAACACTATGGCAAAACCATGCGAATGGTAGGACAGTGGCAGAATACACAGGACAAGGTGTTGTCTTTGTACTGAAACATAAGAAAAAAAATCAAGCATTTGGAGAGGAGTATTGAAAGCCAATCAGCACGACCAACAGAAGGGGACAGAATAGAAGGCATGGAGTGCTGACTGGAGTAAATAAGGGAGTATTTTTGTCACACAACTACAATCATCATTTATCTTGCGCATTTTCCCACAGTTTTGGCACTTCCCAGTCGGGTGCACACTATCATAGCCATTCATAGCCATTCTTGATAAGAAAGGGGCGAGATACAGGTTTTCAAAAAAAGGAAATGCAAGTGAGTCAGATGAAGATTATAGTTGTGAGGTGGAAACACTCCCCAAATACTCAATTTTTCTCAGTGTGTTCTTCATGCAAATCCTAGCCATAATGTTGCACAAGGCCTAGCGAACTTTTTTTTTGCACTTACAGAAATGCACTTGCTTATATAGAGTAGATGTAAAGCATCATAGATGTAAAGCATCACAGTTTATGACATGCCCATTTTGGGTGAAATTCCAAAAGAGTACATGTATTTTCAAATAGCATTCCACATTAAATTTGAAGGCCCCAAACATTACACAAGCATACAAAAGGGAGCCACTCTTTCAGGCCAAAACAGCTACACCACGAAAAAAATTGAAAATGCATCATAGCAGTACCTTATGAAGAAAAAATGGAAAAGCCCTCCGACATGCACAAATGAACTGCTTATCAATTGCATTCAATGCCTGGTGCTCTGGTGGTAGCTTATCCATAGAGTTTCCTAAAATTAACTAGAGGGGACTTAGGCACTGCGATCGTTCAGCGACCATGGGAATGATGGGTAGTACATCGATTTATCTAGACTTCGTGCTTACGGGTTTCGAACGCAGTTGTGACTTAATTTATTGGAGTGTTTTGGTCTTGTTTCAAATAAAAGAACAAACAGTTTTACACTTCGTGACCCAATTCGATTTTGTGAGCCTAAAAGATTGAGGTGGTGAAGCGTAACTGATCAACTATTGCCGATTGTTCTTTCCTGACAAAACAGCTTCAAGCCATGTGAAGCCAAACGAAACAAAGTACTAAGATTAGGCAAATCCATGTACTACCCATAATCCCCATGCTCGCTAAAGCGCTGCACGTTGCAGTTCCCACACACAGTAGCACCAGAGTTCCCTCTAGTGTTATTTATAGAAAACTCTGTGCGTTATGCCAACTAGAAACTGAGAATTAGGTCAATATTACTAGAAAGTACAGTAAAAGTTCTATAAAATTCTCACTACAATGAAACAGGTCATATTTATCCTGACTTGCTCTCATCAAATGCTCAAGAGAGCAAATGGGAAAAAGCACAATCCCATTTAATTAATAACCACCAAGCTCCATAAGTCGCTATAATATATGCTAATTATAATCAATTGTGCCAATTGCAAATTTATTAAGAAAGAACCTTAATAAGAGGACGTTAACAACAATAAAAATTTCCAGATTTTGTAGAAGTTACATAACTTTTTTTTTTTATTCTAATGACTGGACATGTCTTAGTTATTTTTTGCTCTGCTGCTGTTTTGCACTGTGATGTTTAGAGAAAATGGAAAATTAACAGTACCTATTGGTGAAGCAGCTGCAGCTGCCAGGTCTCCAGTTTTCAGTGACTCTGCCATCAAGTTTTCCAGAGTGATCTCTCTTACAACCTAGCAATGAAAAGCATAACGACCATAAACAACCAGGTTAAAGCTCTGCTAAACATTTATTTTGTTAAATAGTAAACAAGCATTTAATGCTAACGCAAAAATTTGGTCTCATGAGACCAACACATCTGCTGCTACGTCTTAAAGCAACACAAATTGTGAACATACCACATGTGCAGCCTGTCTGATCATTAAGCACTACATAGGCTAAAGCCGATTCCATTCTGAACAATGGCAACAAACATATGCAGGTATAAAATACCAAGTAATGTGCAACATCTGTTAATAGAAACTCCAGTATTTTTTTTTTTTTGCTTAGTACAATTATGACTGAATATGGGTGAGTATGAGCATTTATGGGGGAAATATGAGCATGGGCAAATATTTCAGCACTTCAAGTATTCAAACAAATAGTATTACAGTATTTGACTTCGCTTCAGTATGAATTTAAAACTTCCAAATTTCTCGAAACAGATGGGTATTTAACCCCCTGAAAGGGTGGGTTTGCTATAGCGTGTTGTGCAATCACCGGGCACATTTTACCTTCACTGCAATTAATTCTTTTTGAAGTTTAAATGCCTGTTATATAAGAATTTACATGCACCAAGTTTACAAGGAACTATTATCATATTTGTTTTATTCCAACGTGTACTTTGTTCTCATAAAAATGCACCCTGTGTGTTAAAACTGAATGCACAAGTGAAACATTTGTAACGTTGTCGAGGCCAAAACAGATTTCCACACACATTTGTGGCCATGACTACATGCTGTTTTCATCGAATAGGAAGTGAACAAATGCAAGAACAAGCGTAATGTGAAAAAATCTCCACATTATGCATGCAGCCGTTCTGCTTTTCACTTTCTTTGTTATTTCTACACGTGTAACACCAGCAATGTTAGCCAGTGCTATGGAAATGAACATGGAATGTTCATTTTGACAGATGGCATAAAATAGGAAAGTAGGCATTTTATATGCTAAGCTACACACCGCAATGGAACTACATGTTTTTGGCATGTAGTAGTTTTGCATCACACAATGAGTTAGTAATGTAGTTAGTCTAGGCACAGGTCATCATCTTGCGGCAATAGTAGCATTTAAGGAACATGAACGTTGAATATTAAAGGAGTGGTGACATCGAATTTCGAGGCTGAAACAAGCCTCTTGTGGATTTCCTCTGTATGCTAGGACACTCTTGCAGGTTTCCTCTGTATGCTAGGACACTCATCACGAACGGTCATACACAGCGAACATTTAGAATATATTTTAATTCACCTCCAAAGTGTACCTAAATAAATGCTCATTCTCCCGACCGAAGCCCATCGCAAACGTGTCCAGAACTGTGGTAGCTCTCTAGGAAGGGCAATGAAAGTTGTAGTGACGTCACATCAGATCTGTAGTGAGCACAGGTGTGCGCAGGTTTCCCCTCCAAGGGAAACAAAGGTTCGTCGCAGCACACCCCCTCCCTATTATGTCAATGTATGGGTCTGACTCTGAGTCACCTCCTTCGTAATTCGCAGCAGCCGCTGCCTATTTACAGCAGATGCCACGCGATGCCGCCACGTGTGTGTGTCCTCCCTTGCGATAAAAAAAAAAGTGGCAAGGTCATGGCGTACACTGACGAATGAACGCATTTTCTCGCCCCCTTGTCATCCCCCCTCCTCCCCGCATAGCTTTCAGCACGCTTGCGGGTACAAACGGAGAAAAAGCATTTGAAGTGTGTGGCAAATTCTTGCAACTCTGCTCGTACTTGATGGATTCTAAAAAATTTTTGTGGCAGTCGATTCGTTAGGCAACAAGTTCTTTTAATGCAGCCTTTCGATGATTAGTTGTAAATGTTGTTCAGGGCTCTTTTAAGCTTCAGTAAACTTTAATTCTGGAAAGCAAAACTTTGTAGTCGTTTCATATAATTAGCAGAACCAGATGCTTGCAACTTTTTTGTTACAAAAATCGGCTGCTTGTAACTTTTGAGTGAGTGTTGTTTTCTACTCTGAGTCCATAAGGCTCAGTAAATATCAGAATAGACTAACCACTACCAAATAAAGCAGCAGTGTGTTTGGAAGCAATTTTCCTCTACATCTACATTTTAATTTACCCCACAAAATATTTTAACCAATATGGTCACTTTAGTAAAGGCGAAATTATTTATATTAAATGTATACTTCTGAAAAATGAACCCAATGGAATAAACCAAACATGGCAGTATTATTCATAGCTATTTTAAAACAGACATGATCCACAGAAATGACATTCAATCAAATTCTATAAGCACCAATACATCAGTACATAGAAAAAAAAACAGAAACAGCATTTTAAAGAGATCTGATGTGCATGGAGCATCCAGAAAGTATTCTGATAAATATTTTAATAAGGAAAGAATAGTAGAAAAAAATGTTGTGTTGGTTTAGATAAGAGGATGCAAGCAGTTTGCATTCCCGATAGCCCAAACAATGCTTAGGCTTTGCCGGGACCTAAGTGGCTTGTGCTGAGCAAGAGGAAGAGCTCTTCCACCCCTCGATCTATGATTCTCCAAGTGTGACAGTCAGAATAAGTTATGAAGGCTATTTCTTCAGACCTATACCATCTTTCCTCAAATGGCTTAGAGTTTAGGCACTATAAATGAAATAAATCAAAGGTTTTACATGCCAAAACCATAATGTAACTATGAAAAATGCCATAGTAGATGAACTCTAGATTAGGTGTAATCACCTGCACTTCTTTAATGTGCAATTAAATATAAGTGCATGAGCCTTTTGGAATTTCACTCCCATTGAAATTCAGCTGCCGTGGCCAAGAATCATATCAATTAAACTGTGCTTAGCAGTGCAGTGCCATAGTAGGTTCAAAGCCACCATGACAGGCAGGCATTACAGACAAATACAAAGCATATATCTCACATTGGTTAAGTATCAAAAAACAGAGCAAAAGCAGCTGAAAGTCCACATGAAAGCCCATGCACTTTCTTTATCGAAGAAACACCCTTTTCAGCCAAAGAATTGGAGAATAAATGTCTTTGTGACAGATGCACAGCTTACAGCAACGTTCCCTTTCCTATCCATGCACACAAGTGTACCTTGCATGAATGGATTCAGCTGTTGTACAATTGTTGATAGCAGTGAAGCTAAGTAATACATTTTACATGAATCAAGTTCCATAACACTGGCAAATCAAGCCGAAATATGACAAAAATTAGTCACATGTATATCTCACATATTTGCTAAACTTTTTATAGAAGAGTATAAAAGGTTAATAACAGAAGAATGTAATAGAGAGGTTTTCTGTAATCACTTTTGAGAATTTAGAATTAAGCAATCAGCACACTGCAAATGAACAGCGAAATTTGTTTGACCATTTCATAAGCACAGAAAGAGAGCAAAGGCCTCTCACCTCAGCACTTTCCTCCTCACCCTCAAGTCGAGACAAGTCATATGCTTCTTCACCTTCTTCATTCTGGCCATCATCCTGTGCCAGCTCAGGCCGAAACGTGAACATGTCCCTGCCACTCAACTGTATAACAAGAAGAATTGATAATCAGAACACCATGTCAAATGGCTCTTTCAGGGTTGGAAGTGGACTTAAGTATTTTGGAGCAGCTCAGGAAGCAAGAATAATTCTGCTTTTGAGCACAGTAAAAGAGGAGTTTTGGAGCAGGTTTGGAATACCAAAAGGTGTGTCTTGTAGCAACACAAGTTTGTTTTGGAGCAGCTTTCTAGGGTCAAACATCAGCGTCAATCAAAATCATTTCTGGTGAAAAAAAATTCTAATGGTTTTCACTAAACATTCAGTACTAAGCTTACCAGACTTGCACAAATATGTGTGTGTGTGTGTTTGTGATACAAAACATGTTCATTTACATGCTCAATACTCAGCCTGAAACAAAAAAAAAAAAAATTGTTCTGGGTTGTAAAAACATGGAACTATTTCTTTACGCAAATGTATCTACTGCAAGCAGTCTCGCTAGCCTTTACAGCATTGCACCTGATGAGTGAAATGTAGTATAAATAATTGCGATGCACTTCGCTTTGCAGAAATTTGTTAACCCCATGCTAATTAAACACACTGCTCTGCTCATCTGTGCTCAGTCTGGAGCGAAGTGGGAAAAAGCAATTCACACAGCAATTCACACAGCGATTCACACAGCAATGTTGCGTGCACGGTACAGCAAGCCGCCCGGCAGCGACGGCGTGGGCAGCAAAAGTGCCGCGCTGCACAAAACTAACCAAGAGATGATCCAAGTGCTCGCGACCGCTCCGTTTTATTTGATAGCAATTATATGGACACTCTCGGCTGGATTTTGCCGCCGGTGTCGTCGTCACTCATCGCATATGTATACGTATCTATATATATAAAGATGAAGAAAAAACCCAGAAAAAGGCTCCCACACGCGGAATCGAACTTGGGTCCTCAGAATCGTGAGTGCGAGGCGTTAACCACTGAGCCACCGAGGAGCACGTCCTTCAACATTCAAACGGCGAGCTATTTATATCTACCACTTACCGGTGCTGACGGGCATCTCGGTGGGAATTATTGTGTTTTCAGCATTACCAGCAAGATGGCACAATGAGTGCCACATCGCGCGGCGGCGCGCGCTCTAAGTCTCCCACGCGTACTTTGCCCCACTTAGAGGAGAAAAGCGACGCTCCCTCGCGCGCCCTTATTTTGCACTGGGGAGGAGGGGAGTATTGCACGTCTTGGCTGACATCGGGCTTTACTTGGAATGATTCTGTTTTAGTTACCGGGCGAACAAAAGGTCACTGCAATCATTGCAGTCTTCACTTACGAAAAGCGCGCGCTTTTCAGACGCAGCGAAGTAACAACTGAGATGCTCATTTGCGTGCATCTGTACCTGTGAGTACGTTTCATGCGTAATTTGTGCGCGAGAAAGGAGGGGCACATTTCGATCTGCTTTCTATTCTGCGCATGACTTTCCAATGTGTTGCTATCACGTTCGCTGCTTCGCCTTTGCGGCAAAAGCAGCAACTTCTTTCAATGAAACTGTCAGTTGTCGCTCAGTATCACATCACAGTAGAGAAGTGCACATATGTATAGCAGAAAGCTGATAGTGTTTGTTCTGTTGCTATTTCCGTCGCTATTTCAGTCGCTGCGTATCCCAAACACTGTAACAGTTTTGAAATGCTCCTTGGCATCGCCACAGCGCGCAATACAATAATCATGCGAGACTGCCAGCCCCGTATGATCCTTTCTACACTCCAGCGAAAAAGAAGAAAGCACTTTCTGGTAGATACTTTGGGCAACATCTGCTGAAGTACTGTATTGGTTTATTGGTGGGGGCACGTCAGGAGATACACGTTTCTACATGTAAACATGCACTGCTGTTTAGTGCATGATTGTACTGTGTGCCCAGCTAGTGCAAATTAGCGAGTTTCACTGTATTACTAGATAATTAAAAGTTACTTATATTGATGCCACCACTACAAAAGCAACAACAGCAATAACAGCAGTGAGACGAGCACTAGCAAGCCCCATGAATAAACCGAATTACAACGTGATCTAAGTGCACAGGATAAGAATGCGGCTGCATCCTTGGTGTAGCCAACCTTCAGTGTTGCTCAGTAGACGATAATATACGCCTCGATTTAGCAATTTGCCCTTCCAATCGACAATTATCGTGAAAATTGCCGTTTATGCGAATTATGGCACAGCAGGTCAGATTGGAGCAGAATGGCGCAATAGGTGCAGCGCTTCCACCCCTGCTCTTTATACATGCTTTCAATGGTCATAGTCAACTAAAATAGAAAAAGACCACAGAAGGCTCTACAAAATGTTACCAACAGTACTGCATACCAATGTGCATAACAGGACAGAAACAAAATGAACGCTTAAGGTTTCACTGGCTTTTACACTAAACCTTACTTTTTACCAATAAGAATGTCTTTGTTACAACAAAAGCAGTTCACAACTATGATAACCATAGGAAAGGACACTGTGACAGCCCCACCCTCTACAAGCACCAAGACTATAAAGACTATTCAAGAGCTCCACCTCCCAGTAACCAATGAAGGGCCATGTCTAAGTGATCAGCAATCAAACATGATGTGATGATATGATAAGGAGTTTTATATTATTCTCTGCATAACACAAAACTTGGCATGTGCTAAATGCTGGGAATAGAAAAAAACCAAGCAGTTTACAAAAGAATGCAATCAGGGTTTCAGACATTAATCTGGTCAGCGTCGTTGCATTACACTAAAATGCTGTAATGACTGGTGCACGAGGCTTACCCTAACAACTTAGTCAGGAAAGGACACAACGTTGCTTCACCACTCAGCGTACAAAGGCGCTGCGGGCAAGTTTGTTGGGCTCTCCAACACGACACAGAAAAGGCACTCCAGGCAGATCACTAACAAACACAAGTTTACTAACCCCAGCAGAGCGCAAGAGGCACAAATTGCGGGCAATATAAAGGCTCACCACTAAAACGACCACTGAATGTGCGAACGAGAAATATTCTGCAATTATTCTATGCAGCTAACTGGTTGCAGGCCTGTGGACATCTGTCTGCGACAGGGCTGGGCAGTATTGTGATACAAGAGTGTCGCGATACATCTGAAAAATGTACTAGTATTTCAGTGGTGAAATACTTTTATCATGTATCACGATACTACGTAGGACACAGGCATTTTATTAGTCTCTCCCTCACTCTTTTTTTAAAAATAAGCTAGGGTGTGTTTCCAAAGGGCAAATGAATATTCTTTTTTTTTTTTGTGCCACAACTAGCAAAGGTGCACTAGTGAACGACATATGAAAGGTGATGATTTCCTCTCAAGCACAGAATAGCCAATGTGGTAAAGGCAGTGTTGTCATGGTCTCGATCAGCGAAGGTCACTATCTCTCAAGGCCAGTGCAGCATGACTAATTTTTCTCGGGCCGCTAGCCATTAGAGCCATTAGATGATCCAATGCAGGGCTGTCCGGCTATGAAGATGGTATTTATTCACTTTACCTCGAATTTGTGCTCATCTACAGTGGTAGAGAGACTTTTTTTTCTTTTGCAAATTTTGTGTTAAGACTAAAGTGATGATGTCTAGAAAAAAATCTGTTTGAGGAGCTCCTGCTGCTTGAGGGGTCATGACATGGTCACCTAACTTAAATTGACAGTTTTCAATGAAAAACAAAGGTAGGGGGTCAAATATGCTTGTACAAGTGCGAAAACAGGACTGTAAAAGACTATTTAAGTCTAAAATAAGCCGTAGAAGTCATCAGCTGTAAACTCCGCCAACCGCCGGCGACCGCCATTTTTACATGGTGTGTGACGTCACAAACCGTAAGGAGCAGTGCCGTCGTCTGCTACCAAACATCACCTTCCAAACGCAGTCGGTGTTTTTACTGTGTTGCGAGTGTTGCTTGCCACGTGGTCCGCACGTGTCAGAGTGTTGCGGTGTGTTACGATAACATATTCATGTCATCGCCCACATCATGACATTGCCATTTGAGCAGTGACTCATCGAGCAGCAGAAGCGGCGACGACGTTGTGCACGCAGCGCATTTCGATTTTGATCCCATCGCCACCAGCTCAATTGAACGATAAATAAAGCGTCAAAGGCAAGGTGAACCCAAATGCCAACAACTTCGGTGTTGTGGCAGACGTTGCACACGCAATGATAAGTAGAAGCTTTATTTCAAGCGTGCCAGGTTGACAAGCGAGCTTGGAATACAGGGGTCTGTCAATGCTGCATTCGCAATTACAGGGGTCTCTCAATGCTGCATTCGCAAGCAACTGTTACTTAACGCAGTGGAATTTGTAAAGCATGCAGATTTTTGTTTGCCATACATGCATGCACGACTTTCAATGCTGAACATATTAAATAAGTGGTCATAACAATGCTGCGCGTTGGGACTGAAGTTTTTCCATCCGTTTTTGCGTGCGGAATATGTAAACACTAGCCAAAGCAAACGGCATGTCAGTACGGCGCAAGGGTTACTCACGATACACATCAAAATCCTTGCCTGAACTTTGTCGATTGCATTTTGTTCCAGTAAAAAAAAAATTGTAATAGCAAATGTGACGCTTAACCATGGCACTGCATGCGAAGAGTTTCAATAAATACCGTCGAATCTCAATAATTCAAACTCGAAGGGGACCGAAAATTTGTTGGATATAAAAGAAGTTCGAATTAATGAAAGCTAAATAAACGGAGGGCTCACCATGTAGTGGCGCATGTGCCTTGAGCTAACACACGAGAGGGAAGCTTCAGAAGACTTAAATTTATTCACAAATCACAGGACATCTATGATTAATTGAAGTAATCGGTGATGCGCCTCTGCACAGGTTTGCCTTCAGCGAATCAATCAATTTCGCACGCAGTTTGCAAAGCCTTTAACTTCGGCTTCAGCGTTCTCCTGGCAGGAGAAGTAGCCCGCGGCTAAGTCCAGCACGAACACTCTCTAAAGACGACGGCAATGACTGTGTCTCCGCAGCTACCCTCTGCTTCGCAGCCGGAGCACGGCCAGCACATGACGAGAAAGGAGGAGTGTCTCCACGAGGGGGGAAGTGTAGATCGGCACTCGAGAGAGAACCAACACTCCGAGGCAGCTTTTATTAATTTTTTTTGCTCCCTTCGCGCGCGGCGTTGAAAAAAGAAGGGTCTCTACGTGGCAGGGACAAAAAAAGGAGAAGCACGACACAAGCGCGAAGATCGGAATTTTGAGGGAAAGCAGACATTCTGCGGCAGCCTTTTCTTTCCTTTCATCTTTTCCCTTCTTTGCGCGCAGCGTTAGGGTGTCGGAGGTGCCGTCCCGAGATTGGGCTTGGTACTGAGAGCATTTTCGGAGCGCGGTATGTTCAAATTAAACCTCGCAAGTGCTTGCACATTAGAATTACAGGGTGTCTTCGCACATTGGAATACATGTAGCATTGACAGGACCACAGCGTGAGTTCGGAATAACCGCAAGTTCGAATTCAACGTGTTTGAATTAATGAGATTTGACTGTACTTATCCGCAGTGGCATACGCATTATTCGCACGATACTTTTTGACCTCGGACAGATTGACAAAAAAATTGTTTGCGGCAAGTACCAGCGCTACGTGAGTGACGCAGTGGCATTGTTTCAACCGCTGCAGGTCAATTAGTGGCAAGTTGAACAACGTAGAAAAAGCTTGATTGTAGGCGCAGCTGACCACAGAACCCGATCGTCCTCCAGAATGCAGACCGTGCGGCAGCTCGCTCAGCAAGCATCTCGTTATGTCCCGGCTAGAGAGCGCGCCAGTGTTGCCCCACTCTCAGGCCACTCGCTCGTTTATAAAAATATTCAATTATAAATTAACGGCATGACCAAATACGATAAAATGTCACCAGCTTATCAGTGAACGTACAAAGATCAACCCACACAACACAGACTATGGTCGAAAATTGGGTGTCATGACCCCTTTAAGCAAAACTAATGCAGCAGCTTTTCAGCGAATGTATGAGCAACATGTATGTAAACTTTTTCTCAAGTCACGGGAGTGTGTTGGTGATTATAGCAATTTCCACTTACTACAATGTTTCTAGCATACCCAATTTTCTTTCCACCAAGCATGTACAATGCTTTTTACTTTTGCTGTGAAAAAGTGTACTTTTGTGGCTATAATAATGTCATTATTACCAATTATGTACGTTGCAACACACTCCCCCTCCCACCTGTGTCTTAACTGTAGAAAATTGTTAGTCAACTAGAAGTTTCAATCCACTGAATCTTTATAAAATTATGCTGTACTTATTAAACATCATTATAGAGGTATAAGCATTGCCCCCCCCCCCCTCCCAAAAATATTCCAGTATCTTTATTGTTGTATCTGTATTCTAAAACAGTTTTTTCACCTTTTTGCAAAAGTATCTCCGAAATATGCTGTTATGACAAAGGGGAATGTATCTTCGTATCCGTAATTTAGGCTTCCAACCCATGTACTTCGATATCTGTATTCCGGAATACTTTTTCAAGTATCTCTGCTCAACCCTGTTTTGTTGATTGATTGATATGTGGGGTTTAATGTCCCAAAACCACCATATGATTATGAAAGACGCCGGAGTGGAGGACTCCAGAAAAATCGACCACCTGGGGTTCTTTAACGTGCACCCAAATCTGAGCACACAGGCCTACAGTATTTTTGCCTCCATCGAGAATGCAACCGCCACAGCCGGGATTCGATCCCGCGATCTGTGGGCCAGCAGCTGAGTATTTTAGCCACTAGACCACTGCAACAGGGCAATGCCAAACAAATGCTAGCCAGATGTGATTTCGTGTGGAGAGGAGTTCTGGAGGCTGTGATATGTGGCTAATGAGATAGGGCACATTCTGTTGTTTGTAAGGTGACTCATGTTGAAATAAGCACATTAAAGCATGATTTGCTCAGGAAACAAGGCCCAGCGCTAGTCATGTCCACCAAGCTGCCACTTCACGACAGCTCCCAGTGATTGAGCTGGCAGAATGCACTAGCTGGGAAAAGAGGCTCAATGGGAAGGCACTCTTGATTCCAAAAAATGCTTATACATTCCCCAATGTGTACAATCTGACGAAGTGATGCTGCTGCAATGGCTGCACTCACACAAGCTTACTTCATAGATGCAACATTCTTATACTTCAGTAACAGAATTTCAGCAGTATGTGTTTTGAAGTACAGTAGACTCTCAGTAGACAGAAATCTGTTAAACGGAATTGCTGCTTAAATGGAACGAGTACTTATGACAGGATTGGCTTCGTTCTTGCATTCTGCATCCCTGCTCATCTCTCAGTAAATGGAACTCCTGTTAAACGGAACATATTTTACTGGTCCCTTTAGGTTCTGTTTCATGAGGCTCTACTGTACTGCACAGCAGTGATTGGTCACAATTTTTTTAGCAGTGGTCTTTGATATAATCCAAATAATGGTTAAGCCACATAGAGTACCCATATACAGTATAATGACTACTATGAGCAAGTGCTCGGGATAACCATATCATTTTACCCGTCACATTGCTGCAAATCTGGCCCCTAAAGGTAATACTGGCTCTGATGTAAGTGTTCGAATGCTATGACAAAAACTGTAGCGCATTACTTAAGCCCTACATTTTCGTCTGTGTGTACTGTACATATATGATACCATGAGCAGAAATGGAGATTTTCTCCTAGCTTTTCTGCACAGAATAAAATCTTGAACAGCAGTATGGCAATATCAACATGTCTAAGCAGAATGCAAAGTTCCAGGACCCATGCATCAGCTTCAAAGGTTAACAAATTTTCATCCAGAAGCCATTCTCCAAGAAATTTCGTAGTTGATAGTACTACAAAAGTAAGAGGCCTTACACAAGGCTGAAAAGTTGTGAAATGTACCAAGGATACTTACCCCAATGCTACGGCCAGCCTTGAATTCATCTCGCTTGCGATCTCTCTCTTTCTGCTCGCTATCCTGCTTCTCTCGAATCTTAGCCTTTTTCCATGCAAGGAAAATCTCCAAAGTGATACGGGGCAGGTTGCCACCTAGCTTGGCTCTCTGCAACAGAATTATTCAATGTAGGCATCGTTTAAGAGGGAGCGCTTCTCGAGAAAAGAATCGAACAGGGAATGGCTCCAGCAACATCCTCTGTTCAATGATTTCTCATCACTTCAAGCCTTCACCTCTTCACCTCAACTTTATTCTTCGATTTAGGCTGCCATACCCACTAAAGAAAAAAAAAAAACAAGTGGCCTGTGTAATGCAACATAAAGGAGATGGAATGATACATTCAGCTGATTTTACGATTAGGCGAAGCCACTTCAAAACGTAATAAACATGTTCACAAAATTTGATTGTATCAAATTAACTACTGGTACAAACAGGTGAACCTACTTTCAACTACCATATTGTGAGTGAACTTTTGGCAACTAAAATTTTTCAACACCTCTAGGTTTCACAAGGAACCTATGAGAAAGCCATCCACTTATAACAACCCGCTAGATGGCTTGGTTCAGTTACAATTAATGAACTTAATCGTGAAGTGGCAGCATCCCAACAAACCAGGACATCGAAAAAGGCTGAAAAGACGGTTACCACTGTATAGGCTCATTAATATTGCAATGTAACACTGGCATACAAATTTGAGCAGATGTTACATTATGCTGGGGAGGAATCTGGGCTTTATAATAAAGCGTTCAATGTCACTGAAGATTTAAGATTTTAATGTGCTTTGCTTAACGAGGCCAGACAATGACAAGAGCTCTTGCGGAAGCTAAGTCCCTCATAATTTCAACATTGAGTGAGCCGAGAACCCAGTATAATTTTTTTTTCCATGTGGGAGCTATCTCATCTCCCCTGTGTTCACAGTGTAATGTTATAGACAACACTGGTAATTTTACAACAGTACAAAGCCTGTTGCTTTGAGCAATGTGTTGAATTCTGAATTTAGTGAACAAGCCAGCTATCATAAAGACTTTCACACCAGATGCTAATAAACTGTGCAGTGCCCATGCCAAATATTATTATGCAGACTAACAAAATTTTATCAGATGCGTGGCTATATAGTTTAAACATAGGGCCACAATGTCTGCTCTGCAGAGTTAAAATTTTGCAACTAAGGGTGTGCAAATATCAAAATGTTCGAATACGAATTAAATACCAAATAATGAAGAGATGCAATTTTGTCTACCAGTAATCTTTTACTAAATCATATATGTGTGTGTGTGTTGAAAACAGTGCAACTGTTTTATAGTCAGTTATTGCACACAAAAATAAAAAATTGTTGCCATCTGTACTTGCCAGAAAGCATAAGACTGTAATAGTTGACCTTGTGACTGTGATGTTTTGGGTTCAATCCACATGTTGAACAAACCTTTTTTATCTTTTTTTATGTGGTAGCACTTTATAGCAAAAAAAAGAAAAGAAAGGCTTTCATACCTGACATGATGACTAGTGAGCATGAGGCCACTAGTTTGATTGTGTAACAGTTAGCACCAGTGTACTTAAGTCTAAGTGATTTTTAAAGCAGCCTAGATGGTCACAATTCATCCAGGTTACCACACTATCAGTTTTGGCCCTCAGACCATGATTTTATAGTTTCATTTTTAATTTTCTCCCCTGTTCTCGCCGGTCAAGCCACAAAAGAAAATGGGAGTACTTGGGGAATTTTTCTACTACACAGCAAAGCTCGTTATCTCGCTTGCTTCCGTTGCCTTCCTCGAGGACTGCTCGCTCGCCATTTTCTGATCAAGAATGCTGTACGTGTTGTGTTAATAGCTACATGATCGTGAACGAGGTGTACCGGGCACGCCGCAGTAACGCGAGGTAAGCATGCGAGATAGATAACTGATGTGTGACAGAAAGACACCCCAAATACGCCTTTTGTTAATGGAGCCACAACTTCCGGCGGCGAGGGTACTAAACTGACGTTGGCAAAAGAGCGAGATCGCAGCAACGGTGTAACAAAGGGTTGATTGCAGAAGACATCCTGCAAGCACGATGCTCTTACAACGGATTTTCAAAGGCACTGTCGGAAATGCGGCTAAACTATGCATTATTACGTCCGTCACCTTACATGCGCCGCCATTACCAATGGAGAACAACATATACGCGATGACGCCATTGTAACGTTACCGAAAGTGCATGGCCTTTTCTATGTTCGCCATTGCGCGAAACAACACTTCATCTCGTTCGCATCACCATATTTGCTACCATAAAATCATTCCAGAACTATGAAGAGGGTATACATGCTGAAGTTCGCGGGTTCGATTCCCGGCTGCGGCGGCTGCATTTTCGATGGAGGCGGAAATGTTGTAGGCCCGTGTACTCAGATTTGGGTGCACATTAAAGAACCCCAGGTGGTCAAAATTTCCGGAGCCCTCCACTACGGCGTCTCTCATAATCAAATGGTGGTTTTGGGACGTTAAACCCCACAAATCAATCAATACATGCTGAAGTAGCGGCACAGCTGAGGGACGACTCGTCAGGCTTCGACATGTGCACGTACGTTTGTACAGAAATCCATTAGCGAAAACTGGCGTGGCTATACATGAAACCTTTGAACATCATACGTCAAGCTGAGTGTGCACCTAGCTAGTTGTGTGCAGTGCATCACCTAATAAGCTCACCCCATCAGCGTCGCACCCTGTAACATATACATGTGCATTTGCCCTTGCATAGAACATTTTTTTTTTTTGCGCTCGCTCAGCACGGGACCGAGCAAATTTTTTTTTGTCGAGCCAATGCAGCGGCGGCAAGTTGCCTTCATTTCTACGAGCTATACGTACTTGTGGTTTCGCGCACAAGGGTTCGACAGTGGACAGCGTGGTCTGTACGCTTACATGAATAATCGTGACCATCGGATATTAGAGTTAGTTTGAATATTCGAAATTTTCAAATATGTGGTTATCAAATCAAATACGAATATTACAAATGCAATATTCGACAAATATTTTCACACACCTATTTGCAACCCATTAGGCATATATTTCAGTAAAGGCAATAGTAGATATAACAATGTAATAGTTATAGTAATCAAATAGCTTCAGATATACAACTTTAGTCTCGTTATAGCCATATTTAACTGTATTATTCTTACATTGGGTTGAGGCTGAAATCACAAAAGTTATCCAATGGGAACACATGCACTGTCTGCAGAATATTTAATGCGACAATGGTACTGGCTCAAAGAATGTCATTCCTTTGGCTAGTACCAAGTCATTAAGTGCAGAATATGACCGGAAAACCCTGTGATTTAACGTCCACCAAATGTCTGCTACTGAAGTGTACAAAAAGCACATGACATTTGTTGATGCTGTGCAGCTCAGCTTGCGTTATACAAGCGTTGTGAGAAATAACTGCAAATGATCAATATGGAATACAAAAACACCTAAAGGATTAGACAGAAAAAGAGTGCAATTATCGGCAATGCAGGATTGAATGGTAAAAAAAATAATACACATTATAGCAACAATCTGTTCTATTAAAGGGCCAATAAACCACGGTCCAAAATTTCTAATAGAAAGATAACTGAGCACTTGTACAATGTGAACATGCTGACCCAAAAACTGCGAATGAGTGCTTTACTTATTAAAGGACCCCTGGCAGTGAAAGTTTTCTTTGCGTCTTTTTACTGTACTTTGTAGCTTTGTTATCTGGTAATCCCAAAATCATATGATAAATGCTCTAATACACTGTATAATTAATGCTAGCATCATTAATTCAGAATGATTTCACATCAGTTCAATATGCCCGGCTTAATACCATAAGAAACTAACACCCCGCAGTGAGGGAGTGATTGAAACTTGACGCACTTAAGCTTCAGTGACACTTAACGTGTCGTTTTCAAATCGAGGGGACCCGCGGGCAGTGAAGACTGAAATGATGTGGGTGCTTTGAACATGTCTTCCTCAGTAGAAAAAAAAAAAAAAGAAGCATTCCTGGCAAAGCAACCAAAACCGCCTTGGAAGCAGCCCAACGACAGAGCAGGAGGGATGACGAACAATAATGCTCGTGGGGTGCCAGTGGAGGTATTGAGCAGACCTCGCAAATGTTTTTGGTGTCGCCGATACTCGCCTTACTCGTGAAATGTCACACGGAGCTCTGTCTAGTATGTCAAAAGAGAAGATGTTCCTGGTGCTGATAACTTAGATGAGCACTCATCCTTAATTTAAAACCAAATTGAATATCTTATAGGCAACGCTTATCGCTAATACACACAAACCTTATTATAACAAAGTTGCAGCTTACACAAAAATAAGTTTGTTACATCAGAAAATTCGTTATAAAGGCTTATTCCTAACACTACATCTACTGAAATACTATTCTTCATTTTCTTGATTATAACCAATATTTCATTAAATCCAGGTTCGTTATATAAAAGTTTGAGCATATAACAAAGAAAATTAAGAATAGTTTTGACATAAATACAGTGTTACAGAACTATGTTTATAACTAAATTTTAGATATAACAAAGTTATTTTTGTGGCAGATGTGACTTTGTTATAGTGAAGTTTGAGTGTATTTGGTCAGAAGTGTCCTCGCATGCAAGACTCTCAAATAACCCAAGCATCTCGAGTTTCCAAATTAGTGTCGGGGTCCTTCAAAGCAAGAAAAAAGTAAAGTAACTCACGTGAATTATTTCTAGGCTGCATAAATATTCTTGCTCCTTCACTTTTGCTGCATGGCACATTGACACAGGATTCACACAGGTGCCAATAGTGCAAGTTTAATTATTGTAGATTTAAGCAGTATTTCTGTCTGACATGCCATGCAAGAACACTGTGCTGTGCAGTGAAGGCAAAGCTTCAGAAAACTTCATACAGCCTTGTTGTTTTCCATTTACTTATTGATACTGCAGTCTCAAACAAAGACTATAGCAGGTGTGATAGAAAGAAGCATAGTATCCTAAAAAGACACATAGTGTACATATAGATATGCTGACACTGCTAAGGAGCTACGTCAACAACTTTGGCTATGTGGACTCCCACGAAGTCATCCAAGTGCACCAAAGTGGTCTGGTTCTGACACAGGTGCAAAAGGAAAGCCAGACTTTCATACAGGACTTAAAGGGCCAACCTTGCAGTCGAAAAATTTCTAATGGAGAAAACCTGAGCTTTTGTACAATGTGAACATGCTCCCGCAAGAGCTTTGCCAGCAAGTGCTGTATTAAAGAAGTTACAGAGTATAGAACGACCTGCATTGGCTGGTCTTGGTTTCTCGCTTGTTCTTCCCACCGTTCTCTCACAGCACAGAAGGGGTAGGCGTACCCTTCTGATGCGACAACGTCCACTTCATCATTGTAACATGTCAGAATTTATGCCATCTGTGCACAGTCAATGACTGAGCAAGGATTCCCCCATGTGCGCATGTGCCATAGCTGTGCGGGGAGGAAGCGTCTTGTGAGGAGTACAAGGCACTGGTGAGGTATGCACATTTCCCCTAGAGGTAAAGTAGCAAGACGCCTCTTCATCTTGGAGGCCTTCGTTCTGGCCACTTGCATCAAGTCTCAGGCTCAACAAAAAGGCAGATGGCTGCACAAGAAAATGAAAATGCGGACTGCGCCGCCAAAACTGCATCACCACAGGGCCAAAGCGCCGTTTCGTTGTTCAAAGAACCAATTGACAAGCCCAGTGGTATGTAACGTTGCCCATGGCCAAGATTTAATCACTGTGCATATGAGCAGGATTCGTCAAGCATAAGAAAAAGGCACGGGAATTGTTTTTCAAAATGGAGGCTCTGCACAGCACTGTAGTATTCACAAAATGTGATCACCGTGGTTTACTGTACGAAATAGCGAGCTTGTTTGGATGGTGGAAAAAAATGTCAGCCTGTTTACTAGCCTTTTTAACACAGATTATTTAGAAGGGGATTACAATGTTCCACTACACTAGGAAAAAGAAACTGCAGGCCTTTAAGGAGGACGTGGCAATAGGAACGATAATTTGGTCAAAATGTTTCTATTTTTCAACTCTTTCGTTACCATGCCTATTCAAATCGATCACCGCTGATCGGTGCTTTTGGATCATCAATTTTGTTATGGCAAATTTGTTTCTCATGCACCCAGCACTTTCTAGTAGTTAGTCCAGCCACTCAACTTTCAGAATTAATTTGAATTTGCCCATTTTGGCAACATAGTGATTTTCGACAGACCTTAGCACATACCAATGTACACGTATTGTTGGAAAAGTGCAATAGGCTGGCGAACTTGACAGAAGTGCATGCCCCTCATGATTATGCTACAGTAACATCGAAGTTCTGCAATGAAAAGAATCTTTGCAAGCCTAATATCTAATTAGCAGTGTCAGCCTTGCAATTTGACTATGTTTAGCAGTAATAATTGCCAGAAATTAATGCCAGATATTCAATAGAGAGCTGTTTCTAGGAGTCAGGGAAAATTTGTTCTATAAAAAATATTTCAGAAGATCCGCCGCACGTTTAAAGTGTCGAGGTGGCCTTCTCTGACAGTTTCCAGCTGCTTTGGGTTTGTGTCACGGACGACTATTTTTGGCGACACCGCGTCACGGCAATTAACGGGCGCCGTACTCCCCGACTGACCGTGAGAAACGGCGGCGCATGAAAGGGATCCGAGAAGTGCAAAATGGGGTGCTCTCCTTAGAACGTCGCCGCCGACAGTTAATCCTTTTGTAACTGTAGCGACGTCTGCAAGGTCGTAGAAGGCCGCGGTATACCCCGAACAAGGATTAGACTACGAGACACGCCGGCTGAGAGCCAAACGTTTGACCGTTCCCACGGGGAAAAGCGTGGGAAACGCTCTGGTGGCCAAGCCGTATGACAACAACCCGACAGGTTGTCACTCTCGCTAGTTGCGGGCCCTCTCCCAATTAAAAAGGGGTGGGGTCAAAATATTTTTGGGGCGGAGTTTCCCATCAATTAAACGCGCATGATTGGACCCAGGTAGAGGTCTCTTGTCCCCAAGGAAGACAGCGAGGAGACACGAGGGGGATTTAAGCGCAGGATTTTGCCCTGCTAGGCAGACTAGTCGCTGACCAAGATGGTGTAGAAACAGATCAACAAGCATCTCTTCTAGAAGTTTTTAGTGTGGCTCTGTATCGGCTGGCCACCTAAACTTAGCCGTTCGTCTAGTTGTAACGCGATATTAACGTCTGCAACGTAGACATCGGGACTTCGCCTCGAGTTAGCTCAACCTGCTCGAAGTCACCTGCAAGCACTAGCCTCCCGGAACCACCAGCGTTGCAACACCGCCGACATCGCAGTCGTGCCAGAACTCTCTTCGACTTCTCGCATCCGATCGTCGGGGACACAACGCTGCCGGTCATCACACGTATGCCTTCACCTGTTTATATCTTCGAACTTTCTCCTCCGTCGTTCTGTTGTGTTAGTTGTGTAGTTTGTAATAGTTCTCTCTCGTAAGCTGATTTAGTGTTTCTGTTGTATATTTCTTTAGTTGTATCAAGTGTCGATGTATTTTGTTAGTTGTATTAAAGTGTTGTATTAGATCCCGTGTGCTGCAATATCACTAGAGTAAAGTTGTTTTGTTTTCTCACGTCTCTGATCTCTTCACTGTCTCTGCTTGCGTACGGAACGAACCGACCTGCTGTCATTCCCGTCGCCGACTTCGCGCTGGCGACGCTAGAGTGGCAGCTTGTAACAAAACTGGCGTCCGCGAGACAGGACGTTCCGTACAAGAGTAAGACAGTGAGGGGTGAACGAGAACCGTGCGGACAGCGTGGTGATAAAGCCGCACAGTTGAAGCGGTTGCATCCTGCATATGATTGCGCTGTTTCTATAGTGGCATTATAGTGACAGTTGCAGTATGGAGTGTATGGATTTTGATAAGTGGATCACGCAAGGTAAACAGTTAGGCCTCGAGGGCGCCGAACTGAGACAATGGGTTAAGGAGCAGCAGGAACAGGCGCAGGCGTTAGCCAGAGAAGAGCGAGCATGGGCCCGGAAAGAAAGGGCGAAAGAACGAGAAGCGGCAAGGGAAGCCGGAGAACGGGAAGTGCAGTTACTGCAATTAAAGATTCGCCTCAGTGAGGGTAGCAGGGTGAGCCGATCCAGCAATGAGCACGGCGATGCCGGCGAGGAACTGTCAGTTGAGCGAGACACATGGTGTCAAGGGCTACTCACGGTTCTGCCTTGCGAGGCAAATGAAGCTGTTGCGCGACTCGGTCAGCAGAACGCGAACAACTACGAGGTAGTTAAGGCAGAGATGCTCCGGATGTTCGGAACTTCTGTCTGGACAAAAGAAGAGCAGCTCAGACAAGAGTCTGAAAGAGAGCGCGAAGCAGAAAGACAAGAGTCTGAAAGCAAGGCGCGTCGGAAAGCGTTGGACATTAAAGCGCGTCATGAAACGCCAGAACCAGAAATCGCGCTGGAAAAGGGCCCGCATATTCTCGAATGCATCCATATAAATGATGTAGAGAACGAGGCCTTGGCCAGTCTCGAGGTAGAGACAGTATCAAAAAACGGTCCTAGCGAGGATGAGGTGTGTGCCAGCAGCCCTAATGGACTCAGTAAGAAGCTGGAAACCATCCTCATGCCTCGAGAGGACGTCTCGAGATCGTCACATGCAGATAGAGTTAGCACAGTGGCTAAACACAGCGAGAACGCGACGCTTCAGGAGTGCAGCGATGCCATCGGAGAGGGCCCAGTTAATGGTTTCATCAGCATTAACAAAGATAATTTGGCCCGGCAGTCCGTCGTGACACCGAGTTCAAAATGTTTGAGCGTGGGGCAAAATGTAGCACAAGCTCCAACGAGCTTCCCAACCACTCAGTTCCCGACGCGACATGATGATGGCATTGAGAGAAAGGGGGCAAGCAAACATCGGAGGAAAAGGAAGAAGCGGAGGCGTTCGGCACTTTGTGAGCCTAGGGCAGGTCCCACTCCTTCCCAACAAAGACGACAGGCTAGGCCATGCATCCGTTTCAAGAAACGTCAATGGTGGCGTTCATGGAGACACAAGCGGCGAGCCAGGTGTAGAGGGGGAAAAGGAGGTGCGTCCGAACGAAAGCCTCCCGAACGAAAGGCGCGGTTCATTTCGACGACTTCAGGAAGGCGGCCTTGGCCGAAGGTTCAAAGTCGAAAAGGCACAACGGCTAAGTACTGCGTGGGGGCGACCACAAAGACACAATTATTCAGGCTTCCCCCCTGTTTCTGGCGTCCCTTGCACATTCCTGAGGGGAGCCGACCGAAATGCAGAATGAGGCGTGACAGCAGGACACAGTCTGGCGTTCGTGCTTTTTGTAGCCTCTGGCGTACTCGAAAGCCACCGGGAACGCGACCCCATCGTGTGCGATTCAAGCGAATCTAATTGATTAAGATTGGCGTGACACGGTACAGTTGTCGTTGCGCGCATTGAGAATTGAGAGTCATTGGGGCATGGTTTTAGCATAAACCAGTGCAAGTGTTGTTGGTTTTCTTTGAAGACGATTGATCAAGAGATCATATAAGCAAAACAGTAAACTTTTCTCAGGTTGAGTGAACGAAGAGTATTTTGGCCACTGCGTAGGCCAAAGTTTCAGGAAAGCTGGATAGCTTAGTGTTTCAGTAGTAGACAAATAATTGGGGCCGTAAACAAAGACAGACCACCAGCCTCTGAGTAATATCTAACGGGCGAAACAGCTGAACGCTCGAGTACTTCAATGGAGTTTACTACTCCAAGAGTACCGGTTCACCATTACACATATTAAGGGTACCGAAAACGTGGGAGCCGATTACTTGAGCCGGATATAGTTCTTGAGGTCTATGAGCATGTTGTTTTTTTTTTCCTTTCGTCGGTTGTTTTCTGTTTGTATGTACGTATTTCATTGTATAAGAAGTGTATTTTGAGTTATTTTCTTGTTGCTTGGTGCATTGGTTGTTTTTACTTGCTGTAATGCACATTGAAGGATTGCACTACAGTAGAGGAGCGCACCTGTTCCGTTTTGTTTCGTAGTATACATTCGTGCAGTGTATTCTGTATTGATGGCTGCCGTACACGGCTATTTCCTCTTCTTGTTTGTATGGCGCATTGATATTGTTGCGTGTAAATGAAGCTGGTACTCTAACAATTGTTTGTTTTTCATTTTGTTGTTACTTTGATGCACTCTGCCTATGTATGTTGTGTATGAGAGGGACAGTCCTCATGCCTCCCTTGTTGGTGGTGTTTTGTTCCTTGTTGTCGAAAAAATTCCCCTCCGTGTGAACAAATGTTATGAATAACATTCTGAAAGTGGGGGGCAATGTCACGGACGGCTATTTTTGGCGACACCGCGTCACGGCAATTAACGGGCGCCGTACTCCCCGACTGACCGTGAGAAACGGCGGCGCATGAAAGGGATCCGAGAAGTGCAAAATGGGGTGCTCTCCTTAGAACGTCGCCGCCGACAGTTAATCCTTTTGTAACTGTAGCGACGTCTGCAAGGTCGTAGAAGGCCGCGGTATACCCCGAACAAGGATTAGACTACGAGACACGCCGGCTGAGAGCCAAACGTTTGACCGTTCCCACGGGGAAAAGCGTGGGAAACGCTCTGGTGGCCAAGCCGTATGACAACAACCCGACAGGTTTGTCACTCTCGCTAGTTGCGGGCCCTCTCCCAATTAAAAAGGGGTGGGGTCAAAATATTTTTGGGGCGGAGTTTCCCATCAATTAAACGCGCATGATTGGACCCAGGTAGAGGTCTCTTGTCCCCAAGGAAGACAGCGAGGAGACACGAGGGGGATTTAAGCGCAGGATTTTGCCCTGCTAGGCAGACTAGTCGCTGACCAAGATGGTGTAGAAACAGATCAACAAGCATCTCTTCTAGAAGTTTTTAGTGTGGCTCTGTATCGGCTGGCCACCTAAACTTAGCCGTTCGTCTAGTTGTGACGCGATATTAACGTCTGCAACGTAGACATCGGGACTTCGCCTCGAGTTAGCTCAACCTGCTCGAAGTCACCTGCAAGCACTAGCCTCCCGGAACCACCAGCGTTGCAACACCGCCGACATCGCAGTCGTGCCAGAACTCTCTTCGACTTCTCGCATCCGATCGTCGGGGACACAACGCTGCCGGTCATCACACGTATGCCTTCACCTGTTTATATCTTCGAACTTTCTCCTCCGTCGTTCTGTTGTGTTAGTTGTGTAGTTTGTAATAGTTCTCTCTCGTAAGCTGATTTAGTGTTTCTGTTGTATATTTCTTTAGTTGTATCAAGTGTCGATGTATTTTGTTAGTTGTATTGAAGTGTTGTATTAGATCCCGTGTGCTGCAATATCACTAGAGTAAAGTTGTTTTGTTTTCTCACGTCTCTGATCTCTTCACTGTCTCTGCTTGCGTACGGAACGAACCGACCTGCTGTCATTCCCGTCGCCGACTTCGCGCTGGCGACGCTAGAGTAGCAGCTTGTAACAGTTTGCTTGCATTGATATATCAGACACAGGGTTGCATCTAGTGTAGTCACTCTTATGACGTCGTCGTCACGCGCGTATGGGTGCGCACCTGCACTGCAAAAAACACACGCCGCTCAAAACCGTGTTGCAACCGCACCTGAATTGAGTGAGGACGAGGTTAGAGTACAGGGGAGACAACACCTCAGCTTTATGGTGATGATGTTTTGCATCAGCCTGAGACATTCGCAGCTGTTCATGGGTTTGTTTTCCGCAGCTGTTCATGGGTTTGTTTTGATTACGACCTCAAGTTGTCATCTCTGCCGCAAGTGTGTTGCTGACGACCTTTGTGCATAATCTTATAGCTACTATAGTTACGTGTGAGGTCCAAACGTCACTGGGGCACGGTGTGCTGGCGCCGGCCGCATAGACAAGAAGGCCACCAGAGCACATCATGGCGCTTACTATGGAGCAACACGAAACCTTTCAGAACTGCGCGCGATATTTTTTTTTAAATATAATGTGCAATATGAAGTGCAGAAAATGCAAATAAATATGCTTAGATGCATATATTAAAATGCCAATCTATACAGACTGAGGTGGCTCATAGATAGAGGTGACACTAGACGAAATAGTGAAGTTCATTAGACATCTGTTATACAGGGATTATTCACATCACTGGCATAAATCCTATATTGGAATATCTGCAGTCTCTTGATTGATAGATTGATATGTGAGGTTTAATGACCCAAAACCACCATATGATTATGAGAGACGCCGTAGTGGAGGGCTCCGGAAATATAGACCACCTGGGGTTTTTTAACGTGCACCCAAATCTGAGCACACAGGCTTACAACATTTCCGCCTCCATCGGAACTGCAGCCACCGCAGCCGGGATTCGATCACGCAACCTGCGGGTCAGCAGCCAAGTACCTTAGCCACTAGACCCCCACGGCGGGGCAACCTCTGCAGTCTCATATTACACGACAACAAAAATTTACTAAGGAAAGTGTACGAGTACACTTGCGTCTCACGAAAAACCATGCAATGCTTCACCACATGGCACAAGCAACAAAGCAGCACCACAGTTCTGATTTTATTAGTCTATGTAAAGAGAAACATTTTGTACAACATTCATTATTTTTTATAATGTTCCTGGGTCATTCATTCACAAAATGTACATTCTGAATTTTCTTTGTTATGAATATTTTTGCATATATAGTGTTTTTTATTCCGCTGTTTACCAGCTGGTGACCTAAAATTATACACTTTTCACATTTTTCTTCATACTAAAATATTTTTGTTGTTCTACAACATATATTTTTGCAAAGTGCATTTCATTGTGCAAAGTTTAGTATGCTGCAATGCGTGCTGGAGTACTTTTTAAACCGGCAAAAACGATCTTCCCGAGACATATGAACTATTTTCGCATGGTAACGAAAGAGTTAATTTTTTTTCTGCAATCCTGAGACCAAGTTTTATATCATGGTAACATATTAGACCAAAATAAGTGGTAGAAGTTGACAAAAAGCATTTTACTGGTGAGCTGTCGTCAAAAGCTATGACAAAATTGGGCTTTCGAAATGCAAATCTACACGTAGTGCCACGATATTGGCATCATTGTAAAGATGACACATCGGAGATCTAACTAAATAGCTACAAAAGTGCATCTCTCCAATGAAAAATAAAGCCAGTTCCCTACCGAGTTTTCTTTTGTTAGCTAATAGCTCCAATTTCCTTGAGCTCCATTTTCTCAGCTTTCATTTTTTGAACAGTTGCTGTCAGTTATCCCTGCGACAACAAACGAAGATATAGCCATTCTGCTTTCTGCATTTAGATCCTGAGACAATGATGAGTGCCGTAATGCTGCCCATAATAGCGTGCACGTCATACAGATTTCTGTAATTGACTTTTTGTAAACGTTGTTATAAGACAATGCCCAAAACATTTCAAAAATTTTCTTGGGAGCTTACTTGAAGATTAAAAAATAAACCAATAGCATTACAGCACAAAATAGGCCCTTGTGAATATTCTTATGTAAACAAAAATTCTGACAAACTCGGGTCTAATTAATTAATTAATTAATCTTGGGATTTCAATGAGAGTCTATCAAGTGTTGTAACCCAAAAACTGCATTAGACACCTCAAAACTGATTTCAGTTATGATATCAGCACAACAAGTGACAGCTGCATGCGAAATTTCATCACTTTATCTCTGTAAATAACAAAAATAGTTTTCATTACAACGTCCCCAGTTAACACTTCCAAGGGCTGTAGGTGATGAGACTAATTTCACAAGCAATCGTTCTTGCTGTAGGGGCTTAAAATATATTCTCATAAATTTTGTATTAACATTCAAACAATGTTTAATAAAGTATCCAAATTCAATGAACAAAATTTAAGCCATTATTTGTCGTTACTATCAATATTCTGAAGTCACGTAACACTCATTGGGGTAGTTGTGGCACATATAATGTGTCCACTGCACTGTGTGGTTTCTGTATGGCTTTGTGCAAATGTTAATAAGAATCACATCACGGCAACAAACTAAAACATGCTCATACATAGACCATATGTGATGTCACTGTATCAATAACATCAAGGTGGAGCTGTTCTTTTTTTATATTGAATAAAACAATTTTACACACTATTCCAATATATGTACTACAGTATTTACTCGCGTAATCCTCGCACTCGCACAATTCTCGCACCCCCCACATCGCCCAACAAAAATACGATTTCTTTTTTTCCTCGAGTAATTATCACACCCCCGAAAACTGCTGCAATAATGTCGTCTGCTCTTTCCAGCCACTGATGATGATAGCGCACGTCATCTGGCGCCATCTCTTAAGCATGAAGCGTACAATTGCACCGAGATTCCATTCAACTCAAGCCAAGCCGAAGGGGCCAGTGCGCGTTGCGGCGTGTTTTGTATGTTGCGTCGCTAACCTTGTCAAGTTATGAGGTGATACTGAAGCTGTACGGCTGCTTTCAAGTTGCAAGTGATAGATAATGCACTAAAGAACGGCAACAGGGCCGCCAGTAGGCCCTTCGGAGTCTACAAGTTTTGTGTTCGCTACTGGTGATGGCTGCCGAAAGCCACCAAGACGCGTTGGGCCTGCTGAGTGCCTAAAACTGGGATTGATGGTAAACTTTATTTCTTAAGAAGAAAACTGCGGACAATTCTGTTAAATAGCCATCAGCCCAATACTGACGTCCCACGCTTACCTTTTGAGGGCTCCTGTTGAGCGACGAATGCTACCGCTACGTCCGCAAGCTTTGCGTATGGTATTCTAATTCTCGACTATTTGCTTCCACTTTTTGTGTCTCAATTCAATCTTGTCTTGTGTTGAACCTCTGCTTTTATTGTTGAGGTAAGCTTTAATTAGTACTTCTTAAAGCTTGCTGTTAGTTGTTGATGTGAGAATCCCGATTTGCGGCCACTTCGTTTTCTTTTTCGCTCTGTACGTTTTCGTAGAAAGTTTTCCCCGCGTAATTCTCGCACCCCCCAACTTTTCATCGGTTTTCCGGCAAAAAAAGTGCTAGGATTATGCGAGTAAATCCGGTAATATCAATGAATTTCAAATTGGTCTGACTAAAATCAAATATGAGATAATGCTGGGAAATATTCTCACAGAGCTCTTAGTGATATTTAACTTCTTATACTTTGTTGTTTCAATGACTAAATTCAGCAATGACAAAAAAATGTGGCTTATGCACTCTGGTATGATATCACAGTGAGGAATATTGCACACTGCTTCGAACGACAGTCACACATGTAGAGCAGCAAAATGCAGCACACTTTTTGATTTACAAATCTCATTAATAAAGAATGTTTTGTTTCAAAATACAGTAAAACCTTGTTAATTTGAAGTCACTGAGACTGTGAGAAATCTTCAAAATAAATGGGTTTTTGAATTAACAGAACATACAAAAAGTGGGATGCAAAAACTTGAAATCATTAAAAGTAATCAGGGCTGGTCGTTTGCTGTGCCGACTAGTGTGCAGCTCCAAGGGTTATGTTTTCCAGCAATATGAGGTCACAATTTCACCGCAAACAATTGAAAATGCCAAATTTCACTGCTACCACCGCAAAAAAAAAACAAAAAAAAAAAACAAAACGCCATGATCAATTGTAATGTATGCCTGCAAAAAACAAGACATCTTCACTGCAATACAGTAGTGACACACGGGCATCCTGTCACCTGCTCTTCACTGCGTCAGTGCGTCATGATGCGACCATTCGCCCATTTTAGTACAATAAACAATTCAATAATAAAGAGTGTGATGAAATTTGCGATGTGTCTTGGCTGGAAAACATGATCATTAGAGCTTTCGAACAGAGTTTTCGAAGTAGGCATTGCAGGCATGAACTCCGCCAGCAGTGTAAGTGCAAAAATTGCTGGGGCAACTGGCACTCGGAGGTTCGTATACATTGCAAGTTCCACCAAACTTAATTTCTTTATATTCTCTGAAAGAGTGGGTAAATCATGACGCGCGAACGTTGTGAGAAGCATGCAACATGCTGCCCGCGCGTCACTACTGTGTTGCAGTGAAGCACGTCTTGTTTCCCGCGGGAACACATTTTAGTTGATCACGCGACCTTTTTTTTATATACAATTTTATTTTTCGAGCTAAAATATCAAGGCTGGCGTGCTTCAGCTGCCACTCATTAGTATTGCTACAGTATATTTTGCCTAGTGGCTCTTAAGGGCTGTCGTTCCGGCGGTTTTACAGCAAAATCGAGATCGGGAATGGGCACACTGCACCCAAAGTTTGCAAACTAACCGAACTGGTGCTGACCGCTGCTTCAAATTATTCGCTCAAACTTAAATTGGAGAATATGGGACTATGGAAATGCTTAGACTTGAGTGGAATTTCAAAATAACCGAGTTCAATTTAACGAGGTTTTACTGTATTATGCTTCTAAAAAGGCCCTAATGGATTGAAAGCAATATCAGGACTTTCAGTGTAACGACTGGCATGTGCAATTTTTTTAGATTATTGAGTCGTGCTGCTGCAAAACTGGCTACTAAAGGTAAGGCTAGATTTGATGCGAATGTTTGAGTCAAAATTACACCAATACTACTTGAACTCAATGTGGTTGATATAAAGATATGTGCATTAACCCCTAAATTGCCCATTTCAATTGACGAGTACAGACACAGCCAACTTCAGAAACGAAAATGCATTTCATAATGATGACTAGTGCCAAGTGCCCACCCACCTCTGTTTCAATGAGGTCTTCTATTGTCAACGTGTCTTCTGCCTTAGCCTCATCAATGTTTTTCTTATTCTTCTTCAACACAAATCCAGGGGGCACGGCATGGCGGTAGTGGCACTTCTGTCCACCATTCGGACATTCCCAGAACCACCCGTACTTGTTCTGCTCCAGAGCATCCAAAAAGTGCTTGCAAATCTGCAATATAGGATATCAAATATCAATGCTGTAGCAGGTTGCACAGTGTTTGTACACCTGTTAGTACAAACCAGGCTGTTATTTAGTTCATCTGACACCTTACCTATGCACAAGTCTATACCGAATTAGAGGCCTCTATATGTAAAGTGTCAGACATGATAACCACATGCAGCGCTAGGCCCGACTCTTTTGACCTTTTATAGCCTTCAAAAATTAACATTTTTGAACATCAATCGACAAGCAACAAGAACACACAGAACACAAACATAATGTTTAACTAAACAAGCTGGAAATGACTAACAACAAAGACAACAACAACATAAAAAAACATGCAAAGGCTAAGGGTGGGTTCAAAGATGGGAGGCACTTTAGATTATGACAGCCCAACAATGCTGAAATTTCAATGACGCAATTTGCTCCCTTTTGCATTTGATGCAAAGAAGCTGATCGCGACAGAGAAATTCAGTCAAACTCAACTGCAATCGAATGTTCTCTGCATGACTGATCATAAATAGCCACTAACTATACTTGTGAAGAAAAAGAAGTTTATCATCAATAGACAGCATAAAGTACATGTATCTATCTCAACTGAATAACCACAGGGACCTCAACGAAAATAAAATGTCAAGACTAAAAGCGAGCTGAGGGCAACTCGAGGATACATCCAAGTACTATTAATATCTGCATTCTGGAATACAAACCTCAGGGCCTAACATGAATGGTAACATAAAACTGGGATAATAAAAAACTAGGGGTCACACAATGTAAATGCTATGAAAAGAAAGACTGACACACTGATTTGTTACCAAAATATATAAAGGTAGTAGAATTGATTACAAATAAAATGTCAGAAGGCACATTTTACTTGTTGCTCACATTTTATTTGAGATTGAAAGAAAGCATTGAAACTCTGCTGGCCTAACAAAACAGATGCCAGAGAAGGCAGGAGCAATCGAAAGTCAAGTAGGTATATTGACAAAGCCAAGAAATTTTCTGTATGTTGATTCAGATTACGCCAAAGATTTCTTCTAGTTAGGATCCGTGCAATGACCTAGTGATGACACAATTTTACAGATACCCCTCAATTAAATGTAACAATTTCAACACTATGATGAACTGCTATTTCCAATATTCAAATATCATACAAAAGGTTGCAGTAGTTCATATAGAGCAGGTCACAAACAAATTACTTAAAAAAATACTTGCTAAAATACTGTACAAAAAAAAGAAGACAGACCAAAATAGTGTGAAACAGACAGTATGAACACTATCTCGTTAGATGACGTCGTTTTCGGTGGTTTCCCGACGCTACCTAGCTTAAACTAACATAACTCAACCTAACCTAACCTTCGCACTTCTAGCGTTAGAAAACGTTTTACTCGCTTTTACAATGCTTTCTGCAACATTACGACTCTTTCATGCGCTTTCACATTAGATATCGCAGTTTCCGACTTGTAATGGTGAAAAACACTGCATCTCATTAGCTGACATTGTTTAATGCGGTTTTATGACGCTTCATAACTTAACCTAACCTAACCTTCACACTTGTATCTACAAAACGCTCGGTAACACTGTTTCGTTCCCATTTACGATATTTGCATGACCTCACAGTTTTTCACCAACTTAGTACAGTACAGAACGCTGTATCTCGCTAAATGACATCGTTCTTTAAGGTTTCACTATGCTTGCATGCGCTTTCACGAGAATATCACAATATAGTTGTTTCGCACTTGTAACGGTACAAGACGCAGTATCTGGCTAGTTCACGCCGTTTTGTGTGCTATATTTCACATATCGCAGTTTCCTACTCGCAACAAAACAAAGCTATCTCGTTAGATGACGTCGTTTTCGGTGGTTTCACGATGCTACCTAGCTTAAACTAACATAACTCAACCTAACCTAACCTTCGCACTTATAGCGTTAGACTTTAACATAAACACCTTATAAATTTTAGTGCTGAGGTGCACCATGAGTAAGAATGTTTAATTATAGTTTAAATAACTGACACAAAGACACAATGCAATTGGGAAGATTAATAATTGTTGCCATTTAAGGTACCTTCAAGGGGAGAGAGAAGAAAAGCACTTACAAGGACTAATGAGGCTCACCCATTTCAAGGCATCTCATCTCAAAAATTATGGCAACAGAGAGAAAGCGGAAGTCCTTTATATCATTACATTTCCTAAAGAGTCTACCAAGTCATTTTTCTGCCAATACTACACTGCACACTAATGCAGTTTACGAATTCGGTGGATATCTTCAATGTTGTTTTAGCCGGACGATTCCTAGTAAATGGACATGGCTTCATCACTAGCTCACCAAAACCCTGCTATAACAAGGTGAATAATGAAGATAATTATAAAGTTTCATCAATTTAAGCTGACTGCGGGCTTATCAATATATCCCCAATGCCCAGTGCATCAAAAATGCGATTGCAAAGTAATAATTGATTTGTGGGGTTTAACGTCCCAAAACCACTATTTGATTATGAGAGACGCCGTAGTGGAGGGCTCCGGAAATTTAGACCACCTGGGGTTCTTTAACGTGCACCCAAATCTGAGCACACGGGCCTACAACATTTCCGCCTCCATCGGAAATGCAGCCGCCGCAGCCGGGATTCGAACCCACGACCTGCGGGTCAGCAGCCGAGTACCTTAGCCACTAGACCACCACGGCGGGGCAAGCGATTCCAAAGTAAGCCCTCCTTTTTTTTCTATTTTTTTTTAAGTCCACAACACAGTCTTTAGAGATGGCAGTCCGCTCTTATGCAAACCCCTAGTTATAGAGAAACAGCGGCTTTTATAATTTAGTTTGCACATACATACAATGTCTGTTTTTGGCATCCGCCTTTCAGCTTCTCCATGCTTCTTTTCTACAACTTCTGCAAGCTTGGCTTCATCCCAGTTGTCCATGGTGTCTGAAATGCATATCAAGGTATTCAAAAGTAGCCTTAAAAATTTTCAATGAACAAGCTGAGGTTGTATGCAAGGGCCTGTAAGATTAACAAACCTCCTTACGAGTCAATAACATTTTACTTCTGCATGAAGTCTGTACACGACCAAGTGCAACAGATTTGATTACAACTGCTGTTAACAGCTGTACAGGTTAGTTCATTCAGTACCCAACATTCAGTACCCAACTTGTTGTTTCCTCTCTAAGACATCCTACATGTTGCTCTTTAGTTCGGTAGTATGAACACCACTATGTGCTGCCTACAAGAGCCTGATTATTTGTGCATGAATAGGACAGTGAGGGTTTAGTACAATGTGACAAATAAAAATACTAGAAATACCAATAATTTTGAAAAAAAATTCTACATTACTTGAAAAGTCAGTATATCTAAGTTCAATATATCACAAGAGGAAGGATTCATACCAAAAACTACACTTAGCAATGGCGCAACTTCAAAGAGCTAACAGACCATACTTGTAGATGGATTAGACGAAGCGATGCCGAGTTACTTCGCATCGCTATGTCTGATCCATCCACCATGGAAAGAGCTCTTGTTTGTTACCACATGCTTTCAGCAGCCTTACACCTTCAATATATGACAGCTGCATGAAGATATGGCTAAAACTGACACAGTGCTGATCATCACAAATTTAGATACAATCATCACAGAGTATGCATATGACTATTGGATACACTTCTTCGATACACTGCCTGTGTACTCTCAGAGCACTATCAATCGGTGCACCGCACAGAGACACAGTTTCTGTGGTTTCCAAATAACTGTAGCATGAGTTGCCCCTACATGAAACATAGCACATATTACGGAGAAGCTAATACATATTCGTGTACACAGTCCATTCTCAGACAGATCTAAGTAAAGCACAGCTTATTTATTTTTTATATTTATTTTTACATTATTTTTTTTCAGTTTTATGACGAAAACACCGCCAATACGACATCTAACACACGTCAATTTACAAAAGGCTACTCGAAATATATCACTTCGAATTGATGCTGCCATGGGCACTGAAATGATACTACCGAGCATGAGAAGCCATAAACGCACTAGCGAAGAAAAAAATAGGATATTGTGACGTGTATAATGATGATGTTGTTGTTGTTATTTCTTCCCCCTCAGCAGAGTAAAACTGCCTCTTCAAGAAATTGAAGAATTGCACAAAAGTTAGAAAAGATACAATTCTGACTGCTACATAACACCACCTCCGAAACTTTAACTTACAAATTTGATAAGACAAAAAAACAGCGGGCAATGGCTGAACATACCTTGGTCTCTGACATCAGTATAGATGTCTCTCTTTTCTGCTTTCCTCTCAATAGCAAGGTCATGAGAAAATTTGCATTTATCACCTTTCCCACAAGTTCCTTGCTTAAAAAATGCACACAGCACAGACTTTGGATCAGCGCCTGTAAATAGAATGGTCATGGCAAGAGAATTTACTTCAAATAAACTATAGCAACAAGACGAGTCAAGTAATGAACATTTACTCAATGGAGTTAGTATATAATAATGTCCAGATATTATCAGTACTCTACGTTATTTCCTTTCATTTCAAATTTATACATGTGCATCTTCTGTCAACTTGATAAATTATGCAAGCCCCAAGCATCAATTCACTCTTAGTTTTGCGTGTCCAGAAATGCTTCTAGAACAACAGTGCAACAAAACTGTAAGCATGCCACTTCTCACTTGATCATATCTGAGCCGTTGGGAAATCAGCTCTAAAACGCACAATTTATAAGCCACTTTTGCTGTATAGGAAGCTCTTGAAGTGCACACCATAAGGATGTCATATTCTGGAGAACAAATTTTGGCCAAAAAAAAAGCATACCTTTCTCTACCTTTTGAACAGGCCTGAAAAGCAGCTGGTTCAAGTCTTCTGCTTCTGCTTTCTTCTTCTCAGTTTTTGCTTGTGCTTCCACCTACAGAAAGTAAAGTCTTGAATATACCTGCCCTAATAATTTCACCTGTCCAGACATAGAAATCACTGCAGAAGACATGTTAATGCTTTTGCCTCAATATCTACTAATATTTTATTCAGACGAGACCTAACACTATGACTAGATGTTTCTGTGCAATTCTAATGGTTACTTCATATGCCCATAGAAAACTGACTAATTCCAATGTCCCAAAGCTGCACTCAGTCTATAAGAGTTGTGGTGGATGACCAGCCAGTTGGAAGTTTTCCAGCAATGTTAGGTAGCTATCTATGTTTTTTTTCTTTGTTCACAATAATGTGACCACCATGGTTGGGAATCGAAAATTGCAATTCAGCATCACTTCCAGCTTGCCTAGCTGTGTAGCACTCTACTATATCTAATTCTTCAGGAAACATACGTTCAGTTCATCTGTTTCAACCTAAAAAAACCAAATTGCACACTGGCGAGCAAGGAATCTAAAATGAAATGACACAAAAAAATTTTATCACTCCCTTTATCAGAAGCCTTTCCTTATTAGAAAATGCCAACTGAACAAGACAAATAAAACTTCAGAATTCAACATGCCAAACTCGGTCGCTCCAGTGTGTGGCAAATTTAGCCCCTGGTCTGCAGTATGAATGCACAAACTTGAGCAATAAAGAAACTAAAAATATCCAAAATAAATTAAATGCATTGCAAAGCCAGAATGTACAGCACTGTTGCTACAATACCTTTTTCACAGGCTGATTGCCAAACTTCACTTGGTGCTGAACTTGCTGGATAAATTTCTGCGTTTTTGCTCCCTTCTTGTTTTTGAGGCCGAATGTTTTGTCCTGCAAGAGAGAAGCAAGAGCATGATGTGTGCGATGTGACACTCTCTTTATCAGGCATAAATTTTTTGCTAAAAACTAGTTGCTTCTATGGGCAAAAAATGAAATCTCCCCCACTCACACCAAGCAGTGAAGAAAAAAGTGTGTGCTGCCGTTTTTCAAGTAAAGTAAAAAAGACAATGGAAGCATGAATAAACTGAAAATGCTGCTATGAAAGCTGCCACGAAAAGATGAAAGGTCTAATTGACAACAAAATTCTTCCCTACATAGGGAGAGCTTAACCATGCATGCAATGAGCTGTTATGCTTCCTTTTGACAGTTCATATCTTTACATACTTTCCACTCACGTCATAAATGTGACGTTATGAAACTTTTCTTTATAGTACCCCTGCCAGAGAAACCCTGCAAGGAACAGCTTGTATAACACTACAGTCCTATACTTCTAATTCTAAGCACCACTAATGCCAAAAAATCACATAAAGTGGCTCAGAGCAGTAAACAGTCTATATAAAATCAACAGACGTGAATACAGAAAGAATAAGTTATGACATATATAAGCATCAGAGAGTGCATGAAAGATTACAGTTGCAAATTAGAACAAATGAGTACAACAGCAGATAGGTGTTAAAGGGAAACTAAAGTGAAACAATGACTTGGTCTTGACTGATATACTGTATTCTGAGAACTCAACTTTCACTCTCATAAGTTCATTGTTAGCGGAGAAAATCAAAGTTGAAGTTTCCTTTTTAAATTTCACACCAAAATCTCTGTGCTTGAGCTAACAAATTTCAAAATGTGTGTTTCACATTTTCACGACATGGACTCAATGAAATTTTCTGAAACTTCGTATATCAGATCTATGGCACCCACAGATAACAATGTACTTAATTTTTACAGATTAGAAACTACATAGGACCCAGTAGAATCCTTGAAAATCTATGACGTCACAATATTTGGTGCGAGAATATCAAAGTGGCATCTCCACCTGCATTTTCTCTTTGCGCGTTTTTCTGCTTACCAAGTGTCGCCTCACAGTAAGAATGGTGTTTTCGGGACTGTGAAATTTCACTTTACTGATACGCGAAAAATAATTCTTCTCTTTAGTGTCCCTTTAACATGGCTTGAAGACAGCCCACATTTTACAACTGAAATGTCAAAACCAGCAGAAAAGACAGATTTATTTCCCCACACACCTTGTCATTGCTGGTAGCAACATATGAGAGTACATCTTCTTTAAAGGGGTACTGACAATGATTTTCAAAGCTGAGTTAACCCCACCATGCTGTATACATAAATGATCCAAAGCAGGTGTGAAGTTCATTAAATGCTGACATTTAATATAGACATTAAAGTCAATTTTCACATGGCTCACCTCCTGACAACAGCATTAAGTACAGTACCAATTCTGAGGACTTTATGCACCGTTATTACTAGTTGTGATGAAGTCAAGTAATAAAACATACAAAATGGCCATGTGCACTTAGCCAATAGAGACACAGGGAGGAGTGGCCACAGAAATGTCACAACATCTTGTGCAAGCATATGACGATAAGCATGTCACAGTAAGCGCATACCCTGTCATGATGCCAGAGTACAGTTGGAACCAAAAGTAACTATTAAAAACATGTTGTAATTAATTTTTCAGGGTGCACATGATGTCACGACACACAACATGACAGCTTAGATGTTGTCGAGACAGTAAATAAACCTTTTTGATTGTGATAACGATGTCACTGAAGTATTATTGGGCCTCTGTGCATAAATGACAAAAGAATCAGCATGTGATGTGCTGATAACACTACGTGACATCAAAAAGTTCATGTCCCACCATGTTGGTGCTCTAACATGGCTGTTTCAATGGTGCCACTGCAAGCCAGCTAGGCTCTTGGCACCTTTGGCTTTTCATTTGACAAAGAAAAATTTCTCACGTCAGTACTCCTTTAGGGGCACACCATTACTTGTATTATATAACTATTGGTGTGTGTATGACATCACAACAAAATAAAAGCTAGTAAGTTACTTGCACCAAGCATTGCTTCAAAGTGCCAGCTAAACAGCAAATGAAGTGTGATAGTTGGAATGCTAACTAAGGGCACAGAGATATCTCTAAAATTAGTTTTTTCAGGTCAGTCTCTGTGCATAAATGACAAAGGAATCAGCATGTGATGTGCTGATAACACTACGTGACATCAAAAAGTTCATGTCCCACCATGTTGGTGCTCTAACATGGCCGTTTCAATGGTGCCACTGCAAGCCAGCTAGGCTCTTGGCGCCTTTGGCTTTTCATTTGACAAAGAAAAATTTCTCATGTCAGTACTCCTTTAAGGGCACACCATTATTTGTATTACATAACTATTGGTGTGTGTATGACATCACAACAAAATAAAAGCTAGTAAGTTACTTGCACCAAGCATTGCTTCAATGTGCCAGCTAAACAGCAAATGAAGTGTGATAGTTGGAATGCTAACTATCAGAGATATCAGGGCACAGAGATATCTCTAAAATTAGTTTTTTCAGGTCAGTCTAGCCTGCTGTACCAAAACTAAGTTGGTAGGCAGTATCGCTTAAAAATTAAACCGTGCCCGGTACCACCAACTACTGTTTGTAAGTTTTATATAGATATGTGAATTTCAATCATATAGATATGTAAGTTTTAATTATATGGATATGTAAGTATTAATTATTTACTGTTAGGAGGCAAAATTTTATAAAAAATATTTAGGCAGCAGCTATGAGTGCAATCTTTGTTCTCGACCGTGAACCAGTCCCAGTGAACCCTACGTCACCGGTGAATGACAACATAAAACGTCGCATAAAGTGCCACACACTCTAAGCTTCCGTCTGCGAGTTCAAGCATGGTCACAGATTGTAGTTATGCCAAGTACAGCGGAAACTTAACTGTATTCTGGCTACAAAAAAAAAACAACAGAAAAACGAAAGCAGTTGCGCGCCTCGACTGTCTAAATATACGGATTGCTTAAATTCACATACTTATTTGTATTTCTAAAATTAGGCCAATCTTACTAACTTGTTGCCTCGCTGTAGATCGTAAACGGATGCTAAACTTATTAGAGCAGTTTTCGAACGCTGCGAACATTTAAGACTAGAAGCAGCGATTCAGTCAGCAAATAAAACATCAGACCTTAGGGCAATATTCTAAAAGCCCACTTTTATAAAATATACCATCGCGCAATATTTTTCTTAGGGATCACACGTAACGTCACGGGCTGATGAAAAAAAAAAAAAATGAAGAGGCAGGTTTTTCTCCGCATGTGCACACGATTGTCAATGCTTGTCGCTCGCCCAAGGACCATGCGAACGAAACATTTTCTCTATTACAGTAAATGTTTGACAACTGAGAGCGCAATGAGTAAATTGCGCTACACATACTACCAATTTAATGGATCAATCCGGGATGTCTGGCGAACACGGCGTTCATGGTCTTCATGTGAAGCGTAACATACAGAAGCTTCGTCATCGGCTTACCTCGATTACTTTCTCTTTTTTCTTCATTTCGGTCTTTTTACTCGGCTCAGGTGCTTTCTTCTTTGGAGGCATTGTGACAGTTTTAATCTAATTGCAAAAACTAGAACGCACCGTTCCACACGGCGAAGAAGTAGGAATAGCGAGCGCGGAGTCTAACAGCACATAAGCAGCCGTCGTTTGGCACTACTATTAAAGTCATGAAATCAAACATAAATTGTGTAAATAATATATTGAACCTAATTAATAATAAATACAAGCCTAAATGGTGGTATATTTTGAGAATCTTGAAAACACTAGCGCTAAAACTTGTAGGCTACCTGCCAGCCCGTTTCAAGCCAAAACTAGTCGACTACTTAAACTGTGCTCACTGCTAATCTGCTAACTGTGCGAAAGCTTGCCCCGTCAAACTGCAGCCCGTTGCTTGTTTGCACACAGCGATGTCTGTTTTAGAAAGAGAAGCCATACAAAAGCAAATCCAGCAAGACTGGGCGAACAGGGAATACATTGAAATCATTAGCGGGAGCATAAAGAAGATCGTCGATTTTCTTACATCGTTTGGTAAGCACGCGTTTTGTTTCTGCGTTGCGCGAGTGACTGTTGTTCTTTTTTTTTTTTTTTAACATGAGTGCATCGTTTATTGCAGATATGTCATGTAGGGCAAGGCTTGCTACCTTAAACGAAAAGCTAACGTCACTGGAAAGAAGAATTGAATACCTGGAGGCCAGAGTGAGTTACGTACTCACAGTACGATGTATTGACGCTCTTGGAAGTTACTAAACTCAAGTCGGGAGTAATACATCAGCTTACTTGAGAAGGAATGCAGCTTATTTCAAGTTTGCATGCATACTGTTGCTTTAGATAGCCAAAGCTCCGTCAGAAAATCCAGAGTTCTGTGCGGTGTGTAGCTGTTGCATGCTCTACGTAAATAATTGTAAACCAGGGCCACACCTATGTTTGGTGCCGCCTGCAGAGACTGCAGTGGCTTACTAGTGTGGGAAAACGCTCGTGTTCTGAAATTTCAGTGCGTTTTAAATAATATGGACAGGGAGAAAAAACAGACCCTTCCACTTTATTGTCTTCATGGTTCATATGAAGCTTCGGAAAGTAAAAGCCCGATTACTCAGTAATAAGCATCTTGTTCTGACTGCTCGTAGCCCGTGTTTTGCAAGATCCTTTTACTCCAAAGCCTTGATGCTACATTCAACTCTTCAAGCACTCCGCCACACTCCCATTTTGCTAACCGAAACTCGAAGCAGTTTATTTTCCCAACTATGGTGTGCAGTAGTTTTTTATTCGACGACTCCGCTTACGTCCGCTGCGGGTGATTGACTTCGAAGTGGGTAGATTATTTACTAGCTAAACTTTCATGACTGCTCTGGAATGAGAGCTGAATAATGTTAGAGCAATAGCTACAATACAATGGGAAGATTGAGTAATGTTATTCAGGGGCTATACCAACAATAGTCATCAAAATTTCTTGAAAGCGGCGCAAACATCTCCGTTATTGTGTCCCATGGTGTAGGGCTCAAGGAAAAGAAGTACTGGATCTCTTTATTTCAGCTAATGTTTTGAAGTGGTAGCTGCAATGCAATTTTTTTCTTTTTACTTTCACGAGCCATGAAGTGGCAGTAAGATACATTTGACGAGTTGTTTCCTTTTGATTGCAGAAAGGGAAGGCTGCCAAACCTGTATACTCTCAAATGAAGCCAATCGTCTTAACTTTTTTAAAAATGCATGCAGTTCAGTTATTTGAAAGCCGTAATAACCTTATAAGAGTACTCAGCTCTGTTCTCGGCTGAACAAAACTGGAGTTAACTATGCAATAAATTTTTTCAGTTGATGCGTTGCACTGACAATTCATCTGTCTGAACCTCACAGAACAGTCATGTGAATTGGCAGCAGTCTTTTGTGCCTCAATGTCAAAAAATGCTCAGGAGTATATGCTGTGTGCACCCTTTCTTTAACAACATATCTGCACATCTGTCAAAATGTAGCAAAGCTCTTTCCTGTTAGACCACAGTTGACAGAAAAGTTACCTTAATTATAGCTTGTGCAGAAAAGCCTACCGTATTTGAAATATTTGTGCATGCATTGTTTTGTACTTCAATACTCGTGTTCTCACTACCTCCCACCTGCTCCGTTTTTTTTTACAGGTAACAAAAGGTGACACAACATTCAATTGATCACTGTGTGGTTATTTACGGACTGTACATCTACTATACAGGTGTTTTTATATATGTGTGTGGTATAACCAGCTCTGATAAGTTGGTGGCATGCTGCCTTTGTGGACTGACCGTTACAAACTTCAGATTTCATTTGTGAATAGCCTGAAGGTAATGAGTGCTCGAATGGACTTGTGGCACAAGAGGAGAAGTACTTTGGCCCACCAGCTCCTGTTGTCCAAGCAGTGTGTTTATCGTTAAATACAAAAATTTAAGTCATTGCTGTCCATGAATACTGATGTATTGGTTACTTTTTGTAATGTGTAATAATTGCTTGTAACTTCCATTAAAATGCTTTTGTAACACTTCGTGGTACGTTTCCTTAAATGGAAGATGTAGGTGGAGAATTGCATCTAACCTCCAAAAAAAAAATTTTTTTGGTTGCATAATTGAACCCTTGAAACTAAAAATGTTTTCAAGACCTTTTAAAGTCCTGAACTTATCCTTCAAAAAACATTGAATTTCATGGCTAATAATACCATGTGAAATGGATTCCAAGTTATCTCTTTGTCATGACCTAGCATACTCCCAGTACTGGAAACAATGGTACAGCCAAAATCTGATGCATCACATCTCAGAATGCTCTATGATTTAATAAATCGGTAATTCAATATTAGAGAATTGAGGCACAGGTAGTACACAGCACAGTTGTTTTTGCAGGACTTTACACAACCACAAAATATATTTTGGGCCATGGTAAAATTTAATTTACATCACGTGGTGGTTCAAATAAAAATCGACTTTATACCTAGATCAAAAGCAAAAAATTAGTTCTTATATAATAACTTTCATCGTTACAATTTTTGTTTTAAGGAAAAAAACTGAATTTCCCCATTAACGGCTATCTTCACATTTGTTCATACGGCACCTTTGTAATTGAAGTTGCCCATTGCCGTTAGTTGGAAAATTTTCTCTGCAAAATTTGCACAATGCTATGTCTGAAAATATTTTTATCATGAAATAAACCTCCCGTAGAGTAAGTATTGATTACTGGGATATTCATACATAGTGTAGTATTACAAGGTAAAAAATGCACACATAAAACATTTTGACAAGATTTGTGGAGGCACATACAGCAGAAAAATTGCAGTTACATAACTAAAATTCAAACAACTTAAGCAGACATTTTTGCTTAATATGTAAACCAAATTTGGCATGGAAACACGGAATGATACTCACGAACAAACATCGCTCAGATTACATTTTGTGAAATCTGGAAGGCTCCCACGTGACCAAAAGTGTTTTCTCCCCAAAGTACCGTAAGTACTCCAATCTAACGTGCACCTTTTTTTTCCGGTTAAGCGAGTTCATAAATCGCATGCGCGTTAGAATCCAGTACGAAAAAAAATGAATACGGTCATTTTATTGCCATCGGCATTCCCAAAATGGCCACCCCCTACGTGCGTCGGCATGGCGCGTCGGCCATTTCTGCCTATGTGTTTCCCATGTGCGGCACTTCGAGCGTGTACTGAGGAGTTCGTCATCTTGTAGTGCATTAGCATCGACGGCATGGAAGGGCCGACTCCAAAAACTCGACGAGTGCACCACGATGCCGCTTTTAAAAGAAAAGTCATAGCGTGTGCCGAAACGGACGGAAATCGGGCCGCATCGCGGTCGTTCGGAGTTCCCAAAACGTGCGTGCGGGACTGGTGGAAACAAAAGTAGAATATTGTCGACAGCAAAGATTCATGCAAAGGCTTCAGTAGACCACAGCAGGGTCGGTTTTCGCAAATTGAAGAGCTGCTCGTCGAGTATGTGATTGAGCAGTGAGCGGCACAGCGGCCTGTGACGACAGAACTGCTCCAAGTGCAGGCTATGCAGTTAGCCTTAGAAAAAGGGCTAATGCGGAGACAGTTTAAAGCGAGCATGTGCTGGCTAACTAACTTTATGAAGAGGAAAGGCTTTTCCCTGCGAAGGCGAACGGGCATATGCCAAAAGTTGCCGGAGGAGTACGAAGGAAAGCACAGTTTTCAGAAGTTCGTCCTAAACTTGCGGCACAAACTACCTGCTTGGGCAAATCGGGAATGCCGACCAGACGTCTCTTTACTTCGGCATGCCTGGCACCACAACTGTCGAGAAGAAGGGGGCGAAGCAAGTTCACGTGCTGACATCGGGCCACGGTAAAACTAGAGTGACGGCAATGCTCCATTGCACGTCAGATAGGCCCCGTACCTCATATTTTAACGGAAGATGCTCCCGAAAGGAGTCGTTTTCCCGAGTGGTGTGATCGTGCGGGTCAACGAGAAAAATGGGTGCGCGTTACAATCGATGTCTTACCTTTTTTTTTTTTTTTCGTCGTGGAAACCGGGTGCGTGTTACAATCGAGGGCCCGGTAGAATCGAGTAAATACGGTACTCCCAACAATTTCCCATTCGCAATAGAAGAAATTGGAACAAATTTAGCATAATTTTTTTCAATCACATTTAAGATGGTCGTTAGAATGGCTGGGACGTGTGCCATTGAATAACCAAACAAGTTCGTTATTATAAAGCACAAATATGGCTCTTGCTTTATAGTTTTATACAATGGTATGCATACCTTGCTCATTTACCCTCCATGGCACGTAATTGACTTTCGATTTAGTGCCTTGTTTGGGAGCATATTCAAAAACAGCTGTTTTATTGCATGAATATTTTCCATGATGTGAAAAGCGACCGTGCTACTGTTTGGAGAAACAGTACCATAATCACCTTTCAACAGACTTCACTTGCCGAGGCGCAGTGTTGATACGAAAGTTGCAGAGAACATTTTTTTTATACATGCATAGTGCAGTGGTTTTACTACTGCGCTACATTGTCCGTTTCCAGACTGTAATGGTCGACGTATCAAAGTTTGACTGTGCAGGAATTTAAAGCCCCTGCAAATGCATGTATAGGACTGGAAAACCTCTTGGGAGCGACACCAGTAGTCAGGGCTTTATCTCCTGGGATTATCTCGAGTCCTGCATGCCATTGCCAGGAACTCCTTCACCGTTGTTTTTTTTTTTTTTCTCGCATTTCAATCAATCGATGTACAAAGCTAAGCTGATTTGACCTATACAAGCGTTAACTCATTTGATGAGAGTGCCTAGTGCAGTCCAATGCATTTTACAAGCATTGTTGTATATATGCTAGGAGGAACGCTTTCAAAAACTTACATGAAAAAAACTGACAAGATCTTGAAAGTCCCCGATAATCATCGACTTCCTGAAATATCTACAAAACCTAAATATTGTCATTTTAATGTCACTCAACCGTGGCAAAATGCTTGAATTATGTGCAAAATTCTATGTGGGTTTTAGTCATGCTCTTTTTTAAAATACTATCTGATCTGTCCATCAGAAAGTGTAAATTCTAAGCAGACACATTTATATTCTGGACTGCTTACAAGATAAGATGAGTCGCACCCTGAGAAGCGGCGCTCTCTTCACGGCAACTAGTAGCACACGTAGAGCCATGGCGTGGGCGAGCGAAGTGCACACATGCACAGCAAACTGCCGCGCACTACCTACCTACTCTTGCACTCACCCCCCACAGTTTGCGACATGTGTTGTAACTGCACAGTCACCAAAGACCGAAAAAATTGATTATAAACATTTCAGAGCATTTTCCATGTAGCCATTTTGTGATTAGATACCCTGACCAGTCAGCTTTCCGTTGTGTTAAAAAAAACTGGTACCACAAAAAGTGGTTGTCAGTCCATTACGGAGCGAGACATGCTATTTCATAACATGCCCGACGCAACAACCATAGAATTGAACAGACACACAGCAAAATGTCATCACAGGGAAATTCAAGCACTAAAAAACTTGTACTAAAGAGAAATGCAAATTTTATAGAGTCGAATTAAATGTGATGCTTGCACAAATGCAACCAAGTCCTTGAGGGCATGTGGGCAATATCTGGCTTGCATCGATGCCACCATACAGAGAGTGGCAGCAAAAAAATTAGGCAAGAAACAATAACAGCCCAGGAAACTTGGCAATATTCAGCTCTGTGCAAAGAAAGAATACTCAAAACTGCTATGTTGTGACTAAGTCCGTAACCTTTTAAGAACAATGCCAGTCTGTCCTGAACCATTAAGTCATTTTTTTGCTATATATTTGCTTACTGGCTTCTTTTGTAATGGCAATGACCTGGGGGTATCAATGCATTAGAGACTGAGTGCTCTTGTAGCTAGGGAAGGGTAATAATGCCACAGGAAATTACCATTGCTCTGCGCAACGCGGACGTTGGGGACCAGAGAAACGCTAACGGCACGACTACGAGCGACGAAGCCAGCCGCAATGCACGAGCCGGCCCTGCATGCCGCCGCCGAACAGCCAACGCGCGTGAAGAAGAAGAGAACGAGTGTGCTCGAGGTAGAGGCTCACGAGGACTACCGCCCTTGGATCTTCTTGATTGCTGTGCGTCGTTCACTTTGGGCACAAGTTCGCCCTTAATAAACCGTGTAAATAGAACATCGCTGTTGTGAGGCTGCTACATTCATTACATTTTCTGGTGGAGGAGCTGGGTAGATGATTCCAACCCCTACGAGAGAACGAAGTCCAAGCCCTGACCATCCGCAAGCCGTGCTTACGCCGGTGCACCAACGGATCAGTCGCCGTATTCGAGGGGATTCACCAGAATTTGGACTACTTCCCCCTGTGCCAAAGGCATCAGCGACGGGAACAAGAAACGCCACCACCATGACTAGCCAAGTTGCACCATCACAGCTCATTGTCAGCTAGCCCGTCATACCGAAGGTGTTCCATGGTGACCCGTTCGAGGACGCCGAAGACTGGCGGGATCATTTCGAGAGAGTGGCGAACATAAACCAATGGAACGAAGCAGGCAAGTTGCGCAACGTATACATTTTTTTGGAAGACGCAGCATGAGTGTGGTACGAAAACCACGACTCATCTTTGACATCCTGGGAAGAGTTCCGGCGGCAGCTACTGTGTACGTTTGGCAACAATGATCGCCGGGAAAAGACAGAAGCAGCTCTTCGTGCACGGAATCAACGCACAAATGAGACTGTCGCTATGTACATTGAAGACATGTCCTGCCTGTTCAAGCGAGCTGATCCCAACATGACTGAAGACAAGAAGGTGCGTCATCTCATGCATGGGGTAAAACAAGAGCTGTTCGTGGGACTTGTTCGCAATCCGCCGCGCACTGTTGCTGAGTTTCGGTCGGAAGCAACAACAATAGAAACGACGCTGCAGCAGAGAGCCCGGCAATACAATCGTGACGTAGCCTGTACATCAGCAGGGGTCTTCTCGGCAAACGTTGTCGGTAATCTTGACACTCTAGGGGAGCTCGTCCGGTCAGTTGTCAGGGAGGAACCACGCAACCTGCAGCCACCCGCTTCACCGGAACTATCTATTACGGATGTTGTCCGAGAAGAAATTCGGCAGGCCATACGGGAGCCGCAAAGGGATGCACCACCGACACGACGCGCGGCAACTTATTCTGAGGTGCTCAGGCGGCCTGCTGTCCACTGTGCGCCTATCGAGACACCTGGTACTTACACACCGACAACACGTAGCCCACGCCATATCGTAGAGGCAACTCGCAGCGCACCCCTTCCGACAGAGACAAGACCTCGGAAAAGCGATGTATGGCGAGATGCGGAACGTAGGCCTCTGTGCTTCCACTGTGGAGAGGCTGGCCATCTTTACTGGTTTTGCCGATATCGTCAAGCTGGTCTTCGAGGATTTGCGGTCAACGCACCGTGTCCGCGAAACGGCGAAAGGTCGTCCGACATCGAGGAATACCTGTGCTCACGTCAGAGCTTCGACCTGCAACGTCGTCACCAACCGCGGTCGCCATCTCCTCCCTCTACGTCAGCGCTCGCCAAGCCCACGTTCCTTTCCGAACGCACCTAGGCATCGTTCCCCTAGTCCAAACCCGGGAAACTGAAGTGGGCGACCTGTGGAGGCGAGACCGCTGGTGATTCGAAATACGAAGATCCTCCACTGCGACACCAGCGCGACGACGACGACTGTCTCCAGGTAAAGAAGTGCAGTAATGAGAAGATAACTTCAGACTTGCCGATGGTAATTGACGGGCTAGAGCTCATGGCTTTAATCGATACCGGTGCGGATTACTCTGTGATAAGCTACAACTTAGTGAAGTGCCTCAGGAAAGTTCTGACCGAATGGAGTGGACCTCAAGTACGTACGGCAGGCGGTCACCTTATTACGCCTCTCGGCAGATGCGCCGCAAGAGTTGAGATACGAGGTTTCACTTACGTTGGTGACTTTGTTGTCCTGCCCGTATGTTCGAGAGAAGTTATACTCGGAATGGATTTTCTGCAAGCAAATGGTGCCATTATTAATTTGCAGAGGTCCGGCGTATCATTTTCGACGGAACAAGCTATAAAGGTAGCTCGAGCAGACGAGCAATGCACCACTCCGCTGCGCATTGTCGATGATGATGTGACTGTACCGCCGCAGAGCACTGTAATGGTTCTAGTCGGAAATGATACGTTTGGTGACTACGAAGGTGTGGCAGACAGCAACATGGATGTTTTCCTGAAAAGAGGTGTTTGTGTGGCACGAGGGATTATCTAGCTACGAAACGGGTACGCAGACGTCCTCCTGACAAATTTTGGGAACGAATTCCAGCACATCGCAAAGGGGACAGCCATAGCCTTTCTTCATGAGGTTTGTGAAGCCACAGAAATATGCAGCCTTGAAACAACGTCAACGGATATGAAACCAACATCTGATGTCTGTGACCTAATATCCGTAAATCCCAATCTTTCAGTGATCCAACGTCAACAGCTATACGACCTTGTACGGGAATTTGGCAGCTGTTTCTCCAATAGTTCAAAGGTACGACGCACAACCATTGCAAAACACAGGATCGTAACAGACGAGACAACCAGGCCGGTACGCCAGCACCCGTACCGCGTTTCACCAAAAGAAAGGGAAGTCATCAAGAATCAAGTACAGGAGATGCTTGAAGATGATGTTATTCAACCTTCTAACAGTCCTTGGGCATCTCCTGTAGTATTTGTCAAGAAGAAGGACAACACGCTAAGGTTTTGCGTTGACTACCGGAAATTAAATGCTGTGACTAAACAGGATGTATATCCCCTCCCGCGTATTGACGACACATTAGACAGACTTCGTTGTGCCAAGTTCTTTTCATCACTAGATCTGAAAAGTGGATACTGGCAGATCGAAGTTGATGAACGTGATCGCGAGAAGACTGTTTTTGTTACCCCTGACGGACTCTATGAATTCAAGGCTCTCCCTTTTGGTCTGTGTTGTGCGCCGGCAACGTTCCAACGCATGATGGACACTGTACTTTCCGGATTGAAGTGGCAGTGTTGCTTAGTGTACCTTGACGACGTGGTCATCTTCGCCGCTACATTCGAGGAGCATATCAAGCGCCTGCGAACAGTGTTAGAAGCAATCCGTTCGGCAGATTTAACCATCAAGCCAGAGAAGTGCCAATTCGGTTTCGAAGAGCTTCGATTCCTTGGGCACGTTGTCAGCGCCTACGGTGTGCGCCCTGATCCCGAAAAGACAGCCGCCGTTGCAAGGTTCCCAGTGCCAGCAGACAGAAAGTCAGTACGGAGATTCCTAGGTCTCTGTGCTTACTACCGACGATTTGTCAGAAATTTCTCGCAGATTGCAGAGCCCTTGACGAAACTTACGAGAGATGTACCTTTCCAGTGGGAAACAGAGCAACAAAGCGCCAACGAATTAAGAAAACGGTTGCAAGAGCCCCCAATCCTTTCTCATTTCGATAAAACAGCTGACACGGAAATACACACAGAGCCAGCAACATCGACCTAGGATGCATCCTAATACAGTGGCAGAATGACGAAGAAAAGGTGATAGCATATGCCAGCCGGACTCTAACAAAGGCGGAGACCAATTATTCGGCCACAGAGAAAGAATGCCTTGCCGTCATCTGGGCCATCAGTAAGTTTCGGCCTTACTTGTATGGTAGACCATTCAAGGCAGTCAGCGATCACCATGCCCTTTGCTGGCTCGCCAACCTCGGGGACCCGTCCGGACGACTAGGAAGGTGGAGCCTCAGACTAAGAATTTGACATAACTGTGGTATACTGATCTGGTAGGAAGCATACCGACGCCGACTGTTTGTCACGGGCACCTGCAGACACAGCACTATCAGATGAAGAGGACTTTCCATTCGTGGCTGTTGTCGAGACTTCTCAGATAGCTGAAATTCAACATGCGGACGAAGAATTGCTCCCGCTCATCAAACACCTGAAAGGAGCTGACGTACAAGTACCTCGTATATTTTCTCGAAGCCTCGCATCGTTCTGCCTCCGAGGAATTGTCCTCTACAAGAGAAACATTAAGCCCAACCGTGAAAAGTTTGTGCTTGTCGTTCCCGCAACTATGCGGCAAGAAATATTACAAGCGTGCCACGATGAGCCTACGTCTGGACATTTGGGGGTCACTCGAACGCTTGCACGAATCAGTCAGCACTATTATTGGCCCAAGCTATTGTCTTCAGTACAACGCTATGTCAGAACATGCCGCGAGTGCCAAAGACGGAAAGCGCCTAGTGCTAAGCCAGCGGGCCTTCTGCACCCGATAGACCCACCGAAAGCACCCTTCCAACAAGTTGGAATGGACCTCCTTGGACCATTCCCGACATCTTTACTTGGCAAGAAGTGGATCGTTGTAGCGACTGATTATTTAACGAGATACGCGGAAACAGACTTCTTGCATCGAGGAACGGCAGCTGAGGTCGCCAAATTCTTTGTACAGAGCATAGTGCTACGGCATGGCGCTCCAACTGTTGTAATCACCGATCGCGGACTGGCTTTCACGGCGGAACTCATGGAATGCCTGCCGAACATGACCCACACTGTTCACAGGAAAACTACCGCATATCACTTTCAAAGCAACGGCCTGACTGAACGCCTTAACAAAACTCTAGCTGACATGATATCTATGTATGTGGACGTCGAACACAAAAAGTGGGACAAAATTTTAACATACGTCACCTTCGCCTATAACACCGCCGTACAAGAGACTACCAAGATTACCCCGTTTCAACTAGTTTACGGTCGTGTAGCTACCACAACACTGGACGCTATGTTACCTATAGATCAAGACGACTACTCTTCTGATCTTGATGACTATATAGAGAGAGCGGAGGAGGCCCGCCAATTAGCAAGATACCGAATATGTCGCCAACAACGAATCGATGCCGACCGCTACAACCGAGGAAGACGTGAAACACGGTATGAAGTTGGTGACAAAAGTGTGGATATGGACCCCAGTACGACGACGAGGCCTGTCTGAAAAACTTATTTGTCGATATTTCGGTCCTTACGAGGTAGTACAGCGACTCAACGACCTCGTTTATGAAGTCAAGCCTACAAGACATGGGCATTCTAAACGACGCAATCCCACCGAGCGTGTACACATTGTGCGCATGAAACCGTACTACGACCGGTACGAAGACTAGCCACCCCACTTGCTTGCTGTACAACCATTTCCCTCTTACAAACTTTCCGGGACGGAATCGCTGCATACATTATCATCGAAAGCATCGGGGCGATGCCTCTTGAGAGGGGGGATAATGCCACAGGAAATTACCATTGCTCCGCGCAACGCGGACGTTGGGAACCAGAGAAACGCTAACGACACGACTACGAGCGACGAAGCCAGCCGGAATGCACGAGCCGGCCCTGCATGCGCCCGGTACTCCGCCGAACAGCCAACGCGCGTGAAAAAGAAGAGAACGAGGGTGCTCGAGGCAGAGGCTCACGAGGACTACCACCCTTGGATCTTCTTGATTGCTGTGCGTCGTTCACTTTGGGCACAAGTTCGCCCTTAATAAACCGTGTAAATAGAACATCGTTGTTGTGAGGCTGCTACATTCGTTGCAATAATAGCTGTAGAGTTAACAGAACAATAGTGTTTGGCAGCAACCTCACAGTTATATTCAATCATTAATTACACTGCAGTTTTATGCAGTTGAAGCACAGTTGTAAAATGCTGCAAATCAGTGTACTAAGATAGGTACACAGAACATCACCAGCTTTTCATTCTCATCTTGAGATAAAAGGAGTCTCTTGTTCAATTTATCAAAGTGCTAATGATCATTCCAGTTTATTATCACAAAAATATGTCCGTGACAAATTTGAAACAACACAGCAGTCTATGCAGAAAATGGAATCAAATCTAGTATCGATAGTATTCCGGTTTAAAAGGGCCCTCAGAAGGAATGCCAAGGTACGAGGACTGCTCCTTGCTCAGCTTGGACAGTTTCACTCCAAGATGATCGAGGTGAAGTGCTGCAACTTCCTCATCAAGCTTCTTAGGCAAAAAGTGCACATCCACCTAGAAGAAAAAATGCAAGTCATCTTACCTTGGCCATTCTATCACTAAATCAATTCTATGCACACTGCACCATATATGTCCAAGTACAGTAGACTCACTAAGTGAACCCTGAAGGGACCAGGAAAATATGTTCCATTTAACAGGAGTTTCGATTATGGAGGGATGAACAGGAGTGCAGAATACAAGTACTCAACCAATCAGATCAGAGAGAGTAGTCCCATTTAAGCAACACTTCATTTAACAGATTTCTGTTTATTGAGAGTCTACCATACATAACTCGTAAAAATGTGCACAAAAAGTTTTAGTGTTCACACTGTTGGTGAGATAATGAAGCAGAAACAGCACTCATTTCACAAGAATGCAGAAGATTAAGCAAAGGTGCTGAATCAGGCAAGTATCTCCCGTTATATGTCCTTGTAAAGAGCACACCATTTGCTGTTCATTTACTGCCATACTAGTGCTGCAAGAATAGGAAAATGCAGCATACGTTTTCATTATTCAAAGCTGATGCCATCTATATATATGCTGCTACGACGTAAGCCAGTAATCATTAATGATAGTTTCATGTAAATGTAACTCCAATTTGGTGCATTAAAAAGCTCTAAGCAATCAAAAAATACTTTGCTTTTGACTATGGCATATCAGTAGTGCAGATGTGGAGGAACTTTCATGAAAGAGATGAACTGATGTCCACTGCAATGCTGGCATTTCGCTCTACTCAAGATTATGCACGGTTGTGGAGTGATCGTGTCAACAGCTCTGCAAAACTGCCAGTGGTCCCGCAGATTTAAGGTAAACAAGTGACAAAGTTTGGCTTGATGAATGAATAAATTGGAATGCATCACCATGTGCCAATTCAGCCACCAAGTTCAGAAAAAGAAAATTGAACCCATACTTTTGTTTTGATACATCACTTGCACCTGCTCGAAACAAACATAAAAAGCTTCACTATTTGCCTTCAGTATCCATCATAAGCCGGCTAACAATAGTTTCATGTGTCTTCCATTACTCCCACAAGTATACTATGTGATTACACTCGCAGAAGTACAGGTCAGCTTTCTATACAGTATCTAATAGCAAAATTAAATACCGATTTATTCAGACTTCTAGAATGTCCCTATCATGTTCAAATTTCCATACAACAAATTAAATGGACAGCAGAAACTGAAACAAGCTCCTTGAATTGTATTATTCAGAAGAACTTGCAGCATGTTTCAGACATTCATAACTTACCATATTTCATGCTATACAAGCTACCTAAATCATACCTACAGACTTTTTTTTTCTTCTCTAACTGAAATCTATAGAGAGTGAAATTAAGCAATGAAATGAAATACCTTGTACTTGTCACTTTTAGTCCACAACTCAATCTGAGCAAGCACTTGGTTCGTGAAAGATGAGCTCATGACAAATGATGGGTGTCCCATAGCACAACCTAAATTCACAAGGCGACCTTCAGCAAGGAGTATGATGTGGTTGCCATTCTTTAGCTTGTAGCGGTCAACCTAGCATTTTTTTAGAAAAAAAGTATTGGGAGGAATTAGACATCACACACTTGTGCTAAGGTACATCATTTTTCACTTGATGTCATGCTTTATATCTTTTTATTTCATTGTATTTAAAAATGCACTTTAGACATTACAAAAACTTCTGGGTCACTATATTTTACGAGAAAAAAAAATCATGTCATAACAATACATTTCTGGTGTATTATAAGCCAAAATCACAATATGATAGGCAAAGACGTCAACTACAGTACATGGTTCACAAGGCAAACCTACAATGGGGCAGAGGCAGCAAGAAATAAAATGTGAATGCATAAACACACAATTGCTAAAATTAAAGCCAAACAATAAGCTTGGACAGGGTGTTTTACAAAAATAGTTGAAACTAGCCAAAAAATTGAAGACGATATGAAAAATTTTCTCAGGATTGCTTTTGAAACAGCAGCAGATATTTTGATATGACTCTCTTGAAGGCACACAAATAGAGACAAATTAGACCCAGAAAATTTAAACAGGATTGCACACAAACAAAACTGTCATGCCGCTTACCCAAGGGTGATGCAGCTGGTTCTGCCAAGCAAGCACAAGCAAGCATCGTTCATGTCAAGTCATGAGTACTAGCCTTCCCCATGCCTTCACACTGTACCACGACAAAACTATGCAAGTTACTACAGTAGATGCTTTAGCTTGCGGTAACAAAACTACTGCGGTATAATGATGGTGACAACAATGTACCAAAACAGTTTCCCAACCCATGCATGCTGTAAAGCAGTACCATGTGCCGCACAAAATGCAAAAACAAAAAGAGGCTACCAGAGTTATGACACTGTGCGGCTGAGCAGTCACATGTTTGATTCCTGGCCATGGTGGTCACATGTTGATGGAGGCAAAATGACAACACATTTGGGTACTGAAGTTTAGATGCAGTTCAATTAAGAAACCCCAGGTTGTGTAAACAATTATGGAGACCTCAGACTAAAATGGCTCCCCTGGCCTGCAGGTTGCTTCAGGATGTTAAAATTTCATTATTATTATTATTATCATTATTTGAAGCAAAATGCTTGATGCCATTCCTGCATGTTCCTTGCAGCCACTTTCTTTGAACCATCGTTGCAGTTACACATACTTGGCCATTTTATTGTGCTATAATTGAGTGCTACTTCTGAATTTCATACTTGAAAACACTTCCTATACACCAAGGCTTCTGCATGTGTGCAGTGCACAAATCTATGTCCTAGCAATGGCTGTTTCCAAGCAACACAAACAGCTATCGAAGGCTACGCTTTTGCCGATTGCATGGGCTGGACAAGGTTGGATAGCCAGAAATGTGCCCTCGATGCACACACTTTGGACACCAGCTACTTACCCATGCATAATCAACTCTGCTAAATTAATGAGAGCTTGTCACTGAATAATGTACATGCTTACAGGTACATGATGTTCATATCAAAAAAGTTTTACCATAGAAGCAACACACCTTTGATATAAGCTCACGTAAAAGTGATGTTACTTTTTAAAACAATTATGCCAACAGGCCAGACTGCATTTATTATAAAATTCTCACCTGAGGCTTAATCTCTACTTTTTCAGCTGCATTCTTTTCCAGCCACTTGACGTCTATTTCAATATCAAAGTGGCCAATGTTGCAGACAATGGCATCATTACGCATCTTCTCAAAGTGTTCTCCTCGTACAATATCTCGGCATCCAGTAGCAGTCACAAAAATAGATGCCTTTGATGCAGCATCCTCCATGGTGGTTACCTCATAGCCTGCGGCACAAGTAAATGTGTAACACTAACTGAAACAACAGTTTGGAGATGAAGGGGTAAAGAAATTTAGTCATGTAGTTGCTTTCCCAATATCACTTTTCTTTGTTTGCTGAATTGCAATTATTTGGATACTCCTAGTACTCTACAAACCCACCTCATTCCACCACAGAGACAATACATTCACACAGCAAAGTATCACCTAGGCAAGGCAAAACAGCTGTTCTCAACAGCAAGGTGAAGATGAAAGAAAAATCAATAGTATATATACAATGTTGGCTGACATATGGATAAATTATTCCCTTTGACATTCAGTTGTCACTACATTGTTCAAAGTTGACTTTTCACTAAACTATACTCAGTTCTAACACAACACAGCAAGTGCCACAAGCAAAACTAACATCTTGTGTATGGAAATATATTTATAGTCGGTAACAGCAGTGTTTGAAAGCAATCTTTCATTACCAATCACAATGCTAAATCAACAAAGACTACGTGCCCTACCTATGGACCGAAATGGGGGTAGCTAATGATGCAGGTGAGTCACTTGCCATATACTCTAGGATGTTCTGTGCGAATACAGAAATTAAGCCATGAATGAAGAAGCCATTTGGATCAAAAGTTCATCATATGAAGCCAATGCACACAAACAGTGAAAAACTTGGGACAGGTAACCTGAGCATGCTGTCACCAAGCCAGGATTTTTTTTTAACTTCAAGCATTAAATGTTTGGAAAAAAATGCTTCCAAGTATCACAGTGCACTAAAAAATGCAAGACACTAGATACTATGAAGTAGTTTCAGTTTGGCATCCAAGAGAGCATAGTAGATGCATCCTTGGACTATTAATAGAGACCAGATCTTAGGCACATGTTTATTACTTTCCTTGAGTTCCTATTGTGCCACATTGATATACGAGTATGAATAGGGGGGTTAGGAAGGGCTTTTACAGTGTTTTTACAGTGCCTAAAAATGCTTATTTTCGGCGTTTACGCCTAAATGCCTGTAAGTGCTTATATAGTAGATATCTATGTACCTAATTGGTGCCTATACGAGCACTATTTAATGCCAAATTTTGTTTTCGAGTGCAGTTTGAAACCGTTATTCATGTTACCCAGCAACGTTGACCTTTAGGAACACAACGAGGTTCAAACTAGGCTTCCAGTATCCTCAAGGAAGTGAACAACCTTGAAGACATGGGTGTGGCAGTGGATAGAAAATAGGAGGTCCCTCTCGGCAGCTGCAGGAGCGTGGCGAACGAATGGAGAAATGTGGAGTGCCTTCAGGGGAAAGGAGAGAGTAGATCAACAGAAAAAAAAATGTGATGTGCACGCAGCTTTCGTTTCATTTGTGGTTCCCTTCTGAAAGGGCCCTTCACCAGGTCAAATGAGAAATTGCCACTAGACCCTGGAAGTCGTTCCGTGCCCAATGAAGAGCATTGGACCATAATAATTTTCAGGATGGTGCATTACAAGAGGCGAAACCATGATGCAAGGAGGAGTCATGCACAGGCAAGGTCATTTGTGGCATGACGTGGCTGGGCCAGGTCGGGCACGCGAGCAGTGTTGTATTGTTTCAACATTTTCTGTAGTACACTGCCTGTTTCTGTGGAATGAATCCCTCAGTGCGCGCACGATCGGAAAGGCTGGCACAAAAAATGTATCCTTATCGCGATGCACCGCATCGCAGTCAGCACTGCTGTTAAGGATGCACCAAGTGTCGTCAGGGCTGCTGCCGACATGACGCGGGAATGGCGAAAACATAAACACATATGCAATTGGGGTAGATTAGCCCCAAATCTCGCTGTGATTTGAAGTGAAAATAAAATGCACGCAAATTCTATTAGTGTTTTATTTCTCTCCACTTTCATTAATCTATTCAAGCAACACATAACACAAATTCCACGTTTCCTGAAATAATTATTGCAGAGTTATGCGCTACAGCTGGCGATGTAGCATGAATTTCTATGCAGAGGAGCGACGTCGGAGCTCAGATAACCATGCATGACCATTCCTTGACGTGCGTCAACCCCTCCATCTTAGGTCGCGACCCTGCGATGAGGGCCAATGGTATTCATTTTGAAATTTCACATCTTTCCACGGCAAGTAACATTGCCTATATTGGCAGACATGATTGTGGGCGCCCATTCAATGCAAAACACTTGTCGGCTCAAAATGGTCAGACCTAGTGAGGGGCCTTTTAAAGGTGGTCACCAGCAGAGGAGCAGCTGACTCGACACGATTAGCCCCGGCCAATTCGAAGGATCTCTCCCTTCTGGTCCTCTTAAAGACAATAGCCTTTCTTGGGGACCTTCGACAGAAAAATTTCCGTCTGTCTGTCTGTACATTTGTCTGTTTGTCGGCCCTTAATGGTACCCTAAACGGCACCAAAGTGGCCAAACGATACTCCAAACGGCCGACCCCATCAGCAACGCCCACCAATATTGCTCAAGATTCAACGTTCCTACTTGTGCGATTGTCAATTAAAAATCAATTATTGCACAAGTCTGGGGCACCATAACAACACGTATACATTCTGCATGTGCATTTTACTAGAAAAGGCATACATAAGTAATTTTAAGGACCGTAGCGCTTATCATGCTGCACTGACCATGCAACGCTTGCACGAAAAGGCAAGTGTTTCCAACACTTTGCTAAGATGACACGGTGGTGGCACCTACCCGTCGCCTTGTGTTCTACACCTTATCACCTCAGAGACTGGTGCGCACGCAACGCGCTTCATTTTCTAGGATAACCGCCAGATAGCGCTCATGGCTCACGTGTGATGTGACGATGCGCTCGTTCGCCTCCGCTGGATGCTCAAGGCGCTCTAACGCAGCGCCTCCAAAATAGCACTCACCGATTTTCTTGCACAGAACATAACATAAACGTTTTGTTCACTCTCTACAGATGCAAGACTATCGTCTTTCGACGACATTTGCAGTGTAACATGCAGAAACGGAGCCAATTATTTATTGCCTAACTATCTGCTTCCGTGCATGCCGAAAATAAAGAGAGCCAGGAGTGGGTTGATTTCACGGTAAACTCGCCAGATACAGATTCACCATGATACAGAATACAACTTGGAGACCATCTTCTACAAACCGTGCAGAAAAAGGACACTTACACAATTATATGTTCAGCCATTGGCACTTTTGTGCCATCATCAACAATAACATTTTTGCTTTCCTGTCATAAATACAGGTCACATACGTATTGGTTTGAAATATTTTGAATTTATGTGAAAACATATTGTGCCTATATTTTCGATATTGGAAGCCTGAAACTGTGTTTTGCCTGCCTATCTTTGGCACCTAAAACACGCTTCTTTAGTGCCTAAAAATCCAGCCTCTAATTATAAATACAGTAGCTGACTTCATTCCGCTAATGCGGTCCCCCGTGTGAACACCAACAAGAAGAAACCGGTATAAAACTACTGTGAACATCATTTCCTTTGGGCAGCACAATGCCTTTAGAACAGGTGATCACCTTTCGGTAGGATGTCACCAGTGTACTAATTGACCAACAATGCAGATAGGCGGGGTGGGGGTCAAATGGCAGTCATACTAGCCATATTGACAATAATTTAGACCAATGAACTTCTGCATTATATTTTTATTTTAAATGCAACACCATAACACCTATCCATATTGCTATACATGGCTACAACTTTTGCTGAGCTCCACAAAATCACCATGAAGTCTGTGATGCCAGGTTCAGCATTTTTGAAACTACATTATTGTAGAATTAATAACACATATTATACATCTGCCAATTTTCATAATATATAATACCCCTGTTGCACGTGGCAACTTAATCGTGCTTACAGCGAGCGCACTTACGCTCACAGAATGTCATCTCGGCGGTGCACTACTGCACGACAAAGTGAAGTATACTTTAGAAAAGATGACAGTGGCAATCGATGAATTGATAGCGCAACATATATTTGCTATTTTTGCGCCCATGTCTCAGCGTCAGACCACATTGTCTTCGTAGAAGTAGCACCAGTGGCACACGCCATCGCAAACGACTAGGAAATGACTGACCTACACATGTGCAAGGAAGTAAACAACGCGACAGACATGGCCATTGCACGGCATGTGCTCCCACATCCCGGTGGCAGACGCGCCTGCGAACTGCCCGAGGACGGGAGCAACAAGTTTTCTTGTTGTGACATGACTTGTTTTAATACGTAGCAGCATTCCTAATAACCAAAACAATGGCTTAAAAATACTATGAGTGCCACTTTATGCAATTTCATATCTATGAGAAAGCCACTGCTACTGAGGCTACACACTCCATCGCAGCAAAGTGAAGATGGCGAATTGCACTTGAGGGCAAGTGCACTTTGCAGCGAGACACTACATGACAGCGTACAAACGAAACTCTCGGCCAAGTGCACTCTCTCAAAGTGGCCTCAAGTTACCATATGTGACAGAGATTCTTTTAATATGCAAGAAGCATGTGAACGAGTTTTTACTACAAGAGCATCCATCACTACTCTTTGAGAACATCACATTTGGTGGTGCTCTTTTCAAAAAGATCTCGTTCTACATGATGCCAGCTGACAAAAAAAGAGTGTCCCACACTCGTCATGGCTACAAGCAGCGCTCACCAACGCTCCCGGGTTGCATGCACAGCAATACTTGATAAAGTGAAAGGGAGGATGACCGATGCCATAGCTCAACTTGTAGAGCATCGTGTGCATTATGCAAAGGTTGCAGGTTCAGTCCCTGCTGACAGCAAGTTGTCTTTTCACCCACTTTCACATTTATACCATAAGTACTACAATAAAGATAAAAGATTCAAACAATGTCCCCTATACCTTCTTTGCCTTCATTGTCTGCTGGTTTTCATTTGAAGTTCTGTCTAACAAAAAAAAAAATGAGCCCTTAAATTCCTTTCTTTTTTTTGCCAGATTTGGTGGTCACAATAAGAATTCAAGGTTCGACATCTATATTCAATATGTTTCCCACAGCCTCACCCTTCCAAGCATGTAGGGCATTCAACCAGTGCGAGTGCTGCTGACAATGCACAGGGCCAGCCAAAAAACAAAAAAATAAACAGCAACACAATTTTCTCACTGGTGATTTTTGTTAACAGCGTAAATGCTGACAAATAATCCAAAGCCTACATACCTTCCATGGCAGCCTGCAGGGCATTGATGGGATCAATCTCCGTGACAAGCACACGGCATCCAAAGCCACGCAAAGACTGCGCACAGCCTTTGCCAACGTCACCAAATCCAGCTACACAAGCCACCTTGCCAGCAAGCATTATGTCTGTCGCTCGCTTGATCCCATCAGCTAGCGACTCACGGCAGCCGTATAAGTTGTCAAATTTGCTCTGGAAATAAAAGGAAGTAATTTCTCACTACTTAATTCCTTCGATCACATAGTTCATTTGTCGGTAGTATGTTAGAAAGCACTAATGCCGCTGAGCACAAGAATCTAGTCAATGGATTCTCAAACTAGGTTTCGAAAAGGGTGTTTTCAGGTCCCACAAGCACACATTATGAATGTGACCCAATCCCAATTTAGCCTCATTATTACACAATTTATTTCTTTAATTAGAGAAGAAATTTTGAATTGTTTAAGATTTAATGAAACAACTGCATTGTGCATCCACACGTCAGAAGTATGAACAGTGAGAGGCCCACTCTTATGGTAGTAGCAGCACGATGCACACTTAGACGTTTGTGAAATATATAAAGTTGTGGTAGCCAGCCCACCACACGCGTTTAACTTATGCTTGCATGTGAAGTTTGTAAACAGCGCATAGCAATAGATTACGAAATTCTACAAGCCAAAGGCCACATGTCTGTTTGGTCAAGTACTTTTGTTGCTGACAAATGATAGCTGTTTAATGGCATTTTGCAAAGAACACATGGGGTGCACTCAGATTTTTTATAGCTCATGGTGTGTTGGTACTTTCATGGCACCACTTCCATACGTGGTTTGCCATTTGTGATTAAAGGGAACTATGAGCCCTTCGGTCAATGTGCCAACTGTGTCGCTAGCTTCCGATGCCAGCTGTGGGCTACACAAGCATTTAGGCACAGCCTTGCACCAGTGTATTGAACTTCATTATGCATTAGAATTAATAAGTCTTTCTTTTCTTTCACAAGAAATAAAATAAACGTTTGTACATCGGACACTTCATATGCATAAAGACACATTTTACCACATTGCAATCATTATGCGAGTAAATACACTATATTGAACTTTGCACTTTTATGCAGGTTCAAGCACATACTGATGCCCTATTTAACAAATGCATGCTTTTCTATTTCACTCAAGAGATACACTGTCACATCCAAGTTTGAAGTAGCTCTGAAGGTCTGCCAGGAATCTGAGTGCTCACACAGTAAATTTTCATGAATGCATAGGGTACAGGGTACTATCATAAACACCACTTGCTATACACTAACTCCACGCTAATCTATGTCATCCTTTTATCACTTCACCAATGTTACAAACTTCCAAGTACAAAGTTGCATCTCCTGATAAGCAAAGTGCTTCCAATGCCAGCAAACAAATTGAAGCGTTGTTTTCTATAAATGTTGCCTAATATGCCCATTACAAGGCTCCTTCAATTTTACCAAGCCCCCAAAATTATACTAGCTATCTCCCACAACTTTGCGACAGTGCCAAGTTGTTTATGTACCAAGGAGCACTTCGAAATGACCAAGACACAGAACATGGGGCTGTGGCAACAAAGTGGACGATGCATACAAGTGATTTACACTGCAGTGTTTTTCATCTACAGTGTGCTAAATTTCAGATCTTTAACATATCGACTCTATGAAGCATGTGACAATATCACAAAAAACCTTAAGAGTATCAGATATGTCCCAAAAATTTGGCATTTAAAAGATAGGTAGTTGACTATCTCTTTTAAACCCTACACCCCAGCCCCAACACAAGGTAGCATACCGCATCTCAGTATCTGGTTAACCTCCCTGCCTTGCTCTTTTCTCTTCAGCTTTTGATGGCAACGTATTCCTGTTTCCAATTACTCACCTTTGTGACAGAGTCGTTCACATTGATGCAGGGAATTTTAAGTGTCCCTTCTTTTTTCATCTTATAGAGTTGATGCACACCAGTAGTCGTTTCCTCCGACACGCCTCGAATGCCTGGTAAAGAAAGTACATCATTACAAGGATAGGTCGGAAACAGCTACAAAGGGACTGACACATCTTTTGTTGTGAAAGTTGGCTTGCAGTCGCAGCAAAGCATCCTCCTCATAAAAACTAAGCATCATAGGTAAAGCTTTTTCTTGACATTAGCAACAGCTCACCCCCCCCCCCCTCTCACAACTTTATTCCAAATGCTGTGCAGTTAGCAATCACAAGTTACTGATAAAGAACTGCAAGTTCACACACTGACAGATTAAGCACAAGCCATGTAAGTCAAATAATGAGCAGTGAATTAGGATCACAGGACAAGCCGAGGCAGTCGCTAAAGAACAGGGAGTACTGGCCGACTAACCGTCGTCGCCTCGCACAATCAAAAAACAACCTTAATTTGTTCGCAATAAAAATTTTGTCCTCCTCCTAGACAGTCATGTCACAACCAGATGATGATCCAAGTGAAATTTTCTTTTAATATATTACATAGCAGACTTTGCCGTGAGTTTAGTCATACAGAACTCACCAGCCTGTTTACAACCAATGGGATGTGGATAAAAACTAAAAAGTAGTACAATTAGGGGTCGAAGTGAACTTAAGTGTTTTGGAAGCAGCTCAGGGAGCAGACATAATGCTGTTTTGGAGCAGCTTTGGCACAGTAAAAGGGGAGTTTCGGAGCAGGTTAGGAGCGCCAAAAGGTATTTTGGAGCAGCTTTCTAGGGTCCCGCATCATCGTCAAATTATTTTTGGTAAAAAAAATTCCAACGGTTTTCACCAAACATTTACCACACTTATCACCTGCGTGCATTTGTGTGTGGGTGTTGTATATGCGTTACAAAACATAGCCATTTCATACTCAGCCTGAAACAAAAATATATTCTGCGTGGTAAAAACATGGGAATATTTTTCACACGAACGTATCTACTACAAGGAGTCTCACTAGCCTCAGCAGCGTTGCACTCAATGTGTGAAACGGAATATAGATAATTGTGGTGCACTTCACTTGGCGGTAGTTTCTTATCCCGACGACACACTACTCTGCTCATCTGTGCTTGGTGTGGAGCGAAGTGGGCACGAGCGATTCACACAGCAAATCCTCGGACACGGTTCAGCGAGCCACTCAGCAGCGACAGTGTGGGCGACATAGGCGGCGCGCTGCACGCAACTAACCAGGAGATGATTTGAGTGCACGCGACCTCTCTGTTTAAATGAAACTGTCGGTTATCGCTTGATATCAGATCGAGGTAGAGAAACCCACATATGTATCGCGGAAAACTGGTAGTGTGTGTTCAGTCGCTATTTCAGCCGCTGCCTATCCCGGACCCTGTAATAGTTTCGAAATGCTCCTTGGCATCGCCACTGCCCGTGATAAAACAATCGTGCAAGAGTGCCAGCCCGGTATGATTTTTTCCACACTCTGGCAAAAAGGAAGAAAAGACTTTCTGGTAAGCACCTGGGGCGACATCTGCAGTAATACTGTATTCGTTTTTTGGTGGCGATGGGGCGCGTCAGGAGATGCACATTTGCACTTGTAAACACGCACTGCCGTTAACTGCATGATCGTGACGCGTTCCCGGTTGTTACAAATCATTGAGGTTTCACTGTATTACTAGATAATTACCAGTTACTCATGTTGGTTCCACCACTTTTGTGGAGCAACCACGGCAATAACAGCAATGAGAGCCCCACGAATCAACCAAATTGAAACGTGATCGAACTCCATTGGATACGAATGTAACCATGCCCTTGGTGCAGCCAACGCTCAGTGTTGCACGGTTGACGATAATATGCGGCTAGATTTGGCGGATTACACAATCAACAACTATCATAGTTATTGCCGTTTATGCACAGCCTGGCGCAACGCTTCCACCCTTTTACAATGAAGGAAGATGTGACAGCAAATGTGTTACTGATTATTGAAATGACCAGGACTTACAGGGACACTAAATGCAAATCATAGGTTGATGCAGATTGTTGAAATAGTGTTCCAAAATCCTTGTAGTGCTTGTTTCATGCCAAGAAAATGCTTAGATAGAAGGAAAATCACATGTTAGCAGCTCTTACACCGTTTGTTCAAGCTGCCTGCCTCTGAGAATGGCCTTCTGGCATGACCATGCCCACCCTCGACTCACTTTACTGCCCGACAGCTGGCACTGTGGCACTATGAAGCAAAGAGCTTTAGCAAAGCACAGCTCAGCAAAAATTGAAATTGCGTAGTTCTCACAAAAAATTTCAACAGTTCCTTTTTACACGAATCAGACTGAAATGCACTAGCTGTATTTTATTCCATCTTGTAATGCACTGGAATATTATTCTTGGGTAGTTTCGTGGGGTTGAAACATTCTACATGGGTAGGTTTATTAAATTTGTAATTAACTGCACTGAGGCCTTATTAGATCAGTGGGCTTGTGTTTGAAATCTACCCTTCTTCTTATTATCATTATCACTAAAGTGTTGCTATGTATAAGTCATACTGACATTTTAGGCATTTTAGAAAAGCAATAGAATAGCTGGGTTGTGAGACTAAGCATGACAGTGTGTTGTGTAGCCCAGCTGTTGCTTTTAAATAAGGACTATTTTACAATACCCAAAACACCACTTATACCACTAGACTATTGGCAAGTGAGAAACCCAAGTTAGAAAACCCAAATATTAAAAAAAAAAGAAATCTGGACCTCAATATTCTCGCACCAAACGCAGTTACATCGTAGATTTTAAAAGAGTCTTCTTGGTCACACATAGTTCCCTATCAGTAAAAATGAAGTACATTTTCTATGAGAGGATTGCCGACTCAACATAAGATGTTTCAAAAAATTTCGTATAGCCCATGTCACCAAAATACAAAAATACAATTTAAAATCTATGACATCACACGTGGGGATACACGGCGTGAAATTTAAAACTGAAACTTCGACCTTCACTTTATCCTCTTTTAATAAACATATGATGGTGAAATTAACGACATTAGAGTTCTCAGGATACAATTTATCAATCTAAAGTGGTTCATCCTTCCACTTTAGTGCCTCTTTAAATGTCGGTTTATACGCAGAGGTGATCCAGCCAGTTTAAGATATTCAGTAAATTCTGGAGCAGGACGAAAGCTGCTTTGGAGCAGAAAAAAATTGTGTTAGAGATTACTTGCAACAGTAAATAGGGTATAACTATTTGCTACAAATTAATTTACCATGCAAACAGAATATTCTGCTGCAAATGAAGTGAATGTGCCTACAGTCAAAAAGCAGCTATCAATGAGGCAATTCAAATGAAAGAACCTCATGTCTTGGCTTCACCACAATATATGTACTGTGGCAAAGAATCAATGGCAAGCGCAAACGCATGGCATGTTTGCTTGCTCCGGAATTGTTCTATAAAAATTTTTGATGTTTATTAGGTGTTCTCTTATGCTTTATGCTATTTCTTTTCAACTTGTATGCAGTGTACTGGGATTAAAGGGACACTAAAGGCAAATAATTTGTCAGAATGAAAGCTCAATGTATGACGTCTAAAACATCAATATCAACAACAGCAGTGCCCTACTCACCGAGAAATTAAGCTAAATGTACCACACAATGGGCTCCACAAGTAAGATAGTTTGGAAATGATCCCGATGACATCAGAGCATCCGACTACAATGAATCACTAGTAATCAAACTAGCTGCAATAAAAAAGAACCTTCCGTGCATCAAGAGACGTAATAAAATGCTGCTTCTCCGTTTCTGTTTGACATAAAAGGAAAAGGACCACCTGGCTTTACTACAGGGAATGGCACAAATGGTTCAAGAATTCCATTTTCGCCTGTTGGGCTGGATAGGTGGTGCCATATAGTGGAGCCCAGGTGAACCAAGCAAGAAGAATCATGACCTCCAAGATGGCATAAAATTGTTCAATGGAAACAGTTGCTGTTGTGCTCCCACTACTTTTGCTCTGCTGCTAGTAGTGTCAGCGGCTGTGCATTAAAGCTGGGCAACTTTGTCCATGGCAACAGTGACGCGAGACAGACCGCTTCAAGGCAAAGGATTTGAAGTGTGCTGACGCGATGCAGACAACAAAAATGCGATTCAAAATACCCACTTCTTTGACACAAAAGTAGCACTGCGAGGTTTTTGGGCCGCTATTTTAGCAATCAACATCGACTTAATATTTACCTTTAGTGTCCATATAAAGCTTTGAAAACTATACACGATAAGAGTATATCGAGTACATGGTTAGACAGCACTATCAATAACAACGAAATATTTCTATCTAATTAATTACAGAACCTATCATAAAGATCGTAACGTACAAGGTGATGGGGTTTTTGTGATGATACACAACAGCTTGGATAGTACACATATTAACATTGAACACTCATCATGTGAGACAGTCTGGTGTAGGACCATCCTCACTAATGGTAGTGAGGATGGTCCTACAATCGTTAGTAGTTGGGTCGTTTTATAGGCCACCTGGTTCCAATTCTCCTCAACCTTTATAAGAGTTCAACAACATATTGCTGTCCTTGGATGCAACGTATATTGTTTTAGGGGGCGATTTCAACTTGCCAAACATAAACTGGATCGGTCTACAGCCGGATATCCCAGTACTCCATCACCTATTTACTCTGCATTTCGAGAAACCATAGATGCAGATTCTCTGTTTTAATTTGTACAAGTTCCTACAAGAATAACTCCCAATTCAGCTAATATGTTAGACTTATTGTTCTGTTCCGACCGTACTCTCATTTGGTCTGTTGATTTATTATCAGGTGTAAGTGATCATGAGATCGTTCATGCACATCTATCTTGCCTTGGAACGTGTTGCCGTAATCCATTACCAAGACAGGTCTTCTGCTATGATAAGGCAGACTACGCTTCACTGGCATGCAAACTCGATGAATTTTTGCCAGTTTTCGAAAAGCTTGCTTCTTCGATCGACGTAGAACCCACATAAAATAAGCTAAGAGCCACCATTTTATCGCTAACACTGTCATTCGTGTCACAAGAGATTATATCCAATTGCCAAGCCGATAAATAGCGAAAGAGCACAAATATTCGCGCTTCGATTAATAGACGACACCACCTGTACCGCCGATACTACAGATCGCCAAAACCTGACCTTAACAGCGACTTGAAACTTTGAAAAGAAATAGCAAAAGAAATGCAAAAGGCAGAAGGCACATATCTAGAAACACAAGGTGACAAAACAAGGACTAACCTGAAAGAAGTATGAAGTACGTCGGAAGCAAACAAAGTTCAAAGGACGCTATTCCAGATGTTATAGACGGCAACTATGGTGATGACTCCAAAAGGAAGGCTGAACAGTTTAACAGCTACTTCGAATTGGTATTCTTACAGTCTACCCCTCAGGCCAGTGGAGTACAAAATACTCAGCGTTTCTCTCAGATGAGTGAGGTAACTTTTTCAGGGATTTGGATTCGCTCGGAGGATTTCAAGCTGGACGGTCGTGCCCTCGCAATCTCCGACGCCAGCGTAGCTCCCGCCGACTGGTTCGCCCTCCGCAGTCTCCTGACGCCGTGCAGCTCTCGCATAGTGGTGCCCCGCCCTTGGACTGCTTCGACCGGATCCCCACTTTCCTATCTCCTATTTTCCGTCGCTTCATCTATTTCCTCCTATTCTTTTTATCCCTCCTTCCACCACCCCTATAAGGCACTGCGCCGTGTCGCCGCTCAGGCAGACAGAAATTAGGTGCCTTTTTCCTCTCCCTTACAACCACAATAACCTTTTCAGAAGAGGGAATAGCAGGTCTACTGCTAAAAGTGAACATGAAGTCAGCACCAGGACCTGGTAACATTTCCAACTATGTAATAAAAAAACTGCGCAGTGCCACTTGCCCCTTTCCTGGCAATACTTTTTCAAAAGTCATTTATTCTGGAATCTTTCGAAACGACTGGAAAACTGCAAATGTCGTACCTATGTGATAACATAAAAAATAGAAATTATAGACCTATTTCACTCACTATTGTGTCGTGTAAGGCACTAGAGCGCATTATTTATTCGAATTTGATGGCTCATATTCAAGAAAATTTATTCAGCAAAGCACAGCATGGTTTCAGAAGGTGACGCGAAATTGATTGAATTTTCTCACAACATAGCCTCATCACTTAAGAGTAAACAGGTTGACTGCATCTTTTTGGACTTTCAAAAGGCTTTTGATTTTGTAGCACATATTCTCTTGCTGAGAAAGCTGTCTGCACTAAATATTCTTACGGTTCTTTTACATTGGATTGAGGCCTATCTTGCTGGCCGAAACCAAGAACAGTGTGTTGTTCTTAATGGGACGAGTTCATCATATAGATGAACTCGTCCCATTGCAAGACACCTTATCAGGTCCCATTCAAAATGTGGCCCCAGAACCAATCCACCTTATCAAAAAGTAGCCCCAGAACCAATCCTTGCTGGACACCTGATAAGGTGTCCAGCAAGGATCGGTTCTGAGGCCACTTTTTTCTAGTTTTTATTAATGATATAGTTGAACAGGTATTAAGCCATCGCAGATTGTATGCCTGCGACAGTTGTCCTTACCGTAAAATTACTTCTTTGAGTGATAATGCCCAATTACAAAGCAACCTAGACGTGATATTACTGTGGTGCAATAAATGGAATACGAGGCGGAATTTTTCTAAATGTAAAGGTGCCCGGTTTAATAACAAACGTCACATTTTTGACAGCAAGTATTGTCTTGATGATGAAAACCTGTCGATTGAATCAAATTACAAATATTTAGGCATTTTGCATAAGGATTACCTTTCATGAAATGACCACATTAATTACGTAGCAGCTAAGGCTGGCCGTGTTCTAAACTTTCTAAGGCATAACTTCAAGAAAGCTCCTCCTAGGCAAGTTGAAAGAAACTTTCTTTTTCAAATGAGTGCACTATTTTGGAATACTATGCTCCGCATTGAACCCAGGTACAAAGACTTGCATTGCCCAATTGGAACGCATTCAGAACCATGCAGTACGGTTTGTTTCCTTAAACTACGACTTTACGATAAGCTCCTCCGATATTAGAGCTGATCTCAGATGTCAGACTTTGCAGGATAGACAGAAATACATGCCCCTAAAGCTCTTTCACAAACTTTTTGTTGGAGCAACAGGCCTAAGGAAGAAAATTCCCGGCTCCTACGTTTTTTTTTTTTTTACAGTCCCGTGAAAAACGTATCAGCGGGGTTCTTCTCTCTCTCTCTGTGTGTGGTGTGGTGTGGTGTGGTGTGGTGTGTGTGTGTGTGCGTGTGTGTGCGTGTGTGTGCGTGTTGATTGATTTGTGGGGTTTAACGTCCCAAAACCGCCATATGCTTATGAGAGACGCCGTAGTGGAGGGCTCCGGAAATTTTGACCACCTGGGGTTCTTTAACGTGCACCTAAATCTGAGTACACGGGCCTACAACATTTCCTCCGCCTCCATCGGAAATGCAGCCGCCACTCTGTGGCGGCTGCATTTTTAGCCACTAGGCCCCGCCACGATGGTCTAGTGGCTAAGGTACTCGGGTCAGCAGCCGAGTACCTTAGCCACTAGACCACCGTGGCGGGGCCTGTGTGTGTGTGTGTGTGCGTGCATGTGTGTGCGTGCGTGTGTTATTTGTACATATGTCATGTCATCTGTAATCTCAACATATTGCTGATCTTATGTTACCTTTTGTTGTATACCACCTGTAATGTATTATGTATTTTTTTTATTTCCCCCCTACAATAATGCCAATCGGGCGCTGTAAGTATCTGAATAATTAAAAGAATTATCATAGTCAACATGAAGAGATCGATTCACATGGAAGGTTACCCTAGTTTATTTCACTCAAGAAGCACGGCACTCCACAGTGGATGCATCTATGATATACCGTATTCACTCGCGTAATGAACCCACTCGCATAATGAACCCACCCCTCATTGATCCTTGAAAAAAAGAAAAAAAACTTTTAATGTGTCTTCATTTTATTTCAGTATGACAGCCAGTGCCGTTGACAATCAAAACAATGTCAAATCAAGCCATTATATAACAATATAACTATGCAATAGCTTTTGCTGTGCTGTGAAGGCCTGCCGCCGTGCGCTACTCATGGTGACAGAACAGATCGACTTAGGCTTGGCGAATGGGTCGAGATGTGGAGAACTAGCGGTATCAGCGAGGTAAAGAGCGCTCACACTCGGCGACAACTTGACAGCATTACCCCTTCTAGTACACTGTAACAGCACCCTGGAAACAACAGAATTGAAATGCATGCCTGCTACCGCGTCAAAAAGTAGTACATTAATTTACTGATAATATCTCTATGGGCAGTATAATATCTCATTTGCCTTGCTGAAATAAATACTGCTTTATTTATTATGGAACTTACTTTATTTATTATGGAACTTTCTTAGACAGCACCACCTTTTCGGCAAGCCCTTTCCAAAAGTAAACATGGCGTCCGTGACGTAGGGACATGTGGAGGGTCACTGAGCGGCCGCGAAAGTCCAAAAAATATACTTGTGGTGTGACAGTGAGATTTTACACTGAACAATCGAATTGTCTCTCCCCAAATGTTTTTCTAAACGCTTCAACGATGCAAGCAAGCGAAACCAAAATCGGTCGCAAGCTGCCGTGCTACTTGCGGAGCAACACGAATTTGCGGAAACCGCCTCCGTAGCCTTCGCTACACTGTTAAGGGGCTTCACAGCACAACACACATTGCTGTGAAGCAGCACTATAGGAAAAACCCCAATATTATCCGCACCTCCCCTTTGCCACTGAAATTTTTGGGTTTTCGATGCGGGTTATATGCGCGAAAATATGGTATTCTGTGCCATTTCAATCCGCATTTGATGATCATTTTTTTCTGTAAAACTACTACTTGACCTGGGTGAAAAATATTCCTCTTCAAGCATCAGCAAAAATGTCTACAGTTCTATCTGTTCCCAATATCATTAGGGATAAATTCACTGAAAGGGCCTCATACACTTGCCATGCAGCACAATGCTCACAAGATGGCTGTGTTGATAAAAAGGTCCCAAAAGACAGCCAGCATGTTTAATCTCCATATGAGCTGCGATTGTAGGCTGCCCATGCACATTTTCCCTCCCACATAAGACATATGGCGTGCGGGGCTATGTTATCGCCTATGGACGTCATGTGAAACCTCGTGGTGATGCCAATGGCAATGGCAAAAATGCATCTGAAGTGTCCATACAAATGATGTTGCAATAAAATGCCTGCTGCTCATGCTATATTCACAATATTTCACTGCTATTTGAGTAAAAATATTGATTGCCTTTTTCAACTTGGTTTGCCACAGCATTAAGTCTGTCTCTGAAGCAAAACATGCGACAAGTGCTCAAGCAGCAAAGTTTTAGTAGGCGAACAGCCAACCAAGTTCGCGACACTGTTTCCTGAACAGTACATACCAGAAAGGTACTGGGGATACTTGGTAGAAACAAGAGCCGTTAGGTCACCTCCGTCATCCAATATCATGTTGAGTGGCTTGCCATCTGGGAAAACTAAAGTCTGCAAAAAGCCACACAAAGAAAAATATTCAGTGGCAATGGAATCTTCATTTGCAAAAAAAAAGGTATGCTCGCTGCTCGAATATACATGAAACAGCTTGTGAAGCAGAGTAACAACAATTTTTGTGGACCATAACAAGTGCGATAAAAGCACAGAGCAAGAATTATTCAGGAGGCAAAACTGCGCGTGGTCGGGTGTCCTGCTCAACTCATGGCACTGGGCACAACTCTGTTGTACAAGATAACTCGCAGTCGTAGCAAAGCATGCATGGCATTTCCTGTGCAGAGGCTCACCATTTTCAAATTACATGGTAGTAACTCCTCAGCATAAAGTACGTTGTTTAGTCCACTGTCCACTGCTTTTATTTCTTGACATTATCAGATGAAATTGCAATCATCTTATGCAATACGAGTAGATATAATTTTTATTCTTTTCGACTACAAAAGGGCACACAAGCTATGGGAAATGCCAGAAGCACAATATTTTGTGCTTGAATGCCTGCATTTCCTCCTCAATCGGCATTGATGTGGCTGGACAAATTCCTTTCCTCAAATACTTTACATTTCTAGGAGTCAAAGCACACATAATAATGTACTATGCTTTTAAATTGGCCATTCCTGCCACATTAACGCGCTGCTAAACCACCCAAAAATCCAAAAGTGGTTATGCTATAGCACTGTGTAAGAGTACAAGGAACATGCAGTCGCAGCAAGTTTACAAAATGATGCCATAATAGCAAAGCTAAACGCATTTTTTAATTGACAATATAAATACAGTCAACTCTCGTTAATTCAAACTCAAGGAGACCACTGAACTTTGTTTGAATTATTAGAAGTTCTCAGGTAGATGACTATGGGTGAGGTGACACCACACATTATGATTAGGCATTGATTTTATTGCATTTAAAATTGTTTTCAAGCCCTATCTGCACGGAGTGAACAGAAAGCAGAGGTGTAAAGTCCGCAAGTTTATTGACCATTTACTCTTGATCAGACCTTTTAAAGAAATTGTGAATTGCCAACTGCTTCTTTGCTATGGGTATATGCCTTCAGCACAAAGCTCTCTATACCAGTTTATCATAGTTTATCATGCGTGTGCTTTGTTTCAAACATTTGTTTACTAGCAAAGCCTTTTTCCTTAACTGTCCGAGGTGCTTATTTTTCATTTTTAGACTGTTAAGATTATATAAGCACACAAATTTTAAACAGTAGTGGAAAAGCAGCGGATATTTTCTGGTATGGAACTGCAAAAAGTATGAATTATCCGAATGATAGAGTTTGAATTAAAAGTCTTTTAAATACATTGAAAAAAAAATAGAGGGCCAACCAAAAAATTTAATTTTATTTGAATTAGCTGAAAGTATTAATTATCAGAGTTTGAATTATTGAGAGTCTACTGTGCTGCTCATTTGTCTCACATCGGTCAGTTTCTCCTCCTTGTATTATGCTCGTCTGAACGGCACATGTACACTGCATTGTTACAAGTGACCCTTTGCTTGTTTAAAGCACTATCCCTTTCTGCTGATGAAACTGTCCATCTGGGCTACGAGCTTCTGCTGCTGAGCCACACCAGCCCATTCTTTCCATAGGCTGTGGCAATGCACTAGCCTATGAGGGCATAGAATATATGCTACATGCAAGGTGCTGAAAATTCACAGCATTTCTGCAGGCACACCGCCTGCTACACAAGTGACTGAAGCAGGTGAGGTATGCACAAGCTCATGCACGAATGGTAAACTATCGCGTAGTAGACACAAGTAATTTTAACATGAGCTACAGCTTCTAAACCAGACAAAATAATGCCCACTAAAGCAAAGTGATGCACAATGATTGATATGTGGGGTTTAACGTCCCAAAACCACTATATGATTATGAGAGACGCCGTAGTGGAGGGCTCCGGAAATTTAGACCACCTGGGGTTCTTTAACGTGCACCCAAATCTGAGTACATGGGCCTACAACATTTCCGCCTCCATCGGAAATGCAGCCGCCGCAGCCGGGATTCGAACCCGCGCCCTGCGGGTCAGCAGCCGAGTACCTTAGCCACTAGACCACCGCGGCGGGGCGAAAGTGATGCACAAACAATAATTTTTATTAGAAGTGATGACCACTGTCAAACATGTGCGCCCTAACTTGAGTTCTACCACAAATCTTGTTCAACTGCAGCGCGCTGCTTCCAACAGTCAATGGTGAACTGGCTAAGCCACGCTTGCACCACATATGTCGGCACCACTTCATTGACCCCACAAACATCAGAATATTTCCTCAATGTGAAATTACTGTGAGGAGACTAATATGGCAGCAACAGCAACATGAGAATGTCAATAGTTGATTTTAGAGCAAAGTCAGTTACAGCTTTGAAGCAAACAGGAAAATAAGACATAGCAATGATGTCAACACTAGTAGATTAAAAGCCATGAAGCTGACGAAGACGCCATAGTATGGGCATAACAACCACTTCTTTGTGGCAGATTGGACACCTCAGTGGTGTATGCTGCCAGAAATAGGTCCTGGAATCCATTCTCTGTGCAATGGGAACATTTTCACATTTCAATGCAACACTGGCCTAAATATATGAATAGCAAACATTATGTCCCATGTACAGAATGCTGTGATGATCACCGCATTGTGTACATGATGTGTGTCTATCTGAAGAGTGTGAAAAGATGCCGGAGGTGGTTTGGGGGCCCTTTCAGACCACATTTAAAAAAAAATTTTGCCCGATGCTTGGTCAGATATTTAAGTATAGTACAGAGGAAAACAAGTCATACAAACATTTTCACAGAGTAATTCTGTTTTATACTCCTTTAACAGTTAATGTCAGACTTTCATTAGCTTTTCCACATAACGTACAGCTGACAGTACTTCCGTGTAAAGTTCTGCAGCAGCAACACACAAATGCTTGTGTGTCACTGCTGTAACTATACTAGAGACAGAAGGGACAGACCAAATTTTAATTATGTAAAGATAAGCTCTTAGCAATGCCTTACAACAAATGAAATTGTTTATTACAAGCCATACATTTCATACCTGCTCAATGCACCAAATGTATTCCTCCTCCGTTTCTCCTTTCCATGCATAAACCGCAACACCACGCTTGGCCATGGCTGCAGCAGCATGATCTTGTGTGGAAAATATGTTGCAGCTTGACCACTGAACCTAAAGAATAAAAAATAATTACTATAAACTAATTATACAAATGCTGCATTTAATTCAATAAGTGAAACTGTCAAGGCAATATTTGATGTCAAAATCATGAAGTCAGTCAAACATGAAAATGGTAGTTGAGTACCGAGAAAGCAAAAACCAGAAAGGTAGAGAATATAGAGTACTTTATTTTAAGGATCAAGCTGTTTTACATATTACTGCAATTTCACCTAGTTGTAGTGGAAGCTTTAGAACTAATCCAAGCCACCTAGCATTACTTAACATACTAAAGTTTCTTCCCTTCTTCTCACTTACGCAAGAGTGACAAAGTATCACAGTCAAAACTTGTAAACATGAAACAATTCATCTATATTCCACTGCCAAACAAGCTGAGTGCCTTGAATCATTATGGAAGCTTGCAGAAAAGTTTTTATGGCAAGAGTAGTGAACCTTGCCTACTTCAATTTCCAAACAAGAGCCAGTAAGAACACATATCTTGCGGCAACACTGTACATGACAGAACTGCATTGCATTTGAGACTGACATTTTAGCCAGAACAATTAAAAATTCTGCAAGTGACTTCCCAGATACTTAAAATAAAATAATGAGAATTCATACTTAGTTGGTAGAGTAAAGCACCAGCATGGATGACATCCAACACTGTCCTACGCATTCTTATTTTTCCATCCAGTTGCCCTATGTCCACAATAGTTCTTCCTATACTACTAGCCACATGCCCGCCTTCATTTCTATAGACAAATTCCACCGGACTTACACCACGAAAATGCGGTGGCACTGTCTTGGTAGGCAAAAGACGCTCTGCCTACCGCAGTTTCTGCTCGGCTTTAAACAGTGCATGTGGTGTTCTCAGTCAAGCAACGAGAAGAAAAAAATGGTATGCCGACGAGCTGCGTCGCGTCTCACAACTTATTTTTGTTTGTTGGCGCACATCGCAGTCCTCAGCGCTTATGGCGTCTCACAACGTCGTTTTGTTGGCGCACATCGCAGCCCTCAGCGCTTATGGAGGAAGTTACGTGCGGACGTCGCTATAATTTTACCCATAATGTCGACATCAGCCTACCTGTGTTTACAAACATGGAATGGGTCAATAGTTATATTATTCTCCTTGATATTAAATTTCTATAGTTGTATCATTCTCCTCTATCTTAAGCAAGGCCTCCCGCAGTAGACAAATGGTTATGGTATTGTAGTGCCGAGCTCAAGGCCGCATGTTCAATTCCAAATGCCGCCTCTGTATTTTTATGAAGGCAAAATGCAAAAATGCTTATGTTGATAAAAATTATTCCTCCGGTGCATCTTATGACATAATGGTTTCAGCAAATAAAACCCCATAATCTTTTCTCTTCACATTGAGGAATGGTATACTAGGAAATTATCAAAAATTATTAATAGAGATCAAATTTTTCCTACAGCAGCAGATACTTTTTTTTCTTTGGTTATACACAAATAGATAACCAGTGGTCCCCCTACAGCCTTCTTACCTCAGCTCCAAGTTCAAGCAATGTTTCAATGAGAACAGCAGTCTGAATGGTCATATGTAGACAACCAGCAATTCGGGCACCCTTCAATGGCTTCGTCGGTCCATATTTGCGACGTAGCGCCATAAGCCCAGGCATTTCATTTTCAGCTAAGATGATCTCCTTGCGACCAAATTCAGCCAGGCCGATGTCAGCTGCAAAAGAGGGTGCAAATCTATTGCAACTGCTTTATAATATAGAAAACAGTGGGCACATTAAAAAAAAAGAAAAGGCATATATTAGCCACTTTGTTTGAAACCTTGCCAACATTCTTTTTGTAGCTTCTTTTGTTTCTTTTTACAGCAGCGCACACCCGAGCTTCTGCTTGAAAACAGACTGAAGTGAAAGTGCCCGATAACAACAGTTTAGTTTTCATGCTGTCTACAATTAGAAGTTTAGTGAAGCATCCAGTGTTTCTTGCCACTACATGTGGCACACCTTGGTGTCAATTGTAAGCTCTTTTGATTTCTACTGCCATCGCATATAAGTAGCTCTCTCCATAGAAAAAAAACTTGAATTGCGATACCAACAAAGAGTACCAGTACAAACGAAGGTAATAGAGAACTAATGTATGTGGAACTCGGGACCCACTGTTTGGAGGTTCAAGTGAGAACTCAACACTGAATGTTAGGTTTGCTTGCAGCTTGGCTCACAGGGAAGCTGGGAGAAAAACTCAAGTTGGCTGTAAAGTTACGCTCAACATGGCCCCGTAAATATATGATGAAAACACACGCCGAAAGTAACTGACCCACAGCAACAAAAAGAAACTGTTTTTTATTCAGAGATACATAACCTGAAATGGGAGAAAGTTTTTTTTTCCCCCATTATATCACATTCTTTTCCAATCACTAAATATTATCTCAGCCACCATAGTTATGAATGTATTACCCTAGAGCTGGAGTGATTCTTTAGGCATGTTTCATAATATGAAATTGAATTTTGTAATTTCTGCTCATCTGCTTCATTCTATTTTCTTATACATACACATGTGCACACAATAGAACCTGTTTATTTCTCACCGATACGTTTTCCCACCTATAACATTTCTGACATCTGGCCAAAGCAAAGAATCCACAGAGTCACATGTGTATCACAATCTTCTTTGGCAAATCATTTCTGCAACATTCCTGCCTGATACATTGCAAACTGTCATGCAATGGATGTGCTAAAGACCTACGTCACTGACTTTGGCTATGTGGACTTCGACAAGGTCATCCAAGTGCTCCAAAGTGTCGCAAGCTACAGGACAAAAAGTGGACACTTGGAACGCTTTCGCAACTGACAAGTTTATCAAGAGAAGCATAGAAATAAAACAAAAATGCCCAGCTTTCGACCTTGCTGTTCAAAGTATAGGCGCGAAAGTAATGTCAAATTTTTTACACGACTCGCAGTCAAAACAACCTCACAATCTAAAATTTCTAGTAGAGAAATAACTGAGCACTTGTACAATGTGAACCTGCTGCCACAAGAACTTTGCCAACAAGTTCTTTGTTATGGAGGAATGGAGGGCCGAATAAACTAAAATGTGTTTATTTAATTCTCACGGCATGATATCCCAGCATTCTTGACAAGAGTTTTCACGAAGTGGCACGTTCATATGAATAACGGAAGTCATTTAAAAATGGCGCCAAATACGCATGACCACATGACTGCACTTATTTACGGCGAGAGTTCCGGAGGCATTGTAGCATCTGTTTTGTTGTGAATGTAAGGACACGCAATAGCATTTATATGCGTAATCACTTACAATGGTAGTATAATCAGCTAAACAAGCTATTTCAATAGTTCAGTTCTCAGTTGGAGAGGGTCGCGATAGCTTAAGTTCGCATGCAAAAGTTTTAAAATAGAGGTGTTGTACGTCGAGAAAGGTTCAGACGCAGCTTGGCAAAATGTGCTTTACCAGGCAGGTCTGGCTAATGGCAAGCGGCGTGCGCGAGCTACTACTACAGCCACCGATCCTCCTCGTCTTCTTCATTACCAGCAGAGCGTCCGTTATTCAGATTCATTACAATTACTCCCCGCGAAATAAGGAGCCATCCTGGCGACCTATGGACAAGTAAACACGGGAGGGTCGTAGCAGGGCTTAAGTCTCGAGACGTGGACAATTTGCTGGCCACGACGACGTTGGTCAGAAGATGGTTCCAGTGGCTCAATGAGGTAATTCACTGGTGACGTTTTTTGTAGCACATGATAAGGGCCGTGATACTTGGGGACCAACTTGGTAGAAAGGCCAGGTGTAGCAGAAGGGACATGCAGCCAGATGAGTGAACCTGGATCGTACGAAGTAGTGTTATTTGATGCGTCATGGTGGTGCTTTTGGCGTCCTTGGTCTTGGGTTGTGAATGGTCTTGCCAGTTGGCAGCATTCTTCAGCGTATGTAGCGGCTTGAGACAAAGTCGTGGACTCTGAGGAGTCAGGTTTGTACGAAAGAATGGTGTCCATAGTGCAAGAAGGTTTGCGTCCGTAAAAGAGGAAAAAAGGAGAGAACCCGGTAGTGCTTTGAATGGCGGTATTATAAGCGAACGTGATAAACGGGAGCACTCGGTCCCGTTATTCAGATTCATTACAGTTTGTTTAATTCATGTTTCTCCAGTTACTAAACTAACGTCGTGCTTGTGCGTTCTGCAATTCTTGCCCTTTTTGGGCGGCTCAAAGCTGTGATCTGTTTAAAGAACACACTAATCATGCATCAATGCCTTGGTTTTCCTTAAACCGGCACAAGAAGTGAAAATTCTTGGGTAGCAATACCTTTAAGTGTACAGTCAACTCGCCGAGATGCCACCAGTGAGTGGAAGTGCTGCCAGGTTTTGAAAGTGCTCGGCAAGATTTCTGTTTTGATTACGCAGGTGAAAGTTCACCTGAATATCGCAAAGTAGACCTTACTTGGTCGACATTATGAACAATGACAAAGAAAATGCAGCAAGAGTGTTTTATCCTAGCTAGAAGGCAGCATTAACTTTAAATGGTATTTTCTCAAAAACACTTCTTTCGTAAGAAAAGGAATATTTTTTCAGTAACCACTACAGCTATCAAACGCAAATTCTTGAGACTTGTTTTTGAATAAAGTGCACCCTTTTTTATGCAAAAGAATGGTGTTACCACCAAAATTTTTTTTTACGAAAGCTTTGAAAGCTTTTCTGTAAGAAAAAAAGCCTTAAAATTCTAATCAAAGATCTTAACTTTTCCCTAAAGAAACATCATGTCTACAATTATTATTTATATTCAAAAGAACACCCTGGGCACATTAAACAACCACAAGAGTTTTGAATTTTTGACAAGCAAATACTTTTTCACAAATGATCTTTCATAAATAAAAATACCAAAATAATTTTTTATTTTTAGACTGGCTTCGCATTCTCTCACTAAATTCATTAAACATTGAGTAAAATCACCACTCAAGCAGCTTGCAAAATTTGATATAGAGTTGGTATGCCTTAAAAATAACAAAGCAAATGGCAGTACTAATACTGCACCTGTCTTTGCTATCCATCTTAAAGAAGTTACAGGGTATAAAACGACCCGTGCTGGCTGGTTTCAGTTTATCACTCATCTTTACCGCCTTTCTCTCGTGGCACAGAGGGGACAACATCCAGTACAGCACGTAACATGACATGAGCGATTACATCATTGGTGTGCAACCTACGACCGAGCAAGGCTTTCCCCACATGTGCGCAAGCCATAATGGTGAGAGGAGCAAGCACGTTGCGAGGAATATGAGGAACTGGTTAGGTATGCACATTTCCCCTTGCGGTTAAGTTGCAAGACACCTCCATCTCGGAGGCTTACATTCTGACAATACCACTCGAGTTGGTAGTCTAAGGCTTTGCAAAACAGCAGAAGGCCGCATAGGAAAATTAAAATGCGGACTGTGCAGCCACAAGTGCATCACCGCAAGGCAAAAGAGCCATTTCGTAGTGCAAAGGACGAATCCACAAGCTCAGTGTCAGGGGTATTTATTGTATCACTACAAGGGCAAGATTTCATCACCGTGCACACAAGGAGGATTGGTAAGGCGTAGGAAAGAAGCCCGGGAATTGTTTTTCGAAATGGAGAATACGTGCAGCATGCAGCACTGTAGTAGTATTCCCAAAATGTGATTGCCGTCATCCACTGCACGAATAAGCAAGCTTGTCTGGGGGTGTAAAAAAAAGCTTCGAGCCTGTTTACTGCCCATTAAACTGATGAATAAATTGTCCTGACACAGCTGTGTGCATGCGTCAGTTTTATTATTTAGAAGCACTTTTTCTCAATTTCAATTGCATGTCTATGTTACATATTTCCTGGCTACTGTGTTCTTTTGTGGTCCTGTGATAAAAGCATTGAAGGGGCTTTACTGCACATCTACATATGTTGCATACCCTTGGATTCAGTCAGAACAAGAACAAATAAAAATTACTGAGTAGAACAAAGAATTGCAAGGTCACGCTATCCAGCATACACATGGCAATATACGTATTAAAAATGGAAGGAACACCTCCAGAAAAATTGAAATTTTCAAGTTTTCCATGCCACACAAATTTCAGATCGGTGACAAATTTTTGCAGTTTGGATGCATATAGTGGAATACACTGTCGTTTCCCCCCCCTCCCGAGTCACACACTTGTAAAATTTTATTACAGCTGCCTCAAAAAAGAGAGGAGTGCCCATTTCCTGTTTGCACCAGCTGAGCAGAAACACAGCTGGCACAGTTTGGCAGAAAGCACACAAGCAGCGCATCATTTAGGAGAATCCAGTGAGCTGCAGTGAAATAAATAGCAGATCAGTAGCATACAATACAAAACTGAAATGAGGGCACTGATACTCCCATTAACTTGAAGGCTATGTAGCCTAAAAATTTGTAGCAGGAGCAAACAAACACTACAAATAAAATTAAGGACCTATTAATAAATCAAATAAGTGCCTGCTCCAGCAACAGGTAAGATGTACTATCAAAAAAAAAACTTTTCTGGGTGTTTCATGAGGCAAGTGCTATAATCTCCAAGCCAGAACTTGTACCTCACCAAAACAATTGAATAAATATTTCAAATGCATATAAATACTGCATTACAGAATCATTACTGAGAGTTCAAAGGTAAAAATATTAATAAATTTGCCCTGAAGCAACACATACACAAGTGCATGTCTCTGGCATATAACACTAATTCAATACCTTCATTTCAGTAATGACCCCAATAAACACGCAGCAGAAATCCATGTTTGCTGTACATTTTCATCCGTTGTCGAACTACCTTAAAATTCCAAGCAGGCGCCCCCTTCCTTTTTTTTTTTTTGAGATTCCAGATATGCGGCCTCTTCTCCCCATACCCCCATTTTAACTATTTATATTCACCAAATGAGCATGAATGAAAATAATGAATGAATTCATGCATGTTCAATAAAGCATTTAATAAAAAGCATGGATGTGCATTCATTATTCCTAGGAGATCCGCCGCAACTATCTAGAACCAGGCAAGCTCCCCCCTTCCCACAAGCGAGGGGCGCTTGCTCGGGATTTTACGGCCGTTCAAGCTCTAGACACGTGCTCATCTCTATCTTTACAGACTATAAAACATAAAAAACAATAGTCAACCCTGACAAGCAGAGCAAGATGGTATCTTGACATGTGTCTGCAATATAAGCGGTGTCTAGAATGAGGCTATCACAGGGTCATACACCCAGTATCCTGTGCAAGTTCCTGTGCTGGCCAAAAAGCCACCTGTTTCAGAAGTGAGAAACTAAATGAATAATAAAAAATTAAATTAATAATAATAATAGTAGTAATAATAAATGCTGTAAAGGATAGTGACTCACAGAGTACGAGTGAAGTCGATCACTTCCAAAAGCAACAAGCATACAAAGCGGATTACATATTGCAACTGTTTCAGCTGGATGCTTATTGGAACACCTGCGGTCCCTTCCAATCCCAACTCCAACATGCTGTTCATCCACTGAAGCACTTGTTTTGGCTTTGCCTTCGAAAACGCCAATTGTTCTTTTTGCTTCTCCTTCCTATTCCCAGTGCCATAATGACAAAGCATTTTATTCTCTACATTTTTGCTCCACTCGCAAAAAGATAGTTTATAAAGCTTCTAATGAAACATTTAACATGGCACAGAGACTAAGGCACACCTTGAAAGGACTGTGTACCATCCTTCACTGCTTTTCTGTTTTGTTTCTTAATAAAAAGCACACCATCTGAAGTGTCTAGCCTAGCAGCAGTTTCTCTGGAAAGTGTGTAGAAATTTTTAAAGCAATTTTAATTTTAAAACAGAACAATGGTCGGTGGAGGTGATGACAATTGTACTTCCGGTGAAAGTCAAGAACTGAAACCACGTGCGGTTTTTGCAGGCTTCACCACGTTCTGTTTATTAATAAAACAAATATCTTAGTGGTCATTTAAGGCATGCACAGACTTTTTCGTTGTTCTTATGAGCAGCGGCAGAAGCTGTGCTCTCGTTTCTCTGCTGTTTGTTGGCAGGCATGCAGGCAAGCAAACACATCGCCCGCAGTGCCACTGGGCGCCACTTTGAACGTGCGAGAAAAAAAAAGCAAAAATTAGTCTCTGGCACAACCTAAAGCTGCCTCAAGCGCGTAAAATACAATTTCAAGTTATACATGTTTGTTTTTATAGCAAAAAAAAGTCCCTTATTTTCTTATTTCCCTCTCGAATAAGAAAATAAGCTACCTATGGCAGATGCCTTTTCAATAGTTTTAGTCAATGCTTCACATTGTTTTTATATTTCATTTTAGTCTTTAACGTTAGATCTTTTTTATCTTTCGTGTGTGTGCTGCCTTGTCTTATCTGGCTTTAATTTGGTTTCCTCGGTTGGTTTTAGGATCAGGTATATATTTTCACTTTCATATCGAAGGCGTACATGCGGCATAGGAATTTTGTAATGTGCGATTACCTTCGGTTGATTGTCTTTTTTGGAAAGCAGTTGTCATGTGGTTTTCATCGCTTTTTATCTTCATGTTATCTTTCCGTTTCGATGCATGCCCACAAAAAGGTCCTACGTTCGAAAGAATAAATCAGTTGCGAGTTCAGCGCTGTGTGTGTGTGTGTGTGTGTGTGTGTGTGTGTGTGTGTGTGTGTGTGTGTGTGTGTGTGTGTGTGTGTGTGTGTGTGTGTGTGTGTGTGTGTGTGTGTGTGTGTGTGTGTGTGTGTGTGTGTGTGTGTGTGTGTGTGTGTGTGTGTGTGTGTGTGTGTGTGTGTGTGTGTGTGTGTGTGTGTGTGTGTGTGTGTGTGTGTGTGTGTGTGTGTGTGTGTGTGTGTGTGTGTGTGTGTGTGTGTGTGTGTGTGTGTGTGTGTGTGTGTGTGTGTGTGTGTGTGTGTGTGTGTGTGTGTGTGTGTGTGTGTGTGTGTGTGTGTGTGTGTGTGTGTGTGTGTGTGTGTGTGTGTGTGTGTGTGTGTGTGTGTGTGTGTGTGTGTGTGTGTGTGTGTGTGTGTGTGTGTGTGTGTGTGTGTGTGTGTGTGTGTGTGTGTGTGTGTGTGTGTGTGTGTGTGTGTGTGTGTGTCCTTCCTGAATGTTGAGTCTTTTTTTTGTGCTGGTAAATTTATCTTAATGATGAACCAACTCGCCCGTGCAGCAGTTTTACATAAGTCCACCTGCGGGGATTTCTTGTCCGAACAGTAGATTGACCACCTTGCTGTTGGGTGACGCTAGCGGTCATTTTTTGTTGACTATCAATGTCAAGTTAAAATTATAATTCCCTTTTCATGGAATAAAAGCATGCTCGTTCCCACCGATGTAATGAATTATCTTATTTGCACGACAATTAGACAAATTTTTCTCAGCGGTAGACAATCCCTGATAACATGTCCACCCTACTGTTCTCAGCCCTCTGTATGCTAAGCACAAGCAATTGAAGCAGGTTGGACGTAATGGGCAGTCAAGGTTGATAGCTTAGCACTTGTATACTGCAACTTTACAGCTGCCCTGCAAGTTATGAAGAATGCCATTTGTGAAGCAGTGCAACATGGTATGGCTTCAGAGCTGTGACAATAACGAATCGAAAGAAAAAGGTGTCTAGAAACCCTCCCCTTTCTCACGACAGCTATATGACAAAGTTCATACTCCACTTCATACTTAGAAGGCAGTGCTGTGGAAGCTAAACAAGAAGCTACACTACATTAACTTCATAAAGCAATTGTTTTTGATCTATAATACTTTCAATTAGATAGCCAACAAACAAATTACAACATCATGTGTTTGCCTTAAAGCTATGTCAAATCAAACACTAGTTGGGCACCTTTTCTCTTCCAGTATATAGGGTGCACGGCCACTGGTTGCTGGTATATGCGATTCCACCTGTATGCTGATGACCTGATTGAGCTTTGCAACACCTTCCATGTAATAACTGTGCCATTAATGCTTTAGCATTCAAAATAAACTTTTTATCTACCACCGTAAAACAAAGGCAAGAAAAAAAAAAGGAACTGCTAAAATGTTCTTTACAGACAGTATACACACTTGTTAAAACGTATCAAATGACAGGTGCCAGACTTGACTTGCAAGAGACATCACAGTGGAGAGCTCTGGGGTCATACTATTAACTTTTAACCTTGCTCAATACTCACGCAAACAGAAGTTGAGTCCCCTGCACTTCTGGGTTGATCAGATCAACTTAATATGATCAAAAGTAAAGATTTTTTAGGGGAGCACAAGAGACTGTCTTGCTAACAAATTTTGTACTTTAAAGCCCTCATCACCAATACAAGCCACAAGTTGTGATAGCTGATAATAAACAAACATAAATGAGAAAATTACCTTTGGTTAATGATAATCTTGCCCACTGAACCTTCACAAACATGCACCCAAAATATCAGCACATGGTATTTCTTGCACATCGCAAACGATTTGAGGATTGCACAGAGCTTTCATGGTTGCAGTTTAATGTCATAGCTACATTTTTTCAATAGTAGAAAGGTAAAATAGAATGGTTCCACTTGCTCTAAAAAATTTACACTAATTATTTACTCACCGTTTACAAAGTTATATTCCACTACTCTATTACGCCAGTGTATCCAAGTTCAACTCAACATCACAGGTTGATGAACATCACATGGCGGAATAGCAGCCTTAGCTGGTCTTGTGACGGTCTGCATAGTTATTTCTAATATTTAAATTTCAGTGTTTTTTAAACACATTACTATTAAGATTTCAACCTACTAGAAGGCCATATTGCTGCTCTTGTATCACTGTAGCAGTGTTGTGTAGTTGCCACTAAGGAACTGAAATGGCTCCAGAATCATACCACATTTATGCGACCCCAGAATGGTATGGAAATGGAATTGAGCACCTTTTGCACAAATGGAATAAGAATAGAATTCAGTCCTTTTCTAGTATGTCTTTTCTACAAGCTGCTTTTCAAACTTCAAACATAACAAGTTAGAGACTCGAATTTAACAATAAAGCAGTATTTTTAAAATGGCTTGGCTGATTACAAGCACGGTACAATTCTTTTTGTTTCGAGTTCAGTTGTCTTTTAACATACCTTGCATGTAATATTTACTATTATATTTATGTTCATGGTAATGCGTTTACATATTCCTGTACTTATTTTGCAGACCAACTATATTATGCGCCCCTCCCCTCTACAATGTACAAATGTACCCTGAAGGTTTTCACAACTAAATAAATAAATAAACAAACGCACCTACGACCATTCTGTACTTATATATATTGCTCTGAAGTTTCCGTTTGTCTATATTCTTCATGTAACCACGGCTCTATGCCGTTAGTATCCATCGTGCAGAACTACGGCTGTGGCATGCCATCCCTTACGCCCTGCGATTTTTTTCCTCTTTTTTCCTCTCAGCAGCACCCCAGCTGCTTACTGTCTCCCCAACCTTCACTTCTTTGTTTTTGATTCTGTTGCCGTCGGCAACTTGGAAGCTTATTCGAAAAAGTTGTGATGCGTATCGACGCTGACACAATGCTCGTGTTCACAGCAAGCTTTTGTATACCAGCTTGCACACCTTTTCATCTTCTTTAATCAATAACCTGTCAACTTCTCAACTTGACAAAATTATCAAGATGCCTTTCCTACATTGAGAAATTACAGGAATTAAATAAAACTGAACTGCCCAGCCGTTCCTGGAGTGGGAATGGTCTATGTTTTTTCATCTCGAAGAATTGAAAGGAATGGAATTGCGGCAAGTTGCAATTCCCCAGAATGGAATGAAAGCGCCCATTCCACAACACTGCACTGTTGTAATACAACCACATACTTTCAATAGAGAACCTTTTAACAGATTTATAAATCATGTTCTCTTCTACGTTTAGAAACATAGTCAAAGGCCTTGGCTGGTTGGTGTCAACACTTTCAAGAGATCTGCATGCTAAATCTTAATCATACAAAATTAATTTTTTTTAAATTTCCAAATTGCTTTGAGTTTATTTTCATCCCCAGTGTAACATACTGGATGTGTTAATGTCGCGCATTGCTTTCAGTGGCGGAAGTGTACATCAAGCTTCTCCTGTCTGGCTTGCAGACCCTACACTGAACCATTTAGTGTTTAATTATAAAATCCCCGACTGTCTGCAATTATCACTGTGTTTTGTTAAGCAAATTCCAACAAATTAATCTTTCTCCATTAGCACTCAATGATTTCTTGTTCCATGCATGCATCAACTACCTAGGAGGTTCGAGATTTACTAGAACTCTTACCAACCACCGACCTAGGCTCTCATCTGTAGTGCTCGTACATTGTTCGTGATGTGATACCTCCTTTCCCCTCCCATATTTGTTACGTTTTCCCCTCTTTCTTTTTTAAGTGTAAGCAGGTTGTTCCTATGAGCTAATTCCTCCTTTTTTCCCGCCATCAAGGTGTTTTAACATATTTAGATGAATAAAAAAATTTGTCATCTACCTATTCATGATGAACCTCCCCATCTGAAATACCTTCAACATTTCTATTTGTAAAGGCAACATTCTGGGCAAGAATAGTCTTTTCTTTATTCGAGCACATGCCAGACAGCCTGCAAACAGACGACACTTGAAAATTTTATCTTGCCAGGACACTCATCGTCCACTGGAGGCAAGAATCTGGGAGTGCCGCTGAGAACAATCGGGCACAAGTGGGCTATCTAAACTTGTGTAGCAAGGTGTGCCTACGTCAAGGACAGCACAGCACTCTCCCAACATCCATACATCATGAACAGTACATACTGCACTTGATCATGAGACTACGGGGGGTGATAAGGGACCAATAGAACTGCAGTTAGCTCGCATTATACTTTCTTTATTGAAGCAATTCTTTACTTACTGCCTATGCTACAATTATTTATCCAAGCAGCTGCACCAAAGGTCATCTCTCCTACGTACAACATTACCCCAACAAACTAACTAAACTTCATGCACCTTTTTTTTCCTTTCTTTCTTTTCCATACGTCATCAGGACAAGTGGCTCCTGACGACAGTGCAGCCTGCTCTTGCAACCATTTACTTTTAAAAGCGGTAAATTCATTTTATTACTTTCTTTTTTACGGTACTTTCTATCGCGAAAGCACTTCTCGACCACGATTGGATTTCACAGCTTGCGCAAGTTAGTCAAGCGCTTTCGGGAAATGTAGATCGAACTGGGCTTGATAGCGTTCGAAAATGCATCGTGTTAAACCTTCATAATATATATATATATATATATATATATATATATATATATATATATATATATATATGAAGGCAAGATAGATGGCCAGATTGCGCACAGGAGTTGCGGTCGGAATGATCACAACTTGGGCGAGAAAAGTTGACAACCACCAAAATATCACTTAAATGTGCAAGCTATTCATTCCGCTAAACATTCTATGAAAGGGAGAAGTCATCTTAACGAATTAGTGTAAACGCTGAGCTTTCACAGCGGCATTACTACAGACTAAGCATTATCGCGCGGACCACGCCAGTGGTACGAAACAAGCGGCTTTGGTTCAGTTAGCAGAATCACTTACGTGTGCAGACCATAGGCGGCTGCATCGAAGTTCACGGCAACTCTATGTTTCGTTCTTTATGATTAGTTGCCAGTGGCCAGTACAAGATTTAAGAAAGGCCATGATGTGCGCGTTAATAGACACACACACACACACACACACACACAAATAGGGGGGGGGGGGGGGACAGAAGAGGGGAAGTGGGGCTATGATATTGTTGTAAAATTTCTTTCTGGTGCGGTGAAAAGTCACAAACTACTATACAACATTCACTGAAATATTCACTACAAAAAGCGAGTTTTTACGATCGGTGCACACAAATAATGCTTACCGATTTTGTACGCTGGCTTGCTCGCAGACATTGTGAGACCTGATGCGAAACTTGAAAAGAACAGCGGAAACCTACGAGTGACGGCGAACTTATATACGCGCGGCCAGAATCACACGCAAAAAGAAGAGAGGAATATGCGAACACGTGCGCTCTGTACTTCTACAGCGCTCTCCCGCCTAAAGATCACTGCGCCGCCTACGGGTACAAACTCTGCGCTCTGGTGATGGCGCTACAAAACGGCTACGTTTGCAACGTTTCGAGTAGAAAACCGCACCCCACAGAACACCTATGAGCACGCGGTGTACACTCATGTGAAGGCAAAATTCGGATTGTCAAAGCCTATATATAGTAGCAACATCAGTTTGCCTCATCCAAGAGCAGATATATATTGTGGCGCCTGCTTGAGATTTGCTACGCTGATGTAGCCAGGGGTGGGGTTTTGGGGGGGTTTCAAATATAACCATATAACCACAGAACACCTGTATAACCCTATAACCTCCGTGTATAATCATCCCGAAATTTTTCACTTTTCCATATTCTCATATATATACGCGCATGCATACAGACACACACATGATCATACAGAGACCATTGGGCTCCGGATTATTTCGATGCGCATCGCAGTGATTACACAGCACATGGCCTCTAGCATTTCGCTCATTTAGTGAAATTCAATCGGCGTGACCGTGATTGAATCCGCGTCCTTAGGTCAGCAGCCGAGGACAGCGTGTATCTATTGGTCTACCACGGCGGCTATAGAGTGCATACAGAGCTCATCAAATGTATGGCCAATATTCTCTTTATCTGGAACGTCAGTTAAAATATTCAAGTAAATTAGGTAATTTGGTTAAAGTATTGCATTATATTAATGTCTAATTCATTATTAGGTCATATAAGGCGTTTTATTACGCCAAAGCTAATGCAGAGCCTGTGATCAAACTAGTGCACATTCCAACGAGAAAAGTCTTGCACCAATAAGACTAAAGAAAATGTGTTATACTGGCACGAATATTAGAATTTGCTAGCTATAGGGTGTCGAAAAGTGACAATATCATACGAAAAAATTAAGGCATACGTGTAAAATTTACTAGAACCACATGGAGGAAGGAAATAAACAACTCGATCCTTTTATCTACAGCCACGTATATAGGTACGTTGTGGCTAAATGTAGAACGAGGAAAAACCTCATGTACATGTCACACTAAGGAAGCCCAAGATAGAGTGCAAATTTTCGCCAAGCTGTGGACAAACTCGTCTAAGAGGAAGTTGGCGGGCGCTCCCGTTCACATGTGAAATGCATGATCGCTCATGCATAACAGAAGGAACGATTTTGAGCATAATTGTTTGCGACTTAAAAGACGTATGTATGTGTACCTTTGTAACCATTAATGTCCCAGCTAACCAGTGGATGCGCTAGCGTGGGTTGTACCACCCCCCACCCCCTCAGAATTTAGTCTGCCCCCCCCCCCCCTGCACTCCTAGGAGCAAAAAAAAAAAAGAAAATTGAGTTTGCCCCTTGACGGATTCAACTGTCGCAGGTAGAGCTAGCAGGTGGTGCCCTATCACGTAGTGATGGATACTTTATTTCTCAAACTTTTTCCGAATAACTCAGCATGGGTGTTCGCTGTGCTGCTGTTGAGTCCCAGGAGCGTAGCCAGAAATGTTTAGATGCGAAGCGGCTATTTGACTAACGTGTGTCGAAGAAGTTGCGACAATACCGTACGTACGTGCGTCCATATGAACGCGCCACTGCGCGTTCCCCTCGCCGCAGATGTTGGAGCGGTGCCAAGTAGGTCACGCTGCAGCTGCGCGTTGACGTCACGCTCCCATTGCAGGAGCGCTGACGTCACTCTCTTCCTCACCCGCAGCACGCTCGCCGCAGCGCCCGCAGCTGCTACTACGCCCGTTCGCAAAACATTTATCTCTTGCTTCACCCTCTCCACCACGCGCAACGCTTGACAACACATCGAGTGGAACACTCTTTCGGCTTGTTTATCTGCTATGTGTAAGTTTACACGAAACCCAAGCCGCCTCCCGTGTCTTTGCGTTTCAAAGAAACGTCTACTTGAGTAAACGCTAGACCAAGTTTCGCTTCAAAAGGTTCATCCAGCACCAGTGTCGACGGCCGTTTCAACCGGGTCAACAATGCCGCGCGCACCGCTGCTGCTTTGCATGTTATCAGGGATGGTCCATAATTTTTCTGGAGAGAGTCAACCATTTTTTTCTTCTTGTATCTTAATACTAGTATGTGCGTTTGTATGAATGGGGGCCTATGCATATGCAGAATAAAAAAAAAATTCATGGGAAAAAGGATGAACCCCTCTCCCCACCAGGCGCGCGTAGCCAGGACTTTTTTTTCGGGGTGGGGTGGGGGGCAGATTTTTAATTTCGGGAGGGGCACCCTCTAGAAATGGTAATTTTTCGCTCTCTGTGCCATGGCTGAAAAAAATTTGGGGGGGGGGGGGTCGGAAGTGCCCACTGCACCACCCCCTGGCTACATCCTCGTTCCCCACCAAAATCTGATGACCCGGTCACGAGTAGTGCATTTTGAGGGAGGAGGGAGGGTGTCTGCCTGCTCGCCTTTGTAATCTCGCGACCCGGTCCACTAGCCAGTTCTGGCAGTCAGGATCAGGGTTTAGCAAGGTGGCCTCCCATGGCGCTAGGTTGCTATTCATGTCTGTGATTCTTTTTGGTGAGGGATTAACCAAGAGGAGGCGTTGACCAGGTGTACGAGTCGCCGCCACACTCGGTTCAAACCATTCAAACTACCCGCCCTATTAGCAGCTCATGCGTTGAGCAATGTAAAATACGTCCTGCCTTATACTAATTTTATAAAAAAATATAAATACTCTTATTGTACTACTCAAGGCTTTTTATCCTAGTTATCGCCTATTATTGCAACAAGTTATGGTGAGCAAAACAGAACACTCTACCACAAGATTCATAACCGCCATAGTCATCAACTACATTTTCTTGTCATGTTTCTAGCTGTTGCGCGCACGTGTTATGCCAGTGTGCGATCGTGCCTTTCGTCCTTTCTTTTTTGTGCTTGGCGAACAGCGTGCTGTGATGACCGGCTTGAGAAGTTGCGACAAACGGTTTTCTTAAGACTCATAGTCAAAGTAAAAATTTGACGGATTTTAGTGAAGACTTAGCAAGGAGTTCTGAAATCGAGCATGTTAAGGTGCGCAAAACATACATTTGTTCTCCCACAATTTGAAATCCGCAACCGAGCGTCGGTTGCAACTACCATTAACGAATACAAACTTGCTTTCAGATGGTGCTTGCTGAGCGCAGGCAAAAAGTTGGCACTTCTAAAGCCAAGATACTTTGTAAGTAAGACGCATCTTCATGTTACCTAATTTTTTGGGTGGCGAAATTGCTTGACGTTCACATAGCGGTGTTCGAAGTCGCGTAGGAAGTAGTGCACTAAATTGTGTGTTATTATATTGCAGCAGCCCTTTCACGGTCAGGTACGCGGAGACAGCACTTGGAAAAACTTTGTGAAACCTTTCAGGAAGAAAACTCGCGAGGAGTACGCTCGTTCCGACGGCTTAAACCCAGCTCAGGACCTACTTGTGTACACCAGTGGGGTGCACAACTACATGCTTTTGGCGAGTATCACTGGAACGGGCATCCTGGCCGGCGTCGTCTGCTGTGTCGTGTATTTCTCCTTTAATCCCTGGCCAAAAACCGGAACCTTCAAAGGGCGCTCTATAAAAGTTACATTTGCCCAGAAGATGACCTTTGTCTGTGTGCTCGCCACGCACATGCTCGGATCGTTTTATTACCTAAGGGCAGTGCCAATACGTATCTACTACAACAAATCGCAGCAAATGTTTAATTTAGTTTTCCAGGGTGTATTTCCAGGGTTGCGAAGAAAACTGAGCTTTAGGCCTGGAGCACTCGAGCCACTGTATGCTGACACAAATCCTATAATCATGAAGTACCTGGGCACCTTGAGGGTGAAAAATAGGTGGCAGAGATTTGTAGTGTTTGAGGAGCGTTTTCACCGAACAGTTTTTTACAATGTCCTAGTTGGCTATGACAGTGTTGATGTGCTTGAGGACTAGACCAGCAAGAGTGAATTGTATAGATGCTTCTAAGCTGATGTACCTGTCTATGTGTGACTGAAGACATCATTAAATTAATTTTGAAATTTGCCCTTGTAAGCTGGTGTCCATTCCCTTCCTCTTTTTACTTCACGTGAAATGAGTATGGCAGTTATGTGCATGTAGATTCCAGTAATCAAGTGCCTGTTAAGCAGCTTCTTTGGGAGCTACTCTGGTATTTTTTTTTAGGTCATGTCGCTGTAGAAAAACAAGATTAGATGTTTAGGGGTCTCAGGTTCACCTCAGCCAGAGGGTCGCAGCCACAAAATTCAGTCCCTCAAGGGCCATGACAGTGAAGTCGGTGGAAGCCAGGGGGCAGTAGGGAGAGAGTTTGAACAAAAGGTCACCTAACATTACCATTTGAAACAGCACCTTTCTGATATTCCGTATATGGGTCACTTCTGAAGGGAATTTGACATCAGGTTTCAAAAAACAAAAAGGCTGATTTCCACAACGACAAAAACCTGGACGGGAATTATGAAATATAAGTTCCACAATGACTCTTCCATCATTCCACAATGATGCTTCGACTTGGTGACCGCATGGAGTTACCTCTTGAAAAAAAATACTTGAGACCAGTCCCGTCTTTGTATCTTACCCTAATAAAGCATTCTTAATGGCAATAGGCAAGCAAATAATGTGGGTACTATGTAGAAAAGTAAAAAAAAATGCCACATGATGCCACGGGCTGTGCATTTGAAACTCCCGTTTTGCTTGTGGACATAAGTGATTAGAATTTCTGGTAGTGGAGTATTACCACAAAAGCTACATCAATGTATATATTGTTGTATGAAGAAAGTGTCCACTCTCCCGGCTAAGATTTAGAACATACTGCTGTCCAAGGACAAAGCAGGCATTTACACAAATGCATTCATATGATGATTGAACATTACACAAAAATAGGGTCCTTATCACTAGAGTGCATTATAATGAAATATGTGAACAACTTCAATACATAAAAGCTGGACAGGTTGAACACATTTCTAGTAGTGCATGTTGGTAGTGTAGTCAGTGGGGTTGAGCTTTCCCTCCCAAGTGTTATAGCTTGTATTTATATATACATGTATGGTGCTTGATCCCTTAAAATGAAGTTCTGGCTACGCCTTTCATTAGTAGCCATCATGAATGGTTTTACGTTGTCATGATTGGAAATAAGCATGATTTCCAAAGGCTGATCTGTTTTCACAAAATGCTTCGATTGGCAAGACACCAACTTAGTAGGCTGAGTGAAGATGGAGTGTGAAGTACAGTTCTAGAGTGTAAGCATGTGTGTTCTGTCTCAAAATTTAGGGTCTTAAGTTTGAGCACTAATGTTAAATGAACAAGAATAAAGCAAGTGGTGGAACTTGAGCCTGACAATTGTATTTAATTATTTTGAATTAAAAGACTGCAACAAGTGTTAGTGGTGAGCAGGCAAGTATTGAAGGTAAAATGAACTGCCTTTTATTTTGCACCATTCCTACTTTTCCCAAGATCTTTACTGAGATGTGTATTTGAAACGATACTTGGGATATTTGAACCTCTGTCTCTTACGCTAAAACATGCTTACAGTTTACAAGGGGGACATCAGATACAACTGACAACCCTGTTAGATAGTTTATAATTGTAATGCTTCAATGAAAGAAAACTTGTCAATAAAACACACCTGCCCTAGTGATGGGTCTTCATTTGTAATATTCATAAAAATATTTCACAATTCTGCCTTTATTAACCACTCTTCTCACCTTTTGAAAATGACATACAAGTTACTTTGCAGGCACTGTTGATTTTTCATAGTATGGATGTTTTTAAGTATATTCAGTCACATGCACAAGGTCTTATATTTGCTACTTCTCGCAGGCACTACCTGTAAGCACCATCTGTTTTGAGTTGTGAAGGCAAAGGGTAAGCTTGGTCAGTGAAGTTAACAAGGCCTGTGCTATAAAATTAAAACTGCATAACTAGTTTAAATACTAAAAGATACCAAAATAAAAGGTAATAACCATCAATTTGACTTCTGTTATCAAAAGACAAACTCTAAAGTCATTAATAATTGATCATTACTATGTCACTGAAACAATTGCTTCCATGTCTTCAAATGTTTAATATTTGTGTGTTGCAAGGTTATTCTTAGTATATAACCATGCACCATTGAGATGTGTATATGGCTGCAGCATCAGTTGGTTGCAACTGCTGTCGTGAAGAAGTTTTTCAAATATAGCTCATCTATGAAATGTAAAAGCATGCTTAGACCTCCGAGTGCCAGGTCTTACACAGAGTTTAGTTTTTCCTCTGTGTGTTATAAGATACCTATTATTTACCTATTATGAGATAGTAAGAAATTAATAAATATTATAAAATTTCTCCAGATCATTTTATTCAATATAACAAAATTCATCTACCTAAAATCACACCCACACTTTTCATGAATTTTATTCGCATTTGGGACATGTAAGCTTTACAATTAACACAGTTCAAAATGAAGTAGTTGTTGCTGATTTTTGAATAGACATGACTTAGGGATTCTTTGATAAGTGACTGTTGCTACTCTTTCTTACATTACTGTGAAAAAAAAATAAATGAGCATGAAAATTGAGCAGCTTTAATAGTACATAAACACACACTTTGCCAAATGCTAGACATACTCGAAAATACTTCAGCATGTAACGTAGTCATAGTCAGTATGTGCGACATAATTTGCAAGCGTTCGTAAAAACAATATTCTTTCCACGATTTTGATGGGGTGTGGCCCTTCCACAGAAGTGGGATGTTCTCATTCAATTTTCGATCCATGTATGAAAACACTTTATTAATGCCATGTATACCTAACGATGGGATATGTGGTTTCTAGCTGCGGGCATCCTTGCTAAATGCCTTTATCTGTATCGCTGCTAGGGCTTGGCTTGTCGCCGCTGCTTGGGTCATCTGCACGTCCATATATCCAATCTTCCACAGTGCCGTTCATGGCAGTGAAAATCCCGGTGATCCTAAAGCTCTTTATCATAAAGTCTGATGACGATGATAGTTTGTTCACACTACCTGGTGTATCCAAAAGCTCCAAGCGCTCCATTCTTAAGAAGTTTTTCATGGAGGTGCAAAACATGGTGACACAGCAAGCTGTGAATAGGACAACTAGCAAGTTAATGCAATAAAATTCTACCCTTGTGCTTTTTTTTTTACGACAACAAGAACGGAATAACTTTCTAGCTTACTTTATTGAGCACCCAGATGATGTAAAATTTCACATGCTCATGCCTGAAATACTTGACAGGAAAAATTGAGTTATATTAAAAGCTTCATTCTAGCTAGCGAGGCTACATAAACTACGATTCTTGAAAAGGCATCTGCAATATTTTTACCTTAAATTTTAACACACTCGAAATGTCACATGACATGATTTTTGTGACTTGAACACAGATGGGTTATAGTGAGATATACTTAATAAGTGTCTGTAATCACCAAGTCTGAATTAGTGTCCTAATGCACTAATGAGTTTGTGAACAATCAATAGTTGGTTACCCACCAACCATTCTTAGTTTGCACGACAAACAACTTGCCACTTTCATTATACTTGTTTCTGGGGGTATAGACCAAAATTTTCAATGCTTTTATGCTTTTAGGAGGCAGCAATCTTTGGTGGGGTGTTTTAGGTCATGTGGAGCGAATTACTGCAATAGCAGCTGGTCTATCCTTATAGCATGCTGGCCGCCAGTGTTCGCTGCCACATCAGACGTGATGTGACCCATCCCATAGCCCCTATGCTGACTGCACCGACAGATATTATAGCTGAGATAAAGATTCTGTATCCTTGCTTTAAGCATGGGTGCGAATAAAAATTGCCTGGTTTATAAACTCGAGATAAATACTGACAACTTAGGGTACTTTAATGTAGACCTAAATTTAAGTACACAGGCACCTTTCCATAAGTTTCCTACTTTAATTTGGCTGCAGTGGTCAGGGACTGAACCCACAACCTCATGCTCAGAAGTAAACAACCACTGCCATAAACCACCATGCTGGGTTAACCAGTAATAAGCCATAACAATTACTGAATTTGTCATTTTGTCAGATTAGAAGAAAAACTTACATTATTATGTTTCTTTACTGTATGTGCCCCGCTTTTTTTTACACATCTATATTTCTCTACACTTTTATTCTCATCTTTTTTCCTTTCCCCCTCTCCTTAGTACAGGGTAGCAAACTGGATGCTACAATCGGGTTGACCTCCACACCTTTCAATTTATTCAGTCTCTCGCTTTACTGTATGTGTATTAGGAATAAAATATCCTTTCTTTTTTTGCATTCCTCAGGATGCTAGAGTGATATCGCAAAAACATTTAATGCATTTTAACTAGTAAGGATTGGCTTTCAGCGATAAACAACCCAACCACATTTTGCCTGCTATTCACTTGCCAAGTTGAAACATGAACACGAGTTGACACGGGACTCACAATTTTATTTCACTACAACACATACTCTAAATGGTTTGCAATGTAGTAATAAGTGCAAATAAATATCTAGGATGACACAAGTGAAAAAAAAAATTAAGTGGTATTAATGGGTTACAACATGGGCAAGAATTGAGAATTCAAATGCAATATAAGAAGAGTAATGACACACACATCAGTAAAAATTGGGGCTGCATGAACATCAACACTACAAAAGATGTTTTTATCATAGGCATGTATTTAAGTAGGTATATTCAGAATAAATGATGCATGATTAAAAACTGTGTAGCCTGAAATGACAGTGGACAGTGAAATCACTTGTAAGGTAGAGACCGCTGGGACTGGTGCATTCATAGACCACTGAAATTTTATGCTCTTAAGATTTTTGTGTTCTCTTAACTGTGTTAGTAATCAACCTAGCTTAAAGAAATGCATGCCTTTCAGCTTTCTTGAATTTTTTATAAGTGAGATTTGTTTGCATTAGGTTCTCCAAATGGTAAACTGCATTTGTGGAGGAGCTGGACTTGATGATTGCAGATTATAGGGGTTGTTGCTTAGTGCAAGTTCATTCTGACCAGTTTTTGAAGTAGGCAAAAATTGGCAATAGGAGAGTCACCGAAAAAGTAAGTTTTTTTGTGAAAACAATGCACTGCTTGTGAAATTCTGTTCAATGTTTCTTCTGCTGCCAATATATATATGTCACAAAATTTGGGATCAGGGCAGACTTCTGAAACTCTGCCTCCTTTTATGGATGCAAGTATATGGAACAACCAGTCGCCAATTATAGTTTCAGAAAATTAGAAAACACTCTCAGCATTTATAATACTTTAACACATTTTACAGGGTTACATGATCTATGCCTCGGTCTCGGTCAAGCTCACACAATCATGTCATGATTTATAATAATATTTGGGCTTTTACGTCCCAAAGCAGCAGCATGATTATGAGGGAAGCTGTAGGGGTGAACTGCGGAAATTCAGACCATGTGGTGTCCTTTAACGTGCATTGACATCGCACAATACTTGGACCTCTATCATTTCGCCTCCGCCGGAATGCGACCACCCAGCTAGGATTGAACCCACGACTTTCTAGTCAGCAACTGAGCACTGTAACCACTGATCCACTATGCTAGACAATTATGTAATGATTAACCTCATCACTGCTCAAAACAAAAGTGAAACCGTACTGCACAATCATTGCAACTTTCCAGGAGCACAACTACCCTGCGCATATATTCTGGGTGCTAAATTTTTTCTCTCCCTCCAGTACTTGCTGCGCTTGATTGTCTGTAGGAAATGAACATTCATGCAACCCTAAAAAAACTGTATGCTCATTGTATCTCAACACTCATTTTACAAAACTTAAATTTGCCCATTAGCTTCAGCTTTCTATCTTCTCGTAACAGATAGTCACCTACCTACCCAACAAACACGTTCAATAGAGCAAGGAGGCAACAAGAGGAAAGCAGTAATGGCACAAAGCTTTAACAGCCAGTTAATGAAAGTAGTAGTGCAAGTCGGTTAGCTGCTCAACACAAATGTCACATAGTTTTGTCTGATAAAACACAATACTGTACAAACAAGAAAAATGGCTATTCTACTAGTGAAATTAGATTGCACATCACAGAGACATTTCTACAATCACACAAACTGTTTCAATGAACATGGTAAATGCCCCTGCTGTCAATAGGTCTTATATGCCAGTATATCGCCTCACAAAGTACACTAACCATAAATATTTGAAGAATAGCTAAATATTTTTTTCACAGGTTTCCAAATTTCAAGAGGTTAGTGTTCAGCAATACAGCAAAGCAAAAGCAGTTTCATACACTGGTAGCACATAACATGAATGTGACCATCATGACTCATAAACTTCTTTATGGTTAGTGTGACCACTAAACAAGGCAGCCCAAGACTACCCCACAAACACAAAGACCAAGATGCCGTCAACACAATACCCTACTCGAGCTTCAATAGATGCTTGCGTCAAAAAAAAATATTTTGCAAATATCAAATGAATATGGTGATCATACCAGTGTAAACTAAATTAGGGCACAGGTTTTGTTCTAAAGCTTTGGGCCAACACAAAGACAATACTTCACCAAGTTCGAAGCCTGCCCCGTCTCATATAAACAGTCCAAGTTTGGCTCTTGCATCTGATATATCTTCCTTGTTACAATTGCTACCAACTGCTGAACACTGAAAGGCATTAGCAATTGGCAAGAAAGGGCAACTAATAAAACATTGCAGTTAGTAATGAAACTTAGATTAATGTGAAAATATATAATACATAAAAAAAAAGTGTATAGCCACTCAAGAACTTTGATTAGTGCTTATCTCACATTCATACGATGATAAACATTTTATATTGCAACATACATGTGAGTAACATGACAGTGGATTACAATACCACATGCAACATTAAGAACAATAAAGCTGACTATGAAGAAGCAGCAGCACCATACAAAATATTGTGCATTTTCCAGAACCAATAAGCCTTATTAAATATGTTTCTTGATAATGCTTGTTAACATCTGTATACAAAGTCATTTACTGTAACTGCTTTTCTGCTTTCAACCACACACTGTCCTTATAGGAGTACCAACAAGTATTTTTGAGGTTGTAGAAGTCGCACAACATGCTAAAGGCATGACACAATCGAGTATGAGGGTTTCCAGACTTGGTTTAATTATCATTTTAATGATGTATGATGGAGTGATATTTACTAACACATGCTGCAAAAAAAAACGCCACTCAAGGGGTTCTGATGTTTATATTTTCATAAGGTTTTCAAAGGGTCTCAACCTTGATTTGACGAGTGAAAAGTAAAGAAAGACAGGTGAAAAATATCACATCAATACAATGAACTTCAAAGATGTAGAAGGTTGGGGAGATAGTATTTAGAATGCTGTTGAGGCACTCAGTTCTGGGTTATTCATTTCGGAACATTAACATCTCAAAAAGTATTGAGAAAAATTTCCAGGATGTACAAAAATGAAGGGAGGTATTTTATACTATCGATAGAAATATATTCACACATACTGTTTCAAGAACACACACAATTTTCTTTAGATCCTACAGTCAAGAAAAAGCACCAAAAAATGTCATTGCTACAGCTACAGACAAGTACCAACTGTATGTGTACATGGAAGCCTTGAGCCACATGCCCTATCATTTCCCAAGGAAAGTGCCCTTCTTGAAATGGCCACAGACGAATGCTGAAAGACTACTCAGGTGAGTGGAGTTACAGACAGCACTACAATTCAGTGGTAAGAAAATGCCCTGCTTGTTCCCAAACCATGGAAGGACTCATGTTGTCAGGTTCCAAATCTTTTTGGTCAATAGATCTCACAGTCAACAAGATTGATACTAAGGGATGACTGTTTCTAAGAGCAATGTCACCACACGTAAAAAGCTAGATTGCCTTAAATCAGCCATATGTTGCAAAGCTATGCGAGTTACCACCAGCGCGGGTAATACTACAAGTACAACTACAGACTCGCATGTTCTACAATCTGCATATTGCATGGCTGTCACAGCAGGATGACTGCTGATAGGTGAAAGAGCAAACAAATGAAAATGTGCAGCTTCTTCAGTTGGAAAGCACTAGTCATTACATTTTGGAAACTTTTTAGGAACCAATATGCAGATGCCCTTTAGCAAATTTTACTGGTGTGCACCCACCCATATGAAACATGCAAGTAGAAGTGTGGCACACTCACCGGGTACCCAGTCATTGAAATCTCGTATAAAATGCAACAACCTAAATATTTGGTACCAGTGAAATGAAAATAGAACTGATAAAAAAAAACTATATGTAGAAGCTGAATATTTGTGTGGTGACCTCTTAATAGGTAAGCTAGTACTTTGTTCATGCATTTCAACTTTAAAAATAGTGTTTGTATATTATATATGTACACATATAGCTCTCAAAAAATTAAATGCTCAAAAATATCTGTGCTGCGTGGCTAGATAGAATAGCACACATAACTGAACCCACAACAGTTAACTTCTCAAAGGCATTGATGTGTAAAATATCACATCAAAAGTCAAGCTTAACAAAGTAACTATACAGAATATTATCAGCAAGCTCTGGATGGCTAGGTCTCCATTTCATAAATGCGCTGCAGATGTCTGTTTGGCGAATTACGTTGGCTGAGATCTTTCCAACTGCAATCTGAAAGGAAGGCACAACAATCGCAACACAGTTAATACTCGTATGCACTTTATGAAATCTTGTTGACAGCTTTAAAACTCGAGCAAACTTTATGCCTAAAAAGAAAACAGTAATAAAAAAAGAAGCAGGAAAGGAAGATAGAACATTCTCATTCCCATTTACCACAGATTTAGCAGATAACTAGTCTGGTTGAGCAAAGAAATCCTGCATTGAAAAATGAGTTCCTTTCAGAGTTCTTCAAGTGATTAAATCTATAAGTAACAGCACAGTAAACAATCAAATTCAAGCTCAGAAAAACGGGAAATGAACTACGTTTCTCACACCTATGAGTAGTACAAGTGTCCTTCATTTTGGTGAATCATCATTGTTAAACAAACTGATACTCCAATATCTAAGCACACTACCAGTAGCATGGCACAAGGCAATTTTATGCCTACTTCTGCATGAATTACTCCACCAAAAAGTAAATGTTGAGCTAACACCACAGCTGGCCATTTACAATGCCTTCCACCTTTGCCAGCTCATGTAATAGTGGCCACTTAAGACCTTTGTTACACCATATTACATACTGCTGTTAAAAAAAACTCATTTTAATGTGGACCAGCCAAATGGAAGATGGCTGCGAAACAATCTTTGTTATCTCATTTGACCAATTCCCACATTTCTCCTAAGAAATTTCTGACTACTCATTTTTTTTGTTTAGGTTAAGACAGTGTGCGTCAAAATTTTACATGTGCAGCTCCAGCAACAAATTGTTTATGAGCTCTCTCAAAGATGCACAGCACGTGCCAAAGAATATTCAAGAATAGCATTGCAAAATAACTTGCAAATGTAAAATCCATTAAATTAAACTTCCCATTAATATTGAGTGTGTCATGCAAGTCACTGCCCTTACTAATATAATCCTGCAGAATAGTAGCTCATTGCAGCACCCAAATGGCTACTTACTACACTGACATTATTTCTGATGCTCTGAGTTTGTGTTTTTGTGAGTGCTGCCGCCCATAAAAAATCACAACTACAGTGAAAGACAGTGGCTGCCATAAATAACCATACAAGTCATGTTTTCAATAAGTTCCACCACATAGCATGACAACTAAGTGAAAAAAAAAATTGCAATCACTACACAATTTTTCACATGTTACAAGCCCCAGCTTCAAGGCAAAATGTTTCAGTAGCCAAGCTTTAGCCAAGCTGCCTTTGCTCATTTGCAGCTTTAAATGTGCTTGTTAGTTAGAGACAGGAAGGAAGAAACATTACAAAACGTAACAAAAAGATCCAGAGCATTACAATAGGCCACAAACCTTTGGCATCGATGTCATTTAAGTGCAGTGAATGTGGTCCTTGAGAAGAAAGAGAGAAAGGCATTAGTGAAAATTGAGCATGCAAGAAGCCCACAACCTTGCATCTACTACAAGTTCATCAACATGAATGAAAAAATTAGAGTGCCATTACACACCAAAAGTTTTACAGAGAAGCTTGAGGGATATGTGCAGAAATTTACAAGGTGTATTCACATGGGCTTGCACAGTCAACAGACTACATATATAGGCTACTGGCAACCAGCACTGAAAATTCACTAGCCAACAGCAACACCATAATGCATAGCATACCAAGAGGAGAGTTTCACAAGCATATGCAATGATTACATTTCTGTGATCTCATAGCTCATATTGAGGAGCATGTGTCTAGTTTCTCACCTGGCTAGGAATTGGTATGCTAGAAACATATGAGAGCATTTCCTCCTCATGTATACATTGGTCTAAAGCAAAAATTGCTACAGGTAGGCATTGGTTATTTGTTCACAATTTTATGCCACTTTTATGACCTCCTTATCCCATGACGACAGCAGACTTCAGCTGCACAGTTGAACTGCTGTGCTACCTCTTGGCAAAAGCAGGTTTTCAAGAGAGGTTCAAAAAAGTCGCATAAACTGCAGTATCATTAAATTTTATGTGGTCCACCCAACCATACAGAGAAATAATAATATGGAGGCAACCAGAGTAGATTAAAATGAATAAATTATGGGCAATTAACTAGGTGTACTACAACAACAGTTACTAATCAAGTGAGAGTGCTTAGCCACACATGAATGCCACCTATTAGAATTTGCCGCTGTTAGTAAGCATGTCTCATATCAAGCATTCTGTTACAGCACGTTATTCATCCACCATTCCTGTTCTACTATCCAAAGCCTAGATTAATGTTAATGAACATCATGCATTGCACACTTTGGAAAATAGAAACATCTATTTCAAGGGCAAATAATTTAAAGAGTACACAAAATCATACACATATTTTTGCTGCACACATTGTCAGGACAGTCATGCAGTAGGTTTGGCATTTGGCTTCATGATGCAGGTAGAAAATGCCTCCAAACACATGTTAAGGAGAAACTCAACATAATATCACACAAAAGCTGCCAAATCGATGTATGGCCAATACATAGCAGTGTACCTCATATATCCTAATGAGAAAGTGGAAAACAAAAACATGAGGTCTGGTAAAAGTATGAGGATAGTGATAGAGCAAAAATGTCAGAAAAAGTGTCACAAAAACATACACATTTTAGTAGAACTTCTAAGGATGATTTATTGCTTCACATTTTAAACAATGATCACTGTTGGGGATTAACGTCCCCAAATCGCCACGTGATTATGAGAGATGCCGCAGTGGAGGGCTCCAGAAATTTTGAACACCGGAGGTCCTTTAACGTGCACCTAAATTTAAGCACACACAAGTCAAGCATGTTCGCCTCCATCAAAAATGTGGCCCCCGCAGCCAAGATCCGATCCCACGACCTCCAGATCACCAGTCAAGTATTATAACCACTACACCACCATGACGTTTCTCCACATTTTACAAAACTTGACCACTCATACTACCGATGTCTAGAAGCCAGAAAGGGTTGCAATTGTTTAAAGATGCTTCTCCAAGTATCCACTTTTCAAGCTTTGCCGTTATAATCCTTCAACAGCATATTTCAGCTTAACCATTAGGCTGCATAGTCACTCATGTAGTGTTGACATTACAACAATGGCAAACTGCTCTGTAACATCATGCTATTAGATCGATTGATTGATATGTGGGGTTTGACGTCCCAAAACCACCACATGATTATAAGAGAGGCTGTTGTGGAGGGCTCTGGAAATTCTGACCACCTGGGATTTTTTAATGTGTACCCAAATCTGAGCACACAGGCCTACAGCATTCTTGCCTCCATCGAAAATGCAGTCGCCGCAACCAGAGTTCGATCCCGCCACCTGCGTGTCCGCAGCCAAGTACACTAGCCACTAGACCACCGCGGTGGGTTATCATGCTATTATGCCAGGCTCTTTTAACTCATTTCTTACCATGGGGCAATTAGCTGTTGTTTTTATGATTGATCTGAAATATTTTGTGTAATAGTTATTAGGTTTACCATGTCATGTTATATAGTTAAATGAAGGTAAATAAACACACTTTTGAATGATGTTTATTTTGTCACGTAGTTTTTTACAGACCTACTGGAAGACCGAGGAACGCCAGAAGAGCGACGAACGTCAACAGGCCGAAAATACAAAACAAGCGCAAGCTCGGGTCGCGTGTGTGCACCAACGCTGTGGCTTGCCGTTTCTTGCTGCTTCGTCGTCGTTCGCATAGTTCCCTACATCGGCCCCCAGTGAATAGCGTAGCCAACCTGGCGACTTAAGGCGTAGTCACTATAGCGGGGTTGTAATACGGCTTCAGGCGACTCACATGCACAATTTCTCGGTTACGATGGCGTAAGTCATGAGACTGTGTCAAAAGCTCAATCTCATAATTGACTGGTGACGTACGGGCGAGAATGCGGTAGGGCCCGTGGTATCGTGCCAGTAATTTCGCCGAAAGGCCAGGAGTGCTCGGTGAAATCCAGAGCCAAACGAGAGCACCAGTCGTGAAAGTAAAGAGATGTCGGTCGGTGTCATGCCGTAGCTTCTGGTGGCCTTGGTCCTCGGTTGTCAGTGAACGGGCCAATCGTCAGCAATCTTCTGCGTACCTGGCAACATCAGAAATTGCAGTGTACTCAGAGGAGTCGGGCGTGTATGGGAAGATAGTGTCCAGTGTGCACGATGGTTTGCATCCGTACAACAAAAAAAAAGGGAAAAACCCTGTTGTCGCGTGCGTAGCGGTGTTATACGCATACGTGACGAATGGAAGGACAGTGTCCCAATTGGTCTGGTCTGAAGCTGTGTACATCGTCAACATATCACGGAGAGTGCGATTAAATCGTTCTGTGAGGCCGTTCGTCTGCGGGTGATATGCTGTCGTCATGCGATGAATCATGTTGCACTGAGCGAGCAAGGCTTTAATGGCGTAGGACAAGAAAACACGCCCCCGGTCGCTCAAAAGTTCGCGGGGAGCATCATGGCGAAGAAAAAAGTTGTGCAAGATGAAAAACGCAACTTCCCTCGCGGTTGCTGCGGGTAGTGCTGCTGTCTCCGCGTAACGCGTGAGGTGGTCCACGCCGACAATTATCCACCTATTTCCAGAAGACGACGTGGGAAGTGGTCCGTATAAGTCGATACCGACGCGGTCAAATGGGCGCGCTGGACAAGGCAGAGGCTGAAGTGTACCGGCAGGGCGTTGAGGTGGGGCTTTACGTCGCTGGCATGCAGTACAAGCACGTACGTACTTGCGAACAAATGTGTACATGCCACGCCAGCAGTACCGCTGACGTAGACGGTTGTACATTTTGAGAGCGCCGACGTGAGCGCTTTGCAGGTTGTTGTGGAAAGCAGTACAGATTTCCGAGCGCATTTGGTTGGGTATCACTAACAGCCACCTACGACCTTCAGACGTGTAATTCCGCCGATAGAGGAGGTCGTCTCAAATAGCGAAATGTGTGGCTTGATGGCGGATAGTTCTTGAGACCAAATTAGCTAACGGATCAGTCAGAAAGGCGAGGAGTTGGGAAATCCACCCACCACCCATCTTTGCGTTGTTCCGATGCCATGTCTGTGAAGTCGATTGGTGTTATGACAGCTAAAGAAGGTGACGAGGAGGTTGGGTCAGCCGGTAGTGGCGAGCGGGATAGCGCATCAGCGTCGGAGTGCTTGTGGCCGGATCGGTATACAACACGAATGTCGTAATCGTGTAGGCGAAGCACCCAAAGACCAAGGTGCCCCGACGGGTCTTTGAGCGATGATAGCCAGCATAGAGCGTGGTGGTCCGTGACGACTTCGAAAGGGCGGCCATAAGGCTATGGGCGGAACTTCGTCAAAGCCCAGACAATTGCGAGGCACTCTTTCTCCGTGACGGATTAATTACACTCTGCTTTCTTGAGGGTTCGACTCGCGTAAGCGACCACGTATTCTTGGTATCCTGGTTTTCCTTGAGCCAATACAGCACCAAAACCGACACCACTGGCGTCGGTGTGGACCTCCGTAGCGCATAGAGGTCAAAATGACGTAGTATTGGAGGTGATAATAATAACCGCCAAAGGGTGGTGAAGGATTTGTCGCACTCTTTTGACGAAGCAGAAATGCCTTTGAAAGTTGTCAACAGGTTGGTAAGAGGCGCGATGATGAAAGAGAAGTTGCGCACAAATCGACGAAAGTATGACCACAGGCCGATAAAACTTCGAAGCGTCTTGATGGAATTGGGCTTCGGATAGTCAGCCACGGCGCGGAGTTTCGGCGGATTCGGGAGAACACCCTCTTTGCAGACGACGTGACCCAGTATAGTGAGCTGACATGCGGCAAAATGGCACTTCTTGATGTTAAGTTGAAGGCCAGCAGAGGTGAGACACGTGAGAATAGCACGAACACAAACAAGGTGAGTCGAAAAGTCGCGAGAAAAAACAACGATGTCGTCTAGGTAGCAGACGTACGTGTTCCACTTGTAGCCGCGAAGGATGGTGTCCATCATCCGTTCGAAGGTAGCTGGGGCATTGCAGAGTCCAAACGGCATGACGTTAAACTCATACAGCTCATCAGATGTTACAAATGCAGTCTTCGACCGGTCAGGATCAGCCATTGGAACTTGTCAATATCCTGAGCGTAAATCTAAAGAGGAGAAATATTCTGCTCCTTGCAAGCAATCGAGAGCATCGTCGATGCGTGGCAACGGGTACACATCCTTCAGAGTTATCTTATTGAGCCGGCGGTAGTCCACACAGAATCGGATAGACCCATCCTTTTTGCGCACAAGTACAACAGGGGATGACCAAGGGCTCTGCGATGGCTGGATGACACCATGCTTGAGCATATCGTCGACTTGTTCGTTGATAATACGGCGCTCTTCCACTGAAACTCGACATGATCGCTGGCGTAAGGGAGCATGAGTACCGGTGTCAATGTGGTGCGTGATGTTCGCTGTGCGACCCAAAGATGGTTGAGCGCAATCGAAGGCAGAACGGAACTCTCGAAAAAGGGACAAGAGTTCACGTCTTTGTGTCGGCGATAGCTCAACGGCAACAGAGGGCTGGAATGAGTCTGGCACGGGCAGTGTGGCCAAAGGTGGCGTCATAGCATTGAGCTGGAGGTGAGGTGGGTGTTCGGCAAACTCCAGAGGGCGCAACAGGTCAACGTCTTGTATGTCACCCAAACATTCTCCGCGAAGTAAGGTAACTGGTGACGATAGCGAGTTCGCAACGAGTATGGCGCTAGCACCGGATTCCACGATGAGTATGGCAAAGAGCAGGTGTAGACTACGGCGGCGGATAAATACATCAGACGGAGTGAACAAAACAGTTCCGGCAGGAGCGGCCATACTGGTCAAGGCTACAAGGGTGGATGTGCCACGCCCCCCACGACATAGGGCGGCGTGGCAGGTTGAGAATACGGCATACACTGTGGCGTAGGCCGAGCAGCGACGGCGGCGTACATGAGAGGCGTAGTGACAGGTGGTTGCTGATGCATCGGTGGAAGGGCTCAGCGAGTTGGGTCCGAATGGCATGTTGGTGGTCCGGTGCCAAAGCTTGCGCGGGCTCATGTGTCAGTGGCAGCAGTGACAGCTGGCACGCTACCTCTTTGCGGACGAAGTCCTTGATTGTCGAAAGCAGCGGCTGCTGATCGGTAGGATGGGCAGCTAGGTGCAAGCTTGCGAGAGTGTCTGGTGTCGTGAGGGCCTGACGAGCAATTCCGCGCTGCCTACGCAACTCATCGAAGCTCTGACAGAGAGAAACGAGCACAGCAATTGTGGGGGGATTTCTCGCGAGCAACATCTGAAAGGCGCCGTCGTCAATGCCTTTCGAAATGTGCCTGATTTTTTCTTCCTCAAGCATGATAGAGTTAACGCGGTTGCATAGATGCAACACATCTTCAATGAAGCCCGTGTAGGTCTCGCCTGGTTGCTGCGCACAGTGACGTAAACGGTGCTCGGCTTGAAGCTTGCGTGCCGCAGGTAGTCCAAAGACGTCCGTAATAGCAGTCTTGAATGCAGACCACATAGGAATGTCAGCTGCATGGTTATTAAACCCCAGTTGCGCGGTGTCCGCAAGGTAGAACGTGATGTAGCCCAGCTTACTTGGGTCGTCCCATTTGTTACTTGTGCCAACTTTGTCGTACCTCGCCAACCAATCTTCGACGTCCGACTCAGTGGAGCCCGTGAAGATAGGAGGATCTCGTTGAGGATACACGGCGCCGCAAGTGACATGGACGGTCGAAGGTCCCACCTAGAGAGGCGTCTCGGTGGCCATGTTCATGTCACGTAGAGGGGGAAGCTTACGGGAGCGAAGTTCCAGGTTTGTACGGGAGTCCACACACCTCCAACAGATGTCACTTAGTTTATTTACGTACAGACCTACTGGAAGGCCAAGGAATGCCAGAAGAGCGAGGAACGTCAACAGGCCGAAAATACAAAACAAGCGCAAGCTCGGGTCGCGCGTGTGCACCAACGCTGTGGCTTGCCGTTTCTTGCTTCTTCGTCGTTATTCGCATAGTTCCCTACAGTTTTAATAAGAAACCCAAAAAGTTTGTATGCTAAAACATTTCATAAACAAAAAAAGACAACTTTTGAATAAGAAGTAATACCACAGGCAAAAAAAAATTTAACACAATTTCCAAGCATACAAACTGTTATAAGATTACTTGGCATTCTTTATTTAAAGAGTTATAACAATAGATTAAGTACTCTAGACCTAGGGTTATGTCTGCCGTGGTGGTGTAGCAGTTACAGTGCTCGGCTACTGACTCAAAGGTTGCAGGTTCGACTATAGCCCCGGCAGTGGCATTTTGATGGAGGCGAAATGGCAGACGGCCACGTAAATTTGTGAAGCCAGTTCACGCCAAGGAACACCAGATGGGCTAAATTTTCAGAGCTCTGCACTATGATGCCTCTCAAAATCATATCATGGTTTTAGGATGTTAAACCCCACATTTTATTATTATTCCTAGAGTTAGGAAAAATGCAATTAGACATAATAAAAATTGAGGCACCCTTAAGCTTCGCCTTTAAGAGTTGAACGCGATAGCGAAATCCGCCCCCTAGCGCACCCTTCAACTGCTAAGTGGATACTTATTCATATGTTTTGTTACATACACATGCACGCACACAAATATGCACACAGTAGATTAGACCAGCGCGTGCTATTATCGTAATGGGTTCGTTTTCGCCGTGACACCTGTTGAACAAAATGCATTAAAGGGGCCCTGAAACACTTCTTCAAGTAACCATGGAATGAATTCACTAGAAGAGCTTATCGCCTCACAAATTCAATGCCGCAAAATTTTTAAGAATCCGTCCAGTGCGAGTGGAGTCACAAAGATTTGTCGCATGCTGCAATTGCATTATCTCTTCTCTCGTCCCGACAAAAGCGCTGAAAGCAAGCAGGGAGGGGTGGCAGAGCAAAAAAATTACCGCGCCTCGTGACCTTGAGCACTTTTTTTTTTTCTTCAAAGCAGCCTTCAGCGGCTATCTTCGTAACTTGATTTTTCGGTCGCAGACGCACAGACGATTTTTCGCTCAAAACCAACGGGGCCAACGCTGGCGGCGGGTTTTCTGCGACACGAGCTCTTTAACGCTATCGGGTCAAAACATTGATGCCTTGGTTACCCCCCTCCCCACTATTTTTTCAGTAGAAAATATATAGAACACAATTTTACATACCTAAATACAGCCATTAAATAAACATTTCAAAGCAGACAATAATTTAAAGTAAGTCATAGAAATGAAATACCTAACTAACAGAATAAATAAATAAATAAATGAATGAATAAATAAGTCGTCTGGTTGCTTCTAAGCAACATAGGAAACCGGTGGAACTGCTTTGTTCTCCTTTCTTCCGACCATGTGTGGTTTTGAATGTCGATAACATCGTATTGCTCAGATGTGCTTCACTTTGAATTTTAAGTTTGCATGCTCTTTGGAAGTCCGCCCCAAACATAAAAATGCAGAATATGTAGAAATGACTATAACAGTTTGTATACAGTTGCTAAGATGATGCCAGAAGTGGAGGAATGCGGCACCTTTCTTTAACTAAACTTTGGTAAACATCGATCACCAGTGATAGATATGTAGCTGTGGGCTAAGAAAGGTTTAAACAATGATTAGAATGAGCCATGCTTTATGCTTTAGTTCCATCTACAAGTGCACTTTCTCCACTCATGCAGTTTAATTGAGACATCTGCTTTCCGAGGTCGACAAATGATCCAATGTATGTAAAATGTAATGTTCTGTTAATGCATAGGTGCAGGCCATAAGCTTGGATACTATTGGAAATACATAAAAAACTGCATGTGTATGCATGATATGCCGGTGTGGTATCTGGTGTCAAGATGGTGGCAGTACAAACATTCTATAAAATTGCAGTCATTCATTCTGCCTCACTTCAGGTTCATCCACTGCACCTCACAAGGTCTGCCCTTCAGGCAGCACCTCGGGTTTGAACTAGAGCTCGTTTTGCTTCAAGTATAGAACAGAAATGTAAGCAATATTATGCACGCTTTTAAACAATATGTATGTGCATTCTATCTTTTGTCTTGCAGAACACATAATACAAATATACAATCCTTTTGCTAACTAAATAGAACAGCACGTGAAATGGCTCTGAATTAAACATTTCATTTATGACATTTTTCCAGGCTCAAAGGAGGAGGACTATTAATGCTTGAATATTTGTTTGATAGTTACTCTTTTTTGATAGGAATACCACTAAATACATGGATGCACTAAATTTTCAGAAAGACACACTTGCAATGCTAAAGACTACTTATGCCTTTTTTCTTTTTTTTTTTTGCAGTCCATGGCGCATAATGTTGGTTGTACAACTGAGCAATGATTTCAAGTATAGACTCTCAGTAAACAGGAATCTGTTAAATGGAACTGCTGCTTAAATAAAACACATGCTTCTAACAAGATTGGTTTTATTCTTGCATTCTGCACCCCTAATCATCTCTCACTAAACAAAACTTCTGTTGAACAGAACATATTTTACTGGTCCCTTCAGGTTCCGATTAATGAGAGTCTACTGTATGTAATCACTAAAAGGAATACTTCCAAATCCACCTTCAACTTCATTCTACTGTTGAGATTCACACTATTACGTACTTCAATTCTGAAGATTGTAGCATTATAAATTGCGGGATTGGTAAGCATATTTCTTTTAAATGAAAGATTCAGCATAGAAGAAAACAATAAACTGAAATTTACTTACTAATATTCACCAAATGTTTTGTGCGAGTTTATGTAATAAAAATGGAAGGGATTATTTTTCGAGGGCTCACTCAGTAAACTTTTAATAAGGTTCAAAAGTTGGCACTCACACTTGCAGATTATCATACCAAAGGTAGGTAACGAAGAAACCATTACGAATGCTGGCAGAAAAATTAGTACATGCACATTTTCAAAAATTTATTGTCTCAATCTTGTGGACCCATACTAGGAAACCACGTTCATCTGTTCTCATTTATTTTCCTTGAATATTCGTGAGCTGCTACTAATTCTAGCATAGGAGGACATGGATGGCATCATTCAGTGATGGCCTTGACAAGCCTGCTATGGCACACAGAACCCTTGTTAATAAAATGAAGAGAACTAATCACAGATTTTAATGATCAATAAGTTGAAGCACACAGCATTTAAAGAATGCCGTAATAGAGAACACTTTTATTTAATGCACATGCTGGTCATTTCGTTGTACATCTAATAATTACTAGCAGTGCAAAAAACTACTGTAGAAAGTAAAGCACATGTAGCAGGCATGAAAATTCAGGTTCGGCCATACAGTCACCTAGCCCTCTTACCTCCGTTCTTCACGCTTAGTGCGCAGCTGTTCCTGGGTGGTGGAAAGCTGTTGGCGTAGCGCTTGCGCTTGTTGCACATCCCCTCGACGTTCACTTTCCTCTAAAGCTCGTCCCAGTTCACGACTTTCGTCTCTCAGGCGCTGAATGCACACATATGCTTCATCTTCCTCCTGTTCGTAGACGTTATGTCGATAGAGAGCTTAGCACTAAGCTCAACATATGGAAAAAGTATCCACTGATGATATTCAAAGAATTTCGAAGCATCTTTACAATAACTTCCCCATGCTTGCTTTAATGTTTTTTTTTCTCACTTCTACATCGGTTTGCTGCTTTTGATGCGCTTATTTTACTACAAATGGCAGCACCGTCGCTGCACTTGTGAAAATAGGCAGATGGCAGCACCCAGTATAAGCACTTTTAGCCGATTTCCCGGCAAGACATGTAGCAACAGTGGCAAATTGATAATATATTCCCTTTTAATGCTGCATGTATGCACAAATACACATAAAATTTATATTATACTTGGATGAGGTATGCATTGTCTTTCGACAAGGACATTCCCAAACTGACATGCTAATCTGTTTCAGCAAAGGATAACTTGTTCCAGGCCTAATTAGTTTTTTAGTTAGGCTGTATGTGGACTGAAATAGGTAGCACTGCAATGTTCACAATGACGGCAGACAATAACGACTACACATACTTGTGAACTTTGCAGCGCTGCCTATTTCATCCATGATGTTCCAACCGGCCCCTACTCAAGCTCTTCTGTATGCTATATGTGATGAACACATTGTGGTGCAAAATGAAGCGAGCACAATGTTTCCAGTTCTGAGCATCTTAAATGTGTTTGATTTTTCCCCACTGTAGCTTCTCCATCTGTTTCATGTAGCATGTGGGTGTTCAACAGTGGGCATTGTTGTTGTGCCATTTAATGCCACATGTTCCATTAAGATGGCACTTGTCAAGATGTTAAAAAGGTTTGTCGTTGTGTATAACAAAATAGAAGTAGCAATGTAACACACAACCTGCTTTGCCATTTATAACCCTGACCACATTACTCCAAAAACATTGTGGACTGGAGAACACACGACAAGGAGTCACTAGCAGATGACACAATGAACAATCCACACCATGTTTAGTTTGATGAGCATCCACCTGGAGCTGCTTCCTCTAGTTCTAGCCAGTGCCAGCAGGTTATCATTACACAGGCATGAATCTGTTTATCCCTGAACAAGTGTAGTGGGTGCATTATCGAAGGCCACAGAAAGTGCTGTGGGAATTTATGAACAAATCATGAAATACCACAGGCTGAAAGTAAGAAAGGTTACAAATACATATTAATGCAATTTTGTAATATTAATCACACTTAACAGCTGTATCAAATGGAGAAGTCAGTATAACTGTACTGTGCTTCAGATTGAAAAATAGTTATTGACAGATTAGATTAATATCACTGTGCCACTTTCATACATTTCACAGTGTTGCTTGTAAAGCACGAAATGCACTATAAAGCAACATAACACAGCTTCGAAAGAAGGTGTCATATCCTAAACACTAGTGATATTAAAACAATGAAAGCCCTAAAGCATGGATTTCTACCAACACCACAAGTAAAAAGGAAACAATCATTTTTACCTTCGTCGCGTGCATCTCAAGGTGCACCAGTAAAGATGCCAGCTCAAGCTCTTCACTGTACTCATTCTTCAAGGGAATGCTGCGGTAACCTGCAGAACGGATGATAGTAATGTAACAGCAGTGCTGACCTGCTGATTCAAAACTTCATGTGCCACTGTGTGCAACTGGAATTGCTAATCACGAATTGTCACCACTTCAACATAAAAAAGTGTATAAGAGAAAAGTACAATCATTTTTTATACTAAACAGACAACTGCATAGAACACTACATTAAAATTTGTTATCCAGTCAAAGTGATATGCGATTATAAAATTTTTTTAAAATAACACAAAACCCATTTCTCCACTTGCTATCAACTTGAAGTTGCATGGTAGTTCCCAAATACAACATTTATAAAAATTTTGCCAGCCATAACTCAAAGGGGGTAACAATACACATGTATGTGCTATTCTAATAATCCGTAGCTCATTGTAGACAAGTAAGAAAAGTTGGGGGGGGGGGGGGGTTGCTAACAGGTATATACATAGGAAACATTAACATTTGAGCAATTATGTTTGAACTGATGTATGGCTAGAACGGGAACAAAACACATACACACATATACAGGTTGCTTTTTTGGCAACATGATCACATGTATGTGTGTAAGTGACTAGCCAGTAACAAAGCATAAGCCACAAAAGAGCATAGAATATTGAGACAAATACATGGAATTCTAGTGTATCAGCCTACCTGTTCTTAGGCAGCACACAGGGTAAGTGACCTGACCGAGAAAATTGGGGTCACCAAACATGTCCTCATCTTGTACCACAAAGCGCAGAAGTGCGACGCTGGGATTGCAGATGTCAAACATGTACGCCTCATTCCACACAGGGTTCAAACCGTTATCCGCTGAGAAAGAAAAATAAACATAGAGTGGGAGAGAAAGAGAAAAGGAACAGTTTACAATATTTTGGAGTGCTGTACATCAAGAAATATAGCAGTCACTATGCAATTAAGTTTAAAAGTTCTTTGAATATATTGATTACATGCAAAATCTCATAAAATGAAAGGCTTATGAATGAAATTATTTGCCTTCCAGCCTATCATCACTTGTGCATGCTACACTGCTTGCATAAAGCTATGTTCACAACATTCAACCATTTCTCTATGGTTTGCACAATTAATAAATCAATTTAATTTAACCCCACTTTTCCTTTTTATATATTACTTAGTTAACTTCTAAGACTTGAAAATCCACCTAGCTAGTGAATCAATTACCGGGCATTCATAATACAATAGATTTCTGTTAATTTATCTCTACTGAAGATACCAGCATTTTTATGGGATCTATACAAATCTATGGGACCAAACTTTCATTGTTTTGATCCTTTAATTAGCCTTCGCTGGATAATTCAAATTTAGCTTATTATTGCATACGAACCAAACCTGGTGGTGACCACAGAGGTTGCTGCTACAGCTACAGCATCAGACGTCGTAGTGTTTAAAGGTACAGTGATTGCCATCAAACACACATTTACGGTCCAAGTAGCCTATTTTTAATCTGCTTGAGATTTTTGTTCATTGTGAGTGTGTGCGTACATAGTTCTGCTATTAACATTCTTGTTAAGTACGTGCAGCTGCTTAGTATGCATGACAGGTGGCATGTCTCCTGATGGTGTGTGCAGTTGTAGAGTTTCTACGACAGTTCGGAGTATTTTATCTGATGTTCGCGCATGGGACTAAGACTAGCCATAACGGCTGAAAGCCCAGATGGTAATTACAGCATTTTATATACTGAAAAGAAAAGATTTATATATATACATATATTTTTTTCTGACTAATTAGTTTTTCACAGCAATCTCACATAGAAGAAAAACCCACGGCAATGAAAAGCATGATATTAGAAATGTTCTTGTACTGCTCGTCCTTTTGCATCATTGTTTCATGAGCTGAGTTTCACAGTCATGAGCAAAGTCGTAACAGTTCTGAGGGTCCAACAATTGAGAAGCATAGTATAGTGTAGGTGTTTTTCTTTTCTCATTATGCTCCATGGCAAATCCTTTGAATGAATAAAATAAAATAAAATAAAGGAGACAAAGTAGGAGGAAACAGTTGGCATGGTCTTACAAAAACCAGTAACAAGTGCCAAGGGTAGGGCGAATGGAGTTTTCTAAGATAATGAGGTGAAAGCAGAATGACACTGCGGTACATTCTGATCGATGACAGAAAATCTCCCGAATGTGCTCATCAAAGGAATGTCATAGAAGGCACATAGTAACATCATCTTACAGTGGCCATTTTTTTAAACACTTTATGAAAATACCGTGTTGATTTTTTAATGATACATACCAAATGCATACTGATATGTAATCAGACTTGGCTATATTGTTGCACTGTCTGCTTGACTTTAGGGTAAATGAAATTATGGTGAAAGTCAGGCCAAATTACCTAGCTTGCAAGCTACCCTTAGCAAACTTCCATGAGAAGACATTTTTCATCATCCTGATAATTACTAAACATTTTACATCTTACGTATTGTTCCCGTTTTGTATTTGCAGCTGTCATAATCAGCTCCAACAATCTCCACTTCAACAAATGGACTGACAATGCCTCTCCCTGATTTCATGAGGTGACGTGCTGCGATGACCTGGGGCACATTAAACACAGGAAACAAATTAAAATGCGAACATAACACATCATCAGTTTGTATGTAGTGAGCACTGCACTAAATGTACAATATAAGCGCCAAGCAGCAGTTACAGGGGCAGAAAGTATTTAGCAATAACAAGAAGACATATTGAGCTGTTATCTTTATCACATAGATGTACATTGGGTTGTTCTTGCATGCATATTAGATGGTCTGGAAAAATATTTATTACAGTGACATTTGTGCTTGTCCTATTTACACTGTTCCTAGTGCGTACTGCACTCATCTCTCTACTAAACTTGCATGCACATGACGAAATGCCATTTCTTATTTACTCATTACATTTAGCATTTGTCTATACACTCTCAGTAAAACTTGAAACATATAGCTGACAGGCAGAGCTAAAGAGAGATCATCCTCACAAGGTCCCATGCAAAATAAAGACCAAGCCCTACAATTATGAATACTCAGACATTACAGCAGTTACCATATCACTTACTCTCAAGAACTTCAAAAATTAGGCAGTGAAGTTATAACACACTTGAAAGGCAGTTACAACAGAAGCAATATAAATAAAAAAATTTCTTGTACCTTGAATTCTGAATCAAGGCTCATGTACAAAAAACACTCCCACCCTCTTAATTCACTGCAGATGCATTCAAATATGCTTTCTATTGCCAATAAAAGAACGGAACAGCCAACTCTGTGCATTACCAGTAGTGCACATTTAGACTGCTTCACATTATTTGTTGGGAGTGATTTGCTTGCTTTTCAATTATGAAGAAAGCCTCATCATTTTGCTGTTCATTTCCTCAGTAATTTTATACCAAACTTTTCTATTACTACTGGTGGAAAATATTAAGTGGTTATTCTTCTGCTGACTGGTTTTGGAAACCTTGCATGTATTGCAGCCAGAAATTGAGTTTCATTGTATAGTAATGCCTGCCTGATTCATTCTTCGTTCTTTCGAGTTTGTTTGCAGCATTGGTGACAGGGTCAATTTAGGTGTAATGACCAAGGTATCTTCATTCATGTAGACTTCGAAAATTGCATTTCCTCTATTATACAATTGTTGAGATTGTATGCAATTAATTAGTTTATTTGAAATCTTTTTTTCATCCGGTTATTATCTCTATTGGGATTGACAATGTTAAGAAATTAACTTTGTGATATCATCACTTAGCTCGACTTTTTTGTCATATGACTGTTTCACTCTATGGTGCCGATTCCGTTACTCTAATGAACAACCTATTTTACACCATGCATGCTTCATAAATTCACTCTTTCCTGAATTCACACTAGTTGTGTTTGGCGCTTATTAGCAAATCACTCGAAGTTACACCTACTATTTTCTTCTCAAGTGCTCCATTTTGCGCCTTCAGTCTTACTTTGCGACTTTGTTGCTGCTTTTATGCTTTGTTTATAAGTGCCTAACTTTTTAGCATTTACTTTTCGGATACAACAGAATTCACAAATAGGCATACTTTTATTTTAAAATCATGTAAGATTAATTACTCAATCAATGAAAACTAACAGACAGTAAGGCCACATATATACCACATATATACCATATAAAGTGGACGAAAGATTGGCCGCCATGGTAGCTCAGTTGGTAGAGCACTAGACACGTTATTCGAAGGTGGCAGGTTCGTTCCCTGCTCGCAGCAGGTTATCTTTTTGTATACTTTTCTTTCTTCACATTAGCATTACATTTACTACTATAAACATTCCCTATACTTTCTTGGCATCACTTTCTGTTAGTTCTCATTCATGTTGTGTCTAATAAAGAAAAACGAGTCCTTAAAATTTCCACTTCTTTCCTTTACTTACTTAATTGTATCTCATACACATTGAATGTGCAACTGTAACATTTCACAGTTGGTTGCTGCCCTTGAGTGCTAATATGTTCTTTGTTTAACAACCATAGTTTTCTTAGCTGCTAAAAAGTTCATTAACTGAAAGGTCCTGATCTGCTGTGTAGTACATGTACAGTGCCTGCAAGTATGTCACTAGCAAACACAACAAAATCTGTCTGAGAAAACAGGGTTACCTTGATTGACAGCGTGACTGGGTGAACAGACTTCAGTGTGCTCCTGTCATATGGGTCGTAACCATCATCATGCATGAAATCAGGTCGAAGTACATATCCACACCTTGAAAGAAAAAAGAGAAAGAATAGATAAACAAACTTTAGTTAAACCAGACTCCCCAGGTTTTGAAATAGAAAACAATCAGGCCTTTCTCTCTCCACAATGATATTCCCTCTTTTTGATTGATATGTGGGGTTTAACCTCCTAAAACCACCATATGATTTAGAGAGACGCCGTAGTGGAGGGCTCCGGAAATTTCGATCACCTGGGGTTTTTTAACGTGCACCCAAATCTGAGCACTAGTGCCAACAACATTTACGCCTCCATCGGAAATGCAGCCGCCGCAGCGGGATTCGATCCTGCGACCTGCGGGTCAGCAGCTGAGTACCTTAGCCACTAGACCACCGCGGCGGGGCTATTCCCTTTTTTTAAAGGTGACGAACACATCCCAGCGATGCTTCCTTGAGCTGCATTTTCAGGTAGCTTCAGTTTATTTAGCGGCAACTTTTACTGTGGACCAGAAAATGTGAACTTCTCTATCACAATATTAAAGCTACAGAATAATTTTTTGTTATTTTTCTGCCCTCACATTATATTCTAATACTCGGAAGGCTTAAAATATCAAAACACAGGGTCCACCAGAAATTCAGCATAGAAAAAAGAGCAGTGGATTATTCAGCCCAGTTAAGAGCACCTCAATACGCCCCAAATGTGCATATGTGTGGCTTGCAAGCATCTCTGCTTTGTACCAGCACCTAAATGTCTGAGAACTGAATTCAACCTTGAATGCAGCAGCAGAGGATCATAGATACTAAAATACCATGTTGTCATTAAATACTGTTGAGTTGGTGGCTATTCCATGTGTATATGAAATGTCAGTGCGACCTGTTCTTGAGGTTCTTGAAGCTAATCTAGATCTTACGCTATAGCCTCTCGAATACTGCCTGGCCATTTTGTGCACACATGACCCTCTTTTTTCCTTTGGCTGAAATTAATACTCCCTCCACTGAACTTCTAGCTCACATTACACGACTAAAATTAAAAAAAGTTTCAGTTTCATTACCTTTGTTTCAAACAAACAACCACAACCGATCTCTTTCATGACCAAGATGTTTTTTTCTACAGAACATTCTCAGAACTACGTGTCAGCACCATAGCTAAAATGATAAAAGATTAATCTTTTTTTCTTTCATACTGCTAAAGGTTGCACAACTTGCATAAATATATTACGGCAGGGAAGACCAGCACTTTTACTTGATGGCCTTGAGTACTGAGGCCAATATTTTGCTTTTCATAATCTTCAAAAAAACCATCCACTTCTCTCTTTTGTAATACTATTCTTACCCATGTTTTTTTTTTTTTACTTCTACCATCTGTGTCTATTCTGGATCCTAAGAAAATTTAGTGGTCTAAAAGATCTACTACATGATTATCCACCTGAAGCTCTGTTCTTCACCTGCTGTCATGACTTCAGGCACACTTGATTTACTGGTAGGGCGTTGATATATAGACATATCATAGTTTATTGTAGCAGGTACAATGTTTCAGTGCTCCTACAAATTTGTGCTTCAATTACCAATCTTTTACGTCCAAATGATTTTACTTTAATGGTGTCATGTGATAGAGCATACAATAGGGTGTGCTGACAAATGATTACTTTCAGCAAGCTCACCAGTGCTCTGTTCCTATCATGTTCATTTTACTCCAATAGTAATGCAACTGCAAAATTATTTTCTGAGGAAGCCTTTTTCCAAAAGCTAACTTCTGAACAATGCTTTTTAATATAACATGTTTCTTTTGGCTATTAGGTACAAAATTGCAAGTATGTACAACACACAAGCCCATGAAAGCATAACATGAAATGAGACAGGATGCCACTTTGTCCTTTCTTATTACTTATTACGTCTTTGATCATGAAGTATATTCTGAGAACACTTACTACTGTAACTGTTAATAACCACTGAAAGGCTTATCTCTTTGCCTAATGCTCGACAAAAAATAACTAACAGCACCAAGAAGCACAACACCGAGCAATAAGCATAAAATAAATGGGGTACACTTTTAGGATATCATTGTGCAATGTGGGGTAACTCACCGCCCATTCTGCAAGAACCGGCCTTGGTTGAGTTGCATTGGTCGGTCTGAAATATAGAATTGCAAGATTCAATAACTGCATTTCTATACACAATGACCACATAAATGACAAGGCTTCCCAATAACAAAAAAAATTTTAAAAATCATCACCGAGACTATGCAATTTTAATGAGACACACCACTACTATTATGTCAAAACCATGCCATTCATATTATTCAGAAAATCTGGAAAGTTAAGGAGAAGCCTGAAAATCGAACAAGTAAGGATACCTTGAAAAGTGCCTAATAAAAGCAAATGGGATCTGTCTGGTCCTCTCATATTGTTTCCCATTGTTCTCAAAACAAAAATCACACCCATTAGGCATTTTTGCTTTTTACACAGTCAAATGCAATTAATTTGAACACCCTTAAGGGGAGGGATACAATTGGAAAAAAAAGGTGCATCAATCTGTAGCCTAAGCCAATACACTTATTGCTGTACATATAGCATGTTATGCTGATTTCAAATATGTAATTGATTTTATAGTAAGTTGCACAGTTTTTGTTTTGTGTTGTGACAGTGCTAAATATAGTTCATTTTTGACAAATTTTTTTTATGCCACTAAACATTTATGGTTCTGAGGCATTAATGGCTCATATTGCTCATCATTAACTGCATAATACAAATAATTATCAAGAAAGGGCATATAAGACAATTTAATGGACAAGAAAAATTGTGAGAATTCTTAGAATCCCCAGTTCATACTAATGGCTGGCTTTAGCTTTGTAATAATTATACAGGCAATGTCAAGTTTTCAAGCAGATACTTGCATCCTTCGTCTGCTAAAGAATATCTGGGCAAAATTTCACTCAGATCTGGCCATCACAAGTACCAAAAACACGTTGTCCGTACTCAAGATGATGCCCAAAAATGGATCTTGATAAAAATGCATTATAAAAAGTATAAGTGAAAGCTCATCTATGAGGAAAATATATGTTTTTTAAGATAATTTCTTCCATCATGAAAGCTGGGCAAACATGGTTATTTTGAACTCATGGCTTTAGCGAACTTTTACGAAATGCAATGGCAAACAGCCAGGTGACGATTCCCAGGGAACACTAGACAATCAGCTCTTTTTAGTTTTTTTTAAAAGCCACCTCACAAAAAGCTGCTTTTTTCAAAGCGATTTTAATCTACTTCGAGCTATATTACAATCTTCAGTTTCTTTGTTGTGAAAGTAGAGAAACTAAACTTGCCACTAATCCCTCTAAAACTAAGTTTCTTTTGTTCTCATTACAAAATAAATCACCACAGTGCATTCCACCAATTTTCATTGATAACCACACAGTATCAGCAAATGAAGAATATGTTTAGTTAGGCATAAATACTGAACATAACCTGAAATTTCAACACCATATCACACATCGTAAAAAGAAGTTATCACATGAAATATGCATTCTCCTATCAGAGCATGTCCATTTTTTTCACAACCGGTTTTGATCTTACTTTATTTCACATTTGTACACTCACACATTAATTACTGCATAACCTCACGGGGTAGCACGTATACCGCTCACCTAAAACCACTACAAGTCATTCAGAACCCGTCGATTCAATTAATGACGTAAAGTCCACACACCTACAATGCTAAACACATGCAAAAAGAAAATAAAATTCTCAATATTGCTGCCCTTGTAAAGTACAATCTTGCCACTTTTCTTACCAAAATAATTCACAAATCCCATTACCATTAATTCATTCATCATCTTTACTAAATACTAACCCAACTTGTTTCGTGCAGCAAAAAATGCGTAAACAGGGGGTTGTGTGTTTGAGCCGACTTGTTTTCCTCAACACTAAAAGTCCACTTGTCAAAATGTCGGCGTGAGCACACAGCCCCTGTTTACTGATTTTTTTCTACCCATATGCAGAGGCTTTTATAAATTCTACTTACCTGGTGTCTGGTAATTCAGAGCCACCATTTGGCAGCCACAGTTCCACAAATGCACAGGATCGTAGTTTGAGGAGTCAATGCGGCTGCCCTTTGGGTATACACGGCTAAACTGCAGCCGGTGGTATGTGGATCATCATTAAGGGTAACTAATTATATAGTTTAAGTGAATAAGCTATTAAGTCTTTGCTCATTCCTTAACTAAAATAGCTACATTAATGTGCTCATCTCCAGACAGTAAACCACATTCACGGGGCTACATTTGGCTAGCCAAGTATGCTACAATCATGTGCAGAAAAAAAAAACAGGTAAAAAACATTACAACAATAAAACAATGCATGAAACAACACACAAAATATAAGAGCACATGAAGTATAAGCACTGCTGACATCAAGAAAGGCAAAGAAAAAAAGTCTTTCTAGAATCATTTTATAATTAATTATTCCAATTGCCTTGCGCAGTCTTCATATGGTGGTGAAGACACATCACACATAAAAATGACAAAGGTGGTGGAGGCCATTTGTTTATGCAGTGAGTGAAAAGAATAAAAAAATACGAATGATTTTCATATTCATATTTCTTTCATTACCAAAATGACATTAAAATATTTTTTTTTCTCAGGATGATGAGAATGAAACCTGCTGTTCAACATATAAAGTAAGCATTCAGAAGTGTTGAACATATAAAGAAAAGTAACATAACTTATTCAAGCACACGACAAAGCAAGCCTCCAGTCTCTTGCGGCGTGCCTCAAGGAAGCATCTTAGGGCCGATGCTTTTCAATATCTACATAAATGATATTGTCCACAAAAACGATGACGCTGCATTTATACTGTTCATCTGAAAGTTCATCTGAAATTTATTAACAGAGCCCAAAGCGTACTTTCAGATGTGCTGCGGTGGTATACTGCTAATGGCCTGCAAATAAATGCGAAAAACAAACAAAAAAAGCTGCCTTTATCAGATCTAGAGGTACGAAAATTGATCCTCACCAATCATTAACGCTTGATGAAATACCCGCAGAAATCGCAGAGAAACATAAAGTTCTAGGCGTGACTTTTCATGCTCATATGATATGGTCATATTTTTACGGGGAAGATTTCCTCGTTGCTAGCTAATGCTGCGCAGAGCGCACAATATTGCAGACCAAGCGGGCAGCTCGAGTGTTCAACCCACAACAACAACATTGTCGTCTTCCTTCTTTTGGGTGTCATTTTAGCCCTTGTGTTAGAGTCACACTTTCATACACATGTCATTACCATGGCCGATAAGGCACTGTCTCGGTGCCTGTTAAATCGGCCAGTCACTATTGTAGGGCTTAAGATGAGAAATGTGGACAACTTAAATTCTGGATGTAGCAGCCGATGAGTTTGTTGTCACGGAAATCTCACAAGTGTGACCTGACGAAGGACTCGGTAGGGCCCAATGTAGAGCGATAATTTCTCGCAGAGGCCAACACGTCGAGATGGAAGCCACAGTAAAACAATAGAGCTTGCAGAAAAAAAAAGGAAAAATCTGCATTCTTATATCGACGATTGTAAAGAGACTTTTGTGCTCTCTGTGAGAACGATAACCGAGCGCGGGTTACTGTGCGTGCCATGAAAGCACGGGTGACAGCATCATGAGAGTATGAAGTGGAGAATGATTGGTCAGATGAAAGCAGTGTGTCGAAGGGTAGTAAGAGATGACGGCTAAAGGTTAGATAAAACAGTGAGTAGCCGGCTGTTTCATGACGTGACAAGTTGTAGGCGAAGCTGACAACCTGGAGAGCTATGTCCCAATCAGCGTGGTCGCTAGATACGTACACAAAAAGCATGTCGGTCAGTGTGCGGTTGAGGCGCTCAGTAAGGTCGTTAATCTGGGGTGGTAAGACGTGGTAAAGTTGTGACGGGTAGCACAGCATTGAAGTAGATCATCAACCACACGAGACAGAAAGCAGCGACCACAATCTGTTAGCAGGTGAGATGGAGCACATGAGCACCATGCTAGGGAATGATGTCATAGAGCAGGAAGTCGGTAATGTCAGTGGCGCAGCTGGTTGGTAGCGCTCGAGTGATTGCATACCAAGTGGCATATTCGGTGGCTACGACAACTTATTTGTTTCCATTGGTCGAAGTAGGAAAGGGACCTAGCAAGTCCAATCCCACTCAATAAAACGGCTTGGCCGGCACTTCTATAGGCTGAAGGAGACCGGCAGGGGGAGTTGTAGGCTTCTTTCGGCACTGGCAGAGGTTGCAAGCTGCAGTGTAATGGCGAACGGAGCGATAAAGACATTTCCAGAATACCTGTCGTCGAACATGGTCGTAGGTTTTGGAGACACCTAAATATCCAGAAGTTGGAGGATCGTGAAATAGTTGAAGATCCTTGTGCGGGTGATGTTGTACGACGAGTAAAAGTTCCGTGCCATCGGGTTCTAAGTAGCAGCGGTACAAAATGTCTTGAAGCAGGAACCTGCCAAGGGAAGAGTCAGTATTGCCTGATTGGAGGCGGTCAATGAAGGAGAACAGCGATTGATCTCGACGTGCAGAAAGTCAGTGATGGCCAAGATGTAGGCATCTGATTCCAAGTCGATGGAGCGCGGTGGATCAACGGAGTGTCGGGACAAGCAGTCAGCCTCACTGTGCAGCTTGCTAGACTTGTACGCAACTGAGAATGTGTACTCTTGTAATCGTAGTGCCCAACGGCTGAGTCTTCCTGTAGAGTCCTTACGTGTTGACAGCCAGCAAAGCGCATGATGGTCTGTGATGACTGCGAACTTCGTGTAAGTATGGAAAGAATTTCGCGATGATCCAGACAAGGGGTAAGCATTCCCGCTCAGTGATGAAATAATTTTTTTCCATCTGCGACAGAGGACGACTAGCATAGGCTATCACACGGTTTGCACCATTCTGTACCTAAGTGAGTATTGCACCAATGCCATGGCCACTTGCGTCGGTGCAAAGCTCTGTCTGAGCAGCTGGACCCAAATGAGCCAACACAGGTGGTGATGTGAGGGCGGCAATCAGCAACGCGAAGGAATTTTCTTGGTCCTCACTTCAGGAAAAAGCCACATTCTTTTTGAGAAGATTTATGAGAGGCCGAGAAATGTCTGCGAAGTTGATGACAAAGCGGCCTAAGTATGAGCAGAGCCAACTAAAGCTGCAAACTTCTTGTGTGGAACACCGAACCGGGAATTCGCGGACAGCGCGGACTTTGTCAGAGTCAGGTCGGACACTAGTGGCGTCAACAAGCTGGCCGAGTAGTTTAATCTGCCAGCGTCCAAATGCGCACTTCGAGGAATTGAGTTGGATGTCAGCACAACAAAGAACGTCAAGAATGGCTAAGAGACAAGGCAGGTGGCTTTCAAAGGTGGGCGAGAAAATGATGAGATCGGCCAGATAGCACAAGCAGGTTGGCCATTTGAAACTGTGGAGGAGAGAGTCCGTCATATGTTCAAAGGTAGCCGGAGCCATCGAGTTTCCTAAAATTAACTGGAGGGAACTCTGGCGCTGCAATCGCTCAGTGACCATGAAAATGATCGGTAGTACACGGATTTGCCTAGTCTTCGTACTTGCGGACGACGAATCACACTTGTGGCCTCATTTATTGTAAACTGTTTTGGTTTTGTTTATAAGGAAACAATGAACCCTTTTGAACTTGGTCACTCCATTTGAAATGGTAAGCCTAAAAAATAAGGTGATGAAGCGCAACCACTGAACATTTGCTGGTTTTAGTTTCTTCAGAAAACAGCTTCAAGCCACACGAATACACACAAAGCCAGAAGTATGACAATTAGACAAATACGTGTACTACCCCTCATTCCCATGCGCGCTGAAGTAGCGTGCGTTGCAGGTGTTGAAGTTCCCATAGACACTAGTGCCATAGCTCCCTCCAGTGTATATTTAGAAAACTCTATGGCCGGAGCATTGCACAACCCAAAAGACATGACCTTAAATTGGTAAAGGCCGTCGGGTGTGATGAATGCGGTCTTATCGCGGTCGTCGACCAAAATTTGCCAATATCTGGATCGAAGGTCAATGGATGAGAAATACTTGGCATCGTGGAGGCAGTCGAGTGTGTTATCGATTCTAGGTAGAGGATAGACATCTTTCTTGGTGATCCAATTCAGGTGGCGATAGTCGACAAAAAAGTGCCAGCTGTTATACTTTTTTTTAACTAAAACTACAGGGGATGTCCAAGGACTGGATGAAGGCTCCATGACGTTTTTCTGAGCATCTTCTCGACCTCCTTCTTCATAACTTGGCGCTCAACATGAGAAGCGCGGCAAGGGTGTCTGTGAAGTGGACTGGCGTCAATGGTGTTGATACGGTGCGCAACGACGCTTGTGTGGCCCAGGGGACAGTCGTCAATGTCCAAGATATCCAGGTAGGAAAATAGAACACCATAGAGCGCTTTAACTTGAGAAGGTGACAGGTCGCCAGATATCATTTTGTCTAGAAATGCCTTATTTTGAGGGGTGACAGCAGATTTCGCCACGCTCTTGGTGTCAGGGGTGAAAGAAGAAATCGTACATTTTTCCAGGGTTGGAAAGTTTGATTAAAGTGATGTCTTGGGGAAGAACTTGGGTTGATGTAAAGTTGAGAACAGGAAGTAGCGTCGTGTTGTTAACAACAACCACTATGGTATGTGGAAGTGCGATGTCGTGCGTAAGGGTCAAGTCAATGAGAGGAGCCATGAGATAGTCTCCATCAGGAACGGACAGTACGGGCGACCTAGGAACGTACATGGCAGCCTGGGGCGGTAACCGTAGAGACTCCACAGATCATAGCTGAGTGTGACTTGCAGTAGAGAAATCAGAGCACAACGGAAATTCGAGCCATAAGGTGCCGATGGAATAATCTATGAGAGTGGAGTGAGCGGTTCGAAAATCAATTCCAAGGATAAGAACGTACGGACACGCATCGAGGACTGTGAAGAGGACGAAAGTGTCGTGGCCGGCAACAGTAATACGAGCAGTGCACATGCCAAGCACTGATGTTCGGCTTCTGTTGGCCACTTGCAGTAGAGAACATAGCAGATGTGCCAACTTTCTTTAGGCGAGATCAAAGCGTAGAACTCATAACAGATACTTGAGCACCAGCGTCAATTCGAGCAGTAACGACAAAGCCATCAAGGAGCACCTGAAGTAAATTGCATCTTAAATTTGTAGTCAGTTGAGAGTTTGCCATCCGAGTTGTCAACGCAGTGCTGTCTCCAGGAGCTGCAGTTGTCAGTTTTTCGGGGGATGACGAGAATAAGCCTGTGACGGAGAGCGATTGCACTGAGAGGAGCATGATGGGCGACCCTGAGGTGACGGCAAGCGGCTAGGCCAATTTCTCTAAGCGACGACGTCAGCGTAGGATGGTTTGAAGCGTGGAAATAAACAGCGAGGCGAAGGGTCTTGATGGTGGTCTTTCGGGAAAGTGGGTTGCGAATACTGTCCATGATCTCGACGGCGGTCATTTAGAAAGCTTCACCGCAAAGGCCATCTGTTCCGACAATGACGGGAGATGTGCCCAACACAAGATCAAGAGAAGCAGATAGGTCGATCGTCTTGCATGCGCCACTCAGAAGGATTTCGATAGTGTTGTGGAAACCGAGGAGCTGCAGCTGCAGCAACGATAAGTGGAGCGGCGTGGTGGTCAGCATTATGGACGGGAGCTCACATAGACTGAGGCGTGTGGCTGCTGGTCTGGGGAACCTGGACGTCCAGCTTGGCAAACTCCTGACACACGACGACTTCAATGAGTGAGATTGTAGCCCAGTTGTCTTGCACAGGAGGCTGATAGGTAGCGAGCGGGTGCCATGGCCTCCAGCTTCTGGTGAAGAATCCTGGCGAAATTGGCAGAAGGTGCAAGTGAATAGGGTGTTACAGGATCTTCGCAGGACAAAGTCGCAGTGCTGTTCGGAAGTCGCGTGAAGCAGTGGGTTATTCACCTGCTTTCAGCCAGTTCAAATCGTCGGCATTTGGACATGATGGAGTTGACAGTGGTGCAGTTCTTGCACATCAGTATATTGAAAGCATCATCAGTGATATCATTCAGGACAATGCTGACCTTGTCTACCTCCATCATGTCTTTGTCAGCCTTGTGGCACAATGCCAGCACGTCTTAGATGTATGTGATGTACGACTCCGTGGATGATCGAACACGCGATGAAAGTTCATGCTTGGCTGTCATCTGACATGCAACTGACCGTCCGAAAGCGTTGCAAAGTTTCTGCTTGCATACGTCCCAGCTGGTTATTTCTTCCTCATGCATCCCATACCAAACGCATGCTGTTCTCCATGGGTAGAAAAGAATATTTGCCAGCATAAGCGTCTTGTCCCACCTGTAGTGTTTGCTGACGTGCTCAAATAAAAGAAGCAATTAATCAACGTCCCTGTTGTCAGAGCCGCAAAACATTCCAGGCTCGATAAGATGGGGAAAAATCACAGGTGACAGAGCTGGCGCGAACGGTGAGGCCTGGGTGCCGGTTTCAGGCATTGCGGCTGGACAAAGGCGGCATCCACAATGGAGTTCCTGAGCCGGGTTGTTTGAATAGCCCACACCTCCCACCAAAAGATGTTACGGGGAAGATCTACTCGTTGACAGCTAAAGCTGCGCAGAGCGCACCGTATTGCAGACTAAGCGGGCAGCTCGAGCGTTCAACCCACAACAACAATGGTGTCGTCTTCCTTCTTTTGGGTGTCATTTTAGCCCTTAAACCAGAGTCACACGTGTCAATATCATGTCGAAACATTGACTAATTCATCGCGTGCTGCTGGTGTTTTGTCACGATGTCCGCATTTTCTTCCAATAAAGTTAAGGTAAAGATATACCATGCTCTGTTCTCCTCGCACATAAATTACTGCCTACTAGTCTGGGGCACCATAACCTTGGGCAACATAAAAAAAATTCATTCATTGCAAAAAAAAAAAAAGCATTACGCTATATTTCAAATGTCCCATGCAGTATGTCTGCAGGCTCCAAGTTCCACCGCCATAAAACAATCAGTATGAAACATCTGTACAACTTTAGACTAATTTATAACTACTTCTTTACAAAGAAACAATTTTAAACATTTATTAAGGATTTGTCAGACATAAGTATAGAACACACGGATTCACGAATCCGAAGTGCAGACCAATGGCTCGTTTCTAGTTTTCGCACAAACTATTTCCTACACTCCCTTAGATACACATTACCCTCCCTACTTAATAAATATGGAAGTAGTGACCGTAACTTTCTTGTGCTTTCAAAAAGAGAAATGCATGAATTTTTTGTCACCCTTGCATAGTGTTCTTTGTAGTGTTTTATTATGTATACTAATACGCCAGCAGAATGACATCATTGTGGTGACGTATTTACACTTTGTATCACGTTCATGAGTATTGTTCATGAGTGCAGATATAGTTATTTAGTTTGCTCTATGCCTGTTTTTTCTACAGCTCTATTTGCATGATATTCTTTTTTTTGTTCATTTCTCCTGCTCTAAATGCACTATATTTGTAAAAATCTTGAATTCCCCAACTACAGCCATGTACGTGGGCCCTCAGACATTCTCAAATGATTTTTAAACTGATTTTCGCCTGAGTAACCCTCAATTGGAAAAAAAAAAAACATGTTAGAAATAAAGATTGATTTGATTTTTTTTTTACTTTAAAGCTTTGAAGGATATTTGAGGAAGAAAGAGCAGTGCTGAGGACTCATCCATTTCTCAACTTTTGTTTCCGGAAATGATGACATTTCTGTGAAGTTTCCAATCCCTAGTTGAGGAAAAAAGCGAAATGAATACTCAAACATGTCACCAAGAGTATAAAGAAAAACACATCACTAACAAATCTGTCTTACTTACTTTCAGGACAGAACTGCACAGATCTGCAATAGATGATGAGATTGGATAATTCCTTAGCAAGCCTCAAGCTTCGCTCCATTTCTCGCCTTTGTTGGATCTATACGATAAAGAATACACAAGAGTACTGTTTCTATCCAAGTGCACTATGCAACTCAATCAAGTGCTTTAACCGTCTATTGCGGCCTTGGAAAGACAAACCTTCCAGAGACCTAGCGTTTCATTTTTCTTGACTCTAATAATAATAATAATAATAATAATAATAATAATAATAATAATAATAATAATAATAATAATAATAATAATAATAATAATAATGTAAACCAAGCAGGCCATGTAGCACTTACTACATACATGAGAGCAACAAAAAATCATTCCGTGCTTGATAATACTCACCATGTCATTTGCAGACTGGGCAGTTTCTCGAATCTTGAGCACCCAATCTTGCATCTCCTCCCTTGAGGGAGCAGCAATCTCAATGGGCATTAGTTGGGTTGGTGACACTATGCGAAACACCCATTCACGTCCCCTACCAGGCCAACTCTGTAGAATATCTGTATAAAGCATGAGCACAATAAAAAATACAAAGTTAAATAAGGATTATATTTCACACAAATGAAAAGCAATACAAGCACTTGTTTAAAGGGCCCTGTTCTTCAGGCTTTAATACAAATTCTGGTTATGCCCTGGAAGTTGTAAGGTGTTATGTAGGGTGGGTTTCAGCCAAATAATTTTACAGATAAACTCATTACTGGAGGAGTTACAAGAAACTATTTCCCTGCCAAAAAAGACCACCAAGGAATCTAAGCATAGTGCTTGTTTGCTTGTGATGCCCAAACAGGGTGAAAAGCTCGTTGATCTCTTACAACCTTATTAAAAACTGGTTTTTTGGGCATGTTGGTATGACATAGTGGAGGGAAACAGTGGAAAAAACCAAAGACCAGGCAGAGAATCTATGTGCTATATGTGTCCTTCTCTGCTTGGTCTTTCATCTTTCGCACTGCTTCTCTCCAATTATACCTTTGTTTTTTTTTTTTGCCGAAAGAAAGACATTCAAATTGCAATCAGAAATGCTTGTAGCGAGCCAAGAGGATCCAAAACTATTTTCACACTGACTCACAACTCTTGGTGAGGTTCATAAACTATAAAAATATTAATAACAAAGTTGCAAAGCTGACCAAAAAGAGAGAAGCCCTTGACAGAAGGAACAGTAATGTCAAAGCTATAGAAGCAGCAGTCACAGAAGGCACCACCATGAAAACAATGAAAAAGAGACTCTCTACAAAAATAAATAAAATGCATACTCTCAATAACAAGCACGAACAGTAGATCAACAACTTAAGTGATATAGTTTGGATGGCAGAGGAATTCTACACTGAACTATACAGTTGGAAAATAAGCCATCCAACCTCGAGTGGCAGTAGTGACAAGAAACATACGGAAGTAGTTCCATTTGTAACTACTGACTAAATTAAGAAGACCATATGCGATATGCCACGTGGAAAAACAGCTGGAAATGATGGAATAACAGCCAATGTAATTAAAGATGGAGGAGAATTCATTTGGAAGAAATGCTACCCTTTATACTCAGTGCCTCAATATGGCAACGGCTCAGGTGAGCTGGAAAAATGTAAACATTTTACTAATACATAAGAAAGAATACATTAAGGAGTTACCTATAGGCCTATCAGCTTAATTTGATGACATACAAAATATTTACATCAAACAGGATAAAAGAAATACCTACCACCGAAAGAACAATCCCTGTTCAGGAAAGGCTGCTCTACAATGAATCACAGTCATGTGATAAATGAAGTGATGGAGAAAGCTACTGAATACAACCTACCCCCTTATTAGCCTTCCTAGACTATGGAAAGGCATTTGACTAAGTAGAAAGATCTGCAGTTTGCTAGAAATATAGAAAAAGCAGAAAGAAGAATGAACAAAACAAGAAATGCGAAAGGAAACGTAAAAAGACCTCTTTCCCAATGCCAAGTGGCCACACTGACATCTTCCAGAAATGCTTTGGAGAAAGAAGTATCATTGAGGGCACACGGCATCACACACCAAATTATTTGGGTGATGGCTTCCAGAATAAGCTCCGGTATTTCAAACAGCCAACGAAAAAAAAAAAAAAAACACTGCTTGTTCAATTGGCTTGAAAGGAACACATTTTACAAACGACGCCGTTGGTTGGCGTTCATTGTGCAGTATACGAAGCTCCTCACAACGAAAATATCACTGCTGGAATTCAAAATGACAGTATAACATTGTTGGCAAGCTCAAGCAGGGCATCATTCAAACACATACCAGTTCTGCCAAAAGGTGCACAATGGGATGCAGGTAGCAAAGCGACTAGCTCAGTAGAAATATAAAAATGGTGGGTGCCGCGGACTGCCAAAATCACAGCAAAAAAAAAAAAAAAGTTTTTCCCCTATCGTAAACATGTCTCAGCTCATTTCCGGAAAAAAAAAAAAAAAAAGAAACGAGATACCTGTGTCCTGGATAATATCCCGATATGGGCGATACATCATAAAAGTATTTCACTACTGAGATAAAAATACATTTTTGAAAAGTATCTCGATACAGCAATATAGATACTCAAAAGTATTTCTGAAATACATTGTGATACTCTTGTATTGGGATACTGCCCAGCCCTGGCTGACATCCACAATGAATCCACAGTTACTTTGATTTTTTTAAAAACAAAAGCGATAAAATTGTGATCAATAAAGGATTCAGACGAGAAGATATGATGTGCCCAATGTTGTTCACTGTGTGCTTGGAAGAAGTGTTTAAGCATTCAGACTGGGAAGAAACAGGAATTAAGGTTAATGGAGAATGGCTTTACAACTTAGGATTTGCAGATGAAATAGTACTTTTCAGTAACAATAGCAATGAATTGCAAAAAGCTATTGAGGAATTCGACTGTGTATAATAAAGACAAAAATAATGTTAAATCGTAAGGTGAAACAACAAGAATTTAAGATCGAAAACCATACACTGGAGCGTATACAAGAATATGTATACCCAAGATAATTACTCACATGAGAACTTAAGCACCAAAAAGAAATTCACTGAAGAATTCAAATGAGCAGGAGCACATTTGGCAGGCACTCCCAAATATTGTCAGCCACTGCACACTTCCAATTCTAACATATGGGGTTGAAACATGGGAGAATAATAAAACAACTAGAGCAAAAACTGAGGCACACGCATTGTGCAATGGAAGGTAAAATGACGAGATAACATTACAAGTTAGAAGGACGGCTGCATGGATGAGAGAGCAGACAGGAGTTGAAGATATCCAAGTTGACATCAAGCAAAAAAAAAAAAAAGAACCTGGGCTGGCAATGTAATGCATAGAAAATACAACCAGTGGACAGTAAGAGCAACACAATCGTTACCAAGAGATGGGAAACACAGTCGGGAAAGGCAGAGAGTTAAATGGATGTGACGAAATTAAGAAGTTTGCAGCATAAAATGGAATCAGCTCACACAGGACAAGGTAAACTGGAGATCAAAGGTAAACTGGAGATCACTGGGAGAGCCTTCATCTTGCAGTGGACTAAAACAGGGCTAAGAATGATGAATAAAATGAAGTGGTAGAACTGGCACAATCAGCTGAAGTACAATCCCTCAATCAATTTAACTAAAACATTTCTATCATGCAAATGGCTTTTTTTTCACAGGATATTACAGTTCATAATAAGTATTTAGAATAGGCTGAACATAGAAAGATTTGTGCTGAGTTCTTCATAAGCATGTAGAAATCACCTGCAGGGTGCTAAAGCTGCACGTTGCAGTAGTATATTGCATATTAGCTGTACTGACACAACCCCACACTCACAGCAGTACCAAATTCAAGGCACTCACCTACTGTACACCCAGCAATGTCAATGCTGCCCTTCTGCAATGTACCTAAAGGCATTGCATCTCCAGACTAAGACGAAAAAGAAAGAGAGAAAGAATGAAAGAACATTATAGACTGTGATGAGGACAAAGTGAGCAAAACATCCAGAATACTCCTGAATGTTTATTTTACCACAAATGTATAAAGATCTACAACTGTGGCTTCTTGAGATTGTCGGTTTGACATAGTACAGAAAAAAAACACGGATGAACAAGACAGAGCGATAGGCTCATGTGTTGTCTCACTTTTCTTGCATTGTGATTTGATATGGTTCTCTATTAATCATTACGGGTAGTAATGACTTTATAGCAGCTGCAAACACACGGCAAATTTAATGTTAGTGTATTAGGGCACCCAAGCTCACCCCATCATCAGATGCATCCTGTGTTTCAAGCACCTCCACAAAGTTTGCAGGAAACCAGTGCTGTCGTTTTCCACCATAATTGCCACGCCACCATCCTCCTTCCAGACGTACTACATTAGTGATGATAGCGTGCTTGCAGAATGAGAGCTCATCTTCGCGCTGTGCCCTATAGTCATACAGTGCCTTCACTGTAGCACGAAATGCTCCAGAAAAGCTGTCTGGATCCATGTAGGTTCCTGCAGGGCCTCCTACATGCAGTGGGCTATCATCAGTGTCCTGGAACAAAAAATAATTGCATGTCACCATTTTTAAGTATTCAAATAATAAATAAAAAATTAGATTAAACAATCATTAGTTATAATAGACTGGGGCATAAGGTACACACAAGCTCAACCTGCAATACTGTCTACAGAGAGCTGGGAAAGAGGCCTCCACAAGTGAAGACATCACTGGTTAATCTAAGACAAGGGAACAGGAAAGCATGCCCACATCGCAAATAATTGTGGAGCTGTGCAAACATAAACAAGGTTGTTCGCTCAGCAAAGCACATAGCCAGATAAACTGAAATGGACAAAATGTTTCCCGACATCATAATTTGTCAATTTTGTTGCTACTTTCTGTGAAAAGGAGAGACACTTAAGGGCCCTTGAAAGGGTTCCGATATTTTTTAACATTTCAGGTAGACAAGCACATCTAGTTCAGAATGCCGCCATGATTAACATTACCAAATGCAAAAGCTCTACATAATGCTGGGAGTACCACAAAACTTTCAAAACTTCTGAGCTTCTTTCTAGGCCTTTCCGGTATCCCCAGCAACTGTTGCAACATTGTTCCTGCAGGTGTCCACTATAGCAGTGCTAGCAAACTGAACATGGAGTGCTACAGCTTGCAAGCAATGTGATTAAACCATTATGTCTTTTAGTAAAATAAAACTCAGTCATACCGTTCCTATTCTCCGAATAATGTCTTCATTCACAGGGTACTTGAGCTTTACTTTGCGATAGAGTGGGTGTTTCTCGTAGTAATTCACAAGCTCAACAAGGCTTTCAAACTGGGCAGTACCGATGACAAAAAGACGGCCTTCTTGCTTGATACGACAATGCTTCAACTTGTTCTCTGCCCTGCAAAATGAAAATATCACATTGCACTTACTGTTTCTGAAAAAGTTGATAAAATGAAGTCATCAGCAGCAAAAGCAAATCACATCAACTTTTGACAATTGTTCCCTGCATCACTCTTACATGTGCATTACAATTTCCCATAGAAAGACACCACTTCACTTTCAGTTTCACCTTCAGTACAACTTCTCTGGGGCAGACATCAAGCACGTTAATACCGTAAAGCACCTGGGGGTCACAATAACATCATCGTTAAAGTGGGATGTCCGCATTAATCAAATTTCTGCATGTGCATTTAAACAACTAAGTTTTTTAAGGCGTAAACTAACCGGAACTTCCCCTCAAGTTAAACTAACAGCGTACAAGACGCTCATTAGACCCGTCCTGGAATATCCAGCAATAGTTTGGAACCGGCCCCAAAAGAACATGATTGATATATTGGAAAAGATTCAAAACCGGGCTCTTAGGTTTATTTTTTCAAAGTATGCCAGGCGGGAGAGTGTTTCCGCGCTGCGTTTGCAAACACGTGTCGCAACTCTTGCTAGCCGACGACAATTAGCCAGCCTGAAATTTCTTTTTTTTCTTTCAAACAACCTGGTAAATTTAAATAAGGATGATTACCTTAAAGCTCCGCACCGTCACTCCAGTAGAACTAACAATGACAAATGCATACGCCCATTTCTGTCACGTTGTAACACGTTGAAGTATTCTTTTTTTCCCGCAGCTATAGAGATGTGGAATGACTTGCCATACGACGTTGTCAGTGCACAATCACCTGAATCATTTTCATCGCTGTTGGAAATTCATTTAGAGGCATTGCAATAAATCCTGTGCTATTTTTGCCGAAATTAAGCTGGAAACAGTGTATCGCGCATGTGCTCGCACATTGCTACATGTGTTTAACCGCCTGCATCTGTATATCAATGTTACCATTGATGTTATCATGCTAAGTACATTTTTTTTAGTGAAACACACGTGCATTATTCGTTTATTGCTTTATACTGTTATATCGTTATTTTTCTTTTTTCTTTTCATTTTCTTGATATGAAGTGTTATTTGCTCTGTACGCCCTCTTCTGTATAGGCCTAAAAAGGCCCACAGTATTGAATAAAATAAAATAAATAAATAACAAGAAAGAAAAGAGAGAGGTTAGGCATATTGGAAAATGTAGTACATGTACTGGAACTGACAGATGTAAAGTGCATTAGGTTTTGTATCCCTTTTACTCTTTGTTCTTTTGCAGCAGTAGATCAAGTGCAGTACGACAGTTTTTTCTTTTTTAAATTGTCTTGCTGCATGGTGATTGGCCATTAACCCGAGTGTAGATCAAGGCCAGAGAAATGTTCTGTGCCTTGCAATCAATCTAATGCATCAAAAATTTGGCTGAGTCATGTGCTAAATGAAGATGAGGCTCCTATGGATTATGAACAGATGCTAATGAAGATACAGGATGAATGTTATGTTCACAACATAAATAATTTTGAAGCTGTGCAACTTCGATACCTGAACTTTACACCGTTGAAAAGAAAGTTGTGAACTGTACCTAAAGGATATAGCAAAGCAGTTGTCTTCCTTCTCACTTGGCCGCACAAGAAATGTACCATCATACTTTACTCGTTTCAACAATTCCTCTGCCTGAGTACGTGTCATGTTTGCATGGTACCACCTGCAAGTAGAACAGGCTCGTGTGAAAGAAAAGTACAAGCAAAAAAGTAGGCACGATAATTTCCAATGAAAAAAAGAAACAAGAACACTATAACTACATTTTTTTCCAATTCCTGACTACCAGCACTGCATGATCAAGCAGGCACAAACACACTGATGCAGTGCTCATCATGAAATTTCCTGGGACGTATTCTTGAATTTCAAGCCCAAGAGACAAATAATTTTAGTGTGCTGGAACAGTACAAGTTCCAGCAGCATATCAAGGCTTTTCTCCCTCGCTATCAAAATAACAAAGAAAAATAAATATTTCTAATTCTAATTTTTGTATTGCAGTAAACGGAAGTGACAAGTGAAGCACTAAGAGCAGGCTGAATTTCTGTAAAGTAGGTACCGGAATTTACAGGGTTTGGCAGTGCTTATGCATGAGCTCATGAGTACAAAAATGCACTAATTATATTTGATTATAAGGCAACTGCAAACACAGATACCTAGCTCTTGCACAGTGACAATGCATTCCCTTCAATTGTTTTTTTTTTTTCATGCCTACAGTCTCGGTTGAACCTAGTACAGGCCACCATAATAAATTAAAAAAAAAAATGTGATGCAACATACTCTTTGCCCTCGTGCTTGTTGGGCTGGGGTACAGGCTCATTTAGGTACATGTAGAACTCCTGGCTGCGCAGTGGGTGTGTTTGGTAGTGGCTGATGAGGCTGTACAGTGTGTCAAATGCCACTGTGTCAATCAAATAGTACTTGGTTTGACCACGCTCTTGTTTGGACTTTATTCTACAGTGATTCACCTTGCCTTGGCGCCTGCAAAAAATAAAAAAGTTAATTAGATATTACATAGCAGCAAAGCCAGCCCGGGCCGTTACTAACGCATGCACCAGTTGACGAAAGGTACTTAAGTATTTGAAAGTTAAGAAATAAATTTCCACTAATGTACACAGCCTGTAACACAAAAGTAGATATTTAACTGCTTATGACACAGCATGAATGTTAACAATCGGTTATTCCACGCCAACTGTCCTAATTTGTGCGCTCACCGAAAATCAATTTCTGTCAAATAGTTTGAGAAAATTACACACATATATACATAAATTCCAATGTGTTTTCTCAAGATATATTGAGCGGCAAGAAATTTTTGTGCCCTCGACCACCATTTAAAATTCACTAAACGATGGAAAACCAGGTATCAAAAAGAAAATTTCTTATAAATTGACCATTTCGTGTGTTATTTCAATACCTACTTCCTTTTTGCGTTTTCAGAGCAACGTGCTTGTATTGTAATACAATACAGTTCCTCAACATAGCTTCGAAATTCTCACTCTTAAGACTGTGCACAAAACTGAGCAAATTGTAGCATTTTTAAAAATCTTTTCTACAAAACACAACCATCAATAGAATGCATAAATTACCTTTATCAAACTCTCCATAAAATTTACTATTTACAAATATTTTTGTTTTGCCAGTGTGTGGCGCATAGGCTCTAATATATAATCCTGAACTTTGCAAAAACGCCGCTTTGGTCTAAGCTGAGACGTCTGTAGCATCCTAAGGCGGTTCAAGAAAAAATCACGAGAAAAGCGGATACGATTGAGAATTATAGCAACTTTGTTCACAGAAAGTTTAATCGAAGTCATTTTTGTTTTAGTGAAGAAAAAAAATTTGAAGCTTAGTCTCACCATTGCATTGTTTTTCTATGGGAGTAACACAAGCCAACTGAGCATAAAAAAGAGTGGTAGTGACTGACCAGAAAGAGAGTGAGTAGTCGCCGACAAAGGTGTCACTCTCTCGCACCAGGAAGGTTCCATCCCCCAGGTGAGCATGCTGCTGCAACAATTCTTGGGCTTTGAGCCGGCCACCTGCCAGCTTGCCATGGAACCACTTCTCCCCAAAGTGCAGCTCCTCATTGGGCACACCCTGAACCAAAATGTTAAAGGTATATAAAGCCAAAGAGCAGTACTCAATGATAAATGATGTTTTGAACTTTTTAGAACTGCTAGTACGGCCACCCCAACACTTGTAGAGCGAGGAGTAGTGAGTTGCAATGCGAGTTGAAATCGACTACACAACAGCCTTCTCAATCAAGACAGCTTGCTTCTGTGCCAGCCAAACAGAGAGCTGCCACTACCTCCTCCATTTTGTAGTCTTGCAACCTTTGAAATTTGAAACTTCTTTGGCAGCAGATGAAATCTCTTCACAAAAAAAAAAAAAAAGGAATGTACCGACAGCGGCATCCATTCTATTTCACAATGCATGCCTGGAAGGTAGCTAACTTAAACCAGTGGCCATCAGTAGTCTAAACAAATGTGCTTCCAAGTGCACCTTACCTTGCCCATGCTAAAGACACCAGTGACAAACTGTTTACAATATCAGTTACATCCCTGATGAAACTTTTTGTCTGAGATGAGGTACTGGTGCATAAACTACATAAAAAAATGAAGAACGGTGAAAAGAGTGTACTTCATTTTAAAGCGTAGTTTTTGCACCAGTCAATGGTGTATGCGGGGAGGAGGAGTTTGAGGGGGTTCACCCCCCTCTCCCAAACTATTTACTCAATGTAAGTAAATATATGTGTGCACATATTACATGAACACACACACAAAAAAATATGGGTCATTTCACGCCAACTGTCCCAGCCTTGGCGCTTGACTATCTCTGATTTACTTGAAAAAAATTCAGAACTATCGCCAAAAGTGTTTTCTCAAAACATTTTTTGTGAAAAAAAATTTGCAGTACTGCAAGTCTCATTTGAATTTTTTCGGAAAGCTTGAAATCATACCTTGTAAAACACGTCGAAAAATCCATTCTTCTTAAATTAAGTCAAGACAAATTTTTACCTTTAAAACAATGGTACGCATTTCACTTAAGTTTTACGAGCTTTTACGGTTTCGCGTACTTCTAATGTGGCCTCAAATATGGAGAATCTGGTCCATATTGGGGATTTTTTCATAGAAAGACTACATTAGGGGAAATGTAATAGTTGACATCAGTATATTGCCAGAATGTTTTACTATAGACAAAAAATAATTTTTCAGGGAAAGACTGTAGACAAGGTCATCAATGATGATTTGGGTGCACGTTAAAGAACCCCAGGTGGTCGAAATTTCCGGAGCCCTCCACTACGGCGTCTCTATAATCATATGGTGGTTTTGGGACGTTAAACCCCACATATCAATTAAGGTCATCAATGACAACACCTAATATTTTTTCTGTGTACATCTTTCCGTTCAAATTGTCCTAAAAAAAAGTGAGGTCCGATGATCCTGTCCCAGAGTGTGCTCTACCACGCATTCACACTCCAGCGAACTTGATGCTTGTGCCGCCTCAGCCAGTGTGGGCTTTCTTGTGCCCAATAATGGGCGTTGTGAAGATTAACACTTCCATTTCAGCAAAACCCAGCTTCATCAGTCCAAATTATCCTGTGCAAAAAGTCATTTTCTTAATCAGTTTTGATGAGGCCCCAATCGCACAAGTCAACTCGCCTTTCAAAGTCTGCCTCATTTAGGTCCTGATGAAGGTAAATGTGACATGAATGGAACTTGTGCTTTCTTAGAACATTTGTGACTGTTCCCATCCTGTGACCACACTGATCGGCAATTTGTCGGATGCTGAGATCTGACATCGAGGTTATGCACGCGACAACGTAGACTTCAAAGTCTTCATCGACGACTGCTTTTGTTGTCCGTCTTGGAAGGTTGGAAGCCTCGAAATAGGTTTATGAAAGTGGGCCTTGTTGGAAGAGGACGGGGTGTGTGGCGAGACTCATGAAGCTCCATTGCTAACAAAGCGTTGCCATTCATTTCAGCCATTGCAAGCACCACGTCTACTTTTTCTTTGGTAGAATACCTCACGCCGGAAGCATCCATATTAGCTCGAAATGACACCACGTGGATTTCCTTGGTAGACCTTCAATTCAAAGATGCTGTACTACCACAGGCACCCAGTACAGGACGGTCAAGCTAACGCATTCACAAGAAGATGTGTCCATGGGATCTAAAGTCATGAAAAAAAAAAAATGTTGCGAAAAATGGTCTCCTGTTATCTCATTCATCAGGATCATGCATAAGGCTCATGGCGCACCGCGCGGTCACATTTTGATTTCGCCGGCCGAGAAGGCAAGGGTAATTGTTATCATGTATGCTTACGCTTCCAGCCTCTTCACACACTACACACCACACGCAACAGATGCGTCACTTTAGGGAGGAGCTTTGAGCGGACCCTCAGCCTCTTGCATGCGTAATCATGCGAAAGACAATTAAACTTTGGAGCTGGATATCTCGGAGCACAAGCATGCCAGAAAAAAATCTTCCAACTGAAATCGTGCACAAACACCACTGCCTAAGTTCTTACAGCGAAAGCGGTTATGAGATCACAACTCGGGTCTCGCGCAGCACCATAGTAGTCCTCTACCGCTGCCGCCGCTGCCAGTGTCCGTAACCACATCACACGAAATTAGAAAAAAAAAACAATACCAATGACACAGTGGGGCTCAAAACCGGGTCCGTTGGGTGCCAGCCCAGTATTATACCACTGAGCTACACCGGTGCTTGGGACTTCTTCGCAAACTTGCCTTAGGCAGGCTTGATGTCAGGAAAGCAATCGCGTCAATACAACTTATAAGTTTTGAAACAGTGAAAGAACAAGCAGTCGTTGCACAATGCGAATAGAGTAATGAGTGGGTCATCCAATGATCGAACCCATTACAAAAGTTAGTTTTTGTTCAGCCATTAACTGTGGTGCATACCCACTTCAGGCATAATTCCTCATCGTCATCAGCCACTGCATCAACAATTGGCACAAAATTCCTCGCAATAGTTTAGTGGACACTACACTTCTTAGAAGAATGGCGAAAAACAGCATAGTGAATGCCGGCCTACTACTCTAAAATTTTTATTATTAATGTCGTAGTGGGCCTCAAGCAAGTGTGCTTGCAGCAGTTACCCAATGAGTGTTTAGAAAAGGCTCTGAAAGGCCGCTCTTCTAGCTTTCGCTGTGACTGTGCTGCGCCTTCCGAGCAGGCCTGGCGTTTTTTCAATATAAACATGCTAACTTACCACAGCCAATAAAAAGTTAATTATTAAATATTAGTTAATTGCGCTGCTGACAGCAATAATTATTATCTAACTTTCTGTCCCCCTGGCCACTTAACTTATTCGCACAAGTGGTTGGTTCTCACATGCCTAGAATGCCTAATTAAAAAAATCATAAAGCTTACCTTTGAACACCCGACCCCGTATATGCTTACGCAACACCGGGAAGTGGTACCGATGTGTGTAACACACCGCTACCTATCTGCTAACATTTAGAAATAGGACGGACGAGCACGATGAAGAAAAGGATCAATCGAGGTGGAAACCAAAAAAAAAAAAGGATGTGCTGCTTGGCAGTTAAGTTGCAGTTATGCACCAACATATTTTCACTGGTGCAACTGGGTCAATTATATACGATTATGTTGGTCATAACTGTGACTTGTCCGCGATGCAAAACAAGTTTATTTTATGAGGAAGGGCAGTATGAATGATGAAGAGCAGTATAATTAAGAAAATGGTTTATATATAACTAAAGTAAAAAAGTCGCTATTAGAACCACCATAATTGTACATAATTGACCATTTGGCACCAGTGATCATATGTTGGTGCATAACTGCAACTTAGCTGCCAAGCAGCACATCCTTTTTTTTTACAGCGAAAGCTATTATGAGATCAGAGCATGGGTCAGGAGCGACGCTGTAGTTGTCCGCCCCCGCTGCCACCGGTGTCCATAACGAGTATCGAACGAAAAAAAAACTTGGTAAATAAAAAACACCAATGTGAATATCAAAGGAACAGCCAGGCATCACACAATGCAAATGGCATAACGAGTGGGTCATCCAATGCTCCAACCCATAAGAAAACTTGTTCTTGGTCACCTATTATCTATCGCGCATCCCCACTTCAGGCATATTTCTTCATCGTCGTCAGCCACTGCATAAAAAACAGCACAAAATTTCCAACAAGTGTGTAGCGGATACCACGCTTCTCCAGAGAATTACGAAGGATGGTATAGTGAATGCTAGCCTACTACATAAAATTTATGATTATTTATGGCGTAGTGGGCTCCAGCAGTGTGATTACAGCATCCCGAAGGGTGTTTAGAAAAGGCTTTTAAAGGCCGCTCTTCTAGCTTTCGCTATGACAGTGCTGCGCGTTCCGCGCAGGCACTGTTCTTTGTTTTTCAGTTCAATCGATCCTTTACTTCATCATGCTCTTCCTACTTCTAAATGTTAGTATATAGGTAGCAGTGTGTTGCACACATCGGTACCACTTTCCGGTGCTGCGTAAGTGTATATATACTAGGCTGCCAGATGGCTGCATGTAGCTAAATGCTGCCTAGTAGGTCTCGCATTTCTTGTTAATTATGCGTAATACTAGCTAGTAAATAATTTAAGTAAGCATAGACAAAGTTGAAATCGTTGTCAAGATGATCCCCATGTCCGTGCAGCTTGTACTTACTGCTAAAATGCATTGTTACGGCGATAAACACGTCCAAACCCCGAGAGACACACAAATTCAAAAATATTTTTCTCGCTTAAAACAAAAAAATATTTGATAAATCTTTCTGAGTGAGTAGCCAATGAAGGTTGCTACCAATTCTGCTATTGAGCATATTTTTAGTAAGACCGCCTCAATGCTGAATTCACTGCTGACCATGCGCAAAAATGAAAATTTTTTCAACTTTGTCGCCACCTGTAAACTTTATTTCGCACTGTATACGCCTGAAATAACTACACTAAAAGATTCTGGCAATATGCTAATGTCAACTATTACATTTCCCTTAATGTTGTCTTTCTATGAAAAAATCACCAATACGGACCAGAATCTCCATATTCGAGGCCATGTAAGAAATCCACAAAAGCGTAAAGCCTAATAAAACTTATTTTAAATAAAATGCCTACCATTGTTCAAAAAGTAAAAAATGGTCTTAACCCAATTTAAGAAAAATAGATTTTTCGACAACGTGTTTTATGAGATATGGTTTTGAGCTTTCCAAAAAAATTCAAATGAGGCTTGCGGTACAGAAAATTTTTTTTTCTCAAGAAATGCTTTGGGGAAACACTTTCAGCTTTACCTAGATAGTTCTGAATTTTTTCCAAGTAAATCAGAGGTGGTCGAGCGCCAGGGTTGGGACAGTTGGCGTGGGATGACCTATACATAAACAGTGGTTGGGCCTCCTTCTGTGTATGTTTGTGGTACAGCTCAACAATGAAAAGGTATGTGTTGCAATGACAGCTAAAAGATATGCTGATTGCCTTGCTGTTTAAAATTTTACAGGAACCTACACAAAATGCTGCAAGAATTGCAGATAGTTGAAGGCAGGTCTGTGAAGTTTGCAGGACATTAATGGGCACCATATTAGGTTCAGACATTGTGGTCATGACCACTAAGCAAGTTTATTGTGTTAATCAATGCTGCCCATCCAAAATAAATATGCTGCTAAGTAGCTGCTTCATCAATAGTCTTCCCTGCTTTGCAGAATGAAATGTCATGGGCATTTCGCACTACATTTCATAGAAACACATGCCTAAAAACATACCTCTCTCTGCTGTTGCAGCTCCATACCATCTCCATCCTCCTCGTCATCCTGCATTTGCTGTTCCTCCGCATAAAACATTCGATTTTGTGTCAGCATGAAAAAATGTGCTCGCCACTCCTGAAACACCAAAGTGATTGCATTCATATATGACCACAGCCATAACAACAAAAAGCAGTGCAGAAACATCAAACTGTGAAAATCATCACATAGTTTAAAGCATGCTGCAAGGTCATCCATTAATTAAGCTTTTAGTACCAATGATTCACTCTAATGTCAATATTAAAATCAGAAATTTTAACACTGATATGAGAAATAATGTCACATTGATGTCGGTTCAAAGAATAACGGATGGTGGATGCAAGTTCGCACTTAGTGATTTTGTAACAAAATATCCCACTGGAGGTTCGTGACCTGACAGATAGACTGCATTAAGCCTCTTAACTTTGAATTTTATTTGAATTATCAAGAAGTTCTCAGATAGATGACACTGGGTGAGGTGACACCACACATTATGATTAGGCATTGAGTTTATTACATTTAAATATTTTTGAATATTTTTAAACCCTAATTGCACGCAATGAATAGAAAGCAGAGGAGTAAGGTCCACAAGTTTATTAGCCATTTATTGCTGATCAGACCTTTTGAAGAAATCATGAATTGCCAACTGCTTCTATGTTGTAGGTATGTGCCTTCAGCACAGAGCTCTCTGTATTCAGCAAATGAGAACTCCCACGTGCTGAGTACTTTCAAATCATTAGTTCCGCTGTATTTACAGTTGGTTAAATTGGTTTGGGTACCAGGGCATAAGGAAATTTTTCTCAATGAAATGGCAGATGCATTAGCTAAATCATCATTAAATGGCCCGGTTATTCACATACTTCCAGCATATAAATTCGTTATAAGGGCTAGATTTAAAGAATAATGATGTTAGAATTTTCTTTGCCATTCATAATAAACACATTAAAATTTCAATGCCTAAATCATCGTTGGAACAGCAAAATATGCGACACGTGCGCAGTTGAAGTCGCAATCACAAGGCTGAGGTGCCATACTCCATATCTCAATTTTTATTTACACAGAGCTAGTCTGGCTGCTCCTCCTAATTGTTGATTTTGTGGAATCCCTGAGACATTAGAACATTATCTGATATATTGTAAAAAATACGCTGCATTGTGCAAAATGACATTATATGCCATATTTTGTCTCATAAGATTAGAGTTAAACACTCCAAATGTACTTTCTTTGGGGGCTATGTCCCTAGGGTTCACTGATGGGAAAGTTTCCGATGCCTTGCAGGAGTTTATTAAAGCTTCAAAAATATTCAGACTGTAGAACCTATTATTACTCCTAAATTACTTTATTCATTCATTTATTTATTGTTGTTGGTGAAACCATCTGCTTCACTTTCTATATCTGTTATTTCTAATTGTCCATTTCTCATTTATTTTTGCCCTTTTTTCAATAGTTTAAAAAACATGAGCTAACAAATTAACAGTATTTTGTCAGCACTACTCGGTTCTTGGCCAATTCCCCAGCGTGGGTGTGTGCACACAGTTGCCAGGCCCTTCCTTCATTCCTTCCTCTATACCAGTTGAAAAGCATCATGGTTTACCATGTGTGTGCTTTATTTAAAACATTTGTTTACTAGCAAAGCCTTTTTCCTCGAAGGCCTGAGGTGCTTATTTTTCATTTTCAAACTGTTAGGATTATATATGCATGTAAATTTTTAAACAGTAGTGAGAAAGTAGCAGATGTTTTCTGGTATGGAGCCACAAAAAGTATGAATTAACTGAACGATGGAGTTTGAATTAAGAGGCTTTTAAATACATTGAAAGAATAGCGGGCCAACTAAAACATTGAATTTTGTTTGAATTACCCAAAAGTATGAATTATCAGAGTTTGAATTATCATGAGTCTAGTTTATTTCAAGTTTATTTATAGTTTAAAACTTTGGCGATGTAGCCAAATGCTTAAAATATTCGGCTATTTGAGCATATGATCCCTGGTTCATTATGTGCCAGGCCAATCTGCTAGTAAGTTAATGATCACAAACTAGGACATAGATGGCAAAACAAATTTTTAGGAAAATAAAAAATTCTACCAAACTGAAAATTCTTCAAAACTAGGGATTATACGCATTAAATAAAAAGTCGACTGTGCATACCCAAGTTCGAGCCATATGAACAGCTTTATTGTAAATGAAGGTCGATGGGGTGGCAAGCTAAAACTCATACTTTTCACAAAAAAAGCTAAAATTGCCCGTTCGAATTTGTACTGGCTCTCTTTCTGTGTAATGCATGTGTGCGTATATATGTATATATATATATATATATATATATATATATATCGACCTTCAAATAGCGCAGATTAAGTTCCTGCTCAACGCAAGTTATCTTTTCACCCACATTTCTTCCTTCACATTTACAGTTCAATTAGGTCTAATAACTTCCCCCACACCTTCCTTGGCATTAGTGTCTGTTAGATCTCACATACACATACACTATATATATGCAATAGCAATAAATATTATAGGTCATATAGCTGACTCCCCATAAAAATCACCAACTGAAATTTTGCTTGTTTTCATGCCCACGAACTCATTTAGTCACAACAATATGTACTAGTAATACATGCATGAATAGATCATTTTAAATCCTAATCAAATACAAATCGTAGAAAAATATGAACCAAATTCTATTCAAACAGTTTTCGAATACTGAGGCAACTATTTTCCAAGCAACCCAAGAATGGTAATGTAATCATTTTCAAAACCACACAATAATTTCACAATATTTCAATTGAAACAAATATTCACTTGCTTTAACAAAAAACTTTATGATTAGTTTTAATTGATAAATAATACCCACTCGTGTAAATTGAGGCAAGATCGTATAGAGCAGCAACTAGAGCCTTAAAAATATTTTGTAACTGCAGGGTGAAATAGAACAGTGATTATAGTATTCAATGTGGCACTTGATCACCCGCATTTAAATAAAATTGATATGTGGATATGAACAATATTGATGAGTCAAAATAATCATGAATGGCATGATGATGATGATGGCAGATTGATGGCTTTTGGAACACTAGAGTTTTAAACAAGAACACCTTCATCCTTTGATTGATTATTTAGCTTCAACCGTTAAATAAAAGCTTCGGCCGCCTGCATCTTGGTAATTTGATGATTAAAAGAAGAAGTGTTACCCTCTCTTTTCCTACATTTTACTCCCTTAAAGTTTCTTTCATCAGGACATAAATTTAAAAAATATTTGGTATTTCTAATAAATATTTATTTATTTATTACAAATACATTATAGAGCTCACAGAGGCATAGTGTAAGGGGGAGTCAATACGAAGTAAGAACAATTTAGAATGAAATCAAAAACAATGTTGGTACAAAGAAGTAAGAACAATGTAGAATAAAATAAAAAAACAAAAATGATAAGTAAAGTAAAATAATTTCTAGTACAAACCAAATCTATTTTCTAGTCTAATAATTTCTGGTAAAATAATTTAGTTTTTCTAGTCAAATAATTTCTAGTACAACAAAACTAAAAACAACAGTATAACTTTACTGATAAAATAAAATTGCAAAAAAAAGAAAATGGAGTTGCAAAGAACATGACAGAAAATGGACCAGCTAAGTTTTATCAGAGAAATGAATGATGAGATGCTTGCAAAATATGTTGTGATTATGCTGAAGGATGATGGTATTGGGAAGATTGTTCCACAGTCGTACGGCACGTGGGAGGGATGAGCAGTTAAAAGCATTAGTGTTGCCGTTGACACAGGAGTAGCTGAAGTCATTGTGCAGTCTGTGCGATAAGTGAGAGGGACGGTGATCGAGTGGCTTTAGTATATTTATGAAAGAGAGACAAAAGGGCAATGTCATGACGTATTGTTAATGGGCGGATTGAAAGTTCGAGCTTTAGCTGCGTTACACTAGACAAGATGTCATAATTTTGCGTGATAAAACGATATGCCCTGTTCTAGATAGCTTCTAAGTTCTGTATTACTATCATGTATTAAATATGCACTATTCGATTAAAGTACTAAACCGAACAATACGCTACTCAATTCGTGAATCAGAATTTTCAAATATTCACACACCCCTAATCTCAATGTAGTTTCATCATTCACAAAGTGGTATTAAGAATTAAACTTGGCTATTCTTATCGCTGAGAGTAAAAGCCAGCCCATACGTGCGCTGCAGCAGCCTTTATTATTCTGTTCAATAATGATTTATACATCAATTACTCGGTATTTTACATTACTAGACACTATTAAGTATATATGCAAACAAACCCACAACAATCCTCACAAGCTACAAGGGTATTTTTTTTAGCACTTACTGCCTTTTACATGCATATACATTGTCGTCCTTTATGAAAAGGAACACGCAAGAACGTGACCTGCGCTATGCGGCGGCTGCGTACAGCTTTGTCAATCGGCCGTCAAAGAAAGCATGTTGGCTATCGGCGTGATCTACTGGCAAACTAAACAATGAATTATGGCCGTTGGACAAGCACGGCTCCTGCTCTGTTGTGATAAGAGGTGGTGTTGCCAAAAGCGGACACGCTTTCTTGAGCCGTCAGTTGATGGTGCTCTAGGCAGTCGCCGCAGAGCGCAGGCCACGCACTCCCGTGTTTTCTTTCATAAAGGATGACACTGTACATTCCTTATTGTTAGTGTAACTATCATTACGTCCTGTACAGTGGCTTAACTGTTTCACTGCATCATAATAATGTTTTTTGACTGCAGAAGTGACAATTTTTTTGTGATTTGACTTGTTATAGATCCTGAGGAGTGTGTGTGCATGTTGTATATATACATGAATTATAGCATAAAATGTAGCTTGCAATGCAAGAGCTCAGGCCTAAGTTATTTTAACATTAGGTTTAAAACAACTTCAATTCACTAAGACAAAGAATTATGGCAGTGTCATGTATCGTCATATGCTGCCTGATTAAAAAAATATTTGAAGAAGAGTATATATCTTGATATTCTGCTTTTATAATCCCTAAAACCACGTCCTTACAAATGCCCACAATTCCCAGGTGCTTAGATGAGCTCATTTATTTTAGAAAGACGTGCAGAGCTTTTATGACCAGCTTAGTGAATGTTAAGTGTCAGTCAATACAGTATGCGGTAATTTAAAAGCAAGTCACCGCAGACTCACCTTATCAACTGGATCTTCAAGATAAAGGATGCCATTTTTCACAGCATTGCTGACATCAGTTTCCTGGCCACCTGTTCAAGTTGTTTCAATGTGTTCAATTGAAATAAAAACGAATTCATTTGTCATACAGGAGACCGAGCAAATTCAGAAGAAAATACAATGAACAGTTCCCTACCTTCATCACTTCTGTTTACAATGACTTTGTCTTCTGTTCCTTCTGGAAGTTTCTTGTGCTACATAAAAGAACAAAAGTTAAAAGTGAGATTTCTATGCCTACAATACTGCATGCCACCTGACCGTTGAAACTATTTTAAGACTAATGAAATTTTTACCTTGATAATAATTTTCCACTTTAGCTGCTCAGGGGATGGCATTTTCGAACCATCTCTTTCCACTGGCTGAGTCAACAGCATCTCTGAAATCGAGAAAAAAGTTTGAGACAACCTACACATGGATTGATGATGAAGAAAGAAAAAACATGTTGCTATATCGTAAAACTTTTAGAGACAGTGCACACATGTGTGCACACAGGTAAGTCAGGGTATAAGTCAGGATGTGAAGCACCAGACATATTCCTGGAAACTGCATGAGACACCCACCTGTCAAGCAAAGTACCTTCTCAGAAAAGCTACGGTGCTTAAAAAGCCATTGGTGTAGGCAGCCAGAATCACCTCGGGAGCAGCCCGACAACAGAGCGAAGGGGTGAAGAACAATAGCCCTGGTTGGACACTTTTCGTGATATTTTTGCGTCCCATAAACTTGCCCATGACGTTGGCAATGCTCGCTTTACTCAAGGAACATCACACAGGTTCCTCGACCTTTGTTTTACTAGAGGTAATGTCTAGGCTTGTGCAAACATTCAAATGAATATTAACAGATTCAAATTTGGTTTGATTCAACTTTGAATTCTAAAACATTTCGAATCGAAATGAACAAGTAGTTGCATATTAGTCAGCATGTAACTTGCTGTAATGATGGTTTTGCTGCAGTGAGAGTGCTGTACCGTGAATGCACCTTTCCAAAGAAAAAAATCTGCACTGTTACGAAGCCCCCTTCAAGGCTCAATAAACATCTGACCCTCGCATTGATTCTTCCCTTTTTTCAAGTTTGTTATACTGGCTTATATGCTACAAGTAAAGTCAATTTTAAAATGCAACTAATTTTACAGGTTATCACTTACGTTCTATGGAAAGTCCAATCCTGCGACTATTCTAAGTTGCTTCCACTTCCTTTGAACAAAACGACGTTTGCACATGCCTTGTTTCAATTTTGAAAAATACAGTGGACTCTCAGTAAATAAAAATCTGTTAAGTGGAACTACTGCTTAAATGGAACAAGCGCTTCTGACATGATTGGTTTCGATCTTGCATTCAGCACCCCTGTTCATCTCACAGTAAATGGAACTCCTGTTAAACAAAACATTTTATTGGTCTCTTCAGGTTCCATTTAATGAGTCTAATGTACTGTGCAGGTTAGTTGGGTTATGACAAATATTCTAATTTTTTAAATATTAAATGATATATGCTATTCAAACTTTATTCAAAATTATTCAAACCAAATCACTATTCGCTTCGAATTCACTTCGAACCTAAAATTCATTATTCGCACACGCCTGGTCATCTCGCAAGGTGCTGCCAACTCAGATGAGCAGTCACAGTTACTTTAACACCAAATTAAACTATCTTAAAGACAATGTTTGCCGCTAATAATCAGTATGCAAGGAAACAAAACAGCACATGCACTTCAAATTCAATGTTTCTGTCAAAGATCCTTCAAAATTTTTTAGTAAGTGAATGCTGCACAGGCGAAGTGAATCCAACTTGTGTACTTTGGGCAACACTTGGGAAGTAACATGACATAATCTGTACTGTTTTGAGCTCACACCATGATTTTGTTTAAGGCCACCTTTGCATGAGACATATAAGGCTTTCACTTTATTAATGCTCTGCTTACCTCCAAAAACCTCCTGAAACAGGTTGGCCATTTTCCTTTGTTGTGGCAAGGTGCAGTGGTTCTCTATAGACAATATTACTGGGTACCTATAAGAAAAAAAAAAGTCATCCCTCATGTAACACTTGATGTAAACACTGAATGGACACTTGCATTAAGGGGGGACGTGGCAAGTAAAACTAATTTTTTTATTAATGTACTGTTTGTGATGAAATTTGGTGTGTGTATGTGGATGATTGTGAGGATTCCAAATATGAAAACCGTTTTCAAATACCTCTTGTACTTTTTGAGTTACAAGCATAATTATACTAATTAATGCTCTTCACACTTAAAGAGATAATTATTGCTAAATGAAATTATTTTTTCATATTATTATGTTCCCAAAGCATCAACTTGTGCAAAGAAGCTATTAGTTGATTTTTCTAGTTCTTGTAACCATAAATAAAATTTCCAAAACATGGATGTTGTTTTGCGCACACATCGCAGTAATTATAAAATGTGTTCTAAAAATTTTAAATGATGAGTAAGAAGAGAGATAAAGCTTTATTGCACTGCTAAAGGCCTCCTGAGCCTAGTGCAAAAAACGGAACGACTCTATCAGTCTTTGTTAAAAAATGACAGATGTTCTAGCGAAGGCACATAGGCGAAAATCAAGAGTTGAGAAAACTGACTTTGAAAGTTCACTCTTGTTTGGAAGTTCACAACATGCCTAAAACACTCAGAATCCTCCTGGGCAGTAATCCTGAGATGCTGTGGCCTTGGCCTCTGTAGAGCGCAACCCAGTTTTGCGCTTCTTTGTCGTGGAACAATGCGCCTTTTGAGCCCTCTTCACCCTTTTGGCATCCTTTTCGGCTGCTCGCCGCAAAGAGCAGTCTCCTGGATTGAAGCCCAGTTGAGCAGTGATCTCTTGCAGCGCACTCTTAAAACATAAAAATGTCATTTATGGCAGATTGTTTTCTGCCAACTGACTGCACAGCCCTCAAAGCACGCACGTTTACCTCAAAGGGGTTCGTTTTTTGTTGCCCGGAGCACCTCGGGGACGACCACGCACTGTTCACTATGCCACAATTGTCACAAAAAAGTTCCATCCTCGCCGCGAGTCCAAGGCAGTGCGTAGTCTCGAGGCGTATCGACCCTTCGTCGCACTTGTTGCACTTTACTGACGAAAGCAGACCGTTCAGCATCTTCTTATTTACAATGAAGAATGTGGAGTCCTTACCGCCGTCATTTTCGTCGCAGCCTTCGTTCAGAAGCTCGAGCTTCCGCTTTGAAGCGGACTTCGATGCTACGGCATCCAAAACATCCCGCCTTGTCTGCGCCCGCTGCGCGATTTCTTCACTGCTCGGAATCTGGGCCGAAACTCGCGATAGAATGTTCGACGCGCGCACGCCCGGAGTTGCAACGGCTGCCGACGCGGTGCCACCGCAATCGGGTTCGCGAGAGCGTCCATCACGGTCGACGGCATCCGGCGGTCTGACATACGACGATGTGGCACATTCCACACTCTCGGCCTCACAACAATCAGCGAAGGGTCTGAGTAGAGGCTCCGTGACGCTTGAAGAGCATGCTCCGTTCGGAACTGCGACTGGGACGGCAGCCGCAGTCGTCTGCCCTTTGTTCCAAGCTTTCCGACGCTTGCCGTACTTGTGGACGCTCCGGAACTTTTTTTGCGACAACATAGCACCGCAGTATGAGCAAGCACTCAGAAGAGACCACTGATGTAAACAAAGCTTGGTAAAAAAAAGCACGCGAACTATCACAAAAACAGCCAACTGGCAAAAAACGAAGCGCACGCCGGATGATTCTCGACTCGGCGGCCGCAGATGCGCTCGCGCTTCCAAGGTTGCCAAGGTGCGCGGCGCAGCTTTGACCAGTAAGAGGTCGCGCCTGCTACCACGTGACCCGCGCAGCCAATTGCCGTTCTTCGTTTTCGTTTTTTTACTTGCTCCTCGCGCTTTTATTTTCACTCGGCGAAATACGAGACCGCGACCATCGGGAAGCCGGCTTTCTCCTCTTTCCAAAGCTACCAAAATGGCGGCCCACGGTCAACAACTTGGCGCGTTTGTGCGGCGTGAACAACACCGTTTCAGGGGCTTTTTTTTTCGCACTTTTCGGCGACTAGCCTCGGCAAAAACACTATTTGCGGGATTTGTAGCGCACGTTTCGCTGTAATATTTTAGAACAAGGAAGTTGAAGGTCTGAAGATTACGAAAAAAAATAAATCAGAAAATCGCATATTTTGACCAAAATCGGCACTTTACTTGCCGCGCCCCCCCTTAAGAGTTTCATTAGATGGTATTCTAGAAGCAACTGTAAATATTGTGATACAACAAGTACAAATGCATGTACGTATGCATAAACATGCCTCCTACATACAGTCCTTAACTTGAAGTTGCCCTCATATTCAGCACTGGATCATGCTTACAACAACGCTAGCTATAGTAGATGCAATGACACTACAGCTGCTCTCTGCAGAAAGACACGCAAATTTATTGTGGTAATTTAGGAAGTGGTAATTAGGAAAATTGCTCATTTGTCAATGCTTCACTAAAACTTTACAATAAAAAGCTACTCTTATGCAACAAAAGATTTGTGCAAGAGTAGCTCTTTGATTAAGTTGTCTTTTCTCTGACAATAAATACTTTTATTATTACTATCAGCCCTGCTTTAATTCGCACGAGACGTTGTATTTTGCCACATCATGTACATGTTTTGCATAGTACTCTGAGAAGTGTATCTAATAAAGTTCTAATATATGCTAAGCAAGCTGCTCTATTATTTGTAATAAGTCATCAATACAAAATTGCTGATTATTCACTTATAAAAAAAAGAAGCCATCAGCTGCTCAAAAGAACAAAAAATACCAACTTTATTGCATTTTCAGAGAAAACCTGATTTATTCGAGGCTTGGAACAAGCTAGCTCAGATATCCTGCAAGTGTGCACATACATATGCACATGTATACTACATTAACACGCACATGGAACTTCAACTGAACAAGTACAGTGTTGTCCTTTATGAAAGAGAACACGAGAGAGTGTGGCCTGCTCTCTACGACAGCTGCCTACAGTATCTTGTAACGCTTGCCCACCAGCCATGATTTGTTCTTTTGTTTGCCAATAGATGATGCCAAAAACCGACGTCTGTTCTTTTGCTATTTGTTGATGATGGTCCTGTAGGCAGCCACCGCAGAGCGCAGGCCACGCGCACGTGTGCTCCCTTTCATAAAGGACGACATTGTACATTGAGCTGTGGCAATAATCATAGTGCACTGACTGAATAAAAAAAAAACAAGTTACGCTTACTCGGATGCAACAAATGCGTGGTCTTTGATTGTCTTGATGACATCAATGAACCTGATTTTCGTTGTCAATGTGTGGCCATGATACACATAGGGCATGCCATCCGGTCCATCCCAGCAATCCACTAGGAAAGACATATTGTACAAGAACTTGAAAAATTGGCATGTTTAGAGTACAATGTTAGCCCCGCCACGGTGGTCTAGTGGCTAAGGTACTCGGCTGCTGACCCGCAGGGCGCGGGTTCGAATCCCGGCTGCGGCGGCTGCATTTCCGATGGAGGCTGAATTGTTGTAGGCCCGTGTGCTCAGATTTGGGTGCACGTTAAAGAACCCCAGGTGGTCGAAATTTCCGGAGCCCTCCACTACGGCGTCTCTCATAATCATATAGTGGTTTTGGGACGTTAAACCCCACATACCAATCAATCAGAGTACAATGTTAGAATTATTATACAATGCTTTCTTTTGTTGCAGTCTCTGCTGTAATAAGACTAATTTGAAAACTTCGCATCATGACATAAAATACTTACATAAGGAGAACTTGCCTCCAGAAATCATTCGACAGTGACAGATACCTATGGCTGCTCTTTAGCCCTTCACCTTGCAAATTATTTTTAAACATAACCTTCCCAAAATGACCACTAAGAAAATATTTAATAGAATTGATATGCTAATTGAATACTACAAAACACATTCAAAACTACGCATTTATTCGGAAGATACATGTGGGGCGGAAAACTAGCTTCTGTGCACTAATTTCAGTGGCATTGTAATGTCACAAAGTTACGTCACAAACATGACTTCTTTGTCTTCTGTGATGTTTCCTCCGTGATTACAGCTAGTTATGCTAGAATGCTCCACATTAGTGTCACATACCACAAATGGTGTTACAGAAAGCAACACTTTAACCAACGCTTTCATACCAAGTTTAAGTTTATGTACTCCAGCAATTTTTTTAGAATTGCCATTTGGAGAACACAACTAGGTCCCTCGTAGGCATTTGTCATTAAGGTTATGCATTGTGGCATCTCAAAGTGTGATGGTCCAGCAAGGACACAGTAATATTGGACTGTCCTCACATTTTGCCAAGCCTTCTGTGTTGATTTCCACAATCCCACACTTGCAGGATGTCCAGGTAAAAATTCAAAAGCAACTGATTTTTATAGCTGCCATTTTTATGAGATGAATGCTAAAGACTAAAAAAGAACCAATATTGTGAAAATGCGAAAAATATCAGCCTGAATGTTGTTTCCAAATGACAAGGTGATACAACAAGTGATATTAGCTTTTTATTGTTTGTTGGCTCATTTAGCTTTTTCATTTTCACCAAACCCATAAAAACAGGCGTATCAGCCGGGGGGGGGGGGGGGGGTAAAGTGGGCGCGAGCTTCTCCACTGAGAAAAGTTGAGGGGCTTAGCTGCCCCCACTTCTGACTGTGCTCACTGTCAGCTGCACGCTGGAGAAACCAATAAAAAATGCAAAGTTTTCCTTCACCACAGTAATCACTCAATTATATTGTTACGAGGAAATGAAAATGTTACCAGGTAAGGTTTTAATCCTAAATTTTAATCCTAATCCTGTTTTTTCCCTAAATTTCTACCGTGACGATTGTCTGAATGTTCATTACGGTGCAGGCCACCTATGCGACTCTTTCGCGTTTTCTACTGTAGCATTGCAAAGCTACAGTACAAGGTGCGAAAGCATCTTGTACTTACTTTCCAGTTTTTCTGAACTTACCTTCCAGTTTTTCTGAACTAGTCACAGCAATTGCAAATTCATAAAAACTGTTTCCTTTCATCAAAAATGAATAGCGTCACCACAGCTTTATCGAAGCTGCTGTGAGCTGGTGATTGTGACGAATCTTTCTAAGTCCTTTAGTTCTGGCGTACTAGAAGCACCACAAGAAGATTGGCACTTTTGCCTCTGATAAATCTGATCAGCCCCGCTCACGGTAACTAGGAGCGATGGCAGATGTTTGCAAAGTGGCGAAGAATAAAGCAGTGAACTCGAGTTCAATGGCTAGCTCAGCTTCTAAGCTTACCCCGCAGCTTGACCTACCGGACCAGGGAGAAAGTGAAAGACCTTGGTTTTTTGCACATGAAGGTCTAATGCGGAGTCGGGCTAGTTTGTTTTCATTCATCTTGAATTGTCTTTTACAGCTCAAAGTACAATCCAGACGAAAAAGAAGCACACACGCGCGGTACTGCTTAGTTCTCTCTCTTTCACGCGCACATACACTCCAAAAAGTTTTCTGTAGTAACTGCGCAGTTATCACGAAAAGAAATTTTTGCTCCTCCAAAAAACGAAATGAGTGCAAAAAAATGCACACGGCATCGAAAGGAGGGGAAATTTTTTCCTTGTGGAGTAAAGCACCCGTTCTTTGGGGTAACTGCAAAAATGTTCGTGCCGTGTGCAAGCGACTCATCGGTGCCTACATAAGCATGTTTCATTTCGGACGGTTCTGTAGCGTGCTGTGGTGTAGTCGTTAGCGTACTTGCATGCTGACTGAATGATCGTGAGTTGATTGATTGATATGTAGGGCATCACGTCGCAAAACCACCATATGATTATGGGAGATGCCGTAGTGGAAGGCTCCGTAAATTTCGACCACCTCGGGTTCTTTAATGTGCACCAAAATCTGAGCACACGGGCTTACAGCACTTTCCCCTCCATTGAAAATGCAGCCATCAAAAAGCTGATATATATATATCCCGCCTGACGAGTGAGGCAGGTTGTTTGCCCCCCTACTCACGAAAGAGTTGGTACGCCACTCACTGCCCATGAAGTTCTGGCTATGAAACTACACTGGAAAGCCATTACCCCTCAAGAACACAAGAGGTAAAGCCAGTAAGGAGCAGCACAGATCATGATCAAGTCACTGCCACGTCTGATCATATGAACTCTCATTGCCTTCCAACAAGCGCCCTTGCAAGTTCATTGGCTTTTGAGGACAACGGCGAGACCATTTTGATCACAATCAAGTGTAATGCTGCCTTTTCTGCCGTGGCGTGAGGAATCATACCAAATCTGAAGGCAGATGTTAGCTTAGCATACAATAGGTGCGTGGTTGATGCATTAAAAAGGCTTTGCAACACATCCTCAGCATGATCAGAACATGCCGCCGTTCAGTAGCCTAGGTTCCTGAGAACACGCGAGCCAAACATTTTGCAGCCTGCAGTTTAAAATCAATTCTCATAGTCGGTTATGAATCGCCCCTTTTTCTCTCTACAAATAATTCCAGACACCCAAATTACTGCGCAATATGCCCAAGGTGAACGGCCATTGGCTGATTTGTGCATTGTAAGCAGCATAGTTATCACGGCCACCACAAAATGCCACCACTAGCCCACACGTGCGCTTGCGATCACACTGAAAGAAATCAGATGTCTGCAGAAAAAATTAAAAGTGTTCAAGGTCATGATGTGTCCTGGCGAAGCAACCTTGTCATCTTTTTCCATGAGTAGTTTTAAGCATAATATTTGCTGGTACGAAAAGAGGGAGAAAGCGCTAAAAAAGCATGTGGCAAATACCTTTAAGTCTACTTGTATTTGAAATATTACAAAAAATCTTTCCGGCAGTTAGTGCGTGAGGTGATCAGCTTTTTTTTTTTTTAATGAAGCCATCGGACAATTACTTGGAAAAGTATTGCAGCGTCCTTTCAAGAAAGCGGCAACTACAAAATCATTGAGTCAGGGCTGGACGTTGCGCATGCCACACAAAAGACCAAGGGATTTGGAGAAGAGCACCGACGAGTGCTACTAAAGGATGGTGGCTAGTGCTCTAAAGAATCAAAAATTGATACAAACAAAAAATTTCTAAGCTGTCACAACATGATGCAGAAGTGTAAGAAAAGACTCCATATGTTCTCCAAAGTGAATTTTAGTAGCCATATATGTAGCAAGAATGAGGTGCTGCAATCATCCATCCTTGAAACTAATTTTCTGAATTTTCCTTTTTCACCAAGTTGGCATTACTAAAAGATATGCTTTTTAATTCACATTAGAAAGACTGCTCTCTAGGGCATTTTCCACAAGTGTAAAGTCATACAGAATGCTACTGCGGACTCGTAATTTAAAATACTACTTTCTTATAAGCCAGAATTAAATTACAGAATATGGGAGAAAGAGGCCAAAGAAGGTGTTGTGTTCAAAGTGTATCAGCTCTGTCAATCCAGCCAACAGACATCCTTCTATGCTAGACACGGTGAACCAAACCTGAAGTCCTTCTTAACCCTGTACAAACTTAAAATGTGTAATATGCACCACACTTTGAGCTGTGAGCGAATAACACTAGAAAAAAGCATAATGAAGATGAAGGAAAACCTTTTATACAGAAAAATCAGCAAAAGTAGTAAGTGCTTTTTACTCACACTCAATGCAGCGGCAACTCATTGCAAGACACCTCGCATAAGCTTCGACAGAAGACTCGCTCTTCACTTGGTCTCCTGTGAGGTACCTGGGAGGAGTGATTGAGCAGCCACAAGGATGAACTCAAGCCTAAAAGAGCAAATGTGCAAAGAGAACATGTCTTACGTGTTGTGTGAAGACGCCACCCAGTAGTGGGTCAGTGGGCGCGTCATGTCTTGATTGACTTTGTTGTGCTGGCTGTCCCACAACTCATTCTGCTTAGAAAATAGATAGTCTAGGAACTGCAATAATAAAAATAAACAAGTGTTGTAATTCTTTAAGACTTCCACTTGCGACTCAGTTGGCACAGTTTTGCTATGCTCCCCAGAGAAAAAGCTTCCATTTCAAGTGTTTACTTTTTATTTCCTTTGTTAAAACTACTAAAAATAATGAAAAAAAGCACAATTCACGTTTCCACAGCTGTTGAGACATTATTCCTCATTAATTTTCAACAAGATAAACACCTTCGAAATTCTAATGCTGACCATATCATCGGTGGCTCATCAAACTTTATCAAGGTTTTCTACTAAGCATGGCACAAACCTCAGGCACAGTGAAATACGGCTCCTGGGCATCCCGCAGAGGGTCCTGCAGATAGTCACGCATGAACTTGCTCACAACCCTTTCATCCTCGAACACCATGTCCTGAAGATGAAAAACAATCAAGCAAGAAGCTTCTTCTGTGAATGCACTATGACACACATTGAAGCTTTCACCACACGCTGACTCTAATAACAACTTCTAGAGCAGATGGTCATGCTCTGGTATATCACCTGATCATACTACTTAGTAGCTCTTTACTGCCAGACAGCTCTTCACTCAAGGGTCATATTCTTAATTGGTCACCATTGTTGATACTACTCTTCCACTATCAACTGATTTCTTAAGTCAGCTGTAGCAGAAGTGACAAAAAGAACACCCACCAACAGTACATTTTTAAATGACACAGCTTCTGAGTGCGCCAACCAAACAAGCCATTTTGCTCTATCATAATGCAAGTCCCCCCAACCACAAATTTTTGGCACTTGAAATCAATCCCCTATGGTATATTTGAATATTAATCCCCCTCAACAACAAGAAAAAAAATACAGTGAGAAAAAAAAACTACAACAAACGTGATGCACCAAATTTTGATAGAAACCTCCAGTTTCAATGGCATCACGATTGATATTGGCAACCTGGACACAAACATCTAAATCCAAATTAATCACAGGTCACTAGCTGAAAATATTTATTTCCTTGAGCACTAATAATAATTATCATTATTATTAGGATTTTACCTTCCAAAACCACAATATGATTATGAAAGACACCCTGTTTGAAGGCTCCTGAAATTACAAACATCTCAGGTTCTTTAACGTGAGCTGAAATCTAAATACATGGATCTCCGGCATTTTGCCTCCATCGAAATATGGCCACCACGAACAAGATTCGATCCCGCAACGTTTGGGTCAGCGTAGAGCATTATAATAATCAGACCACCGCGGTGGGTTTTTCACTGCAAGTTTGGGCATTCCTCCAGCACATGCCCGATGTGCTAGTGGTTTAACTGGTTTGCAGTACTGACCAGAAATCTGTCTGTTCTCACTTGTTCTGCTCAAAATAAAGCTCTGTGTCCTAACCAGTAGAATGCTCACTTCTAACAGACAAATATATTGATTGATTTGTGGGGTTGAACGTCCCGAAACCACCATATGATTATTAGACACGCCGTAGTGGAGGGCTCCGGAAATTTCGACCACCTGGGGTTCTTTAACGTGCACCCAAATCTGAGCACACGGGCCTACAACATTTCCGCCTCTATCGGAAATGCAGCCGCCTCAGCCGGAATTTGATCCCGCGACCTGCGGGTCAGCAGCCAAGTACCTTAGCCACTAGACCACAGCGGCGGGGCAAACATACAGACATATTATGGCCAAAGAGCTAGGAAGGAAGGAAGGAAGGAACAGGAGGGAAAAAAAGATGGTAGGGATGTTAACTAGTCTGGAACGACCGGTATGCTACCCTACACTGGGGACAAAGATGAGGGAGCTAGAAATTGTCAAGCTGCAAGGTGGTTTGATAACAATGAATCCACAATAAGTGTGGTGGGGGAATCAGTGGGAACTCAAACCTCAAACGAAGACAAGTGAAGCGATTTTGTTATTCAAGAAGCACACTTTATGTGCTTCCATGTAGTTCTGCCATAGGATCTCTGTCACAATCATGGTTTTATTATTTCTACAATCAACTGAAGTTTTCGTTCTCCAATATGCTGACATACCACGCAAAAGATCTACCAAGCTACTGAGAAAACAAATAAGTTACAGAAAAGGAAAACAGAAAGCACACCATTTTGTTAAACTGAAGTTTCTATGTTCTAATAGTACAGGTATTACAACTTACTGTAAAGCTCTGTGGCGTACAATGCTTAAATAAACGTTCTTCAGAAGGTTTACATAAAATTTGAGTCAACGATTACACCACTAATGTGTTAGCCACACAGTTAGTATTGCTCTGTCCTTGGCCATGCAAAGTTTTCTGCCCATTTTCAACACATCTTCTCATGTCTGTCTATTGTGTGAGTTGATCCAAGTGTGGCTGGATTTAGCCATAGCAGCGTCAGAGTCAACTGCCACTGTATGCTCATATTGGCTTCCACATTTTCATGACCGTGCTACTGCGTGGCATTCATGAGCACAAATGAAAGGCACACCATGTGAATATCAGCAACAGATTTGGAAAGATGCTTTCACGTTGTTCTTATTTTGAAATGTTGCCCAAGAGCCCATGCTTGCACAGAGATATTACAAAAATGATTCTTCACTGAATAATTAATAAAGCACAACACATGCGCAGAAGACAAAAAATATTGTGCCACTAGTGCTTGTGTTGAGTTCTTTTCTTTCATCCTAGTCTCCTCAATAGTTTTACATTGTTACTATGTCCCATCAACACTGTAAACATCAGCACTGGTCAACTTGGCTGAAGAATAAAAGCCCTGGTATATAATGAAATTCGATATTTTATAAGCTTAGCTTTAGAGGTTTCCGGCTGTTGAACACGATTCAGTATGTTACTGTCTATGGTGCAAAAGAAGAGAGTTTGTGAAGGGCTTTGTACAAGCTTATTATTATTACGTTAAGTTTTATTGGCGCAAGGGCAGCTAAGGCCAAAGAGCGCCAGTACAAGTGTTGTTTCATTTTGGTTATTAGTTTAAAAATTAAAACAAATGATGTGTAGCAAATATCTACGAACCATTTAAAACACAGTGCATTTAAAAAGAATGTCACATTGGAAAAAAAAAACACCTTCATTTCATTGGCTGAAGTCTGTGATGATATATTAGTCTGCAAGGCCCAAGACACTCGCAGCTGAAGTCCTTGCCTGAGCAAGAACTGCATACTTTTTATGCACCAGGCAGTACCTCACACTTGAGGCGCAGCCTGGTGGCTAGGATGGAATGATATCATTGTTAAAAATTTGACTTTCCCAAGATAATGAAGAAGTCTCTTAAGGTCAACCACTGCATCAAGTGAAAAAAACAGCGCTGGATGAAGTGGGATATGATATCGATAGAGCTCCCTGAAATGGGTCAGTCGTGCTTGGTGAAGCACAGGACATTGTATAAGGACATGCACAACGGTTAGACTCTCTCCACAGTGTATACATGTAGGTGGATCAGTGCCTGTCAAAAGGTGTTTATGTGTGGCATAAGTGTGGCCTATTTTGAGCCGTGTTAGAGTGACTTCGGCGAACCTGTTGAGTTTTTGTGGGATAGCTTTTCTCAGCTGGGGTTTAACAAGGTGGAGTTTGTTGTCGACTTCTCTGTCCCATTCAGCTTGCCAGTGGTTGCGTAGACCTCTACGTACAACAGGTTTTAGATCTACACCCGGAACAGAGGTTATATCTATGGTTTGCCAACCAGCGGCTTCTCGTGCATTCTTGTCCACTATTTCATTGCCTGCAATTCCAGAATGACCTGGAACCCAGCGAATAACAATAGAAAGTTTTAGGTTGTAGGCTGCATAGATTTCGTTAAGGAGCTTGTTGAAAGTAGGGTTCTTGCTGTACTTGCCACAAGACAGGGCCCTGACAACACTTAAAGAATCTGTGTACACTAGAGACTTTTGTATCTTGTGTTGTTTAATGTGTTGTATAATAAGCAGGATACCATAGGCTTCCGCTGTGAAAATGCTGGTATGTGTATGCATGGTTCTGGTGTCCGAGAACTTTTGTCCATAGGCTGCACAAGATACAGATGTTTGAGACTTTGAGCCATCAGAGAAGAACGCGGTTGAACGATATTCGTGTTTAAGGGCCAAGAAATGTTGCTCAATGAGTGCACTTGGACAATTTTCCTTTATGATGTCTTTGAAAGACCAGTCACAAGTGACTGGACACTGCTGCCAGGGAGGGATGTGTTCGACATGGTCACTTCCCTCTAAGCCATTGAAAAAAATTGCAAGTTTTTCTACTGCAGGTGTTATTGCCAATGGAAACGGCGGAGCGATAGAAGGACGCTTTAGGTATAACTGGGTAGTAGACACATCGTTCATAAGTGTTTTGCATGGGTGCTGCTTCAGCGACATGATCTTAACTGCATAGTTGACTCCTAGATACGTGCGCTGATAGTCTAGTGGCCACTGATCTGACTCTGCATAAAGGCTGTGAATAGGGCTGGTACGGAAGGCACCAAGTGCCAGTCGGATACCTAAGTGGTATACAGGGTCCAACATTTTCAGTGCTGTCCTTGAAGCTGACTGATATACTATGCATCCATAGTCTATGCGTGACAGAACCAGGCTTCGAAACAGAGATATGAGACAGTGCCTGTCTGTCCCCCACGACTGATGCGATAAAATCTTTAAAAGGTTCATGGTCTTGAGACATTTTAACTTCAGCTGTTTTATGTGCTGGATGAAGGTGAGTTTGGAATCAAAAATTAAATCGAGGAATTTTTGTTCTTTCGCAATGACTATGTTTTGTCCATTCATTAGTATGCAGGGGTCAGGATGCACACCTCGTCGTCTCGAGAAAAGCACACTAGTAGTCTTGTCAGTGTTAAACTTAAAACCATTCTCGTCAACCCATTTTGCAAGTCGGTTAACACCTAACTGTATCTGGCGTTCGCATACAGTCAAGTTACACGATTTGAAACTAATTTGAATGTTGTCCACGTATACAGAGTACGATATCGCAGGTGGAATAACAGAGCGAAGAGAGTTCATTTTTACTATATATAGTGTGCAGCTTAATACTCCTCCCTGCGGCACTCCATTTTCTTGAAGAAATGTGCGCGATAACACAGTACCTATTCTTACACGGAACTTCCTTTCAGACAGGTAATCTTTTAAGATGGTAATCAACCTGCCACATATTCCGAAAGACAGTAGATCTTGCAGGATTCCGTATCGCCAGGCAGTATCATATGCCTTCTCAAGATCAAAGAAAACAGACAGACAGTATTGATTGTGTACAAACGCGTCACGTATATACGACTCGAGGAGGACAAGATTGTCGGTTGTGGATCTAGCTGTACGGAAACCAGACTGGCACGGGTCCAGTATGCCGTTGTATTCCAAGTAATAGACCAAGCGGCAGTTAATCCTTTTTTCAAACACTTTGAGTAGGCAGCTTGTGAGGGCGATAGGCCTGTAACTATTTACCGAAGAGGGATCTTTGCCCTGTTTAAGGATTGGTAGTAGGTACTATTGCCTGTTTCCAAGCAGAGGGTATTTTGCCGGTATTGAAAATCGTGTTGTAAAGTGCTAAAAGGCAGTTCAGGGTTTCATCAGGGAAATTTCTGATCATTTCATAGGTAATTGTATCAGAACCAGGAGCAGAACTTCCACAGGAACCAAGGGCAAGCTTCAGTTCATATAGTGTTAGTGGTTTATTGTATCCGTCTGATACAGGCTTGTTCCGGCACAGAGGTACACTTTCAGCAATGCTTTTGTGGCGTAAGAACTTAGTGGTATACTTTTCTGAGCTTGACATTTTCTCGAAGCGTTCGCCAAGAGCGTTTGCCTGTTCTTCTATTGTATCACCGCAGTCATTCACCAAAGAGAAGGGATTTGGGCCTTGTCCTTTAAGTTTATGCACCCTGTTATAAACCTTGCTGACGTCTGTGTAGGAGTTTATTGAGGATATATAGCGTGTCCAGCTTTCCCGTTTGGCTATACGGCGAAAACGCCTGCCATTCGCTTTGCAACTTTTAAAGGTTATCAAGTTTTCTGCTGTTGGGTAGCGAGAAAAAGTCCTCCATGCTTTGTTTTACCGTTTTTCAGCAATTTCACACTCCCGATTCCACCATGGCTTTGTGTTAACCTTATCATTCCTGGACTGCGGTATGCACTTTTTTGCACAAGTAAGAACATATTCAGAAATATAGTTGGCCATCTCTTCTACTTCCAAATGATCTACCTCTTCGAGGTGTAGTGTACATAGCTCTCTGAATTTCACCCAGTTTGCAACATGAAAGTTCCACTTTTTAGGATAAGACGGCTGGTCATCCCGTTGTTTTGTTACTAAAGAGTTGGAAAATGGTCACTTCCATATGGATTATTAATAACTTTCCAATCTAAGTAAGGTAGGAGTGACGGTGACCCAATGGCTAAATCTATGCATGAATATGTATTGTGTGTGGTACTGAAGTATGTTGGCTCTGCCTTATTGAGCAGACAGGCTCCAGATGCGAGAAGAAAGTTTTCTATTGCACGACCTCTCGCATCACACTTGGTATCACCCCATAGCAAACTGTGAGCATTAAAATTTCCAATTAACACATATGGTTCTGGAAGCTGATCAATAAGCTTTTCGAACTCTGTTTTATTGAATAGTTCGTCAGGGGCTATGTAGATTGAGCAGATAGATATAAGACGGTTGAATAGAATAGCGCGAACAGCCACAACCTCAAGAGAGCTTTGTAGCACAATGTGCTGGCATGCTACGCTTCTTTGTGCAATGATAGCCACACCTCCAAAAGAGAAATTGCCACCATTTCTATCTTTACGAAAAACCACATATTGATTTAAGAAATTCACATGAGTCGACCTTAAATGAGTTTTTTGAACACAGAACACTTTTGGCTGATAGTCATTAAGCAAGTCTTTGATATCATCTAGGTTATTAAATAGGCCTCTGGCATTCCACTGTAGTATTTGTGTGTCCATTTTAGATGTGTTTTGTGTTGTGTGCTCAAGGATGGAAAGTAAGCTCACGGACCCTTTCCAGGGGCCGTGACACGAGATTTTTCTTTTTTGGATCGGTCGACAGAGTCGCGCCGATCCTTAAGCGCTGGCTGCGCCCTCACGCTCGGTGTTGTGTCCATTGCCTCTTGCGAGGCGCTGGACACGCGCTCTTGCGAGCGCTGCGTTTGTTTTGAGGGCCTCGCCTCAAAAGACGAGACCTTCGCGGCCCCCAGCCCAGAGGTTGGTGCGTCTTTCTTGGATGGCGGAGCAGCACATGCTGCAACCGCCGAGGGGGCGGATGGCGTCACCGCTGGCTCACTACGCGTGTGCTAGACAGGCGCCGGGGGCCGTCGTGGCACTGCCCCCTGACGTGCCACTTCGGCAAAGCTGGTTTCTGGTAGGTAGGACACCTGCCTTCATGCCTCCCTAAATGAAATGTTTTGTTTTACTTTAATTGTGACAATTTCCTTTTCTTTTTTCTAGCATGGGCATGACCGTGAGTATGCGGCATGCTCCCCGTTACAGTTCGCACAGTGAAGAGAGTTTCCACAGGTATCGGATGTGTGTTCTTCAGCACTGCATTTCGCACAAGTTAGGCGGCCTCGGCAGTTCTGAGAACTGTGGCCGAACCGCTGGCATTTGAAACATTGGAGAGGGTTCGGTATATATGGCCTCACTCGAAGCTTGATGTACCCAGCCTCAACGGAGTCGGGCAGTACACTTGAATTGAAAGTAAGTACCAGGTGCTTAGTCTGGATTTCTTCGCCATCACGCCTCATACTAATTCATTTCACATTGATGACATTTTGTTCGCTAAAACCCTCCAGGAGTTCAGCCTCCGTCAGCCCTAACAGGTCATCATCTGAAACAATGCCACAGGTGGTGTTCATGGTTCGGTGTGGGGTTACTATAATTTTGGTGTCTCCAAATTTCACTAGATTAGACAATTTTTCATATTGTTTCTGGTCGCGGAGCTCCAACAGGAGGTCACCACTTGCCATTCTCGATGCTTTATATCCTGAGCCAAAGATTTCTGTCAAAGACTTTGAAACAAGAAAAGGTGAAATTGTTCGCACTGGTTTGCCGGGTGTGTCAGCGTGGATAACGTGGAATCGGGGAAAGGATACTCTCTGGTGGCCAAAAAACTGGAAGACTTCATCGGTGCGCCCTCTTTTCTGAGGGCGATCAGGGAGTGGGGGGAAGAAACTAGCCATAAGAAAAGGTTTATTTTCGGCAGCGGCGCCAGCCACCCACCATGGAGTCCTACAAGGGGACGCTGCAGGGTCTGTAAGCACAGGCCCTGCAGACGCCAGCTGTACACCACCACTATAACCGAATATGGTGTATCCAAGGTAGGATAGCCACACAGGGTTAACCCTTGCCGCCAGGAAACATGGAAGTCAACGGAAGAGAGTAGAGGACAGGAAAGATTTAAAGTAAGAGAAAAGACGAAGATGTGAGGGGGAGACAGGAAAAGGCGACTGCCGATTTTCCCCAGGCGGGTCAATCCGGGGGTGCCGTCTATGTGAAGCCAGGGCCAAAGGGATGTGTTGCCTCTGCGGGGGGGCCTTAAAGGTCCAATCACCCAGCGTCAGCTCAATCCCCAGGATCCCCTTTTCCACAGACACGGCAAAGCCACGCACGGCTAGGCGTGGGAGGGAGTCAAAACTCCCCCGTTAGCTCGGGTCCGTGGTGTCGCTACACACCAAACTACACACCAAACTGCGCTACTTGCGCAGGCGCCCCTGCGGGGGCTTTGTACAAGCTATCAACTCTAACCCTCTGAGGTGGTGCAACTTTATTCATAGTCCTGGAGGTGCTTTATACACATTTGTGTACACTTTTTTTTGCTAGCTGGGTAAACAGGGGGCTAAGAAAGGGCAAGATACATTGAGTTCTAGGTCAAGTGAACCTCCTGAGTGATAAATACGCCCTCATTTAACTTCTTTTCAAGTGTAGCATTGCATATTATCACTTTTTCGAAGACACTGCCATGTTTGACGAGGTATGCCACTATCCACATGCCACATTTAAAGTGCAATTTTTCTGGACTCAAAATAAATATAATCAAAAACAAATTTGCACTATATTTATAGCCTGAGATTTGATTTTGTTTATGCAAAGCCATAACACAAATGACTTCAGAATAAATTAATATTCAAATATAATTCATTTAAAATAATTACTATAAAACACATATATTGATGTACTATGAGATAACTTTATTGCAATAAAATTGTGAAGGTCTTTAAGTAATTTACGTAAATTTGATGCATGTGAAAAGATGAACTTTTAACAGCTGCACAGCGTAGCTAACTAGCATGAAAATAACATACACAAACTCATATACAATTATCTGAGGTTCAACATTCCAAAACCAACCTCACACAAACTGAAGTGAATCAGTCTGTCAAAAAAAAAAAGAAAAAGTGAAAGAGCAAATAAAAGATGACAATCCCGAGAAGGTTGAAAAACACTGAAGCCCTATGAGCTCATAAGCAACCTTCATTTTTCTGCCACCATGCTAGAAAGTAAGCCATTATTTTCTCAACCAAAATGATGGAGAGTGTTCAGCTGTGCGCACTGAACTTAGCAAAGAGGTGCACTGAAATACAGAAATGTATCTTGTTTTGACAGCAGAACTAGGCAACATCTCATTTTTGCCAAACAGCATCATAATTTTTTTATAGGGATCGACAAGACATGGAGTATTTTTTCTGACTAAACAAAAACATTGTGTTCTTTCACAATTCAGTTGAATACTTTTCCAGAAATGACTGAGAGTACCTCTGAAACAACTCAAAAAGTACTTTAATCAGCTGCTCGAAAAAGAATCTTGCAAAGTAACTCCCAACATGTTTAGTTTTTAAGAACTGATTGCTGTATGCTGTTTTTTCAGTGGACACAAATAACATGCCTTACAACATTACTTGGTGTCAAATTACGCAAACAATCAAGGCGTATGCATATTTATGTACAAGAAGCATAAAATGGCTAGATAATTTACCTTCTGGTCTTGAATGAGAAACTTTTGGAAAGTCTTCAAAGTGACTTTTCCATTTTCATCGGTACACATTTTGAAGAAATCGGCAAACAGCTGGAAAAGAAGAAAGTGTCAGGAAAACAAGAAGAATGCTTAAAAAATGATAGCAAAAATTTAAAATCAAATGGTGAAACACTGGGCAATTAGATACTCGGTTAACCCAAGTAAAACCAAATTGACCCATAAGTAAAATGAAAACAATATCAAAAAATGTTTGCAAAAATCTGACAGCCATGTCACACTCATTCCTTATATGTATTAGAACGAAAATTTTAACGTAACAAAGAAAACCAGTGTTTTATTGGAACAATCTAAAAATATATACAATTACATATTCCTGCGGCACAACGTAGTTCATAGAACAGCCTGACTGTATATGTGAAGTGTTTAGCACAAATTTATCAAGATGGAACAACACACGTAAATGGGTGATGCGTGTTTCCTTCATCTTGTCCCATTTTGGTGTCTTGTAAATCTGCTCTAAATGCTTTAATATGTTGTACCAGCTAGGCCAGAAGTCAGCCCTGGCTGTATATGCTACTTAGAGTATCCTCTCGGATGTAACCTGAGGTTTATACAGCACATCTTGCAGTAGTAGATGTGCCAGTCTTCAAGTGACTTCTTGGTATTTTACAAGCCTTTTCATTAGTCAAATTGCATGGTGTATTTGCGAACTTTGCTGATGAATTGTGGCCATGATTAATCATGCATGGTGTATTTGCGAACTTTGCTGATGAATTGTGGCCATGATTAATCATGTAGACTGCTTTCACAATAAGTTTTGTCTGTGTATGTTGCCTTATTGGATCCTGTTTAGATGTCACCAACAAACTGTGCAGTCTAAGTGCACCACTTCACTGCAATTTTAGTCCCCTTACTGTTGATTGCTAGAAAAATGTAGTTTCACACTTCAAGGAATGAAAGGGCGAGAAGAAATGTATGTCCCATTTCAGTGATTTCTTTAAAAAAACTGTCTACCACTCGGAAAGAATTTTCTGATTGTGCCGCAAATGACAAGATTGCTTGCTCATCACATCGGCGGCAACAAGCATGCTTTCATACCAGAAAAAAGGAATTATCATTTTAACTTGATGTTGAAAGTTGATAAAAAGTGACTACTAGCGTCACCCAACAGCGAATGTGGTCGATCTTGACAGTTTATTGGTAGGACAAGAAATCCTCGCAGGAAGATTTATAGTTAGCTTAGAAACAAGCATGTATAACTTGAAATTGTATTTTATGAACTTGAGGCTGCTTTAGGTGGTGCCAAAGTCTAATATTTGCTTTTTTTTTTCCCTCACGCATTCAAATAGCTGCCCGGTGGCGCTACCGACGATGTGTTCGATCGCCTGCACGCCTGCCTGCAAATGGCGAAGAAACGCGAACAGGGCGTCTACCGCCACTTATGAAAACAACAAAAACATGTGTGCCTGCCTAAAAAGACCACTCAGATATTTGTTTTAATAATAAATAAAACTTGATGAAGCCTGCAAAAAGCGCACGTGGTTTTAGTTTTCGACTTCCACCAGCACCAAACAATGTTGTAAGCATTCATCCCACCGATAGAAGGAGACAGAACGCAAACAGAAAAAAATATGCTTTAAAAATTTCCACGCACTTTTCAGAGAAACCGCTTCAAGGTTAGACACTTCACATGGTATGCTTTTTATTGCGACACAAAACAGGAGAGCAATGAAGGACGGTAGACAGTCCCTTTAAGGGCAGCTGAAGGGGTTTCCAACAAAATGTTTAGTAAACCTTCCAAACTGGCTTGACAGATATAACATAACAGTTCAATTGCATACACACATCAAGATATTCACATATGACACATGCACTTACAACAGTTTCCATGAATACTGCACTCATGCCTTCAATCTCAATGTAATATGGTAATGGTGTGTTTTGCGTATGCGTCACATGGTGCCTATATATGCGGGGGTTTGCAAGAATGAATTTAGTTGCGAGTTGACGCTCTTTATTTTCACCTATTGTTCCTCGGTGGTTTGTGTTGTCTACTTTTTTTTTTTGTGCTTAAGTCATCTCATGTGCCAATATCTCTTGCATTACTAGCCAAAAGCAATTCTCATATAAAGAATGTTTTCATCTATTTTCTGTTACAATGAACTTTCACCGGACATGTGTTTTTGCCTTACAAGCTAATGACAATAGAGAACATTCTTGGGAGCGTCTCTCATAATCATATGGTGGTTTTGGGACGTTAAACCCCACAAATCAATCAACATTCTTGGGCAGCTTACCTTCTCATCATGCATCAAATTGTGATACAGTGATGCAAAACCTTCAAACCCAATTTCACCAGCTCTGTTGGTATCAACCTCCTGAAATTTATAGGCAGAAAACTTTACTATTTGTTTATATTATTTCAGAGCAGAACAATATATAATTTCTTCAATTTGTTAATCAAATATAGTATTGAAAAGAATGCTATAGGCCACAGCAGAGCAGTAAAATTTATCACAGCCCTGAAAGAATGAAGCAAAAATACAGCAATATAGAAAACAATATTGCTGTGAACGGCTAGTTTATTACTATTATTAGTCCCTTCTAGCCTATTGTCACATTTTTATGACATTCCGAATCTGAACTAATGTCTCCAAACAGGATGCTCAAGAGAGAGAAATCCTCACTTGTGCAGGCAAGTTCGCTGCTAAAGAGAACACCTGCTTGCTCAGCATGTTTGGATTTTGCTCTCTTACAGAAGAACAGTGGCTTAGATTTGCATGAGGCTACTGGTGGTTGACAGTTCTGACTCCTCTCGACAGACTAGTGATGTGCATAAAGATTGTTTACTTATACACTGGCTCTTAGGTGGCTAGCAATACAAATGATGTTCATTCAAGTGTTCCCTTTAACCAACGTTACTAGATAGATCTCCTTTAACAGTGGACTGTACTGTACATCATGCATGGCTATTTCATAAAAAGACAAGTCAGTGAGTAGCCATTTCCGCCTTAAGAGGAGAGAAAGTGCTAAAAAAACTGGCACTTGTTTGATTGGCATGATACAGGGGGAAAGCGCATCATACAATGACAGAGAACAGACGTAACACACGAGCACTGACTTGATATAGTACTTTATTTGGAAAGAAGCAAACACATAGCTAAAAACCAGTGATACATCACGTGTGCACCGTCTGCACGAAATTCCTGTCATGACGCAAGACACATAGCTCTTTCCTTGAAAGAGCAATTGACGGCTCTGAAAACCATGCATTACCTAATCTAACAATTAACTCTGGCTTGATGATTTTGTGGCTTGATGATTTTGTGGGTTAACTGATTGCTACTTCTGCTCGGAATTGAAGAATCATTAGTTATAACAGTGCAAGATCTACAGTGTGTCTACTCCCCTCCCCTTCTCATTTCTGACAAGTAGTGATATTCCCCAAGCCTATCATTAAGGCATCGTCCACTTTGGCCAACATAGCTGATACCACAAGTCAAAGGCAGATTGTGAACTGTGCCATTTGTTAAGTCAACGAAAGTGGTTTTATGTTTCCTATTGCACTTACTCTCCTCAAGACAAATAGACTAGCGACCATCGCAGTTCATCACTAATAGCACATATAGATAGATCATAACGCCATAAACTTCTAAGAAGGGAAAAGTGAATTTCTATCTCAATCATTATAAAAACCAGAGAGCAATTTATAAATGTGGGCATGCATTAAATAAGAACAAGAAAATGCCTCTTGGAAAATATATAAACATAATAAAGCTGAGCAGCATTTTGGAAACCAAATAAATATGACCCAAAAGCCAGAAAAGTGCAAAAGATACTTACTTGAAAGTACTCTTTCAATTTGCTTGTAGATAGCTTACAATTTACTTTTGGAAAGAAAGCTTTGAGATCTTTCAATGTTATCCTGAAAAGGTCATACAGCAAATGAATAAACTAGTGTTTTAAAAAAAAATATTTTTTTTGTTTCTTTCTACAGACAAAGTACAATGATTTTCTGCTGCTTGCCAAAAACCATGCAATAATGCAGTGGTGTTAATCCAGAAAAATAACAAGAGAAGAATCTTGCCATGGTGGCCATCTTGCTTTTATAAATATCAGTTTTATTTTTAATAATAAAAAATAAAATTTGCACTTAGATATAATCTAACGAAAGTGAGAATTACTTTTCTATATAATATGATCTCAATCGGGCAATCGGATTTACATTTCATCGTCAATGGCTTCTGCCTAATCATTGACATAAATAAATAAAAGTAGATGATCCAGAATTCTTTTACTTTACATTGCACAGCATTACATAAAACATTCGCAGTGTGTCAATCTATAGCATACCAGAAAGCTTGTGCTCTACAGAGGCTTTTGAAATGAAAAATAGCTTTTGCTTTTGCACATGATGCCTCCTCTTTGAAAGGGATTCAAAATTCAGTTATGGAGAGTACCTATTAACCAAATTAAATGTGACATTTGCAAGACAGATTTCAAAGGGGACACTTTCAAGGGGTGTCCCTCTCTCCCTGAATACAAGCGGGTTTGGACCCCCTTGACCCTCCATGGTTTACACCAGTGCAATGATACAAATGTTTCATAAGGAATGCTAAGTAGAGCACTTCAAAGATCGTCCATAGTGACCTTCATTTGCTTCATTTCTTTTTTTTTGCTGAAATTAAAAAGGTTATCCAAAGTGGCACATCAATAAATGTAAAAACTTTGAACCTTTTCATGCAGCAACTAGAGATTGTCAATAATGACTCTGCCTTCAGGCACATCTCCTCCCCTTGACAAACAGCTGATATACACCAAACAGCTGCTATGGCCACTTGAAATAAGCTGCTATAAGGATACCATGGGCAAGTGAAGGCAACTTGATGATTTTATTTCGCAGTGAGTCTTCCATAGTTCAAACTGTTTCTTACTCTTTTCAATGCAATTGTAAGACAGTTATCTAACATGACTATATCTTGTTCCAACTCTGTGGTGTTGTGCCACCTTTACAGTGCCTGCTTTGCTGCCACTAGCTTCTGCCAAATGCGCTTCCCTTTATCGATAGGCACTACTTATTCCCAAGCTTTTTTTTAACCAAGAAATTGGCTTGACAAATAAAGCCTGTGGGCTTGCACAATCAAAACAAGATGTGTGAAACTATTTTATTTATTCTCAATTTAGAGCTGATCCTAGAGCTTTTATTTTTTTACGTTTTTACACTTTTGCATAATAAAATGACTTGACAATTGCTCCAGCTTGTGCGCCCAACTTTTGGCTTCTGTGTCTATCGATAATAAAACCATCCGTTCGGTCTTTTCATGTTAGCCTCTCCACGGGCACTGGTGAATTCCGATAGCACTTCAACGCGCTTGTCTTCTGGCAGTCGCTGTCATGCGGTTCTGTCATCCATTACTGTTTATTTGTTCTATTATGTATCGTCGACAAATAGGCACCTATGTTCGCTCAAACGAAGGCACGTCGCATGCACTCGACTGCCCCACAGCAGCAGTGGTTTCGCGATGTGTAAACATAATAAAAACGTGATTGTCACTTGACCCAGTCGTATATATATACACACACACACACACACACACACACACACACACACACACACACACACACACACACACACACACACACACACACACATTACTGTGTACTGGATAACATAAAAAATATTCAAATTATGTTTCTTTGGTATGCTTTCAGAATATAAAAACTGTGAACATCTATTGTAAAGTGTCCAAAAATTGATTGTCAAGCATTCCGGCTGAGAAAACGCGAAAGTGCTGAATAAATGTCACAATAATCAAAATATGTTAGTTTAAGACATATTCATAAATAGAACAATGACTTTGTCACGCATTCAGTGTCATATCATTCAGCTACATGAATTGTGGATTTTTCTGTCAGCCTCAGAGCAAGAAGCTGGTTATAAAAAAAAAAAAAAAAAAAAAAAGTCAGGTGCTCGGCATGCACAGGAAAAATCAATTACCTTTTTAACTAAACAGTGCCTCGTAGTCTACTAAATATGTGATATGTCATCGCTGTGATAAATTAGATTTTAAAAGACACTGATTAGAAAACTGAGTGGGTCACTGTTGTGACAAACAGCAGCTAATTTGCTGGTGTTTGCTTTATTTCTGTGCAGAACACAGAAATAAAGCACTGTAACCTTGTTAACTGCATACAGTACTCTTTCTCACAAGTTTTCAAACTTTTATACCATTATTTACAAATATGAACCACATTTTTACATTGAAATGGCAACTTACACATTTCGAGGATTCTGCATGCCATAAAATTCTTTACGTAGCCATCGCTCGACTTGAAGTGGATAGGATGCAGATAAGGTATCAGAAACCAAGTGCCGAATCCCATTGATCCACTGTTCACAATCCTTGGCTGATGTAGCTGTATTATAAACAATACAACTGGTTCATAATGAAAGTAATGTCCAGGAAACTGAGTAACTTTTATTTGGACAAAGAATCAATAATGTGTGTGTGGGTGTGTGTGTGTGTGTGTGTGTGTATATATATATATATATATATATATATATATTACACACACACACACACAGCATAATATGCTGCAAAAATTTAGTTTTAAATACCAACACAATAGAATGTTGCTAAAGTATCACTGTAAGCATTAAAACTAATTGATAAATTGCTGCTGTAAGCAAACATGGCAGCCTCACAGCTTTATTGTATACACTTATATAGAACATATTCCAAGCTTCAATGTTTTTCCCCGATTGAAAGTGCTAATATGAGAGATCCAACTGTAAGCAGCTGTGTGTTCAATGTAGCCAGTGCAACAGCTGCGTCTGTTGCATGGTGCATGAAGGTGGTGAGGAGAATGCGTGAAGTTGTGAAAAAGCTTCACAAAAACGAGGGATGTCACCTCGCCGGGAAACCGCTTTATAATGGAAACAAGGACTGCATCCAACTGCAGGGTCTGCTCATGCATAACACAGCTTTATTGAAATTTAGGTTATACACACAAGCCCACAGGCTTTATTTGTTAAATTATAAAGCACTATGGCATAAAGCACTAAGTGACCACACCCATTTATAAGTGAAAGAGCATCTGCATCCAGTGCAGGAAGGTACTAGTTTTGAGTGACATTGCGGCCAGGCACCCAAGAGTTTTTCTAATGGGGAGAGGGATACCATACCTGGCATTTACTATTACTGGTGTTGGCACTCATCTTGAAAGGTAGTCACTCTTTTTCTCTATCTTTCACTGTCTTGCTTTGATGATGCAACACCACGCTCCCACATAAGGGTTGCAAAAATTGCCATCTTTCCTAATCTAAAACCACAATCTATCTCTCCTTTTAATCCAAGTATTACAATCATCTTTCATAATTTTAAAAGTAACCATTATGACAAAATTCTATACCAATCTATGTTGCGACTCTTCATTATTATTAGTTCTAACCAACCTACACAGAGAAAGGAATTATACCATTTAAGAATATGCTAAAAATGCATAAACTCTCTATAAGTGGTTTAGCTACCAATAATAACTTCAGCCATGCCTGCAATAATTTTTATGTGAGATACAACTGTACATTGGTTGTACTCTATACTAAGAAGTCAATTAAGCCTTCAACCATTTTATTTTTTATTTAGTTTTCCTGTTACATATGTTATTTTTTTCAGCTTGACATAAAACACTTTGCTTCTAAAGAAGAATGTTTTTAGTGCGAGCCAAAAAATATTAATGTGTATATTAAGCCAAATCAGCATAACAAAGTTTATTGTCCTATGGCCTATGCGTGTCTTTCACAATTTGCAAAATAATGTCACCATCAAAAAACTCAAGATATCTCAAGTAGGCGAGTCATCATCAAGATATCATCATCATCAAGATATCTCAAGTAGGCGAGTCACACTTGTCTAAAACGATTCGGGCACAGTTTGGCAAAGATGAGCTCAGCTCGTCCAGTATGGTTAAGTGTTAAACTGAAATTTATGATTGGTATTGCCTTTCTGTGACATTAAATGCGACAAATCTTAGTGTCCTTAGCTCTCTGAATATTACAGCGACTGTAGGCATTCATCATGTCTCTCACTTTTCTAGTTAATGCTAGTTGGTGAAATTCAATGTCTTGTCAACTACAATTCGCAGGACTTCTATGTTGGTTACATCTTGAAGAGAAAATGACAACAAAAAAAGGATGCATTGCTCAAAAAGCATTATTCTCTTAATTAAAAACTAATTAGCATAAATCCTAACTTTTGTTTATATTATTAGATTAAACCTGACATAAAAGGGTAAGCAGCATGTTGCCATCAAACAGCCTTTGAACTTAAAGCCTAGTATGCGTCCCTTAGAAAGAACTTGAACTTGTGGCACATTAAAAACACGTACACAAAATATTAAACATTGGAACACATACAAAAAAGTATTTTAGATTTTAAATTATACAGTCTAACAAAGTAGTAAAACTATAGTAGTAACAGGACAAAATTGGGGGCAAAGGGGTGGGGGAGTAGGTTAAAAGGGGGTACGAAATATGGCAGTATATTGTGCACACAGATGGCTGGAAGGAAATAATATAATGAACAATCCACCCTAATATCAGTATGCTCAGTATGACTACATGATATTTCAACAAATATGAGCACTGGATGCCCAGAAGGTATCAAGCAATACGTTACTTACCAACACAAGACAATGTCTTGAGGCGAAAGGCACTGCCATAAAATATAACAAAGCACTGGGCAGGGTCCCATCTTCTAGCATCTTCTGGCCACCGATCAAATATTTTCGAGTTTCGTCCCAGACGAACTTCCTTCACTTCTCGTAGGTCAACTGAAACACAAACAGATTCACCACAACTTTTGTTTTCAAAAATGAGAGTTTTAAACATTCAAAGTTTAGTTAGTCTACAAATACACTAGACAAGTATGTGTGCTAATGTGAGATGATATTTAATTAGTAGAATCATGTAAATTAACATTGTCAAGCAATATACAAAATAATTTGCAATTTAGCTCCCAGGTGGAACTGAATGGCCATCCTTTAAAACTCTCAACATTTTGTTCTTAAAAGGACACTAAAGTCAAACAATTTACGTCAGAGTGAAAGCTCAATGTGTGACATCTAAAACGACAATATTATCAACAGAAGTGCCCTACTTACCGAGAAATGAAGGTAAATGCACAAGAACACATGCGCCGTTGTAGGACATTCTCAAAATGATCCCTATGATGTCAGACGAACCGCCTATAAATAATCACTTATAATCAATCTAGCTGCACTAAATGATGCACCTTCCATGCATCAAGAGACTCAATAAAATGCTGCTTGATCTTTTCTGCTTGGTCAGTGGAAAAAAATAACCGTTGGACGTTACTAATAGGGAATGGCATGAGTAGTTAAAAAATTCAATTTTTGCGTGGTCAAACTAGACGGGTCAAGCCATCTAGCAGGGCCCAGTTGAACCAAAAAACGTTTGCGATCTCGGAGCCAATGGCAGGAAATTGATCAATGGCCGTTGTTGCTGCTGTGGCTCCCGCTGGAAATGAGTTTACAAATTTGGCTGTATAGCAGTGGTAATACAAGCTACAGCTATAAAATTTGCAAAGAATTTTTAAGAGAGACACGGGTTGCGTGGGAGCTCAAAATTAGCTTTAAATTGTATATAATGTCTATATATGCACTTCTTTATAGGAACTACTAATTGCAGAACATTGAGAAAGGTAACAATAATGCTTTAAAAAAGTGGTAATAACGTAAGCATACAAAAAAAACTAGCTTTGTTATATTTTTTTGTTACATTTGTCGATGTATGCCATTTATTAATGCTTTTTTTAAGCTAAAAATACAAATACAACTAGGTTACTGATTTTGGCTCCTGTTATGTAAATACCACTAGTTAACACATGTGAGAATTCTCATTCGCTTATGCCCTTCAATTCTGGAGAAAAAAATACACACTTCCAAAAATATTGTTTTGAGAAAAACACAGAGACCACATCGAAACACACCCACTTTTCCCGAGAACACGCCAAAGAAAAAGAACCCAACATTGTTTTTAAAACCGTAAGTACCAAAATGATGATGAATTTTCTGAAAGCTAATAAAATTCTCCATCAGATGATAGCAAAATCTCAAAATGAAATTTTTTACCAAACAAAGTGTCACCCCTCGTTAATCTTATTTTTTCAAAGGACCCATGCAGCCATTAAAAGTAATACAAGAGAAGCTGAAATAAAAATGCCTTAACCCACAACCAAAGTATAGAAGGGTGAACCAAACGCATGTCTTTGCTCCAAAAGTACAGAATTGAGACGGAAGAACAAGGGGGGGGGGGGGGGGAAAGACTGGAGCTCTGAACAACAACTATATAAACAAAGAATACAAACTCGTCATAGAGTCAATTTACTATTTTGTTTTTGAAATATATAAATTAAAATTAATGCAGGCTAGATTAGGAATAAGCTTAACAGCTTCATGAGGACTGGCATTCTTATACTCATTCTTTCACAAGGAGTCAACAGTGACTCACTAATACTTGAAAATAACATAACTGTGTAAGTCTTAATTAGGAAAAGAGAAAGAAACATAGACAATGGCTCACTACCAATGGGGATCTAACCTACAAATTCGCTGCACCTGTTTGTGCATACCTCTTCTCTTGTTTTCCTATTCGTTTTGCGCACAGTTACACCATGAGCCAGTACCAACTAACCCAACTTACCACTCTTCTACAAATTTAATTCTCGTTCACATCATTCAAAATAATTTTTTAAAGCACAGAACCGAAATTTGATCAAATAAGAAAGAGTTTCATCATTGTCTGAGTGCAAAAAGATGACACAAGTAAAAACTTGTGTCAAGCTTGTCTTGTCATGCTTACGCTTGTCATATTTGAACGCTATCAGACAATGATAGAACTTTTCAAGCAAACATTACCAAAAGAAAATCATGTGGGCAAAGTGAACTTCACAAACTTTTTCTAATGCATAAACAATAAGCTACTAACTAAGGACTGCACCAGTAAAACAATAAAACTAAGAATAATAACAGTTAAACAAAAAGCTCCAACATAAACTTATGAGAAAAAATTCCTGTGTGTAATGCATTTTATTTTACACGTGGATTGTCTGAACGCTCACGTTACCAAAAGTGGTAACAGGGAGAGGCAATTTAAAGAGCATCATAATGACACCCGTCAGCAACAAGTGCCATGAGTTTCGCCAGGGTGAGCCCCACCACGGTGGTCTAGTGGTTATAACGCTCGACTGCTCACCCAAAGGTTGCAGGATCGAATCCCGGCTGCATTTTCGATGAAGGCAAAAATATTGGAGGCTCGTGTGCCTAGATTTAGGTACACGTTAAAGAACTGCAGGATATCGAAATTTCTGGAGCACTCCACTACGGCGACTGTCCTGCACTTTTACTGCGACTGTCCTGCTTGTTTTGCACAGGCCTGGACTTTATTTTTTTATTCCAAGAGCAGAGATGTAGCTCGTTCTATGTCATAGTGAAGCCTTCAGAGTATTCTGTAATGGGATTTTAAGTCAGGTTGTTTATAGTATTTCTCTCTAAAATGTTTCATACACAAGGAGCGTATGTTTTCTTTATACTAGCCATACGTTCATGCTCCTTGTGGTAGAACTCATGAGAAATTAGAATGCAACAGGTTTTGAACATTTTTCAAGATCTGTTGCACAACAAATCTGTCCTGCAATTCTCTGGAAGTATGAAAGCTGCCTCCATTAACTTTCTTGTTTCAATTAAAGCTTTTAGCTAGATAAAATTACCCATTGAATATATGGGCAATGATAGTAGTAGACAGTAGAAAAGCCAGGGGTGTGGTTTTCACATTCGAAATTTTTACACTATGTATATGTATACACACACAGAGCACATGCACAAATATACATATGGGAGGTCAAACTTCCACCCCCCCCCAAAATTTTTGGCTACACCCCTATCAGCAGATCTGGATATTTTATACCAGTCAAAGTTACAACTGGCTTTTAATTAAATTCTTGGGTTTTATGAGCCAGAACTACAATATGATATTGAGGCATGCCACACATGTAGGATAGTGGATTGATTCTGAAGTACTGTCAAGCAATAGTGTTGTACAACGCATAAATTTCTTGTATATCAATTGCTAAGCAGAAAACTGACTTTTTATGCCTGTTGAGCTTATTATTATTTTTTTGCAAGTGTCCGCAGTTGTATCACTTATATTAAAAAATATTTGATCCCCACTTGGTCTTACTATAAGTTCGCATTTTGAAGTTGAAGATTTGGAATTAGCATACCCTTAATTTAAAGCTTTCTACATGTAACTACCTGAAATGATACTGTATATCGCAAGTACATTATCAACCATGTGAATAAAACATGCCAGCCGCACTCAGTTGTTTCAAGATCACTTTGATAAATGTATGCCTCTTCGTTTAAATGAAAATGTACTAAAAGCTAATTAAAACTTTATTCTAAGATAAGAGCATCTGGCACAGTGCTTGGAAACTTACCAGTAAGCACTTGGCAACTGCTCATCGATTCAGCAGTTGTATTGCTACGCAGTTCAGTACAAAAGGGTCTTTCTTATACGTAGCTATCAATGAGTAATCAAAAAGAAATAATAATGAGACAACATACACACACTTGGCTGTAGCATAGCTTGGTATGTTACACTACTGCTCTTGGTACTACATTCTCATTCGTTTTCTTTTCATCGGCCGGAAAACAATGGCCACCCAGTCACACTGACTATCACGTGAAAAATAAAAAGAGAAACGCAAATCCGACATCCGAAACACGATACATGACACAACGGCTCCGCGTTCCACGCAAGTTTTTTGGATATTGTACAACGCAACCTAAACTACACGCCTTAGTTTTGCTCACAGGGGAGCGAAAAAGGATAAAGGAATATTTGATTATGATTAAATGATAAAGAAAAAAGAACATTTGATGATGATTAAGTGATAAAAAAATAAAACAAAAAACAAAACGCAGATATTGCTAACCCGCTCCTTCTTCCACTGTACGCCCGGTGACTGGCCGCCACCAAATGACCTGCCGCGTTTCCAGCTTGATCGAGAAGGTCCTCTTCTCAGGCCGACCCTTCTGGTAGAATTTGATAAGTGGCGTGCCATGTTCCAACTTCCGAATGATCTGTTCAATCTCCGGCAGGCATGACAAGGCAACAGGTACGCTGCCGTTTTGGTGCACGGATGAGGCCATCGTTACCGGTGGCACCTTTATAAACAATACGGCAGGCAGGGCTTAAATAACAACGCTTGGGCGATATTTCTTCGGAAAACCAGATCTCTCGAAAAACTTCCACGACTTGATGGGTCAACGGTCCTTGAATTTTGATTAGTCTTTGCGTCCGGCTTCTTGGTCATGGCATCACCAAAAAGTTCTCGCACACGCTCGTGGGTCCTCCCACTCTCGAGTTGGACTAGATTAATCAAACACGAAATTCGCACGGCTGTAACGCTACATCTTGAAATGGATTATTCCACGAGTAACCCACCGCACAGGTTACCGTGCTGATTCAGTCTGGTCCACATAGAAACTCGGAGCACGGCAGCTCCCCGCGCGCCGCTCCTGCCTGCAGGCCTTAGCAACATAAACAAAACCAAAACGATGATTACAGTGTTGCCAATGTACTTTCTCAGCGATATCAACCCCAGCCATCGTTGACCACAGCAAGTGTGGCGTGGTCACATGTTCAAAAAAAAAAAATATATATATATATATATGACGCTTTATATGCATGCTGCTCGCATGACCTGAGATTGCTAGCTTGTGTTCGCCGTCAGTCATTGCCTTCCTCCAGGGTCATTGCAGATGTAAATTTTAAATTTTTGGCGGGTACTTCAAAACTGCAATACCTTCCGCAATAACTGTTTTGGTACTAGTTTTGCGACAAACGCACGTGGATGTCTAAGTACACCGCAGTTGCGTTTACAAAAAAAAATGCGTGTTTTTTTTGTTTTGCCATGATCGAAGCTTTGATTTCAGATTTCAGTGCGCCGTTAGCACAACGTCCCCACCAAACTTAGTCCGCCATGAGCTTGACTCATTGCTAGAGTCTGTTCTAGTTATGTTTTTATCAAACAGTTATACTTTAAGGTGTTTGCCAAATTTCAGGTTCAAACGGAGAACCGCGAGCTTACCGACTCGTATTGCTCCTTATTGGGAAATGTTGACACGTGCCATACGCATGGGCTTTTATCACCTCTGCATCGACCCATACCAAATGACAAAAGAAAAAGGAACAGACGAGGGAGGTTTGAGCGAAACAACTTTGCCTGAAACTGGTGTCGCATACCCACCACAAATGAATCATGTAAAGCCTCCCTCGCCAACATACATTTCCAGTGAATATAAGCTAGTTGCTTCCCAATAGCTTACACGTAACCTACATAGGGAATACTACGAGATTTTCCCTCCTTTTTTTCTTGTTTTATGTATAAGTCGCATGTATACCCCAGGCAAGTGCTCAATACCCAGCAGCCAAATAGTCATATTCATACAGGATTGAGGTGGGCCAGCTTACTGAAGGAAACAATAGTGTTCCCTTTGGGAGGCTGGACAAGTTATATATATTAACAGGCACAGAGCTGCTTTAATAAGTAGCAGCCTAAGATAGTGATCTTACATCCAGTGCACCATATGATGAAGTAGCGCACTTTTGATGGGGAAAAGACACAGAGCTGCTTTAATAAGTAGCAGCCTAAGATAGTGATCTTACATCCAGTGCACCATATGATGAAGTAGCGCACTTTTGATGGGGAAAAGATGACAAGAAAGACAAGGCACTCACACAGCAGCTTTTCCTTCTCCCCTTTGTCGCCATCAAAAGTGGTCTACTTTGCCATATGTTAGTACAATCATCAGCCACCAACTAGCCCAGCTGTCAACCCTATTGTATCCAGTGCAATGTGATGCCAATTTCAAATACAGACCATTCTAACGACTGGTCCAGTATGTACGCAGCCTTCAGGTGACCCCACTTTAGTGAGGCGACAGGGGAAACAGCAGGCACACATGATTGATGAGAGCACAAGCATCTTGCTGACAAGGAATTTGTAGTGGCACAAAGTAAAGATTGCTACATTTGTGGGGTATACTATTATTCACACAGAAATGCATGTTTCACTTCAGTGTACTTTTGATTGATTGATATGTGGGGTTTAACGTCACAAAACCACCATATGATTATGAGGGACGCCGTAGTGGCTTCAATGAACTCTGATTAAACGAAACACTCTTAAACAAAATTGCTGCTTAAATGGAACCACAGTTGGTTGTGTACTTGAATTTCGCACCCTTATCTATCTCTCAGTAAACGAAACTTCTATTAAACGAAACATATCTTCCTGGTCCCTTCAGGTTTCGTTTAAGAAAAGTCTACTATAACATTCTTCTTGCTTTTTGTGGGCTGTAGCGCTCTTCCACTTAGTTATTATAAGAATGTAGTACTAACATTAGCTTCCTGTTCATTATGCTCTTTTTTGATTAATTATGTCCATAAACAAAATTGCAGAAGCATGCCAAGAATTTAGTGCTGTCCATCAATGGCACCCGTGTTCACCTCTGCCCGTCACTGCTGAGCATGATCACCGAGAAAAAAGGCTGCTGTGCAGAACAGGAGCATATCTATTACTGAGTATACTTACAGGTAAACCAAGCTCAACATGACTCAAGGTCTACAGTCAAAAGAGTCGATGAATAAGGAGGCACATGCAATTGCCTAACACATTCATTTGTAGCTTCTGTTCTATGACCGGAAATGGTAAAGTGGATGTGAGTGCACTATAAAGGGATGTCAGTATTGAAGATTCAACCAGATGGAAAGCTTCACTTGGTGTTATTCCTGGTTACATGTGCTACGCAGATGCATTTCATTATCAGTGCAACCACCAGGCAGTAAAAGGTAGCTTTACTTGGCAGGTTTTCATATTAATAATATCTGGGATTTTATGACCCGAAACCACAATATGATTATGATAAGGCGCTGTAGGGGAGGGCTTCAGAAATTTTGACCGTCTGTTCTTTAACATGCACAGACATCGCAGAGTACACAAGCCTCTAACATTTCACCTCAATCGAAACGAGACTGCCATGCCTGGGATGGCACCCGCAACCTTTGGGTCAGCAGCCGAGCGCCTTAATCGCTACGCCACCGCAGCAGACTTTGGTGGGTTTCCCGTACTTTGCGCGTTCACTTCCCATTAACTTTCGAAAAAAGAAAAATTTGTGCAACAGCAGTTTAATTTTTTTCATCATTCATGCCCCTACAGATGTTATCAGATAAGTTTTCCAGATTATAAGTTTTTTTTTCTTTTTTTCCTGAGGTTGCTCAGAATACTTATGAGTGGGATTCTACTGTAATTCGTCTTGCCATACAGTCTAGCTTGACGAACACCTTGCCGAGAGAAATGGGGAGATTTTCTTTGCATATGCATTGCACAGCTGAAACAAATAAAAAATTGGGGCACCCTTAAGCTTCGCTTTTGAGTTGAACGAAATAGCAATATCCTGTACCCCTAGTGCATAGTTCAACCACTTAGTGCATACTTTTTATTATATGATGTTAATCAAGAATTTTAAAAAGTGCATTATTACACTGTAATCTATAAGGTTGAAAGCCAGTGAAGCTTTTGCATATGGCTGTATTATGTGTATTGGTAGCATGCCTTAAACCACAAGCAATTATGGGGTTAAATGTTTTCAAACTTGCTATTCACCCAAGCAGACACCTGGCTGTGAAGTAGAACACCTGCTTGCCATGCAGATGGCCTGGGTTCAATCCTCACTTGAGTCCAGAAACTTTTGTTATTTCTTTTATTTGCATTTTTCTCAATTTTTCAGTCATGGACAAGATAATTTTTCGCTCACAACGAGCCACACTCACGCCAACACCGATGCTGACGCGAGAATTTCTGCAAAACAAGCTCTTTATTGCTATCCCGTTGAATTAACCCTTCACCTCCGTGAAACTGAAACAGTTCACCTACTTGCCCATTTATATAAACATGTTGATAAGAGAGAGAGAATGAATGGAAGAGAAGGAAAGGAAGGCAGGTTAACCAATCGAGGATAACCAATTCTTGTCTAAGCTGGTCTTTCTCAGAAACCTCAGTAGTTCCTTGGTCGCTTTCAGCTGTGATTTCCTTTGTTGAAAATATGCAAGAACAAATTCAACAGATGGGCCTATTGTCAAGGAGCACTAGGACGGACGCCAAAGACTGTCTCTGAACATTATAGAATGAACGGTCACACGGGATGTAGCTTAGCGTCTCCTCGTAACTACAGGCATTGCAGAGCGCATAGTTGGCCATTCCAATGCAGAAAAAATAAGACTTCATGAATGCCACCCCTAACTATAAACAATAAAACAGTGTGGTCTCATTTCAGCAGAGTCCAGTTGGCATATAAGGATGCATCAAAGAGCGCAAGTGACTCTGAAAAATGCAGTGCAGGCATGCAAATATTCAGGCAATTCAAATATTGATTTTCTAAATTTGATACAAGCAGACTTGAAGGGCTCCGAAAAATTTCTGGACAAGGCAACTTATTAGAGGCCAATTGATATAGTTAATTGATATAATTGCCAATGCATATCTTTTATTATGTTTCATTGCTTGACTTTACACTAGTAAAATGAGGCATTGTGACCAAAATACCCGCTCTGCTTGCTTAACAGTAAAGAAGGAAGCCACAGACACTGCTAAAGTATTTTGATGGTCCTTGCATGTCTCTTATAACAGATACTTTCCGTGAGCGCTCATGAAAAGGTTGAATGAATACCCTCCGTAAACTTGTGCTTATAAATAATGAGAAAACCTGAGCACACAGGAAGTCTCTTTCGGTGCTTTTCGAGTGCGGTTGATCTGCTCAACCTTTTTTTCCTTTAAAGGTGCTGCAACACCTTTTCAAGTAATCATCGAATAGCTTTATTACAGGAGTTTATTGCCTCACGAATTGACCACTGCAAAAATTTTTGGAATCCGTCAAGTACAAGCAGAGTTACATAAATTCGTTGCACGCTGCAACTGCTCTCTTCCCTCATCTTGATCAGCATGCTGGATATTAAGCAAATTATCGTGCTCAATTATCGTTCATATTCTACAGCATCTCTGTTACAATTTCAAAAAAGGTAGCACTACCTTTTTGGCTTCGCTTGATAAAGAATAATAGGTATAGTATAAAAATTAAAAAAAGACAACAAAAATAATTTATACAGAAATATTGGTGACACATGTGGCTTAGCATTTTCTCACAACGACAGGCATCGCAAAGAGCGTTGTTGGCCATTCTAATGCAGAAAGAATAAGACTTTGTGAATGCTACCCATAACCATAAACAATAAAGCAGTGTGGCCCCTTTTCGGTTGAGTCCCGTTGCCATGTATAGATGCATCAAAGAGCACAGGAAGCTCTGCAAAATGCAGTGCAGGCATGCAAATACCCAGGCCATTCGAATAATGATTAAAAATTGAAACATTTAAGCCCGCTCATACAAGCAAACTTAGAAGGGCTAAATAAAATTGTGCACACTAATGATCAGTGAAATCATGAGTGTGTACACAGGCAAGCTGTGGCCTCCCACGGCAAATTCGGTAACTGTGGAAGCACACAATCCTCAAGTCAGTCAATGGACATAAAATTGGGTATATGGCAAGGTTGTTTGGGTGTCAATTATTTGTAAATTCCAGGCCACATGTTGCACTTTAAAGTTTGGCTCACGTGCTTTCAGGATCCTAGACTACCGATAAGAAGCGTTTTCTGATCATGCTGGAAAAGTGTTGCAGGGTTCCTTTAAACAAATTCTCACTGTGGTGTTGATTGACTGATCATGCTGAAAAAGTGTTGCAGGGTCCTTTTAAATAAATTCTCGCTGTGGTGTTGATTAATATGTAGGGTTTAACGTCCCAAAACCACCATATGATGAAAGACATCGTAGTGGAGGGCTCTGGAAACTGTGACCACCTGGGGTTCTCCAACGTGCACCCAAATCTGAGCACACGGGCCTACAGCATTTTTGACTCCATCGATAATGCAGGCGAGTACCTTAGCCACTAGATCACCGAGTGAGGCTCTCACTGTGGTGTTAATGGCACATGTTAATTCAAACAGTACAATGTAAGTAGGTTAACAAACACAAAAGAATATGACCACATTAATTGTTATTGGACAAAGTATCATACTTCACCATTGGGCAGCACCCCTTGCACTACTGGTATATATGCCAAAATATGCTGAGGGGCCACAAAAGAAAAAAAAAGTTAGCTTAAGGTAAAGCTTTTATTGAATAAAGCGAAACAACAAATGGTTTGTAAATGTAACACAAAAAGTAGATGGAGTAATAGACAATATCAGGACAAGAACACATAAGTCTTCAGCTGTTCAAGGCATGCTCATTGTTTTGAAAAATGCCGCGTAATTCACACAAAAAAAATTCATATCACATAATTGACTAGCAATGATGACAAGCAACAATTAAGAAATTAAGGAAAATTAAATTTTACTTTTTTACATGCCAAAAGCATTATATATTATAAGCCATGTAGTAGTGCTTGACTTTGAATTATTTCTGGTCAAGTGTAATTCTTTAATGTGCACCAAAATTTAAGGAAATGGAGATTTTTTTAAAAATTTAATTATGCCATTGCTGGGAATTATATCCATGTCTTTGTGATTAACATTTCACTGCCATAGTTGCCAAGTCACAAAGACCGCTAAAAAATAGAAATTGGGGTGTGAACATAAGATGTGCATTGCTGTATTGCAGAGTTTATTATTTAACCAAGCTTGAAGAAAAGTAGTGTTGTAGAGCGACAGCAGGACACAGAGCAAAATGCAAGGCAGTGCCAGTTTAGGTAAATTAAGATAGAAGAAATTACTGGTTGTGTGAAAAAAAAAAGTTAATTGCTAAAAAGTGAAATGACCACGTATCTACTTGGTCCCAAAAAAATGTTATCAAATAATGTAAGAAGTGTTTATATTGTGACGATTTGCCACTCATAAGCTGCATCATGGTAAAATACTTGAGATTGGTTTTGATAACCTGTGGACTTTTAATAACCTAATAAATCACAGCAATATAAAGGAACTAAAATGGTGCCTGCTCATCAGAGACCGTATGTGCAGTGTTTATTTTGCTGAATAATTGTCAGAACATTGTAATACTGAGTTCTCATAATAACAACTACATATACACAATAAAGTTTAAAGCATTCCACATATTAATAATTATGAAATTCTGGTACTGCAGCTCACCATGCAATGAATGTGCCTACAGTGGGTTGGTATGCAAGCACAGCAGAAATTCTAAGCACTTTTTTGAGTAAATATAAGACATTACATATAAAAATACTGCAAAACTAAACCTAGTCACTCTCCAGCTGAACATGTTCTAAAATTTGGCTGATTGTACTAGCCAGTGCATGAGAGCTTGCACAAAGAACTCTTCGGTGCATCAGGTTCAAGGGTCCACCTGGAGGATAAGCACATAAAACATGCTAGTTACATTTTGATGACAATAACACAAAATTCACTTGACTTACTTTTAGATAAAGAAAATTTTGTTCACAACTACACCACAAACTACCACATTAGGGGAGTGGTAGCCACTTGATAGCTTAGTTATAAAAGAGTGATACACCATGCACATCCCAGAAGTAACTTTGACAAAATTGGAAGGGTCAATGAAAGATAAAAGTGGAAAGTGTTTGCAAAAGTCGGCATTAAGTAAAACCAATGCTTACCTTCTAATAAATAAGCAAATGAATAGTCCAACAATGTTTTAGGTGTTTAAGTACTGAGATGGTTTCACACACCTTGAGTGTCCATGACCACGCCTCCTGCCTCGGTAACAATTAGTGCTGCTGCAGCCATGTCCCAAACATGCATTCCAAATTCATAAAAGGCATCTGCCTCGCCACTTGCCACAAAGCACATGTTTACTGCCGTGGAGCCTAGACAACGCAATCTGGAATATTGAGAATGTTTCAGTGCTGTACACACAATTATTGAAAAAAGATTTTCATACCATCAAGAGAAAAAGATTACGTCATGAAACACAGACCACACAGCATGTGTGTGCAGCTCAAAGTACCACAACAGGAGCTCCTATGAACAAGTTCAGGTTTTAGGTTTACAGTGATGCATCCAAATACTTGTGATAAGGAGTAATTTTTGGAGCTGCAGAATTTTCCTACAGGAGCGCACTGGAGTAGATAATCAGGCAACATGGTAGGCATCTTAACATATTCAAGTCATGCTAAGACACCTTGAAGACAAACATTTAACCTTCTTACCAAAATCAATAAATAAAAGGATACTGGTTCAACAATTACGATTATATTGTAAAGAACAGCACTTTCAAAGCACACATGTGCTTGTAAATATATGCAGAGCGTCTACTCTGTAACTATCACTGTTGACATTTATAAAACATTGCCCTTAGTATTCCTACACTATTACGTAAGGCAAACCTCTTCCCAATCATAATGCTTTCTCAAAGTTCAAAATTGTGGCGGCAATTAGTTGAGGTGCCCAGCCTATGCAAGTCCTAAGCCAGATGCATATCGCCACATTTATTATCCTTCGTGTTTTCTTTTTTAACATGCAACAAAGCACGATACAGGCCAAGAAAGAGAACAAACAGAATGCTGAACCTTCCCTTTTCCTGCGTCTTGCATTGCTACTTGTACTTCAAATTGTGAAACATGAACCAACCTGCCAAAGTTCGCACACTAGTACAGTTTCACTAGATCAGTGGTTCTCGGCCATGGATGTTTCAGGGACACCTTGTATACTTTTGGAACTGATGGGGGACCCCTTACAGTGAAAAAAGCAAGGAGGGGCGGTGGTGTCATTAACTAACACAACGTGTGGCATGTGAAATAGGTGCCTTTCATTTCTACCTGGCTAAGAATGATCAAAACAAAAGTGCCACATAGGAATTCAATGGCTTGTCAATAAGTTGCGAGGTTAGCAAATATATTCAACCTGTTTCCAGCTATATTTGTATTTTTTGCATTTCAAATATGCAAGGCTGTAAAACACATGCTCGCATGCATGTGTCAGAGAAAACTGCAGCAGAAACGTTACAGTCATCTCATGAAGGTAAAACATAAATCAGCCATGCTGCAATGCTAACCTGTTATGCAGTGAAGTATATCAAAAATCCTAAGAAGTTTCTGTCATGAATTAGTGTGCCTTCAAAAATCGCTTTTTTTACAGGCATGAGTTTTGCGAGTCCCCCAAAATAACCTCAAAAACCCGCTGAAGTCAGTGGATCCCCATTAGTGAACCAGTGCCCTATATGCTACAGTTTGAATAGAAAGGTAGAGCACTGATAGCAACACCAATGCACTTGAAAACTCCCTACAGTAAGGTTCTTACTTCTCAGTTTTATCACCGATATATATTGCAGTAAACATTCTCTGACTAAATGAACATGTATAGTGCCCACGCACACAGACAAGCAAACAGATCTTGTTCAATAAATGCCAACACTTTTTGTCACAGTACTGGCAGAGGTAGGTGAGTAAACATATCTCATTACCCCTCTCTTCAATGCATACCTAAACCTTGACTAACGTGACCTCTAACAATAGGTGGAAGATAGCACAGACGAAGCGGCCAGCTGCTTAAGCTTGCTACATCTTTGCACCCACCAGAAAATGTATAGCTGCCAGATAGGGTGTGCCAGCTTAGCCAGGCTAGGTGACACAGGGCAGCACTGACTAGAGGTGGATATGCAAACTTGCCTGTCTGCGCACATAATCACATCATGCATCCACAGCATACAGTGCACAGGGCAAAGTAGATCTTATTGCCATAAACAGATGAATTTCTTCCTTTGAACTTCCTACTGCTATTGGAATAAAATCCCACAAGAGTGCGTGACATTACTCAGTTAGCCTCTGTAAGACCACCTTATCTGATCCCACTTCTCACTCTCTCTGGAATACACGGCTACCCAGCTGTTTGCAACATTATACAAAGGAGCTGCCAGTTATGTGTGATGCATAGAAACTATGCCATGCTGGTTACCCAAGATCTAGAAACGATAATGTGTTTCTATGACAAAAAAGACTTTGCATTACTGGCTGTTAATGCTTCCATAATTCCATTATCTAGCATCATGTAGCTGCAAGAAAAAGATGCCGAGTGGTAACAGGGTGACGAACAGAAATGTACAGCAGAGAACTGGCTTCGAGATGCATATATTTTGTCACGCCTGCCAGAACTATAGGATAACCCATGATGCCTTTCTAAAAGACCATATTCAAAACCCCTAAAAACATCTGTCCTATGCAAAATTTTTGTGGAATCTTGTTTTCCAAATGTTGTAAGTAATGCATTACAAGCAATTGATTACTTGTAATTACATTTTTTAATTCAAATAAACACTATATTAAAACTAGCATTCCAGGCAATTCAATTATATTTTCTCGTAAATAATTACCAGTAATACATAGTTTCTTTTTTCTCGCAAAATCAAGCTGTGGCCAGCCTTGCAAGGCAGTTCTCGTCGTGAAAAATACGTGACTGCTCTGAAGGGATGTGATGCAGGTTCTTTTTATGTTAAGATCTCTCTAGGTTAGCCTGTGAGAGTCTTAAAAAAGGACAAAGCCGTGTGTTTAAAAATAACACAAAAACTTTAATAAAACAATTATACGAATATCGCCACACAATGAAACACTTAATAAAAAGTTCACTACACATGGTAAAACACTTCTAATGGATCACAAAAGTAAAGCTCTAGACGTTAATCTATGGAAGCATACCTGCCAAGTTCAAGGATTTTGAATTCAGCAGATTTCCGCAACGTGGGGGGGGGGGGAGGTGCTCATTTCCTATTTTTTGGCACCAAAAGACAGGAAATACATAGCAAAAAACAAGAGTCAAGGGGGGGGGGGGGGGTCCCAATTGCAAGCGGGAAAAATAATAGAGAGAGGGTGGTCCCAATCGCAAGCATCGGCATTGCAGTCTTATAATGGCTTGGAGTGGCTGAACACATGAAGGTAGGGTTTGATTGATTGATATGTGGGGTTTAACGTCCCAAAACCACCATATGAATATGAGAGATGCCGTAGTGGAGGGCAAGGAAATTTCGACCACCTGAGGTCCTTTAACGTGCACCTAAATGTGGGCACATAGGCCCACAACATTTCCGCCTCCATTTGAAATGCAGCCGCCGCAGTCGAGATTCGATCCCGCGACCTGCTGGTCAGCAGTCGAGTACCTTAGCCACCAGACCACCGCGGTGGGGCGAAAAAGATAGGGTTTCCCTTTAAGGTGAGAGTCTCAAAGTGGGAGCGCAAATACTACCGAAATTTCCTGTCGTAAAAACAACTAGCAAAATCTATTTCCGTCCAAAAAACTCCCGTATGTCTTCCTGGGACACACGTGAACGAACGGACCGGCGGAGCTGGCTGCCACGAAAGCGCGGGTCAAAGCTTTGTTCGCAACTAGATTCTTTTCACAGGAACGCGAAAACGCTTGTAGCATTTTTTTACGTCTTTACCGCATATAATATACTGCTCCGTTAGCACGTGCCCTCGGAGCTCGTAGATTGCTATCGCGTCACCGTGAGTGCGGTTTTGTGCGTGGCGGTTGCAGCAAACAGTAGTTCCATTTTCAACTTGCATGCGCTGGCTGCGCACGTGCCTTCAAAACTAATTCGTTTTATGTTATCTATGATCGCATCTACCACAGTTTTCTCCACAGAGTTTGCAGAAAGCGGTGTTGCTTTGACTGATCGAGCGTTGGATGCACGTACACTTTCGGATTTCTCTCAGTTACGTTGTCGTCATACACGATCCTGTCAAGAACGATCGCGGTTGCGGAAACGACAGCCACACGTACAGTAGAAGACAGCAGTGCATGCGCTGGCTGCACGCGTACTTCCGAAGTTCGAGCACGCTGTTCTCCGCCTTTGTTCGATGATTTCTGTACTGAAGTTGATATCACCCGCCGCGACTAGAAAAAGTGTTTTTTATTGGTCCATTCCTTATTGGTCCTTATTGTCCATTCCTTATTGGTCCTTTCCTTATTGGTCCATTCTTATGCTGACTCTTTGTCCTCACACCCTCGTGGCCATGTTCATCGCCTTCGTCTTCTGCCTCTGCTCCCGTTCATGTGCATTCTTCGTTCTTTTCCTGTTGCTGACTTTTCCAAGGTGCACACTTTAAATGTGCACTGCACTCATCACAAGGAAACCCCTATCTTGTCAGATGGGCGAGTCTCTACACAGCCTATTTTTTCACCTTTTCCTAGGCCTTACCTGCAACGCCTTACCTGAACACCAGCAAAACCAAGTGCGACGCTTCACAGAGAACATGGACACTAGTATAAAAGCACTGCAGAACTATAAACTAGCGGGCAAGGTGTCCCTACAATATAAAAATCTTCCCTACAGCACATACATTGAGAGAGTGTTCATTGTAGCAGCTGACCTCTTAACTAAAGAAACCTGGAAAAACCAGCTACGACAACTTTGAAAAAAAAAAAAAAAATCATTTTGAAAGTTAATGACATTAACACGATGACAGACAAGTCACAGTAAGCCTCCCAGACTTCATTCAAGCCCCATGCTTTCTTTCCCTCTACCATGCAAGCATAGGCATGCACACGAGGGGGGCAGAGGGGACGGCCGCTCCCTTTAGTCACCTAAAAAAAGACGCAAGGTCTGCTTCATACATTAAACTGGGGGCGGGGCACTCTCCTAGTCACCTAAAAGGGGGAGGGGGTGCAAAATTGGCCCCATTTATTGACTTAATATGGAGGGGATGCTAGAATGGACCTTCACCCTCTCCAGAACAGGAACCCTGCACACGCCTATGCATGCAAGCCACAGCAGTTCACTGTAAAGTGGAGTGAAGTGAACTTTATTGCCAAATAGATACAAAACATGTTTAAACAGCAAGATGGTAGGATAAAAGCTGCATATAGGCAGCTTGACTGGTCCAACTTCCCAGAACAATAACAGCAGCAGCAAATATTAACACAAATTCTCACTTCTCACAATAATAAAATAGGAATACACAAAGCAAGGTGATGAAAAAAATCAGTAAGAAACACGTTTTCAACTAACACAGAAAATATGTTGATATTCGTAAAATCAGTTGACACATTGTCTTTTTAGAAAGATGAAATATGTTGTCATCACGTAGTATATATTTGTTTAGTGTTGAAGGAAGACAGTAAAAGAATGTTTGAAAACCGTTGTTTGTGCGTGGTCGCAGAACTGCCCAATGTTCGGTGTGTCGGTTTAAGCGAGATGATTGGTTGATTGACAAGTTCGCGATGTTTCTCATATGAGTACTGCCCTTAATCGTTTGATGTTTAAAAGAACACATAAGCTGATACTAATAAAAGTGGTCAACTCGAATAATTTTAAATTTAAAATTTGATCACATCAGCAATAGTTTGTAAGGCTTGCTTCTGTAGTGTGACTAGATGATCTAATGATTCTTTAGTGCTGTTTGACCAAACGAGGTGGCAATAGCGCAGATGCGAAGCAAATAGAGCAATATATATAATGTGTTTCAGTTGTATTGGTAGCAGTTTCTGGCATCTGCGCTACATACCTATGGTTTTGGAAAGCTTAATTTTTAAGTAATCAGTATGGTGGTCCCAAGTCGCCAGTTCATGGAAAATAACAGCCAATGTTTTAGCCGATGTGGAGAGTACTACTTTTGAGTCATGTAGCATAACAGACTTCGTGAGATCGCAAAGCGCAGATTTCACTCTAAAAAGCACTTTCGTCTTGGAGCGATTGAGCTGAAGTGAGTTTTTTACTGACCAATTATATATTTTTCTTAGTAATTCATTTGCCAGATTTATAAGTTCATCATCCTTAATTCCTGGAACAAAGAAACTGGCATCATCTGCGTAAATAATGTAGTTAATTGAATCGTCAACATACACATTATCATTTATATATATAACAAATAAAAGTGGGCACAGTATGCTACCCTGGGACAAACCTTGCCTAATAGGCTTTAACAAAGAGTAATGTCTATTTATTGATATACATTGTTTTCCATCTGTTATATAACTTCTAATGAAATCTAGGACAATTCTGCATATGTCATAATAATTTATTCATCTAATAGGGTTGCATGAGTTATTCAATTAAAAGCTTTGAGAAATCTAAAACACTCCTAGAGTTATTTTCCTAGCCTTAATACTGCTCGAAATGATTTCTTTTTGCTTAAGAAAAGCAGTTTCAGTTGAACAGCCTGATGTGAACCCGTGTTGTGACAACGTTATTACGGAATGCTTGTAAAAAAAAAAGAGCTAATTCTGAGGAGAATAATTTACTCTAAACATTAAGAAAACAAAGAAAGGATTGATATCAGTCTATAATTGCCTAAATAATCTCTTTCACCACAATTGTGTACCACAGTTAACCTAGCAACTTTCATCCATTGAGGAAAAATGCCAGACGTTAATACCATGTTGTCAATGTGAGTGAGGCAAGGTGTGATCAGGTCGATGACATGAAAGATTGGTCCAGACTTTAGCCTATTCACATCCTCCCTTTCACTTCGCCTGAATTTTTTTTAACATGTTTAGAATTTCATTAATATCAGTTTCTTATAGATACAATGATTTTGTGAGGAGGTTGGGTAAATACGTCAATGCATCTTGATCATGAGTGCTTTCAGCCAATGACAGAAAATATTCATTAAATTTACTTGCTAGGGCTTCATTTTTTAACGCTCTCATTTCCTACTTTAAGCTCATTAGCAACAGAGGCGGGCTGCAATCGTGATAGGACAGAATTCAGCTTATTCCACATCTGCTTTGCATCCACAATGCCATCAAACATGGAATAATATTAAATAGCCACATTTGGCCTGCTTAAGCAACTTAGTCAAGTGATTACAGAAAGTTTTAAACTCTTTCAACATGTCAGGGTCACGAGTATACACGAATAAATGATACAATGCATTCTTTTTCTTTATCGATTGAATTAGCTTAAAGTAAAACCATGGTTTCCGAGCTTGTCTTGGTTTTTTTTGCTTGTTTATAAGGGAAATGTTTATGATATACTAAGCACAAAGTATCAATGAAGTGATCATAAGCCTTTTTAGGTGAGGAACAAGACAGTATGCCATTCCAGCTTAACAAGCTTATTTCTTCACGAAAGCAAGAAAGAGTCCGTGGATTGATGTCTTGAAAGTAAATATCTCTTTATTCTGAGTGCATTTGTTTAGTTTGTACATTAGAAATCAAATAGACTGGCAAATGATCAGTAATCGTAATACTAACCATACCATGATGTAGTATATTAACAGTGTTTGTTATATATAAATAAATTAAAGTCGCTATAGTGGCTGTAAAGCGAGTAGGGGTAGCTATAACATTCGAGAAACTGTATGAAAGAAGCAGGTAGGAAAATTCGGTTCGTTTGTTAGATGTTGTAAGCATGTCTATATTCAGATGCCCTCCAAGTACAAAAGTATAATTGTTTTCATTTACGAAACTAAAATATTTGTCTAGGAAGAGGAAAAAACTTTTGATGCTACCGTGAGGATGCTATAGACAACAGTAATGAGAGTTTTTTTTTTTTTTTTGAGATTTTGGGCACATCACTTCAAGATAGTAGCACCTTCGAGACAAATCATCAATATACTCATAAGTGGTACTACCTTCAACATATATGCATACACCGCCTACTCGTCTTCCCTGTTCATGTGAACCACATTATACCCATCTATATTCATAACATTAGCATCATTGGAGTGCCAAGTTTCACTTAGCATAATGACCAAAAACTTGAACCCAAATTCATAAATGAAACTGCAGAATTTGCAGTCTTTAGAACGCACTGACTGAACATTCAAATGTAAAACTTAGAGTCAATACACGCCTATACACCATAGTTGCAGCTATTTAACAGAGTCTACAGTATACCTCACAGCCATTTTGATGCCGAACGTTGAAAGGAAAGTGGCAGGAACATAAGGTCAATACCATATGTACAAAACCAATTCTTGACGATAATTTTACAAAGCAGAGCTCTTTAGGGCTGGTGATCACAACAACAACACTATCACAGGGATAAATACATAAACTTAAGAATGGTGCAGTACAAACTATAAGGCGTAAATAAACGGTACTGTTGAAAAAGGCTAACGTAATGAATAGTACCCGAGCTTTGTTCAGTCGGGCAAACTGTAGTAAGTGTAAATCAAGAATGAAAGATCAGCTCAAATAATAGAGTTTCATACAATAATACCTAGAGAGGAATCTGGTGCTGCAATCATGTACCCTCATGAAAATTATCGAAAGTACAGGCTTCAGATTGGATCGCATTTGTAGAAAACAGATTGAAGATGGAGCTCGGAGGAGAGGAAGAAGAAGTAGCCAGGGGCACGCTCTGCATATTTTTTTTTTCCTGTTCTGTCAACAATAAACCGAAGACGTATCGGTTCTGCGGTCTCTCTGGTCCTTCTGAAACATGGTGCCGTGACCAGGAGGATCTGAAGACAGACGCACAGACTTCAACCCCATTCGCAACAACGGGTTGAACAACGAAGCAGCGGCGTCTGGCTCAAGGACGAACCGTCGAGAGAAAGACCACGACCGACGACTGTTGGCGACGCACATAAACAGGCAAGAGCTCTTTCAACACGTTTTAAGCATGAATAAAGAGGTCCTATCGAAGAAGAGGAAGACGCTTCGAGCAAATATGACGACGCTTACGAGCAAAATCAATAAGAAGATAGAAGAAGACGCCGATCGAGCACAACTTATGACGCTTCTGAACCAGATGAAGAGCGTGACACAGACGTTAAAACAAGTTAACGAACAGATTGAACCGTTCTTTGAAGAAGACGACGCGGAGACGGAATTTGAAAGAGTTTTGCATTATGAGATCAAGATAGTCGCTGCAACGACAAAAATAGAGGAGCAATTACGCGAGTTAGAACAAGCGACGCAACTGACTACGAGAATAGTCACAGAACAGGCGAGCTCAGTGCAAGGTACTAACCAAATCTCGGAGACGCAAAAGCTTGTTAAGTTGCCACGCCTTGAAATGATCAAGTTTGATGGGAAAAAAACAGCATGGCCAAGGTTTTGGCATCAATTCGAGACATCAGTGCATAACAAAGCGAACATGCCGAAGAATCAAAAATTTAATTACCTTCTGGCGTCTCTGAGCGGGGAGGCTGTGTCCCTCATAGAAAGTTTGCAGTTTTTTGATCAGAATTACGAGCATGCAGTCACTCTTCTGAAAGAAACCTTCGGACGAGAAGATAATTTGAGAGAGACCTACATAAAAGAGCTTGCAAACTTGGAAGCAGTGAAGAGTCGTAAAGATGTAGATGGGTTGAAGAAACACTTCCAAAAGTTGCAAGTGAACACACGAGCACTGGAGTCGTTACGAGTGGAAATGGATAGTTATGCCACAGTGATACCTCCTGTTGTAAAACCTGCGCTACCGGTGGATATGAGGATTGAGATGAAGATGAAGGAAATAGAGAAAGGTGACAACAGGCCAGCAACTAGGGAATCGAACTCAGCGTCAAGAGACAGCACGAGCAGTTTGAAAGAAATTATGCAGTTTTTAAACTTATATATACGGAGCAGAGAAGAAACTCGAGAGGAAAAATATGACGTGACCCAGTCACTGCACAGTATGAGGTGGACTAGAACATCTACGCTTCAAAGCATATCGATTAAAAAATGCATCTTCTGTGAGATGACTGGACACTACACGGAAGATTGCAGAAGAAGCATTAGTATGCAACAGAAGAAAGAAGCCTTGCAACGAGAACGAAGGTGCTCCAGATGCACCAGACCTCACCAAAGATATGCCGCGCTAACGTACGCTGCAAAACATGCAAGGGAAGGCACGCAACATCTATGTGTCGACCACGTACACCTGCAGGAAAGTCAGCACAGCAGCAAAGCGGTAATGATGTTGAGCAAGTGCGTAAAAGCGCGCAACCTGACTGGTTAGACACCAGCAAGTCCTGCAACATGCACGCACAGCAGTCTGATGAACACAAGTGCATACTACTGCAGACAGCCTTTTCGTGGACGGAGGGAGAAGACAGCGGGTGCTACGCACGGATTCTGCTGGACAACGGGAGTCAGAGGACATTCATCCTCAAAAGATTGTCAAGAAAACTAGCGTGCAAGGTAAAAAGATCCGAAAGGATTACTGTAGGATCATTTGGAGGAGGAGAGATGGAACTAGACATGAAAGTCGTCGAGGTCAGCGTGAGGAAGGATCCCATCTCGGAGCCAGCCACGATTGAGGCACTGGAGATAGAAGTTATATCCTGTGACGTGCTACCATCGCCACCGTTGACAATACACGAAAGAGCAAGATCGATGGGAATTTGTTTGGCTGATGACAACGAGAAGACGGACAAAGAAAGAAAAAATATGGAAACTTCTATATTAATTGGAGCAGATTATTACTGGACTGTAGTCACTGGTCGCATTTGCGAGATTCATCCAAAAGTAATGGCAATAGAAACAATATTGGGATGGACGGTCCAAGGTCCTGTAGGACTTCATTGTGTGCCAATGAAATCATCGACAGTTATGGTACTCAAGGTCAGTGCCAAGTCGGACACGACTGTGGACGAACTGCAGAGATTCTGGGATTTGGAAAACATGGGCATCAAGGAGAAACCAGCAAAAAAGATGAACGATGAACATGTGCTAGACTACGTCCGACAAACAATGGAGTTCAACGCAGGAAGATACCAAGTGCGGCTACCATGGAAGGAAAACGTGACATTGGATGACAACAACACCATTGCAGAGAAGAGGCTTATCCAGGTGACCAAGAAATTATGCAAGGATAAAGATGAGCTCCTAGCCTATGACAAAGCTATTCGAGAGTACTGCGAGCAAGAAATAGCAGAAAACGTCGAAGAAGATGCTGAATCCGATATACAGAACAAATTTGTATACTACATGCCGCATCAAGCAGTAATTAAGAAAGACCGAACAACAACAAAAATATGGATTGTCTTTGACGCATCGTCAAGCCAGAGTCCAGGTGAATCCTTGAATGACAACTTGGAAAAGGGGCCAAACCTAAACCCCGACATCACAAACTTGCTGATGAACTTTCGACATGACAAGATCGCTATGTCAGCCGACATGGAAAAAGCATTCTTGCAGATCAAGATACATGAAAATGACCGAGACGTACTGCGATTTATGTGGTGGGAAAGAATACCCAGCAAAGATATGCCAACCCCGAAGGTAAAAACGTGAAGGATGACGAGGGTTACTTTCGGAACTACACCAAGTAGCTTCCTTTAAGCGGCCACGATTCATCAACATTTAAATAAATTCGAAGAAAAATATCCTGCAGTTGTGGCGCAACTCCAGAAAGGAATCTACGTCGATGACGTTTTACTGGGAGCCGATGAATACTCGACATCGACAAAGATATACAAAGAAGCACGAGATATTTTTCGCAATGCGGGAATGAATTTAAGAAAATGGATTTCAAATGACGCCGAACTAAGAAAACTATTTGATGAAAAAGGAGATGATCTGGATCGAGGGATAAGAAAAGAGGGACAAATCAAGCTTTTGGGACTGAAATGGAATTTCATAGATGACGTGTTGAGCTTAAAGACATCCATGGCAAAAACTATAGGTGCTCGACTTTTGGATGAACAAGAACTACGGACTGCGGTTGTTGAAGCAGAAGGAGTACTTAACAACCGGCCTCTTACTTATCTGTATGACGATCCTAACGAGCCACAACCCATCACACCGGCGGACGTTATAGGAGGCAGGCAAGCAATGAACAAGCAGGAAGAAAACAGACTCGGAAAATAGAGTTTGCTGAATTACTGGAGTGCAAGAAAACGGGCAATGATAACATGGTGGACCAGATGGAAAAAGGAGCACCTGAGGGAGCTTAAGTGTGCCAGCAGAAAAACAGAGCGTCACACAAATGTACAAGAAGGAGATATACTTCTGCTTGGAGAAGCGCGAAAAAGAACTCAGTGGAATCTCTGCAAGGTCAAAAAGATTTTCCCAGGCAAGAATGGACTAGTGAGAACATGCTTGTTTCGTACACCTGAAGGAAAATTAGTCAAGAGGTCGATTCAACTGTTGTATTCGCTCGAAGGTTGCTTCGGTTGAATCTGGCCGGCGGGAAGATGTAGAAAACAGATTGAAGATGGAGCTCGGAGGAGAGGAAAAAGAAGTAGCCAGGGGCACGCTCTGGATATATATTTTTTTCCTGTTCTGTCAACAATAAACCGAAGACGTATCGGTTCTGCAGTCTCTCTGGTCCTTCTGAAACAGCATTAGCCAGTGAACTGTCTACGGATCATTTTTTTTTGCAGTTTCAGTTTCGTTCTTCGCGTAGAGTGGATAGTGAGGTGGGTGCAAAGGACTGAAGCTGCGCCTTTCTGAAGCTGAAAACTGTTAGGCCTCTCAATTTACTGCAACGCTGGAGCTGTACAAGTCGTGTTTGACAGTTTAAGCCGATCGACTGACAGTTCATGCCGATCAACTGCCGATGTCGGACTAAGCAGCTATCCCGAAGTGAACTCTTAGCACACTGCTACAGTCATCCCCATCCCCTGGAATCTTTAAAATGGTGACTTTTTATCTGCAGTAACGTATTGTATACAATGAAAACTGTTTTTTGTATTGACTGATCTGCTAGCCAAACTGACAGTACCCCCGAGCAGCATAAAAGCATCGAAGATCGTTTTAGAGCGATAAAAAAAGTTTCCTGGCCGTTCATGACTTTCGTAGCTTGTCATCATCACAGTCAGAGTACGCAAAAACTACAACAACAAGAAAAAAAAACTTCTAATAGAGATGTGCTTTTTTCAACGGAGCAGTACAATAATGCGCGCGTGCCGCTGCTGACCCGTGTGGAGCGTCGAACCGGAAGCCGTCGTATCCCACAGTTTCCTGCGATTGCCCATTTTACCGGTCACCTATTGGATAGGGTTAGCTAGCAAACTGTCAACAGACTTTTTTCTACAGTTTCAGTTTCGTTCTTTGCGCAGCGCGGGTAATGGGGTGCGGTAAAAAGCACTGAAGCAGCGCCTTTGTTCAGACCTAGTGGTCTTCAGCCACCAGGTCTGAAGTGTCCTGCGACTTCGGAGCTTTACGAGTCGTATTTGACAGTTTAAACGAATCGTCGTCCACTTACCGCTGCGCATCGACGTAGCGTTCCATGCCATTGCAGGATATTACATCGAGTTCACGTTTGTTGTTAGTGCGTCTCGCCAAAACTTGTTGAAATCAACTGCAGAACCACGGCGACGCGAAGTAGACGCACCGCCACGCTTTCCTGACTCAACTTCACAACAAAACGAGAAGTGCGTTGGTGGCAGACCACTTGAACAGACGCACCTAGCATCACAGCAGACAAAAAGTCAAGTGTTTCTCACTTAATACTGCGATGTTATTTCCATAAATAGACACTGCATAATTTCTAGGGCAAACCAAGAATGTTTGTTTTGAAATGTAAAGAATACTTCATTACATCTTGATGCCAAATCTGGAACGCAATGGCAGAGCACCCTGGTGGTTAAATTTGTCCAGGCTTCATTTCTACCGCCTAGTCACAAGAACCATTTGCAATAAAGTTAGCGTACGAAAAAAAATGAAGCAAGTTTTAATTTATTATAACTTCATATTACTTTGTTTTACACTCTGAAAAGAAGCGTCGCGAATCTCAAGAACGTGATCCATACGAAGCAGATGCGAAGCCTGTACTTCCCGTCATTCTTATGCGGGTACAAGCGCCGCTGAAGAAACCTGCGTAAATATTAGCGCCATATTCCACTCTAGCTATTATTTTATGAAACTCTATGGCTCAAATCAACAAAAAATTGCCAAATATAATTAGCATGTTGAATAAACATGTCTATAATTATTCAGTGGCATGTTACAGGAACCAACAGTAAGCAAAAAAATTTGTAGGCCTACGCTCCATTTTATCATTGAGCATAAGGAGAGTGAATCCAATAGAACTACAGGACACTTAAGTAACTTAAACAGGCGATTGCTCGGATTTGTACGTGAGAACCTTCTTCTGTGCTATCCAAACAAACTTCCATTCTTTTTCACGCCTCAGTTGCCGAGCTTTGCCCAACAATCACTTATTCTCAGCGCACAGGTGTTCATTAATACAAACAGGACTGTTCGTCTGAAAGCCCAAAGTGCCAGTGTTTAACGAGACGTGTCGTGCTGCAGAGAGAAATCTGCCACGTGCAGACCGAGTCGTGAACTTTGTGATGACATTTGGTTTCTTCTAATCCTTAGAAGGTACAAAATGTACAACATTCATGTCGTTTTAAGTTATACTTGTATTGAGACACATGGCGATCTGTCCCAGACTTATTTTTTTCTAATATTCATTAGCCGCCAAAAGCTTTCAGGTTCATGTTTTGACTGTACTGCTTCATGCCTACTATTTCTCTTCTTACCTCTTTCAACTCAGTTTTTAGTTGCTCATTTTCTTGTTTACATTGTTGATTCTCAGTCGCGACCGCAGTGAGTTCTCGGCTGAGAATCGGTAGTTTGAGAGAATCAGTAGTTTGAGTTAACTAGCATTATTGTGTTACGGCAATAAAATTTTCAACAAAAGTAATGCAAATGCAGACTTCTACATGTTACAAAAAAATAAATACCTGATTACAATTAGGATAACTTTTTTCAAATGTGATTGGTTACAGTGGTCAATTAGTGGCCCAGGAAACTAACTGAGCAATTACAGAAATGTGATTATTTACTTTTGTGTTACTTTCCTTCATATTTTATTGCCATGGCAGAATAAGACAACTTTACTCAAACTTAATGAACTAGTGAGGTTTCCATGGTAGACAGAAGGCTGTAAGCTTACGTGAAGGCTGGGCGGCTTACTGTAGCTTTTGTGACATAGTGTTACACGTTAACTTTCAACAGGAGCCGTTCAAAGTTGCTGTCGCTGATTCTGCCATGTTTTCCTGACAAAAGGCCAACTTCTACAATGAACACTTCCTCAGTGCATGCACTGGAAAGAAGGGCGGTACGTATTACTAGCTTATAATTGCACAGTGCTTCAACGCTAGTGTCCATGTCCCCTACGAAGCATCACGCTACACTGTTGCTGGTGTTCTAGTAAGGCGGTGCAGGTAAAGGCAAGGAAAGTAAAAAAAACAATAAAAAAGGCTTTGCAGGGAGCCCCATCTGACATGGCAGGACACCCGTCCTTTCACACAGATGCGGGTCCCTAAAGAGCAGCCGCGTATTTTTCGGGACGAGGACTGCTACAGAAGACTGGTCGCAAATTTTGAAAAAAAAAAAAAAAAAAAAAACAAGAAAATAATGATAATAATAAAAAATTGATTACCGGTAATCAAACTACAAGAATATGTAATCGCATTACTAAGACCATTACAGCATTGGAAGAGTAATTAATAAGTAATTGATTACTTGTATTATGTTATGTACCACTCTGCACAAAAGTAATCTATTACATTTCTGTAATTGCTCAGTTACTTTTCAGGGGCTGTAATTGACCATGATAATCAATTGTATTTTAACAGGAGTAATTGTAATTAATTAGGATTTTTACTTTCTGTAATGCATACAAGTGTGCCAGTGTCACACAGACATTTTTGAAAGGCCATTCTGTAGACAGCCATTGCAACGCCACAACTATATCGACTTTATGCGATTGCTGCACTGCCACAAGGCAGCTTTGAATGGCTGTTGAGTGGTTCAAGCATTTATCACAAAAATTGTGTACCCCCTCCAGCCTGCTGCGAATCTCTATTTTAATTTTCATATCACCAGAGGTTAAGTTATATGAACCCATTAAAAAAAAACAAAAATGTGTGGGCTATTTTCGTTTAAACACTTCAATAAATTGTTTGTGAATATTTCTAAATACATATTTTGTTTGAAGTTGTTGAGCAGTGAAACTGTGGCGAACGAGATGTGGTGAGACAATGCGATAACGAAGAAAAGCCTGTCGCTGTTGTTGAGACAATGTGCAGTTCGCACATTCCAAAAGACAATATTTTACTAAATCGTATCACTCAAATATACTGCTTTTAAAATACACAGCCCAGAATTTTTCCTCTCTAATTGTTACTACAAGCACACTGTGTATGAGAAGGCATGTTTACACTGTCTCCACTTCCGTTACTTAATCGCTATCGAAGTTTTGACAGAGTTGTGGGGTGCTCCGTTGACTGAATAGGCTATTGATGCAACAGCCTTCAAAGCATGTCGTGTTGCAGCTCTTGCTTTACCATTGAGTCGACAGGCTATCAGAAGGCCCATGTGACGTGGGTGTCATAGGCGGAGAGTACAGGAGGGGGAAGGGCTGGGGGGGAGGGACTCTTTTAGCCTGAATTATGTGGGTGCGGACCTGGGACATGTCTTAAGAGCTTCGGTTAGGCTCTCACCTATTGCCGACTGCTGCCAATGGACTATTGGTCATCCTGTTTTGCAGCTATTTCATGGAGACTGTTTATGTCCGTTCCTTTATCTTTCAAGCTTTTAAAATTTGGATCATGGGACAGAGACTAGTAAGGAGTCTAGCGCAATGGTCCAATTGAGAATGAAGTCACAAGATGACAAAAGTTTGGCAAAAGAGTACACATCCAGAAATGAAACTTTTATATGTAACAGACATTTATTTATCTTCTATACTTTAAATAAATCTCTCTCTCTCTTGCTATTAATATATATATTAAGACCCTCAAGACTTGTTTATTGTATTGAGTATGTGCCCCACAACCCAAACTGGAGTGGTGATGATTTGAACAGATAAGAAGATGGAACGCATAAATGATGCTGATGCTCACTATATATATATATATATATATATATATATATATATATATATATATATATATATATATATATATATATATATATATATATATATATATATATATATATATATATATATATATATATATATATATATATATATATATATATAGAGAGAGAGAGAGAGAGAGAGAGAGAGAGAGAGAGAAATATGCAAGAGCAAATCGGGTGAGAAAATATTCTTGCAAGAAAATGATAAAATGACAAGACCGATTACCAACTGAGCATTATACTAATTTAGAAAAGGGTGAAGGACATAGCCATGCATTTAAAATAGTCTGTGTTCTAGCTATGGCGGCAATCACGGAAAGCAAGATACACGTACCCCTGTGCTTTTTGCATAAGGTTATGCATGTTGCGGAAAACAAACTGCATATGACCTGGGTCCCGACTGCTTCCTACTTCACTTATAATCAGGGCCTTAGAAATGTCTGGAAAAATAGAATATGAGAAAGCACACTTATCACATGCAACTCTTATTACAATGAGCAACAAGTATAGTACAGTTAACATGTGGGTTTTAAATCTTTAGGAGCATTACCTCTGCAACAAAAGTTTCACTTGATTATTGAATCACACTTCAAATATATCAGAGTAAAATTCTGCTATCATGTGGCTGAAACTGCACCAATTACAAAGACAACGCAAGAAACATAGCGCTAAGTACTATGCGTGAAACAAGCATCGTTCAGTACAATGTATGCAACCAACACACGTCCGACAGTAGTCAAGAGACAAGTGAATTGGGGTTGACATAGCACTTTGAGATTCTCTCTTTTCCTTCCTTTTTTTTTAATGTCTCACTTTGGGGATCAGCAGGGCTTCTGTGCTTGTGCTTGCAGCATGGTGAAAGTGGTTTATAGTGACCCTGAAAACACACCTTCAGCTAATTACATAACTGCCACAACTGACCAATCTCGCAGTGCTGAGTAGTGAACTGTTGGTACTATGACGATGGCAGTTATCTCTGCTTTGATGATTGATTTGTGGGGTTTAACGTCCCAAAAGCACCATTTGATTATGAGAGACGCCGTAGTGGAGGGCTCCGGAAATTTTGACCACCTGGGGTTCTTTAACGTGCACCCAAATCTGAGTACACGGGCCTACAACATTTCCGCCTCCATCGGAAATGCAGCCGCCACAGCCAGGATTTGATCCCGCGACCTGCGGGTCAGCAGCTGAGTACTTTAGCCACTAGACCACCGTGGCGGGGTCAGTTATCTCTGCTTTACCACTATACATGTGCTCAAGGCAATACCAAAAGAAGTGTCGAGGATAATTACGGACATTGTTCCAGCAAATTTTAGGGGACGGGAGAGGGTTTATTTATTTTTGTGTGCGGAAAAGGAGGGTGGGGAGCTTCATCATACTCACACATACTGCATGATCTTTGTATTGTCATCTTCCTGCCTTTATAAATTGGGAGCACTAACAAAACAAACTTCTATTGAACATGTGATAGGGAAGAAGTGGTGGAAGCCACTTTGTTATCAGTACCACATGGCTTATGTCAACGTTTACAGAAGAGAACCTTGCTGCTGTAAACGTTCATCATTGTGCTGTGCTTGTTCTTTCACAATGATCAAACTTAGTGTGAAATGTTTTCGGGAGTACAAAATTAGAAGGCAAGTCACACGCAGATTTGTAAATCATAGAGCCTCAGTTTACCATTTTGTCCAGAGACGCTGAGCCTGGTGCCATTGCAGAAGGAGCCATGCCCTTTGACTGCAGTGTACATCTTATCCAAAGCTGGATTGTACACAATGCCCACGACAATCTGTGAAGAGCGCCACTTGTAGATGTGTACGAAAGACAAAGAATTTTCAACTAAGCTTGTAGTTTATAGGAGCAAAAATGTTGAAAGTTTAAAGTATATGCAGGCGCACACATAAGAAATGTGCCAAAACAACATTCTATATTTATTCAAAGAGCAATTTTTCAAGATTCTGTCCACCTAAAAACAACTATAACCTATATAATTTACAGGGCATAGCCTCATATTCAGAGGACCCTAAAACAAAAATTTTAAAATGCAAGTAACATGAAAATATGACCCAAAAGATGTCGCTTTTCTATATATCTATACAATAAAACAGTGTAAGGTAATGTTTTAACCAAAGCTTTACTCCTGCTGGTCATAAGCAATATGTCAAATTTTAACACCTTATTTTTGTTAAAATTTACAGAATTGTTTAGCATAAGCTGAAATCTGCCCATACATGAGACTGATTAGAGAATAGGTAACCACTTGTGTGTCGCAATTACCTATACTACAATAATGTCATCCTAAAAAAATAGTACGTCACCTCTTTCTGAACAGCGAGTGCGACAGAAACAGCAACGACTGGGAACCTGTGGGATGAAAATGACAGAGGTGTACCAAATGTGCACAACCTGTAATGCAAGTGCGCTAAAAACGATTAGTTGGGATATTTTATCATGAAATGAATGAAGACGAAGGCTTTTCATCTTCAACGCGAGTAACAAATTAAGACTTTTAAAGCTACTCGAATAATGATTATGTTACCCGTGCACAAAGTTCATGGTTCCGTCAATGGGGTCAATAATCCAAGTAGGATCATTCGTAAGCTCGCTTTTGATACCTGCAGCGACTGATTCTTCTCCGATGAATCTAGCAATAAAAAAATAATAACGCTGACATGTCACTACATACCCACAGAGCACGAACGCACACCGACTTGTTCAAACACGACGCGGCTCTCACTTGTGATTTGGGTATTCCTCTCGAAGTTTCCCAATGAGCAGCTGTTCAACCTGCCGATCATATTGAGTAACTAGATCAGTGAATTCTGACTTCATTTCGATCTGTTTCCCTTCGCCGATTGCCCTTTGCACAACCTGCAAGAAAAAAATGGACAGATCTCACACTCTGCATGACTTCTTTGCCATCCAGCACGCTCTCAAACACGCGCAAAATAAGGCTGCTTACCACTCCAGATTCTTTGACAAGTTCCAAGGCTTTACAGAAGAAGCGTTCAATATCCTGATCGGTGACCATGATTAGTGCAGACAGCAATGATCTCGAGCTCAAGTGCGTAGCTTTCTGGACCTTGGGTTCGCTCTGGCGTATCTGCTATCTGTATGCGCGGTCAATGCGCGGTGTTCTATGGCTGAACTCCATACGAACTCGAAACCAACTTCGGCAGCGCAATCGGATTGTGTGATCGGATTGCCATGACTTGACCTAAAGCATAGCCTTCGAGAACTGTAATTGCACGAAGGAAACCGTCGCTGACACAAAGTTTTCATAGAGTTAATATACTAATCTATGTTTATATTACAGTTATATGGCCATTCAAATGAGTGTGAACCACACTTTTACTTAAAAAAAAACTAGAGCCTTTCTTAGGCTGAGGTCAAATGTAGTCTAATATTTTGTTAAATAGTGCTTCCGGCTTTTGTTTTTTAGTGTTATTCGCAGTAGATCACAGCTTAAACGGTGAATTTTGAGTCGGATACAAGAAACTTGACTTCACTTCTATGATCAGCTTGTGTAAAGCCACATTCGCTTACCTGCGAAAACGCAGCAATATCGCGGTACGACGAAAGCGCGGCCTCCGAGACAATAACATTAATGATAATGATTGATTGATATCTGGGGTTTAACGTCCCAAAACCACTATATGATTATGAGAGACGCCGTAGTGGAGGGCTCCGGAAATTTAGACCACCTGGGGTTCTTTAACGTGCACCCAAATCTGAGCACACGGGCCTACAACATGACAATAACATTAGCGTGACGTTCAAGAAAGCGAAATTTGGTTTTTTACCGCAGTACCCTGTGAAAAATAAGCGCCGCAAAAATAAAGCTTCTTTTTCTCTAATGTAACTCTAACTGAAAAGTGAAGTAGCCTAATTTCTTTCTAAATCGATATAAATATCTATAATTTGGCTTGACACATTCTGCGATAATGCAGCACGTGTCACTTGCAAGTGAGTTCCTATTTTTCCGCACAGAGGCTCTGCTATTTCCTCACCACTTCAAAGTTCCCATTCACCTTCCTGGCAGCATAAACGGCAAGCTGTCGCCTGTTACCCCTCATGAACACGCTAGCCCACAAAAATAAAGACAAGGCGTGGACGTTGCATTGTCGTTAAGGAAGTTTTTCTTTAATTAAGAAAATGTTTTTAATTACTGATAGTGTTTAAACGACAAAACGAAACAGACAGGAAAATATTACGGGCTAACTAAAACAATTCGCGCACCTTGCCCCAAGTTGCGCAAGCATGGGTCACAGGCTCACAGCAGAGCTCGTGGGAACGTAGCTCGTCCTAGCTTGGCTAGCCTTTCACCCTCTCACCTGCAGTCTCTTAGCGTTAATATACATAGATATGCTTTATCTCTTCTTATTCTGTTTTTAGTCTGTGTTTTATATGTCTTTTTCTCGATGTATATTAGCTTTTATATGTATATATTTCTTTGACTATTTATTCTTTTTCTGTTTCTTTATTTCTCTTTCTGTCTCTACCCACTTCCACCTTTCTCTTTGTTTCTATCTCTTCATATCCTCTTTTTCTCCCTCTCTACTAACCTCCTCTCCTTTCCATCTTCCTCACTTTAACATACCTTTCCCACCCCCTTATTATACTATACTCTGCAAGCGTGCACGACGCTTGCCTTCAGATAGATAGTGGGGTCGGGGATGTTCCGAGCCTCGCCAAAAAACTTTGGGCCGGTCGTTTTCGAATTCCCTCAAGTGCACGCAGTTTGGTTCTGAGATCTCAGAACCAAACTGCATGTGGACTACGGGAGAGCAAACAAGCGGCGCAAGATTGATTGATATGTGGTGTTTAACGTCCCGAAATCACCATATGATTATCAGAGACGTCATAGTGGAGGGCTCCGGAAATTTCGATTACATGGGGTTCTTTAACGTGCACCCAAGTCTGCTGAGCACACGGGCCTACAACATTTCCGCCTCTATCGGAAATTCAGCCGCCGCAGCCGGGATCCGAATCCGAGTGGCGCAAGAGTAGAAGACGCGGGACGCGCACAAAGCAATCTCGCGGCTGGTTTCATCTTCTCGTCCGCTGCTTCTAGAAACCCCTCGCTTGACGGCGAAGCCGTATATAGCGTCGTGTAAATGTGTGGCTTCGAGGCCGCAGAAGTCAGGTGCCGCATTGTTTACAGATCGTACGCTTTCCGCCACAAGTACACGTACAACGTTGCTCTTGTCTCCGGAGGTTCGATGTGAACCACATCTGGCTCGAAGCGCGCACCGAACCTAACCAATGTGACCATTTGTATGGTGCCGGTGCACATATCAGATACGAAAGAACAGGAATGGCAATCTCCAGTACGATTTTCATAAGTAATGTCAGGTTAATTCAATCACGAGCTGCTGAGTGAAATGTCAATTAATGCTGAAGACTGAATGCGCGTGAAAGATAAGCAGGCCCCGGCAACAGTATTCATTTACGATCACTGCAAGTTCAAAACTTCAACGTTTCGGCGAGAATGTTAGGCCGCGAGGGAGAAATAAGTGCACAAATTTTGGCTAGTTGGTTCACGACAACGAGAAAAAAAAAAACTGTTTGAAAGACAGGCCCCACCGCTGTGGTGTAGAGGCTAAGATGGTCAGCAGCCGATTACCTTAGCCATAGACCAATCCCGGCTGCGGCGGCTGCATTTTCTATGGAGGCGATATGCTCAAATTTGGGTGGTCAAGATTTCCGGCGCCCTCCCCTATAGCGTCTCTGATAATCATACAGTGGTTTTGGGCTGTTAAACCTTACATACCAATCAATTTGAAAGATAGACAGTGTCATTGCCTTTCACTGAATAAACCATACAAGCGAAGCTCAATTTAACGCAGTGACGACAGAGCTCGAGGTATTTCGTTCAATTGACAATTTTGTAAAATCCAGAAGGTGAATTTTCGGTCCTTAGAAGACTAATATAGTAACGTATTATATTCGGGGGCTACTACACATTGTTTTTGCCGACAACCCCCTCCAGTGCGTCTCATAAGTCCACAAGATTCAGCCCGAGGACGACCCAGGCATAGGGGACACTGGTGTAACTATATATGCTTCAGCCAGGCCCGTAGCTTGGAGGGGGGAGAAACTAGCGCCCCCCCCCAACTTTGCACGAAGGAGTGTACTTTACCGAAGACATTGAGTTTAGAAAAAGTTGTTAACGACTTAGAGTAGCTGGTACTCTGCGATGGAAGGAAAACAAGCCGTCCCCCGGGCCTTATATTTCACACGAAGTGTTCACTAACTTTCGGTTGTTAAATATTGAGAGTACTTGGTACTCTACTATGGGAGAGCAAAAAGCCGTCCCGTGGGCTTCACATTCTTCAGGAAATGTTTCCTTGAGTTTTATCTTTAGTTACGTAATCATGCCCACATAGTTTTTCCACGGTCATAATGTAAAGTCACAATTGTGCTACTGGTTTCATCTTCCAAACTGTAACATCCCAGTAAACTTTATCTTTTACTTTAATATGGTTGTTCGATCACACATATTGTTATGGACGGCAACGACGAACTTTTAAGTGATAATATGCGTAGTTCTCATATTTACCGACAAACAGCACTTGCGATTGAGTGGAAAGCAGCTAACGCGACGGTCTTTCACTGAAGGGCTGGCACGCTGGCAAGTGATTTGACGACAAGCGGTTCGGAGAAGCCTGTCCCAGGAATCTGGACTTCCCCGACACCAAACACCCGAACGCTTTACATGCACAAAAAGACGTCATAGCCGGTCAAATGGCCTCATGTTTTCATGGAACAATCTTTGGAACTTAGAAACTCCTCGTCAAATTTTAAATGCGAAGCATTTATTAGCGAACTTTGGCGACATTGAGCGTATCTATCTATCTATCTATCTATCTATCTATCTATCTATCTATCTATCTATCTATCTATCTATCTATCTATCTATCTATCTATCTATCTATCTATCTATCTATCTATCTATCTATCTATCTATCTATCTATCTATCTATCTATCTATCTATCTATCTATCTATCTATCTATCTATCTATCTATCTATCTATCTATCTATCTATCTATCTATCTATCTATCAGGAACCTACGACTTCAAGCTCACATGACTGTTTAAATAAGTGGATCTATAAAAACTTGGTATGACATAACACGACTGTGTGACGAGCATAAGTGACAAGTCATAACATGAATATTATGACATGACTGTCATGAATGTAATATTCACTTGTCATGGTATTGCTGCTCGTCATACAGAAAACGCTTCAGGCCAATCATGATCATGTCTGCGTTGCGTTTCTCAGGAAAGCGTATCTCAGGTCACATAAATTTTACACACACACACACACACACACACACACACACACACACACACACACACACACACACACACACACACACACACACACACACACACACACACATATATATATATATATATATATATACATACACACACACACACACACACACACACACACATATATATATATATACATACACACACACATACACACACACACACACACACACACACACACACACACACACACACATATATATATATATATATATATACATACACACACACATACATACACACACACACACACACACACACACACGCGCGCGCACACACACAATGATATATACTGGGTGTCTCACGTAACTTGAGTCAGGAATTTCAAAATGAAACACACTTCAGTGGCGAATTGAACCAAACACATACTACTCGCACTCGCCTGTATACGTACTGAGGTTAATATTTTATTTCTCCTTATACTAATTAATTATTATGAGTTAATCACATATTTTTAATTATGGGCTGGAAACCCAAAATTGAACACTGAGATGTAGAGAACATTCAGAGACCACGAACTAAGTTTTTTCCTGTATGATACGTCTAGCACTGTTATTTTTTCCGCGTTGTAAAAAAAGCCTACCGAAGCCCTATAACAATGCGCTCGGGGTCCATCACACGGCTTCTGTTCACATTTCGCGGGCTTTCTTGGTCGATGTAGATGTAAATCGTCTGGACGCGATCTGCATTCCAGCGCTCATAAAGCTCATCCGTCTTCCTGTGTGAAAAGAAATAGCATAACCTCCACCGTTCCCGGAAGCCGGACGGACACCGGTCACCGCGAGTATGAAGACTTCTTCGACACCGCTGCAATGAAGGCTTCTTGACTCAGCATGTCAGCAGGTATGGCTGTCCTGCGCTGTTTGAAAATACAGTTGTATTGCGTGGGCACAAAGGTGATCACACTCGCAAGATTATTGAACCAGACGGAGTGACTCGGGAACCTGACTACTGATTGAGCAAACGATGCGTTACCCTTTCAGGTGATGAGCGTCTTTATATAGCAAACGGTGCATGTGTGTAATAAATCAGATATTCTGCTCGTGCTTCCAGTGTATGAAGTTTGTCGCTTGTTCAAATGCAAACTTTCTTTTTTTTTCTCTTTTTTTTTCTGGTTGTCTTTTATAAACGCCGTGTGGGATAAATAAACCTTCAGTCGATAGCCAGCTTGCGTACTTGTCCTTTTCCGTCCGTGTTTTCTGCCGCGTAATACACTTAGATCCTGTATCGCCAACTGGCACAATCGTCGACTTTAATGGGTGTACGGACTCAGCCTCCGTGGAAGACGTCCTCCCGTCTAGAGAGTAGAAGAAAATAAAAGGGCTCTATTATTTGCCTCGCGTAATGGTGCCACAGATCAGTGCATTTAGGGGTGGCGAAGGGGCAAGTAAAATTGATAGCTAGAAAGAGAGAAGATAACGAGAAAGGGTGAGTAGAAGACAAGAGAGTATCTCGTTGGTACAGGCAGGTGAGATGAAGCGAAGCCGTTGGACTATATATTGAGCGTTCAGGACCGCACGGGCCGCAAATACCAAAAAAGGTTCGCCGGGCGGGGAGGCTGGGCCTTGTGAGAAAGAAGAAATACACCACAGTTGTCGCAGGAAGACGGAGTAGGTGGCAGCGGTGCACCATCTCGCATTGTTCACCTGCCAGATCAGGGAAGAGACAATGATGCGCTCGAGCCAAACTATAGAGCTATTGCGTTTTTTTCCTAGTTGTGGGGATCGTAGGAAGATACAATAATATTTATTTGAAAAAAAAAGATTAAAAATCAATACGAATTAACATCCGATGATTGCGGGGAGGAACTACATTTGTAAATACTAATATAAAAGACCTTTATTCAAACTTCACTACGCCTTACAGGTTGTGACAGAGGGATGTGAAAGACAAAGATGACGTTCGCTCTCGAGACGCCGGCTCACGCGGATGTGCTGGCCAGGCTTTGTCGGCTTCTATTTTTTTTTTTTTGTGCACGAGACGTGATGCAGCGCGTACGTGTCACTAGCGCCATTCCAGTGATCTTTGACAGCGCCGACGTTGATTGTGTCTCTGGAGGCCTACCTCCCAGTGGTCCTTCTGTTTCTACCGGGCTTTTTCGCTGCTGTGGTGTGGACCCCACCGTGATGCAGGCCTCGTCTTCATTCCAACTCGAGCCTTCGATGTTCCAGGCAGAACCCGTTGGACTGTCGGTCACGTTCACGCCCGAGTTTGTTGCCGCAAGGTTCGAACAACCGCCAGGAATCCAGGCGATGACATCAGTAACCTTTGTTGCAAGTTTTCCGCTCCGTCTTCGAGGGCTGCACTCATGGCCGCCTTGTGATTTGTGCATATAAATGTCATCGACGATGGACTCGATCCAGCATGCCTGCACTGAATCCCATAAGAGCAATGGCCCTCAAGTCTACGGCAAATTACGGCGGTACATCCAACCGGTTGGCTCCATAACGTGCTTCGCCAGGAGTGGTGCTTATGCGAAGTGGGGCTCTGCGCGGCTTCTTGATGTGAAAGTGGCGCCTGTCACCATGTGGTCGTCGGCCGATAGTATTCTGTGGACCTGTGTCTGAGATATAGTCGTTTGATTTTATCGTCAACCAGCAGTCAAGACAGCTTAAGTAATAATGATGTTTGTGTTTAATTATTGGATTCAAATGGCTCTTTATCATTGATACGATGATGGGTTTAATAAATTCCGGTGACGAATTCTCGTTCGTATTGTCTTTGGGAAGACAGTGTCAGAAGCTGTCTGCTTTCTTCGGTGGTATGTTCACATGTGTATCGCTGGCGTACCGAGTTGGGGAATGGAAACGGGGGGGGGGGGGGGGGGGAGTCTGGTTGATTAGATACCCACCCAGCGGAAATTTTTATCCTCGCATGGGTACGCGTGGTACAAACAAGCGCTCTGAAAGGGGGCGCGCCACCGAGTTCTGGCGGCGGTGACGGTGCCTGGCGCCTGAGAAGCGCCTCAAGGTCAATGGTGAAAAAGAAAAGAAGCATCCAAAGACTCCCCGGTGCGCGCCGTCTATCCGCCTTGGAAGCGTAGTTTCGCCGACCAACCTCCTCACATCGGGCGCCGAGCAAGCCCTGGAAAGTTCTCGAAGGGGCGTGGTGACACAGAGTTGCGTCGCGTGTCGCAGACATCTCCCGAAACGTCTCGCCTTTTGCCGAGCTTTGGCTGTGCATCGCCCCGACGAAATGATTAAAATTTTCTGGAATCTAGCGCAAAAGTATTTAAGCGATTGATAGATATGTTGGGTTTAACGTCCCAAAACCACGAATGATTATGAGAGCCGCCATAGTTGAGGGCTCCAGAAATTTTTGACTACCTGGGGTTCTTTAACGTGCATCCAAATCTGGGCACATGGGCCTACAACATTTCCGCCTTCATCGGAAATGCAGCCGCTGCAGCCAGGATTCGATCCCACGAACTGCGGGTTAGCAGCCGAGTACCTTAGCCACTACACCACCGCGGCGGGGCAAAAGTACTTAAGCGGGCAGCGGAGAAGGGACATCAGGAGAAGAAGAAAGTTTGCGCCCGTTGCTTAGGAAGGAGATGAAAGTTTTGCGCCAGTGTGCGTAGGGTCATTCCGCCGTGTCGGCGAAAGCATCTGTCCTTAGTGACAAAGCAGGTAATGAAGACGATTGCCGCCAGAAGGGTGAAGGCTGGTGCTACCAGACGAAGAAGTGCCAGTCTACCGCCAGAGAGCGAAGGCGCGTCTTGCCATTGCAGCGCGCGGGGAGCCGAAGTGTTACCGGCGAAGAAGTTCGGTGCTTGTAGAGCGGCCAATCGAAGACGCCAAGTTTCTTGGAAAAAAAACTTCGGGGGCAGCGGATCCGCAAAAGCGCTGGACTTTGAGAGAGTGATTCTTGGAAGAGTATCATTCAGACTTTGTTTCAAGGACTTTGTACTGAATAGGTTTTCGAACTCTTTAGTCTTTAGGTGACTTGGTTGTTCGACGCATGTGATAGCATTGTAGCGCATATTGTTGTTTGTGTCCGTTGTTGAGTGTAGCTGATTGTACAGTGTAGTACGTTGTTTGGCGACTTATCGTATTCAACTATTGTCGAGTGCGCATATTTGTGCACCGTTTGATTTGCATTTTTGAGAATTTAATTTCGTTTTTTTTATCAAATCTCGGCTCTGACTTGTTCTTTGAGCAACAGCCAGCGTCCGCTGGTGCGCCAAATAGGACCACTTCTAAATGGTCTTCGCTTTCGTGGGGCAGTTTGGGGGGCCGATACTTCGGCCCTTGGAATTATCGCGGCGATCGCCTCCCTATTTAGCGGGACTTGTTACAACGCGTAATATTGCTCTGCTTTTCTCCGCTGGTATCCTCTCCCACGCCGCTTTGCCCTTTAGCCGAACGCCCCTCCCATGCCCCTCAAAATCTCGTATGGCATACGTAATCGCTGACGCGCTGCTTTAAACACCATCTACATCCGGTTGCCGCGACTCCGGCCGTCGACTCCGTCAGTTCCGTTGTAGCTACGTGCTTGTTGGCGAACCGTCGCTGCCATAATTGTGCTGGTATGGACACTGCGTTGCGCGCACGCCTTCAAGGGTTCGCCAACGCGATGAACCCGTACGGGGACACGACGTGCCTCGCACGTGCTGCACGCACGCAGGCAGAGGCGTAGTCAGAAATTTTTTTCGGTAGGGGGGGGGGGAGTTAACGCCGAGCCGACTGAGGGGGAGGGGAGACGCAAGCATCCGTCTTTTTTTTCTGTGACGCGACTTACGGTGGCACTGTGAGCAGATTCATGTGCGCATGCATGTATATCAAAGTCGCGAGACTCCCCCCTCTTCTTGTGCGTATGGTTGTGAAGAGAGTAAGTATATGAAGTCGACATCATCATCATCATAATATTCTTCATAATCATCATCATCATCAACCTGACTACACCCACTGGAGGGCAAATGTTTCTCTAATGATCCGCCAATCAACCCGGTCTCGTGTTCTTGCTGTCATGTTGTACCTGCGAATTTCGTTATTTAACAGCTCACCTAACTTTTTGTCTCTCATTCAAGCGGTGTCGTTCTCTGAGTATCTGTTCAGTTACCCTTGATGACCATCGGTTATCCTGCCTACATGCAAAGTGCCCGGCCTATTTCTGTTTCTTCTTCTTGATTTCAACAATGATATCTTAAACCCCAGTAGGTTGGTTGACCCACTCGATTTCTTCTTGTCTCCAAAGGTACTTAACAGTTACCATTTTTCTTTCCGTCGCTCGCTGCGTCGTCCTACATTAAGCTGAACCCTCCTGGAAAGACTCCAGGTTTCTACTCCGTAGGAAAGTGCCGGCAAGATGGAGCTGTTATATACTTTCCTCTTGAGTATAAGTGTCTGATTACCATTCCTGATTTGAGAATGTTTGCCGAACGTGATCCACCCAATACTTATTCTTATAGGTAGGTATTTCATTCTCATGGTTCGGATCCGTGGTTACTGCTTGTCCTATGTAGGCATATTTCATTACAAGTTTCAGTGTCTCTCCGCCTATCGCAAAGCGCTCTCTTCTGCCGAGACTGTTGCACACAACTTTAGTTTTGTGCGTTTCAATTTTAGGCATATTCTTATGCTTTCCGCGCCAAGTTCAGTAATCATGAGCTGTAATTCGGCCCCTGAGTTACTCATCAAGGTAATGTCATCAGCGAATCGCAAGTTACACTCTTAGTCAAATCCTGGCTAGACTACACGCCTGCAGGCAGGAAATCAAGTCAAATTATCACCGCTTTACGCGGCTCCATAGCCGTGTACTAGAAAAACCGGCCTGATTTTAAGTGGCCTTCAGAATAGCAGGGACAATGATTAGCCGAGATTTTCGGGTCAAATTTTTTGTAGCAAGATACAACCTGCGGTTATGCGGGACATTTCCGCGGCCCGGCCCTCATGCGGGAGCGACAAAAAAAAAGCATTATTTTACGCTTTTCAGAACAGTTTCTCACCGATCATGTGAGGAAATATTGACTACAGGTAGTTAGAAAACCATTAGTATCACACTCACCTACATCTGCGAGATTAACATCTGCGAGATAATGCGCTTTGGCGCGTAATTGTTTCGTGGGTATTTTAGCGTGCCTACTCTAACATTTGATTTTCGTATTCGCGAACTATCACGATCTGCACGCTGGGGCAGCAGCGCCTTTTTAACATTTCAACGATTACTTATTTCTGCAAATAGAATTTATGCGCAGTATTTTGTATATGGAGTGGGTTTCAGTCATTTTCGGTCCTTACCTTATCTTGTTTATGGGTAGTGGCTACTCTATCCTTCATTCAGCATCACATCGCTGTTCAAGTGAACGCCGAAACGTGCGTTAAGGTCAGGTATGACGTACACAACTTAGCGACGGACAGGTCGGTCTCCCCCCAAATAAATAACGCTTTCTCAAATCTCTTTCGCGAACGTCCGCGTGCAGTTAAGGTCAAGAAATGGTGCAGAACGAATCTCAAAATTTTTGTTTTTACTGCATGCAGTTGCTCTTTTAAAAATTGGGATTTTTATAGCTGGTACATTATCTTCACAGCAGTGACAATGGTTGCCTTGGTCGTGGTTCACTGTTACGAATACAAGCTTGAATATGAGAACTGTGGGTAATATTACGAACAATACCAACAAGAATTCAATGACAATACGAACAAGAATTCGTCACCGGTATTTATTAAATACAGTCATCGTATCAATGATAAAGAACCATTTGAATTAAATAATTGATTAAAAACATCTAATAAAATCAGTACTTGAGCTGTCCTGGTTGCAGGTTGACGATAAAATCAAACGAGATTATGCCAGGTACAGTTCTACAGCATACCACTGGCCGATGATTACATGATGATAGGCGCCACTTTCCCATCAAGAAGCCACACAGAACCCCACTAAGCATAAGCACCACTCCTGGCAAAGCACGTGATGGCGCCAACCTCTTAATGGTACCGCCGTAATTTGCCGTGGACTTGAGGCTCGTTGTTTTTATGAAATTCAGTGCAGGCACGCTGGTGCGTGTCCGCCCTCGATGACATTTAAATGCACGAATAACAAGGCTGCCCTGAGTGCAGCCCTCGAAGACGGAGCGGAAAACTTGCAACTAAGGTTACTGATGTCATCGCCTGAATTCCTGATGCTTGTTCGAACCTTGCGGCAACACAGTCGGGTGTGAACGCGGCCGACGGCCCAGCAGGTGTTGCCTGGAACATCCAAGGCTTGTGCGAGACTGAAGATGGGGCCTGCATCACAGTGGGGTCCGCACCACAGCAGCGAAAAAGCCCGGTAGAAACAGAACGACCACTGGGCAGGCGTGGCTCCAGAGACACAATCAACTACGGCACCGTCGAACATCACTGGAATGGCGCTAGTGTCACGTACGCGCTGCATCACGTCTCGTGCACAAAAAAATGGAAGCCGACAAAGCGTGGCCAGCACATCCGCGTGAGCCGGCGTCTCGAGAGCGAACGTCATCTTCGTCTTTCACATCCCTCAGTCGCAACCTGTATGGCGTACTGAAGTTTGAATAAACATGTTTTAATTATATTAGTATATACAATATCTATTTCCTAAGCTCAATCATTGGATGTTAATTCGCATTGTTTTTTATCGTTTTTACAATAAATAACATTAAATCGGGTGGTCCTCAACGCTCAAAAGTCCAATGGCTTCGTTTCACCCCACCTGCCTGTACCAACGAGATACTCTCTTGTCTTCTACTCACCCTTTCTGCTTATAATCTCTCTTTCTACCTATCAATTTTACTTGCCCCTTCGCCACTACTAAAAGCTCTGAGCTGCGCCACCACTACAGGAGGCAAATAATAGAGCTCTTTTATTTTCATCTACTCTCTAGACGGGAAGACAGCGTCCGCGTAGGCTGAGTCCGTGCAGCCATCAAAGTGGACGACTTGGACAGTTAGTGATACATGATCTAAGTAGACTACGCGGCAGAAAACATTGACTGAAAAAAGGCAAATATGCGCGCTGACTATCGACTGAAGGCTTATTTATCCCACACGGCGTTCATATATGACAACCAAAAAAGAGAGAAAAAAAGAAACATTGTTTGCATTTGAACAAGCGACAAACTTAATTCATACACCCGAAGCACGAGGCAGATTATCTGATTTAATACACACATGCACCTTTTGCCAGATGATGACGTTCTTCACCTAGACGGGCAACCGATGGTTTGCTCACTCGGTTGTCAGGCACGGGCGTCGGAAGGAGGGTGGAAAAGAGGCATTGCAAAGCGACGGCATCCAACGTGGATGCGCCGTCAACGCACGCTTCTTTTACAGACAATGGTTCCGACAGGGAACTCAAGCGAGAACCGAAGTAGAGTATTAGCCTTGATGTCCTGCCTGCCTAAATCTCTTGACGTACGAACCACACCACGAGCCACCGGCGCTTGCCGTTTTTTTCTTTTTTTTTTTTTTTTTGAGGCCGGCTGGTTGCGATCGATTCGGCGCTAGATGGAAACTCGCCCCTATGCTACACCAGCGTTTTGTGTTGTGTGACACCAGGTTGTAACTTTACTGTTCCTAAACATTTGTTTACACATTCTAACTTGATTCCTTAACCGACATCAAGCCTTTGTAGAAATGGTGTTCTCCAGAGTTTCAAGCACAGGGATGCCTCTGCGGTAGTATAAACTGGGCTGCGATGCAAACGACCTGAAGCATTATTTGCGTATCTTAGGTACTTTTGTCGTATCTATCTATCTATCTATCTATCTATCTATCTATCTATCTATCTATCTATCTATCTATCTATCTATCTATCTATCTATCTATCTATCTATCTATCTATCTATCTATCTATCTATCTATCTATCTATCTATCTATCTATCTATCTATCTATCTATCTATCTATCTATCTATCTATCTATCTATCTATCTATCTATCTATCTATCTATCTGTCTGTCTGTCTGTCTGTCTGTCTGTCTGTCTGTCTGTCTGTCTGTCTGTCTGTCTGTGTTTACGTCTGGCTGCTCTCATGATTACCCCCTTAACTTGTAATAAAACGCTTTTCGAAGAAAGATATCAACAGAAGGAAACTCAACTACGTAATAAAAAATTGTCAAATCCCATCACAAACAAACTACAGCTTACAAGAAGTACCAACATTAATACTTGACATTTTAAACGAATACCCACGTACAATAAAGCTACTGCAAAATGTAATCATCCCAGCTCAATTCAAAAAGTACAACAATTATGGTTTTGCGAGTTTTAGGTGCACAGTGCTCTGTTATGTATTAAACGGTTGTTAAATGCTGTGCTATATACCTTTGCCACTAGACCCACCGCGGTGCTTCATCTTCTTCTTTTTTCTTTTCTTGTTGTTGTTGTTGTTGTTGTTGTCGTCGTCGTTGTTGTTTTGTTGTTGATGATGATGATGTCGACTTTACTTTTACTTACTCTCTTCACAACCACACGCACAAGAAGAGGGGGGACTCTCGCCACATTGACATACATGTATTTACACTAAATCTGCTCAAACTACCGCCGATAGTCCCGTTAAAGAAAAAAAAAAGATGCTTGCGTCTCCCCTCGCCCTCCGTCGCCTCGCCGTGAAATCGCCCCCTCCCCCGAAAAAAATTCTGACTACGCCTCTGCCTGCGTGCGAGCAGCACATGGGAGGCACGTCGTGTCCCCGTACGAGTTCATCGTGTTGGCGGTCCTTTGAAGGCGTGCGCGCTATGCAGTGTCCATACCTTCACGATTACGGGAGCCACAGTTCGCCAACAAGCGCGCAACTACAACGCTACTGACGGAGTCGACGGCCGGAGTCGCGGCAACCGGATGTAAGCGGTGTTTCAAGCAGTGCGTCAGCGATGACGTATGCCACACGAGATCAAGAGGGGCATGGAAAGGGCGCCCGGCGAGAGGGGAAAGTGGCGTGGGAGAAGATATCAGCGGAGTGAAGCAGAGCAAGCGTACGCGTACTCATGCAAGAATGAGAATTTTTGGCGGGGTGGGTGTCTAATGAATTAAACGACCCCCCCCCCCCCCCCCCGTGTTCTCCTTCTCCAACTCGGTACGCCAGCGATACACATGTGAACAAACCACCAAAAAATGCGGACAGCTTCTGACACTGTCTTCACAAAGAGAATACGAACAAGAATTCGTCACCGGTATTTATTAAACCTCGTCATCGTATCAATGATAAAGAGCCATTGGAGTCCAATAAATAAACACAAACATCAAATAAAATCATTACTTAAGCTGTCTTGCCTGCTCGTTAAGGATAAATTCAAACGACCATATTCCAGGCACAGCTCCACAGCGAACCACCGGCCGAAGACCACATGGTGACAGGCGCCACATTCACATCAAGAAGCCGCGCAGAGCCCCACTTCGCGTAAGCACCACGCCCGATGAAGCTCGTCACGGCGCCAACCGGCTAGTGGTACCACCGTAATTCGCCGTACACTTGAGGGTCGTTGCTTTTATGGGATTCGGTGCAGGCACGCTGGTGCGTGTACGCCGTCGATGACTTTAATATGCACGAATAACAAGGCTGCCCTGAGTGCAGCCCTCGAAGACGGAGCGGAAAACTTGCAACAAAGGTTACTGATGTCATCGCCTGAATTCCTGATGCTTGTTCGAACCTTGCGGCAACACAGTCGGGTGTGAACGCGGCCGACGGTTCAACAGGTGTTGCCTGGAACATCCAAGGCTTGTGCGAGACTGAAGACGGGGCCTGCATCACAGGGGTGTCCGGACCATGACATTGAAAAAGCACGGTATGAAGAGAACGACCAGTGGGCAGGCGGGGTTCTAGAGACACAATCAACTACGGCACCGTCGAACATCCCTGGAATGGTGCTAGTGACACGCACGCGCTGCATCACGTTTCGTGCACAAAAGAACGGAAGCCGACAAAGCGTGGCCAGCACATCCGCGTGAGCCGGCGTCTCGAGAGCGAACGTCATCTTCGTCTTTCACATCCCCCGGTCGCCACCTGTATGGCGTACTGAAGTTGGAATAAAGGTATTTTATATTAGTATTTACCATAATTGTTTCCTGCCGTCAATCATTCGATGTTAATTCATATTAATTTTTAATCTTTTTTTAAAGTAAATATTATTATATCCCCCATCTTTCGCCCAACTCGTAAAAAAACGCAATAGCTCTATAGTTTTTTTCGAGCGCATCATTGTCTCCTTCCTTGATCTAACAGGTGAACAACGCGAGATGGTGCGCCGCTACCGCCTATTGCGTCTTTCTGCGACAACTGTGGTGGATTTCCCTTTTCACGGTGGGCCCAGCCTACCAGCCCGGCGAACATTTCTCGTATTTGCGGCCCGTGCTGTCATCAACGCTCAGTAGTCCAAATGCTTCGCTTCATCCCACCGGCCTGTACCAACGAGATACTCTCTTGTCAGCACAAGTCAGCAGGAGAGCGCATGTCACCGACATTTGCTCACTGTTTTGAATATCAAGTACAGTTCTCATGTTCAAGTATGGATTTGTAATACCTGCTCTCCAGCTGTTTCTTTCACCTGACTTTTGTACTTGATGTTCATCATCAAATTACGCAACCACTAATCAAACATCGACAAATCAATTTTCAATTTTGTTCGTTCTCTGTCTCGCTGCCTTCGATTTGTTCCTTTTTTTGACATGCTTTTATACAATCATCAGTTCATCTTGTTTCGTAAAACATGAGCATCAACATACATAGTCCAGTGTTTCAGTAAGCTGTCGCGCATGCAGTAGTATTCCTCTATTTAGTGCATGACACAATGTAATACACTATAGAGGCAGGGTAGTTAGACAGGACACTGGGAAGCTTTCAGAGGACACCAAGAATCTCGTTAAGAAGCATGAAATCATGAAAGTCTCAAGTACAACCAACAATATAGAACTGGCAGAGCTTTCGCAGTTGATTAATATGCGTAAGGTATCCGATGTAGATACCTTACAGATATCTCTACAGTAGGCGGGACAACCACGATCTCAAAACTATAAGAACCAGCAGTAACCCAGATGACACCTCACCAGTAATGATAGAAGTCAGAAAAGCTTTGAAGAGCATGCAAAGAGGCAAAGCTGCTGGTGAGGATCAGGTAACATCAGATCGGCTGAAAGATGGAGGACAGATTATGCTAGAAAAACTAGCCACCCTGCTTACGAGGTGTCTCCTGACGGGAAGATTACCCAGAGTCTTGAAAGAATGCTAAAACCATCTTCATACATAAGAAAGGATATGACAAGGACTTGAAGAATTACAGGCCAATCAGTTTGCTCTCTGTAGTATACAAGCTATTTACAAAGATAATAGCCAACAGAGTAAAGAAAACACGAATTCAGTTAACCAAAGGAACAAGCAGGATTTCGAATAGGCTACTGAACAATCGACCACATTCATACTATCAATCAGGTAATAGAGAAGTGCTCAGAATATAGCCAACCACTATACATAGCCTTTATTGATTACAAGAAGGCGTTTGATTCAGTAGAAATATGAGCAGTCAAGCAGACACTGCGGAATCAGGGCGTCGATGAAGCATATATAAACATCCTGGAAGAAATATACAGGGGACCAACTGTTACCATAGTGCTTCATAAAGCAAGCAACAGAATACTAATCAAGAAGGGTGAAAGGCAGGGGAGGCACAATCTCCCCAATGCTATTTACCGCGTGCTTAAAGAAGGTTTTCAGAAGCCTAGAATGGGAACAGTTGGGGATAAGAGTTAATGGAGAGCACCTTAGTAACCTACGCTTCGCCGATGACATTGCATTGCTGAGTAACTCAGGGGACGAATCACAACTCATGATTACAGAGTTAGACCAGGAGAGCAGAAAGGTGGGTCTTAAAATATTCTACAGAATACGAAAGTAATGTACAACAACCTCGGAAGAGAGCAGCACTTCGAAATTGGTAATAGTGCACTTCAAGTTGTAAAAGAGTATGTCTACTTAGGGCAGGTAATAATCGTGGAGCCGAACCACGAGATTGAAATAACTAGAAGAATAAATATGGGGTGGAGCACATTTGGTAAGCACTCTCAAATTATGACAGGTAGAATGCCACTATCCCTCTAGACGAAGGTGTATAACAGCTGTATGTTGCCGGTACTTAGCTACGGAGCAGAAACCTGGAGACTTACAAAGAGGGTCCAGCTTAAATTGAGGACGACGCAGCGAGCAACAGAAGGAAGAGTGGTCGGTGTAACCTCAAGAGACAAGAAGAGAGAAGAGTGGATTAGGGAACAAACAGGGGTTAAGAATATGATAGTTGAAATCAAGAAGAGGAAATGGGCATGGGCCGGGCATGTAGCGCAAAGACAGGATAACCACTGGTCATTAAGGGTAACTGACTGGATTCTCAGAGATGGCAAGTGGGTTAGGGGGGGACAGAAGGTTAGGTGGGCAGATGAGATTAAGAAGTTTGTGGGTATAAATTGGCAGCAGCAAGCACAGGACCGAGTTACCTGGCGGAACATGGGAGAGGCCTTTGTCCTGCAGTCGATGCAGTCATGCTGATGATGATGATGACAATTTCATACCTTGACAACTGATTAACGGAAAGTTATTTCTATTCTTTTATTGAAATCAAAATGAGTAACAATATGACTGCACATTCCAGTGTTTGCCCAAATGCAAGGAGATGTATGATATCTTGAATTTAGTGTGCCGTATGGCACTGGAAAATGATTCCGTCCCGGACCATCTTGTAGGAAAATGACCATCACGAGACAGCGGGACGAAACGGCGACGCACAAATGGCACGGCATGCAGGCGACGGGGAACGTGATGCTGGCGCCCAGCTGGCGCGTCAGGGATGGTGGCTCTTCCCTTGTTTTTTTTTTCTTTCTTGCGCCTGCTCTTTCCGGCAGTCTGCGTTACTTCCGCACCGTGTGGCTGTCACGGGTGTTTTTTTATTGCTGGGTTCCCTATAGACAGAATATTAGTCAGTACTCAGGAGCGCGCCGCCTATATGCCGTTCGTTATCCGGCACCTGACTGAAAGTGTACTAAGATGCTCTCCAATAAATATTATACCTAGCACTTTCCAATATATAGGGCCCTGAAATCTTCCTGTAAACACGCGTTGAATAGCATTGGAGAGATCATGTATACCTGCCTTACACATTTCTTTATATTGGATTCTGCGGCTTTGTTTATGAAGAATTAAGTTGGCTGTGGATCCGCTGAAGATTTTTTTCCAGTATGTTTATCCAGTGTTCGTCGATGACGTGATTCCGTAGTTCCTGCCTCACTGCTCATGTCTCGTCTGAGTCAGACGCCTTCTCCCAATCTATAGAAGCTATGTATTTGGGTTGGTTGTATTTCGCGCATTTCTCTATTGCCTGATTGATAGTGTGAATATGGTGTATTGTGGAATTGCCTGGTAGAAAATCTGCTTGGTCCTTTGGTTCATTGAGCTCTAATATTAGCTACTTTTTTAGTAGTCAGTAGAGAACGGACAGTAAACTGATCGGAGGGTCATTTGCTTTATATTTCATTGACGTCTACTTTCTTGTGGATTATAATTATGTTGGCGTTATTAGTAAAGTAAAGTAGTAAAATGATTCATTATATGTAGGATTTAACGTACCTACCAAAAACGTCATATGCTTATGAGAAACGCCGTATAGTGAAGGGCTACCAAAATTTCGACAACATGGGGGCTCTTAAATGTGCGCCCAAATATGACCACATGAGCCTAGAGTATTTTCGCCTCCATAGAAAATACAGCCGCTGCAGCCGGGATTTAATCCCGCGACTTGCGGCTGAGAGGCCGAGTACCTTAGCCCCTAGACCACCACGGTGGGGCTAGTGGCTAAGGTATAGGGCACAGACTTTCCCAACACTTCAATACATAACAGAACGCAGTGAACCTTAAATCTCAGAAAACAATAACTCTTGTATATTTTGAATTGAGCTGGGATGATTACATTTTGCTGTAGCTTTATTGTTCGTGTGTATTCGTTTAAAATATCAGGTATTAATGTTGGTGCTTTTTGTAGGCCGTAGTTTGTTTGTGGTCGGTTTTGACAATTTTTTATTACGTAGTTGAGTTTGTTTCATGTGATATCTTTCTTCGAAATGCGTTTTATTACAAGTTAAGGGGGTAATCATGAGAGCAGCCAGACGTAGACAGACAGACAGACAGACAGACAGACAGACAGACAGACAGACAGACAGACAGACAGACAGACAGACAGGCAGGCAGGCAGGCAGACAGACAGGCAGGCAGGCAGGCAGACAGACAGACAGACAGACAGACAGACAGACAGAGACACAGACAGATAGATAGACAAAAATACAGACAGATAGATAGATAGAAAGACAGATAGATACATAGACAATAGATAGATACACAGACAGATAGATACGTAGACAGATGGATAGATACACAGACAGATAGATAGATAGACAGGAAGACAGACAGATAGATAGATAGATAGATAGATAGATAGATAGATAGATAGATAGATAGATAGATAGATAGATAGATAGATAGATAGACAGACAGGAAGACAGATACATGGACAGATAGATGCATAGACCGACTGACAGACAGATAGATAGATAGATAGATAGATAGATAGATAGATAGATAGATAGATAGATAGATAGATAGATAGATAGATAGATACGACAAAAGTACCTAAGATACGCAAATAATGCTTCAGGTCGTTTGCATCGCAGCCCAGTTTATACTACCGCAGAGGCATCCCTGTGCTTGAAACTCTGGAGAACACCGTTTCTACAAAGGCTTGATGTCGGTTAAGGAATCAAGTTAGAATGTGTAAACAAATGTTTAGGAACACTAAAGTTACAACCTGGTGTCACACAATACAAAACGCTGGTGTAGCATAGGGGCGAGTTTCTATCTAGCGCTGAATCAATCGCAACCAGCCGGCCTCAATAAAAAAAAAAACGGCAAGCGCCGGTGGCTCGAGGCTCATGGCGTGGTTTGAACGTCAAGAGATTTAGGCAGGCTGGCCACCATGGCTATTACTCTACTTTGTGTCTCGCTTACATTCTCTGTCGTCTGCCGTTGTCCATAAAACAAGCGTGCGTTGACGGCACATCCACGTTGAATTCGGCCACTTTGCAATACCCCTTTTCCACCCTCCTGTCGACGCCCGTGGCTTAGTTACCTATATATTCTTCGAACCTCAGCAAGCGCCACACGACCGAGTCTTCGCGTTCTCTGGCCTATCTGAAGGAAGGGGAAGGGGGGTGGGGTGAGGGATACGATGTCGTTCGGAGATCCTGAGAAATCTTGTTTTTGTAGAGGAAAACATATATTATTTAAATAGAATTACGAAACTATTTACATACTGAAAGTAAGTGCTAATATTACAAAATTCAAGGGCTTTTAGCAAATTCCAAAATGTGTTCAGAGAAAGCTTGAGGCCTTCGGTGGTCTGTATATGTCTTTTTTTTTCAGTCACGGTGAAAAGGCACTAAAAAGAATATATGCGTGTTTTTTTATAACTTTTTACCATAAAATACAGCGAAGTGCAAGACTAATTACCCTCCGTTTCTCATGCGTTCGTATTCTCGCGTTGTGTGCATCGTGTAGACGCCATCTGCGTTCCAGCGCTCAAAAAGTTCATCCGCCTTTCAGCGTGAGGGGAAATAGCATAACCTGCACCGTGCCCGGAAGCCGGATGGACACCGGTCACCGCAGGTATGAAGCCTTCTTGGTCACCGTGGCAATGAAGGCTTCTTGGCTCAGCATGTCAGCAGGTATGGTTGTCCTGGGCGGTTTGAAAATACAGTTGTATTGCATGGGCACTAAGATGATCACACTAGCAGGATTATTGAAGCAGATGGAATGAATCGGGAACCTGACAACTGATTGAGCAAACCATCGGTTGCCCTTCTAGGTTCATAGAGTCATTATCTGGCAAACGGTGCATGAGTGTATTAAATCAGATATTCTGCTCGTGCTTCCGTTGTATGAAGTTTGTCGCTTGTTCAAATGCAAACTTTCTTTTTTTTTCTCTTTTTTACTGGTTGCCCTTTATAAACGCCGTGTGGGATAGATAAACCTTCGGTCGATAGCCAGCATGCGTACTTGTCCTTTTCCGACCATGTTTTCTGCCGCGTAATATATTTAGATCCTGTATCACCAACTGGCCTAATCGTTCACATTGATGGATGTATACGGAGTCACCTTCCGCGGTAGCCGTCGTCCCGTCTAGAAAGTAGAAGAAAATAAAATGTCTCTATTATTTGCCTCCCGCAATGGAGGTAAAGATCAGTGCCATTAGGAGTGCTGAAGAACAAATCAAGTTGATAGGTGGAAAGAGAGAAGATAACCATAAAGGGTGAGTGGAAGACAAAAAAGTATCTCGTTGGTAGAGGCACGTGGGATGTAGCGAAGCCACTGGACTATTGAGCGTTGAGGACCGCAGGAGCCGCAAATACGAGAAATGTTCGCTGGGATGGTGGGCTTGGCCATGCGGGAAAGAGGAAATCCACCACATTTGTCGCAGGGAGACGCAGTAGGCGGTAGCGGCGCACCATCTCGCATTGTTTACCTGTCAGATTAGAGAAGAGACAATGATGCGCTCGAGCCAAATTATAAAGCATTTGCGTTTTTTTTCCTAGTTGTGGGGAGCGTAGTAGGATACAGTAATATTCATTTGAAGAAAAAAAAGATTAAAAATCAATACGAATTATCATCCATTGATTGCGGGGAGGAACTACATTTGTAAATACTAATATAAAAGACCTTTATTCAAACTTCACTACGCCTTACAGGTTGTGACAGAGGGATGTGAAAGACGAAGATGACGTTCGCTCTCGAGACGCCGGCTCACGCGGATGTGCTGGCCAGGCTTTGTCGGCTTCTATTTTTTTTTTTTGTGCACGAGACGTGATGCAGCGCGTACGTGTCACTAGCGCCATTCCAGTGATCTTTGACAGCGCCGACGTTGATTGTGTCTCTGGAGGCCTACCTCCCAGTGGTCCTTCTGTTTCTACCGGGCTTTTTCGCTGCTGTGGTGTGGACCCCACCGTGATGCAGGCCTCGTCTTCATTCCAACTCGAGCCTTCGATGTTCCAGGCAGAACCCGTTGGACTGTCGGTCACGTTCACGCCCGAGTTTGTTGCCGCAAGGTTCGAACAACCGCCAGGAATCCAGGCGATGACATCAGTAACCTTTGTTGCAAGTTTTCCGCTCCGTCTTCGAGGGCTGCACTCATGGCCGCCTTGTGATTTGTGCATATAAATGTCATCGACGATGGACTCGATCCAGCATGCCTGCACTGAATCCCATAAGAGCAATGGCCCTCAAGTCTACGGCAAATTACGGCGGTACATCCAACCGGTTGGCGCCATAACGTGCTTCGCCAGGAGTGGTGCTTATGCTTAGTGGGGTTCTGTGTGGCTTCTTGATGGGAAAGTGGCGCCTATCATCATGTAATCATCGGCCAGTGGTATGCTGTGGACCTGTACCTGGGATATTGTCGTTTGATTTTATCCTCAACCTGCAACCAGGACAGCTCAAGTACTGAATTTATTTGATGTTTGTAATGAATGATTGAATTCAAATGGTTCTTTATCATTGATACGATGACTGTATTTAATAAATACCGGTGACGAATTCTTGTTCGTTTTGTCATTGAATTCTTGTTGGTATTGTTCGTAATATTACCTACTGTTCTCATATTCAAGCTTGTATTCGTAACAGTGAACCACGACCAAGGCAACCATTGTCACTGCTGTGAAGATAATGTACCAGCTATAAAAATACAAATTTTAAAAGAGCAACTGCATGCAGTAAAAATAAAAATTTCGAGGTTCGTTCTGCACCATTTCTTGACCTTAACTGCACGCGGACGTTCGCGAAAGAGATTTGAGAAAGCGTTATTTATTTGGGGGGAGACCGACCTGTCCGTCGCTAAGTTGTGTATGTCATACTTGACCTTGACGCACGTTTCGGCGTTCACTTGAACAGCGGTGTGATGCTGAATGAAGGATAGAGTAGCCACTACGCATAAACAAGATCAGATAAGAACCGAAAATGAATAAAACCCACTCCATATACAAAATAATGCGCATAAATTCTATTTGCAGAAATAAGTAATCGTTGAAATGTTAAAAAGGCGCTGCTGCCCCAGCGTGCAGCTCGTGATAGTTCGCGAGTACGAAAATCAAATGTTAGAGTAGGCACGCTAAAATACCCACGAAACAATTACGTGCCAAAGCGCATTATCTCGCAGATGTTAATCTCGCAGATGTAGGTGAGTGTGATACTAATGGTTTTCTAATTACCTGTAGTCAATATTTCCTCACATGATCTGTAAGAAACTGTTCTGAAAAGCGTAAAATAATGCTTTTTTTTGTCGCTCCCGCATGAGGGCCGGGCCGCGAAAATGTCCCGCATAACCGCAGGTTGTATCTTGCTAGAAAAAATTTGACCCGAAAATCTCGGCTAATCATTGTCCCTGCTATTCTGAAGGCCACCTAAAATCAGGCCGGTTTCTCTAGTACACGGCTATGGAGCCGCGTAGAAGCGGTGATAATTTGACTTGATTTCCTGCCTGCAGGCGTGTAGTCTAGCCAGGATTTGACTAAGAGTGTAACTTGCGATTCGCTGATGACATTACCTTGATGAGTAACTCAGGGGCCGAATTACAGCTCATGATTACTGAACTTGGCGCGGAAAGCATAAGAATATGCCTAAAAATGAAACGCACAAAACTAAAGTAATGTGCAACAGTCTCGGCAGAAGAGAGCGCTTTGCGATAGGTGGAGAGACACTGGAACTTGTAATGAAATATGTATACATAGGACAGGCAGTAACCACGGATCCGAACCATGAGAATGAAACGCCTACCTATAAGAATAAGTATTGGGTGGATCACGTTCGGCAAACATTCTCAAATCAGGAATGCTCAAGAGGAAAGTATATAACAGCTCCATCTTGCCGGTACTTTCCTACGGAGCAGAAACCTGGAGTCTTTCCAGGAGGGTTCAGCTTAATGTAGGACGACGCAGCGAGCGACGGGAAGAAAAATGGTAAGTGTTAAATTCCTTTGGAGACAAGAAGAAATCGAGTGGGTCAACCAACCTACTGGGGTTCAAGATATCATTGTTGAAATCAAGAAGAAGAAACAGAAATAGGCCGGGCACTTTGCATGTAGGCAGGATAACCGCTGGTCATTAAGGGTAACTGAACAGATACTCAGAGAAGGACACCGCTCGAATGAGAGACAAAAAGTTAGGTGAGCTGTTAAAGAACGAAATTCGCAGGTACAACATGACAGCAAGAACATGAGACCGGGTTGATTGGCGGATCATTAGAGAAACATTTGCCTTCCAGTGGGTGTAGTCAGATTGATGATGATAATGATTATGATGATTATTATTATTATGATGATGTCGACTTTATATTTACTTACTCTCTTCACAACCATACCCACAAGAAGAGGGGGGAGTCTCGCGATTTTGATATACATGCCTGCACACATGAATCTGCTCAAAGTGCCGCCGAAAGTCGCGTCACAGAAAAAAAAAACGGATGCTTGCGTCTCCCCTCCCTCTCAGTCGGCTTGGCGTGAACTCCCCCCCCCCCCCTACCGAAAAAAATTTCTTACTACGCCTCTGAATGCGTGCGTGCAGCACGTGCGAGGCACGTCGTGTCCCCGTACGGGTTCATCGCGTTGGCGAACCCTTGAAGGCGTGCGCGCAACGCAGTGTCCATACCTTCACGATTACGGGAGCCACAGTTCGCCAACAAGCGCGCAACTACAACGCTACTGACGGAGTCGACGGCCGGAGTCGCGGCAACCGGATGTAGATGGTGTTTAAAGCAGCGCGTCAGCGATGACGTATGCCACACGAGATTTTGAGGGGCATGGGAGGGGCGTTCGGCTAAAGGTCAAAGCGGCGTGGGAGAGGATACCAGCGGAGGAAAGCAGAGCAAGATTACGTGTTCTAACAAGTCCCGTTAAATAGGGAGGCGATCACCGCGATAATTCCAAGGGCCGAAGTATCGGCCCCCCAAACTGCCCCACGAAAGCGCGGACCATTTAGAAGTGGTCCTATTTGGCGCGCCAGCGGACGCCGGCTGTGGCCCAAAGAACAAGTCAGGGCCGAGAGTTGATAAACAAAGCGAAATTAAATTCTCAAAAATGCAAATCAATCGATGCACAAATATGCGCACTCGGCAATAGTTGAATACGATATGTCACCAAACCACGTACTACACTGCACAATCAGCTACACTTAACAACGGACACAAACAACAATACGCGCTACAATGCAATCATATGCGTCGAACAACCAAGTCACCTAAAGACTAAAGAGTTTGAAAACCTATTCAGTACAAAGTCCTTGAAACAAAGTTTGAATGATACTCTTCCAAGAATCACTCTCTCAAAGTCCAGCGCTTTTGCGGATCCGCTGCCCCTGAAGTTTCTCTTCCAAGAAACTTCGCGTCTTCGATTGGCCGCTCTACAAGCACCGAACTTCTTCGCCGTTAACACTTCGGCTCCCCGCGCGTTGCGATTTCAAGACGCGCCTTCGCTCTCAGGCGGTAGACTGGCACTTCTTCGGCTGATAGCACCAGCCTTCACCCTTCAGGCGGCAATCCTCTTTCTTCATTACCTGCTTTGTCACTAAGGACAGAAGCTTTCGCCGACACGGCGGAATGACCCTACGCACACTGGCGCAAAACTTTCATCTCCTCCCTAAGCAACGGGCGCAAACTTTCTTCTTCTCCTGATGTACCTTCGCCGCTGCTCGCTTAAGTACATTTGCCCCGCCGCGGTGGTGTAGTGGCTAAGGTACTCGGCTGCTAACTCGCAGGTCGTGGGATCGAATCCTGGCTGAAGCGGCTGCATTTCCGATGAAGGCGGAAATGTTGTAGGCCCGTGTGCCCAGATTTGGGTGCACGTTAAAGAACCCCAGGTAGTCAAAAATTTCCGGCGCCCTCAACTACGGCGTCTCTCATAATCATTGGTGGTTTTGGGACGTTAAACCACACATATCAATCAATCGCTTAAATACTTTTCGCGCTAGATTCGAGAAAATTCTAATCATTTCGTCGGCGCGATGCACAGCCAAAGCTGGGGAAAGGGCGAGACGTTTCGGGAGATGTCTGCGACACGCGACGCAACTCTGCGCCACCACGCCCCTTCGAGAACTTTCCAGGGCTTGCTCGGCGCCCGATGTGAGGAGGTTGGTCGGCGAAACTACGCTTCCAAGGCGGATAGACGGCGCGCACCGGGGAGTCTTTGGATGCTTGTTTTCTCCTTTACCATTGACCTTGAGGCGCTTCTCAGGGACCCCGCAACCGCCACCAGAACTCGGTGGCGCGCTCCCTTTCTGAGCGCTCGTTCGTGACACGCGTACCCATGCGAGGATAAAAGTTTTCGCGGGGTGGGTGTCTAATCAACCAGACCCCCCCCCCCATTTCCATTCCCAAACTCGGTACGCCAGCGATACATATGTGAACATACCACCGAAGAAAGCGGACAGCTTCTGACACGGTCTTCCCAAAGACAATACGAACGAGAATTCTTCACCGGTATTTATTAAACCCATAATTGTATCAATGATAAAGAGCCATTTGAATCCAATAATTAAACACAAACATCAAATAAAATTATTACTTAAGCTGTCTTGATATCTGGTTTAGGATAAAATCAAACGACCATATCCCAGGCACAGGTCCACAGCATACACTCTAAGCCAAAAGGGAGCAACAGGGGTATAGGGGTTGCTCCTTTCAGGGAGCAATTGCATTGCCACTCCCATTACTCCCATAAAAGGAGTAACTGCAGAGGGACGAACCGTTGCTCTTCTTTCAGTTCCTCCTTCGGGGGATGAACAGTTACTCCCTCCAGTTCCTCCCTGCGGACCAACAGTTACTTTCACCAGTTGCTCCCTGCAGACCAACCATTACTCCCACCAGTTGCTCTTCTAAGAGCAACAGTTACTCTTTACCGTTCCTCCCACGTGTTCGCTGTTACTCTCTGAAAACCAACTGCACATGCTTCCAGTTACTCCTTGGGGAAATGGCTATCTCAGGTATGCTTGTCACACGCTTAACACATGGCGAGAGCTCCTTGGAAGAGCACTGCTTGGGTGCTTCTAACACAAAAAGTGGAATATATTGAAAGGAAAATAAATGCTTTATTGTTCTTTTTATGAGGCGACGTGCGAGCACACGTAAAAGTAGACTTCGCCACACCACAGGCAGCACTAAACGAGCACCATAATACATTCAAGGCTTTCTGCGTCATCCGTGGAAAAACAATCTTGAATTTCTAGCCTGGGCAGTCTGTGTCATCATTGGTGAGAGAAGGGCTACTTCTCCAATTCTGAAGAACACAAGTTTCGCAGCTGGTGTTTCCATCAGGCTAGCGCAGCGGAATGTCACCGCAGGCATATGTGAAGCATCTCATTGCTGCAAGAAAAAAAATAGAAGTGTGACGTTAAACATGCCAGAATCAATACATAACAATGAGTCACACACACTGCAGCAGTGCTTACATTCTAAGATGTCTACTGCAAAACGAAATGTGAAAAAAAAAGGAAGGTTCGGCCAATCGTTACTTGGCAAGCCATATAAATGCTGATGTGGTAGACGCTCTTCACATGATGTCTCAGACAGAAATATTCTGGAAGAAAATGTGCAGCACCTCAACAAGGCATATTTGTAGCAGTTAAAGATACCCTTAGGTTCAGTTTACTTGTTTCCTATACACAGCTGAGGGACATTTCTATGAGCTCATTCACCAATGGGCATTCTAAGTGAGATCATGTGTGTGGCAAATAACACATACCATCCGCTCAAGTTAAAATACTTATCTTTCAGTCGATCTGATGTTACCTGATCCTCACCAGCAGCTTTGCCTCTTTGCATGCTCTCCAAAGCTTTTCTGACTTCTATCATTACTGGTGAGGTGTCATCTGGGTTACTGCTGGTTCTTATAGTTTTGAGATCGTGGTTGTCCCGCCTACTGTAGAGATATCTGTAAAACTCCTCATCTATTGTAACTATCCTATTCATATTGGTAGTGATTTTGCCTTCTCTGTCCCTTAGTGCATACATTCGATTTTTGCCTATCCCAAGTTTCCTCTTCACTGCTTTAGCGCTTGCTCCGTTTTTCAGAGCGTGTTCAATTTTCTCCATGTTATACCTTCTTACATCGGATACCTTACGCATATTAATCAACTGCGAAAGCTCTGCCAGTTCTATATTGTTGGTTGTACTTGAGACTTTCATGATTTCATGCTTCTTAACGAGATTCTTGGTGTCCTCTGAAAGCTTCCCAGTGTCCTGTCTAACTACCCTGCCTCTTTAGTGTATTACACTGTGTCATGCACTAAATAAAGGAATACTACTGCATGCGCGACAGCTTACTGAAACACTGGACTATGTATGTTGATGCTCATGTTTTACGAAACAAGATGAACTGATGATTGTATAAAAGCATGTCAAAAAAAGGAACAAATCGAAGGCAGCGAGACAGAGAACGAACAAAATTGAAAATTGATTTGTCGATGTTTGATTAGTGGTTGCGTAATTTGATGATGAACATCAAGTACAAAAGTCAGGTGCAAGAAACAGCTGGAGAGCAGGTATTACAAATCCATACTTGAACATGAGAACTGTACTTGATATTCAAAACAGTGAGCAAATGTCGGTGACATGCGCTCTCCTGCTGACTTCTGCTGACAAGAGAGTATCTCGTTGGTACAACCAGCTGTTGCGAACGACGGACCGATCCCGCCGAAGCCACCACTGTTGCGAAAGACGGCGACGCCAACACGGTCCTGATGGCGCCACTGCTTCTAACTCCGCCGGGAAGGTCACCAGCCGTTTGGTAGCGTATGTTTCTCAGCTCGCGACTGCTTCTGCGCCGAGCTGATAAGACGAGCGGACGAGACGACGGTGAGTTAAACAAGGTTTATGTACAGCATATATACAGAGGCGTTACAATTTCGGCACTGGGGCCGACAGAGACTCGAAGAGCCGAGCTCTCCTCTCTAATACATAGGTCAACTTTTCGCCTAAGACCGCCGACTCACACACATGTCGGCTCTCCGACATGGGGACTCCTCTCTCGTAGGACCGCCGATCGCGACACGCCGCAGGGCTTCTTTTATTTGCACCGGGTCCAACCAAAATGTCCAATCAGAAGCGCCGCTGGTCGTCAGGGCAGATTCCTCCAATGGGGTCGCCGCGCCATGCGTCAGACCACCAGACACGAGGACGCCGGCTCGCTGTCACGTGCGCAGCTGACTCAATGCACGTGGGCCAGAGAAGCGCCGCGCGTGTTCACACCGTTGAGTTGTTCGTGTCAGGCGGACTGCGGGCTGGCCTTGACCCAGATTGCCTTTTTCAGAGGCACGGACGTTTGACGAGGACTCGCTGGCATAACAGCACCCCCGCCGCCAGACAATGCACCGGAAAGACGAGCTGCCTCCACGGGGCTCGGATGTCAGGTGCGCTCGTTCGCCAGGTCCCTCCAGGTTCGCCTCCAGGGCCATGGGGAGAATACAGCTCCAGACTGTTCCGGGAACACATCCCATTTTTGACGACGGATCCCAGCTCCACTGGCTTGTCGCCACAACTTGTCGACCAGCTTCACTCGTCTCTTCTGACCATCTTCGGTTTCAGCACTTGTCGATGGTTCTGCAACTTGCCAAGAACGAATCGACAACAGACAACACACGACACACGCAAGTGCCTTCGGTCACCCGACAGAACACCAGACAAAGTATAGTACAACATATACCTATCTACGTGTCTATCGGAATTTTGTTCCCTCTACATCAAGAGGCACATGTGGGACACAAGACTCTTAAAATGACAACTCAATTTTTTTTCCACGTACAACAACGTAACGAATTAGAATACCACAAAGTTGGCCCCTTGAGATCACTCTGAACGAGAGCGCTCAGCCCAGGTCGTGATGAGGTCAAAATTTTGCCCCGAATCGCCAGCCAGAAACCGAAAGGTTGAGAAGTTACTAACTGGAACGCACTGCTCAATGCACCGGCATTAGCGTTTACCTTTCCTTTATTTTTTTTGTTTTGACAGCGAACGTCAAAGTTGCGCTGTGGAGCAACACGCTCCACTTCAGTAACCGGCCACTTTTAGGCGACGATACCGATGCGGCACCAAGAGCGGCTCACACTTTCGACGTTGCACAGGGGAACAACGATACGGCTGGCTACGGATTGACTCCTCACCGCTTAGCTCGATATCGTGTTCGATCACCCTCGTGTTTCCGGGGCGGTCCGAAAACACGTCTTCAAACTCGGAACCAATCTTTCTCAGGTCCTCTTTCTCAGGTCCTCCTTCACTTAAGCTAGGCTCTAGGTTTATCTGCTCCCGGATTACTTTCGATCTCCCTTCAAATACCTCACTAGAACACAAAATTTCTGCTTCCTCTTCCTTTGAAGCATTCAACAACAAATTTACGACCGCTTGATGTTGAACGTATGGTTTCATCAAGTTGTAAATTTTGTCCGGCCGCCTTCCTAATTTCACTTCATAATTTGAATCGCAAGGCTTCGATAATACTGTGGCGGGCCCTTCCCAATCAACCTCAAGCTTGTTCCTTTTGGACGGCTGCAGCAGCATTACCTGATTATCAACTTCAAAAGCGCGCTTCTTCCCCGATTTCTCGTAGTGCTCCTTCGACAGCACTTGTGCCGCGTTTTTCTGGCTTTCCACTAGCGCTTCAATCGAGAGATCCTCACGCTGCTCTCGAAGGAGCGTCTCTCGATCAACTCTCGGCCGCTCGCTCAAACTTTCCGCTACAGGCGAGAGCGTTGCAACCCCCTCGCTCTTACTCAATGGCGCCATGTCGTCTCCCCTTTCTACGGAAACCGCGCCGGTCGGTTCGACGACGGGCCGCTCGCGTGACTGCTCACAGGACTCATGCGGAAACTTTCCTTTCTGGGGTTCCGTCGACCCGCCGACAAGGTCACTTGAGAGTTCACCGCATGGAACCAGATCAAGCTGCCGCGATAGCTTCCGCGCTTGCGATCGCGTGAGAGCCATGCACGCCAAGTTGGGGAAGAACGATTTGCCCTGCTCTTTGAGAAGCTGCTCCGAGTTGTTGGAGAAAAGATAAGGAAAACGATCATTTAGCGCGGCAGACACAGCCGCTTCGGTGCGAAGCTCACCGAACGGGCCTTTAATGACAACCGTGGCGATTGGTAAGCGAACACTCTGCTCCTCGGCGACCTGCCTGATCCACGCGCATTCTCCTGTGAAGTCATCCGGAGACACCAATGAAGGATGGACAACGTCCATGGTTGCCGCTGAGTCTCTAAGTGCTCGGCACGTTTTCTCATTCACCCTAATTTCTTGGAGATACGGCTCCAACAACCGAATGTTTTTTTCTGATTCTTGGATCGTTGCGAAAGCAAACTTTTCCTGACAGTTTCTCGCGATGTGCCCTTCCTTTTTGGAGTTGTAGCAGATTAGCGGCTTCCGTTTGTTTTCCGATTCAAATGCCTGTGTGGTAGAAACCTCACTCGATTTCTCCGCTTCTGTTTGCCCTTCCCCTACACTGTCCTTCGTAAGAGACGGGTCCTTCTTGAAATTACGGTGCGGATCGGGTCTCCGTTGATCAGGTTTCTTTGAAAAGCCCTCTTTCTTTTCATCCTTTTCAACGCGCACTGCCCTGCTATGCAACTTTCAGCGAGTATAATACTCCTCAGCTAACTCAGCTGCCTTGTTTAACTGTACGTCCCCAAGTCTGTCCTGCAGCCAAAGTTTGACATCCTCCTCGATGCAGCGGTAGAATTGCTCCAATGCAACGCATTCCACCACTTTATCGCGGTCGTCATAAACACCTTCGCCCTTGAGCCATTCAATTAAATCGGCTTTAAGACGAAACGCGAAGTCAACGTGTGACTCATTCCCCTTTTTAGCATACCGGAACCTTTGCCTGAAAGTCTCGGGTGACAACTTATAACGTCTCAAGAGCACTTCCTTAACCTCGTCATAGCTCTCAAACGCTTCCCTCGACAAGCAAGTTATCGCGTCGGACACTTCGCCGGGAAGAAGAGCTAGCAGGTTCCGCGCCCAAAGAGACTGCTCCAAAGCATTTCGCTCACAGACGTGTTCAAACTTGACGAGATACTTCGCCATGTCCTCGCCTACTACGAACGGTGGCAGTTGATCCCGAATTCTAATACCGCTGACCTGAATCGTCGGAGAAGCTGCGCTAGGCGCCTGCGAACACTGTAGGATTGCCAATTCTATTCGTTTCATCTCGAGGCGCTCCTGTCTCTCGGCCTCCTCGCGCTCGCGACGTTCTCGCCTTTCAGCTTCTTCACGTTCGCGAGCTTCTCGCCTTTCAGCCTCTTCACGTTCGCGAGCTTCTCGCCTTTCTTCACGTTCGCGAGCTTCTCGCCTTTCAGCTTCTTCACGTTCGCGAGCTTCTCGCCTTTCAGCTTCTTCACGTTCGCGAGCTTCTCGCTTTTCAGCCTCCTCGCGGCGTGCTTTGATATCCACCCAGGCCTCATCGACTTCCTCAGCCGACACTCCCTCATCCTTCATGATCTCAAGGATCGCTTGCTTTCGTTTCGCACGGCCCAAAGCAATGCCGAGTTCCTCACAAATTTCGATGAGTTCCTTCACTTTAAGGTTCTCCATCGTTCACACTAGCCTCTTGCTGTTTGCCCCTGTTAAGAATCTACTTGCCGTACCCACTATAAGCCTACTAGCAAGACGCGCAAGCAATTTTGCACACTCCCGTGTTTACCCCCTCCGCATTAACTTTGGTTTCAAAGCGCTTCGACTTGGCTTGAAACGATCAAAGCTCCCTTCAATGCTTCACACAGCCCTTCTCTAAACTACTACAACCTGAGCTAGAGTAGTCTGGTGAACTGAGGGGAAAACATCAGGCACTCACCGCTTCGATGTCGCTGACGCCGGTCGATCCCGCAGCTGCCAACCACTGTTGCGAACGACGGACCGATCCCGCCGAAGCCACCACTGTTGCGAAAGACGGCGACGCCAACACGGTCCCGATGGCGCCACTGCTTCCAACTCCGCCGGGAAGGTCACCAGCCGTTTGGTAGCGTATGTTTCTCAGCTCGCGACTGCTTCTGCGCCGAGCTGATAAGACGAGCGGACGAGACGACGGTGAGTTAAACAAGGTTTATGTACAGCATATATACAGAGGCGTTACAATTTCGGCACTGGGGCCGACAGAGACTCGAAGAGCCGAGCTCTCCTCTCTAATACATAGGTCAACTTTTCGCCTAAGACCGCCGACTCACACACATGTCGGCTCTCCGACATGGGGACTCCTCTCTCGTAGGACCGCCGATCGCGACACGCCGCAGGGCTTCTTTTATTTGCACCGGGTCCAACCAAAATGTCCAATCAGAAGCGCCGCTGGTCGTCAGGGCAGATTCCTCCAATGGGGTCGCCGCGCCATGCGTCAGACCACCAGACACGAGTACGCCGGCTCGCTGTCACGTGCGCAGCTGACTCAATGCACGTGGGCCAGAGAAGCACCGCGCGTGTTCACACCGTTGAGTTGTTCGTGTCAGGCGGACTGCGGGCTGGCCTTGACCCAGATTGCCTTTTTCAGAGGCACGGACGTTTGACGAGGACTCGCTGGCATAACACAGGTGGGATGAAGCGAAGCATTTGGACTACTGAGCGTTGATGACAGCACGGGCCGCAAATACGAGAAATGTTCGCCGGGCTGGTAGGCTGGGCCCACCGTGAAAAGGGAAATCCACCACAGTTGTCGCAGAAAGACGCAATAGGCGGTAGCGGCGCACCATCTCGCGTTGTTCACCTGTTAGATCAAGGAAGGAGACAATGATGCGCTCGAGAAAAACTATAGAGCTATTGCGTTTTTTTACGAGTTGGGCGAAAGATGGGGGATATAATAATATTTATTTAAAAAAAGATTAAAAATTAATATGAATTAACATCGAATGATTGACGGCAGGAAACAATTATGGTAAATACTAATATAAAATACCTTTATTCCAACTTCAGTACGCCATACAGGTGGCGACCGGGGGATGTGAAAGACGAAGATGACGTTCGCTCTCGAGACGCCGGCTCACGCGGATGTGCTGGCCACGCTTTGTCGGCTTCCGTTCTTTTGTGCACGAAACGTGATGCAGCGCGTGCGTGTCACTAGCACCATTCCAGGGATGTTCGACGGTGCCGTAGTTGATTGTGTCTCTAGAACCCCGCCTGCCCACTGGTCGTTCTCTTCATACCGTGCTTTTTCAATGTCATGGTCCGGACACCCCTGTGATGCAGGCCCCGTCTTCAGTCTCGCACAAGCCTTGGATGTTCCAGGCAACACCTGTTGAACCGTCGGCCGCGTTCACACCCGACTGTGTTGCCGCAAGGTTCGAACAAGCATCAGGAATTCAGGCGATGACATCAGTAACCTTTGTTGCAAGTTTTCCGCTCCGTCTTCGAGGGCTGCACTCAGGGCAGCCTTGTTATTCGTGCATATTAAAGTCATCGACCGCGTACACGCACCAGCGTGCCTGCACCGAATCCCATAAAAGCAACGACCCTCAAGTGTACGGCGAATTACGGTGGTACCACTAGCCGGTTGGCGCCGTGACGAGCTTCATCGGGCGTGGTGCTTACGCGAAGTGGGGCTCTGCGCGGCTTCTTGATGTGAATGTGGCGCCTGTCACCATGTGGTCTTCGGCCGGTGGTTCGCTGTGGAGCTGTGCCTGGAATATGGTCGTTTGAATTTATCCTTAACGAGCAGGCAAGACAGCTTAAGTAATGATTTTATTTGATGTTTGTGTTTATTTATTGGACTCCAATGGCTCTTTATCATTGATACGATGACGAGGTTTAATAAATTCCGCTGACGAATTCTTGTTCGTATTGTCTTTGTGAAGACAGTGTCAGAAGCTGTCCGCATTTTTTGGTGGTTTGTTCACATGTGTATCGCTGGCGTACTGAGTTGGGGAAGGAGAACAGGGAGGGGGGGGTCGTTTAATTCATTAGACACCCACCCCGCCAAAAATTCTCATTCTTGCATGAGTACGCGTACGCTTGCTCTGCTTCACTCCGCTGATATCTTCTCCCACGCCCCTTTCCCCTCTCGCATGGCGTCCTTTCCATGCCCCTCTTGATCTCGTGTGGCATACGTCATCGCTGACGCACTGCTTGAAACACCGCTTACATCCGGTTGCCGCGACTCCGGCCGTCGACTCCGTCAGTTCCGTTGTAGTTGCGGGCTTGTTGGCGAACTGTGGCTCCCGTAATCGTGAAGGTATGGACACTGCATAGCGCGCACGCCTTCAAAGGACCGCCAACACGATGAACTCGTACGGGGACACGACGTGCCTCCCATGTGCTGCTCGCACGCAGGCAGAGGCGTAGTCAGAATTTTTTTCGGGGGAGGGGGCAATTTCACGGCGAGGCGACGGAGGGGGAGGGGAGACGCAAGCATTTTTTTTCTTTGACGGGACTATCGGCGGTAGTTTGAGCAGATTTAGTGTAAATACATGTATGTCAATGTGGCGAGAGTCTCCCCTCTTCTTGTGCGTATGGTTGTGAAGAGAGTAAGAAAAAAGAAAAGTCGACATCATCATCATCAACAACAAAACAACAACGACGACGACAACAACAACAACAAGAAAAGAAAAAAGAAAAAAGAACAAGAAGAAGCACCGCGGTGGGTCTAGTGGCAAAGGTATATAGCACAGCATTTAACAACCGTTAAATACATAACAGAGCGCTGTGCACCTAAAACTCGCAAAACCATAATTGTTGTACTTTTTGAATTGAGCTGGGATGAATACATTTTGCAGTAGCTTTATTGTACGTGGGTATTCGTTTAAAATGTCAAGTATTAATGTTGGTACTTCTTGTAAGCTGTAGTTTGTTTGTGATGGGATTTGACAATTTTTTATTACGTAGTTGAGTTTCCTTCTGTTGATATCTTTCTTCGAAAAGCGTTTTATTACAAGTTAAGGGGGTAATCATGAGAGCAGCCAGACGTAAACACAGACAGACAGACAGACAGACAGACAGACAGACAGAGAGACAGACAGACAGATATATATATATATATATATATATATATATATATATATATATATATATATATATATATATATATATATATATATATATATTCATATATAGAGATAGATAGATAGATAGATAGATACGACAAAAGTACCTAAGATACGCAAATAATGCTTCAGGTCGTTTGCATCGCAGCCCAGTTTATACTACCGCAGAGGCATCCCTGTGCTTGAAACTCTGGAGAACACCATTTCCACAAAGGCTTGATGTCGGTTAAGGAATCAAGTTAGAATGTGTAAACAAATGTTTAGAAACAGTAAAGTTACAACCTGGTGTCACACAACACAAAACGCTAGTGTAGCATAGGGGCGAGTTTCCATCTAGCGCCGAATCAATCGCAACCAGCCGGCCTCAAAAAAAAAAAAAAGAAAAGAAACGGCAAGCGCTGGTGGCTCGTTGTGTGGTTCGAACGTCAAGGGATTTAGGCAGGCAGGACATCAAGGCTAATACTCTACTTCGCTTCTCGCTTGAGTTCCCTGTCGGAACCATTGTCTGTAAAAGAAGCGTGCGTTGACGGCGCATCCACGTTGGATGCCGTCGCTTTGCAATGCCTCTTTTCCACCCTCCTTCCGACGCCCGTGCCTGACAACTGAGTGAGCAAACCATCGGTTGCCCTTCTAGGTGAAGAACGTCATCATCTGGAAAAAAGTGCATGTGTGTATTAAATCGGATAATCTGCCTCGTGCTTCGGGTGTATGAATTAAGTTTGTCGCTTGTTCAAATGCAAACAATGTTTCTTTTTTTCTCTCTTTTTTGGTTGTCATATATGAACGCCGTGTGGGATAAATAAGCCTTCAGTCGATAGTCAGCGCGCATATTTGCCTTTTTTCAGTCAATGTTTTCTGCCGCGTAGTCTACTTAGATCATGTATCACTAACTGTCCAAGTCGTCCACTTTGATGGGTGCACGGACTCAGCCTACACGCACGCTGTCTTCCCGTCTGGAGAGTAGAAGAAAAAAAAAGGGCTCTATTATTTGCCTCCCGTAGTGGTGGCGCAGCTCAGAGCTTTTAGGAGTGGTGAAGGGGCAAGTAAAATTGATAGGTAGAAAGAGAGATTATAAGCAGAAAGGGTGAGTAGAAGACAAGAGAGTATCTCGTTAGTACAGGCAGGTGGGGTGAAACGAAGCCATTGGACTTTTGAGCGTTGAGGACCACCCGATTTAATGTTATTTATTGTAAAAACGATAAAAAACAATGCGAATTAACATCCAATGATTGAGCTGAGGAAATAGATATTGTATATACTAATATAATTAAAACATGTTTATTCAAACTTCAGTACGCCGTTCAGGTTGCGACTGAGGGATGTGAAAGACGAAGATGACGTTCGCTCTCGAGACGCCGGCACACGCGGATGTGCTGGCCACGCTTTGTCGGCTTCCATTTTTTTGTGCACGAGACGTGATGCAGCGCGTACGTGTCACTAGCACCATTCCAGTGATGTTCGACGGTGCCGTAGTTGATTGTGTCTCTGGAGCCACGCCTGCCCAGTGGTCGTTCTGTTTCTACCGGGCTTTTTCGCTGCTGTGGTGCGGACCCCACTGTGATGCAGGCCCCATCTTCAGTCTCGCACAAGCCTTGGATGTTCCAGGCAACACCTGTTGGGCCGTCGGCCACGTTCACAGCCGACTGTGTTGCCGCAAGGTTCGAACAAGCATCAGGAATTCAGGCGATGACATCAATAACCTTTGTTGCAAGTTTTCCGCTCCGTCTTCGAGGGCTGCGCTCAGGGCAACCTTGTTATTCGTGCACTTAAATGTCATCGAGGGCGGACACACCCCAGCGTGCCTGCACCGAATTTCATAAAAACAACGAGCCTCAAGTCCACGGCAAATTACGGCGGTACCACCACGCGGTTGGCGCCATCACGTGCTTTGCCAGGAGTGGTGCTTATGCTTAGTGGGGTTCTGTGTGGCTTCTTGATGGGAAAGTGGCGCCTATCACCACGTTGTCATCGGCCAGTGGTATGCTGTGGACCTGTACATGGCATATTGTCGTTTGATTTTATCCTCAACCTGCAACCAGGACAGCTTAAGTACTGATTTTATTTGATGTTTGTAACCAATGATTGAATTCAAATGGTGCTTTATCATTGAAACGATGACTGTACTTAATAAATACCGGTGACGAATTCTTGTTCGTGTTGTCATTGAATTCTTGTTGGTATTGTTCGTAATATTACCTACAGTTCTTATATTGAAGCTTGTATTCGTAACAGTGAACCACGACCAAGGCAACCATTGTCACTGCTGTGAAGATAATGTACCAGCTATAAAAATCCCAATTTTTTCAAAGAGAAACTGCATGCAGTAAAAATGAAAGTTTTGAGGTTCTTTTGCATCATTTCTTGACCCCAACTGCACGCGGACGTTCGCGAAAGAGATGTGAGAAAGCGTTATTTATTTGGAGGGAGACCGACCTCTCCATCGCTAATTTGTGTATGTCATACTTGACCTTAACGCACGTTTCGGCGTTCACTTGAACAGCGGTGTGATGCTGAATGAAGGATAGAGTAGCCACTACGCATAAACAAGATCAGATAAGAACCGAAAATGAATAAAACCCACTCCATATACAAAATAATGCGCATAAATTCTATTTGCAGAAATAAGTAATCGTTGAAATGTTAAAAAGGCGCTGCTGCCCCAGCGTGCAGCTCGTGATAGTACGCGAGTACGAAAATCAAATGTTACAGTAGGCACGCTAAAATACCCACGCAACATTTACGTGCCAAAGCGCATTGTCTAGCATATGTTAATCTCGCAGATGTAGGTGAGTGTGATACTAATGGTTTTCTAATTACCTGTAGTCAATATTTCCTCACATGATCTGTGAGAAACTGTTCTGAAAAGCGTAAAATAATGCTTTTTTGTCACTCCCGCATCAGGGCCGGGCCACGGAAATGTCCCGCATAACCGCAGGTTGTATCTTGCTAGAAAAAATTTGACCCGAAATTCTCGGCTAATGATCGTCCCTGCTATTCTGAAGGCCACTTAAAATCAGGCCGGTTTCTCTAGTACACGGCTATGGAGCCGCGTAGAAGCGGTGATAATTTGACTTGATTTCCTGCCTGCAGGCGTGTAGTCTAGCCAGAATTTGACTAAGAGTGTAACTTGCGATTGGCTTATGACATTACCTTGATGAGTAACTCAGGGGCCGAATTACAGCTCATGATTACTGAACTTGGCGCGGAAAGCATAAGAATATGTCTAAAAATGAAACGCACGAAACTAAAGTAATGTGCAACAGTCTCGGTAGAAGAGAGCGCTTTGCGATAGGTGGAGAGACACTGGAACTTGTAATGAAATATGCCTACATAGGACAGGCAGTAACCACGGATCCGAACCATGAGAATGAAATGCCTACCTATAAGAATAAGTATTGGGTGGATCACGTTCGGCAAACATTCTCAAATCAGGAATGGTAATCAGACACTAATACTCAAGAGGAAAGTATATAACAGCATCCATCTTGCCGGCCCTTTCCTACGGAGCAGAAACCTGGAGTCTTTCCAGGAGGGTTCAGCTTAATGTAGGACGACGCAGCGAGCGACGGGAAGAAAAATGGTAAGTGTTAAATACCTTTGGAGACAAGAAGAAATCGAGTGGGTCAACCAACCTACTGGGGTTCAAGATATCATAGTTGAAATCAAGAAGAAGAAACACAAATAGGCCGGGCACTTTGCATGTAGGCAGGATAACCGCTGGCCATTAAGGGTAACTGAACAGATTCCCAGAGAAGGACACCGCTCGACTGAGAGACAAAAAGTTAGTGGAGCTGTTGAGAAAAAGAAATTCGCAGGTACAACATGACAGCAAAAACACAAGACCGGGTTGATTGGCGGATCATTAGAGAAACATTTGCCCTCCAGTGGGTGTAGTCAGGTTGATGATGATGATGATTATGATGAATATTATGATGATGATGATGTCGACTTTATATACTTACTCTCTTCACAACCATACGCACAGGAAGAGGGGGGAGTCTCGCGACTTTGATATACATGCATGCACACATGAATCTGCTCAAAGTGCCACCGAAAGTCGCGTCACAGAAAAAAAAAAACGGATGCTTGCGTCTCCCCTCCCCCTCAGTCGGCTCGGCGTTAACCCCCCCCCCCCCACCCTACCGAAAAAAAAATTCAGACTACGCCTCTGCCTGCGTGCGTGCAGCACGTGCGAGGCACGTCGTGACCCCGTACGCGTTCATCGCGTTGGCGAACCCTTGACGGCGTGCGCGCAAGGCAGTGTCCATACCAACACAATTATGGCAGCGACAGTTCGCCAACAAGCACGTAGCTACAACGAAACTGACGGAGTCGACGGCCGGAGTCGCGGCAACCGGATGTAGATGGTGTTTAAAGCAGCGCGTCAGCGATTACGTATGTCACACGAGATTTTGAGGGGCATGGGAGGGGCGTTCGGCTAAAAGGCAAAGCGGCGTGGGAGAGGATACCAGCGGAGAAAAGCATAGCAAGATTACGCGTTGTAACAAGTCCCGTTAAATAGGGAGGCGATCGCCACGATAATTCCAAGGGCCGAAGTATCGGCCCCCCAAACTGCCCCACAAAAGCGCGGACCATTTAGAAGTGGTCATATTTGGCGCGCCAGCGGACGCCGGCTGTGACCCAAAGAACAAGTCAGAGCCAAGAGTTGATAAACAAAACGAAATTAAATTCTCAAAAATGCAAATCAAACGATGCACAAATATGCGCACTCGGCAATAGTTGAATACGATATGTCACCAAACCACGTACTACACTGCACAATCAGCTACACTTAACAACGGACACAAACAACAATACGCGCTACAATGCAATCATATGCGTCGAACAACCAAGTCACCTAAAGACTAAAGAGTTCGAAAACCTATTCAGTACAAAGTCCTTGAAACAAAGTTTGAATGATACTCTTCCAAGAATCACTCTCTCAAAGTCCAGAGCTTTTGCGGATCCGCTGCCCCCGAAGTTTCTCTTCCAAGAAACTTCGCGTCTTCGATTGGCCGCTCTACAAGCACCGAACTTCTTCGCCGGTAACACTTCGGCTCCCCGCGCGTTGCAATTGCAAGACGCGTCTTCGCTCTCAGGTGGTAGACTGGCACTTCTTCGTCTGGTAGCACCAGCCTTCACCCTTCAGGCGGCAATCATCTTCATTACCTGCTTTGTCACTAAGGACAGAAGCTTTCGCCGACACTGCGGAATGACCCTACGCACACTGGCGCAAAACTTCCATCTCCTCCCTAAGCAACGGGCGCAAACTTTCTTCTTCTCCTGATGTACCTTCTCCGCTGCTCGCTTAAGTACATTTGCACCGCCGCGGTGGTGTAGTGGCTAAGGTACTCGGCTGCTAACCCGCAGGTTGCGGGATCGAATCCTGGCTGCAGCGGCTGCATTTCCGATGAAGGCGGAAATGTTGTAGGCCCGTGTGCCCAGATTTGGGTGCACGTTAAAGAACCCCAGGTAGTCCAAAATTTCTGGAGCCCTCAACCACGGCGTCTCTCATAATCATTGGTGGTTTTGGGTCGTTAAACCCCACATATCAATCAATCGCTTAAATACTTTTGCGCTAGATTCCAGAAAATTCTACTCATTCGTCGGCGCGATGCACAGCCAAAGCTCGGCAAAAGGCGAGACGTTTCGGGAGATGTCTGCGACACGCGACGCAACTCTGTGTCACCACGCCCCTTCGAGAACTTTCCAGGGCTTGCTCGGCGCCCGATGTGAGGAGGTTGGTCGGCGAAACTACGCTTCCAAGGCGGATAGACGGCGCGCACCGGGGAGTCTTTGGATGCTTCTTTTCTTCTTCACCATTGACCTTGAGGTGCTTCTCAGGCGCCAGGCACCGTCACCGCCGCCAGAACTCGGTGGCGCGCCCCCTTTCAGAGCGCTTGTTTGTACCACGCGTACCCATGCGAGGATAAAAATTTTCGCGGGGTGGGTATCTAATCAACCAGACCCCCCCACCCCCCCGTTTCCATTCCCCAACTCGGTACGCCAGCGATACACATGTGAACATACCACCGAAGACAGCGGACAGCTTCTGACACTGTCTTCCCAAAGACAATACGAACAAGAATTCGTCACCGGAATTTATTAAACCCATCATCGTATCAATGATAAAGAGCCATTTGAATCCAATAATTAAACACAAACATCAAATAAAATTATTACTTAAGCTGTCTTGACTGCTGGTTGAGGATAAAATCAAACGACTATATCCCAGACACAGGTCCACAGAATACTATCGGCCGACGACCACATGGTGACAGGCGCCACTTTCACATCAAGAAGCCGCGCAGAGCCCCACTTCGCATAAGCACCACTCCTGGCGAAGCACGTGATGGCGCCAACCGGTTGGATGTACCGCCGTAATTTGCCGTAGACTTGAGGGCCATTGCTCTTATGGGATTCAGTGCAGGCATGCTGGATCGAGTCCATCGTCGATGACACTTATATGCACAAATCACAAGACGGCCATGAGTGCAGCCCTCGAAGATGGAGCGGAAAACTTGCAACAAAGGTTACTGATGTCATCGCCTGAATTTCTGACGGTTGTTCGAACCTTGCGGCAACACACTCGGGCGTGAACGTGACCGACAGTACAACGGGTTCTGCCTGGAACATCGAAGGCTCGAGTTGGACTGAAGACGAGGCCTGCATCACGGTGGGGTCCGCACCACAGCAGCGAAAAAGCCCGGTAGAAACAGAACGACCACTGGGAGGTGGGCCTCCAGAGACACAATCAACTACGGCGCTGTCGAAAATCACTGGAATGGCGCTAGTGACACGTACGCGCTGCATCACGTCTCGTGCACAAAAAAATAGAAGCCGACAAAGCGTGGCCAGCACATCCGCGTCAGCCGGCGTCTCGAGAGCGAACGTCATCTTCGTCTTTCACATCCCTCAGTGGCAATCTGTAAGGCGTAGTGAAGTATGAATAAACTTTATATCATTATTTACCAATTTAATTCCTCTCCTCAATCATTGGATGTTAAGTCGTATTAATTTTTATTCTTTTTTAAAAAAATATTATTGTATCCCCTACGCTCCCCACTAGTAGTAAAAAAACGCAATAGCTCTATAACTTGGCTCGAGCGCATCATTGTCTCTTCTCTGATCTGGCAGGTGAACAATGCGAGATGGTGAACCACTGCCGCCTACTCCTTCTTCCTGCGACAACTGTGGTGTATTTTCTCTTTCCCACATGGTCCAGCCTCCCGGCCCTGCGAACCTTTTTGGTATTTGCGTCCCGTGCGGTCCTCAACGCTCAATAGTCCAATGGCTTCGCTTCATCTCACCTGCCTGTACCAACGAGATACTCTCTAGTCTTCTACTCACCCTTTCTCGTTATCTTCTTTCTCTCTTTCTACCTATCAATTTTACTTGCCCCTTCGCCATCCCTAAAGGCATTGATCTGTGGCACCATTACGCGAGGCAAATAATAGAGCCCTTTTATTTTCTTCTACTCTCTAGACGGGAGGACGTCTTCCACGGAGGCTGAGTCCGTACTCCCATCAAAGTCGACGATTGTGCCAGTTGGCGATACAGGATCTAAGTATATTACGCGGCAGAAAACACGGATGGAAAAGGACAAGTACGCAAGCTGGCTATCGACTGAAGGTTTATTTATCCCACACGGCGTTTATAAAGGACAACCAGAAAAAAAAGAGAAAAAAAAGAAAGTGTACATTTGAACAAGCGACAAATTTCCTACACTGGAAGCACGAGCAGAATATCTGATTTATTACACACATGCACCGTTTGCCAGATAAATACGCTCATCGCCTAAAAGGGTAACGGATCGTTTGCTCAATCAGTAGTCAGGTTCCCGAGTCACTCCGTCTGCTTCAATAATCTTGCGAGTGTGATCACCTTTGTGCCCACGCAATACAACTGTATTTTCAAACAGCGCAGGACAGCCATACCTGCTGACATGCTGAGCCAAGAAGCCTTCATTGCAGCGGTGTCGAAGAAGTCTTCATACTCGCGGTGACCGGTGTCCGTCCGGCTTTCAGGAACGGTGGAGGTTATGCCATTTCCCCTCACGCTGAAAGACGGATGAGCTTTTTGAGCGCTGGGCGCAGATGGGGTCTACACGATTTACACAACGCGAGAATACGAACGTATGAGAAACGGAGGCTGATTAGTCTTGCGCTTCGCTCAATTTAATGGTAAAAAATTATTTAAAAAACACGCATGTATTTTGTTTAATGCCTTTTCACTGTGACTGTAAAAAATAAGACATATATACACCACCAAAGGCCTCAAGCTTTCTCTGAAGACATTTTGAAATTTGCGGAATGCCCTTGAATTTTGTTATGTTAGCACTTACTCTCATTATTTATAATAATATAGAATTTCCGTTTTAATTAATATTTGTTTTCCTCTTCCACAAGAGTGTTTCTCGGGATTTCAAAGCGACATCGTATCCCTCACCCCACCCCCCTTCCCCTTCCTTCGTATAGGCCACAGAACGCGAAGACTCGGTCGTGTGGCGCTTGCGGTGGTATGAAGAATATATTGTAACTAAGGCACGGGCGTCGGCAGGAGAGTAAAAAAGGGTTATTGCAAAGTGGCGGAATTCAACGTGGATGTGCCGTCAACGCACGCTTGTTTTATGGACAACGGCAGACGACAGGGAATGTAAGCGAGACACAAAGTAGAGTAATAGCCATGGTGGCCAGCCTGCCTAAATCTCTTGACGTTCTAACCACGCCATGAGCCTCGAGCCACCGGCATTTGTTGTTTTCTTTTTTTTTGTGTGTGTGGCCAGCTGGCTGCTATTGATTCGGCGCTAGATGGAAACTCGCCTTTATGCTACACGAGCGTTTTGTATTGTGTGACACCAGGTTGTAACTTTACTGTTCCTAAACCCTTGTTTACACATCCTAACTTGATTCCTTAACCGACATCAAGCCTCCGCAGAAACAGTGTGCTCCAGAGTTTCAAGCACAGGGATGACTCTGTGGTAGTATAACCTGGACTGCGATGCAAACGACCTGAAGCATTTCTTTGCGTATCACAGGTACTCTTGTTCTATCTATCTATCTATCTATCTATCTATCTATCTATCTATCTATCTATCTATCTATCTATCTATCTATCTATCTATCTATCTATCTATCTATCTATCTATCTATCTATCTATCTATCTATCTATCTATCTATCTATCTATCTGTATTTTTGTCTATCTATCTATCTATCTATCTGTATTTTTGTCTATCTATCTATCTATCTATCTATCTATCTATCTATCTATCTATCTATCTATCTATCTATCTATCTATCTATCTATCTATCTATCTATCTATCTATCTATCTATCTGCCTGTCTATGTATCCATATTTCTATGTATCCATCTGTCTTCCTGTCTATCTATCTATCGCCCCGTCACAATGGTCTAGTGGTTAAGGTACTCGGCTGCTGACCCGCAGGTCGCGGGATCAAATCACGGCTGTGGCGGCTGCATTTCCGATGGAGGCGGAAATGTTGTAGGCCCGTGTACTCAGATTTGGGTGCACGTTAAAGAACCCCACGTGGTCTAAATTTCTGGAGCCCTCCACTACGGCGTCTCTCATAATCATGTGGTGGTTTTGGGACGTTAAACCCCACAAATCTATCTATCTATCTATCTATCTATCTATCTATCTATCTATCTATCTATCTATCTATCTATCTATCTATCTATCTATCTATCTATCTATCTATCTATCTATCTATCTATCTATCTATCTATCTATCTATCTATCTATCTATCTATCTGTCTTCCTGTGTATCTATCTGTCTGTGTATCTATCTATCTGTCTATCTATCTATTTGTCTGTATTTTTGTCTATCTATCTATCTATCTGTCTGTCTGTCTGTCTGTCTGTCTGTCTGTCTGTCTGTCTGTCTGTCTGTCTACGTCTGGCTGCTGTCATTATTACCCCCTTAACTTGTAATAACTATCTATCTATCTGTCTTCCTATGTATCTATCTGTCTGTGTATCTATCTATCTGTCTATCTATCTATTTGTCTGTATTTTTGTCTATCTATCTGCCTGCCTGCCTGCCTGCCTGCCTGTCTGTCTGTCTGTCTGTCTGTCTGTCTGTCTGTCTGTCTGTCTGTCTGTCTGTCTGTCTGTCTACGTCTGGCTGCTGCCATTATTACCCCCTTAACTTGTAATAAAAGACATTTCGTAGAAAGATATCACATGAAACAAACTCAACTACATAATAAAAAATTGTCAAAACCCACCACAAACAAACTACGGCATACAAAAAACACCAACATTAATACCTGATATTTTAAACGAACACCCACTAACAATAAAGCTACTAGAAATTGTAATCATCCCAGCTCAATTCAAAATGTACAAGAGTTATTGTTTTCTGAGCTTTAAGGTGCACTGCGTTCTGTTATGTATTGAAGTGTTGGGAAAGTCTGTGCCCTATACCTTAGCCACTAGCCCCACCGTGGTGGTCTAGGGGCTAAGGTACTCGGCCTCTCATCCGCAAGTCGCGGGATTAAATCCCGGCTGCAGCGGCTGTATTTTCTATGGAGGCGAAAATGCTCTAGGCTCATGTGGTCATATTTGGGCGCACATTTAAGAGCCCCCATGTTGTCGAAATTTTGGTAGCCCTTCACTATACGGCGTCTCTATTAAGCATATGACGTTTTTGGTAGGTACGTTAAATCCTACATATAATGAATCATTTTACTACTTTACTTTACTAATAACGCCAACATAATTATAATCCACAAGAAAGTAGACGTCAATGAAATATAAAGCGAATGACCCTCCGATCAGTTTACTGTCCGTTCTCTACTGACTACTAAAGAAGTAGCTAATATTAGAGCTCAATCAACCAAAGGACCAAGGAGATTTTCTAACAGGCAATTCCACAATACACCGTATTCGCACTATCAATCAGGTAATAGAGAAATGCGCGAAATACAACCAACCCAAATACATAGCTTCCATAGCCCCTTCAGGCGCAGCGTCCACATTTGTGGACGCCAACTTCACAGCTCAATATCTCGAAATTTACTTTGAATCTCGCGCGCAACCAGTGCTCTCTCTATCACTACATGTTGCTGCAGCGACCCGTGGCGCCATCTGCCGCAGCTGACACAAAATAACTACAAAAACAACTCTCAAAGATGGACGCCTCCACGTTTTACGGCGGCGCACGTAAGTGGCTCTCACTTTTCAAGCCCTTGCTATGTTTCATTCGAGGTGGCATGAAATTATGCACTTGTCAGTAAGAGCTAAGAGATACCTCATGCCAATAAACAAGACTTTTGCAACTAGAAACTATTTATAACGTCAAAAAGGGTGCGTAAAATACCGCGTCCACGATCGTGGACATTGCGCCTTAGTGCTGCCTTTGTTGCAGGGCAGCCATTTCGCACCGTGTGCGCAGATATGATGGTTATGTGTGATTTTTTGTCTCCAGGACTTGAAGATCATGCTTCAAAACGTCAGAAAGTTGATGATGCGACAGCAGAAGAAATCCTCATGAGAATATCAAATGGAGATATCTCAGATGGCGACTTTTCAGATGACGAATTGGAAGCAGAAAATGAAGAAAACATAGTAAGTTTGCTCGAGATTGTGAGACATTATTTTGTGTTCTCGGGAAACATATGGCACCAAACTGTCTAAAGGTACTTTGACCCTAATTTACGCTGTTTGTTTCAGCCTGCCAATGGTCAGGTGACCGCATCCACGACCACAGCTGCACTGCCTGCACGACCAGACGCCACGGTCAGCTCGAACGCACCTGCGGCATCTACGAAGGCTGAGTTCAAATGGGTGAAGAAAGATTTTGCTCCAAGTGATGTTGACTGCCACTACAATCCTGAAGTAGCCTCGACATGCCAGCAGCCACTTGTGTATTTTAGCAAGTATTTCACCGAACAGATATTTGAAGACCTTGCTGAATTCACAAACAGGTATGTCCTGCAAAGAGACGGTGCCGTATTAGCCACTACAAAAGAAGAGATCAAAATATTTTTTGGAATGCTCATGCTGATGGGTGTTCTGAAATACCCACGCGTCAGAATGTATTGGCAAACTGCAACGAGGATTCCCGCAATAGCCGATTCGATGGGCGTGAAGCGATTCTTCAAAATCAGAGGCGCTCTCCACATAAGCGACGCTAATGAAGAACGGGACCCGAACAGCCAAGACAAATTTTGGAAAGTTAGGCCGTTGCTAGAAGCTGTCAGAAGCCGCTGCTTACAGCTTGTTCCCTTGGAACAGAATAGCATCGATGAACAGATGGTGCCGTTCACAGGACGCATTGCTGCAAAGCAATTTGTGAAAGGAAAACCGAACCCAGAAGGCGTGAAGGTTTTTGTACGCTGCAGTTTTGACGGTCTTGCACATGACTTTGAGTTTTACCAAGGGAAGGGAACGGGAGTGAGCAAAGAACATGCACATCTTGGCCTTGGTGGCTCCGTCGTAATGCGCCTTGTTGAAAGCCTCCCGAAGGCACAGAACATCAAGTGCTACATGGACAATTATTTTACGTCCGTGAAGCTCTTTCTTGAGTTAAAAAAGATCGGCATTTTGGCTAGTGGCACAATTAGGGGAAACCGCTTGGCAGGATGCGTCATGAAAACAGACAAGGAAATGAAGAAAGAAGGACGGGGAAGCTATGATGAGCGGGTTTCCCAGAACGACGAAGTTGTCCTTGTTCGTTGGCAAGACAACGGGACCGTCAACATGGCTTCTACCCACCTTGGAGTTGGAAATATTGGCACCGTGAGAAGATGGAGCGAATCCCAAAAGGTCCACGTTGACATTGACTGTCCAGAGGTAGTCCTGGACTACAACAAATACATGGGTGGAGTAGACAAACTAGACTTCATCATGTCCCTCTACCCAATGCGGACGCGAACGAAAAAGTGGCCTGTGAGAGTGATTTCCCATTTTGCATCTTTTGCGCTCTCCAACAGTTGGCTTGAATACTTAAGGGATGCCAATAAAGCAGGGCTACTAAGAAAAGAGACACTGGACATGATGGCGTTCCAAACAGACGTCGCGAATTGCCTGCTGAACAGCAATAAGCCACAAAAGAAGCGTGGACGTCCGAGCAATGACAACTCCCGAACAGTGAAAAAGAAGGTACCCAATGCTTCACCACTACCAGTCAGCACTGTTCGCTATGATGGGATTAATCATTGGCCGCAGCAAGTAAACATGGCTAACGCACAACGCTGCCGGAGAGAGGAATGCACATCCAAAAGCCGTGTCCGCTGCAGGAAATGCAACATTTTCCTTTGTCTGACATCTCAGAACGACTGTTTTTATTTGTTTCATACCAAATAGACTCTTTCTGATTATTTTTGCGGAAAAGACTTCCTAAGCAGTGTTCCTGCAATGATTATTTGCGAGCCTCCGAAATAAAAGCGTTTGTTTTCTTCTTCTCCACCGTTCATGGGTATTGCAACAAGGAAAGCGAGATGTAAAATATGTATTTACTAGAGCCTATACAACAGGCAGTATGGCGAAAAACCCACGCACAAGCCATGGCGCACCTTCGTCGTCTTCCTTTCCCTGCGTCTTCGTGCGCGCGCTTGGGTAACGGTCACGTGACAATATGACTGCTTTGAGGCGCAATGTCCACATATGTGGACGCCATTGAAAAATTGAACCAATGAATTTTTTTCTGAATTTCTTGTGGATTCCTTCTTTAATAGCGTTATGTATTCATAATCTGAACAAAATTTTTTTTTCGCTACGTCAGATTTAATTCGCGCCTGAAGGGGATAGATTGGGAGAAGGCGTCTGACTCAGACGAGACATGAGCAGCGAGGCAGGCACTGCGGAATCACGTCATCGACGAACTCTGGATAAACATACTGGAAAAAAAATCTTCAGCGGATCCACAGCCAACCTAATTCTTCATAAGCAAAGCCGCAGAATCCAATATAAAGAAATGTGTAAGGCAGGTAGACACGAACTCTCCAATGGTATTCAACGCGTGTTTACAGGAAGATTTCAGGGCCCTATAGATTGGAAAGAGCTAGGGATAAGATTTATTGGAGAGTATCTCAGTACACTCTCAGTCAGGTGCCGGATAACGAACGGCATTTAGGCGGCGCGCTCCGGGGTACTAACTAAAATTCTGTCTATAGGGAGCCCAGCAATAAAAAAAAAAACACCTGTGACAGCCGCGTGGTGCGGAAGTAGCGCAGACTGTCGGAAAGAGCAGGCGCAAGAAGGAAAAAAAAAAACAAAATCAAGGGGAGAGCCACCGTCTTTGACGCGCCAGCTTCGTACCCGGCGCCGGCATCACGTTCCCCGTCGCCTGCATGCCGTGCCATTTGTGCGACGCCGTTTTGTCCCGCTGTCTTGTGATGATCATTTTTCTACAAGATGGTATGGGACGGAAACATTTTCCAGTGCCATACGGCACACAAAATTCAAGATATCATACATCTCTTTGCATTTGGGCAAACACTGGAATGTGCAGTCCCATTGTTACTCTTTAGATTTCAGTAAAAGAGTACAAATACCTTTCCGTTAATCAGTTGTCGAGGTATGACATTGTCATCATCATCATGGTCATCATCATCATCAGCCTGACTACATCCACTTCAGGACAAAGGCCTCTGTCACGTTCCGCCAGTTAACTCGGTCCTGTGCTTGCTGCTGCCAATTTATACCCTCAAACTTCTTAATCTCATCAGCCCACCTAACCTTCTGTCTCCCCCTAACCACTTGTCATCTCTGAGAATTCAGTCAGTTACCCTTAATGACCAGCGGTTATCCTGTCTTTGCGCTACATGCCCGGCCCATGTGCATTTCCTCTTCTTGATTTCAACTATGATATCCTTAACCTATGTTTGTTCCCTAATTCACTCTGCTCTCTTCTTGTCTCTTAAGGTTACACCTACCATTTTTCTTTTCATTGCTCGCTGCGTCGTTCTCAATTTAAGCTAAACCCTCTTTGTAAGTCTCCTGGTTTCTGCTCCGTAGCTAAGTACCAGCAAGATACAGCTTCTGTATACCTTCTTCTTGAGGGATAGTGGCAATATACCTGTATTAACTTGAGAGTGCTTGCCAAATGTGCTCTACCCCATTCTTATTCTTTTAGTTACTTTAATCTCATAGTTCGGCTGAACGGTTATTACCTGCCCTAAGTAGACATACTCTTTTACAACTTGAACTGCACTATTACCTATATCGAAGCACTGCTCTTTTCCGAGGTTGTGGTACATTACTTTCGTTTTCTGCAGAATAATTTTAAGGCTCACCTTTCTGCTCTCCTTGTCTAACCCCGTAATCATGAGTTGCAATTCGTACCCTGAGTTACTCAGCAATGTAATGTCATCGGCGAAGCGCAGGTCACTAAGGTACTCTCCATTAACTCTTATCCCTAACTGTCCTCATTCCAGGCTTCTGAAAACCTCCTGTAAGCACACGGCGAATGGCATTGGGGAGATTGTGTCCCCCTGCCTTACACCCTTCTTGATTGGCATTCTGTTGCTTCATTTATGAAGCACTATGGTAGCAGTTGATCCCCTGTATATTTCTTCAAGGATGTGTATATATGCTTCATTGACGCCCTGATTCTGCAGTGTCTGCATGACTGCTCATATTTCTACTGAATCAAACGCCATCTCGTAATCAATAAAGGCTATGTATAGTGGTTGGCTATATTCTGAGCACTTCTCTATTACCTGATTGATAGTATGAATGTGGTCGATTGTTGAGTAGCCTATTTGAAATTCTGCTTGTTCCTTTGGTTAACTGAATTCGTGCTTTCTTTACTTTGTAGGCAATTATCTTTGTAAATAGCTTGTATACTACAGAGAGCAAGCTGATCGGCCTGTTATTCTTCAAGTCCTTGTCATCTCCTTTCTTATGTATTAAGGTGATGTTAGCATTCTTTCAAGACTCTGGTAATCTTCCCGTCAGGAGACACCTCGTAAGCAGGGTGGCTAGTTTTTCTAGCACAATCCGTCCTTCATCTTTCAGCCGATATGATGTTACCTGATCCTCACCAGCAGCTTTGCCTCTTTGCATGCTCTCCAAAGCTTTTCTGACTTCTATCATTACTGGTGAGGTGTCATCTGGGTTACTGCTAGTTCTTATAGTTTTGAGATCGTGGTTGTCCGTCCTACTGTAGAGATATCTGTAAAACTCCTCATCTATTGTAACTATCCTATTCATATTGGTAGTGATTTTGCCTTCTCTGTCCCTTAGTGCATACATTCGATATTTGCCTATCCCAAGTTTCCTCTTCACTGCTTTAACGCTTCCTCCGTTTTCCAGAGCGTGATCAATTTTCTCCGTGTTATACCTATTTACATCGGATACCTTACGCCTATTATTGAACTTCGAAAGCACTGCCAGTTATATTTTGTTTGTTGTACTTGAGACTTTCATGATTTGACGCTTCTTAACGAGATTCTTGGTTTCCTCGGAAAGCTTCCCAGTGTCCTGTCTAACTACCCTGCCTCTTTAGTGTATGACATTGTGTCATGCACTAAATAAAGGAATACTAATGCATGCGCGACGCTTATTGAAACACTGGCCTATTTATCTTGATGCTCATGTTCTACGAAATAAGATGAACTGATGATTTTAGAAAAGCATGGAAAAAAAGGAACAAATCAAAGGCAGCGAGACAAAGAAAGAACAAAATTGAAAATTGATTTGTCGATCTTTGATTAGTGGTTGCGTAATTTGATGATGAACATCAAGTACAAAACTCAGGTGCAGAAAACAGCCGGAAAGCAGATATTACAAATCTATACTTCAATATGAGAACTGTACTTGATATCCAAACAGTGAACAAATGTTGGTGACATGCGCTCTCCCGCTGACTAGGCGAAGAGCGTCATCATCTGGCAAACGGTGCGTGTGTGTAATAAATCAGATATTCTGCTCGTGCTGCCGGTGTATGAAGTTTGTCGCTTGTGCAAATGCAAACTTTCTTTTTTCTCTTTTTTTCTGGTTGTCCTTTATAAACGCCGTGTGGGATAAATAAACCTTCAGTCGATAGCCAGCGTGCGTACTTGTCCTTTTCCGTCCGTGTTTTCTGCCGCGTAATATACTTAGATCCTGTATCGCCAACTGGCACAATCGTCGACTTTGATGGGTGTACGGAGTCCGCTTCCGTGGACGCTGTCCTCCCGTCTAGAGAGTAGAAGAAAATAAAAGGGCTCTATTATTTGCCTCCCGTAGTGGAGGCGTAGCTCAGAGCTTTTAGGGGTGGCGAAGGGGCAAGTAAAGTTGATAGGTAGAAAGAGAGAAGATAACCATAAAGGGGGAGGGGAAGACAAAAGAGTATCTCGTTGGTACAGGCAGGTTAGATGAAGCGAAGCCATTGGATTATTGAGCGTTGAGGACCGCACGGGCCGCATATACCAAAAAGGATTGCAGGGCTGGTAGGCTGGGCTTTGCGGGAAAGAGGAAATCCACCACAGTTGTCACAGGGAGACGCAGTAGGCGGTAGCGGCGCACCCATGGTCTCGCATTGTTCACCTGTCAGATCAGGGAAGAGACAATGATGTGCTCTAGCAAAACGACAGAGCTATTGCGTTTTTTTACTAGTTGGGAGAAACGTGGGGGATATAATAATATTTATTTGAAAAAAAAAAGATTAGAAATTAATACGAATCACCATCGTATGATTCAGGGGAGGAAACAATTATGGTAAATACTAATATAAAAGACCTTTATTCAAAGTTCAGTACGCCATACAGGTTGCGACAGAGGGATGTGAAAGACGAAGATGACGTTCGCTCTCGAGACGCCGGCTCACGCGAATGTGCTGGCCACAGTTTGTCGGCTTCCATTCTTTTGTGCACGAGACGTGATGCAGCGCGTACGTGTCACTAGCACCATTCCAGTGATGTTCGAGGGCGCCGTAGTTGATTGTGTCCTTGGAGGCCCGCCTGCCCAGTGGTCATTCTGTTTCTACCGGACTTTTTCGCTGCCGTGGTCCGGACACCACCGTGACGCAGGCCCCGTCTTCAGTCTCACTCAAACCTTCGATGTTCCAGGCCGAACCCGTTGGACTGTCGGTCACGTTCACGTCCGAGTTTGTTGGCGCAAGGTTCGAACAACCGTCAGGAATTCAGGCGATGACATCAGTAACCTTTGTTGCAAGTTTTCCGCTCCATCTTCGAAGGCTGCACTCAGGGCAGCCTTGTTATTCGTGCATTTAAATGTCATCGAGGGCGGACACGACCCAGCGTGCCTGCACCGAATCCCATAAAAGCAACGGCCCTCAAGTCTACGGCGAATTATGGCGGTACACCCACATGATTAGCGCTATCACCTGCTTCGCCAGGAGTGGTGCTTATGCGAAGTGGGGCTCTGCGCGACTTTTTGATGGGAAAGTGGGGCTTGGCACCATGTGGTCGTTAGCCGGTAATACGCTGTGGACCTGTGCCTGGGATACGGTCATTTGATATTATCCTCAACCTGCAACCAGGACAGCCTAATTACTGATTTTAATTGATGTTTGTGTTTAACTGTTGAATTCAAATGGTTATTTATCATAAATACGATGACTGGGTTTAATAAATACTTGTGACGAACATTCGTTCGTATTATCTTTGTGAAGACAGTGTCAGAAGCTGTCCGCTTTTTTTGGTTGTATGATACATGTGTATCGATGGCGTACCCAGTTGGGGAACGGGGTCGTCTGGTTGATTAGACACCCACCCCGCGAAAATTTTCATTCTTGCATGGGTACGCGTACGCTTCCACCTCTCTTCTCTCCGCTGGTATCCTCTCCCACGCGGCTTTGTCCTCTTGCCGAACGCCCTCCCATGCCCCTCAAAACCTCGTGTGGCATACGTCATCGCTGACGCGCTGCTTTAAACACCATCTACATCCGGTTGGGTTGCCGCGACTCCGGCCGTCGACTCCGTCGGTTCCATTGTAGCTGCGTGCTTGTTGGCGAACTGTGGCTCCCGTAATCGTGAAGGTATGGACACTGCATAGCGCGCACGCCTTCAAAGGACCACCAACACGATGAACTCGTACGGGGACACGACGTGCCTCGCATGTGCTGCTCGCACGCAGGCAGAGGCGTAGTCAGAATTTTTTTAGGGGGAGGGCCCGGGGTGAGTTCACGGCGAGCCGATGGAGGAGAAGGAGAAACACAAGCATCTTTTTTTTTCTTTGACGTGACTATCGGCGGTAGTTTGAGCAGATTCATGTGTAAATGCATGTATATCAATGTGGCGAGACTGCCCCCTCTTGTTGTTCGTATGGTTGTGAAGAGAGTAAGTGAAAGTAAAGTCGTCATCATCATTAACAACAACAACGACGACGACGACAACAACAACGACGACAAGAAGAAGACGAACAAGAAGAAGAAGAAGAACCTGACTACGCCCGCTTCAGGGCAATTGCTCCCCCATGATCCGCCAATCATCCCAGTCTTGTTCTTTTCTGCCACGTTGTCCCTGCGATTTTCTTTATCTCATAAGCTCAGCTATCTTTTTGTCCCCTCTTAGTACGTTGTCCTTCTCTGGGAATCCGGTAGGTTCCCCTAATGACCAGCGGATATTGTGCCTACGTGCAGCGTGCCAGGCTTATACCGGTTTCTACTTCTTGATTTCAACTATTATATATTGAATTCCGGTTGGCTGGCTGACCCACTGATTTCTTGTCTTTTAAAGTTAGACTTATTTTTTTTTCAGTCGCTTGCTGCATCGTTCTACATTTAGGCTGAACACTCTTCGAAAGACTCCGCACTCTAAAAAAAAAAAGAAAAACCACAGATGGCAGTTTTTGGCTTGTCCTCTATATCACTTCCATCTGCACACGTTTTATGCCCTCGAAATGGGAGTAACAAAAACGCCCATGTGGTAGGGCATACAAAGGGCGTAGGTTAGACAAAAACTTTACTCCCTTTGTGGCTCTGTGAAAACGAACCCGGAATACTATGGTTCTTATTTGAGAGTATTTTTGGTGTAATTAGGGCATTACATTACCCCCTTTTAGGCGTTTTAAAAAAACTGAACAGGAATATTTTAGTCACGTGACCAAGCTGTTTTTTGTCTTTTTATTCTTTTTCGGAGTCAATAGGTGGACTATAGGGCGTTTTAGCTCGCTTTTTTTGGGTGTAGTTTTGGTATTGAATGGGAGTAATCACTGCAGCCGGAACTCCCTCTGAGCAAGCCTTCTTGCAAAGCTGCAGGCTGCATTCTAAAAAAGATTTGATGCAAACAAAAGCTTATCTACAGCCCAAACAGCAAAGCAAAATACGGATCCTTTCAAAGTTTCTGTTTATGGCCTACGAGAGCACACAGACTGAAGACTTACATAATATTTATCGTGGAGGTTAAATTACACAAAGTACAACTATTGTGGTCATTTCCCAGGAGTGAGCATGGTTATTGACCGCAGGAGTTGTACAGAACGAGCACAATAATTATCACCACATAAAGCACCGAATGTACAAACACTACAAACACATTTTCTTCACAAATTTTAACATACAGTTGAAAAATAAAAAAATCAAATGAAATACAAACATTCAACACGCTTTGCCAATCCCTTCAGAGTATCTGACTAGAAATCTGCTACACTTTTATTAAAACATCACCTAACTTAATAAAAAGTTCATGTCTGCAGCTCTGGTGCTGTAGATGACTATGCCCAATAACATATATGTAGAACTTACTTATAATGTGTCAAGAGATTCACTTACGGCACTTGTTTGAATTAAATGCTATACCAGTGACTAACGTTCTCTTACAGATTTCTGGACACTTTTCCCGTGGCACACATATAACATATAGAATAAACGGGCATACCTCAATGGATGGATGCAGCTATATTTTTCTCTAAAAAAAAAAAAACCTGCAGGCACTATTGGATCATCTTTCAAGTTACAGCAAAGCCTTTTTCACCTGACTATCTCAAATCAGCTTCAAATCACAACAGTACAAGAGAGGTTGAAGAGTGTACTACAATACATTTGTTGCTTCAGTGCTATTAGCGACCATATTGATCAAGCTCAAAGAAGACATTCATGAAGATACGAAAAAACGCAGATTCCATAGAACTATAATGCATTAAAAGTACTAACAAAACATATACCATTGGAAAACTGGACTGAACAAGAAGACAGCTTTTTTTGTCTCACTTTCCGATGAATGCTATGCTAATATTTTCTGAAGAATACATTCAATATTGTCTAAGCTTCACCTTTTCTACCATATTGCATTTAAAATGGTAATGGGGCAAACCAGCACACACACACATAACAAATAAAAATTGCAGCATTACAACACCAGAACATACACTACCCATTAATAAATCATCACTGACGTCCACTAGCATACTTGCACGCAATTGGGCATGCCATTTCAAATCATTCAGCGTTTCTCCGACCACCACGAATATAGCTAAAATGATGTTCACGTGTTTCTAAAAGCTCGAAACTTGTCCATCTTGTTAATTTACATTGCCGACAACTTCCCTGTGTATTTATAAGAGTCTGTAGTTTTCGCCGCCTGAGCTAGATGTTCTTAAAAGATGTTTTTGGAATGCACTCAACAAAAAGGTATTTTCAGCAAGGTAATGAATTGATGTAACTGCAAAAATAATGACTTATTTATGTATATCAACTTTAGGGCTTTTCACACGAGCAAAATGCATGAATTTCTAGATGCATATTTTTTACAGGATATTAGCTAGCTCAAAAAGCACACATAGAATATGTGTAATCAGTCTGTTTGACATGCTACAAATTAAAAGTAATTTAGGTGCTCAAGGTGTAGTAGTTCATCTGAAAAAAGAAATGCAAATCACACTTTTTTTCTGGAAAACTCTGTATACAGCAGCAAAAAAATTACCTTGGTGTTGGACTAAAAATTTTTTAGTTTCAGTTATTCATAAGCATTTATACCTATACATACAAATGCACACAGGAATGTACATAAAATGTGGCTGACACTTTTTCTCTTATCACAACCCAACACAATTTTTTTTTTGCTATGTTACCTGTCACTACACTCTAGCTACATTCCTTGTAGTGCACCTGCGTTGGCAGTAGAACACAGATGATCACCCCACTTTCTTTACGGTTGTTTTATAGATGGCACCAAGATTGCCATCTACATGTTTATCAGTGGGCTTGGGCTGAAGATTGCCTTTGCAAGTTCATCATGCTGCAGAGTTACATAGGTGAAAAGCTGTGAAAAAAACATTAAACTTTATAAAAATATTTTTTTAGTTTAAAAAATAATACTCTCTAGAAACTCCACCTATTTTCACCTGATACATATTGCTTTCAAGTGAGATATCACACATATTTTTGCCCAAGCAGCAAGGTGACTTTAGACGCTGAATACAGAGCTTTTACCCCCCCCCCCCAAAAAAAAAGAAAATCACAATTTTTTTCTCAGACGATCTGCTATACTTTCAGCGCCCAATATATCTTTATTCTTTATAATGTCAAACAGGCCAGCTGCGCATAATATATTTGTGCCCTTTGAGCTTGCTATGTTACCTGAAAAAAACAAAACAAATTTGGCAACTATTCAGTTTTGCTGGTGTGGGAAGCCCTCGGAGAATTGATATACATTAATGAGTCATCACTTTTACAGTTACATTGCTTCATTACCTTGCCACAAATATCATTTTATCAAGTGAATTACAAAACATATTATGAAAACACTTGTTTTTGACGTCCTCTATCTCAGTCTGCACATAACTAAAGACTTACAATAGGCACGAGAACTTTTGGCGATCAAAATAAACAACCAGGACGAGTTCTCTGAGAAATGTGAAAGTTTTCCGGTCATATTTGTGATGGTCTGAAAAACGCTGGTTGACTTGGCATGTGATGACCCAGTTATAATGTGCTAACTGAATGCAAATTAACAAAAAAATGGGAGCGTTTTAGAGGGGCTTATTTTTTTGTTAGACACAACAGTAATCAATTGACAATTAGGCTAGGAAAAACATTGTGGACAATAACTATCAACTATAGTGTATTAATTATGGTGTCAATTACAGAGATCTCGGCAGGTGAAAAATCACTCTGGCACTGAATGTAACACCAACCAACCAGTTACATTTTCCGAAATTTCGCATTAAGCTTTGTTGCACTGGTTTTCAAGGCACAACATACTAAACATGTATGCACGGGTCAATAACCTATCTGCACCCAGTCACAAAACTAATAGAGTATTCAGGAACCATGACACCATAAAAATCACACTGAGTCAACATTCATACAACACATATGTGTTGGTTTAAATACCCTGCCACCATTCTTAAGGGTGAGATAATGTCAATGAAAACATTACCATTAACTGCAATCAAACTTATCAAGATAGCACCAGGAGAGAAGCACTTTTGTGAAAGAAAAAAAAAACAGTAGGGCAAAATAGTCACCACAAATTTCTTTGAATTCATGTCAAAGCTTTGAAATGCAGCTGTTTGTATAAAAGTTGAATAATGCATGCTCTGTGAACAATTCTCTGTGTGCTTTTTCAGGTGTATTCCACATGAGGCACAAGAAGGTAGGCTATTCCAGAAAATTGCGATTATGCTTGAAAAACAAGCTGTCCATCATAGTGAAGCGCAGGGACAATATATATATTTTTTTGCACCAGGTAAGGCCGAAGCTGTGCTCATTCCTGCGATGGAAGAAAGAAAGCAACGCTTCAAAAAAGAGTTGATGATTGGACTACTTCGTTTTTAGACATAAAAGCCATTGCGAGTAGCGCAACGAGACAGGACTAATATCAGATACGAATATACTAGCACAAGCGCAACTCTACTGCAACACTAAACAAAACTGAGCAAAATTGTAACATTCAGTGTCGATGCTGTTGAACCAATAGAAAAATGTTCTTTCACCATGCATGGTCTGTCCAACTAAGGTTAACAAGGCATGTTTCACAACATTGCCTTATTTTGATGGTATCACGGACAATTACACAAGTTTTGCGTGAACAACATGCCAAGTGCTTGGTGAGTCGAAATGGCACAGAATAGGGCACAGAAGAGTTTTAAAAGAACCGGCATTCGAAAGCAGGATTGTACTGAAAGATTTTTTAATTGGTTCATTACTGACTATGGGTGCTAATTCAAATGAATGTGGTGATGTAATGTGAGGTAAAAGACTAGTTTCAAAAACAAAAACAAGTTTCTCAATAATATCGAAGCTTGTTGCCAAAGCACCCAACAAGAAAGTTGGAAGTATTGCCTTATCATAATGTCGCAAAATTTGAAAATAGGGTAGATAGAGGTGAATGGACTCACTGTTTTTTCAAAGCCCTCTAATATTTATGCCCTAATTCGGTAGGTGAAACCTGAGTGCCTCTGAGAAGATTCATGCTAGACCTTTGTTTTATGCAAAGTGCTCATCATCACTAAATCCCTTCATAGTATGGAATGAACGAAAAAATGGGGAATGCTAAGAGTTCATTTTCCAACCATAGCAAAATGTTAATAATAACAAGAAAACCAATGAAAATATAGGGGGTATTATTTCAAGTATTTATACTGCAATTGTGAGAAAGGTACACAAAAAGATAGTTTTCCTTTGGCAGAGACCAAACCTGCTAACTTGAAATACGTCTGATGCTCCACCAACTTGTTTTGTCATTAGTTCTAACAAACTTACCTAACGCAGGTGCACAAGCCTTTAAAGTTACCCTAATTCTGTTCAATCATAGTGAGCGTCTCATTCTGTCGGGCTGGATGCCCTCAGGTATTATGCAAAGATTATTAGTCAGCCTCCAACTCCTAAAATATTACGTGCTTTATTATTTCAGCGTAGGGAAAAGTGTTTCATACTCGCCGTCGTGGCTACTAGCATTGTTAACACTCCTAGCGCATACATGGGTCGTGTAGCCATATATTTCTTGCAACCTGTACTTGTGCGAGTCTTTGTATTCATTCCCTGAAAATTCGAGCTTACTTTAATAAGCCTTTTGTATATGAAAAGGTTTTGGAAAAACAAGTTTATTCAAGACGCTGCTGAATCATCCTAAAGATTTTGAAGTATTGAGCACCGACACACTTTTGCCAATGGCTTTTTCATTACTAAAATGCATCCTTATAGATTATTTCTGAAAGGTTTTTAAACGACTCTTGACACCTAATTTGGAAATTCGAAATAAGCTTGTGTTGTCCGACAGTCCAGCATGCGGAGGCACTTATGACCAATTATTATTGAAGAGCGCTGCCTATAAAATATTTTATTTTGTTTTAAAGTAAGGGTGAGAGCTCATCCGAGTTATTAGCACCAATCGACATCTCTGATTTGATGCAAACAGGTCACACGTGATGTTCTATCAGTTAGGGGCGTATTTTTCGACAACAGAAAACTTTTGTGGGGTGCGCACCATACCCTAGCTGGCATTAGTGAGGAGTGCCACCTCACCCCTCCCCCCTCTCACTTTGTTGCCGGGCTGCTCTCACAGTGGTTTTGGCTGCTTACGGCAGTAGTTGTCCTCTTTCTATCTCAGGGGAATATGATAAAGTCCTCACATTGTTTATTCGTTCTTCAGCACCCACAGGACTCCCTATTTTTAAGGCTGCACGCGCTGAAGTATCGGTCTCTTGACCGATGCTTCAGCTCATGCAGTCTCAGGCAATTTCACGCTGTGTGGTGCTCGTCTCTTAGGATACTTAGGTAGGCATTTTCAATCGACACAATATCGTAATTAATGCACTAGTATTGATTATGCAATGTGTTAGAGCAGTCATGTTTCAATTTCGGTATTACCACAAGCAAAGCTACAAATTCCTGTAAAAAAGTTGCAAGCAAATCTTTTGCTGTCAGGAGTCTTTAAAAGGCAAGCGCACAAGTTTCTCTGAAGAGACATGGTGATGTGCATTGCAGGTAGATTTCACTTTTGGGAACAGGAAAGAGTCTGCTGGGGCTAAGTAAGTGCAGTAAGGGAATCGAGGAATCGTTGTGACTTCATTTAGGTCGTTTAGGTCATGTAATGGGAGGCAAACTCAAATGTTGATGCTCAGGCATGTTGCTGTTTATTTGGTTGCTGCATTATGCACTGGCACAGTCCCTTAACACGAGTCCACTAAAACTTGATCTAGCATAACAAAACACTGAGATGACTGACATTTGGCACGTCAGGGAGGTTACATCTGCCACCACAGTGCGTGCACGTTGCAAGTGTGCCTGCGATGTAATCATGCCAGAAAAAAAGTTCTTTCTTATACTTTTTATACATATACACACTCTGTATATATATATTTATAATTGTCTGTCACAAAGCACATCCTTTTTATGAAGAAGTCTTGAGTGCAAGCCAGGCAGACCCCCAAAAGAATAAAACAGACAAGCACTGGCCCAAACAACTTTGTTCTTATTGCAACATGTACAGTCACCCACCGTTTTCTCGGACACTGAAAATTTGAACATGTTCATTCATTCGGACATCTCTCTGGCACTGCCACTTATCCCATTGAAGCATTGCAAACTCAGGACCGAGAATTTCGCTGCCTCACGGTGCACCGTTCAGATTTTCCGGACTCCGGCTGCCTGATTTAGTGTGACATCGTATGCCATGACCAGCTGCCCGCGTTATTTTTACAATAATGTCACTAAGTTGCCAGCACTAAAAGGTTGCAGTTGCTATGGCTGGAGATTGCGTCAGGGTAAAATTCAATGCAGAAATGCAGATTTCGAAGGCCATGCATTTTTTGGGCTGAACGTAACGGCCATTTTTGGCCGAGTATTCATTGATTGACTACCACAACTAAACTGCAAGCCAAGCCCCGCCATATGCACAATCGGCTTCTTGATCACTTCAATTGGCCACACGTACACAGCAAACAAAGAAACATGAGTGGTGCCTCATAAACTAGCTTTATGCAACTTAGTTTCTTTTGGCATTTGAGAGTTTGCTTGTCAAGTATTTCTGTGGTCAAGCGTGTTTTTTGTGTCGCTTCCTTGTTTGCTGCAAGGCCTGCTAAAAAGGCTCCAACGCTACCAATTCTATTTTAGATGGCGTTGAAAGAAGCTGCACTAATTTGCAAGACCAAAGTAGGGAGACTCCAATCTGATGCTGCTTAGGAGTTTGAGTCGGGCAACAATGGGTGAACAGTGGCTCACGATGACTTCCCTTAAAATCCGCCCACACAAATGCTACACATATTTAGCACATGCCTTAACAGTGCATTGACCTACAGCTATGGCCAAACACTAGTTAAATTACAGGCAGACTTAGTTGCCTGTAATTGTGCTTGTGAGTAGACGTGCACTATTTTTTCTGGCCACTGGGCCAAAAAAGGTGCTTTTTTTCTGGCGAGTCCTTTCTTTCGGACTCTTGAGTATTCAGATTTTTCAACGGTTCTTGTCTAACGTGAACAGTCAGTGACTTATAAATGACATAGCTACATAACATTGCATATGCAGCAACATATATTACATACGAGCACACAGATAATTAACAATGAAGTGAATGCACGAATTGAAAATTAACAGGTTTCAAAAACATAAAGAAGCATCAATGATACAAAGATTTCCTTTTTTTATATGTGGCGAACTTCAGTGCAAGCAACATATTTACCCTTGCTTCTGCCAAAAATCATTGTCTCACAAACTCATGAGGCACAGCTGCAACAGTATAGTTGAAATAAGCAACAGGATGTCCTCCTATTCCAATATAATTTACGCATTGTGCATGTTCCTTAAGTTGCTCAATTATTCAATGCCCAGTTTGCCCGATGCAGGTCTTGCTACTAGAATGAGGTATCGTGTGTATCAAAGGTGCTGCGACGGATCTAGCAGACTCCATGCTTGATTAGTGTCTGCTACCCCCCCCCCCCCTACTGCATATATAGCAGCACTGCTTAGCAAGCTTGTTTCATACAGAAAAAGTCACAGAGATATATATCGTGGGTGCTAATCACTCTCTTGGGTTGACATTTGACAGTATGAAAGTAAGGCGCCCCAACTGGCCCAACAGTTCAGTCAGACATCACCCACTTGATTTTTTTTTAAATCCCGGCTTCGGTAACCACCGTTAGGAGCAATATATAGTAGCTTGCAGCCAAAACATGATTTAATACCCGTCTGTTAAAGCTCTACTGCTTTTTACAATTACACAAACTTTTGAAGGCATCGACAAAACATGAGACGAACAAGAATAAATGAAGGCTAAATCTATGCAGTAATTTTAATAAAACCACCGATGCAGTAATTTTAATAAAACCACCGAAAACAGATAGTTAACAAGGAAGTGAATGCACGAATTGAAAATTAACAGGTTTCAAAAAGATAAAGAAGTATCAATGATACAAAGATTTTTTTTTATATGTGGCGAACTTCAGTGCAAGCAACATTTTACCCTTGCTTCTGCCAAAAATGATTGTCTCACAAAATCTTGAGGCACAGCTGCAACAGTATAGTTGAGATCAGAAGATGAGATTAGAAGGGTGCTCAGAAGATGAGGTCTTCGTTATGCTTTGAAGATTCTCTTCACGTTGTGTGAAATCATGTGAGATTAAAGAATTACAACAAACTTGTTCGACCTCTGTCGTGTTGGCACGCTCATTGAAGTCACATGCTGTTTGAGAAGGGAGGATGCTATGTCAACGAGCAATGCGGAAGAAAAACCCGAAGTTAGAAGGTGTAAAATCTGGCAGTCAAAGCAAAGGCTGTCCTTATGATAGCATGACTTGGTCAGAGTAGTGTTGAGGCATGAAGAAGCGATCTCTGTTTTCACCAGTATAGTATGGGAAGAGTCATACAGCAGGATAGCCTTTTTGACCGTGGCTGAAACTCCCAGCTAATGCCATCGTCACAATTGAAAAAAAAAAAACAATTCTAAATCAAAAACTCGATCGTATTGTAGTTGGTTGAACAGTGCTTTAAGCAAGATTCACCCTCATTGTTCTTTACAATGGACCTTTCTGACAATAATGCAATCCGGAAAACATGGGATGACCACATTTCCTGGGAGTATAAGCCACGGTTAAAAAAAGCTATCCTCCCATCTAACTCTTTCTATACTATACTGGTTAAAAGGAAGATTGCTTCTTCGTGCCTCATCTCGGCTCTGACCAACTCATGCTCTCTTCAGGTCATCTTTGGATTCGACCACCAAATTTTGTGCCTTCGAACTTCGGGTTTTCTTTCCACAATGATCATTGCCATAGCATCCTCCCTTCTGAAGCAGATTCCGGCTTCACCCAGTATGTCTACACGACAGAGGTCTAACAAGTTGAACAAGTTTGTTGTAATTCCCTACAATTACACGATTTCGCGCAGCCTTAAGAGGATAGCTTCAAAGCAGGGCATAGACCTCGTCGTCACGGCACCCTGAAAGCTTTTCCCATTGTGCACTTCTTGCAGGTGAAAGATGAGAGAAAGAAGTATGTCAAAAAAAGCATAAGAAGCCATTTGTCCGCTGTGCTGCGGAAGTGGTATATAAGATACCATTCAGCTGTGGTAAAGCGTACATCGCCCAAACAGGCCGATGCCCTTACAATAGACTCTTGAGAGCACGCAACTACGGGGAATGCTCGAAACAATGGTGCACACCTTTCTGCGCATTGCAGTACATTTGGCTGCAATGCACTTTTCGAGGAGGCGAATGTCAAGGGCAGAGGTAAGGGCCAGTGTGAGCGCAAAATATTACAGGCAGGAAAGATTGAAATTACCGCAGATACATGCATTAGTGCATCAGCGGTGCATGTGACAATGAAAGAAATAAACTTTCTTGAACGCAGTTAGATGAAAAAACTGATCAAGCATGCCCTCTTCATGATATTGTACATTGTTACCACATTATTTTTCCCAAATGTTTGTTGTTGGCTCAGTGAAAATCAGGTGTGACTGTACCTGCACATTTCTTTTTGCGCTGAAACACTTTTCAAAATAAACTTGGTTGCAAGTTAAGCGTCTTCTAAATAGTCTTCCTTTGATTCCAAGCCGTCGCTCTTGTAGGCCAAATGTAAACTAACTAGCCCAACAATTCAGTGTTTTGAAGCATACTTTCACATATAATGGCTACTGTAGCCACATGTCCACCTTATTTTAAGAATCACGGCACTTCCCAGTAAGAGTCACCCCATAATCTTTTTTTTTCTGATGCGACTGCACAGTTGTTTGGAGTGTATTCATGTTTATCTTCTCTGGTGGTTTTATTAAAATTACTGCATGCATTTAGCCTTCATTTATCCTTGTTCGGCAAATGTTTTGTTGATGAGCATGCCTAGCATGAGTACCTTTTGTCACAGCAATGTTCTGGCACTTGGGCCTTGGGACAGCTATACCAGTTCCGTTTCTTGGCCTTATTCACTTTGAACTTCTTGCTTCAGTGCCTTCGAGGGGGGGGGGGGGGGCACAGCACTTTCAGCAATGCTTCTTTTGCTATTCACTCCATTTAAGCGCTTCTACAGGTTTCCGACTTTTATTTCAGCAGTTTGTAATGTGGTCCACCTTTCTCAAAAGCAGACGATTTCAAAAGTGAGTTAAATTCAAGCTACCATTTTGTCGTGCAGATCAACCACCAGAACAGTTACATTTTCGGGCTGGATCCTTCAAATCTTTTACAAATACACGTCACTTGCATTGTGAAGCTGACATTTATGGCTGAATTTACAATCTTTCCACAATTACAGGAGTCTTCGAGCAGCAGTGAATTTGAACTAGTTATCTTACTTTCACGAAAAGCTTTTCTTCTGGCAATTACAGAACCAAATTCTTGTGAATTTCTTATACTTCAGTGCCAATCATTGGTAAAAATAGGCACAATTTTTTCTATTCAGTTGTGTCATTTGCCAGGAAGCTCCAAATACTCTACATAGGATTAAAAGCTCTCAACTACAGAGTTTAATTTACCTGATCTACAGACAGGAGCACTACTTTGCTGGAGAAACAAAAACGCTACTTCTCGAAAGTTCGGATTCCTAGCTGGCCTTGTGCTTATGCCACATGCGATGTCCATATGAAGCCACCACATTCTTGTGGGTATTATCCAGCAGGCCCTGTGGCACAAGTCCCCCCCTGATTGCCAGATTAATTGTTGCACACTAACAGCAATAGCTCTGCAGTGAAAAGGCAAATATTCTATTGAATAGAAATGTATATTTATAGGCAATATTGTGACACACATAGGACCATGTGCAGCTATCAACGTCCCCATACTTCTTGGGAATAAAACGTCATACAAAAGCTTGCACCACAATGCTAACATCCCTTTCATTTTGCTTATAATTATTTACTATGCCTCTTTTGTTTACTTATGCTAAATTTGATTCAGTTATGCTTTATTAAGCAAATAGGTTAGCTCATTCGGTGGATTATTATTAGGTTTATTTCATACGCACTGTGACACAAATGTATATGATACTCGAGTACAGAAAATCCGATTCATAATTACAAGGGTGCGTGAAATCTTCAATGGCTTTTGGAAAGCGGACATACAATATCTATACAGCAAACCCATTAGATGTCAACAACTATTTTTACATCCTCTGTTAGCAAAATCTGGCTCAAATATTTTCTTCTCCGCACAGATATTCGGTAAGAATTTTATTGCAGCCATGTCTTGCGGGTTGAAACCATTTCGGGAAACTATTGATAAAATAGTGAGAATTTAAGTTTTTCAAAATATCAAATAGTTTGGCTACATTAATTGCTATGCATTGCATAGCAGCAAAAACCTACACGTGATACACAAATTAGGTGCAAAAGACTAATATACCAATGCTTTTTTTCATTTAAATTTTTTATGTCTTAATGCAGCCCTATTCAAAATGGGCCCAAACTTGATCTACCTCTCAGCTGAACGCTTGTTGCTAGGTGCCGAAATCCTTGAAAGAAGAAGGTTGATTAGAAGTTGAGGCAATAAATTGAATTCCATGAAGGTTCACAGGTGTTGAAACAACACAGAAAAGATATGTAATGATAACATAATCAAAGCCCAACAAAGTTGAGAACACCAAGCCAGAGGTAGCAGCACAGCAGGCACTACTGCAGAAAATAACTTACCAACTCTCCTGCTACTTCCCCACCTGGTACAGTGAATTCAAATTGCCTGTGCGCTCTATATTGTGCCTACAAAATTTATTTTAAAAAGAAGAGCCACGAGGAAGCCAATCAAAGCCCTTGCAATGTTCACTTCGCAGCTGAATGCATTTTAATCATGCAATACACTCTTGAGCCCAGCGCACATCTACAATAATAGAGTGACAGAGGAAACATTGTGCAGGATAGCTTGGAAAGATTTCAACCGAGTTTTTGAATGCTAGTGCTCACCCCTATATGCATGAGCTGTGCTCAAAATTTTCTTTGCGTACTTAATCATCACACAGTATGATAGGCTAACTCAGACACAGTTCTCAAAGTTTTCTAATCACTGCTGCACGCATGAAAAAGCAGTCACAATAACACATGATGGCCACAGCTTGATATTGTTACGAGTAACTTGTTTAATGATCTATTTACAGCGCACAGAACTCGACAAGCAAGATGGCCCCAGACCAGCAGCCAACGAAAACTGACTTCGTCCTCTTCTTTCATGCAGCCGTGTTTAGCGGCTATTTTGTATCATAACCCCCGGCGATAGAAGCACCGTCCCGGTGCTAAATTTACGCAGATGATGTCGAAGGGGGTAATAGGGCTTTAGCTGAGCCACGTGAACGGTGTCGCTCGGAGCTGACGATGACTTTGTTGGATCGGTTGGAACAATCTTGTATGTGACGTCTATCACTTGGCGAACGATACGGAATGGCCCAGTGTAGGGCAACAACAGTTTTTCAGACAGTCCCACACGCCGAGTAGGTGACCAGAGGAGCACGAGAGAACCCGGAGAAAAGTGCACGTCCCTATGGTAAGAATTGTAGAGCTGTTGTTGGCGCTCTTGTGAAGCCTGTAGACGGTTAATGGCGACTTGGCGTGCGTGGTCGGCGCGAGCAATGGCTTCCCCAGCATATTCAGTGGCCGCAGGTAGTAAAGTGTTTAAGGGTAGAGTTGGGTCCCGGCCATATAGTAGGTAGAAGGGCGAATAGCCGGCAGTGTTGTGACGAGATGAATTGTAGGCGAACGTCACATACGGCAAATGAATGTCCCAATTTTGGTGGTCTGGCGCAACGTATTTGGCAAGCATATCGATTAGGGTCCTGTTAAGGCGCTCCGTGAGGCCATTTGACTGGGGATGGTACGAAGTAATAAATTTGTGCTTGGTATGGCAAGACCTCAGGATTTCATGAACGACAGCTGATAAGAACGTGCGGCCACGGTTGGTGAGAAGTTGACGGGGAGCACCGTGCACTAATATTATGTCGTACAGCAGAAAGTCCGCAACGTCGGTAGCGCAGCTGGTCGGGAGTGCTCGTGTGATTGCGTACCGCGTCGCGTAGTCCATGGCAACAGCAATCCATTTATTTCCGGCTGTTGAGAGTGGAAAAGGGCACAGCAGGTCGAGACCAACTCGAAAGAAAGGCTCGTAGGGAACGTCGATCGGCTGAAGGTAGCCGGCTGGGAGGGCAGACGGCGTTTTGCGACGCTGACAGGGCTCACAAGCGGCGACATAGCGTCGAACAGAGCGGGCAAGTCCAGGCCCGATTGTATGTGCGATTGTCGTACCCGATTGTATGTGCGAGAAACGCCCAAATGGCCCGTCATGGGAGCGTCATGAAGTTGATGCAGGACAGTGGAATGCAGGTGCGCTGGGATGACAGGAAGTAAGTCTGATCCGAAGGAATCAAGGTTGCGGCGATATAGGATCCCGTCTTTCACCAAAAACATTTGTGGGGACTGGTCGCGAGGCGTTGACTCCAGTTTGTCAATGATGGCTCGTAAAGAAGCATCCCGACGTTGCTCTTCGCCAATGTTTAACAGCTGCGACACGGGAAAAACGTCCGTGATAGCGTCGGTATCGGTTGCTTCGTCAACAGGGTAGCGGGATAAACAATCCGCATTCTGATGTAATCGCCCTGTTTTGTACATTACAGAGAACGTGTACTCTTGAAGGCGTAGAGCCCAAAGAGCGAGACGTCCCGTGGGGTCCTTCAGGGAGGTTAGCCAGCAGAGCGCGTGATGATCCGTGACAACACGGAATGAGCGCCTCTATAGGTATGGGCGAAACTTGGCGACAGCCCTTACAAGGGCGAGGCACTCGCGCTCCTTGATGAAATAATTGCGCTCGGCTGGAGATAGCAGTCGCCTTGCGTAGGCTATAACAGGGTCGTGTCCGCGTTGTTGCTGCAATAGCACAGCTCCTATGCCGTGTCCACTGGCGTCCATGTGAACCTTGGTTGGGGCTAATGGATCAAAGTGAGCCAAGATTGGTGGCGTTGTAAGCAGTGTCGTAAGTTGCGAAAGCGATGACGCTTGGTCATGGCCCCAAGTAAACAAGGCGTCTTTCTTCAAGAGGTCTGTGAGTGGGCGTGCAATGGTCGCAAAGCCCTAAACAAAATGTCTGAAATATGAGCACAATCCCACAAAACTGCGGACATCCTTTGTGGTCTTCGGAACGGGAAAGTTCATGACTGCGCGAATTTTATCTGGGTCTGAACGCACGCCTTGGGCATCGACAAGGTGACCGAGCACGGAAATTTGACGACGAGCGAAGCGGCACTTGGAGGCGTTAAGCTGGAGTCCGGCTCGACGAAAAACGTCCAGAATAGCTGACAAATGATCAAGATGCGAGTCGAATGTGGGCGAAAAGACAATAACATCGTCAAGGTAACACAAGCAGGAGGACCATTTCAACCCTTGGAGCAAGGACTCCATCATTCTTTCAAATGTGGCTGGTGCATTGCAGAGTCCAAAGGGCATCACCTTAAACTGGTGAAGACCATCAGGAGTGATGAATGCGGTCTTCTCGCGGTCCATCTCGTCGACGGCTATCTGCCAGTACCCTGGCCGAAGGTCAATTGTTGAAAAATAAGTGGCACCGTACAGGTAGTCGAGGGCGTCGTCGATGCGAGGTAAAGGATAAACGTCTTTTTTGGTAATTTTGTTAAGGTGACGGTAATCGACACAAAAGCGCCATGTTCCATCTTTCTTTTTAACAAGGACGACTGAAGAAGCCCAGGGGCTGCATGAAGGCTCGATAATGTTTTTCGCAAGCATTTTGCCGACTTCATGTTGTAATATTGCACGCTCCTATGCAGACACACGGTAGGGGCGTTGGTGAATGGGGGTTGCATGGCCAGTGTTTATGCGATGGGTGACAATGGTCGTTTGGCCTAAAGAGTTGCTGGCAAAGTCGAAAATGCTACGATAGCCCTCAAGAACGTGGCAAAGCGCTGCAGCTTGCTCAGACGTGAGGTCCGATGAACCATTCGCTCGATGTCGGCACCCCAAGAACGTGATGGAGTGGAACCACTGACTGAGCTGCAGCAATCGTCAACTCTGAAGGGCTCGACATGGTCATCTTGGAGAGCAGTAATTTTGGCCAGGGAGATACCCTGTGGCAGAACTTGGGTGGTGAGTGAAAAGTTGACCAGTGGAAGGAAGGTGCGGTTTCTCTTAATCGTCAGAATCATATGCGGCACAGCAACCCCATGCGTAAGCATCACTGCAGGAATCGGGGCCACCATGTAATCACCATCAGGTACTGGCGGTGTGGAGGATAAGTCGACAGGTGTGACAGAGTTAGGAGGCAGGCGCGTGAAATCAATGCAGCAGAGGCTGGTTTGCGGTGGGCTAGGTGGGTCGGAAAAGAGGGGTAAATCGAGATGGAGAGAGCCAGCTGAACAGTCTATGAGGGCAGAGTGCGTGGCTAGAAAATCCATACCGAGAATGAGTTCATGAGTGAGGGCAATGTTCGATAACGGCGAAAAGAACGACAGTGCTTCTCTCCCCAATAGACACTCTCGCAGAGCACATGCCAAGAATTGCGGCAGTTCCTCCATCGGCGACTCGTACAGCTCGGTCGAGGGCGGTTGTGACAACTTTTTTAAGTCGGCGGCGAAGGTTAGCACTCATAATGGACACATGCGCGCCAGTATCTATCAATGCACTGACACAAACATTGTCGACAGTAATGTCCAAAAGGTTCCGGTTCGTTGTTAACGTTAATCGAGGATTTCTTACGAAGGTCGTCAACGCAGCTCCACCTCCAGAAGCTGCACGGCCTAGTTTTCCGGTCGGAGATGCTGCGAATAGGTCGGGGAGGCAGCACGGCGTTGTGGTGGCGACCAGGACTGACGACGAGCAGGGGACGGTGACCGTTCGTAGCGAGGTCTGCTCAGAGGTGCTGTAGGAGCGAAAAATGTGGTCGGCATTGATGGAGAAACTGATGGGGACGACTGGCGAGCAGAAGTGGTGTGATACTGAGGTGCATAATGGGACGGTGGAGCCCAGCAGCTGCGGCAGTGACGTGCGATATGACCAACGCGTCGACAGTTGAAACATATGGGCCTGTCATCAAGGGTACGCCATGGTGCGACCGCTGCGCGTTTACATCAAGGTACGGGGGTCGTCCACCTCCACCAATAATGTTACGAGTAACTTGTTAATTGATCTATTTTTAGCGCACAGAACTGGACGAGCAAGATGGCACCAGACCAGCATCCAACGAAAACTGACTTCGTCCTCTTCTTTCATGCAGCCGTGTTTAGTGGCTATTTTGGCCACAGCTTGATATAAATCAAAAGAAACATCAGTAGGCACACGACAACTAATGCATACCTTACCACAAAAGGGAACCGCCATAGGTCAACTGATATTTGGCTATAAGTCTGCATCTTCTTTCTGAAAGGTGCCAAAGTTCAGCGTCAATTATGTTTTGTTGAAATAAATCAGTTGCATGGCAGCTAGTAATAAATGAATGTGACTTTGAAAAACACAACGAAAAATATGAATTATGACTGTAACAAACACAGAACATGCAGCCATGCAACATTCAGCTGCAAGTGCTTATTTCACTGCTTAAGCTGCTATGATGAGCTCACATGTTTATAAAGACATTATTGAACACAGCTCCACCGTAGTACAGCTTGCAACGTGTCTTAAACGTACAGGCATAAGGAAAAGTGTGCAGACCAAGGGTTGTGTTGCAGAATGCATCAACGTGCCATCTCTGCATACTGCCTGCTGCAGTGTGCATGCCTGTCCAGTAGTAATCAGGTGGCCTCGCACAGCACTTTGTTTGACGAAGTTATGACGCTTATAGCCAAAACGACCACTGAGTGTTGCTTTCTTTGCTCCAATATATGCCGCTATTTCACACAGCAGCTTAGGCAGCGCCAATCGAAGTGCCGAGCGCTAGCTTTTTTTTTACCAGTTAGCCTAAAATAAGCATAGCTAGCATCATATAACCAAATGAAGCCAAGCATAAAAAATTCAGTTTCCTCGGCTCAGCTTGCCCTTGTCACATTAAGCCAAGTTAAACTTGCCTTGTTGCACCAAACTGTAGTAAAAACTACTCAAGCATAGTGTAGCATAATATAACTTGTAAAAGCTGAGCATAAGCAGATTAAATTAAGCCAATTTTAATTAAGCAGAGTCCTTTGCTGTTTTTGTGTTAATCCATGTAACACATAAATGAGCCGAGGGGGGTCAAGTTAAGTATATCCAAATCGAATTAGGCATAATTGATAATGGTATCACTTCATTTAGCCGAGCATAATTAGCTTCGATAAGGCAAACCCAATCGCGGTCGAATAATCCAAGTCGAGTTCCCCATGAGCCAGAGAAGAAGAGCCCAGGAAGAGGCTGCTCGTAGCTCAAATCATCATAGCTAAGAATCAGCCTCTCTTAACACATCACTTTTAGAAAAAAAAAACTAAACTCGAACTCGCAAAAAACATATTATTTATGGGTAATTGTAATCAGATTAATATTATTAAACGGACGCATTCTGAGTGACTGCATGCTACAGCGACTCAAGTAAGTTTGCTCTGCATGAAAGAACTTTCTGGCCGAATGCTACACGCCGTCGCTCGAAACACCGAGGGTAAGCAGCACCAAATAGAAGCACACCAAAGCAATGCGAGGTTTTTGATGATCTCAAGTGGCGTTACGACTACCCCCCGGTGGCCTTAGCAACAAAACTGCACGTTTGCGCGTCACGCGTTTTGAATGTATGGCCATTGCTCATTTTTGCTTCCCCTCAACCGAAGCTATATATATATATATATATATATATATATATATATATATATATATATATATATATATATATATATATTAAAATAGAGGTGTTGTACGGCGAGAAAGGTTCAGACGCAGCTTTGCAAAATGAGCTTTAACAGGCAGGTCTGGCTAATGGCGAACGGCGTGCGCGAGCTACTCCTGCAGCCACCGATCATCCTCGTCTTCTTCATTACCAGCAGAGCGTCCGTTATTCAGATTCATTACAATTACTCCCCGCGAAATAAGGAGCCATCCTGGCGACCTATGGACAAGTAAACACGGGAGGGTCGTAGCAGGGCTTAAGTCTCGAGACGTGGACAATTTCCTGGCCACGACGACGTTGGTCAGAAGATGGTTCCATTGGCTCGATGAGGTAATTCACCGGTGACATTTTTTGTAGCACACGATATGGGCCGTGATACTTGGGGACCAACTTGGTAGAAAGGCCAGGTGTAGCCGAAGGGACATGCAGACAGACGAGTGAACCTGGATCGTAGGAAGTAGTGTTATTTGATGCGTCATGGTAGTGTTTTTGGCGTCCTTGGTCTTGAGTTGTGAATGATCTTGCCAGTTGGCGGCATTCTTCAGCGTATGTAGCGGCTTGAGACAAAGTCGTGGACTCTGAGGAGTCAGGTTTGTACGAAAGGATGGTGTCCATAGTGCAAGAAGGTTCGCGTCCGTAAAGGAGGAAAAAAGGAGAGAACCCAGTAGTGCTTTGAATGGCGCTATTATAAGCGAACGTGATAAACGGGAGCACTCGGTCCCAATTGGAGTGGTCTGACGAGATATACATAGACAGCATGTCACCAAGGGTGCGGTTGAAGCGCTCTGTCATTCCATTGGTCTGGGGATGATAGGCGCTTGTAGTGCGGTGAACGACGTGGCACTCACGCAGCAATGTTGTGATGACGTCTGACAAGAATACGCGACCACGATCACTCAGTAACTCCCGAGGTGCTCCATGCCGTAATACGATGTTGTGAAGAACGAAAGTCGCAACGTCCTTTGCTGTAGACGAGGGAAGGGATGAAGTTTCGGCATACCGCGTGAGATGGTCGACGGCAACTATGGTCCAGCGGTTACCGTCAGCGGTGTTGGGAAGGGGATCGTAGATATCGATGCCGACGCGGTCGAATGGTCGGGATGGGCATGGTAAGGGTAGCAAGGTACCGCTGGCGTGACAAGGGGAAGTTTTTCGTCTCTGGCACGTCGAGCAGGCCCGAACGTATTGTCGTATAAAACGGTACATGCCACGCCAGTAATATCGGAGACGTATGCGAGAATAAGTCTTCAAGAAACCTGCGTGGCCACATTGGGGATCGTCATGAAACGTGGAACAAATTTCGGATCGCAGATGACGTGGAATCACAAGTAGCCACTGACGTCCACCGGGTGCGTAGTTGCGTCGGTACAGCACGTCGTCGCGAGTGGCGAAGTGCTCGACTTGCCGACGCAATGTGCGAGGCACTTGCGTGCTGTACAGACAGGACAGGGCGTCCTGTACGGACAGGACGCCCTGTCCGTACATCCTGCTACGCGGCGAGTGTCTGGGAAGCCTCGAGACCTTAAATTGTATTTTCGAAGACCCGATCTATCCAGACAAGCCATTTTTACCGACTTGTGCCATTACACCCGCAACGGACGCTAATGAACCTATAGATGTATTCCGCAAGTCCATTGATTGTAACCTCACCCCTGGGCAGCAGGAACAGCTGATCAAGCTCCTACAGCATTTTCGAGCCTCGTTTGATGACAATCAGCCTTCCTTAGGTCGAGCGTCATCTGTTGTTCACCGTATAGATACCGGTCAAGAGACGCCAATACGGCAGCGTCCATATCGTGTGTCGACTACCGAACGCCGTGCCATCAATGAACAGGTTGACGACATGCTGACACGTGGCATAATCGAACCGTCAAGCAGTCCCTGGGCCTCTCCAGTTGTGTTGGTGGAGAAGAAGGACGGATCCATCAGGTTTTGCGTAGACTACCGGCGTCTCAACCGAATCACGCGCAAGGATGTCTATCCGCTGCCACGCATTGACGATGCCTTGGACTGCCTACAGGGAGCCGAATTTTTCTCTTCTTTAGATCTGCGCTCTGGATACTGGCAGGTACCCATGGCAGAGGTTGATTGTGAAAAAACTGCTTTCATCACGCCCGACGGGCTTTACGAATTCACAGTCATGCCCTTCGGCCTCTGCAACACACCAGCTACTTTCGAGCGGATGATGGACTCTATCTTTCGAGGCCTCAAATGGAACGTTTGCCTTTGTTATTTAGATGACATTGTCATCCTTTCAACCGATTTCGCAACCCATTTAACCCGCCTCGAGAAAGTCCTCGCGTGTATTTCTGCCGCGGGGCTGAAACTGAATCTGAAGAAGTGCCATTTCGCTGCTCGAAAGCTTACGATCCTTGGCCACATGGTTTTAAAAGACGGCATTCTTCCTGACCCTGCCAAACTTACAGCCGTTTCAGCGTTTCCTAAGCCGACCACCATGAAACAGCTCTGAAGTTTCATAGGCCTTTGCTCCTGTTTCCGGCGCTTCGTCCGCAATTTCGCGACGATCATCGCTCCTTTGAACAAGCTCCTCGCCGGCTCTAGAGACTTGTTGGAAGCGCTTACGATTTCGTACTCGACGAGCCAGTCCTCGACGTCTTGTTCGTCGTTGCCGCGAAAAATTGGTGGGTCGCGTTGCCAAGGCACGCCAGTACAGTAGACTGTCGTTGGTAAGGCAGCTTGAGAAGGGCCAGGTTGAGAAGGGCCAGTCATGGTGAACGGTGAGGGTAGCGTCCGATTGCGAAGTTCCAGGTTGATGGGAACCCCGGCTCCTCCACCACTTAAAATAGAGGTGTTGTACGGCAAGAAAGGTTCAGACGCAGCTTGGCAAAATGAGCTTTAACAGGCAGGTCTGGCTAATGGCGAACGGCGTGCGCGAGCTACTCCTGCAGCCACCGATCATCCTCGTCTTCTTCATTACCAGCAGAGCGTCTGTTATTCAGATTCATTACAGTATATATATATATATATATATATATATATATTATAATGAGGCGTTTTAGAGTGTCACTCTTTTATAAAACAGGAGAGCGGTCACGACACGTCAAGCGGTAATGGCGGAACTAGCCTGAGTCCCCAGCCAACCAAACGTCGTCTTCTTCACCGACTGAGTCATACCCCCTGCCTTTCTGAGTAGCACTCATCTTCTTCACTACATTTTCCTCCCCTCCGGAAAGAGCCATCCTGGCGACTCATGGGCAGGAGACAATAGAGGGATCGCAATACGGTTTTAGGCGGTCTATGTGGACGGTCTCACGTCCACGGCGTCGTTGATCATGGGGCTGCTCAAGCGGCTCCACCATGTAATTGACGGGTGAAGTTTGTTTAACCACACGGTAAGGTCCGTCATACTTGTACATCAGTTTCGTTGAGAGGCCAGGGCTGGTTGAAGGGATGCGAAGCCAGACAAGGTCATCTGATGCATAAGAAGCCGGAGGCGTCGGGCTATCGCGGTGGTGTTTCTGGCGTTGCTGTTCAGCACTTGTGAAGGAACGGGCAAGCTGACGACACTCTTCCACGTATTTAGCAGCCTGTGACATCGTCGTCGACTCAGCAACATCCGGGTGGTAAGGAAGAATGGTGTCTAGCGTGCAAGAGGGCTCGCGACCATAAAGGAGGAAATATGGAGAGAAACCAGTGGTTGTCTGGACAGCAGTATTATGCGCGTAGGTTACAAAAGGGAGAATACTGTTTCAATTGGTGTGATCGGTTGCGACGTACATTGACAGTATATCTCCTAATGTACGGTTGAATCGTTCTGTAATGCCATTAGTTTGAGGATGATACGCGGTGGTGGTGCGATGAATGACTTGGCATTCTTTGAGAAGCGATTCGACAGCGTCCGACAAAAACACACGCCCTCGGTCACTCAAGAGTTCACGTGGTGCACCGTGACGTAAAATGATCTGATGCAGTATGAAACGACCGACATCACTGGCTGACGCAGAAGAGAGTGGTGAAGTTTCTGCGTAACGCGTAAGGTGATCGATAGCGACGATTACCCAGCGATTTCCAGCCGGTGTAATCGGAAGAGGTCCATACAGATCAATACCAACACGGTCAAACGGTCGAGCAGGACAAGGTAAGGGTTGTAGTGGAGCTGGAGAACTTGGAGTGGGATTCTTCCGGCGTTGACAAGCGAGACAGGACCGTACGTAGCGACGAACGAAGCGATACATTCCACGCCAGTAGTAGCGCTGGGACAGGCGGGTGTAGGTTTTTAACACTCCAGCATGGGCGCATTGTGGGTCGGCGTGAAAGGAGGCGCATATGTCTGAGCGGAGACGTCTGGGAATGACTAAAAGCCATTGGCGTCCTTCGGAGAGATAATTCCGTCTGTATAGCAAACCATCTCTGATAACGAAGTGGTGTATTTGACGGCGCATACCTCTAGGGATATTTTGCGAGCGAGTTCGACTCAACAAGTTAATTAGTGAAGCGATCCAAGGATCTTTTTGTTGCTCCTGTAGCATGTCGCTGACACTAAGTGCAGACACGTCGGGGGCAGGCGAAGACGGCGACTTGTCACTACATCGTAGAGGTGATCGGGACAAAGCGTCTGCGTCGGAATGTTTTCGGCCAGATCGGTAAACGACGTGGATGTCGTACTCTTGTAGCCGAAGCGCCCAACGGGCGAGCCGGCTGGTGGGATCTTTTAACGAGGAGAGCCAACATAATGCATGATGATCTGTAACCACGCTGAATGGGCGCCCGTAAAGATAGGGTCGAAACTTGCCTATGGCCCATATGATGGCTAGACACTCTTTTTCGGTGACTGAATAGTTGGCTTCTGCTTTTGTGAGTGCACGGCTGGCGTAAAAGACGACGTACTCGTCAAATCCAGGTTTACGCTGGGCGAGCACAGCACCGAGGCCAACTCCGCTAGCATCCGTGTGTATTTCCGTCGGGGCAAGAGGATCAAAATGTCGCAGTATAGGAGGTGACGTAAGGAGATGGCGGAGTGTGGCAAACGCATCATCACAAGCTGACGACCAACTCTTAGAAAGGTCGTTGTTTCCGGCAAGAAGGTCAGTCAAGGGCGATATGATGGAGGCGAAGTTGCGAATAAAACGACGAAAATAAGAACATAAACCGAGGAAGCTGCGAAGTTCTTTTAAGGTATTCGGCTTAGGAAATTCGGCAACGGCACGGAGTTTCGTCGGATCCGGAAGAATGCCATCTCTAGATACAACATGGCCCAAAATTAGGAGTTTTCTAGCGCCGAAGCAGCACTTCTTCAAGTTGAGCTGTAGACCGGCGGCGGCGAGGAAAGTAAGCACTGTCTCGAGCCGCTGAAGATGCGTTGAAAAGTCGCGTGAAAATATCACGACATCGTCTAAATAACACAGACATGTCTGCCATTTCAGGCCACGGAGGATGTTGTCGATCATGCGCTCGAAAGTGGCAGGCGCATTGCAGAGCCCGAATGGCATGACGTTAAATTCGTATAAGCCATCAGGTGTAACAAAAGCCGTCTTGGGGCGATCAGCCTCAGCCATGGGAACCTGCCAATAACCTGAACGCAGATCTAGTGACGAGAAGAACTCCGCGCCTTGTAAGCAGTCAAGGGCATCGTCTATGCGAGGTAGCGGGTAAACATCTTTGCGCGTGATCTTATTCAACCGGCGGTAGTCGACGCAGAATCTTATTGAGCCATCCTTTTTCCTGACTAGAACAACTGGGGAGGCCCACGGGCTGTTAGAGGGCTCAATAACACCTCGCTTCAACATGTCGTCAACTTGTTCCGCGATTATGCGACGCTCAGATGCCGATACCCGATACGGACGCTGACGTAAAGGAGCGTGAAGGCCAGTGTCGATTTTGTGAGATACTGTGGAAGCACGACCCAAAGTCAGTTGCTGGTGGTCGAAGCTGGCGCGGAAGCGCTCTAGGAGGGCGATGATGTCGGTGCGCTGCTGAGCAGTAAGGTTGGTGTCGATGCAGCGCGAAATTGCGTCGGTGAATGATGGGGAAGAGGATGACGCGCAACAATCAACAGCATCAATAGGTAGCGTAGTCGAGTGGTTAGGAACTACACGTGCACTCGAGGGATCAATGTCATCGGCAAAGCCCAGGCACTCTCCGCACAGTAACTTGGAAGGCGAGGGAAACGGATTTGAAACATAAATTGCACTTGATCCATCGTGAACATTCAGAACGGCGAAAGGAATCAGGAAGCACTTGCGGCGAACAGCGGTTTCAGAAGGCGTAAAAAGAACAGTTGAGCTGCTAGAGACGTCACAGGAAAGCGGAACTAGGGCAAACGAGAACGGGGGTATCGAAGTGTCGGCGGCAACGAAAACTTTTGAAGGCGAAAGGGACGAGTCGAGTGAAGCAGCGTCGCATAACGGCGCGAACTGCACTTCGGCGCGAGCACAGTCGATGACGGCATGATGAGTGCAGAGAAAGCCCCAGCCCAATATGTCATGGGAACACTGCGGGAGCACTACAAACTCGACGACATAAATATTGTCAGCAATAACGACACGTGCTGTGCATGCAGCAAAAGGGCGAATTCGTTGCTCGCTCGCAGTGCTCAAAACGAAGTCGTGAAGAGGCATTGTGACTTTTTTTAGTCGACGGCAAAGTTTTTCAGTCATTACACACACTGCGGCGCCAGTATCGACCAAAGCAAAAACAGGTATACCTTCAACGGAGACAGCAACGACGTTGGACGGCGAAAAACAAGGTCTTGTGGAGTTCGAAAGATCCGCAGTTCTTGCCCCCGGAACTGCGGCTCCTAGTTTTCCTCAGGGACAGGGCGAGGTCGACGTAGCATAGGAGAAAGGGAACGGCGTCGGGGTGAAGGCGACCGGTGTCTGTTGAAGTTCCGGCGAGGTGAAATTGTGTCCATGGTGGCAGTGTCGCCATATACAGCAGGCTCCGATCGTGCTGGGAAATCGTAATTGTTGGGCCTGACGTCGCCACGCCGGAAAAACTCGCGCCGTCGACAAAATCGTGCCACGTGACCCGCAATTCCACAGGCGAAGCATATGGGGCGGTTGTCTTGAGTGCGCCAAGGGTTCTGCAAGCGTGGAGGTGGTTGTCGGGAGAAAGGACGGGCAGCCTGGTACATAGGCTCAGTCGGTACGACAAAGGGGTGCGTGGACGTAGGCGTTCGCGACAAAGAAACGTGGCCGTTCGTGACAGGCGGACGTCGGGTTCCGTTCAGTGCTTCGGCATAGGTCAATGGAGCAGCCACCGGTGGTGCGTGAGCTGTTGGTAGCGCCTCGGACACTTGCTCCTGGACTACTCGCTGTATTGACGGCGCTAAAGTAGATGGGGCACCTTCGGAGGTATAAGGCACAAGGGACAACTGGCGTGCGACCTCCTCTCGTACAACAAATTGCTTGATCTCGAGAAGCAAAGTGGAGTGGTCTATAGCAGTGCCAGCCGACGTCAAAGCGGAGATTGTTGCACATGGTGCGCTGGCACGACGAGTGGTGTCACGCTGTTTCCAGAGCTCATCATAGCTCTGACAAAGTTGGATCACTTCCGCTACCGTTTGCGGGCTTTTGGCGACAAGCATCTGAAATGCGTCGTCAGTCACGCCTTTCAAGATGTGTTTGATCTTCTCGTATTCTGTCATGGCCGAGTTGACACGCCGGCAAAGGTCGACCACATCTTCGATATAACTGGTGTTCTGCTGAGCCCTAGCACACAAGCGCTGTTCGGCCCGTAGTTTGCGAAGCGCTGGACGGCCAAACAAGTCCGCAAACGCCGTTCGGAAGGCCGACCAGGTGGGGAGGTCTCTCTCGTGATTACGGTACCACAGGCTGGCGACGTCGGTCAAATAAAATTGGACGACAGTAAGCTTGTGCGCATCGTCCCACTTGTTGTGCTTGCTCACCCGGTCGTATTCGTCGAGCCAGTCTTCCACGTCTTTGTCATCGGTTCCACTGAAGGTAGGCGGATCGCGTTGCCGAAAGGAGCCGAGACAGACAGGAGCTGCAGTAGTTGGAGCCGAGGCGGCCGCCTGCTGATCGTCGTTCGTGGACATCGTAGCAACTGGAGGCAACGTACGGTTTCGCAATTCCAGGATTAGGCGGTACCCAGCACTCTCCACCAATTATAATGAGGCGTTTTAGAGTGTCACTCTTTTATAAAACAGGAGAGCGGTCACGACACGTCAAGCGGTAATGGCGGAACTAGCCTGAGTCCCCAGCCAACCAAACGTCGTCTTCTTCACCGACTGAGTCATACCCCCTGCCTTTCTGAGTAGCACTCATCTTCTTCACTACAATATATATATATATATATATATATATATATATATATATATATATATATATATATATATATATATATATATATATATATATATATATATATATATATATATTAAGAGTACGCGCTTGCAACACATGCCGCATTCACACTTGAGAAATAGGTGCCTAGCCAGAATTGAATTATTTTCGCGGGGAGGGGGAAGGGGGACACCTTCTTAAAATGGCCCCTTCTGCTCTCCATGCCAACGGACAAAAATTTGAGAGGGGAGGGGACCACGGGCCCGGTGTGCTACCCCCTGGCTACGTTGAGAGGTGAAACGAAAACACCAGAGCGGCCGGAAAACCACGTCCGCACGCGTCGAAAATGTTCGCATTTGTTATGGGCCCGGGGAATGATGCGGCAGCCACTGGTTTCGCGAATTAATTCGAGTTTGCTGCTTTCTGCGCGCTATCTTCTGTAACGAATTCCAGTTTTCACTCAAAGTACTGTAAAGACACAGCCAGAACTTTCTGAAACTTCGCATGGGTAGGTATACGCCAGCAGAAACGGCACGAGCGAATGCACCGGCAGCCTCGGCGTCGAATTCAGCCGGCTGTGCGCTAAAACGAGACACGTTATGGCATGCCGACTCGCTGCTGTTGAACCGTCTACTTCTAGTGTTCTCGGCGATCGTAATGCAAACCAGTGAGGCCGTTAAGCTTCGTCGAGCTGCACGAGTAGTTTATTGCAATTAGAGCTGTTGCGAGCCACCGCCGACGCTTTCGCCACCATGTTGCATTGATCGCGTGGTTTTTAGCTAGTCGGCCACGAATCGGAAAAAGGATCCGCTTTCGCGTGACGGGAAAATCACAGTCATTTTTTCGTTCCGGCGGCTTACGCGGCGAAGCGAGTGAACTCCCGGTGAGTTTTGCCGCTTTCACTCCAGGGAGAGGAAATGTCGAATTGGAATGCTGCGCGAGCCTTGTACCAACTGATTGGGTTGCCGTAGCGCGCACACATACGAACAAATAACGCACAAAGCTCATTCGGATTTACTTACCATGTGCCTTCCGCTTGAAAATTTGACAAAACCGACGACTTTGTGCCGTCCGCCGCTGGCTGCCTCGACGAACTGAAGGTAGAGGTAGTACAGAACCGACGCACTTTCCCGCGCTCGTAAATGCAGAAGATAGCATAGTCCGGACAACTTTCTCCGCCGCGCGTACTGGTCGTTCTTGGTACGTCGGATCGTAAGGCGCGGTTTACGAACTTTTCGAAGAGCGTTGGTGAGACGCGTGCTATTTCAAACTTGCCTACTAAAATAAATTTTGTGACGTTGACGCGTAGACATCGAACGGTCCTTCTCGCTTGTTTGTTCTTGTCCAAATGGGCGTATTTTAATACACCCTTCTCACCCACGAGATTTTTTTTCATTTTTTAAGTCACTCCCATTTCAGACTGGTTTAACTCCCATAGTTTCCGATTTTTGATGATCATAGTAAAAGAGTGGTTTCAGCTAAATTTATCCCCTTTCAAGAGAGTTTATTTAGAAATGGGTGAAAAAAGCACACATAATCTGTTTAAAACGCCCTTATGAGCTTATTTTTGTTTATGGTGATGCAGGTTTCTGCTCAGTAGGTAAGTACCAGCAAGATTCAGCTGTTATATACCTTTCCTTAAGGGTAAGTGCCTGATTACGATTCATTATTTGAGAATGTTTGTTGAATGTGATCCAGCCCGTCATTATTTCTCTAGTTATGTATTTCACTCTCATTGTTCGGCTCCGTGGTTACTGCCTGCCCTAAGTACGCACATTCCTTTACAGGTTCCAATGTCTCTCTACCTATCGCAAAGCGCTGTTGTCTGTCGAGACTGCTGCACATTACTTTAGTTTTGAGCGTATTATTTTCAGGCATAATTTTATGCTTTCCGCGTCCAGTTCAGTGATCATGAGCTCTAACTCACCCCATGATTTTCTCATCAAGGTAATGTAATCAGCGAAACGCAAGTTACTAAGATAATCTCAATTAAATCTTATCCCTAGTTCTACCGAACCTATGGGGCCATGAAATCCTCCTGTAAAGACGCGGTGAATAGCATTGCAGAGATCGTGTCTACCTGCCTTACACATTACTTTATTTGGATTCTGCCGCTTTCTTTATGAAGAACTAATGTGGCTGTGGATCCGCTGAAGAGTTTTTTTTTTTCAGTATGTTTATCAAGAGTTTGTCGATGACCTGATCCCGTAGTGCGTCCTCACTGTTGATGTCTCTTCTGAGTCAGATGCCTTCTCGCAATTTATGGAAGGTATGTATTGAAGTTGGTTGTATTCCGCGCATTTCTCTATTACCTGATTGATAGTATGAATATGGTGTATTGTGGAGCTGCCTGTTAGAAATCCTGCTTGGTCCTTTGGTTGACTGAACTCTAATGACGCCTTAATTACATTAGCTATTCCTTTTTAAGTAGCTTGTAGAGAGCAGAGAGTAAGCTCATCGGCCTGTATTTCAGTCTGTAAGTCCTTGATGTCTGCTTTCTTATGGATTAAAATGATGTTGGCATTATTAGTAAAGTAATTGCAGTAAAATGATTTATTCACATGAGGGACTTAACGTACGTCCCAAAACCATCATATGGTTATGAGAGACGCGGTAGGCCCCGCCGTGGTAGTCTAGTGGCTAAGGTACTCGGCTGCTGACCTGCAGATCGCGGGTTCGAATTCCGGCCGCGGCGGCTGCATTTCCGATGGAGGCGGAAATGTTGTAGGCCTGTGTGCTCAGATTTGGGTGAACGTTAAAGAACCCCAGGTGGTCGAAATTTTCGGAGCCCTCCACTACGGCGTCTCTCATAATCATATAGTGGTTTCGGGACGTCAAACCCCACATATCAATCAATCAATCAATCAATCAATCAATGATGCCGTAGTGGAGGGCTACGAAAATTTCGACAACCTGGGGTTCTTTAACGTGTGCCCAAATCTGACCACACGGACCTAGAGTATTTTCGCCTTCATAGGAAATATAGCCACTGCAGCCGGGATTTGAGCCCGCGACCTGCGGGTTAGCAGCCGAGTACTTTAGCCATTAGACCACCGTGGTGGGGCTAGTGGCTAAGAGATATGGCACAGCATTTAACAACCGTTAAATACATAACAGAGCGCTGTGCACCTAACATTCACAAAACCATAGTTCTTGTATTTTTTAATTGAGCTGGGATGATTACATTTTGCAGTAGCTTTATTGTTAGTGGGTATTCGTTTAAAATATCAGGTATTAATGTTGGTACATTTTCTAGGACGTAGTTTGTTTGTGGTGAGTTTTGACAATTTTTTATTGCGTAGTTGAGTTTGTTTCATGTAATATCTTTCTCCGAAATGCATTTTATTACAAGGGGGTAATCATGACAGCAGCCAGACGTAGACAGACAGACAGACAGACAGACAGACAGACAGACAGACAGATAGATAGATAGATAGATAGATAGATAGATAGATAGATAGATAGATAGATAGATAGATAGACAGACGGACGGACGGACGGACGGACGGACGGACGGACGGACGGACGGACAGACAGACAGACAGACAGACAGACAGACAGACAGATAGATAGATAGATAGATAGATAGATAGATAGATAGATAGATAGATAGATAGATAGATAGATAGATATGATAAAAGTACCTGTGTTACACAAAGAAATGCTTCAGGTCGTTTGCATCGCATGCAGCCCAGATTATACTACCGCAGAGTCATCCCTGTGCTTGAAACTCAGGAAACAACTGTTTCTGTGGAGGCTTGATGTCGGTTAAGGATCAAGTTAGGATGTGTAAACAAGTGTTTAGGAACAGTAAAGTTACAACCTGGTGTCACACAATACAAAACGCCGGTGTAGCATAGGGGCGAGTTTCCTCCTAGCGCCGAATCAATCGCAACCAGCCGGCCTCGAAAAAAAAAAAAAAAAAAGAACGACAAGCGCCGGTGGTTCGTGGCGTGGTTAGAACGTCAGGAGATTTAGGCAGGCAGGACACCAAGGCTAATACTCTACTTCGCGTCCCGCTTACATTCCCTGTCGTCTGCCGTAGCCTGTAAAACAAGCGTGCGTTGACTGCCCTTCCACGTTGGATTCCGTCACTTTGCCATACCCCTTTCCCACCCTCCTGCCGACGCCAGTGCCTTAGTTACAATATATTCTTCAAACCACAGCAAGTGCCACACGACCGAGTCTTCGCGTTCTCTGGCCTATCTGAAGGAAGGGCAAAGGGGGTGGGGTGGGGGTTACGATGTCGTTCGGAGATCCTGAAAAATAATCTTGTGGAACAAAAAAACATATATTAATTAAAACGGAAATTTTATATTATTATAAATATAGAGAGTAAGTCCTAATATAACAAAATTCAAGGACATTCCGCAAATTGCAAAACGTGTTCAGAGAAAGCTTGAGGCCTTTGGTGGTGTATATATGTCTTTTTTTTTTTTACAGTCACAGTGAAAAGGCACTGAACAGAATATATGCGTGTTTTTAAAATAAATTTTCACAATAAAATTGAGCGAAGCACAAGACTAATCAGCCTCCGTTTCTCATACTTTCGTATTCTCGCGTTGTGTAAATCGTGTGGACCCCATCTGCGCCCAGCGCTCAAAAAGCTCATCCGTCTTTCAGCGTGAGGAGAAATGGCATAACCTGCACCGTGCCCGGAAGCCGCACGGACAGCGGTCACCGCGAGTATGAAGACTTCTTGGTCAACGCGTCAATGAAGGCTTCTTGGCTCAGCATGTTAGCAGGTATGGTTGTCCTGCACTGTTTAAGATACAGTTGTATTGCATGGGCACAAAGATCATCACACTCGCATGTATATTGAAGCAGACGGAAAGAATTGGGAACCTGACAACTGATTGACCAAACCATCGGTTGCCCTTCTAGGTCGAGAGCTTCATTATCTGGCAAACGGTGCATGTGTGTATTAAATGAGATAATCTGCCTCGTCCTTCGGGTGTATGAAGTTTGTCGCTTGTTCAAATGCAAACTTTCTTTTTTTTTCTCTCTTTTTTTCTGGTGGTCCTTTGTAAACGCCATGTGGGATAAATAAACATTCAATCGATAGCCAGCATGCGTACTTGTTCTTTTTCGTTCGTGTTTTCTGCCGCGTAATATACTTAGATCCTGTATCACCAACAGGCTCAATCGTCCACTTTGATGGATGTATACGGAGTCAGCTTCCGCGAAAGCCGTCGTCCCGTCTAGAAAGTAGAAGAAAATAAAAAAGGTCTATTATTTGCCCCCAGTGTTGGTGGCACAGATCAGTGCCGTTAGGGGTGGTGATTGATTGATTGATTTGTGGGGTTTAATGTCCCAAAACCACCATTTTGATTATGAGAGACGCCGTAGTGGAGGGCTCCGGAAATTTTGACCACCTGGGGATCTTTAACGTGCACCCAAATCTGAGTACACGGGCCTACAACATTTCCGCATCCATCGGAAATGCAGCCGCCGCAGCCGGGAATCGAACCCGCGACCTGCGGGTCAGCAGCCGAAGGGGTGGTGAAAAACAAATAAAGTTGATAGGTAGAAAAAGAGAAGATAACCGTAAAGGGTGAGGGGAAGACAAGAGAGTATTTCGTTGGTACAGGCAGGTGAGATGAAGCGAAGCCATTGGACTATTGAGCGTTGAGGACCGCAGGAGCCGCAAATACGAGAAATGTTCGCCGGGCTGGTAGGCTTGGCCATGCGGGAAAGAGGAAATCCACCACATTTGTCGCAGGGAGAAGCAGTAGGCGGTAGCGGCGCACCATCTCGCATTGTTTACCTGTCAGATCAGAGAAGAGACAATGATGCGCTCGACCCGAACTATAGAGCGATTGCGTTTTTTTCCTAGTTGTGGGGAGCGTAGGAGGATACAATAATATTTATTTAAAAAATTTAAAAATCAATACGAAATAAAATCCAATGATTGAAGGGGGAAAATAAAGTTGTAAATACTAATATAAAATACCTTTATTCAAACTTCAGTACGCCATACAGGTGGCGACCGGGGGATGTGAAAGACGAAGATGACGTTCGCTCTCGAGACGCCGGCTCACGCGGATGTGCTGGCCACGCTTTGTCGGCTTCCATTCTTTTGTGCACGAGACGTGATGCAGCGCGTACGTGTCACTAGCACCATTCCAGTGATGTTCGACGGCGCCGTAGTTGATTGTGTCCTTGGAGGTCCGCCTGCCCAGTGGTCATTCTGTTTCTACCGGACTTTTTCGCTGCCATGGTCCGGACACCCCGGTGATGCAGGCCCCGTCTTCAGTCTCGCACAAGCCTTGGATGTTCCAGGCAACACGTTTTGGGCCGTCGGCCGCGTTCACACCCGACTTTGTTGCCGCAAGGTTCGAACAAGCATCAGGAATTCAGGCGATGACATCAGTAACCTTTGTTGCAAGTTTTCCGCTCCGTCTTCGAGGGCTGCACTCAGGGCAGCCTTGTGATTCGTGCACATGACCTACTACACTCCTGACCTGTTCAGATAGCGGGGTTCCTATGGGAGCGCGTGTCCCCGCTCTCGTTCAATCGCTCGCCGTAGGTGGCGCTACCTATAACCTGTTCGTCTGCTACTTTACGGCTGTTTGGACGGCGCTAGAGTAAGAACGGCTGCATTCCGTGATGAACAGCCGGCATATATGTGACTATTTTTTCACTTAGATGACTGGTCAAGTAAGCTGTTCAGTGTGACGAAAAATTTATTGCACACTGGTGGACAAATGCGAGAATCCGTAGACTTACATAGTGTAGGACAGCATATGTGATGTTGCGTCCATTTAATTGCAAAGAATTTGTGAATGACTTTTGAAATATTTGTTTCAAAATTATTTTTCATTAGTGCATAATAATTACGCAATATGAGTGCTCTGTTGGCCGAAATATGACCACGAACACTGAAGCTGACGTCAGCGAACAGGTGCTGACTAGCGCCACAGTGCTCGTAGGTGACGGCCCTAGCGGCAGAAGGTATGAACTAGAACGTGGGCGCTGGAAGAGGTGCTCTCTGGGCAGGTCAGGAGTGTAGTAGGTCATGTTCGTGCACTTAAACTACGTCGACGGCGGACACGATCCAGCGTGCCTGCACCGAATCCCATTGAAGCAACGACCCTCAAGTCTACGGAAAATTACGGCGCTAATGCCACCCGGTTTGCGCCGTATCGAGCTTCGCCAGGAGTGGCGCTTTTAAACGGTGGAGCTCTACGCTGCTTCCTGATGGGAAAGTGGCGCCTGTCACCGTGTGCTCATCGGTTTGTGCCATGCTTCCGATCCAAGACTGCGAAATGGTCCTTTGATTTTATCCTCAACCAGCAACCAAGACAGCTTAAGTAACGATTTTGTTTGATGTTAGTGTTTATTTATTGAATTAAAATTGCTATTTATTATTGATTCGATGACTGGGTTGAATAAATACCGGTGACGAATTCTTGTTCGTATTTTCTTTGTGAAGACAGTGTCAGAAGCATTCCGCTTTTTTTGGTGGTATGTTCACATTTGTATCGCTGGCGTACCAAGTTGGGGAAGGGGAACTGGGTTAGGCGGTGTCTGGGTTATTTGACACCCAGCTCGCGAAAATTTTCATTCTTGTATGTGTACGCGTACGCTTACTCAGCTTCACTCCGCTGATATCATCTCCCAGGCTGCCCTGCCCTCTCGCCGAGCGCTCCTGCCATGCCCCTCCCAATCTCGTGCATCATACGTGATCGCTGACGCCCTGCTTGAAACACCGCTTCCATCCGGTTGCCGTGATTCCGGCCGTCGACATCGTCAGTTGCGTTGTAGCAGCGTGCTTGTTGGCAACCATGGCTCCCGTGATCGTGCCGGTATAGACACTGCGTTGCGCGCAAGCATGGAGGAAGGAAAAAAATATAGGAGAGGCAGCGACGTCAGATTTCTTGAAGCCGGAAGTAGGGAAGGGTAGAGAAGGCTCCTCCTCTCAAGGTCGGGCACGCTGACTCGCTATCTCGCGTCGTTATCGGCTAGCCGACTCTCGCGTCGCACCTGCAGAGCGTCGGGGCGCCGTCAGCTGACAGACAAGCCGAAGAACGAAGCATGTGATTTTATCGAAGGAAGAACAAAGGAGCTCGGCAATGCCTTCTTCAGGGTGCCCGAGTGCCGCTCGCGCGCGATTTGAAAGGAACCGGGCGTCACCTTCCACGTGTAAGCGTATTGCATTTGCTTTGTATATTTGACGCATGATCGGAAGTAAACGCATGTGCTAGCTCTCAAAACATAATGCACGATTCTGCATGCGTGAGCATAGTGTTCCTCTGCTTTATTCAAGGCTGTAGAACATGCTCTAAAGAAATGGAAAGTTGGGCCAGTTGGTGACTCTCCGTGACTTTTAAAACACAGTAAAATTACGATGCCGACGACACGGCCATTGCGGTGGTGTTTGTGTTTTCGTCTTCTTTGTCCACGTCGCGGTTGCGTGGTGTTTCAGTTTAATCGTGGCTGTTTGTCCATTTGTTATAATATATGCGAATGCGCGTATGTAATGTTGCATGCTTTCAAACAGCTTTCCCAAAGATCCCCGTCGTCGGAGGCTATGGATCGAAGCCATAGGACCCGGTCAACGTGACTGGGAACCGGCAAAGTCGGCTTGTGTGTGCTCAATACACTTTGCACTTGAACACTTAAATCGGGCGTTGCCGCTGGCAGTTCGCCTCCACGAGGATGCCGTCCCTGCCCCTGTGAGAGACCACAATAACTGCGCCCTGGAGATTTAAATGCTCAACTTTTATTAGGGCGACGCGTAAATTGAATGCGTGCTCGTACTTCGGCATATTTATTCGGTGGATAGTAAGGGAAATGGGAAAAAAAATGAATATATTGCTTTAAGCATTATGCTGGCGAAGCTACAGTACTGTCTTGTCGTGCAGATCATTAATTACATGACTGCATGCAATTTATGAGCAAATTTCTGATGATGTTCCACTAGCTGACAAAGGTTTCTCTGTTACATAATACGCCCCTTTAATTTTAAACCAGAAAGAAGCTCTTAAGCATTGATGAAAAATAAGCTATACTTGTCAAAATTTCATTTCATTAGTCCTTCTCAAATTTTGGCAATTACAGTGCATTCAAGTTTTAGCAGTGTATTGTGCTCTGTTGCAGCATTGCCATCCCCGAGGGTAATTAGAGTGTCTAGCTGCTGTTTCTTGCATGCAAATGTGTTAATTGAGACGCATAGGTGTGTTAATTTTGTTCAGCATTTTTGTTGTCACATGCATTTTAAGGCCACAGAACCAAGAAAGTGGGAGTCAGAGATACTTTGCCTCCAGAGCACTGTGATTTATTCGACGGATTAGTTAGAAAAATGAAGCACAGAGTAAATGTTGCACGCTATGAAACTAAAACAGCATAAAAGGAAAAATAACGGCATAAAGCACTGCGTGATAGAAAGCTTTGATTGGATTCTTCATTTTTTGTTCTTCGCACACATTCTACGTTAAGTTTTAATGGAGAGCTCCATGTTACAGCTTGGCAAGCCTGAGCAAAGTGAACCCCTCTACTCTCGTTTACAATATTGTAGAACTGCTACACTGTGAATTCCTGTTTATTGGATTACTTGCATTTTGTTAACTACAACAGAAGCTTGTGTGCCACTTTAAATCTGTCATGCACCTCATTATTCATTTTCAACAGACACCCCTTCCACAGCAGCGAGGAGGTGGTGCAGGTACTGTTGCGACTGCTCAGCAGGATACCCAGCCAGAAATGACAGCCCTGAGAAGCCCTTCTGAAGCCTCTGCAGCAACAGGTATCACATGACAGTGCAGTTTTGGGATTAGTCACAGCTATCTGAACAACTCTCATTTATAATATTGTAGAACTGCTATACTGTGAATTCCTGTTTATTGAATGACTTCTATTTTGTTAACTACAACAAAGGCTTGTGTGCCACTTTAAATCTGCAATGCACCTTGTTAAGTTTGGCCTGGAAATTCGTCTCGGCAGACGCCATTTTGCGTAAGCCGGTCCACTGAGAATGCTCTCAATTCCTTCGGCACCCAGTCTGACAGACGCTGTCGAAGATTTGAGCAATTATCCAGACCATTCGGCAAGCAAAGGCGAGTTCCCGTCTTTCAAATGCGGACCCTTTTGTCGTCTCTTCGAGCAGAAGCGGTGACTGGTGCCCTCGGCGACTCATCGGGCGACGTGGAAGCTGTTGTGACCGGCGCCAGAGCTGACAGGAGAGCGGCGTTCCTTTTAATTCCCAATCAAGTAGACGACCGGCCGGCTGCCTATGCTCGTCAGGCATTGTCCATACTAGCCTGAGGATGAGACGTCGTGTCGCCAAGACGCCGTTAACCATCTGAGAGAGGCCAACAAAGACAGCATCTTCCTGGAAGAAACCGCGGCGGCCACCGCAAATCACCCCGCCAATTAGGTGAGCTGTGCGGCAGACCCTTTGATGTACGCTGTCAGGATCGTGGGAACTCTCGACTAGCACCACATACACGACGAGGAAGAGCCCTGCTGGCGCCACCTTGCAGTGCAGTGTTCACGACTCAATATTGGACGTTCACGTGGACTTTGCATGCTCGTCCCCCTCACCTGTTGTGTGTGTAATTGGTGTTCCACTTGGAAAGGAGAAGCCCGACAGGGCTTAAAACTACGCCGCAGAGTGCTGGATGTCGCTCTGAACTATGTAACGTTCAACCACCACGCTCGCGGTTTGGGAAACCCTTAAGCTTTCTTTGCTGTAAATATGATTAAATAGTGCCATAAACCTTGTTTGTTTCTCGTATCCTCCAGCAAACTTCCTTCTGACCCTTACAACTGGTGGCAGCGGTGGGATGCCATCAGCATAATTCCCCTTTCCGACCCGTAACATCTGGTTCGCAGCGGTGAGGTGAACTTCACGACATGGTGCTGTGCTGTGGTAAGTGCTTGGTCTTTGCTTTGACTTTCCAGGCTTCAATTGTGCGAGTTTATTAGAAGCTGGATTGTGTGTGAATTAGGGAGATCACCTTTTGTGAGTTATGAGTTGTAGGGATCACCTAACTATGTGTGAAATGCAGGACCAAAGTACAACGGCAATTATGGAGGTGAGGACACTGCTAAAAGATGGTCTTTTGTACATTTGTGAAGACCTGGGTATTAAGGTTAAAGCATTTGTATAACAAGGCAATAAAATTGACTCACCGATCCTCCTTTTGTAGCTGCAAAGGCATCCAAGCAGGAGATTTCATAACAGGCTTCTCACCTTGATGCGCAGGCCACTCAAAGACTTAAGAATTCATTTGTTTTATCGATTCATTTGCATACAGGGCACAATGCTAATTAGTGGATATTAGTTGAAATCGTTTTTGCAGAATAAAACTAAGTCCACTCACTCAGTGTGTGTGCCTGCACATGCTTTATTAAATGGTAATCTAATACAGTAAAAGCTCATTTTTTGAAATCGTAGGAGATTAAAAATTTGTTTGAATTAAGCGGAGTACAAATTTGTGCACAGGCGCTAGAATGAACAAATATAGCGCCACACTACGCGGGCAGAATTCAATCAAGCCACCATCGTACTCGCTACTGCGAATAAGCTGCTATCACGCTTTTGCGGCAGATGATTTTGCAGATTAGGTTGATGGAGCTCTAACAGCGATTAAATTATCAGTCAATGATATGCCAGAAACAAGCCCCGACATGCATTCATGTGATCAGTGAGCCTTAGTGCCCAATATAAGATGCTCTTTATGCTTTCAAACAAATTTATTTACATGGCAGAGTTAGCACAATCATATATGAAATTAATAAGTGATTTACATTTGCTCATGCTTATTTGTCACAACTCTATGACCATCGTTGGCAGCTTGCCCAAGAGCTCCAGCACAGTATCCGAATTCTCAACTTCTGAGAAATGATGGCGTTTCATTGTTGTGCATCACCAATAAATTTGTTCTGGTTTTACACCATGTTGTGATCACTTGGGGCAGACTACTATGAGGAGCAATAAAAACTAGGAGCTCCTAGCTCGAATTAACCATCGTGGATACTGATGTGTTTGATTTGTCAGAAGTTTTTCCTATAGAAATACACAAGGCTGTGTTGGAACAAGGACGTCAGTTGAAATCAACTGCTAGTTCGTATAAACGAATTAACAAGCTTTTACTGTAGTGCATGCCGTGGATGGGTCATTCACACTATTATATATATATGCATATGTACTATCCTCGTCAAATGAAACCTGAGCACTGGCAAGCCTTCGCAATGGTATAGTGCGCGCCATCCAGTTATCACTATAGACAGGTGCGCAAATGCCCAGTGCTGCCAAAACGGATGCGCACGCATGTGAATGGTGATGACTGGACGGCGCGCACTATACCATTGTGAAGGCTTGCCGCTGTTCGGGTTTCATTTGACGAGGATAGTACATGAGCATATGCACAGGGCTATGACATTCATGGTGCTAGATTGTGCTTGCAAAATAGGCACGGTTAATTGACAGAGCAAGTTACCATTGGTCGTCTGCTTCTTGGTGTCTTAACAGAGGCAGAGGTGGATGGCAAAGTCGGAAGTTCCCGCACAGTATAAGCAGTTTGCCGACACGGCCCTCTTAAAAATGCCCGTGGCCCCATTCATCTTCCCTTCTTTTCATGCCTTACATCATGAAATAATTAGAAATAAAGCAGAACAGGAGCCTAATCGCATGACTGCTTGACATGCCCTCAGTTAGACCACAGAGGCAGCTTGTGTTCATGAGATACCAATACCTTGTGACATCATTGGAAAAGAAAGCAAAGTTTACTTATTGTTACAATCTCTCACAATTGCCAGCATCTTAAGGCAAAATTAAATGTTTACATATTTAATTAAGTAATGTGCTAATTTTCATAATCTTGAAGCATTGCACCAACAAAAGCGAGGGGCACAACAGTGTGGCAGCATGAATCCACCTCTTTCATTTTCCTATGATGCCCTCTGCCGTTTTAGTAGGATTTTGTTAGGGGCCGGCTGGTATTGCCAAAAGCAAAGCCTCCGAGATTAATGTTCCGCGGACTTTTTGCTAGGGGAGGACGCGTGTGCCAGGCTAACGTGAAAAAGGCAGATTCAGAAACCTTTGAAATAACTGCATGAATTTTGGGTAGTTTGTTGCCATTCATAAGTACCCACTCTTACATATTTTTGAGACTTTGGCATACAGCCACAAAAAAAAACATCACTAACTGTTAATAAAAATAAATGAAAAAAAATACAGATGGCAATATGATTTTTGAATATAGCATCCTCGCAATTAGCACCTGATATCTCTTGAAATGCTGTCACTGAAACTGTTTCAATGCCTACAAAAAATTTAAGTGTTGATGACTTGTAGCCACTAAATCACACATTGTAAAGTACCTGTTGTGATGGGTCTGGCAGGGTCTCCTGGCTGTCAGCAACATCCATAAGCTCCTGAAAACAATTTTATATTGTAAAAACGTGCTTGTATACCAAAGCCTGACTGCTATTTTATTTCAAGCAGCTAATAAAAAATGAAGAAGCATTACATTATTAGAGTGCTTTGAGTGCTGCATGAATGTTTAACGGTCTCCTGACAACAAAAGTTGTGCTCAGATTTGGGTGCACGTTAAAGAACCCCAGGTGGTCGAAATTTCCGGAGCCCTACACTACGGCGTCTCTCATAATCATATGGTGGTTTTGGGACGTTAAACCCCACAAATCAATCAATCTCAACAAAAGTTTTTCTTTTGGCTTTTTAACCATAATTTGTAATTTTGTAATGAAGCTTTGGTAATCTAGAAATTGAATGGTAAATGCTCTAAGACATTGTATAATTATTGCTTGCATTGTTAACTGACAGCAAATTTGCATCAGTTTGAAACACCCGCCTAAATACCGTAATAGACTAGTGGCCCACAGTCAGGGAGCACTTAAGGACATGTGCCCTCAAGCTTCACTGTCGTTGAAAGCTCAATAGTCAAATCGGTGCCCCATGCATAACAAAGAATGCAACGACTTGCTTCAATACTGTTCTCTCCCCCCCCCCCCCCCCCAGAAAACAAAGAAAGAAAAGCATTCCTGGCTGAAGCAGCCAGAACCTAGCACTACTACGAGACAGCATGATAGGTGACAAACAATAGTCTTTGCTAGATGCCAGTCGGGGTATTGTGTGTGCCCTGCAAGTACTCTCCGGTTTAGACAATACTCTCTTTACTCCATATAACATCACATGGGGCCTCTGTTTCCGACATACTAGTGGTGACCTTGCGAGGTACTGAAAACTTAGATGAGCACTGACGCTTACATTAAAGCCATATTAAAATATCCCGAGGGCATTGTTCATGACTCATAATTGGTCGGAAGTCCCTATGCATCCAGGATTATGAAACAACACAACCATTTCGAGTTTGCAAACTTGCCGTCAGGGGTCCTTTAGGGCAAATTGCTAGACCGCCAAAAATATTCAGAATAACCTTTTTGTGAGCTGGCGCCAGAAGCAATGCTCTACATAAAATTTATCTGTTGGCTATTCGTAGTTCCGAAATCACATGTTGTGACGTACCTGTTGGGATAGGTTTGGCAGAGACTCCTCGCGGTCAGCAACATCCACAGGTTCCTGTGAAAAAATCTTTAAATGTAGAAACATGCTTGTACCCAAACACAACTGGTTATGTGTTTCAAGCAGCTATGAAAAATGACCGAGAAACATAACACTACTAGAGTGCGTAGAATGCTACCTGAAGGTTTAAGGCAAATTGCTAGAGCACCGAGACCATTTGAACTTATATTCCTGCGAGCTGGTGCCACTAGCAATGTTCTACATAAACCTTATCTGTTAGAAACAGGTAGTAACAAAATCACATATTGTAAAGTACCTGTCGTGATGGACTTGGGGGAGACTCCAGGTGGTCAGCGACATCCACAGGATCCTGGGAAAAAGGTTATAAACAGTAGAAACATGCTGGTAGCCAAACACAACAAAATATTTATTTCATGCAGCTATTAAAAATGACAGAGGAGCATAACACAACTAGGGTTTATAGATATCTACCTGAAGTTTTAGAGCAAATTTCCAGTGCACCAAGACGATTCTGACTAATATTACTGTAAGCTTGTAGCAACGCAATGTCTTACAGAAAAATTTATCTGTTAGCGACTCCTTAAGTAACCTAAGTACAGCCACTATAATGCCTCATGTAGATGTAGTCACAAAATGGCATATTGCAATATTCCTGTTTTGGTAGGCCTGGCAGGGTCTCTGGAATTTCACTTATATCCATAGGTTCCTGGAAATAAAAATTTATTTTGCAAAAACATGCTTGTACAAGAACATCACTGATATTTATTTCAAGCAGCTATTAAAATTGAAGAACGAGCATCACATGACTGCAGTGTTTTGAGTACTGCCTGGGGTTTTAAGGAAAATTGGATATGAATTCTGTAGATTCTGGCAAGGTGGCTGAAGGGTTAAGAAATGTAAGATACACAACCACATGTGGATAGTAGCAATGCACAATAAAATCCATACGGACGTGTCTGTGCCCGAAGCAGCTATGAAAACAAACTACAGGGAACTCCCTTTAAGAGGAACTCTGTTAAGACGAATTATTGCTTATGAAGAACAAAATGGGAGTGTTTCTTTGGTATCCCATAGACTCAATGCAAAATAAATCTGCTTATTAAGACGAATCGCGTGATAGGCCTTTCTTTTCTGTTAAGACGAACACTTGCAACGATGGGAATTCTGCGTAGCGAACATTATAACCTTGATGGGAGCGTTCAGGTGAACAAGACAAAGCAAAATGGGGAAAAAAACGGGAGAACTTCTTGATAGAAAGCCTTAAAGCATATCGAAATGTAACTGCGATGTGGACTGAGAAAGCAAGATAAGTGGAAAAGAAAGCTCAGCACATGAAGCTGATATCTTCCTCACCCCTAGCATGTTGGTGGAGAAAGGGCCGGCTTTATCAGCGAAGAAAGCAACAAAAAGCATTCGTCTTTTCGTATTACTTTCGCATTCTTTAGTTCCCGAACAGGAGTAGAGTGCAGAACAGAACAACACAAGAGCTTGGCTAGAGGGGAAAATGCAAGGGAAAGGGGGGGAAAAGAGCCAAATGAAAGTGAAAACGAGAACGAAGATTATCTGTACATTATAAACACATGAAATGGAAACCACATAGTATGTGGCACTATCACTCCCATCAGAGGAGTCAGATGCATTAACATCATCCCACAATGATTCTGAGCACAAGTTCTGGTCATTTTTCGTTGTTTTACATAAGGTCCATGCACGTCGCATCTGTTTTCAGTGAAATTCAGCAAATTGCGGTTCACCATTTTTATATATAAGAGCACGTCGAAGGAAGATAATTTTGCAGTTATCATAGCTGCGATCTGTCTTGTTTGTGGGCCCCAGGCTTGTGATGGTGAGTAGTGTAAACGGAGGTCTTCACCTGCATGTCGTTCAGGAAAAGTTACTGCAGGCAGAAAATAAGAAAATATTCGAACTTAAAAAAAAAAGTTTGCGGACTTTCATAAACAACTTTACATATATTTGCTAACGAAGTGCATTGCAGATTGTGGCACACAAGCCTCTGTTGTAGTTAACAAAATGCAAATAATTCAATAAACCGGAATCCACAGTATAGCAGTTCTACAATATTATAAATGAGAGTTGTTGAGATAGCTGCGAGTAATCACGAAACGGCACTGTCATGTGATACCTGTTACTGCAGAGAGGCTTCAGGAGCTGTCATTTCTGGCTGGGTATTCTGCTGAGCAGTCGCAACAGTACCTGCACCACATCCTAGCTGCTGTAGAAAGGGTGTCTGCTGTAAATAAAGAATGAGGTGCATGACAGATTTAAAAAGGCACACAAGCCTCTGTTGTAGTTAACAAAATGCAAGTAATTCAATAAACAAGAATTTACAGTAGAGCAGTTCTACAATATTATAAAGGAGAGTTGTTCGGATAGCTGTGAGTAATCACGAAACTGCACTGTCATGTGATACCTGTTGCTGCAGAGAGGCTTCAGAAGGGCTTCTCAGGGCTGTCATTTCTGGCTGAGTATCCTGCTGAGCAGTCGCAACAGTACCTGCACCACCTCCTCGCTGCTGTGGAAGGGGTGTCTGTTGCAAATCAATAATGAGGTGCATGACAGATTTAAAGTGGCACACAAGCCCCTGTCGTAGTTAACAAAATGCAAGTAATTTAATAAACAGGAATTCACAGTATATCAGTTCTACAATATTGTAAAGGAGAGTAGAAGGGTTCACTTTTCTCAGGCTTGCCAAGCTGTAACATGGAGCTCTCCATTAAAACTTAACGTAGAATGTGGACGAAGAACAAAAAATGAAGAACTGCAATCAAAGCTGTCAGTCACACAGTGCTTTATGCCGTCATTTTTCCCTTTATGCTGTTTTAGTTTCATAGCGTGCAACATTTACTCTGTGCTTCATTTTTCTAACTAATCCGTCAAATAAATCACAGTGCTCTGGAGGCAAAGTATCTCTGACTCCCACATTCCTGGTTCTAAGGCCTTTGAATGCATGTGACAACAAAAATTCTGAACCAAATTAACACACCTATGCGTCTCAATTAACACATTTGCATGCAAGAAACAGCAGCTAGACACTCTAATTACCCTCAGGGATGGCAATGCTGCAACAGAGCACAATACACTGCTAAAACTTGAATGCACTGTAATTGCCAAAATTTGAGAAGGACTAATGAAATGAAATTTCGACAAGTATAGCTTATTTTTCATCAATGCTTAAGAGCTTCTTTCTGGTTTAAAATTAAAGGGGCGTATTATGTAACAGAGAAACCTTTGTCAGCTAGTGGAACATCATCAGAAATTTGCTCATAAATTGCATGCAGTCATGTAATTAATGATCTGCACGACAAGACAGTACTGTAGCTTCGCCAGCATAATGCTTAAAGCAATATATTCATTTTTTTTCCCATTTCCCTTACTATCCACCGAATAAATATGCCGAAGTACGAGCACGCTTTCAATTTACGCGTCGCCCTAATAAAAGTTGAGCATTTAAATCACCAGGGCACAGCTATTGTGGTCTCTCACTGGGGCAGGGACGGCATCCTCGTGGAAGCGAGCAACCAGCGGCAACGCCCGATTGAAGTGTTCAAGTGCAAAGTGTTTTGATCACACACGAGCCGACTTCGCCGGTTCCTAGTCGCGTTGACCGGGCCATAAGGCTTCGATCCATAGCCTCCGACGACGGGGATCTTTGGGAAAGCTGTTTGAAAGCATGCAACATTACATACGCGCATTCGCATATATTATAACAAATGGACAAACAGCCACGATTAAACTGAAACACCGCGCAACCGCGACGTGGACAAAAAAGACGAAAACACAAACACCAGCGCAATGGCCGTGTCGTCGGCATCGTAATTGCACTGTGTTTTAAAAGTCAAGGAGAGTCACCAACCGGCCCAACTTTCCATTTCTTTAGAGCATGTTCTACAGCCTTGAATAAAGCAGAGGAACACTATGCTCACGCATGCAGTATCGTGCATTATGTTCTGAGAGCTAGCACATGCGTTTACTTTCGATCATGCGTCAAATATAGAAAGCAAATGCAATACGCTTACACGTGGAAGGTGACGCCCGGTTCCTTTCAAATCGCGCGCGAGCGGCCCCCGGGCACCCTGAAGAAGGCATTGCCGAGCTCCTTTGCTCTTCCTTCGATAAAATCACATGCTTCGTTCTTCGGCTTGTCTGTCAGCTGACGGCGCCCCGACGCTATGCAGGTGCGACGCGAGAGTCGGCTAGCCGATAACGACGCGAGATAGCGAGTCAGCGTGCCCGACCTTGAGAGGAGGAGCCTTCTCTACCCTTCCCTACTTCCGGCTTCAAGAAATGTGACGTAGCTTTCTCTCCTATATCTTTTTCCTTCCCCATGCTTGCGCGCAACGCAGTGTCCATACCGGCACGATTACGGGAGCCACGGTTCGCCAACAAGCACGCAGCGACAACGCAACTGACATTGTCGACGGCCGGAGTCACGGCAACCGGATGTAAGCGGTGTTTCAAGCAGGGCGCCAGCGATGACGTATGCCAAACTAGATATTGAGGTACATGGCAGGGGCGCTCAGCGAGAGGGCAGGGCGGCGTGGGAGATGATAGCAGCGGAGGGAAGCAGAGTAAGCCTACGCGTACTTATGCAAGAATGAAAATTTTCGCGGGTTGGGTGTCTAATCAACCACACACCCCCTAACCCCGTTCCCCTTCTCCAACTCGGTACGCCAGCGATACCCATGTGAATATACCACCAAAAAAAGCGGACAGCTTCTGACACTGTCTTCACAAATACAATACGAACACAAATTCGTCACAGGTATTTATTAAACCCAGTCATCGTATCAATGATAAAGAGCAATTTGAATCCAATAGTTAAACGCAAACATAAAATAAAATGGTTACTTAAGCTGTCTTGGTTGCTGGTTGAGGATAAAACCAAAGGACCATTTCGCAGTCTTGGATCCGAAGCATGGCACAAACCGATGAACACACGGTGACAGGCGCCACTTTCCCATCAAGAAGCAGCTTAGAGCCCCATCTCTTAAAAGCGCCACTCCTGGCGAAGCTCGATACGGCGCAAACCGGGTGGTGTTAGCGCCGTAATTTTCCGTAGACTTGAGGGTCGTTGATCCTATGGGATTTGGTGCAGGCACGCTGGATCGTGTCAACCGTTGACGACATTTAAATGCACGAATCACAAGGCTGCCCTGAGTGCAGCCCTCGAAGACGGAGCGGAAAACTTGCAACAAAGGTTACTGATGTCATCGCCTGAATTCCTGATGCTTGTTCGAACCTTGCGGCAACAAAGTCGGGTGTGAACGCGGCCGACGGCCCAAAACGTGTTGCCTGGAACATCCAAGGCTTGTGCGAGACTGAAGACGGGGCCTGCATCACCGGGGTGTCCGGACCATGGCAGCGAAAAAGTCCGGTAGAAACAGAATGACCACTGGGCAGGCGGACCTCCAAGGACACAATCAACTACGGCGCCGTCGAACATCACTGGAATGGTGCTAGTGACACGTACGCGCTGCATCACGTCTCGTGCACAAAAGAATGGAAGCCGACAAAGCGTGGCCAGCACATCCGCGTCAGCCGGCGTCTCGAGAGCGAACGTCATCTTTGTCTCTCACATCCCTCAGTCCCAACCTGTATGGCGTACTGAAGTTTGAATAAATGTTTATTATATTAGTATTTACAAATTTATATCCTCCCCTCAATCATTGGATGTTAATTCGTATTGATTTTTAATCTTTTTTATAATAAATATCATTCTGTCCCCCAACCCTACCCCAAGTAGTAAAAAAAAAACGCAATAGCTCTATCGTTTTTCTCGAGCGCATCATTGTCTCCTTCCCTGATCTAACAGGGGAACAACGCGAGATGGTGCGCCGCTACCGCCTATTGCGTCTCCCTGCGACAACTGTGGTGGATTTCCCTATTCACGGAGGGCCCAGCCTACCAGACCTGCGGACATTTCTCGTATTTGCGGCCCGTGCGGTCATCAACGCTCAATAGTCCAATGGCTTCGCTTCATCCCACCTGCCTGTACCAACGAGATACTCTCTTGTCAGCAGAAGTCAGCAGGAGAGCGCATGTCACCGACATTTGCTCACTGTTTTGAATATTAAGTACAGTTCTCATATTCAAGCATTGATTTGTAATAGCTGCTCTCCGGCTGTTTTCTGCACCTGACTTCTGTACTTGATGTTTATCATCAAGTTACGCAACCACTAATCAAACATCGACCAATCAATCTTCAATTTTGTCCTTTCTCTGTCTCACTGCCGCTTCGATTTGTTCCTTTTTTGCCATGCTTCTAAAATAATCAGTTCATCTTGTTTCCTAGAACATGATAATCAACATAAACATGCCAGTGTTTCAGTAAGCCGTGGCGCATGCACTAGTATTCTTTCATTTAATGCATGACACAATGTCATACCTCAACGACTAATAAGCGGAAAGTTGTTTGTACTCTTTTATTGAAATCAAAAGAGTAATAATGGGACTGCACATCCCACTGTTTGCCCAAATGCAGAGAGATGTATGATATTTTGAATAAAGTGTGCTGTATGGCACTGGAAAATGTTTCCGTCCCAGACCATCTTGCAGGAAAACGACAATCGCAAGACAGCGGGACGAAACGGCGATGCACAAATGGCACGGCATGCAGGCGATGGTGAACGCGATGCCGGCGCGGCGGCGGCAAAGGGGGGGGGGGGGGGTCTTTTTTTTTTTTTCGTGCTCGCGCTGGCTGAACGGTTCTGCATATGTAGATGCCGGCTCCTGGAGCCAAGCTGGCGCGACAGAGAGGGTGGCTCTCCCTTTGTTTTTTTTTTGTTTTTTTTAAGTGTGAATACACTTTATAAGCGATCCCAAACCATCCACTGCCGTCGGCGGCGTCCGCAGTCTTCTCTCTATCTTTAAAAGAAAGAGGACTTGGCGGGCCGCAGCGCGACACTCTACCGAATAAGCCACGGACGCGACGCTGATATCGGTGTCAGTAACGCGCCTTATACCCCCTCCCCCTTCGCTCGCTCCTCGCTCTCCTCGCTCGCTGCAGCTGCGCGCGCACCCCTCTCTCTCGCGCGCCCGCCTTCTCTCTCAGTCTCCCGTCGAGAGCGGGTCTTGCGATGGATGTCCCGGAGGCAAAGCTACCATCAACAACGAATGCAGTACAACCGAATGCAAGCACTGCACCCGTCGTTGGAGGTGACGGTACCACGGTGGTGTCGCCGACGTTGGAAGACAAGGCGGCGCTGCGAAGGGCTCGTGAGACCGAACATAAGCGGGCGAAGCGTGCAGCGGATGCCGAACTGCGTGCTCGCGAGGCCGAGTGCAAGCGGGCGAAGCGTGCAGCGGATGCCGAACTGCGCGCTCGCGAGGCCGAGATGAGGCGTCAGCATCGAGCCACGAACGCGGCCCAAGAAGCGGAACGACAACGCAGGCGTCAGGCGGAGAAGGGCGATGAAGGCCGGCGTCAAGACGCCGCTCGCAATCGTCAACGGCGAGTGGACGTTCCCGAAGCCGTTCGAGCCAGTGAACGTGCCGCGCGGGAGAGGGTGCGAGCCCTGGACTTTGCTCGTCCAGACGCGTCGTGAAGTGTAAATAAATAATACTTCGTATATAGTGTATCTGTGTACAAACCCTTCATGACAAACAACATTCAATAATTACACTTTAATCTTCATCATCAGTAATAAAACTCTCAAGCATTTCCCCGAGGGTGAACATGGTTAAGTGCGAATGCACGGAGTGATGCTATGAGGGGTAGTAAAGTTAAAATCTGTTGGCATTCGCCAGTGAGTTAACGTAAACTCCCCCGTGTGATCGAATTCCGATTCCCAGGAACCACTACACCATAAAGGCACCATAGTGTGATCAATAAATATAATAGTGCGAAATAATAAATACCCCTCATAGCATTACCCCGTGCATTCGCACTTAACCATGTTCACCCCTGGGGAAATGCTTGGGAATTTTTTTTTTGTTCTTGCGCCTGCTCTTACCAGCTGTATGCGTCAATTCCGCACCGCGCGGCTTTCACGGTTTTTGTTTATTGCTGGGTTCCCTATAGACAGAATATTAGTCAGTACTCAGGAGCGCGCCGCCTATATGCCGTTCATTATCCGGCACCTGACTGAGAGTGTATTAAAATGCTCTCCATTAAATCTTATTCCTAGGTCTTCCCAATCTATAGGGCCCTGCACGCCGTGAATACAATTGGAGAGATCGTGTCTAGTGCCTTACACATTTCTTTATTTGGATTCTGCGGCTATGTTTATGAAGAACTAAGGTGGCTGTGGATACGCTAAAGATTGTTTTTCCAGTATGTTTATCCAGAGTTCGTCGATGACCTGATTCTGTAGTGCCTGCCTCGCTGGTCATGTCTCGTCTGAGTCAGACGCCTTGTCCCAGTCTATGAAAGCTATGTATTTGGTTTGGTTGTATTTCGCGCATTTCTCTATTACCTGATTGATAGTGTGAATATGGTGTATTGTGCAGTTGCCTGTTAGAAGTCCTTCTTGGTCTTTTGGTTGATGGAGATCTAATGTCACCCTAACTATATTAGCTATTTTTTAAGTAATCTGTAGAGAACGGTCCGTAAACTGATCGGTGGGTCATTTCTTATGGATAATAATGATGTTGGCGTTATTAGTAAAGTAATGCAGTAAAATGATTCATTCATATGTGGCATTTTACGTACCTACAATAAACATCATATGGTTGGGACAGATGCCGTAGTGGAGGGCTACCAAAATTTTGACAACATGGGGTTCTTAAACGTGTGCCCGAATCTGACCACACGGGCCTAGAGTAATTTCGCCTCCATAGAAAATACAGCCGCTGCAGCCGGGATTACCCAGCGACTTGCGGGTGCGAAGTTGAGTACCTTAGCCACTAGACCACCGTGGTGGGGCTTGTAACTAAGGGATATGGAACAGTATTTAACAACCGTTCAGTACATAACGGAGCGCTGTGCGCCTTAAAGCTCTCAAAACAATAATTATTGTACTTGGTTTTTTTAATTGAGTTGGGATGATTCGCTTTTGCAGTAGCTTTATTGTACGTGGGTATTCGTTTAAATTGTCAGGTGCTAATGCTGGCATTTTTTGTAAGCCGTAGGTTGTTTGTGATAGGATTTGACAATTTTTTTGCGTAGTTGAATTTGTTTCATGTGATATCTTCCTTCGAAAATCGTATTATGACAAGTTAAGGGGGTAATAATGAGAGCAGCCAGACAGACAGACAGACAGACAGACAGACAGACAGACAGACAGACAGACAGACAGACAGACAGACAGACAGACAGATAGATAGATAGATAGATAGATAGATAGATAGATAGATAGATAGATAGATAGATAGATAGATAGATAGATAGATAGACGAAAAGCACCTGTGACACGCAAAGAAATGCTTCAGATCATTTGCATCGCAGCCCAGTTTATACTACCACAGAGTCATCCCTGTGCTTGAAACTCTGGAGCACACTGTTTCTGCGGAGGCTTGATGTCGGTTAAGGAATCAAGTTAGGATTTGTAAACAAGTGTTTAGGAACAGTACAGTTACAACCTGGTGTCACACAATACAAAACGCTGGTGTAGCAAAGGGGCGAGTTTCCACCTAGCGCCGAATCAATCGCCACCAGCCGGCCTCAGAAAAAAAAAACGACGTGCGCCGGTGGCTCGTGGCTCATGGCGTGGTTAGAACGTCAAGGGATTTAGGCAGGCTGGCCACCATGGCTATTACTCTACTTCGCGTCTCGCTTACATTCCCTGTCGTCTTCTGTTGTCTGTAAAACAAGCGTGACCGCGCATCCACTTTTCCACCCTCCTGCCGTCGCCCGTGCCTTAGTTGCCTATATATTCTTCAAACCACAACAAGCGCCACACGACCGAGGCTACACTTTCTCGGGCCTATAGTAAGGAAGGGCAGAGGGAGGGGGTGGGGAGAAACAAAATATCATTTGGAGATCTAAAAAAAATTCTTGTGGAAGAGGAAAACATATAATAATTAAAATAGAATTACTAAACTATTATAAATAATTAGAGTAAGTGCTAATATTACAAAATTCAAGGGCATTTCGCAAATTCCAAATTGTGTTCAGACAAAGCTTGAGGCCTTCGGCGGTCTATATATGTCTTTTTTTTTTACAGACACAGTGAAAAGGCACTGGAAAAATATATTGGTGTTTTCTTTATAAATTTTTACCATAAAATAGAGCAAATGCGAGACTGATCAGCCTCCGTTTCCCATACGTTCGTATTATCGCGTTTTGTAAATCGTGTGGACGCCATATGCGTCCCAGCGCTCAAATGGCTCATCCGTCTTTCAGCGTGTGGGCAAATGGCATAACCTGTAGCATGCCCGGAAGCCGGACAGACAGCGGTCGTCGCGAGTATGAAGATTTCTTGGTCACCGCGGCAATGAAGGCTTCTTTGCTCAGCATGTCAGCCGGTGTGGTTTTACTGCGCTGTTTGAAAATACAGTTGTATTGCATGGGCACAAACATGATAACACTCGCATGATTATTGAAACAGACGGAATGGATCGGGAACCTGACAACTGAGTGAGAAAATCATCGATGGCCCTTCTAGGTGAAGAGCGTCATTATTTGGCAAATGATGCATGTGTATAATAAATCAGATATTCTGCCTCGTGCTTCGGGTGTATGAAGTGTGTCGCTTGTTCAAATGCAAACTTTCTGTTTTTTTTTCTTTTTTTCTGGTTGTCATATATAAACGCAGTGTGGGTTAAATAAACCTTCAGTCGATAGTCAGCGTGCGTACTTGTCCTTTTCCGTCCGTGTTTTCTGCCGCGTAATACACTTAGATCCTGTATCACCAACTGGCCCAATCGTCCGCTTTGATGGGTGTATACGAGTCAGCTTCCGCGGACGCCATCCTCCCGTTTAGAGTGTAGAAGATATAAAAGGGCTCTATTATTTGCCTCCCGTAATGGTGCCACAGATCATTGCCTTTAAGTCTGGTGAAGGGGCAAGTAAAGTTGATAGGTAGAAAGAGAGAAGATTACCATAAAGGGTGAGGGGAAGACAAAAGAGTATCTCGTTGGTACAGGCACGTGGGATGAAGCGAAGTGATTGGACTATTGAGCGTTGATGTCCGCACGGGCCGCAAATACGAGATATGTTCGCAGGGCAGGTAGGCTGGGCCATGGGGGAAAGTCACCAACTGTCACCTGTCAGATCAAAGAAGAGACAATGATGCGCTCGAGCCAAACTATAGAGAAATTGCGTTTTTTTCCTAGTTGGGGGGAGCGTAGGAGAATACAATATTTATTTGAAAAAAAAGATGAAAAATCAATACGAATTAACATCCATTGATTGAGGGGAGGAAATAAATTTGTAAATACTAATATAATAAACATTTATTCAAACTTCGGTACGCCATACAGGTTGCGACTGAGGGATGTGAAAGACGAAGATGACGTTCGCTCTCGAGACGCCGGCTCACGCGGATGTGCTGGCCACGCTTTGTCGGCTTCTATTTTTTTTTTTTGTGCACGAGACGTGATGCAGCGCGTACGTGTCACTAGCACCATTCCAGTGATGTTCGACGGTGCCGTAGTTGATTGTCTCTAGAGCCCCGCCTGCCCACTGGTCGTTCTCTTCATACCGTGATTTTTCACGGCCATGGTCCGGAAACCCTCGTGATGCAGGCCCCGTCTTCAGTCTCGCACAAGTCTTGGATGTTCCAGGCAACACGTGTTGGGCCGTCGGCCGCGTTCACACCCGACTTTGTTGCCGTAAGGTTCGAACAAGCATCGAGAATTCAGGCGATGACATCAGTAACCTTTGTTCAATTTGCAGGAAATTCATGGTTTGCAAGCTTGTTTTGGTTTTTTCTCTTGTTTATAGGAGAAATATTTATGATATACTCAGCACAAGGTATCAATAAAATGATCATAAGCCTTTTCAGGCGAAGAAGAAGACAATATGTCATTCCAGCAAAACAACCTTATTTCTGCACGAAAGCAAGAAAAAGACCGCGAATTGATGCCTCGAAAGTAAATATCTATTTATTCTGAGTGCATTTTTTTAGTTTGTACATTAGCAATCAAATAGATTGGCAAATGATCACTAATCGTAACACTAAGCGTACCGTGATGTAATATATCAACAGTTTTTTTTATAAATAAATCAATTAAATTAAAGTCGCTGTAGTGGCTGTAACGCGAGTTGGAGTAGCTATAACATTTGAGACTGTATGAAAGCAGCAGGTCGGAAAATTCGGTTCTTTTGTTAGATGTTCTAAGCATGGTTATATTCAGATCCCCTCCAAGTACAAAAATATTATTGTTTTCATTTACGAAACTAAAATATTTGTCTAGGAATAGGAAAAAACTTTTGATGCTGCCGTGAGGATTCTATAGACAACAGTAATGAGAGTTTTTTTTTTTTGAGATTTTGGGCACATCACTTCAAGATAGTAGCACCTTCGAGACAAATCATCAATATACTCGTAGGTGGTACTAGCTTCAACATATATGCATACACTGCTTACCCGTCTTCATCTGTTCATGTGAACCACGTTATACCCATCTATATTCATAACATTAGCATCATTGGAGTGCCAAGTTGCACTTAGCATAATGACCAAAAACGTGAACCCAACTTCATAAATGAAACTGCAGAACTTGCAGTCTTTAGAACAAACTGACTGAGCATTCAAAAGTAAAACTTAGAGTCAATACACGCCTATACACCATAATTGCAGCTATTTAACAGAGTCTATAGTATACTACACAGCCATTTTGATGCCGAACGTTGAAAGGAAAGTGGCAGGAACATAAGGTCAATAACATAAGTGCAATACCCATTCTTGAAGATAACGTTACAAAGCAGAGCTCTTTAGGACTGGTGCTCAGAATAACTACACTTTCACAGTGATAAATACATAAACCTAAGAATGGTGCGGTACAAGCTTTAAGGCGTAAATAAATGGTGTTGTTGAAAAAGGCTAACGTAATGAATAGTACCCGAGCTTTGTTCAGTCAGAAAAAGTGTAGTAAGGGTAAATCAAGAATGAAATATCAGCTCAAATCAACAAGGGATCAGCAAATGTAATTAGCATGTCAAATAAACCCGTCTATAATTATCCAGTGGCACGTTACACAAACGAACAGTAAGAACAAAAATATTGTATGCCTAAGCTCTATTTTATCATTAAGCATAAGGAGAGTGAATCCAATCAAACTACAGGACACTTAAGTAACTCTGTCCAAGTCAGCATCACAGGCAATATGTAGAACAGGCGATTGCTCGGATTTGCGCCTTAGAACCTTCCCCAGTGCTATCCAAACAAACTTCCAATTTTTTTCACGCCTCAGTGTCCGAGCTTTGCCCAACAGTCACTTATTCTCAGCGCACAGGTGTTCATTAACATAAACAGGACTGTTTGTCTGAAAGCCCAAAGTGCGAGTCTTTAACGAGACGTGTCGTGCTGCAGAGAGAAATCTGTCTCGTGTAGACTGAGTCATGAACTTTATGATGACATTTGGTTTGTTCTAATCCTTAGAAGGTACACAATGTACAACATCAATGTCGTTTTCAGTTATACTTGTATTGAGACACATGGGGATCTGTCCCACACTTTATTTTTTCAAATATTCATTAGCGACCAAAGGCTTCCAGGTTCATGTTTCGACTGTACTGTTTCATGTCTACTATTTCTTTTCTTGCCTCTTTCAACTCACTTTTTAGTTGCTGATTTTCTTGTTTACATCGTTGATTCTCAGCCGCGACCGCAGTGAGTTTGTGGCTGAGAATCAGTAGTTTCAGAGAACCAGTAGTTTGAGTTAACTAGCATTATTGTGTTATGGCAATAAAATTTTCAAAAAAAAGTAATGCAAATTGAGACTTCTACATGTTACAAAAAATAAATAACTGATTACAATTAGGATAACTTTTTTTCAAATGTGATTGGTTACAGTGGTCAATTAGTGGACCAGAAAACTAACTGAGCAATTACAGAAATGTAATTATTTACTTTTGTGTTACTTTCCTTCAAAATTTTATTGCCATGGCAGAATAAGACAACATTACTCAAACTTAATGAACTAGTGAGGTTTCCATGGTAGACAGAAGGCTGTAAGCTTACGTGAAGGCTGGGAGGCTTTCTGTAGCTTATTTGACATAGTGTTACACGTTAACTTTCAACAGGAGCCGTTCTTCAAAGTTGCTGTCGCCGATTCTGATACGTTTCTCTGACAAGAGGCCAGCTTCTACAATGAACACTTCCTCAGTGCATGCACTAAAAAGAAGGGCGGTACGTATTACCAGCTTATAATGGCACAGTGCTTCAACGCTAGTGTCCATGTCCCCTACGAAGCATCACGCTACACTGTTGCTGGTGTTCGAGTAAGGCGGTGCAGGTAAGGGCAAGGAAAATAAAAAAAACAATAGAAAAAGGCTTTGCATGGAGCCCCACCTGACATGGCAGCGACACCCGTCCTCTCACACAGATGAGGGTCCCTAAAGAGCAGCTGCGTATTTTTCGGGATAAGGGCTGCCACAGAATACTGGTTGCAAATTTTGAAAAAAAAATAATGACAATAATAAAGAAATTGCTTACCAGTAATCAAACTGCAAGAAGATGTACAAGAAGATGCAACCGCATTACTGAGACCATTACAGTATTGGATGAGTGATTGATTATAAGTAACTGATTATTTGTATTATGTTATGTACCACTCTGCATAAAAGTAATTTATTATATTTCTGTAATTGTTCAGTTACTTTTCAGGGGCGGTAATTGACCATAATAATGAATTGCATTCTAACAGAATTAATTGTAATTAGTTAGGAATAATATTTTCTGTAGTGTATACAACTGTGCCAGCGTCACACAGAGATTTTTGAAAGGCCATTCTAATGACAGCCATTAAAACGCCACAACTTTATCGACTCTGTGCAGTTGCTGCACTGTCACAAGGCAGTTTTGAATGGCTGTTGAGTGGTTCAAGCATTTATCAAAAAAATTGTGTACCCCCCCCTTTCCCCCTCGGCTGTGAATCTCTATTTTCATTTTCATATCACCGGAGGTTAAGTTTTATGAGCCCCTTAAAAAACTCAAATGTGTGGGCTATTTTTGTTTCAACACTTCAATAAATTGTTTGTGGATATTTCTAAATACATATTCACTTTGAAGTTGTTGAGCAGTGAAACTGTGGCGAACGAGATGTGGTGAGACAATGCGATAACGAAGAAAAGCCTGTCGCTGTTGAGAGAATGTGCAGTTGGCGCATTCCAAGAGACAATATTTTACTAAATCGTATCATTCAAATATGTGGCTTTTAAAATACACAGCCCAGGATGTTTCCCTCTAATTGTTACAACAAGCACACTGTGTATGAGAGGGCATGTTGTTATGACCGGCATCAGTAGGCGCCATGCTGTCGCTGAGAAGCGTGGCCGGGCCGCGTTCCCACGCCTGGAACCCAGGTTTTCTTGGAACCAGCGTCGAGATCTGACGGGGGAGCGGCGCTCTTTTAACCCTCAAACAAGTAGCCGACTCGCCGAATGCTTATGCCCGCCAGGTATTGTCCCGGCTAGCCGGCGGATGAGACGTCGTGTCGCCACGAAGCTGTAAGCCGTTCCAGAGGGGACAACAAAGACAGCGTCTTCCTTTGAAGAAACGGCGACCGCCGCCACAAAGTGCCCTGCTAATTGAGCAGACAGATTGGCGGACCGTTTGATGTCTGCTGTCCGAAGCTGGGGACCCCTCGACCAGTGACACACACGACGAGCAAGAGCCCCTCCGGCGCCACCTTTCAGTGCAGTGATCTTGACTCAAAATTGGATGTTCATGTGCTCCGTGCATGCTCGTACCCCTCACCTGTTGTGTGTGTGTGTGATTGGTGTTCCACTGAAGAAGGAGGAGCCCGACAGGGCTTATAACGGCGCCGCAGAGTGCAGGACGTCGCTCAGAACCAAGTAAAGGTTCAACCACCACGTTCGTAGTTTGTGAAGGCTCTGAACCAAGTAAAGGTTTAACCACCACGCTCGTGGTTTGTGAACTCTTAACCTCATGCTGTAAATATTTGTAAATAGTGCCATAAACCTTGTTTGTTTTTCGTATCCCCATCTTGTAAGCGGTCGTTTCCTCAACCCGAAGCTACACCACGCTACCACAGCACCCCGGGATCACAACAACTGGTGATCAGCGGTGGGATACGACTCAGCACCCCGAGCCGCAACAACTGGTTGGCAGCGGTCGGATTCGAAGCTACAAGTGACAACAACAGTCGGCCCAAGAGAAGCAGTTGGCTCGAGACATGGATCACGTATGGGTGAGTGCTTGGCTTTTCCTTTGAGTGAACCAGGTTCTAAAAGAGGATTAAATTTTAGAACTGGTAGTTAACTTTGCCGAAAGACTCAGTTTCGCCGTTTCGGAAAGTTATTTTGGAAGTAGCGAGCACTCAGTACGATCATGGACTTACGGGAGCTGCAGAAGTCAGACTTGTTGCTGTTGTGTGAGGAATTGGGGATTGATACAAAGGGTTTGGCACGAAAACCCATAATCATTCAAGCGATTAATGATTTGGGGGCTGATGATGAGGAACTAAGTGAAGAATGGGACCTCATCATCGAAAGAAAACTAAGAGCAGCTCAGATGGAAGGAAAGAGTGGAGACGAGAGAGAAGGCCTCAAGAGAAAGTTTTCCAAACAAGACTATGAGTTGAGTATGAGGTTGGGACCCCAGCGAGGAGTACTTCTCGAAAATGAGGCAGAGTTCGATATGTCTAGGTGCATGCAGCCATATGAGGTATCATGGGATATGGGCCTGTATCTTAGACTCTTTGAACGAAAGTGTAGTCAACTGAAGTGTGAGCGAGACACCTGGTCTCAGAAGCTACGCACGGTTCTGCCCTGCGAGGCAGCGGATGTTGTTGCGCGACTCAGTGAGCAGCACGCGAACAACTACGAAGTTGTTAAAGCAGAGCTTATCAGAAGATTCGGAACTTCTGTTAGCAAAAAGAAAGAAAAACTCACACCGGAGTCTGAGGGCGAGGCGCGTCACAAAGCGCTGGAAGTTGAGGCGCGTCATGAAGCGCTAGAAACAGAGATCGCGCCAGAGAAGGGCCCGCGTATTCTGGAATTCATCAAGGTAGAGTATGCGGAGAACGAGGCCGTGGCCGGTCTGGAGGTGGGGACGATGTCGAAAGACGCTCCTTGCGTGGATGAGGAGGGTGCCAGCAGCCCTAATGGGCCCAGTAAGAGGCTGGAAACCTTCTTCATGCCTCAAGAGGACGGTTCGACATCGTCAAATGTAGGCATTGATAGCGCAGTGGCCGGTGAGAGCAAGAACGCCATGCTTCAGCAGTGCAACCCTATTATCGAGGTGATTTGCGAACATCGCAGAAAAAGAAAGAAGCGGAAGCGTTCGTCACTGCGTAAGCCTACGACAGGTCCCACCTTGTCACGAGAAAGGCGTAGGGGTAAGCCGTTAATCCGTTCCAGGAAACGTCCATGGTGGCGTTCCGAGAGGCACAAGCGGCAGCAAGCCAGGTGTAGAGGGGGGAAACGAGGTGCGTTACCCCAACGAAAAGCGCGGTTGCGCTCGACGACTTCGAGAAAGCGGCCTTGCCCGAAGGGTCAAAGTCGAAAGGGCAGAGTGGCTAAATACCGCGCAGGGTTGAATACAAAGAGAAAATGGCACAGGCTCCCTCCGAGCTACTGGCGTCACTTTCAAATTCCTACGGGGAATAGGCCGAAGGGTAAAATTAGGTGTGACGGAAGTGCACTGCTTAGTGTTTGAGCATTTTGTAGCCTCGGGCGTGCTCCAAAACTGCCGGGACCACGACCCCATCGTGTGCGATTCAGAGGAATCTAGTTGAAAAAAGGGGGCGGTCAGTTTTAACAATGGTTGCACGTGCGTGTTAAGTATGGCTACTGATTATTGAATTGGAGATGCATATTGGTCTGTTTAAGTTTGTAAGTCACATGATGCGGAGTGAATTTTTGAAAGGGAAAACCGCCGAACTAAAGGCTGAAAATTGAAGTCCATTAATCATTTGTACGAATATACCGAGAAGGTAAAAACTGGAAAAATTGTTGTTTTTTTTAGTGTTTCAAAGGTTTAGTTTGATATCGTATGCCTTTACTGTCATGTGGATGTGGCGTGAATTGGCATTTAAGGAAGAAGATATTAACATAGACCAGATGATTTCGTAAAATGGTTAAGTTTGGCGCAACACAGTGCAGTTGTCGTTGCGCGTTATGAGACTTGAGAGCCATTGGCACACGGTTTTATAAAAAAACCTTCGCGATTGTTGTGAGGTGCTTTTCAGGGGTTTTTAGCTATGGTTATTTTTGTGTTGTACACGGTGTGTTACAATGTAACGTAAGAAAGACAAAGTGTGAGGGATTAAGCGTTTGGTTAATAGCGCCGTGTATTTTGCAATGCTTAGAAATGAGAGTAATTGAACGCTCAGGAGAGCCCAGTGAGATTTACTCAGAGGCATTAGCAAAGGCAATTTGCTTCAACCAAACGAACCTTCTAGAAAGAAGTGTTTGTCTCTGTTTTGTTGGTTTTCTTTGAAGACAATTGATCAAGGATCATATGAGCGAAACGGTAAGCTTTTTCTAATTCTGAGCAAACTAAGAGTATTTTGGCCACAGTGTAGGCCAAAGATTCAGAAAAGCTAGAGAGCTTTATGTCTCAGTGGAAGACAATTATGGGCGGCCGTAAACAAAGACGGACGTTCGGACAAAAGTAGCGCTCACTGAATCCGAGTTCCTGACTGATGCTCTCAGCGGGACAGAACCGATGAAAGTAGTCAGCGATGAAAAAGAGCCTGCTGTTTTATATCAGGACGACAATGGTATCAAGCAAAGCTGCGCTTTGCTTGCACCAGAATTTGGGCTCTCGTGAGATAACGTACTGCGCTTCAGGAAATGAATGCGCTTGCCTTGTGTAGGCCATTCATCAGTTGCAGGTTATCTCAGAGGTGCTAAATTTAAAGTAGGGACAGACCATTTTCCCCTTACTTGGCTGCAAACCGTGACATAAAAGAACAGTCGCCTTGTGAGGCAGAGCTTGATTCTTCGAAAATACAATTTTGGCATTAGGTAAAAGAAGGGCAAATTGAATGGAAACGTTGACACGCTCAGCCGCCATTCTGGGGTGCTCTTTCTGTATCAAAATTGATATTTTAGTTTTTTTCGTGCATCTTATGTAAATTTGTAAGGTAGCACGTCCGGTTTTTCAGCTCAAGTGAGTCCTGAGAGTTTTGAGTGTGAGCTTTTGTTAAAGCTAGGAAATGAAAATTGGTTTCCATCCCTCTTTTGGCTTGGTTTGATCGAAGGGGGCCGAGTGCTTGCTTGTACAGGTGGTCGAGTATCAGAGATGCTGTCGAAGATTCGGCAATCACCCGGACCATGCCACAAGCGAAGGCCAGTTCCTGGCATTCAACTACTGACCTTTTCGTCGTCCCTGCGAGCAGCAGTGTTGACTGCTGCCCTCCGTGACTCATCTGGCGAGGGGGAAGCTGTTATGACCGGCATCAGTAGGCGCCATGCTGTCGCTGAGAAGCGTGGCCGGGCCGCGTTCCCACGCCTGGAACCCAGGTTTTCTTGGAACCAGCGTCGAGATCTGACGGGGGAGCGGCGCTCTTTTAACCCTCAAACAAGTAGCCGACTCGCCGAATGCTTATGCCCGCCAGGTATTGTCCCGGCTAGCCGGCGGATGAGACGTCGTGTCGCCACGAAGCTGTAAGCCGTTCCAGAGGGGACAACAAAGACAGCGTCTTCCTTTGAAGAAACGGCGACCGCCGCCACAAAGTGCCCTGCTAATTGAGCAGACAGATTGGCGGACCGTTTGATGTCTGCTGTCCGAAGCTGGGGACCCCTCGACCAGTGACACACACGACGAGCAAGAGCCCCTCCGGCGCCACCTTTCAGTGCAGTGATCTTGACTCAAAATTGGATGTTCATGTGCTCCGCGCATGCTCGTACCCCTCACCTGTTGTGTGTGTGTGTGATTGGTGTTCCACTGAAGAAGGAGGAGCCCGACAGGGCTTATAACGGCGCCGCAGAGTGCAGGACGTCGCTCAGAACCAAGTAAAGGTTCAACCACCACGTTCGTAGTTTGTGAAGGCTCTGAACCAAGTAAAGGTTTAACCACCACGCTCGTGGTTTGTGAACTCTTAACCTCATGCTGTAAATATTTGTAAATAGTGCCATAAACCTTGTTTGTTTTTCGTATCCCCATCTTGTAAGCGGTCGTTTCCTCAACCCGAAGCTACACCACGCTACCACAGCACCCCGGGATCACAACAACTGGTGATCAGCGGTGGGATCACGACAATGTTTACATTTTCGGCGGTAACACGTCGGCTTCCCACACGCAGCTGTTGCAACGCGTCTTCACTCGCGGGCGGTAGACACACTCTTCTGCTTGTAGCATGAGTCTTCACCCGTCAGGTGGAAATCCTCTTCTTCACCTCCTTTGTCACTGAGGACAAAAGGCTTCGCCCACACAGCGGAAAGACCCTACGCACACAGTAGCGCAACATACCTTCTTCTCCTGATCTCCCTTCTCCGCGGCTCGCTTAAATACCTTTCGCGCTAGACTCAAGAAAATTCTCATCGTTTCTTTGGCGCGGTGCACAGCCAAGGCTTGGGAAAGAGCGAGACGTTTCGAGGGCCGTCCGCGACACGTGACGCAACTCTGCATCACCACGCCCCTTTCCTTCGAGAACCTTCCAGGGCTTGCTCGGCCGCCGATGTGAGGAGATTGGTCGGCAAAACTACGCTTCCGAGGGGGGAGAGATGGCCCACCTGGGAAGTCTTTGGATGCTTGTTTTCTTCTTTATCGTTGATTTTGAGGCTTCTCCGTGGCGCTTGGTCGCCAGAATTCGGCGGCGTGCCCTTTTTTGAGCGCTCGTTTGTGACACCCGTGTACAAAGTTCATGTCTCCATCAATGGGGTCAATAATCCAAGTAGGATCATTAGTAAACTCACTTTTGATACCCGCAGCGACTGATTCTTCCCCGATAAACCGCAAAAAACAAAAAATAACGCTGACATGACACTACATACCCACATAGCATGAACGCACACCGACTTGTTCAAACACGACGTGGCTCTTACTTGTGATTTGGATATTGCTCTTGAAGTTTCCCAATGAGCAGCTGTTCAACCTGCCGATCATATTGAGTAACTAGATCAGTGAATTCTGACTTCATTTCGATCTGTTTCCCTTCGCCGATTACCCTTTGCACAACCTGCGAGAAAAAAATGGACAGATCTCACACTCTGCATGACTTCTTTGCCATCTAGCACATTTTTAAACACGCGCAAAATTAGGCTGCTTACCACTCCAAATTCTTTGACAAGTTCGAAGGCTTTACAGAAGAAGCGTTCAATATCCTGATCGGTGACCATGATTAGTGCAGACAGCAATGATCTCGAGCTCAAGTGCGTAGCTTTCCGGACCTTTAGGCCATGACTTGGCCTAAAGCATAGCCTTCGAGAACTGTAATTGCACGGAGGAAATAGTCGCTGACACAAAGTTTCCATAGGGTTAATATACTAATGTATGTTTATATTATAGTTATAAGGCTATTAAAATGAGAGTGTGAACCTCACTTTTACTTTGATAAAAAAAAACTAGAGTGTTTCTTAGGCTGAGGTCAAATGTAGTCCAATATTTTGTTAAATGGTGCTTCCGGCTTTTGTTCTTTAGTGTTATTCGCAGTAGCTCACAGCTTAAACGGTGCATTTTGAGTCGGATACAAGAAACTTGACTGATAATGTTTACTGAAAATGATTACTGATAATGTTTAAACAACAAAACGGGAAATAATACAGGTTAACTAAAACAATTCGCTCACCTTGCCCTAAGTTGCGCAAGGCTGGGTCACAGGCTCACAGCAGAGCTCTTGGGAACGTATACGTTCCCACGAGCTCGTCCTAGCATGGCTATAGCCGTTTGCCCTTTCACCTGCAGTCTCTTTGCTGTAAAATATAGATAGATACGCTTTCTCTAATTTTATTGTGTTTTTGTCTGTGTTTTAAATGTTTTTCTCTCGGTGTTTATTAGCTTTATTGACTGTCTATTTATTTGACTCTTTATTCTTTTTCTTTTCGTTTATTTCTCTATTTCTCTCTGTCTAGTTTCACGTTTCTCTTCATTTTTTCTCTTCACATTCCCTTTTTTTTCTCTCTACTCATTCCTCTTCTTTCCCTCCTCCTCACTTTTACTCACTTCACACCATTTTTTATACTATTCTCTGCAAGCGTACACGACGCTTGCCTTCAGATAGTGGGGACGGGGATGTTCGAGCCTCGCCGAGAAGCTTTTGGCTGGTCGTTTTCAAATTCCTTCAATAGCACGCAGTTTGGTTCTGAGATCTCAGAACCAAACTGCATGTGGACTACGGGAGAGCAAACAAGCGGCGCAAGAGCAGGAGACGCTGTTACGAAGACGGTGACGCCAACACGATGCCGAAGGCGCCACTGCTCCGATCTCCGCCGACCTGGTCACCAGCCGTTTGGTAGCGTAGGTTTCTCAGCTCGCGACTGCTTTTGCGCAGAGCTGATAGACGAGCGGACGACACGACAGTGAGTTAAGGCAAGGTTTATGTACATCAAAGAAATAGCTCGCGACTGCTTTTGCGCAGAGCTGATAGACGAGCGGACGACACGACAGTGAGTTAAGGCAAGGTTTATGTACAGCAAAGAAATAGAGGCGTTACAAATTCGGCACTGGGGCCGACAGCTAGGGTATTCTGAGAGCCGAGATGTCTTCTCTCGCACGCTGTTACGAGGCGCACCGCCGACGAGGTTACGATGGGCGCCACGAAACTCGCCGCTGCTAAGGACACCGGGCGCGCCGACTGCGAAGGGGCTCGAACCGACGAGAAGCTTCTCTCACGCATAGGTCAGCTGCTCGCGACGCTCCGCGGGGCTTTTTTTTATAGGCACCGGGTGGATTCTTTGAGTGATAAAATGTCCAACCAGAAGTGCCGCTAACCGTGATGTCGGAATCTCCCGATGGGGTCCGCCACTGTGCGTGGTTGCACAAAGGACGAGGGATGTTGCCACTGATTGCTTAAGACTCGCCAGACTCGAAGGCGCCGATTTCTGCGCGTGGTTGGAGCCAAGGACGAGTGACGTTCCTCCACATTGCGTAAGACTCGCCAGACTGGAAGGTGCCGATTGCTTCAACGGGCTCGCGGGCTGAGGGAGCTCGTGGTGCGTTGCGTGACAGGCCAGCGCCGCCGCTTGATGACGTCGTTGAGTTGGCCGCGTCAGGCGGGCTCGATTGCTGGCCTTGACACAGATTGCCTTTTAAGTGTGAATACACTTTATAAGCGACCCCAAACCATCCACCGCCGTCGGCGGCGTCCGCAGTCTTCTCTCTATCTTTAAAAGAAAGAGGACTTGGCGGGCTGCGGCGCGACGCTCTACCGAATCAGCCACGGACGCGACGCTGATATCGGTGTCAGTAACGCGCCTTATACCCTCTCCCCCTTCGCTCGCTCCTCCGCTCTCCTCGCTCGCTGCAGCTGCGCACGCACCCCTCTCCCTCACGCGCCCGCCTTCTCTCTCAGTCTCCCGTCGAGAGCGGGTCGTGTGATGGATGTCCCGGAGGCAGCGCTACCATCAACAACGAATGCAGTACAACCGAATGCCAGCACTGCACCCGTCGTTGGAGGTGACGGTACCGCGGTGGTTTCGCCGACGTTGGAAGACAAGGCGGCGCTGCGAAGGGCTCGTGAGACCGAACGCAAGCGGGCGAAGCGTGCAGCGGATGCCGAACTGCGCGCTCGCGAGGCCGAGGACAAGCGGGCGAAGCGTGCAGAGGATGCCGAACTTCGCGCTCACGAGGCCGAGGACAAGCGGGCGAAGCGTGCAGCGGAGGGTGAACTGCGCGCTGGCGAGGCCGAGATGAGGCGTCAGCATCGAGCCGCGAATGCGGCCCAAGAAGCGGAACGACAACGCAAGCGTCAGGCGGAGAAGGGCGATGAAGGCCGGCGTCAAGACGCCGCTCGCAATCGTCAACGGCGAGTGGACGTTCCCGAAGCCATTCCAGCCAGTGAACGTGCTGCGCGGGGGAGGGTGCGAGCCCTGGACTTTGCTCGTCCGGACGCGTCGTGAAGTGTAAATAAATAATACTTCGTATATAATGTATCTGTGTACAAATCCTTCATGACAAACAACACTTAAATTCAATAATTACACTTTAATTTTCATCATCAGTAATAAAACTCTCAAGCATTTCCCTGAGGGTGAACATGGTTAAGTGCGAATGCACGGGGCGATGCTATGAGGGGGAGTAAAGTTAAAATCCGTTGGCATTCGCCAGTGAGTTAACGTAAACTCCCCCGTGTGATCAAATTGCGATTCCCAGGAACCATTACAATATAAAGGCACCATAGTGTGATTAATAAATATAATAGTGCGAATTAATATATACCCCTCATAGCATCACCCCGTTCATTCGCACTTAACCATGTTCACCCTCGGGGAAATGCTTGGGAATTTTTTCAGAGGCATTGGCGTTCGGTGTGGACTCGCAGGCGTAACAACGCGGGACGCGCACACACCAATCTCGCGGCTGGTTTCATCTCCTCGTCCGCTGCTTCTAGAAACCCCTCGCTTGACGGTGAAGCCGTATATAGCGTAGTGTAAGTGTTGGGCTTCGAGGCCGCAGAAGTCAGGTGCCGCACGGTTTACATATCGTACGTTTCCGCCACAAGTGCACGTACAACGTTGCTCTTGTCTCCAGAGGTTCGATGTAAACCACATATGGCTCTAAGCGCGCACCGAACCAAACCAATGTGACCATTTGTATGGTGCCGGTGCACATATCAGATACGAAAGAACAGAAATGGCAATCTCTAGTACGATTTTCATAAGTAATGTCAGGTTACCTCAATCACGAGCTGCTCAGTGGAATGTCAATTAATGCTTAAGACTGAATGCCTGTGAAAGATAAGCAGGCCGCGGCAACAGTATTGATTTATGATCACTCCAAGTTCAAAACTTTAACGTTTCGGTGTGAATATTGAGTTGAGAGGGGGAAATAAGTGCACACGTTTTGGCTAGTTGGCTCATGACGACGAGAAAAAAAACTGTTTTAAAGATAGGCCCCACCACGGTAGTCTAATGGCTAAGGTACTAGCGAGTACCTTAGCCATTAGACCAATCCCGGCTGCGGCGGCTGCATTTTTTATGGAGGCAATATGCTCAGAATTGGGTGGTAGAGATTTCCAAGGAGGTCGAGATTTCCGGCGCCCTCCCCTATGGCGTCTCTCATAATCATAAGGTGCTTTTGGGACGTTAAACCTTACATTTCAATCGATTTGAAAGATAGGCGGTGTAATTGTCTGTCGCTGTATAAACCATACATGCGAAGCTCAATTTACCGAAATGATGACAGAGCTCGAATTATTTCATTCAATTGACAATTTTGTAAAATCTAGAAGGTTATTTTTCGGTCCTTAGAAGTCTAATATAGTAACGCAGTATATTAAGAGGCTATCACACATTGTTTTTGCGGGCAACCCCTTCCTGCGCGTCTCATAAGTCCACAAGGTTCATTCAGCCCGAGGACGGCTAAGGCAGACGGCCTCTACGAATTTAAGGTGATGCCCTTCGGCCTTTCCTCAGCGCCTGCAACTTTTCAACGCGTTATGGATACAGTACTGGCAGGATTGAAGTGGCAGACTTGCCTTGTGTATTTGGACGACGTCGCCGTGTTTTCCTCGAGTTTCGACGAGCATCTTCGGCGCCTTGAAGCTGTACTTCAAGCCATCAAGATGTCCGGACTCACACTGAAGCCAGAAAAGTGCAGATTTGCGTACGAAGAGCTCTTGTTTCTGGGGCGCGTGATTACCAATTCTGGAGTCCGTCCCGATCCACGAAAAACCGCCGCCATCACCGACTTCCCGCCGCCCACTGACAAGAAGGCGGTGCGCCGACTTTTGGGCCTGTGCGCCTATTATAGGTGGTTCGTCAAAAACTTCGCCCGCATTGCCGATATACTCACTAACCTTACCAAGGCCGACGTGGAGTTCAAGTGGGAAACGCCGCAGGAACACCCTTTCCAGGAGCTTAAACATCGCCTCCAGACGCCTCCGTTACTTGCTCATTTCAACGAATTCGCCGAGACAGAAATACACACTGACGCAAGCAGCGTAGGTCTTGGCGCCGGTCTTGTGCAGAGGACTGACGGACTTGAAAGGGTTATTAGTTACGCCAGCCGATCGCTTCCCAAAGCAGAAGCAAATTATTCCACAACCGAAAAGGAGTGCCTCGCCATCATCTGGGCTACGTCGAAATTTCGCCCTTACCTGTACGGCAGGCCCTTCAAAGTTGTGATAGACCACCACGCCTTGTGTTGGCTAGCCACCTTGAAGGACCCTTCAGGTCGCCTCGCACGATGGAGCCTGAGACTTCAAGAATATGACAGTACCGTCGTTTACAAGTCCGGCAAAAAACACTCCGACGCCGACTGTCTCTCTCGTGGGCCTGTCGACGAACCACCACCCGACGACGACCCGGATGGCGACTATTTCTTGGGAACGATAACTACTGACGACTTCGCTGAACGACAGCGGACCGACCTGGAACTTAAGGCCCTAATAAAATACCTCGAAGGCAGGACCGCCGAAGTCCCAAAGGTATTAATTATAGGGACACTCGAGTAACTATATATGCTACCGCCAGGCCCGAACTAGGAGGGGGGAGAAGCTAGCGCCCCCCCCCCCAACCTTGCACGGTGGAGTGTGCTTTACCGAGCACATTTATAAAAATAGGTGTTCTTCAAGGCCTTCAACAGATGCCTCCCCCCCCCCTGCAAAAAAAAAATCCTGGCTACGGGCCTGGATACACTATAGGAGATCCGTAAGCTGTTCCGGTGAGTTTAGAAAATGTTAACGATTTAGAATACCTGGTACTCTGCGATAGAAGAGAAAAAAGCCGTCCCGCAGGCCTTATATTTCACACGAAGTGTTGACTAATTTTTAGTTAACAATTGAGAGTACTTGGTACTCTACTATCGGAGAGCAAAAAGCCGTCCCGTGGGTTTCACATTCTTCATGAAATGTTTCCTTGAGTTCTTTACTTAATCATGCCCACATAGTTTTTCTATGGTCATAGTATAGAGTCACAGCTGTGTTACTGGTTTCATCTTCGAAACTGTAACATCCCAGTAAACTTTATCTTTTACTTTGATGTGGTTGTTCAGTGACACATATTGTTATGGACGGTAACGACGAACTTTTAAGTAATAATATGCGTAGTTCTCATATTTACCGACAAACAGCACTTGCGATTGAGCGGAAACCAGCTAACGCGACGGTCTTTCACTGAAGGGCTGGCACGCTGGCAAGCGATTTCACGACAAGCGGTTTGGAGAAGGCTCCTCCTCCAGGAATCTGGACTTCCCCGACACCAAACACCCGAACACTTTACATGCACAAAAAGACGTCATAGCCGGTCGAATGGCCTCAGGTTTTCATCGAACAAACTTTATTATTTACAAACTCCTCGTCAAATTTTGAATGCCAAGCATTTCTTAGCGAACTTTGGCGACCTTGAGCGTATCTATCTATCTATCTATCTATCTATCTATCTATCTATCTATCTATCTATCTATCTATCTATCTATCTATCTATCTATCTATCTATCTATCTATCTATCTATCTATCTATCTATCTATCTATCTATCTATCTATCTATCTATCTATCTATCTATCTATCTATCTATCTATCTATCTATCTATCTATCTATCTATCTATCTATCTATCTATCTATCTATCTATCTATCTATCTATCTATCTATCTATCTATCTATCTATCTATCTATCTATCTATCTATCTATCTATCTATCTATCTATCTATCTATCTATCTATCAGGCACCTAGGACGTCTAGCTCACCTGGCTGTTTCAATAATGGGATCTATACCAAACTTGATAGGACATAGCACGACTGTATGACGAGCATAAGTGAGTAGTCATAACATGAATATTATGACATGACTGTCATACGCACGCGCACGCGCCTTGTAGAGAGAATAAACTTTATTGAAGAATTAAAATTACGTGACTAATCCCGGGTGGAGCCCTCTTGTAGAGCCCCACTGGCCACAGCGGCTCGCCGGGCCTGGTCTAGGGTCACCAGTTGGCTCCCCAGTGCCAGCTCGGAAAGCCGTGCCTCCCAAGACCACGTTGTTAGTGTTTGTAGTGTGCGCACCAACCTAGATACTGCATTGGCTGGCCGCTCGGTACATTGGTAGGTTATGTGTGTAAGTGTGGCTGTGTGGTTACTACACCATGGGCATACCCCTGTTGTGTATATCTGTGGAAAAATTGCGTTTAGTTTTGATATGTGGGGGTATGTGTTCGTTTGGAGGCGGCGCCAATCCCGGGCTTGTTGGCTGCTTAAGTTCGGATGTGGAGGGGCGTACGTGCGTCTTGTAAGGCGTTGGTTTTCCAATATCTGCCGGCTTGTTACACTTTGCTCTTCATGATGCCCTGTGAGGTGTCCTGAGGAGAGTCCTGCGTCTCGGCCAGTAAGTCCGCGAGCTACGCAGTTTGCCTCCTCGTTCCCCCCCAGGCCGTCATGCCCTGGGCACCAAGTGACGCCATGTGCCTCCATCAACATGGACCCCAAAATATCAGTGACGCACCTTGGAAGTGTGCCTCTAAGGTATAAGCGACATGCAGCTTGTGAGTCTGTAAAAATGTACGCTGAGCGCCCCCTCCTTTCGGCTTCTCTGATTGCCAAGGCTATGGCTGCTGCCTCTGCGGTGGCACTTGATCTGGTGCGTAGCGACGCGCAGGCCACGACTTTGCTTTGGTTAGTCACTGCCAATGCATATGCTTGTTTTCTGGAGCCTTGTGGTGGCGCGGGATAAAGACTGACGTCGGTAAAGTAAGCGTCTGGATCGCTACTTCTCTGCGGGAGTTTTCGTGCTCGCGCTTGACGGCGCTTTTTGTTGTAGAGCGGTTGCATGTTTTTTGGAGCTGGTTCCACGATTATTTGATCACGTATTTGCTTGGGTACAATGACTGTCTCATCGCCACAGTATTGAGGGGTGAGAGGGTATCCCAGCCTCTGTAGCAGTGTTCTTCCCTGGAGCGTAGTGGTGAGTCGTTCTCGCTGTGCGATTAGCGTGGCGGCGGCCAATTCTTCATACGTATTATGCATGCCGAGTCCCATGAGTTTTTCTGTGCTTGTGCTGTTCGGAAGTCGCAATGCTGCTTTGTACGCAATTCTGATGAGTCTGTCAATCTGCTCTATTTCGGGCTTGCGTGTTGATTGAAAGGGAAGAGCGAATGTGACTCGGCTGAGAACGAAGGCATGTACAAGGCGTACCGTGTCGGCCTCTGTCATCCCATCATTACTTCGCGCAATTCTAGCTATAAGGGATGCAATACTCTTTACGGTGTGTTTGAGTTTGCCTATTGCAGTCTTTACGCTGTTGTTTTCTTGCACGTGCATGCCTAATATTCGAGCTACTGGGGTCCTGTTGATGATCTGTCCGGCAATTTCTAGCTGCAGCGCGGGTGCATGGTTGGACCGAGTTCGTGGGGGTCTTATTTGCAAATATTCCGATTTGCTAGGTGCGCACGACATGCCTGCAGCAGTGAGGTAGCCTTGAATCATGTCTATAGCGGTTTGCAGTACATCTTGTCGTTCTACATAGGAGCCCTTTGTTGCCCATAGCGTAATATCGTCTAGGTTTGGTACAGTCTCCAGCTGGAGGACTAGTTTCTGGAGGCCGATATTGAATAAAAATGGAGACAAGATGGAGCCCTGAGGTGTGCCTTTCAGTGGGAGGTCGTATGGTGATGATTTGGTACCAGCTATGCCAATCTGCGCCTTGCGATTTCCAAGAAAATCAGAGGCATAGTTGAATATGCGTTGTCCGCATCCTATGGCTGCAAGACCGTCTAGTATGGTAGAGTGCGCAATATTATCAAATGCTTTTTCGATGTCGAGTGCAACGAGTAGATTGTTGAGACTACCTGGCGCTGGGTTAAGCACTTCCTCTTTGAGAAGTAAGAAGATATCCTGGGTAGACACTCCTCGCCTAAATCCGTACATAGATGTTGGTAGAAGCCCCCGTTCTTCTGTGTATTGGTCAAGGCGAGTGAGTATAACTTTTTCGAAGAGCTTGCCAATGCATGACGTTAAAGAAATTGGTCGTAGCTGATCAAGGCTTCGCCGTTTGCCTGGTTTAGGTATGAGTACAACCTGTGCCAGTGTCCATTCTGCAGGTATCTTTCCACTCGGTGTCCAGACTTCCTGATTAAAGTGGTCTGTGATGGCTTGTAATGCTTCATCGCTGAGGTTCCGTACCATGACATTTGTAATGCCATCCAATCCGGGCGCTGTATTTCTTTTGAAGCTTTGAGCCGCTGCATAAACCTCCGCAAAGGTTATGGGGGCGTCGAGCTCAGTGTTGGGTTCTCCATTGTATTCTTGACTGGGTGTTGGGCTAACGTTTCGCTTGCGTTCTCCTGTGTAGCGTTGTTTCAGCTCTTCTATTAACTGATCCGGATCACCTTGAAATTCCCCAGCTAGCCGTTGAAGGGTAGCGTTTGTTTCGGTTCTTGTTGCAGAGGGATCCAAAAGACTCCGTAGGATGTTCCACGTCTTTTTCGTGCTTAATGTGCCTTTTAAGGAATCGCAGAAGGTGCGCCAGTTGTTGTGGTAAAGTTCCTTTGAGTATGCGTTTACTTCCTCCGTGATTTTCGCTATACGGAGTCTGAGTTTCTTATTTAGCTTTTGTCGGCGCCACCGTTTCGTGAGGCCTCGACGAGCTTCCCAAAGATGTGTCAAGTGGGTGTCAATGGCAGGTGCGTCGGTAGTTGTTTGATACATCTTGGTGTTCTTGTCATAGAGACCCTTAATGTACGGTGTCCATTGGGCTATAGTTGTTGGCTTGGGCCCGTCTACTTCCTGTTGCTCTCTATATTTAGTCCAGTTAGTCAGTCTGGCTTTTCCGAGCGGGCGTCGCAGTCGAGCGGTTTCATATGTTATTTGCACAATATTGTGATCGCTGCCCAGATTGTCGTCCAGCACACTCCAGCGCATTGTCGCGGCATTGTTGCTTACGGTAAGGTTGGGAGTGGTGTCCCTGTTGACACTGTTTCCTAAACGAGTCGGTATGCCCGGTGTCGTGAGGAGTGTGTAGTCGTAGCGCTGTATCGCTTCTAAAAGTCGCGTACCTTTGGGTCTGTCTGCGCTATAACCCCATGTGGTGTGCCAAGCGTTGAAGTCCCCAGTGATGATCAAGCGGTCGCGTGGTTGAAGCTTGTTGTTCAAATAGTGGAAGATATTGCTGAATTCTGCTTTTCTGTCTTGTGGGGGACTGTATATGTTACATATAACCTGCCTCGGGCGTCCTTTCTTCGCTGGCCAGAGCGTTACGATAAGGTGTTGCGTCTTTTCATTCGGTGCCGTTATGCATGTAGCTGCCAATTCTTTCCGGACGAGTGTCGCAATCTTAGGTGTATTTGGATCCATGTACAGTTTGTAGCCAGAAACTGTTTTAGGCCTGGCTCCCACCTCTTGCAAGCAGATTACGTCAGGAGGAACCAGCGCCGCCTTTATGTATAGAGTGAGTGTAGCGTGCTTGTTGTGCAGGGAACGACAGTTCCAGGACCATATAGTGAGATTCTCGTTTGCTATGCGTCGGTTAATTGCCATGATGCGAGGAGGTGGGTGTGCTTTCAGCGTCCGAGGTAAGCATGCTTTTGGCGTCGGACTCCTGGGACCGCGGTTGGCTCTGCTTACGTCGACGCTTCGTTTCTTTGTCGAGGCTTTCATGAACGTATCGCTTCAGGTCATGAAATTCGACAAAGAACTAATTCATTTGGGCTTCTGTTTGCTGCAGTATGTGCTGTTGTATTAGCTGCAGTTGTTGTTGTAAAGTGAGGTTTGTCGCTGTTTGTTCTGTTCCTACATTGGCTACAGGATCTCGTGGTGGTGTCGATTGCGGTTGGATGTGCCCATTGTCCCGTAGCTTTTCGCTTGGGTGGCTTGTTAGATTTTGAGAGGCCTGGACTGTAGTTTTCGGGGTGGCTCCCATTAATTGGGCCAGCTGTTTTTCGAGCCATATTATTTTGTTCTCGTATTTGTCAAGGCGCTGCTTAAGCTGTTTGTTTTCAGCGATTACTGCTTGATAGTGTACGTTTTGTGTGATGGGGGGAGTACATGCAGACTTGGGAGCCACGGCTTCCGCCCAGCTTACCGGAAGTGAGGATGCCTGTTGGGTGCATCCTTGATCCCCGCCGTTGCCTTTGGCTCCCCCTCCTGGAGGACTGCGGTGGTGGTTCTGCTGAGTCGGTGCTGGCGCGTGCTTCTTGGATGGCGAGTGCGGCTTTCTGCCCGGTGACCGTGAATGCGACCGGGAACTGTGCTTGTCATCGGCTGACTTGTAGGCGTTTTCTTCCTCTTCGGAGGAGAACCAGCGGAGATTCTTGGTCCTCGGTGGGTCGTTGCTAGTGCCCCGTTGAAGCTTATCACTGTGGCCTGCTTGTACTTGCGGCTGTTTAGGCTTCGGCGGCTTAAGTCTTTTTTTGCAAGTTGGATCTCCTGTGGGGTGAGCCTCCCCGCACGAGGCGCAACTAATAGAACACGGATGTCCATCCGTTGGATTAGTCAGTCCGCACAGCCGGCAAATGGGGCGATCCGGATGCGGGCAAACGTCCGCGCGGTGTCCTTTTTCTCGGCAGACCTTGCAGACTTGAATCGTAGGTCGGAAGGGGTAGCAGCGGAGTTCACCCCCGTAATAGTAGACGGTACGAGGTAGCGTTGGACCGAAAAATGTAATGGCTGCGCTTTTCGTTGTGCCTATCATTCTGGCAGTGATGATCTCCACACCGTGCGTTCTGACACGTAGGTGCGCCATGAGAGTTTCGGTTGAGGTGTTCATCGGTACGCCGTGAATCACCCCTCTCAGAGTATCGTCTCCATTTGCGGCGTAGGCACGGACAGCGTGAGCCCTGCCGTTAAGCACAAGGGCGCGTATCAGACGCACTTTGTCCGCCACTTCCTCATATTTGGTCGACAGAATCGCTATGTTTGACCCTGGGTTGATTCTAAGGATGAAATGGCCATCTCTGATGCAAGCTTGGCATGCCTCGATGATTGCTTGCGCAAGCGTAGGAGTCAGAATGTTTCTCAGCGGGAGGCCCTGGTTTGGACGAATGACGATCTTGTAATCGTCCTTCGGCAACGGCGGTAGCTTTGGCAATTTCTTGAATGTTGGCGTGCCTGTCTTAACTTGGTCCTGGAGCCCTGCGCTGCCGCGCCTCCGCTCCAGTGCCTCTTGCTTGCGTTTTTTGGTGGATTTCGCTGCCTGCCAGCTAGCGTCCTCTTCTGCATGCGATTGAGCGCCGATAGCGTCTCGGCTCACCGTATCGTGGTCGCCCTGGAGTTGATCCATTTGGTCGTCTGCTGTACCATCCTGGTCTAGGAGGTGGTATTGTTGGTCGGTCGCCGCGTTGAGAGCCATAGCTGGATGAAGCTCCGACGCGGGCGTCCCCAGCGTCGGTGCAGCTGCCGGCGGCTCCCCAGGTCAGCGTTTGGTGAGCGTCCTAGGGGTGACGAGCTTTCTGAAGTCCTTTGGCACCTCCAAGTGGCAAGAAATCCTCTTGAGTGGTGCCCAGGCGTTCCTCGGAACTTCTTGAAGCTGATAGTAACGTTTTCGAGTGGTTGCAGACGGAAAACACCACTAAAAATCATGAGAATCCAGAGCGCGAAGCGAGCGCGTCTGCACTACTTCGAGCCCCCTGGCGGTCTTCTCTGCCTTGTAAAGAAAGCCTACCGCAGCCTTATAGCAGTGCGCTCGCGGTCCGTCACACGGCTTCTTTTCACATTTCGCGGGCTTTCTTTCTTTACAACATGGAAAACAATAACAGCGTGAGTCTGCCAAGTCTGGCAGTACGGGAATCTCGTACTGGCAGACTTGGTGCCTTACGTTGTATACGAGGGACTATAGGTCTGCTACCAGCTCGTATTCAGTTCACGTGCTACGTGACGCCACGCAAGCTCATAAGGGTGTGCAACACACGCCACCATGGCTACAGATGGCGCTGACTGACACTCCCACGTTTAAATTCACTTATATATCTTATAAAAGTGGCTGGGAGGATAGCCGACGTAGTAGCTCAGTGGTAGAGCATCGAACGCGTTATTCGAAGGTCGTAGGCTCAATTCCTGCTCACGGCAAGTTATTTTTTCACCCACTTTTCTTTCTTCACATTTACATTATGATTCGTTCGACAAACTTCCCTTAAACTTTCCATGGCATTATTGTCTGTTAGATCTCATTTTTACAGTAGATTTTCCGTGAGCGGTCACAACGTGGTTTATTTCGATGTTTCGGCCTAGAGTCTGGCCTTCATCAGGATTGAAGGTACAGTTTGTTGGTGCTCAGCTTTATACAATCTCATATCAGAGGGCAAGAGGAAAAAGGCAGAAAAAAGAAAAAAAGAAAAATAAAAAAGAAGAAAGAGTAAAGAAAAGAAAAAAAGAAAAAGAAAAAAAAGAGAAAAAGAATATAAGGTGGACTTTCCCCGGGCGCCCCCCTTCCACTCTTCCTTCGACCTCCCCCTTCATCTCTCTCCCTTTTCTCCCCTTCACCTGTCTGATGTCAGCGGTCTGTGTATGCTTCCTTTCACAAACGCATTCTTCCCGACCAGATGGCGCCTCCTGGCTCTGGCGGTTCGGTGTGGGGCAAAAAACAGCTTTTTTAAGAAGTTTAAGCCTTTAACTGCTCGGCGCCCCATCAACATTTCGTCGTAGAAAGAGGGGTGCCGCGTAGTGCGGCAGAGGCTGGTAAGCGGGCGCAATGCGAATTCCTTGCCCGCTTCTGGATTACGCGTGCAGTAGGGGCATTCCGGCTGTGCACAGGGTGACTGTTGGGCATGTCATGCATGACACAATTTATTGGGTAGTAAAATAAAACAGAAAACAGACGACAGCTGTACTTAGGAAGAGTAGTTACACTTGGAATTGTTTTGAGTTGTCCAGTGCCCTTCGCAGCTGCAGTGCCGTGAACTCGGTTACTATTTTCATTATTGCCGTTATTGTTTTCTAATGCTTTAGTTGCTGCAAGTGTACCAGGATTCTCATTTATTCCTCTATCGAGGATGTTAAATCCGTGGATAAGGAATGACTCTCGTTGTACACGTTCTCGGTTTGATTTAAATCCCGTCTCTAAGAGCGTTACTGATAATTTGTCGAAAGCATGGTCGGGAAGATTAAGATATTTTGATAGGGGTAGATTTGGGGCTGATTTCGCATGGGATCTGTGATTATTGAAGTGAATCCAAAATGGCGTTTCTGTTTGTCGGATGTACTGCATACTACACACGTTGCATTCGAGTAGGTATACCACATCAGAGGAATCGCATGTTAGGTTTCCTCGTATGTTAATCGAAAACTTGGATTGTGTGCTGATTGCTTTGTGTGTTTCTCGCATCGCCTTACATACAAGACATCGTGACTTTAAACAAGGTCGGCATGAATTATTGGGGGGTGAGGTATTGATTTGAGAGTGGACAAGTGTGTCTTTAGGTTGCGTGGTCGTCGGTAAACGACGCCTGGAGCGGATGGGAATGCGCGTTTCAGACGTTCACTTTGTTGCAGAATGTTGTAATGTCTTTTAAGGATTTTGTTTACATTGGGGAAGTTTGTGCTGTAAGTCAAGCAGAGGTTTGTTCGTTGTGGGTCTTCTTGCGGTGGTTGCTTCATAAGTAAGTCATCACGCTTCAGTTTTCTTGCTTTTTAAACAGCTTCATCAATTGGGGGGGTATTTTTGTTTCTCGAGCATAAGTTTTAGCCTCTGTGAGCTCGTGTCAAAATCAGCGTCTCTTGAGCAGATTCGCTTAAACCGGTGAGCCTGGCTGTATGGGATACTGTTTTTTCAGTGGTGCGGGTGGTCGCTTTGGTAATGGAGGTATTGTTGTCGATCCGTTGGTTTGCGATATAGAGTTGTAGAGATCTTGTCCTCTTCTATCGTTATGGTAACATCAAGAAAATTTACGGTTACTTGCGAGTATGTGTGTGTGAAGTGTACGTATGTTCGGATGTACAGCATTGTAAGTGTCGATAAAGCTGAGAAGTTTCTCCTCGCTGTGAGTCCAAATAAGAAAGATGTCGTCTATGTATCTTCTGTATAACAGTGGTTTCAAGGAACTTTGTGCAAGAAATTTTGATTCTAGCTTTCCCATGAATATGTTGGCATAATTGGGTGTCATTTTGGTGCCCATAGCGGTCCCGCTGATTTGTCGAAAATACTCTTGGTTAAACTCGAATGAATTTAATTCGAGGACCATCCTCTTCAAAGTTGCGATGGCAGAGAAATCTGGGGTGTTAGATTGTCTATGGTTTGTGTACATGTTTTGTAATGCAGCTATGCCGTCATCGTGATGAATATTTGTATAGAATGGAGAGACATCAAGAGTCTCTCCGGCACACACAGACCTGCAATGTCTCGAAGAAAATGTGTGGTGTCTTTTATGTACGACGTGAGGGTGCATGGAATGTGGCTCATTAGTTTGTCCACGTACCCTGATATGGGTTCAGTTATTGATATGGGTACAGTTATTGTGCCTGATATGATTGGTCGACCTGAGTTACCAGGTTTATGAATTTTTGGGAGTATGTAGAAGCGACCTGGACGAGGGTATGCTGCTCACATCAATTTGTTGTCAGCGTTGGTTATCTTTTCTGCATCCACCAGTTTCTTTAGTTCTGTTGATACGATACGTTTGTATTCGTCCGTCGGGTCACCTGGGAGGCGTTCGTAAAATCTTGAGCCGTCTAGTTGGCGGTATGCTTCTTGTAAGTAGTTGGTTGCATTAAGGACTACAATTGCTCCTCCTTTGTCAGCGGGTTTTATTGTTATGTCTGTCCTGGAAGCCAGAATTCTCATACTCATTTTTTTTCAGATTTTGTCAAGTTTTATCGGTTTCCTTTCTGTCTGTGGTATTCGTGTACTACATCTTTCTGTACTGCGGTGATATAAAGGTCCAGGCACTTGTCTCGATTACTGTTCGGTGTCCAATCATTTGTTCTACATTGTGCCGGATATGATTGGTTGACCTGGGTTACCAGGTTTATGAGTTTTTGGGAGTATGTGGAAGCAACCTGGACGAGGGTATGCTGCTCACATCAATTTGTTGTCAGCGTTGGTTATCTTTTCTGCATCCACCAGTTTCTTTAGTTCTGTTGATACGATACGTTTGTATTCGTCTGTCAGGTCACCTGGGAGGCGTTCGTAAAATCTTGAGCCGTCTAGTTGGCGGTATGCTTCTTGTAAGTAGTTGGTTGTATTAAGGACTACAATTGCTCCTCCTTTTTCAGTGGGTTTTATTGTTATGTCTGTCCTGGAAGCCAGAATTCTCATACTCATTTTTTTCAGATTTTGTTAAGTTTTATCGGTTTCCTTTTTGTCTGTGGTATTCGTGTACTACATCTTGCTGTACTGCGGTGATATAAAGGTCCAGGCACTTGTCTCGATTACTGTTCGGTGTCCAATCATTTGTTCTACGACGGTGAATTGTTTCGTAGTTAGAAGGCTTGTCCAGGAAATATTCGCGCAACCTTAAGCTTCGAGCGAAGTTGTCGAGGTCTCGCAGCAAGTGGAATCCATCGAAAAATTTTGTGGTCGGGCAGAAGCTTAGTCCTTTAGATAGCAGCTTTTCTTCGTCAGGTGACAAGCTCGTGTCCGATAGGTTTACAACCACAGTGTCACAGGGTGTGTTCATAGATGGGTGCTTGTTTGTACCATTAGTGGTTTCCTGGGTGGTGGTGTTGTAGTGATAAGGAAGTATATCAGGGAACGCGGGGTTGGGCACATGGTCTCTTTTGAGTTTATAAATTTTTGTGGTCATGATGGCTTGGTATTTATTCTGTTCAAATTCTGTTAATCGGGTGATTTCTTCGATCGATAAAGTGTTGTGGCGGAGAATGGTGTTAGCCATAGCGACCAGTTTCTTTACCTGCTTATCACCGTGATTAAGAGCGATTTCTATTAATTTAAGAGATGCCTCAAGTAGGACATTTTTCCATGCTATTTGGTCGTGTTCGTTTAGGTTTGTGGCGGCTGGTGTGAGGGAGAGTGTCATACCCTTGGGGTCTATTCTAGCATGAAGGTACACTTGCAATTTTGATTTATGCATTTCATGTCTAGTTCGTTTGTCAGCAAATTTTCGTACTTTAATGAAGGTGGCACTGCAACTGGGAAGCGATGAGCTAGACTTACATTTCCGAAGTCAATCTTCTTTTGGGTGTGGGGATGGCAGTGATGAAGTGCGCAGATTATAGTTATGTCCGGCAGGCCCTCGTCGTTGTAGGGAGGATTTCGGCGTTGGGCTCCCGGCGAACGTGTTCATAGGCAGTTCCGGGGTCCGCAATAGAGGGACGCGTTTTCGTAGATCGGCAGGCTTCCCTTTGAGGAGTGGTGTAGTGGTGCTGTCGTGTAGTGCTTTTGGTCTCGACATCCGCAATGGAGGGACGCGTGTTGGCTGTTCAGCAGACTTCCCCGCTAGTAGTGGTGCGCTGTTGATTATGGTGAGGGGGGGCTTGTGGCTCGCAGGAGTCACAGTTTCGCCGATCGTCGGGAAATCGTCTGTGATGTTGGATGGGTGTGGGGCTCCTGGAGTATGTTGATATGCAGAGTTCTAGTCGTGGGTGTCTTGTTGTGTTGAACGGATATTGACGGGAGCTGCTGGTTGAGTCGACCACCGCGTGGTAGCTTCGAAGTCTCCGCGACCGAGTGCACTCTTGAGGGTTTCGGCAATCAACGCGACACCCATAAAACTTGGATGAAGCCCATCCACAGCAAGAAAGCGTCTTGGTGGCAACTGCTCGAATTGGTAGTCGATATATGACACCTTGCTGGGTCTTCGGCAATAGGCCTTGACTCTGTCTCGTTGAATTGACGAGCGTCCCGGTTGAAGCGGTGCATATATATGAGATCTAACAGACAATAATGCCGAGGAAAGTATTGAATTGTAATGTAAATGTGAAGAAAGAAAAGTGTGTGAAAAGATTATTTGCTGTGGGCAGGATCAGAACCTGCGGCCTTCGAATAACGTGTTCGATGCGAAAGCATCAAACATGATTATTGAAGCAGATGGAATGGATCTGGAACCTGACAACTGATTGAGCAAACCATCGGTTGCCCTTTCTAGGTGAAGAGCGTCATTATCTGGCAAATGGTGCATGTGTGTATTAAATCAGATATTATGCTCGTGCTTCAGGTGTATGAAGTTTGTCGCTTGTTCAAAGGCAAACTTTCTCTTTTTTTCTCTTTTTTCTTCTGGTTGTCCTTTATAAACGCCGTGTGGGATAAATAAACCTTCAGTCGATAACCAGGGTGCGTACTTGTCCTTTTCCGTCAGTGTTTTCTGCTGCGTAATATACTCAGATCCTGTATCACCAACTGGCCCACTCGTCCAGATTGATGGGTGTACGGAGTCAGCTTCCGCGGACGCCGTCCTCCCGTCAAGAGAGTAGAAGAAAATAAAAGCGCTCTATTATTTGCCTCCCGTAATGGAGGTACAGCTCAGTGTTTATAGGGGTGGTGAAGGGGCACGTAAAGTTGATAGGTAGAAAGAGAGAAGATTACCATAAAGGGTGAGTGAAAGACAACAAAATATCTCGTTGGTACAGGCAGGTGGGATGAAGCGAAGGCATTGGACTATTGAGCGTTGATGACCGCAGGAGCCACAAATACGAGAAATGTTCGCAGGGCTGGTAGGCTGGGCCATGCGGGAAAGAGGAAATCCACCACAGTTGTCGCAGGTAGACGGAGTAGGCGGTAGCGGCGCACCATCTCGCATTGTTCACCTGCCAGATCAGGGCAGGCGGTAATGATGTGCTCGAGCAAAATGATAGAGCTATTGTGTTTCTTTTTTTGCCGAGCTGAGGGGAGGATAGGGGTATACAATGTCATTTACGTAAAAAATATTAAAAAGCAATATGAATTAATATTGAATGCTTCAGGAGAAGAAATGATCATTGTAAACACTAATTAAAAAACATTTATTCAAACGTCAGTACGCCATACCGATTGCGACCGGGGGATGTGGAAGACGAAGATGACGTTCGCTCTCGAGGCGCTGGCTCACGAGGAGGTACTGGCTACGCTTTGTCGGCTTCCATTATTTTGTGCACGAGACCTGATGAAGCGCGTACGTTTCGCTAGCATCATTCCAGTGATGTTCGACGGCGCCGTAGTTGATTTTGTCTCTAGAGCAACGCCTGCCCACTGGTCGTTCTCTTCATATCGTGCTTTTTCTCGGCCATGTTTCGGACACAGCGGATCTACGGGGCTGGCTCGGTGATCTGCTCGTTCTGAACCGGGCTCGTCCCTTCGGACTCTTTCGGACGGTGGTTTGGCTGAGTTTTGGGTGAATTTGACCTGTTGAAACTAGCTGACGTTGCATATTACTTCTTTAGGCAATTGAATTAGTGCTAATGTCTAATTCATCTCCTGGCCAAGGGCACAGCCCTTGGTCAGCGTCCTTGCCTCATGATGAATTGCCATTGGAATATTTTTTCCGCAGTGGTGTTGGAAGCATCCCTGTTGCGCTGGTGCCCTCGAGTGGTGGATTTATTAGGCTCAACAACCCGAAGGCGATCCAGGTGGAGTTGCAGGCCATGACGCCGCACTTTCAGCTGATAAGTGATGTTCGTCAGTTCGGAAGAGGTGGTTTGGTATGCAGATCGTCAGATCCTTCGTGCGTTTCTGACATCCTAAAATGCAAGACATTTGCTTCGGTCCCGGTAAGTGCATTTATCCCGCCTCATTTAGCGTGCACTAAGGGAATTGTACGAGGAGTCGACTCTACATTAACGCCCGCTGAGACTCTGGAAAAGCTGTCTGATGCTGGGGTCATAGCTGTGTACCGATGCAACCGATTAGTTAACGGTGAGAAAGTCCCCACTGAGTCGGTTATTGCTACCTTTGCTGGCACTTCCTGTCCATTCGAGTTGAAAATATGGCCGCTCATTTTCAGAGTCGAACGTCTCGCTTCTCGTCCTCTCCAAGGTCAAAACTGTTGGCGTTTTGGTCACAGTGCAGGGGGCTGTAAATCAAATTCACGTTGCCGCATCTGTGGCGATACCCACCCATCGAAGGAGTGCAACGCCGAAACCGAAAAGTGCTGCCTCTGTGCAGGAAATCACGCGGCCGATTATCCGAACTGCAACGCAAGGTCTAATGAAACGCAACTTCTAGAAATCATGGACAGACGTCGTTGCTCGCGGCGAGAAGCAATAACAGTTGTGAAAGATAGAGCCTTTGGATATGCCGGAGTCGCGTCGAGGCACGAACAACTAAGTGAGACGAAGATTCTTAATCTCATTGAGGCTGCAGTAGAAAAGGCGATGTCGAAAGCGCTGGAACACATAGTTACGAGCGTGAGTGAATGCATCTCTCAAGTGTTTTGCTCACAGATGACACAGCTGGCTTCTGCAATAGCAGTACCGATGGCCAAGTCGGCACCTTGTGCATTGGAAGAGATACCGAATTTAGCCCCACAGCGACAATCCCGAGAGGAGAAAACCCCAATTTTGTCCGTACCTTCTACGTCGACCCACGTGGAGGATCAGAATGAAATGGACGTATGCCAAGATTTCAGGCGTCAGAAGCGCACTGGATCTCCATTAAAATCTCCTTGCCCAAACACAAAACCCAAAAAGGGCAGCGAAAATGCCAGTGCACTTTTTAAGGAGAGTATTTAAGAAGCTGCCGTTGCTGAAGTGTTTCGCTCGTCAACATAGATACCTTGAAAGTACTACAGTGGAATTGTAGGTCTTTGATTTCTGCTTCTACTGACTTACTTTGCTTAATTAATCAGTTATATCCGGATATAATCTTATTACAAGAAACCTGGCTTAACCCTGTTAAGAAGTATCATTTAAACCATTTTAGAGCATTTCGGTTAGACCGTCCATCACTAGGAGGTGGTCTAATTATACTAGTCTCGAATAAATTTTGCCGCACAGCGAGCATAGCTTTTCAGCTTATGTCCACAGACTGTGAAATTTTGGCAATAGACCTCTGTCTGCCCGGGCACCACCCTTTTTCACTTATAAACGCATATTTTCCAACGGGTTTGCATAATACTCAACAAAGAGATACTGCCTTAGCTAATTGCAAGAATGATTTCCTTCTGACTGGTGATTTCAACTCACATCATGTTTCATGGGGATTTCGAACAGACCATTCTGGTACTCTTCTGTGGGATTGGATGATTAATAAAAATCTTACCTGCCTAAATGATAGACAGCCTACATTTATTCGCGGACGGACACGATCGGTATTAGATCTCACGTTTTGCAGCCCAAGTGTTTCAATAAAGTCTTGGAAAACAATTGATTTCTCTTCAAACAGTGACCATCTTCCTGTATACTTTGAAATCTCATGTGCTGTGAAATCTATTGAAAGGACAGAGAAAACATTGATCAATTACAAAAAATTTACAAACTGCTTGCGTTCTAACATTAGGGCAGTGTCCAGAGGTCAAAATGAAGACCTCGGCAGAAATCTCTGTTCTGCTTTAAAAATCTCCGAGAACACTTCAGAATTTGTAATTGCTTCGTCGTCATCCAAAAGTGCCCAACCTAGTAGATGGTGGAATGATGAGTGCACACGAGATTATAGAAGAAGAAAAGCTGCATGGAAAAGACTTATATGTAATCAGAGTCCAAGAAATTGGAAGGATTATCAGTTCATTGCGGCAACATTTAAACGCACTGTATCGCGAGCGAAAGAGCGATATGACCAAGAACATTTCGAGTACCTGTCTAAATCAAATAACAAACGTGCTTTATTCAACTTCCTTCGTGGTAGGAAGAAGACCCCTATACCAGGAAACGTTGACTCAGTAGTTTAAACCTCACAGGAACTACAGGAATCATTGAATCAGTTGGCTAAAGAATTAGAAAACAGGTTCTCAACGCATCTTCCTAATTCGGCTTACACAACAACCATCTATGACTACACAGAAATATCGACTTCCGAATTAAATCAGGCTATGGAAAGATTGCCAAATGCAGCACCAGGCCCCGATGGAATAACAAATACAATGCTAAAAATACTTCACAGGGAATATCCGAATGATCTGTTAGGTCTCGTCAATTATTCCCTTAGAAGAGCATGGATCCCTTCTGAATGGAAGATTGCGAAAATTATACCATTGCTTAAGAAACAGGGGGCAGGCTATAATTTAGACAACATACGACCGATAGCCTTAACATCTAATGTAGTAAAACTTATTGAAAGGGTACTTCATGGTCGTATAATTAGGTTTATTAACGAGAAACAACTGTTGAGTTCTTCCCAAATTGGCTTTAGATCTGGATATTCCATATGGCATGCACATGTAGATCTGGAAAGTCGTATTCATATTTCCCGTCACAAAAAGCACTTTGCGGCTTTAGTAACGTTAGACATATGTAAAGCATATGATAGTGTAGAGTATTCTATCTTGACAAATCAGTTATGGAGTCATAGACTTCCACCTTATATAGTAGCATGGGTGACGGAATTTTTAAGTAGAAGAGAATTCTATTGTTATCAAGGCGGTTTCTCTTCCTGTAAGCACAAGCAAACCCGAGGAGTACCTCAGGGGTCAGTACTTTCCCCGGTTTTATTCAACATATTGCTTAGTACCATCCCCGTTCATCCAGATGTGAAAACCTATGTTTATGCCGATGACATTGCTTTCTTTGCTATGGCACATGACTTCCAATGTCTCTACACTATCTTGCAAGCATATCTTAATAAAATAGAACATTGGCTGGATGGATTGATGTTGAACCTGAATACCGGTAAATGTGCTATTCTCGTTTTTCCAATCAAAGATCCCGTGCACATATCTATTAATTACAAGCTTCAAGATATCCCACAAGTACAATCATTGAAATATCTTGGAGTTGTGTATAATGAACATCTAAATTGGCGCCCTCACATTGAATACATCGCGACAAAAGCAGTACGCGCGATGGGCGTATTGCGGAGGTTGAGCAATTGTAGATCAGGTATGAGAAGAAAGGCACTTTTGATTATATATAAAATGTATGTCCGACCTGTGTTGGAGTTTGGCTGCATTCTTTTTTCTGGTGCGCCAGCCTACAAACTTCGGCCGCTCGTTCTGTTGGAAAGAGAGGCTTTACGGCTCTGCTTAGGACTTCCAAAGTATACTGCAAATGCAGTGTTATACCTTGAAGCACGAATACCAACCTTACTATGTCGCTTTAACATTCTTACTGTGCAGACCTTTTTACGACTATAAGAAGCACCGTTTAACCCTGAACAAGTTATTTTTATTTCCAATCCTGACCTTCTCCGTGCATTGGCCCAGATTTACCAAACCACAAATAGTATTTGTTCAATCGTTACTTGAGCCCCTAAATGTACACGTTCGTGATCTGATTCCTTTAACTGAGCAACAAAATTCTCCAGAAATTGTTTACCATGATATCTTCCCAACTCACGCAAAGCTATTACCTACAGGCATTTTAAATGGTTTATTGCAAGACCATTTAAGTACTCTGCCAACAAATGTCATTATAGCAACGGACGCATCTCAATCACATGAAAAATCAGGCGTTGGAATATATTGCCCCCTACTTGATTGGTCATTTTCACTTCGCTTACCGGACTTTCTTCCTGTCTTTCTGGCTGAATTCATGGCAATAATGTTAGCTTTGCGAAAGGTAAACATTTCCATTCCAGTCGTAGCAGTCATAACTGATTCATTATCAGTGTGCTCTTCTCTGTCCACATCTGGTCACTCACCTATAGTGAAACTTTTTAAATCGTTGATCCCCTGTCATCTCCGAAGTATTCATTTAATCTGGACACCAGGGCACAAAGGTTTGTTGTTAAACGAAATAGCTGATTCTCTTGCGAAGGCATCCCTTTCGACACCAATTATTCCTATTTTCCCTCATACAGTATACATTACGGTGGCGCGATTTCGCACACTTAAAATCAGGCAAAATTTATCTGACCCTGCACTGACGGCTTCTCCAGAGTACAAACACTTGTTATTTCCCTGGCGCAGTGAACTGACTAATTCAAGGATGATGGAAGTTGTCATCACGAAATTTCGTTGCCGCGTTACCTCCCTCAATTTTTACTTGCATAGATCAGGCATATTGAATTCCCCTATGTGCATTTACTGTAATCAAGAGGAAACGATCAGTCATTTTTTATTACATTGTCGCCGTTTCGATTTATTCAGGCAAAGCATACTAGCACCACCTCTTCAAAGACTGGGCTTGCAACTATCACAACCTGATCTTCTTTCATTTGGAGCCTCTACACTGGGTTTCAGCCACGGGGATGTTTTATTCGCCGTTCAAGAATACATCACTGCGACTAAACGATTTTCTTGCTAAATTGCTGTCTCACTATTTTTTTTTATTTTTTTCTGCAAACTTGATATCGGTATTTCAAATCAAAATTAAGTTACAAAAAAAAGAAAAATTGTAGAAATGACGCAATGCTGAAAGTTTAGGGCAAATTCACCTTATAATCGGCCAATCCCCTTCTTTGGGTACGAGCCATGTGCACAGGAAAACAACAACAACAACAACAACTACTGGCTACGCTTTGTCGGCTTTCATTATTTTGTGCACGAGACCTGATGAAGCGCGTACGTTCCGATAGCACCATTCCAGTGATGTTCGAAGCCGCCGCTGTTGATTGTGTCTCTGGAGCCCCGCTTGCCCGCTGGTTGTTCTGTTCCTACCAGGCCTTCTCACTGCCGTGGTCCGGACACCACTGTGATGCGAGCCCCGTCTTCAGTTTCACTCAAGCCTTCGATGTTCCAGGAAGAATCCGTTGAACTGTCGGTCACGTTGATGCCCGAGTTTGTTGCCGCAAGTTTCGGACAACCGTCAGGAATTCAGGCGATGACATCAGTAGCCTTTGTTGCAAGTTTTCCGCTCCGTCTTCGAGGGCTGCACTCAGGGCAGCCTTTTGATTTGTGCACTTAAATGTCATCGATGGCGGACATGACCCAGCGTGCCTGCACCGAATCCCATAAAAGCAACGACCCTCAAATCTACGGAAAATCACAGCGGTATCACCACCCGGTTGGTGCCGTCACGAGCTTCGCCAGGTGGGGCTCTGCGCGGCTTCTTGATGCGAAAGTGGTGCCTGTCACCATGTGGTCATCAGCCGGTGATATGCTGGGGACCTGTGCCTGGGGCATGGTCGTTTGATTTTATCCTCATCCCGGAACCAGGACAGCTTAGTGACTGATTTTATTTGATGTTTGTGTTTAACCACTCACTTCAAATAGTTCTTTATTATTGGTACGATAACTTTGTTTAATAAATACCTGTGACGAATCTTCGTTCGTACTGTCTTCGTGAAGGCAGTGTCAGAAGCTGTCCGCTTTCTTTGGTGGTATGTTCACATGTGTATCGCTGGCGTACCAAGTCGGGGAAGGGGAAGGGGGGGGGGTGATTGATTAGACACCGACTCTCCGAAAATTTTCTTTCTAGCATGGGTACGCGTACGCTTGCTCCGTTTCTCTCCGCTGATATCCTCTCCCACAACGCTTCGCTCTCATCGCCGAACACCCCTCCCATGACTCTCCCAATCTCGTGTGGCATATGTCATCACTGACGCGCTGCTTGAAACACCATATACATCCGGTTGCCACGACTCCGGCCGTCGACTCCCTCAGTTGCGTTGTAGCTGCGTGTTTGTTGGCGAACCGTGGCTGCCGTAATCGTGCCGGTATGGACACTGCGTTGCGCGCACGCCTTCAAAGGATCGCCAACGTCATGAACTCGTACGGGGACGTGACGTGCCTCGTACGTGCTGCACGCACGCAGCCAGGGGCGTAGTCAGACATTTTTTTTTCCGGGCAGGAGGGAGTTCACGCCGACCCGACTGGAGGGAAGGGGGACGCAAGCATCTGTTTTTTTTTCTTGTGACGTGACTATCTGCGGTAGTTTGAGCAGATTCATGTGTACTTGCATGTATATCAATGTCGCGAGACTCACCCCTCTCCTTGTGCGTATAGTTGTGAAGAGAGCACGTAAAAGTAAAGTCATCATCATCATCATCATCATCATCATCATCATCATCACCATGACTATTCCCACTGCTGGAAAATGCCTCTCCCATGGTCCGCAAATCAACCCTGTCTTAAGCTTTCTGCTGCCACGTTGTACCTGCGAATTTCTTTATCTTATCAGCTCACCCAACTTTTTGTCCTCGGTTCTTTGCGTTGTCCTTCTTTGGGAATCCGGTCAGTTACCCTCAATGACAATCGGTAATCCTGTCTACGTGCAACGTGCCCGGCCTATGTCTGTTTCTTCTTTTTGATTCAACTATGATATCTTGAACCCCGGTTGATTGGCTGACCCACTCTGATTTTCCTTTTGGTCGCTCACTGCGTCGTCCTACATTTAAGCGGAACCCTCTTTGAAAGACTCCAGATTCCTGCTCCGTATACGGAGGTCCGTATATGGAGGTCCGATTCATGCGCGTGGAATCATCTTTGTGCCTGTACAAGGTGATCACACGCGCATGAACGTTGAAGCAGAGAGAATGGCTCAAGAAGCTGGCAAATGCGTGAGTGAACCATTGGTGTCCCTCCTAGATAAGGAGCTTCACTTTTTGGCAAATGGCGCATGCGTGTAATTCATCTGATATTCTGCCTAGTGCTTTACGTGTGTGAAGACTGACGTTTATTGTTGTTTTTTCCTTCTTTCCTTCTTTTTTTCTTCTCTATTTTTCCTGGTTGTCGTATATATATGCAATGCGGGATGGATAAACCTTTCGCCCTGAGTGCCGCTGCCTGGTGGGCCAGGCAGCGGCACTCAGGGCGAAATGCTCACCAAACCATTCGTCTTTGTGGTGCAGGTTGTGGCGACCATCTTCGGAACGGAAGCTGCTGAATATAAATCCGTTTTGACAGACCCATCACATGGCTGGAAGGAGCTTCACGGCATCGAGATTCCACTGCGTGGTCACCGTTGTCTTATCGAAGAAGCCGCCCTTTCCTTAGTCCCGACTCCGACGCATGCGCCAACATCGGTGACGTCAGCAACCTCGGACCTTCCAACGGCTATAAGAAGCCACGTACCTCCGTCGAACTTCAGTGGGCCAGGCAGCGGCACTCAGGGCGAAATGCTCACCAAACCATTCGTCTTTGTGGTGCAGGTTGTGGCGACCATCTTCGGAACGGAAGCTGCTGAATATAAATCCGTTTTGACAGACCCATCACATGGCTGGAAGGAGCTTCACGGCATCGAGATTCCGCTGCGTGGTCACCGTTGTCTTATCGAAGAAGCCGCCCTTTCCTTAGTCCCGACTCCGACGCATGCGCCAACATCGGTGACGTCAGCAACCTCGGACCTTCCAACGGCTATAAGAAGCCACGTACCTCCGTCGAACTTCAGTCAGGGGAGTGAAACTTCCTATACCCTCCATGGAACGCGATATTCGCTCGCAGCGCCGGACGAACGCCTGGTGTTTGGGGGCGGTACGAAAACATGGCGGCGCATTGCAGACATGCACTGGGGGACGCCATCTTGATGAGGACTGAGGATCCGAGTGGCGAGGGGGGGATTCAGCGCCAAATTCAATTGGGATGCACCAGCAAGCCAAATTGAGCGAGTGGAAGGTACTCAGATGGCGAGCACGCGACCTTCTTCCTGTTGCGCAACCCGCCACATGATGAAAACGGCCATCATTGCGTTCTGATTGATAGTCTGCCCATCCACCTATTTGTGCACTACTTATTCTAAGTAAGACGTTTTTGTTTACGTATACACATAAATTAGACAAAATAAAGAGCAGAGTTTGTTTGAAAGTTTTATTGCCTAAACGTACGGTTTATGCAGTACAAATACAACTTGAATGTTTTACTTTTTTGGTCGCATACAAAAGTGGACCGCACATGCCAGCATGCTAATAACCTAGTATCAATCCAGTGCACATTGCCACACATACGTATATACAAAGACAAAAGAAAAACAGTAATAACTATACACAAGTTCACAGCACGTATCCCGATATAAAATCATCCCATGAGTGGGACAAGATAATACGGCACACCGCACACTTAGGATGCAAGAGGAAATGATACAAAAACCATAAGGTACCGGAGTTAGACAATGCTACATTTTTTATTCAGCATCAGGTTTCTTTATAAAAGCTGAAGCAAAAATTTACAAAATACTGAAGCCACTATAGAGTGTTCTCATAAAATAACACGAAGGGTTTATGCTTTCTTCAGCGTAACATACCTATATTGCTTAATGAAAAACACAAAAACAAAATACAAGCAGATAAATAGTACACACACATGTCCGCTTCAGAGGCAGAAAATGGTGACCTCAGCTATAGAAGTAGCGGTGACTCAAAAATATGGAAGTAGCGCCTACTTTTGCGCATATGTGTGTCTTTTTGTCGTCCGTGTTTTCTGAGCGCTCAGTTTTTCAAGACCTCAAATATGCAAACAGAATCCTAAAAGTTACAAAAAACTTCCGCATTTTTTGTGCTGCAGTAGATTTTCTGGTGCGCTGATTAGCCAAGGAGATGTTCACGAAGCGAATATGCCACAACAGGCGAATCCTTGCAAAGAGGTGCACAAAGGCTTTCTTGCATTCTTCAGAGCAGAATTTTTGCCTTCCCATACAACTGTGCAAAATGCCTGCCAAAACTCCACTCACATTAGGCAGGTGCGCCACAACACCGATATATTCCAAAAAGCAAGCTTCCATGACCTTAATATCCTGAAAGCAATCGTCAGAAGGCATTGTTACATTGCCAAATAAATCTGAGGAGATGTTGCTTGCCTTAAACATAGCAAAATACTGGTGTGATGCACAAAGCTGGTGGTCGCCTTTCTTCAAAAGGGTGTTGCACACACAGTGTGGAGGCCTGTGAAACAAAAATTGCCGTACGAGATATCCCCCAACATAGTAGAGAACGTTGTCCTCTACTATATCATGGCTAACGGGCTGTTCCTCATCAGGAAGCATATCGACTGTTGGTGCTGCATCACAAGTAGTAGGAAGCGAATGAGGTGGCTCTGACATTTGTGACAACACAGTGCTGCGATCCTGTTCACAGTTTCCTTCTGAAAAAAGGGCAACCAGTTTGCCAACAGAAATGTGTTTCAGACCTGTTGTGAACTGAAGCACATTTGGGTTGTCATTGCAGCCATGCTTTAGTCTAAGAAGCCCGAAAAGGTTTTCCAGGGGGTCCTGCTGTAGCCAGCGAGTCAAGAGAACACGAAAATCAAAATCTTGGAAGAGGTCGTCCCAGAGGAGAAGGATAGCCTTTAAGGTGACCTTCCATGCCTCAACTGTGTGTGGTTGCCGAGGCCCGTCAAATTTCTACCTTTCAACCCACGACAGGCACTCCCGCAAAAAGGCTAGGTGTTCGGACCCTTCCGAAATTGCATAACGTAACTTGTCACTGGCTTTTTTTTACAGAAGAGCTATTCAGACAGTCGAATAACTTATCTATCTTCTCGAGAAAATCAGCTGTTGGTTTGGCGGATGCCGGCAACACGCCAAGAGCAATGAATACATCAATGGCCACTGAGACCGATTCGCTCATCACCTGGCTGGCATATTTAAATTTCATGTTATTGAAAGGCTTCCGGTAAATGTGGTTGTCGGTTAGTTTCTTCGCCAATTTGAGTTTGAGAGGATGCGAGCTTTCGTATAGTTGCGTAATGAAAGACCAATCCACAATTTCTTGCCCGATATGGAGCTTGTGAGGTGCGCGGAGATTATTCCTTGTGCATTTAAGTAAGTGTGGTGTGTCATATAGGAAATAAATCTTGCGGCCTTCAAGCACAAAAAACGGCTCTTCAGGCGTCACACCTAGCTTACTTGCCAAAGTGATGTTGCTTCCCCCCTGGTCGCAGATGAGCGCCTTCACAAACAACCGGGCTCCCTGCAGCTGCTTGATTATTGTTATGATCAGATGATGAAGAGTATCTGCGTGTGTTTTGGTCCTTGATACTGTGTAAGCAACAGGCTGAATCCACGTTTTCGAAATGCCTGCCACAAGTATCAGGAGCGCTGAATTTGCCACGGCTGGTGTTCTTTGCCTACCGTCATCGGAGAATCCCATCACAATGTCATGCTTTGCATCATACTGCAGATGTTCCTTCTAGGACATTTATTAAAATATTAATGTGCACGCACGATCTGTTAAATGCCAATTTCGGGTAGCTTCTTCGAGGGCTTCAATAGCGGTTGGAATAACTCCGGGAGTCATCGGAATATTTCATAACCACTGCTTTAGCGACCTCACAGTTGGCATGTCAAGCAGTCTTGACAGATGTCTGTACGCTTTCGGACCATGAAAGTATAAGTTTAAAGCGAACTGGCGGTGCTCAGGCGACCACCTCCGTCCTCTACGTTTCACGCCATTAATTTTAACTTGAGTCTCAAGCAATCTAAAGAATGTCTTGCGGACATAGGGCCTGATAGCATTCAACGCCTCGGACTGGGAAAGCTTTTTAACCTTTCTCTTGCCAATTCTTGACAGTGCCTTCCAAAGCCTTGAATTTATCTTCTCCAGGTTCTTCATTTTTCTGGCTGTCCGGGGCGAGCACCTAGAAGGCTTGTGTTGTCGATCGGCTGGATTGAAACCTGAAAGATTTAGGAAAAAAGCTCATTTATACTGTGTTTTTGTGAAAGCTGACCATGATCTTTAAACCTAGTAAAAGTTCTAGCGGCTTTTAGAATTTAAGTGATTACTTCCATGAGTAATCAGTTGGTAATATTTAGTTCTCGATCCTTCACTTATTCAAACTTGGGGCATTGGGAACAGGCCTCTGATAAGCACACTGCTGGGCATTGAGCCTACTAATGGCATGTATAAGCATCGTGGGCAACATGAAGCGTCAACTAATTTTTCCTAATCATTAGCATACTCCTTGTTAACAAACATTATTGGTTATACGTTTAAAATGGTATGTTTAGGAAAAAACAACGAATTCATAGTCTTCTTGAAAAAACACTAATCCCTCTTATAATAGTAATAATAATATCTGGGGTTTAACGTTCCAAAACCACGATATGATTATGAGGGACGCCGTAGTGGAGGGCTCCGGAAATTTCGACCACCTGGGGTTCTTTAACGTGCACCTAAATATAAGCACACGGGCCTCAAACATTTTAGCCTCCATCGAAAATGCAGCCGCTGCGGCCGGGATTCGATCCCGCGACCTGCGGTTCAGCAGTCGAGCGCCATAACTACTAGACCACCGCGGCGGGGCACTAATCCCTCTTAGGAGGCAACAAACAAGCAAGAAAGGGATCGGACAAGCACTCGTCTCGTCCTGCCTTTCGGTATACATCGCTCTGGTTCTCGTCCCCTAGCAATGAACTAGCTCGCCCAGCTGACACCGTAGTGCACTTTGGGATCTGTTAAATGGTACGTGACATTTAAACGATAGCTGCAGGGCATTAATTTATCTGGAATAGTTTTAAAGAGCTTAGAGAGCAATACGATTTGCGTACATGAGGGCTCAGTCTGTTGAACTTCTTCATCGGCGCTGTGAGCGGGCATTGCAGTGGTATTGGCGGGCCGAGGAGAGCCTGTGAAGAGAAATTGGCGGAGCACAGATTTTTGCGTGACATACATACAGCTGGTATAAGGCGTCACATTAAATATTTGCAATTACAATCACTCAGGGCGTTTTCTCACTATTAATTGGTCTCCTCGCGTATTATGTCTCAGTACGAGTAATAAAAAAAGTGCAAACACACAAAAAGAGAACGCTACGTGTCACTCACTAAATATATGGGTGTCCCAACTATCCTAAACCAATATTTTAAAAATCTTAATGCGACGTGCCTAGAACAGGTTAACATCGTGGTGCCCGTGATGACCTAGCGCGTAACCGAATTCTTGCCAATTACACTTATTTGGCCCATTGAAAATAAAAGTAATTTTGTAATAATAAAGCTAATAAACATAAAGTACCTTTTGGATTCTTAATTTTAAAAGCGACTTTGAACTAGGGTGTCGAAGAATATATATATATATATTTCTAAAAGGCCAGTTCTGTTGCTCCCACTGTCAGAGCTATCGCGCAATTGTTTTAACAGCGACACCAAGTTGGCCGCTACTCACTCGCCATGTGCGAAATAGCTGATAACGCGCCACATGGAGTACTCTCTCAAGTTATGAGGTCATTTTCACCTTTTCCTGTAAAACGCTACGCCACGGGTAAAATAGCAGAGACAACTGAATCAGAATCGAGGAGGTTACATGTAGAGCGTTCTGAGTGAGACGTTTGCTCTAAATTTAACGATTGTGAAGCCGGCAAATTTTTTACTTAGCTAGTTATATCTACCAGCAAAATCATGCCGGCGAATCCATGGATGCTGTGTACACCATGCGTTGGTATTGTTGGTGTAATCTGCGCGAGAATCTTAAAAATACTGAGTCATGATAACTCGGACAGGTACACATATTGAGTATTAAAGCATTTCTGTAAATAGATGTAGAGGCATGAAAGTTTGTGCTGTTGTATGATCACTTTACAGTATTCCCACCTGGACTTTCGACGTGTGTCTGCCCATCGCCAAAGATGGAAACTGTTGGCACAGCACATCTTAGCAGCCTTGTCTGTCCAGGGTCTGCGTAGTCTCTGCTGGTGAAATGGGCAGAGCACAGGCGGTAGCTGCTGTAGCTCTGACGAGGTGGTAAATGAGCCAGGTCCTGCCGTGTCGCATACTGAAGCCAAGCGCGAGATCTGGAAAATCAATGTGTACGTGTGTAGTATTTGGGTTAGAATGGATTTATTTCTGTTTTCAGGCGTAGATGGATAGCTTTGAGTGAAAACTGGCATCTTTATTTGAAGTAAGCGTTATTTGATACATTTCTCATCTTCCTTTTTTAATTGAATTTTTGTAACCGAGATGACTTGTGATAGCAATCCTAGAAGCAAACTTTAAAATAAAATCTGTCTTTATTATTAAGAGACGCGGATACATGCTTCTACTTGCGCGATAGTAATGTTTGGTGGCAACGACCCCAGCTTTCCTCCTAATTCAAAATATATTTTTGCAGACAATAGCAATCATCCCAAACCAAAATCTCTAAACAACTATTCGTACATATATACCCTCGCGCACTGCGTATTCCTCGGGTATTTCTCGCGCCCTGCTGCAAATCTTTCATAAAAACCTTATTAAAACCGGTAATAAATTAGTAGAACACGTAAGTTTACATTGTCCAATTATTTATGGGCTTTTAGCTGCAATTTCATTCTTGTAAATATATCGTAATTGTACTTAAGGCTGAAACTGAAAACATGAAATTGAAGTATACATTATACATTATTACTTTATAAATTTATTGCTAAATTCCTCTGCAATATGCCGTGGATTTACGTGAGGCCAAAATGAAAACACACAATTGAAACGCAATAATGTAATAACATCCGTCTAAACTCACAAGTGTAATAATTTATGTACTCAGTACTTAATTAACATAGTACTAACAACACATGCTATGAACGTATATGGACCCTCCCTTATAGCCAAAAGATTATGGGAATCGCCTTCCTCTAGCTATGGACATAAATAGGCTGATAATATTCAAGAATAATAATAACGCATGCAGCGAGAACAGACTGAACGCAGGCAATCAAAAGGTAATAAAAAGAGTGCGGATAAGCTTACACTGTTCTATTAGTCACTGTATATGCTGCTACAAATACATTTGTGACATGCCTTGCATTGCCTTGAGCCAAAGTGCAACATCGAAATGCAATGCACGATCGAAACTCATTAAAATGAAAACGCAAGTATAAACAATCGTGCGTAGCAAATGTATTCGCTGGAATAATTTCCAGATGCTCTGCTGTGCATGTCATGTATAATTGAAGCTGAAAAGCAGACAATCAGAATGTAATGAATAAATCATGTACGTGTAGCTCAATTAAATTACACAGCTACTGCAGCAACCGCATCCTGATATGCCGTGCAAGCGTAGAAAGACAAAACGAGCAGCATGCAGATCGTACCTTTCGTCCGCCGGGATCCGAAAAAAATTTATGCCGGTGTGTCGTGAAGAATTCTGACACCACTCAGCGCAGCACGATTTGTGATGACGGCGAGAATCCATGGATGCGTCTGTTTGGCTGAATCTTGCATGGGTTTCGCTAAAACAAACTTTACAGCGGTAAAAGCGGCCTTTGGGACACCGCAGGCTGTAGCATACATGGGCGCGCGAAAAGAAACGCCCCTTTTTCGCCGTGAGAGATAGGACGACTGCGCAGTTCCCGTTTTCCACTTCGGGTGGCGCTCTTATTTTCGCAATCTCGAACTGCAACCTTTAGGTTCACATGTGTAGTAAAAACTCCGGAGTTAATGAGTAACCTAGTAATAACTATAAAATAGAACAAAAACGTTCATTTAGGTAGTACAGCCCCCAAACGTTCGGATCGCTGCGGTCACGGGACAGAAAAACCGCGAAGTTTCACCCCCCTGCTTCAGTGGGCCAGGCAGCGGCACTCAGGGCGAAATGCTCACCAAACCATTCGTCTTTGTGGTGCAGGTTGTGGCGACCATCTTCGGAACGGAAGCTGCTGAATATAAATCCGTTTTGACAGACCCATCACATGGCTGGAAGGAGCTTCACGGCATCGAGATTCCGCTGCGTGGTCACCGTTGTCTTATCGAAGAAGCCGCCCTTTCCTTAGTCCCGACTCCGACGCATGCGCCAACATCGGTGACGTCAGCAACCTCGGACCTTCCAACGGCTATAAGAAGCCACGTACCTCCGTCGAACTTCAGTGGGCCAGGCAGCGGCACTCAGGGCGAAATGCTCACCAAACCATTCGTCTTTGTGGTGCAGGTTAGTTCCTACTTACCTACGCCATGTTACCGCAGTGAAAACCGCTTTTTAGTGTTGCTGCCACGCCCACTTGGTAGCTTTTTTTCATGCATTTGTGCTTTTGGCGTGGATTTGTTAGTTTGCGGGGATATTGAAGCAAACCCAGGCCCTTCAGATAAAGAAATACTGCAGCAGCTTCTTTCAGGACAAAAACACATCACTGATATGATGAACAGTGTCTTATCAAAACAAGAAAAAATCGAAAAAGAAGTTGCTAGCTTGACTGAAAGGATGAGTTCCGTCGAAATACAGACAAAACCTTTGATTGAACTGAAAACAGATGTAAACGACTTAAAGCAAAGAGCAACACAGCTTGAGAAAGACTTTGAATTCGCGGTCAAAAAAATTGACGAGTTAGAGAACAGAAGTCGACGAAATAACTTGATTGTTTTTGGCCTAGGGGAAGAAGCTAATGAAACGACTGCTGACCTTACTGAAACAATAAAAAAGGACTTGTTTGAGGGAAAGCTGGGAGTGAATGTCAGGGGCATAGAAAGATGTCACAGATTGGGAAAAAAGAATGGCAAAAAACGCCCAGTAATTATAAAAATACTCGATTACCGAGACAAGGTAGCTATTCTGCAGAGGTGTTCCAAGCTGAAGGGCACCGAGCTGTCGATAAGTGAAGACTTTTCCGCTCGTGTACGTGATATCAGAAAAAAGTTGTGGCATAGTTCGTCGCGCGAACGTGCAAGTGGATCTAAAGTGAAGTTAGTTTTTGACAAAATAAGCATTGATGGAAAGTTTTTTTGCTGGGATGATAATAAGAATACAAGATATAAGTTATCTAACCAAATTAAGGTTCGGGGAAACTAGATGAACGATGCTTAGTGGTGTTAAATGTAAATTGCCGCAGTATTGTTAATAAGGCTGAGAAGTTGGAAGGCATGCTTTTAGCACATGACCCAGATATTGTATTACTAACTGAGACATGGCTACGAGATGATGTTTTTGATAGTGAGTTTGTGCCGAAAAATTACAGAGTGTTCCGTAAGGATCGAAATGGGAGGGGAGGGGGCGTTGCTATTCTTTTTAGGAATAATACACGTGTCGTAAAAATGCCAGACGTTCAAGACATAGAAAGCATCTTCTGTAAAGTGTATATTGGCAATATTAAATATCTTCTTGGTGTCGTTTACAGGCCACCAAATGCTTCCCTTGATGTTATCGCAAAGCTTAAGGATTACCTTCATTGTCACGTAAAAACCGAAGATAAATTAATCATAGCGGGAGATTTTAATATGCCAAATATGAATTGGGAAACGTTTATATCAGACCCATGTCAAGCTGCGGATACTCAAATATCCGATATCATGTTTCAATATGATTTGACGCAAATAGTCACCGACCCTACCAGAATAGATCAGGGGACGAAATCTATCCTAGATATATATCTTGTAAGTGGCAATATAAAAGAAAGCATGTCGTGCAGCGTCACAAATGGCATATCGGATCACAAGGCTGTGGTACTAAAGCTAAAGGGAGTTGAACTTAGTCAGCAGAGGATGGTGAAGAAATTTCCCAATTTTTCAAAAGCAGATGATGAATCTATAATTGATGTTCTGGCCTTTGAATATGATCATTTCAATGTAAGTAATCGTAGCGTTGAAGATCTGTGGCTTTGCTTTAAGAGAATGATTGAAGATTGTGTGCAGCGTCTTATCCCTTTAATTACAAAGAAAGTAGAGAATCACAATCCCTGGATAACAAGAGAGACGTTACAGCTGAAGCGAAAGTTGAAACGGTTAAAAAAAAGGTCGAACAAGGCTAACAGTCCTAATTTAAAAACAACTATTTGCAATATACGTGAAGAAATTAAAGAAAAATCTTTTCGTGACAAAGAAAAGTATTTTAACGAAAAATTGCCGTCATTTATTAAAACGTGTCCAAGAAAATTTTGGAAAGAGGTCACTCCGGGCACGTGCTCTACCAATGTATTTCTTTTAGATGGAAAATTAGAGAGTGATGAAAAAGCTGTCTGTACGGCCTTTAATAACTATTTCAACAGCGTCTATACAAAAGATAATAATCATCTCCCACCTTTCGATGCGAACCTACCACCAATATCAGATGTCACTATTTCTGAAGAGGGTATCTTTAATTTATTGCTAAATCTGGATGTTAAGAAATCTGTTGGACCAGATGAGATACCGAATGCCTTCTTAAAACGGTACGCAGAGTGGTGCGCGAAATATTTGTGTGTGTTATATACTAGGTCTTTGAACGAAGGTGTACTCCCTGAGGACTGGAAGATTGCCCGAATTAAGCCTCTACACAAAGCAGGTGATAAAACTCAAATAAAGAATTATCGACCAGTTTCGTTAACCTCTACAGCTTGTAAAATTCTCGAGCACATAATTCACAAACAGATTGTTACATTTCTTGATGAACACAAAGTACTAACAAAAGCGCAGCATGGATTTAGACGTGGATATTCTACCACTACACAGCTGGTTGAAACCATCCATGATTTTGCTACCGCACTAAATGAAGGTGAACAGCTAGATGCCATTTTTATGGACTTCCAAAAGGCCTTTGATAAAGTTTCACATAAAAAATTACTTCATAAATTGCAATATATCTTGAAAAATCCGAAACTTATAGTATGGATACGAGCGTATCTTGAAAACAGGCAACAATTTGTTTCATTTAATGACAGTTGTTCCAGCAAACTACCTGCGGATTCCGGCGTACCTCAGGGCTCGGTCCTCGGACCTCTTTTTTTTCTAATATATATAAATGATATAATGAATGACCTTTCTGTAAGTGTAAAGCTTTATGCTGATGATTGTGTATTATACACGAAGGTATCAACTGCTGGAGATCAGATAAGGCTCAATAATCAATTCAACAAGGTCGTCTCTTGGTGCCAGGAATGGCAAATGTCAATTAATTACAACAAAACTGTTTATATGAAAATAACACTAAAGAAAAATCCTTTATGTTATCAATACGGCACAAATAGCGTCAATCTTACAGAAGTTGCAGAATACAAGTACCTTGGAGTATGGATAACTAATGATCTAAACTGGAACAAACACGTCGATATAACTACAGGTAAATGTCTACGGAAACTTTTTTTTCTAAAGCGATCCTTAAAATATTCTACCCCGTCTGTACGCATGTTGGCATATAAAACACTCATTCGTCCAATGTTGGAATATGCTGTAATAATATGGGATCCATTCACTAAACGTAACATTAATCAATTAGAAAAAGTGCAGAACAAGGGCTTACGTTTTATTTATAACTCCTACGGTAGAACATCCGTATCTGAATTATTGGTAAAAAGCGGTCTGCAACCCGTTGTGGACAGAAACCGCACTTGCCGGCTTAAGTTTTTCTATCAATTAATAAATGGTCATTTAAATGTTGACAATGCAGGCATTCTTCGGTATTCTTCCGGTTACGCAACTCGCAAGCGACATAGTAAAACGATAACTCCTTTACCTTCACGGATTAACTGCCACAAGTATTCGTTCTTCCCTAGAACTATTAATGACTGGAATAGCCTGACAAATGATGTCGTTTTACAGAAGAAACTGTCATTGTTTGAAAACAGCATCGCCTAAACCATCACTACACATTGCATTGTATTATTTGTTTTATTGTAATTATTGTGTTAGTCTATAACCCGTATTCTACGTGTTACGTTATTATGTGTTATGTTACTCGAAAAATTTGTTGAAATAAGCGTTTGTGAACCTTCGCCTTGTATATTCAAATCGTACGATTTATTGTGTTTTCATTATTTTTTTGTATGTACCGATTCTCGAACATTTTTTTCCCACCCTGCCATGATCTTTCAGCTGAAGGATCGCAGTATTTATAAATAAATAAATAAATAAATAAATAAAAATAAAAAAAATGATAAGCTGTGCTTGTCGTTGTCTTTTTCCCGTCCGTGTTTCCTACCGCTTAGAACTTTTAGATCATAGCCCAAATCACCGCAGTGGCAAATAAGACTCCACTCATAGTAGCCGGAGACTTTAACTGTGCTCACATTGATTGGGGGTACAAGAAAACTATTGGCATATGTGAGGTACTGATAACATAAACTCAACAGTCACAGCTCTCGGTATACAATAATTTGTATTTCCGAACCAGGCAAGGTACAACAGGTATGATGGACACAAGTCCATATCTCACTATGAAAAGGTGCATCCAAAATCCAGAATAAAATAGAACAACACATAGTTTGGGCAGTAATCACTATATTATAGAGGTTAAGCTCAGTGGTCCACAAGTATCTCTAGCACAAATGAAACGTAAATAATTAACTGGGATAACCTTAGAAAACAGCGGCAAGTAAATCAGCGAACAGGGCCAATGGATGTGCGCACATGGACAGCACAGGTTCTTGACGACCGAGCGGCAAGCACGAGGGAATATAGCCCGGAACACCATGTTCCCGTTATGGACTCAAAATTAGCCCATTTGATAGAAGCACATTAAAGTCTAATAAAACGATATGCTCAACAAAAACGCAATAGGAAGCGCCAAAGTAAGATATCTGATTTTCAACGCAAATTCAGGAACACAGTCACCAACTTTTCAGGCAGAATTGGCAACAGATATGCGAGGATCTCAGAGGCAATCTTACTATCGCTCGTGCTTGGCATATTTTAAAACATCTATTTGATCCCAATTAAAGTAAACAGCATACTAGGAATCTCGTTGCTCGCTTAACACACAATCATAAGTATGACACAGAAGCACTACTACAGAATCCTAAAAGCCTCCATACCTCACCGGGCACTCTCACTCCTTTGCCGGATTTCGCCGGCCCATCAAACAGTGAGCTCGACAAGGGTGTCATGACAGAAGAAGTTCGAGCAGCCCTAAATAATCTCCGCAACACTATTCCAGGTGAAGCTCGCATAACAAACGCCGCTCTTAGAAACCTATATGAATGTTCCCTGCGAGAGCTCACTGTTATTCTCAATACGCATTGGCAGACTGTCTCACTGCCAGATGAATGGACACACGGAAAGATTATACTTTTACCCAAGCCTAACAAACCAGTTACCCCAGAAAATATGCCTCCGATTTCCCGTATCTCTAGCCTGGGTAAACTCTTAGAGCAAGTCATTCTCACTAGACTTAACGATCACATGGACGAGACCGGTCAATACCCGACTCAATGATTGGTTTTAGATCAGAACTCTCCACACAAGATGCCCTGCTTCAGCTTACAACAGCTATTTGGGACCCCCTCATACCTACGCATACCAAAAGCTGTCCTGGCAATAAACCCCAAAAAGGCATTTGATAACGTCAAACATGAATCCATCGTAAAAGCCCTGTTAGATCTTAGGGTCGGTCAACGAACTTATAACTACATTAGGGTTTTCCTGCAAAACCGGATGGCTACCATGTGTGTAGACAATATTCATACACAGCGCTACACATTACCTAATATAGGCATCGCCCAAAGATATGTGCTTTGTCTTTCTTCTTTAACGCAGTACTTATTCCACTTGCACGGAAGCTGCAGAATATCCCTCATCTTGACCATACCTTGTAAGCAGATGATATTACTTTGTGGGCTACATACGGATCGGACGCACAAATCGAAGAAACTATACAAACAGCTGCAACTGTAATACAGGACGAGGTCACCAAGGTAGGTCTCAGCTGTTCATCAGAAAAATCAGAACGCTTCTTGATTCCGCCAAAAGGTAATGGAAACCACAGTTCTATCAAAATCTGCGCACAACGTAGGGATATCCCTCAGGTCCATACCATACGCATCGTGGGGCTGTACCTACAACCAGATGGAAAGCATACCGAAATAATCAAACGCTTAAAGAGCACGCTCGCAGCCACCCTGCTGCTATAATACGCCGAGTGACAGGCAAAGACCATGGCCTACGATAAGCGGATACTCTGAGAGTGGTACAATACCCTAAGCAGAGTATTGTACTCCATACGTTACCGCAACCTAAATGTGACCCAAACCCAAGCAATAAACTCTATAGTTCGACAGGCCACCGAAGCAGCACTTCGCCTTCCAAAAACAGTAACGAACGCCTCGTGGAGTTAGGTGTGCATAACACTATACAAGAACTAACCGAACCGCACCTACAGGCACAATATCTCCGATTGGCCAGCACCGATACCGCTAGACATATAGGTTCGAAGCTCTAAATTTGCATCCCCGCTAATCATGATTCCCTAAAGTCGCTACCGAAGGAATTTCGCGAAACATTTTGTATTGGACCATTCCCCCCTACATGCACCCCGACCACAACGACGAGCGATGGAGAGCTAGAGCAGCAACTTTTCATAAAGTGTACGGCGGGGAACAAGATGCAATCTGGGTAGATGCTGCATGCGATCAGCACGGAGCCAGTGCAGTGGCCTGCTCCCCGGACACCACTCCATTAACAAAAGAACTACCTCCGGGGACAACAGCGGAAGAAGTCGCAAGTGTGCGAGCACTTGGCAGTTCCAATGCTACGTGCATCCTAAGTGATTCGCAAACTGCATTGCTAAATTATGCTAGGGGCACAGTTCACCCTACTATACCTACCACATGCTCACCCAGAATAGCCTTCCCGCAGCGTTGGACTCATAGGGGTGCCCGCGCATTTGGGAAACCCTGGCAACGAGGCCAGCAATTCTTTAGCCTGAGGGTAGAGAAACCGGGCACAGGCGGACCTTTTGGGGGTTTCTAGAAGGAGTGTCCGTGAGCTCACTGCGAACGCTCGTGCTGAAAGGACGATATACCCGCCCCCTCACCCTTCCCTTAGTACCAGGGAACAGCACATATGGCGCCGTCTTCAAACGCGGACCTTAACGACCCCTTCCCTCATCTCCCACTACCGACCCATCCCACCTTCCTGCCCTCTGTGAAATGCACGTTCTCCAAGCCTGTCCGTCTTCTCCACCTCCCGGTGGGCCGGTGCCACTCCCAACTTGGGAGTACTGGGAGACCTCGCTATGCTCCTGGGACCCGGCAAGGCAGAAGATCGCCGCCAGCCGGGCTGCCAGCGTCATGAACTTATTAAACATGAACGTTTGAGTGTGGTGTAATCGCACGGGGACCCAAGTTTTTTTCGACGCGACTCGACTCTACTCGACCATCAGCATAATAAATTTCTCCTAACGTGTGAACTCCGACGAAAACTGCCAGCGCATGCTACATGAGTGTACTTTCGCGGTAGTGTGCACCATCCGTGTCTGTCTGTTGTTTGTTTCGGGCATTTTGATGCGAGTCGCTGGAACTTAACTATTGGCACCAACACCTCTATTCACGTTCATTCCAGTTTGTGGTATCGGATCACAACGCAACAGAACCTACAAACCTTCTGTAGTGGCGCAATCACAAACGCGAGACGTTTCACGCACAGAGTAAGATACTGGTCAAGCGTTACCTCACCGTCACCTGCAGGGAGGTGGAGGAAATGTATACCCGCCAATATTTCTGCCAGAAGAGAATCGAGATGCTTAAGGTGGAACATTACGAGCCGACATGTATCTTCGCTAAAGTTCTCATTTCTCGCATTCAGTGTCACTGCCCAACTTTGCTGAGCACGTTGCTTTCTATAGAAATGCGAAGTCACCCCCTTTAAATACGCTCCCTACACGTATTGGTGGGTAGTTCGAGTTCTGTGTCAATGAGCGCCCTTCTAAGAGAGTCGATGGCCACTCCGAAACACCATAAGGTAACGCTTGATTATCATTTCTTAAAAGGAGACGCTTGCCCCAGTGCACCTTCGACAACTGGCGAAAAGGCAACAGCCGCTGAAGAAACGGTTCCCAGCTGTATTTAGGCACTGCCTGAATACGACAAGAATGTCAAAGAAATCCTGAAAACGAATCGGAGGATGATGGCTGCTTGGAAACCGCGATACCTGACAATGACATTGGTATTTGTGTGTTAACGATCCAAGACGCCAGGAGTTGCAGGACGACGAGACTATACAACGTTTGCTAACAACGCCAAAGAAACCAGGCGCTAACTACATTTTTCTCTCAGTTAGTAAGCGCTCTCTGAAGTTTCAACCTCTCTGACTAGAAATGTTTCCCTGGCTGGTGCATTTCAAATATTAGGAGGGAGCTTTCTGCAAGGCATGTGCGCTTTTTAGAAAAGAAATTTCAGGCAAGAGGAAGACCTGGGGACTAACCAAGTTTTTGGTGCCTTGGTCCTCTTTCCGTTCACGGTTTGGAAGAACGTGCTCGAAAATTTCAGAAGCCACAACGAGTGTGACCACCACAAGAACACTGCTCTATACGCATATCCATTAAAAAATACAGTCAACAATATTCCGATATGTCATGGGTCTCTTTGCTGCGGGAAACGTTGCTTTCACAGAGTATTGCATTTTTCGTAAACAATTATGGTTGCTGTTTTATTGTTCTTGATGATAACATGTCCACCTATGTTTGTTCATTCTGTGCATTTCTCGTTGTGTGTTATACTTGCAGAGATCGCTTGGTGTGCCCTTCTAGTCATGTCATTGTGATGAAACGAACAGATGAAGTGAATATATATATATATATATATATATATATATATATATATATATATATATATATATATATATATATATATATATATTCTTACAAGGAAACGTTTATTCGCAGATATTTACGACGTTTACAAGCGACGACAGTGCCTGGAACACTGGCGGGCTGAGACCGGTCTCTATCCACCTCGTAGTCTTTTTTACCAGGCACAGACCCTCTACCGCTTTATGCCCCAATCCCATTCTGCCTTGTGGCACTACCCCGCGGCGTTAAAAAGCGCCACCCCGGCGCTTGTCCCGAAAGGGGATTGTTGGGTAACACATAAGACTTCAATCTTACGACGTGCACAACAGTATAGCTGGTGGTGGCGTTGAGTGCGCTTCATCGACGACTCGCTGTATCTCGTAGGTGAGGTTGGTGATCTTGTGTAGGACTTTGTATGTTCCGTCATAGTGAAATAAAAGCTTTTTTATACGAAACTTCACGGTGGTGACGATTGTATTGATCTTTCTGAGAGGATTGAGAAAGTAGGAGTCGTTTTCGGGCAATCTGTCGTGCTGCGTCGGCTCGCTCTATGGCATCGCGGACGTATGTGACAGGGAAGCTTGAACCAGTGGGAAGGAGTTTATCAAGAGGCAGAGAGGGCTCACGTCCATAAAGAAGGTAGAACGGGGAACAGCCTGCGGTGTCATGTCTGGAGGAGTTGTAAGCGAAGGTGACGTAGGGTAACGTTGCGTCCCAGTCACGGTGGTCTGGAGAAACATACATTGACAATATGTCGGTGATAGTGCGATTCAGGCGCTCTGTAAGTCCGTTAGTTTGTAGATGGTATGCCGTTGTGAACTTGTGGTTCGTGGAACAGGAACGTGCGATATCTTGGACGACACGAGATAAAAAGTATCGGCCTTGGTCAGTAACGAGCTGTCGAGGAGCGCCGTGATGCGAAATGATGTCATGCAGAAGAAAGTCGGCGACATCGGTAGCGCAGCTGGTTGGAAGAGCGTGGGTGATCGCGTAACGTGTCGCGTAGTCGGTCGCCACGACAGCCCATTTGTTCCCGGATGCATAAGTGGGAAACGGCCCGAGAAGGTCGAGCCCTACGCGGTAGAATGGTTCAGCAGGGATCTCGATAGGGTGAAGAAGGCCAGCTGGAAGCGATGTTGGTCATTTTTGACGTTGACAAAGGTCGCAGCTGGCGACATATATACTTTTGCACAGAGCGATATAGGCGTGGCCAGAAAAAACGGCGCCGGACGCGATCATAAGTGCAGGTGACTCCCAGGTGACCAGTGGCAGGTTCATCGTGAAGCTGTCGGAGAACATCTACGCGCAAATGGGAAGGCACGACGAGAAGGTGGTCAGGACCATTAGAGCGCATGTTGTGGTGGTAGAGAACACCTTCATGAAGGAAATACAAGTTCATAGAAGTGGGTGGAGTAGCGGAACTCAGGCTTTCTATGATGGGAAGTAAATCCGGGTCGCGGCGTTGCTCAGAAGCGATATCAAGAAAGTCTGATATTTATAAGACGCAAGCCTCAGTAGCTCTCTCTGTGGCGTCTGGCGGATCCACTGGATCCCGTGACAGGCAGTCGGCGTCCTGATGGAGGTGACCAGATTTATACACGACCGAGAAGGTGTATTTTTGGAGGCGGAGAGACAAACGACCGAGACGTCCCGTGGAATCCTTGAGCGAGGAAAGCCAGCAGAGTGCATGATGGTCAGTTACAACAGTAAAACTGCAGCCGAACGGGTACGGACGAAATTTAGCGACTGCCCAAACAAGAGCAAGACACTCTCTTTCGTTGGTGGAATAGTTCTTCTCGGCAGGGGATAAAAGGTGGCTGGCGTAGGCGATGATGCAGCCACGTCTATGCTGACGCTGAGCTAAAACAACACCGATTCCGTGGCCACTCGCGTCAGTGCGAACTTTTGTCGGGGCAGTCTGATCGAAGTGGGCTAATATTGGCGTAGTCGTGAGGGCTGCAATGAGCGCCGAAAATGCAGCACTTTGAGGCGGGTTCTAAGTAAACGGGACGTCCTTTTTAAGAAGCTTGGTGAGAGGCCGTGCAATATCGGCGAAATTCCGGATGAAGCGGCGGAAATATGAGCACAAACCAAGGAAGCTCCGGACATCGTTAGGAGAAGATGGTACGGGAAATTGAGTTACTGCGCGAATTTCGTCCGGGTCGGGCTGTACCCCAGATGCGTTAACGAGGTGACCAAGTACAGTTAATTCGCGATGGCCGAAACGGCATTTGGAGGAGTTCAGCTGGAGACCAGCGTGGCGGAATACTTGGGGAATGCTGGACAGTCGCTCAAGATGGCTTGCGAACGTCGGTGGAAAAATAATTATATCATCTAAATAGCATAAGCAAGTGGAGCATTTGAAGCCACGCAGAAGGGAATCCATCATGCGCTCAAAGGTGGCCGGCGCATTACAAAGCCCAAACGGCATTACTTTAAATTGGTATAACCCATCGGGAGTTACAAATGCTGTTTTTTCTCGTTCCCTGGGTCAAAGGTGATCTGCCAATAACCAGATCGAAGGTCAATGAACGAGAAAAACTTTGCGCCATGAAGGCAGTCAAGGGCGTCATCTATTCTTGGTAAAGGGTAAACGTCCTTCTTAGTGACCTTGTTGAGATGTCTATAGTCGACGCAAAACCGCCATGTGTTGTCCTTCTTCTTGACAAGCACGACCGGGGATGCCCACGGACTAGATGAGTGTTCGACGACGCCTTTGGCGAGCATTTTCTCGATCTCTTTCTGGATGGCAGAGCGTTCGGTAGCGGAGACGCGGTAAGGGCGGCGATGAATTGGGTTGGCATCGCCGGTGTTGATGTGATGGGTCACAACTGATGTCTGGCCTAAAGGGCGGTTGTCAAGATCGAATATGTCCGCATAGGATGTCAACAGACGGTGGAGGTCTTGTGCTTCGGAGGGCGAAAGATCTGGCGCTATCATTAAGGCAATGCCAGTGCTTGACAGGTTGGGCGCAGTGAGCAAGTTGACGTGCGGAGTAGGTTGCTGAACCGACAGTTCAGAAATATCACACTCTTGCAACGACGACATGACGCCTAGTTTAATACCAGCAAGCAGCACATGCGTGGAGATACCAAAGTTCAAAAGAGACAGATGGGTCTGATTGTGGCATACTCTCACCACGGTGTGCGGGACAGCAATGGAGTGCTTTAGCACAACGTCGGTAATAGGTGAAACGACATATTTACCATCGCGCACAGGCAGATCACACCCGAGCTGCACGTAAGTCGCAGCTTGCGGCGGAAGATGCAGGAACTCGGTGGCACAAAGGCGATTTTGAGCATCACAGGCAACAGCGGCGTCAAAAGGCAGCTTCAACTGAAGAAGACCCGTCGAGCAGTCGATAAGGGCGGAGTGCGCAGAGAGAAAGTCTAGACCGAGAATCATGTCATGTGGGCACTGCTCAAGCACGGTGAACAATACGACGTCTGGCGGCCAGCAATACATACGCGAGAGGTGCACATGCCGAGAACGGTAGATGTGCTTCCATCGGCAAGCATTACTGCACACTTATTAAGAGGCGTGATCACTTTTCGCAGCTTAATACAGATAGCAGCGCTCATCACTGAAATTTGTGTGCCAGTGTCTATGAGGGCTGTAACGGTTACGTCATTCACCAAAAGGTCCAAAATATTGCGGCGTGTAGGAATCGTCAACAGAGGATTTGCAGAATGGGTCATTGGGTCATTAATGCAGCGTCACCTCCGGGAGCTGCATGGTCCAGTTTCCCGAGGTTGAGGACCCAGGTCATGCAGGGGACCTGGATCGAAAAATCATCCGCGAGAGAGATCGGCGGCCTTGGGGTGATGGTGACCGGCTGAACCTTCGGGCCTGAACGTTAGTAGGAGCAGGCTGTGGATCGTACGGAGTAGAAAAACGGCGAGAGTTGCCTTCAAATCGACACCATGTCCCAGTGTTCCAAGATGAATTGGATGTCCAACGATTGCGACAGTAGCGCGCAATGTGGCCGGCGAGAGAGCAGTGAAAGCAGATAGGTCTATCATCCGACGTTCTCCATTCAGCAGGGTTCCGGTAGCGGGAAGGTTAGTGTGAAGGGTACACCGGAATCTGGTTAACAGAAGCCGAGCTCTCCGTAGTAGGAAATGCGCAAACAGGTGTGATGCCGAGATTTGCTATTTCTTGGCGAACGACGGCTTGGATGAGGGAGACGGTGGATGCGTTGTCTCGAGGACCGTCAGAAGCGACGGCTGCAGGAGCCATTGCTTCGATTCTCGGCGAACGATTCGGGTGACATTTTCGGACGATGTAGCTTGCGTGAACTTGGGGCTGTCTTCGCAGGTCGAAGTGGCTGCAGTATTAGGCAGACGCGCAAACTGGCAGTTAATGCGACGGTTCTTGGCATGCTCGAAGCGCTGACATTCCTTCATAACCGCGTCGACGGTGGCGCAATCTTTAATGATCAACAGATTGAAGGCGTCATCGGCAGTTCCTCTTAATATGTGGGCGATTTTGTCAGTTTCGCTCATGTTCTCGTCCACCTTTCGACAGAGGCCCAATACGTCCTGTATGTAAGATACGTACTATTCCGTCGATGCCTGCACGCCACATTCCAGGTCTTTCCTCGGGGCCTGCTGTCGCCCAAATGGCCTGCTGAACAACTCGACAAGCTTCAGTTTACAAATGTCCCAGCTGTTCAACTCCGACTCATGCGTCTCAAACCAGGTGAGCGCCGTATCCCGCAAGTAAAATACAACGTTGGCCAGCATCAACGTGGAGTCCCACCTATAGTAGTTGCTCACGCGCTCGTACAATGCGACCCAATCTTCAACATTGACCCTGCCCTTGCCTGTGCCCGAGAAGGTTCCGGGGTGTCGTGGAGGCAGGAGAATAAGAGGAGGCAGCTGCCGCGGCTGCTGTTGCTCTTGTGGGTGGGCCTGTTGAGCCATTGCAGGAAAATGAAGGTGGCAGATGGCAACCACTCCGAAGTTCCGTGTTGGTTTGCCAGGAAAGCCAGGTAGACGTACCCAGCACCTTCACCATTAATCTTACAAGGAAACGTATATTTCCAGATATTTACGACTTTTACATGCGACGACAATGCCTGGCACACCGGTGGGCTGAAACCGGTCTCTATCCACCTCGTAGTATTTTTTTTCCAGGCACAGACCCTCTACCGCTTTATGCCCTAATCCCATTACTGCCTTTTGTGGCTATATATATATATATATATATATATATTGCCGCGCGCTTGATCTGCCAGCGCAAAAGAGGCAGACGAAGTGGCAGTTCCCCTCGTGCCATTGTTCTGTTTTTGGCTGCGCTGAGCCGACCGCTCTTCGGACTTTTGTGAGGACGCCTTAAAAACGTCTCCTGTCTCTTTAACGTGACATTTTAATGGTGGAGGTGCTGGGTAACCTCACCTATGCAACAGACTCCTTCTAGCAGCCGGAACGTGACCCAAAACCCAGAGCTTACGCCGGTACACCGTTTCAGTCGGAGGATTCGAGGACTGTCCCCCGAGTTTGTGCCTCACAGTACAAGTACGTCGACTGGTATGGAGAATACTGTTGCTGTCACCGCTTCCCCTACCGCTGGAGCCGCCGCTGCTCCAACCGCTGCACCCGCAGCTGCACCCACTCATTACACGCTACAAAAACCACGTGTTCCGAGTCCCTTTCGTGGTGGCCTCTATGAAGATGTGGAAGATTGGCTGGCTGAGTACGAGTACGTAGCGGATTTCAACGGGTGGGACGAAGTAGCGAAGCTCAAGAATGTGTACTTTAGTCTTCTGGATGGTGCTCGCACATGGTTCCAGAACCGCAAGGGCCTCCTAACGTCGTGGCATGAGTTCTGTCACAGGCTCCGCGAAACGTACTCGAGTCTCGATCGTCGAGAGCGCGCTGAAAGGGCCCTCCAGTCCCGCATGCAGATGCCTAATGAAGGTGTGGCTACATACGTGGAGGATATGGTTCATCTGTTCACTCGCGCCGATCCAACCATGCCGGAAGACAAGAAGCTGCGACACTTGATGCGAGGTGTGAAAGAGCAGCTCTTCGCTGGACTCATTCGTAGTCCGCCTAGAACGGTCGCGGAGTTCCTCACTGAAGCCGTCGCCATGGAAAAGGCGCTGCAGCAGCGGAACCAGTACGATCGGCAAGTGAATGCTACCTATACCACCGGGCTAGGCTCGTTCCCGACCGACGTGGGAGCGCTTCGCGAGCTGATACGTTCGGTTGTTCGCGACGAGCTACAACAGCTGCAACAGCTGAACCAGGCGCAGCAGCAGCCTTCCACGAATTGCATCGCCACCATCATACGTGACGAAGTTCAGCATGCGCTCGGCACACCTCGCCGCGAGACACCAACGCAGGTTGCTGCACCACTTCAGGCGTTCGCAACTTCAAGTGAACCTCTAGGGGTGACCTACGCAGACGTATTGAGACGCACCGTTCCGTCGTCCACGACACCATCCCCAGTGAGTGGTTTCCAGCGCACCACTTATACCGACACGTTCGAACACAACGCACCTGCACCAGTCCCACTACCAGCCGCAACCCCGTACGCCACACTGCAGTCCGCACAGGTGGTCCCTTATTTTGCAGACACTCGACCCGTCATGCGTAAATCCGACATATGGCGCATGCCCGACCGACGACCGCTTTGCTACCACTGCGGTGAAGCGGGTCACCTCTACCGAGACTGCCAGTACCGCCGACTTGGGCTGCAGGGTTTTCCTGCCAATTCACCCCGCCCCCGGTTTGGACAGAGACCACCAGAAATTGAAGATTTTATCGCTCGGCAGAACGTCCCACTCAGGCGTCAGTCGCGCTCACCGTCACCGCGGTCGTCATCTTATTCAGGCAACGGAAATCGAAGGCCGCAAGGACGGTCTCCGAGCCCTCGCCTGGAAAACTAACGCCAGCGACCTTTCGAGGCGAGGCCGCTGATTCTCGACGTGATGAAGACCTCGCCCTCCAATCGACGCGACATCGGACCAACGGAAATTCGACTACGCCGGCGCCTGTATCCCAGCTGAGCGACTTTTCAATGGACATACCTGTGCTGCTCGACGGTCGCAATTTAACTGCCTTAATAGACACTGGTGCTGACTACTCGATTATTAGCGGACAATTGGCACGTACCTTGAAGAAAGTGATAATGCCTTGGACAGGATCGCATGTACGTACAGCTGGCGGACATGTTGTAACGCCGGTTGGTTTGTGCACGTCCAGGCTACAAATACGAGGCTGCACGTTTTTGGTCAGCTCCATCGTGCTACGTGACTGCTCCCGCGAATTAATTCTCGGCCTCGATTTTCTTCGGGAATATGGCGCCGTAATCGACCTACGGCGACGCTGCATTTCCTTTTCGACAGTCAACGCTACGTCAAGGGACTCCAACCGCCGTACAACCGCCCTCCGTGTTTCCGACGACAGTGTCACAATACCACCTCGTGCAAGTATCCTAATTCAGGTGACTTCCGAAGGAACCAGTGACGGTGAAACAGTGGCAGAGTGCAACGTCTCCCTGCTGCTGGCGCTTGGAATTTCTGTGGCACGAGGCATCATTGACATTCGGAACGGTACAGCCGAGGTCATGATTACAAATTTCACCAATGAGCATCGTCACCTTTTCCGGGGCACTGCGGTCGCCTACGCTGAAGCCTTGGAGGACGTCATTGAGTGTTTTGCCTGTGAAGACAGTAGCCGCAATGGACAAACCGTAATAGATGTTGACATGAACAGTGCACTGCCAGAAGAGAACCAGAGGGCCTTGCGAGAGCTATTGTTTGAATTCAGGGCGTGCTTTGCTCAGTCGTCTAAAGTGAGTCAGACGCCAATTACACAGCACAGGATAATCACTTACGACGACGCAAGACCTATTCACCAACAGCCATACCGCGTCTCGCCGACAGAACGCGCAGCTATCAAGCAGCAAGTGAAAGAAATGATCGACGACGGCGTTATCCAGCCTTCGAACAGTCCCTGGTCCTCACCGGTCGTTCTGGTTAAGAAGAAGGACGGTACGCTTCGCTTCTGTGTAGATTACAGAAAGCTCAACAACGTCACAAAAAAAGATGTTTATCCGCTGCCGCGTATTGATGACTCGCTTGACCGACTACGACGAGCGAAGTATTTTTCTTCCCTGGATTTAAAGAGTGGCTACTGGCAAATTGAGGTTGATGAGCGCGACCGCGAAAAAACCGCCTTTGTCACGCCGGATGGCCTCTACGAATTTCGGGTGCTACCGTTCGGACTCTGCTCTGCGCCAGCTACCTTCCAACGCATGATGGACACTGTGTTGACTGACTTAAAATGGCAAAGCTGCCTTGTGTACTTGGATGATGTGGTCGTGTTTTCAACCAGCTTCTCCGAACATCTGAAGCGACTACGACAAGTACTTGAGGCGATTCGGACGGCTAACCTTACGTTAAAGCCGCAAAAATGCCATTTCGGTTACGAAGAACTAAAGTTCCTTGGACATGTCGTAAGCGCAGAAGGCGTCCGTCCTGACCCTGAGAAAACCGCCGCTGTCGCAGCCTTCCCGACTCCTGCCGATAAGAAAAGTGTGCGGCGGTTTCTTGGTCTATGCGCGTACTACCGGCGCTTTATAGGCAATTTTTCGAAAATTGCCGAACCATTAACTAGACTCACTAGAGACGATACGCCGTTCGTTTGGAGTGCTGAACAAGAATCAGCATTCACAGAGCTTCGGCTTCGCCTGGCATCACCACCTGTTCTTGGACATTTCGACGAGGAAGCCGAAACAGAAATTCATACCGACGCCAGTAACGTCGGTCTGGGCGCGGTACTCGTCCAACGGCAGGAGGGAATTGAAAAGGTTATCGCCTACGCAAGCCGAACCCTAACACGCCCGGAGTCAAACTACAGTACCACGGAGAAGGAGTGCCTTGCTGTCGTGTGGGCAATTGCTAAGTTTCGACCTTACCTTTACGGCCGTCCATTCAGAGTAGTGACGGATCATCACTCGCTGTGCTGGCTTGCGAACCTCAGAGACCCCTCCGGACGACTGGCAAGGTGGAGCCTACGTCTGCAGGAGTACGACGTCACTATCGTGTACAAGTCCGGTCGTGCACACGAAGATGCGGACACGTTGTCACGCGCGCCAGTTGAGCCTGCCGCTCAGAGCTTCGAAGAGGACTGCCCTTTCCTTGGCTCCGTAAGCGTAACAGACTTGGCTTTACGGCAGCGAGCAGATGCTCAATTGCGACCTATCATTGAACATCTAGAGGGCCGCAACGTATCACTGCCCCAGCATATAACTCGCGGATTGTCATCCTTCTGCTTACGACAGGGCGTGTTGTACAAGAAGAACGCAGCCGCCAGCAACAAAACTTACCTGTTGGTCGTCCCCGCAGAGCTGCGTGAGGAAATTCTATTTGCCTGCCACAACGAGCCTCCATCGGGCCATCTGGGCATCACCCGAACCATCGCTAGGGTACGAAAGTCTTACTACTGGCCGAAACTTGCCGCTTGCGTTAAACAGTACGTTCAAGCCTGCCGTGAATGCCAGCGCCGAAAATCCCCATCTGTTAAGCCTGCGGGATTACTTCACCCTATCGAGCCACCCAGAACACCCTTCGATCAAGTCGGCATGGACCTCCTGGGTCCGTTTCCCTTGTCATCTTCCGGCAACAAGTGGATAATCGTCGCTACAGATTATCTAACCCGCTATGCTGAAACTAAGGCGCTTCCTAAAAGCACGGCTTGTGAAGTTGCTCAGTTTTTCATCGAGAGAATTGTATTACGCCACGGTGCTCCATCCTGTGTCATCACAGACCGAGGAACAGCGTTTACAGCAAGGCTCCTTGAACAAGTTTTTCAGTTAAGTTACTCCACGCATCGCAAGACAACAGCGTATCACCCTCAGACAAATGGACTGACCGAGCGGCTTAACAAAACGATGACTGATATGCTGTCTATGTACATAGACGTACAGCACAAGACGTGGGATGAAATACTGCCTTACGTAACATTCGCGTATAATACCGCTACGCAAGAGACCACACGATTCACTCCGTTTCGTCTTCTATACGGTCGGGACGTTCAGACGATGTTGGACGCAATGCTCCCATGCGACATTGACAACATCGAGAATCTCGACGAAGATGCTGAGTGTTTCGTGCAACGAGCCGAGGAAGCACGTCAACTAGCCCGCGTAAACATCAAGAAACAACAAGGCGTCGATGCACAGCGCTACAACCGCTGCCACAGACAAGTCGATTATAAACCAGGTGACCAGGTGTTGGTTTGGACCCCTGTGCGCTGCAAAGGTCTCTCTGAGAAGCTTCTCAGTCGGTATTTTGGCCCGTACAAAGTGCTACGACAAGTGAGCGACGTCAATTACGAAGTCCTTCCGGACGGAAGCCAACCACCCCGACGCCGACAGCTACGACCCGAGATTGTGCACGTGGTGCGGTTAAAACCGTACCACACACTGTGACAATGTTTTTTTTTTACGATACACGCTTCGTTTCGCATCGAGGCGATGCTCTTCAGGGAGGAGGGGCAGTGCCGCGCGCTTGATCTGCCAGCGCAAAAGAGGCAGACGAAGTGGCAGTTCCCCTCGTGCCATTGTTCTGTTTTTGGCTGCGCTGAGCCGACCGCTCTTCGGACTTTTGTGAGGACGCCTTAAAAACGTCTCCTGTCTCTTTAACGTGACAATATATATATATATATATATATATATATATATATATATATATATATATATATATATATATATATATATATAAAGGAAAGAAAGTATACCTAAGGGCTCAATTTTCCGCGTTTTAACACAATATTAATGAGATCTAACAGACTAGTATTGCCAAGGAATGTACAGGGGAAGTTATTAGAACCAATGGAATGTAAATAAGAAGAAAGAAAAGTGGATGAAAAAATAACCAGCCGTGAGCTCACGGCTAATAACTTCCACTGTACATTCCTTGGCATTACTGTCTGTTATATCCCATTTTATATATATATATATATATATATATATATATATATATATATATATATATATATATATAGATATATATATCGTGATGTAACGGTGAAGGCAACCTTTATTGGGCCCGGAAGACACGATGAAGCGACCACGCCCAAGGCACAGAACTCAGACAAGCCAAGTCCCCACAGCAGATGAAGATGACGACCACTCACGATGATGAATATGTGTAAAGAGAGCAGATGTGCTTAATGAATGCCTACACTAACTTCCCCCCACGTGAAAGCGGTCATCCTGACCGCAGTTCTTGGCCGCAGTTTAAAGCGAAGATGAACGCCGTATAATAGGCCTCATGCGGGATACGTGGACTATTTCTGCTGCCCTGTAGCGGCGGTCCGTCGGAAGAAGAACGAGTGCCACGCGATAATTCACAGGAGACGTTTACTCCAAGACAGTGTAGGGGCCAATAAAACGTAATTGAATCTTCTCGCACAGTCCGGGAGTGCGAATTGGTGTAAGAAGGAGGACTTCGTCGCCAGGGCTGAAAGACACGGCACGATGAGAGGCATCATATTCAAGCTTGCGTTCCTGTTGCTTGGCTTCAGTGTTGACGCGAGCCAGCTGGTGGCAATGAAGTAGACGAGACACGTATTCTTCACTTGAAGATGAACATGGTTTGACAGGCGCAGAGAAGAACGAAAAATCGAGGAAAGAAGAAGGGAAGCGACCGTGGACGAGGTAGAACGGCGAGTAACCGGTTGTGCGCTGTGCAGAGGTATTATTCGCAAAAGTGACAAATGGCCGAATGGTGTCCCAGTCTCTGTGGTCGGGTTCGATATACATCGCTATCATATCTGACAGTGTACGATGAAAGCGCTCAGTCAGGCCGTTTGTCTGAGGATGGTAACTGGAGCTTGTTTTGTGTGTAGTGCCGGATGTCTTGGGCACTTCTTCGACGAGTTCTGAAAGAAAGACTCTTCGACGGTCGCTCAGAATTACACGAGGAGCTCCGTGTCGAAGGATTATTGCTCGAAGGATGAAGTAGGCCACTTCCGAAGCTGATGCAGAAGGCACGAGAGCTGTTTCGGTGTAGTGGGTCAGGTGGTCGACAGCTGTAACTATCCATCGATTGCCCGTGACAGTCATAGGAAGCGGACCATACAGGTCAATGCCAACTACCTCGAATGGTTGCAGGACACACGGGAGCGGTTGTAATTGTCCACTTCGAGTCGATGTAGGTAGCTTGTGACGCTGACAAAAGGCGCATGAGGCAACGTACTTCGCGACACAGGTGGACAAGCCCGGCCAGTAGTAGTGACATCTTATGTGGTCATACGTTTTCTGGAAGCCCATGTGTCCAGCAGACAAGTCGTCGTGATATGTCTTGAGGACTTGAGCCCGAAGAGAGCGAGGTAGAACAGGTACCCAGCGTTGACCATCAGGGTGGTAGATATGACGATACAGAAGTGGTTGTTGAGCTTGAGTTGCGTCAGCTGTCGGCGAAGACGGGCGTTAGGGGGCTGGCAAGTCCCGTCAAGACGGTCCATGATGCGGCGACAGTAAGGGTCAGCACGTTGGTGCGATAAGAACAAACCACACTCGCTTGGAGAAGTTGGGTCCAGAGTAGCTAATGACGAAACATGTAGGGAAGAGACGGCCGAAAGCTTCTCGAGTGCGGCAGTGGCGGGTTTGTTAAGTGGCTCCGAAGAGGGCGGGCAACGCGAAAGTGCGTCGGCGTCTTGATGCTTGTTTCCCAACTTGTATGTGATCGTGAAGTCCTATTCTTGTAAGCGGAGAATCCAGCGACCAAGGTGGCCGGACAAGTTCCTGATTGTCGAGAGCCAGCACAAGGCGTGATGGTCCGTAACCACAGTAAAGTGGCGGCCGTGGAGATAAGGTCGAAACTTATGTATCGACCATAAGACCGCGAGGCACTCCTGTTCGGTGATGGTATAATTCTTTTCGACAGGGGTCAGTGCACGGCTCGCGTATGCGACGACTTTCTCACATGAATATTTGTCTCGCTGTAGGAGAATTCCACCAATGCCTCGACAACTAGCGTCTGTATGCAGGAGCGTAGGCGTGGTTTCGTCGAAATGGCAGAGGACTGGTTCAGATGTCAGTGCACACTTCAGTTGAGCAAACGCCGCTTCACATTCAGGAGACCACACAAAGGCGACGCCTGATCCGAGCAACCTGTGCAATGGTGAAGCTATTGAGGCGAAGTCTCGAATGAGCGAAATAAGAAGCGAGGCCGAGGAAAGAGCGCAAGTCTTTGGCTTTTTCATGACGCGGGAAGTGTTGGACAGCGGAAATCTTGTCAGGATCGGAACGAATACCGTCCTTGCTTACGATGTGGCCTAAAACTTTAATCGTCTTGCTTGCAAAACGGCACTTCTTGGTGTTCAGCTGAAGACCTGCGTTTGCAAGGCACGTAAGAACTTCGTCCAGTCGCTGCAAGTGCAGAGGGGAGGTTGACGAGAAAATATTGATATCGTCTAAATAGCACAAGCTAGGCTTCCATTTCAAGCCTCGTAAAACTGTGTCGATGATCCGCTCGAATGTTGCTGGAGCATTGCAAAGGCCGAATATGACGTTGAATTCGTACAGCCCATCTGGTGTTGAAAACGCGGTCTTTTCTTTGTCATGCTCGTGCATGGGTATTTGCCAGTAACCTGAACGCAGGTCTAGGCTTGAGAAGTACTCAGCACCTTGCAGTGAATCCAAAGCATCGTCGATGCGCGGCATGGGGTAAACATCCTTGTGGGCAATCTTATTAAGTGCTCTGTCGTCCACGCAAAATCGCACCGAGCCATTTTTTTCCTTACAAAAACAACAGGGGATGACCAAGGACTCGCGGAGGGACGTATAATGTTCCGTTGCATCATATCGGCTACATTTTGTTCAATGATCAGACGCTCGGACGAAGAGACGCGATATGGTCGACGGCGTACGATGGAAGTGCCATCGGTCTGGATACGATGCCTAATAATGGACGTCTGTCCCAGAGATGAGGAATGGGCATCAAACAATCTCCTATGCTTTTGTAGCAAGGCAAGCAACTCATCTGTCCGTGAAGAGGTCAGTTATGGACTAATAGTCGCAGCAAGAACAGAAACGCTTGATGAACATCGAATAGAAGAAAGGTCAGAACACGCTGGCATAAGCGGGACAACAGAGACAGGTTGAGATTCAGAAACGCAAGCCATTGTGGTGCCTTTAGGAGTGAGAACTTTCTCAGAGGTCTGGTTTGTAGCGTAGAGAAGTCCGGAGCCATTGTGGAACCGCGCTAGACCTGAAGCAAGGGCTATACCTCTTGTGACACAGCGTGCAGATGGTTGGACAAAGACGTCACCAGAGTCTATCACATTAGAAGTTATGGCAACTATCCGCTGATGACCAGGTGGCAGCTCGGTATCTTCAGCAGCGAGCAAGTGAACAAGCTTGTCATCCGCATACAGGGCATAGTCAGTTTCCATCATATGAACAACATTTTCTCGACAGCAGATGGAAACGTTCGCCGTAGACAGAAAATCCCAGTCTAATATAAGCTGGTGGGCACACGAACTCAGCACAGCAAATTGCACAAAATGAAGACCAGCTATGAAAACACGAGCGGTGCACATAGCGGCAGGTCTAATGACGTCACCTTGAGCAGCGTGCAGTGTAGGTCCATCATAAGGGGTGGTGACTTTTCGCAGACGTGAGCAGAAAGAACGATCAATCACAGAGAAACAAGCACAAGTGTCTATTAAAGTGTCCACGTACACACCTTCTATTAAAACAGATACCGTATTATATGGACGCACTGGAGGAGTTTCTGTCTTTTCGTTCGATGCAGCTTTTCCTCCAAAAGCTGCAGAGGTTAGTTTTCTGGGCGTTGGTTGGTGAATTGCGAGACAGGTCGCAATGGAGACAGGGAGCGGCGGAGGGTTAAGGGTGAGCGGCGTCTAGTACAGTGGTAAGAACTGGTTGACTCAGACGTCGCAGTTGGAGACGTTGAGTGACGTATCGGCGGATCAAAAGGACGACTTTGGAAAACGTACCAGCTTGTCCCATCATCCCGTACGTAGGTGTCGAATCCCTGACGTTCGTCCTGCTGACGCTTCCGACAGACGCGTGCAATGTGGCCCCGATAGCCGCAGTAATCACAGATTGGACGAGGCGGCCGCCACGGTGGGTCAAAGGGTTGGCTAGGCGCACTCGGAGTCAACGAAGCCAGCGGGACAGGCATCGAGTGTGCGGGCATCGGTTGTACGACGGGTGGTGATCCAGCGAGGACTTGTGCGTACGTCGGCTGGGGTCGAAGTACTGGAGCGTCTACATACGCTGGCCCAGTAATGGACGCCAACTCCTCTTTGATAACATCGCGCAAAACAGTGTTGGAGGGGGGAAGTGGACTCGGTGTCATTGAGAGGCCGAACGATATCAGCTCTTCCCGTATAATTGCCCGCATGATGGCACGCAATGAGGCATCAGTCGTGGTAGTGTTTTCAGCGCTGTCCGGCGGTAACCATTGGGATTCAAGTTCCTCTAGGCGTTGGCACGTGGCAACAACGTCAGCGACTGTAGTCGGGTTTTCAATGACCAATGCATTGAACGCGACCATGCCGATCCCATTCAATAGATGACGAACTCTCTCTGATTCAGACATGGACGTGTTTAAACGGTGACAGAGAGCAAGCACATCCTCTATGTAGGATGTGTAAGACTCACCGCATTGTTGCTTGCGAGCATCCAGTGTCTTCTTCGCGAGAGCTGAACGAACCCCCGGGGTGCCGAAAATTTGGCGAAGCTGTTGCTTGAAACTTCTCCAGTCCGAAATGTCCGCTTCATGATTGAAAAACCATGTTTTCGCTACGCCTGTCAGATAGAAAGAAACACGGCGAAGCTTGGTAAGATCATCCCAGTTGTTAGTGAAACTCGCTCGATTGAACTGGTCCAACCAATCCTCCACATCTTCACCTCGAAGTCCGGCGAACGTGGGTGGCTCACGCTGGTGCGCGGTGATAATCCACGATGGATAGGCCGCTGTAGCCGGGGCCGTGGAGGTAGACGCAGAAGTGCCGGTTGGCTCGTCCTGAGGCAGGTTACCGGACACCTGGCACAAACGACGACCTGAGCGGAGCTCCAGGAGGCAGATCGGGCTGGGAGAGGACGGAAGATCGTAGAGCACACTCCACCACTTGTGATGTAACGGTGAAGGCAACCTTTATTGGGCCCGGAAGACAACGATGAAGTGACCACGCCCAAGGCACAGAACTCAGACAAGCCAAGTCCCCAAAGCAGATGAAGATGACGACCACTCACGATGATGAATATGTGTAAAGAGTGTGCTTAATATGTGCTTAATGAATGCCTACAATATATATATATATATATATATATATATATATATATATAAGGGAGAGAAGTGTATACCTAAGGGCTCGTATTTCCGTGTTTTAACACAATATTAATGAGATATAACAGACAGTAATGCCAAGGAATGTACAGGGGAAGTTATTAGAACCAATGGAATGTAAATAAGAAGAAAGAAGAAAGAAAAGTGGATGAAAAAATTACCAGCTGTGAGCAGGAATCGAACCCACGACCTTCGAATAACGCGTTCGATGCTCTAACCACTGAGCTATCACAGCGGCCGTCCCTCCATCCACTTTTTGGGGTTTATACGTGAATTTAGAAGTAGGAGTGACAGTCAGCGCCATCTATAAGCCAAACAACGAGTGTGAAAACACTCTTATTCGCATGTTTGGCGTCACGTAGTACGTGAACTTATTATGAGCGGGCAGCTGATTAATTGTCCCTCTTATACAACCTAAACACACCAAGTCTGCCAGTACGAGACCCTCGTTCAATGAAATAAGGAAGAGAAGTGTATACCTAAGGGCTCGTATTTCCGTGTTTTAACACAATATTAATGAGATATAACAGACAGTAATGCCAAGGAATGTACAGGGGAAGTTATTAGAACCAATGGAATGTAAATAAGAAGAAAGAAGAAAGAAAAGTGGATGAAAAAATTACCAGCTGTGAGCAGGAATCGAACCCACGACCTTCGAATAACGCGTTCGATGCTCTAACCACTGAGCTATCACAGCGGCCGTCCCTCCATCCACTTTTTGGGGTTTATACGTGAATTTAGAAGTAGGAGTGACAGTCAGCGCCATCTATAAGCCAAACAACGAGTGTGAAAACACTCTTATTCGCATGTTTGGCGTCACGTAGTACGTGAACTTATTAAGAGCGGGCAGCTGATTAATTGTCCCTCTTATACAACCTAAACACACCAAGTCTGCCAGTACGAGACCCTCGTTCAATGAAATAAGGGAGAGAAGTGTATACCTAAGGGCTCGTATTTCTGTGTTTTAACACAATATTAATGAGATATAACAGACAGTAATGCCAAGGAATGTACAGGGGAAGTTATTAGAACCAATGGAATGTAAATAAGAAGAAAGAAGAAAGAAAAGTGGATGAAAAAATTACCAGCTGTGAGCAGGAATCAAACCCACGACCTTCGAATAACGCGTTCGATGCTCTAACCACTGAGCTATCACAGCGGCCGTCCCTCCATCCACTTTTTGGGGTTTATACGTGAATTTAGAAGTAGGAGTGACAGTCAGCGCCATCTATAAGCCAAACAACGAGTGTGAAAACACTCTTATTCGCATGTTTGGCGTCACGTAGTACGTGAACTTATTATGAGCGGGCAGCTGATTAATTGTCCCTCTTATACAACCTAAACACACCAAGTCTGCCAGTACGAGACCCTCGTTCAATGAAATAAGGGAGAGAAGTGTATACCTAAGGGCTCGTATTTCCGTGTTTTAACACAATATTAATGAGATATAACAGACAGTAATGCCAAGGAATGTACAGGGGAAGTTATTAGAACCAATGGAATGTAAATAAGAAGAAAGAAGAAAGAAAAGTGGATGAAAAAATTACCAGCTGTGAGCAGGAATCGAACCCACGAACGCGTTATTCGAAGGTCGTGGGTTCGATTCCTGCTCACAGCTGGTAATTTTTTCATCCACTTTTCTTTCTTCTTTCTTCTTATTTACATTCCATTGGTTCTAATAACTTCCCCTGTACATTCCTTGGCATTACTGTCTGTTATATCTCATATATATATATATATATATATATATATATATATATATATATATATAGTCCAGTAGATCCTCCGTGAGCGGGGTTTATTTCGACGTTTTGGCCTAGAGTCTGGCCTTCATCGGGATTAAAGATACAGTTTGTTGGTGCTCAGCTTTGTACAATCTCAAATCAGAGGGCAAGGAAAGAGGAAAAAAAGACAGAAAAGAAAAAACGGAAAAAAGAAAAAGAAAAAAAAGAAAAAGGAAAGAGAAAGAAGGAAAAAGAAAAGAAGAAGAACAAAATAATATACGGTGGACGCCCCTCGGGTGCCCCCCTTCCACTTTTCATTCCACTTCCCCCCTCCACTCTTCCCTCCACTTCCCCCTTCATCTCTCTCCCCCTTCTCCCCTTCACCTTTCTGATGTCAGCGGTCTGTGTATGTTTCCGTTCACTAACGCATTCCTCCCGATCAGATGGCCCCTCCTGGCACTGGCGGTTCGGTGTGGGGCAAAAAAAGAGCTTTTCAGGAAGTCCTAAGCCTTTAACTACTCGGAGTCCCGTAAACAATTCGTCGTAGAAGGAGGGGTGCCGCGTATTGTGGCAGAGGCTGGTAAGCGGGCACTTTAGGAAGTTCTAAGCCTTTAACTACTCCGCGCCCTTTCAACATTTCGTCGTAAAAAGAGGGGTACCCCTCTTTTTACGACGGAATTATGATGGTTATGCAGAGTTAAATGCAACTAAAGTAAAACTTGTGCTACACACATACTGTATAGTAGTGTGCAGCTTCTCCAAGGAATGGAACAATTACTGTGCTGACACTGTACTTTAACGTTTAGACTTTGTCAAGAATTTAGCTAAAAGGAATGTGGTCTGATACAGAGTATACCCGGAACGGTTCCCAAAGCTAGGACATCCCAGTGTGGTGGCACTAGTGATGGTTATGCGGGCTTTGAGCATGTCCTGCACCTCTTTCTCCTTTCCACTAAGAGGAAACAACGATATGGCTTAGTAAGGCCCAGGACCCCAGCTCTAAAATCCTGGTCATATCCAGAGAACCCGTGCGAGCCTGACCGATCTACGAGTGGGCCTAGCTAGGTGACGTTCAGATTACTCGTGCGTATTGTGGACCAAAAAAGATGTTTCACATCGCTCACTTTGACAGCCCTGGATCACTGTACTACTGAATGAGACCTTGAGACAAGGACTTAAGTTATATAAAAAGCTTTTGAACTTGACTAGTTTATTAAATTAAGTGCAACTTGGAGAGAAAAGAGAATTCGGCGCAGTGGTTCGTGTGTTGCTGCAGCAATACAATGGGGAGCTGGGAAATGCCAACTTGCCCAGTCGAGCACCGTCCAACAGCGTATATTAGCATATATTGCTAACTGTAAGATAACTAAGCATACGGATACATACAACACCGCATTTCTTGTACATTTCTGCTTCTTCACAAGCTGCGTCCACTATCTCCTTGCATTTCATTTTGTTGAAAGGTGCACCTGAAAAGAAATTTTCATTGCGAACACAAAACCATAGTACCGAGTTACCTCAAAGCACATTTACCGCCGAACCTGGCAATGCTTGCACATGAATCATGCCAATCACAGCACAATGCGTATGTTTGAAAATTTCGCGGAACTTGAGCAACGAAGTCATCTGGCCGTGCTAAGATGGACGACATAAACGAAACCTAAATGTTCTCTGACCTTAGTTGATAACACCGTGGTCGCGATATGTTTGCTGATAAGGGTAAACTTGAAACGTGTTTTGTTAAGCTTATTCGCTATATCATATATTATGCGTATACAGGTGTTTTGCGGCTACATCGTACCTCTAAACTGTGGTCGAAGAATTCAGTTTCGGTTTTACGTTTGCGACGCTCCAAATGTAGACAGCGGATGTAGTAGTCTAGGCACATTGATTCAAATAATTCGCGGGCAACGTAGCTTGGCGCACGCGCATGCATGCACGAGCCGGTAAACAATGAGCACAGCACGAGCTATGCTCATTGTTTTCTTCTCTTCTTCATCTTTCTTTTTTCTTCTTTTACTTTCTTTTTTCTTCATCTGGCAAGAATATTGGCCTAATATGCGAACCGTGGCCAGAACGCCGAGTGTGCGTTGCGGTGTGAGGTACGTGCGATCATGAAGTGGTGGTGCCTGTTCCTGATCAAAGGTGCGTTTGCTTGTTTTCGCGTAAGTAGACGCTGTGATCAACTGTAACCTGTAACAAATCGTGTCTTTTTAGATGATGCTGGGAAGGATATTGTGGAAGATTATTTTTCACTTTTGAATCTTCTGATGGATGCTCCGACATGGAAGCCGGACTCACCGACGAGCCACTTGCTGCCGCTGATCCCAAGTCGTGAGGTCCACTTCGTGATCCTGCCATTTCTCCTGAGCCCATGTGAAGAACTTCAGGTATGCATAAATATTCCTATTGAAAGCTTTCGATTGTTGGAGGGAGATCACTGAAGTTTGTCCGTTCTGATACTTGTCATTCTGCTGCTTTAGGCCTTTTGGAAGACTTTCCAGTTGGATTCCTTCCAGAGTGCTTTGCAAAGCTGGTCAGACGACATTGCGAGGTTGAAAGACACCTACCACTTTCCATCTCAGCTGTCGCCGTATGTATTCTACGCTGCTCGCTTGAAACAAAGGGTTGTTTCTACTTTTTCTTAGCTTTTGATCTTTGCTTCAGGGCTGTACTTACCAGCGCTACAAAACGCATCGAAGGTCTGCTCGACAATTTGCCGACCCCTGGTATGGTGCTGATAAATAAATATTCCAAACTGATGTTAACTCGGACTTTTTTTTTCTATTTCAGGGAGGGCAATGCTAGAGATTGTAGTGGACAGGAGTCTGTTTAGTGATCTAGATGTCATGTAAGTCTTTGGTTTGCATATCGGGTTTCTTTCCTCATACTCGAAGTCGGACTGACATGCTTTTTGTAAAGGATTCTTCTTATCTCTAAAACTTTTTGCTGTGATTTTTCAGATGACCTTGTTGCTTTTGCATTTGTGAAATTACACATGCAATACATTGTAGTCCAGGGGCTAAGATGGCCACCAAAGGAATTGTAGTTCTATTTTTGTTATGTAGTACACATCTTCTAGAAGTATTCACTCGGATTTATGAACTTCAGACTCTGGAGTGGATGGATGGATGCTATGAGCGTCCCTTTTATAACGAGGCGGTGACATGTGTGCCACCAGGCTTGCAAAAAAAAAAAACTATTTTTTTATGTTGGCCCAAGGCCATATCTACTTTGATCAAATTGATCTTACTATAACAATGAAAAATATAAATTTATGTTCCTCTCTCTGCCTCTTCAGGCAGAATGACCTCATTTTCCCACTATTTGTGTCTTTCATCACTACTTTTCTGCCACCAATAATCTAACCGTCTCTTATTACTTGCTTCTATCGCGGACGTGCTCAGCTTTCCACGTTTGTCCCTAAAACCCAAAGCCTCATGTAGCCTTGTACGCACACGTATATCGCCGCATTAAATCACAGCATGTTCCATTGTTTTTTTAACTCCCCCGCAGCATGTGCTTTGTTCTTCTTCTTTATTGAATCTCGCTTTATGACTTTATAAGTTTTGCCGACACGCAGCACCACCTGTCGACACAGTTTTGAGTAGTGCAAAGCCCGATTCTTTTGCATAGTTTGCTGCAGAACCATGTGACTGCAGGTTACAAAACACCAATTTAGCTAAATAATAGGTGTATATTTTTGCATTGGACGCTTATAAAAAGACCCACTAATTTCTCTCAGCTAGTAGGACGCATCACCGAACCTCTATAAAGTACTAGCTGGCTCACTCACCAGAACAATGGCGAAAACAAGAGCGGACGCAACGTCTCTGCGCTCTACAAAAAAAGACCCCGCTCGATGCTACTGTTGGGTTTTGAATTGCCACGGACGTAAACAGCTTCAGTTTCACCAATTTCTGCAGCTTTTCGCGAATCCGAATGGCGAGAGCGCTGGATGCAAACCGTTGCGAACGTGTTGTGTAAGCGAATTACTTGCGTTCTCCACAGCCGGTTGCATGAGAAAGTTTGATATTGTAGGTCTCCTGTTATTGTTTTCCGTAGCCTTGACGGAGAACCATGGTAACATTGATTATGAAGCTTAACAACGCCTCTGAACATGGTGCACGCCGTGCAACAGTAAAAAGGTGACGCGAGCGATGAACATAGCACACGCCGCGACCACCGATAATCTGAAGTTGTTGCTACCATGCACCATTACGCATGTACGCCTTTGAAGGCTCTAAGTTCTGGCTTTAAATAGTAAATGCGAACACGTATGTCATACAGGTAAATCGTAAAATGATCGGACCACAATCAGGTTTTTGTGGCCGGTGGTCTTCGTGATTGCCGGAGATATCTCGGAGGCCTCAGTTGTGCCTTTCGTCGTATACCTAGAAAGTAGACATGCATGTATCCCCATTTGCAATATATACAAATGGAAGACAACCTTCAACAAAACATTCTAGCATGCGTAATAAAACAGTTCAACACACAGGAAGCGAGGAATTGATGAAGAATGCAACTGCAAAGGCGAAAATTGCCAGGGCCATTCATGCCAAATAAAGCAAACTTCGTGCCGCTGATTGTTATATTGCTTGTGTATTCACTTCAACGCTTTGGAATCATGTGTATGCCCAAATTTGATGCATTTAGGCGTTACTAAATGCCCCGCCGCGGTGGTCTAGTGGCTAAGGTACTCAGTAGGGTTGAGAGCTGGGCTAGTTGGTGAGACATCATTTAACCATATGGTGTAGTAGCGCAATTTTCACGGGGACAAAGAGAACAAGAACACACGACACTCGCTACACTCGCAACTAATTTTATTTCAGAAGCAGCACATCATATATAACCCATAACCCTAGCGACACAGAAAAGAACTACAAACATTGAATCATTGCCAACAGAAGCGTTTGCGCAGACTCAAGCGATAGTACACGGCAGTTACGCTTACACTTTAAGATGACATAACTAAAAACAGCCCTGGGTAACATCAAATAAAAAAACAAAAAAAAAAAAAATTTGCGGGAATTCACACGTGTTTGAAACAACATTTTGAAACGACAAAAAGGAGAGTATGACACATGCAAACACTGATCTCAATTAAGTCCTTCGAGGTAGCTGGCTTCTCGGTCACTTAACGAAACCGATGACTGACTAATGCATCCTTCTTTTCTTTTTTTAATGTGGAAGGCTTCGACAATTTCTCTGGTTAGTTGGTTTCCATGACGGAAGACTACGGTCGTGTCACTGAACAGTGGTGAGCAGCCACACTGGGAACAGTGTCTCTTTATGTGAGAATGAATGTCAGTTCTTAATGATCGCTTGTGTTCTAAAAGTCGGGTGTTCAAACATCGACCCGTCTGGCCGATGTATACCTTTCCACACGTTAGCGGCAAGCAATACACGACTGATAGGCTACACTTAACAAACTTTGTTGTGTGATTTACCGTACAACTACCAGCATTAGTGTTTACTGCTATGGAAACTTTACGGTCTAGTTTGGAACATCTTTTTACTAAGCTTGTTGGGTGCCGAAAAAACTAGTTCTAGGTCATAGCGATTACCTACGTTTTTTAAGTTATGGGCAATCTTGTGCGCATATGGAACTGACACTATGTTCTTCCTGTTTTCATTACTTGTCATTTTTTTATGAAAGTTGTTGCGTACGTGACTAATCAGCTTGTTAGCCGATCTACACAACACGTGTTTTTCGTACCCAGCATTTTTTAGCCTGATAATTTGTTGGTTGAAGCTTTCGCTAATCTTTTCTGGACATGACTTTGTTAAGGCTGCTCTCAAACATGAAAAGGCTATGCCACTCTTTACAACTTTAGAATGTGCCGATCGGTAGCTCAGTAAGGGTTTTTCCGTTCGCGGATTGTATGACCAGCATACATGTTCTGCTGTGGCATCTAACTCAATATCTAAAAACTGCAGTTTGTGATTGACTGGTAATTCATGAGTAAATTCAAGCCCTCTACTATTTTTCTTGAAGACTTTCAAAACTTCTGCGACCTTTTTATCCCGACCATCCGATTCAATAAAAACCAAAAAGTCGTCTACAAACCGAAACACTTTGAGTGCAAGCCCTTTAAGGTTTAAATCTATTCCCTTGTCCATTTTTGCTAAATAAATTGTGCTTAAAACCGGGGCTACTTTCGAGCCTATTGTGATACCGGATTTTTGTCGGTACATAGCCTTGTTCCACATAACAAATGTCGACCTAAGGTAAAAGGTTAACAATTCAAGAAAGGCATCCACCGAAACACCACACTTATTCACAAACTCTAACTCATCGTTTTCTTCTGTTATACATTGCTTTACACTTGACAATAGCGTACCATGCGGGATGTTGTAATACATATCTTGTATGTCTACGCTGAAGAAATAGCATTTTCCTGGGTTATGTGCGCTTAAATACGAAACTAACGCCTCAGAGTTTGGCAGACTGAAAGGATCCGATACATTCAATGTCTTAAGGTGACACTGAAGATACGAAGACAAGCATAGTTGCCACGAGTCCCTTTCGGATACAATGGCTCTGAATGGAACATCAATTTTATGAGTCTTTGCCGCAAAAAACAACTCAAGATGTAAGCTACCTGCGCTTTTTACTGCTGATGCAAGCAGTAAAAAGCGTTTTTTTTTTTTTATTTGATGTTACCCAGGGCTGTTTTTAGTTATGTCATCTTAAAGTGTAAGCGTAACTGCCGTGTACTATCGCTTGAGTCTGCGCAAACGCTTCTGTTGGCAATGATTCAATGTTTGTAGTTCTTTTCTGTGTCGCTAGGGTTATGGGTTATATATGATGTGCTGCTTCTGAAATAAAATTAGTTGCGAGTGTAGCGAGTGTCGTGTGTTCTTGTTCTCTTTGTCCCCGTGAAAATTGCGCTACTACACCATATGGTTAAATGATGCTAAGGTACTCGGCTGCTGACCCGCAGGGCGCGGGTTCAAATCCCGGCTTCGGCAGCTGCATTTCCGATGGAGGCGGAAATGTTGTAGGCCCGTGTGCTCAGATTTGTGTGCACGTTAAAGAACCCCAGGTGGTGTAAATTTCCGGAGCCCTCCACTACGGCGTCTCTCATAATCATATAGTAGTTTTGGGACGTTAAACCCCACATATCAATCAATCAATCAATCAGGCATTACAGAACGCTCGTCGGAGTGCTTGCCTTGAACTCGGATGTCATGCAAAGCTCGCTTGCAGCACCCCGAAATATCAAACATTTTTTGCATTGTACCAGAAATTCGTTTTGATGAGCTTCCTACTTTACTAAAACGAGCTTGGATTGAAGGAAGAGGCTTGCCAGGTGTTTGATTTTTAGGAAACCACGTCTCAATACCAACGAAAGAGGGCACCTATGCACGTTTGCTCGCAGACGGCTCTCTTTGCATTACCCCTTTATGGCCAGCGCAGCGATGGGGGCGCTGTTGGCGGCGTTTTTCGCAACATCGCCTGGGCAGAGTCTGACGTCTATGAGCTGAATTTTGAAACATTTTGGCCTTCTTGATGCTTCATAATTCATAACAGAATTGTTTAATCACTAACCAAAACATTACAGAGGAGCCATAAAAGTCTTTAAGCTTAGGGCATACTTTCTCTTGACCTCATTGTGTTTTAACGTTGGTATGTGCCATTAAAAACGCAGAAAAAATGGATATTTGACAATATACAGTCAACAAGGCCACCTGGCCACATTTTTCTATTGATAAACAGTGATTTAAGAAAGCTCTGTCATATGTGAGATGTCATATGATCTGTTGAACCATGAACAATAGAAGGGCCTGCAGCACAAAAAGTTAGCAGTGGCATGTGCTCACAGTCATTGATGAAGTGTGTTCATGAGCGTATTTGGGTGCATTAGTGCTTGGTTAGTTGGCAGATGTTTGTGCAAATTTGGGCTGAGCTATTTTCACCATAACAAAGCTAATGTTTACTGCTCATGAAAGGCCTTTGAACTACGTTTGACAATTTTTTATAAGTCTGATAAACATGTGCATCATGTACCTTGTGCCGTGACGGTAATAATTTGCAAATGCAGCAGCACTACAACTTGCAGGCATGTCATTCACAACATTAAAAATACAAGCAAACAACAACAAAAAAACTTGCCCATAGCTTGGCTCTTCCACTGTATCCTTTATGTGTTATGATGCCACCAGGGACAAAGTATTAGATAGTGAGCCAGTGGGGGTTGACAGCACCAAAATGATGAAAACTGACTAAGTGCTCCAAGAATGCAAGGTGCTCGCCTCACCCTTAGTGTGGTGCTGCCAGACCTTTTCTGAGGCTCCGATTTAATAGATTGAAAAATTGAACAATCTTAAAACATCGGTTACATGTGATATTTGAATTTAAATATTATGGCTTCATATGTAAGTGGCTTTCCGAATATTTGGCCCCGCAGGACGCTTCCCTGCAGGGTGTGTGTATAGCTGCTGCAGTTTTTTGGAGGCAGTGTGGGCTTTCATTTTCATACTGCTTGAATGAAGCATGTGTCATGATGTGGCTTATGAAGTAGCATTTTTGTTTTTATTTTAAGAATCTCTTTTATTGTGTTAATTTAGGCCACCTGAATTTAGATCTAGTAATGTCAAATTAAGAGTTTTCAACAGCCATTAATAACATGTGTTAACTTCTGTTTGTCTTGGTTACTGCCAAAATTTTTGCAGGGACAATGGCATGCTCTATGGCGCCCTGTTCAGAGCCTATATGTGGCATCATGCTACTTTTAGACCTCTGGGAGTTGGTTCGAGCATACAGATGGACAAATGGATGAATAGCCTGACAGTTACTGGCATGGACCTTCAATATGAGTGGCTTCCCGTGTGGAAAGGACGCTTCACTGTGAGTCAAGTAATTTTTTAGGGGAGCATTCTGTTTGTGTTGAAGGAACACAAGTCTTTTTTTTCAGTCATTCAATCACTTAGTCAGAAGGAAACAAAAAAGAACTAGTTTCTGATAACTTTGACTGATGATGGTTTGCACAGATGAATTTGTAGCTATGATGTTTGAAAACCACTAGTGTGACTAAATGCTTTGGATAAATTTGATTCTCTCATCTCCAATTACCTCAATGGAGGCACTGAATAGCTCTCAGTTATGTTGTTTTTGACATGTATGAGCCGCGTTTGCATTAAATTTTCACATCGTAAATTGTGTCATTAAGGCTAGCTTTCTTTAGCAGCATAAAGCATAAACACATGTACGTTAATTGCATCCTTTTTTTTTTTATTCTTGATATAGGTGCATATAGAAATCAGCATTAGTATTTTTTTAAATATTGCTTTGTGTGATTTGTTGTATGTGTCTGATTTTGGGGCGAATAGGATGGAAACACTACGACAGCATGCCACTTTGAGCTTCAGTGCTTTGTTCCTGATTCTTACGACCCGAGCTTGAAAGAGTTTTTGCCACATTATGAGAAACCTGTAAGAGAAGTAAGTATGCTATCTTTTATACTATATAGGCAGCTGCTTGGATCTGTATTTCCCATAGCTACTTGTGGTAGTTAGACACAAGTCAATTGAAATCACCAAGGCCGACATCTTGGCACGTAGGTATTCCATGTTTAAGAACATTGAAAGCGTACTGGAAACAGACACAAAAAAGGCATACACACTCACATACATAGCACTTCTTTCAACCTGGTTTGGTTGAAAGTAGCGCACTATGTATGTGTATGTTTGCCTTTTTTGTGTCTTCGCTTTGAATGCACTTTCACCAATCTTAAACTAAGATCAGTTTTTTATAACATTGTCCTAATGTTAGAAAACTGAATGCATGCTTTAAAGCAGCACTATCGGTGTATAAGCACTTCATCAGGTAGGTTTTTTTAAATTTTGCTAGCTTTCTTTGCAACACAGAAAAAAGGACAACATAAGATGTACCACACGGGAAACAATTTAGTCTGTGGGTTCTGAAGGTTCTTTACAACTCGGTGATCATACTTGTGCCTTCTGCCAATAATCATAAAGTTAGTTAATTAAACATTAGTTAAGGAAAAACAAAAGGTAGCCTGAGTGAATATAGGCTGGTGCAAATGGTATGTGTTCAATTCAGCTCAATTCTGACAGCCTTTCATTTTTGAAGTGTCAGTTCAAGTTGTGTGAGAAAACCTGTATGCTGTGCTAATGTTACGCGGCAGCATACCACTGTTCACCCAATCGCACGAAAAGTGAGTGAATACGTTTAAAGATGAGCGCTGACATCGCTTCTCTCCTCCATGCCATTCCTCCCTGTTTAGCCTCCAGCATTCTTGTCAAGATGGAGAAAAGAGAAGTGCTCAAAACATGTGAAATATCCCCTCAAACTCTGCCTATACTTGATGGATTCAAAATAATTTTGCGGCAATCGATCCACTAGGCAATAAACTCCTGCACTGAGATCACTCGATATTTACTTGAAAAAGTAGTTTGGGACCCCTTTGAGTGACGATAAAATTTCTGGGATGAATGAATGAATCATTCAAAATAGAAGCTTCTTACTGTAATTATGTTACTGACATTGTTTCTTAATCAATGTCGGGGTGTGTTGCAAGTATTGTCGTGGCATAGCAGCTGAAGTGTTGGGCTTGAAAATAAGCCATCATGTGAGTAACACCCCACATGGGACTGATTAAGAACATTAGAGGGGCAGTGTACGTGATTTTTTTTCATAAAATACAGAGTATTGGAAAGAAATGCAAGCTTCTGTATTCTGCCGTCAATACTTGTATGGCTGACAGAAATATGACTGCATTCCCGTATGAAAGACAGTGAACTACACTCAAACCTCATTGTAACAAAGCTGCATCTTGCATCAAGATATGTTTTTTATATCTGAAAATGAGTTATAAAGGTATATTCCCAAATAGCTACTCTTCACTTATTTCATTATAACTGATATATAGTTGTATCCAGGATCGTTATATCGAGATTTGAGTGTACTTTTTGCACTACTTTCATTTTTTAAATGACTGCAATGTGTAGACCTGAGACTTTCTGTGTCTTTTCTGCAGTCTTTGCTGAACTACATCACATCACCAACACCATTTCATCATGATATCCTATGCTGCTAGTATTTCTGCTGGTTGGTATTATTATTTCTAGGAAATGCAAGCCACCAAACATGAATCTTTCATCCAAACATGCGAAAGATTCCTTAAGCGTACGCGGGACTTTCTCTATTACTCAACTTTTCAGGAATGCATAACAGTCTCAGTGGGTAATGCACTTGTTCCATTTTTCTTTCCGATATAATTTTATTGCCCGGCTTGTGTGAGACTTTTCGTTTATAATTTAAAACAAGATCGTCATGTCGAAAGTCTGAAATAAAAATACAGCTACTTGTCCTACAAACATTCAACAAATGACTGTGCTGACTTCTTAACCCATTTTTGATTCACTTTGACACTCCTAGCGTTTAGGCAGCTGGGATTTGGTTCTGAGAGAAGTTAAAGCTAAACTTGGCAAATACATATGCTGAACATTAGCTTAACGGTGCTGTACTCATCTAAAGCATTTATCATTTAAAATATGATGTGTGTAAGGAGCAGCCAAAACTTATTGGCACTTGCGATAAGTTTTGGCTCCTACTTCTTTTTTCTTTCCAAAGAGTGCCCTTTCCGTTGATTGTCAATGTTTGTATTGTCCTGTTATCTTGTGTTTCTGTGCACAAGCCTTTCTTTTTTTTTTCAAGATGAACCCTTATCAACCAACTCAACTTTGTCGTTCTAAGCTTCATTTTCAGTACTTGAGCTTTCGGAAAGGTTTGATAGTCATGTTTAAATAGCAGGGGTGTGAGTTTTAGGGCGGAATCAAGTATGAACTGAATATTGAGGATACTGAATCAAACACGAAAAAAAAAAAATCGAATACATTTATAGTTTTTGAATAGTGAGGCAACCTTTTTCAAAGCAACCTTAGACTACTAAAGTAACAATTTTCAAAATGACCTAAGAATTTTATAGTAGTTTAACTTAAAACAAATATTCAAAAGCTTTCACTGGAAACATTGCAGTGACTTTTAGCTGACAGAATATACTACAGTTATTTTATTTGGGGGCATGCTCATATACAACAGCAACTAGAGCGTTCGAAATATTTTGTAACTGCTGGCTGAAATATAGCAGTTACATATAATATTCAAGGTGGTACTTTTTCGAAATGTTTTAAATAAACGTCATACATAAATGTAAAGTAATTTTCTTCATTTAAAATCATCATGAATGCCATGGTAAGGAGAGTGAATTGATGATTCTGCCACATCAGTGACTGTGAAGTTTTAATCAAGAATGTCTTTACCATGTGGTGAATATAGCGATTATAGTATTGCAAGTATATATGGGCTGCATGCATCTCAGTAATGATGCGAAAAGAAAAGTTGCTGGGAGGGGGGGTGGGGGCTCCTTGTTCCAATGTCTTCTTCATTTGAGCATTTATAATCCATCCTGACTTACCAAAAATATATTATTTCAAATATGCCAATTCAATTTGAGCACCGAATTGAATAGATTGCTATTCGATTTCTCGTTCTAAGTTTTCGAATATTTGCACACTTCTGTTAAGGGGTTATACTACTATAAAACTTTTTTTTTAATTTCTCGACTGATTGTGATGAAACTCCATGACTTTTTAGTTTCGGCAAGAAATGCAGGCCGTGTAGGCCACATGCAGCTTGCGCCATCAGTCAAACCGCGCAGACTTGCACTATAATGTCTTGAATATGCTTAAAATATTCTAAACACCCGTCATATGCTCGCGAGACGAGATCGACCAGATAAAATAACGCTGCGCACCCATCGGTTCGCTGACCACAGTGGATACCTATCGGTGACAAAAGAAACCTTCAAGACAAAATTATTATATTGTAGCCACCGACACTTCGCGGGAAATGTAAATTTCCTAACCTGAAAATGCAGCTATGGCTTGTTAAGAACTATAGCTGGAAGCGTATGCCGCGTCTTTCTCGGGCGAACAAACTCGACGTGCTGCGAATGCCAGCGTTGCCAGCGAACATGTTGAATGCCTTAACAGTGGTACATAAAACATTTATTTTTGTCTTGAAGTTTCATCCCTGCCACGGTCCTGGCGATAGATATCCGGTATCATTGCCAGGTCTGCGGGCGCGCGCCGTTGTTACTTAACCTGGTTGAACACGCCTTGCAAGGAAGCCGAAGCGGCACCTAACTCTACGGTGAAAAAAAAGGGGGGGGGGGGGGAGTGTGGTGGTGGTGTTGCGGTTAGAAAATACAATGGTCTTCTTGTGAGATCGGTAGCATTGCTAAATAAATAAATAAATAAAATTTCTAAGCTTTGGTTCTAATGCTGCTTGAGCCACCTTCGCCGCAGTACACTAGTACCTTGCGGAATAGCATATTGAGATTTGGAAGGGGCTGTTAGCGCTAGTGGGACACTGCACATTTTGCTCAGTTACTCATGTGTTTGTATGCCGCACAATTCTGAGTACCATTATAATTACTGATGTCTAAATAATCTACTGGCAATCACCTGAAGCATTGTATGACATTTCTGCTTCCCTAAAACAAACAAAGTAAATTGTGTGCCAGTTTTTTTTTTGCCTCCCCTATTTCTTAGTTTTGCAAATCTCCCAAATTTCAAGGTCATAACTTAGCAGATATATATTTACATTCGCAAAGTCTGTCAAACCATTTGACAGGCACAGCAAATGCCAATATGGACTTCATCATTGTTTGCTCAGTGGGGGGATTCTAAATACTACTTTCATTGAAATGGCAGCGCTGATGTTCACACTGCATCATTCAGGTGATGTTAAATGGTTTATACATCTTTTTTTTTCTAAATATAAGCCTTTTTTTATGCTGCTCCAAATTTCCTATTTCATGATATAAAAGTAAGATTTTGTTATTCCAAAAATTGCTCCAAATTTAATTTTGGCTGTTGCTTCCCTGCATGTTGAATGTTCGCAAGTGCGTCAATTTCAAGCTGGGATTTCACTCATGAATGTTCAACGCACTATAACTTCCTATTAACATTAACATTGGCATTCACTATTTCATGCATGCAAAAGGACTGAACTTTTATGGAAGCATTGGTTTGTCTATAACAAACTCAACGTACTTCTCACTGCCTGCCTGTGCTAAACAAAGAACTTTGGCACACCCTGAATATTAACATGCTTATTATAGTAAAGATCGCCTTGATGCAGCTGTAACACTATTTGGTATGTAATTGTGAAGATAAATGCAGGTTAGACAGGCATTGCAATGTTTATCTGTATAAATCAAGAATATTGGTCAAACAGAACTTTCGTTGTACAAAGCACTTCTCTAGTGGTCTACTCCTCCCTCCTATTACAGAGACTCAAGGACTACTACTCCCTCCTATCACTGGAAGGCTTGGTTTGGAGTACATCTATAGAGGTCTTGGATGTCTTTTCTTTTAGCAGCCTCCCAATGCACTTTATTACTTCTACTCTTTTCCGGTTGTATCCTTTCCTACTGCTACTAAATTTTTTGCATTTGTCTCGCTGCCTTTGTTCCAGTATCATTACAACTTAAAGGGCCAGTAAACAGGCTTTGACTTTTTTTTTACACTCTGCAAACAAGCTTGCCAACTTGTACAGTATACCGTGGCGATCAAAATTTTCAAATATTACAGTGTTTCACGCCATGTAGACTCTTCATTTCGAAAAATAATCCCACATTCATTTTCTTTGCCTGAAGAATCCTCCTCGTACAAGCACAGTGATGAAAGCTTGCTCTTGGGCAACTTTACGTACCACTGAGCTCGTCGATTGGTCCTTTGCTGTACTAAACGGCACCTTGGCTCTGCGGTGATGCGTTTTCGGCGGCGCAGTCCGCATTTCATTTTCCTGTGCAGCCCTCTGTCATTTTGTAGAGCCCAAGACTACCGGGAAAAGCAGTATTACCAGAACGAAAGCCTCCAAGACAAAGAGGCGTCTCTCTACTTTACTACTAGGGGAGGTGTGCTCCTCGAACTGCACTTTCTCTCCGCGCTGCTATGACACATGCTCATGTCAGCGGTGCAGTACTTGGTCATTGTCTGTGTGCCGATAATGTATCGCGAACGTCATGTCACTTTGCGGAAAGGAGCGGAGTCACGACAGCGGGCTACACCTTTCCCCTCCCTATGACAAAGAAAGGTGGCAAGGTCACGTAAAATATTGAAACCCTCTGAAACGGATGTTCTAACCCCTATAATTTTGTTATTTTAGCACGTATTTGCAAAATTCTTGTGGCAGCATGTGTACATAGCAAAAGTGCGCATATTTTTTTTCATAACTTTTGGACCTCGGGGTTGTTTACTGGCCCTTTAAAAAGTAATGGTTTATACCTCGTCTGCTGGTTCAAGGATGTGTACTCGAATTGTGGATATTGATTTGCTGCTTGAAATTTTCATGGAACAACTGTGTCATTGTGTCAATCGCATTGCATGGAGAAAAAAAAGAAAGAAACACCTAACTAGCTATGTTTCATGGACACTGATGAAACTGCAAAGCTGGTGGTCCCAGGCTATTGCATTTGTATGTTTTGCAAGTCTTTCAGATATGTTGTGTCACTGCTCCTTAATGAAATACTTTAAGTTTTGAGTTGGTAATATAGCCACCACCTTTTATAACCACAACGTATAACAGGACAGTTGTGCGACTGTGGTAAATTGCACGCCATTTGTTAGTCTATTGCCTTCTTTCTTTTGAGTGAACCAGGGCTGAATGGTGGGATTTACCCAGCTTTTGTGGTGCATACTCGTTGATGATGTCCGCTGCCATAGTTCCCGGACATGAAAGCCTAGACTAAAAATAGCTTTACTGTTTTTAAACTTGAGAGGTAGTGCGCCTAGCGTCCGCAAGCCAGCTTCCCCTTAAGCCGCTCCCATTTTGTGCTTGATGCTCATGATAGAATTCCCAGCACACTCCTGTTTTTTTATGCTCGGCTTCGAAATTGTGACATGGTGCTTCCTCCTCCATGTCACTTAGCCAAAAAAGGTTGCCTTTCAGCTTTGAAAAAGTTATGAGCTAATAAAGTAACTATTTCATTATAATTTTGCTTTGAACTTGCATGAATATTTATGTATTTTAAACTTGGTTTGGGGGAAGCAAGAAAGAAGTTCCTGTAAATTGGCCTAATGAACCCCACTTTTTACTTTGTAAGAAACCTTTGCTGATTTTTGTGCACTGATTATGCTGAACCTTTTGATGCTGCTCAGAACTCGTACATAACTTTCTGTGAGCTATTGACTACTTGGCAATATGCTAGACTGTCCGCGATATTGTGTAGGTGACTAACATACACTCCAATGTTACCTGTATTCTACCAATGCCGCCCAATCTGCTATATTTTAGACTTCATGCATGTTACACATATTGCCTTGGTTTATGGTAGTATAGTATTCTATAACATTGCAAATGAGTTCTGCAAAATTCCGCTAGTGGGCGTAAAGGTTATCAAAGGCCAAACCCCTACACATAGGACAACCCTCTATTCATAATGGAAAGCTCTGATAGGTATAGCACATATTTCATAATCACTTAAATTTTGTTAATTGAGGAGCCCTTCACACAATGCTGTAAAAAAAGTATTAGTGCCACTTATTGCTTTCGACCACAAAATGTCCTAGAATTTAAATGACAGCTGTCTTGCATTGCATCAACTACGGTAGAAAATTTGAAGGCCAGAAAGAGTACTAGGAATTAATGCTTTTTAGTTGCTGGCATTTGGGCAAATTCTTTATTGACATATGTTCTTTTTTAAATTCTTTTTTAGTAATATTGTCAACCTGAAACTGTAACACTTACGAAACCATACTGAGCAGTTTTTGTTTCTTCTATTATCAGTGTTATTTTTTCACCATAATATTCTGCGATTTTCCATGATTTTTCGATAAGTGGTGCAGAGGTTTATAAGGGCACTGTAGCTAATTCTAGCCAGAGTTTACAAATATGCTGACACACTCTATGATAGAGACCAAATACATATTGCTGACTGTGGCATGGATTAAGTGACATCACTCTTGTGTTCTGTTCAATTGTTTAGTCAAGTGAGATTAATTAATGGGCTTTTAAAGCAGTGAAACTGAGTAATAAATTCCAATGAAAGTTGTAGATTGGTGTGCAAAACATCTGATTAGGTGGTTCCTAACTTTCTATCTGATATGTTTCTTTTTGCTTGTTACTGATGCCCGCAAAATTTGAAAGATAGCACGGGACATGACCGCTTGTGTGCTTATGCATGCTGGGATGGCAGTGCTTCCTAATATGTGTATGCAAATGACTGTAGTGCTTGGCCGGGTATGCTGCTGCTCAAAAGGTGAGCAGCGCCGAGGATGGTCGCTGTGCTAGGATGCACCTATTGTGTACGACTTACTGCTGTCATGAATGATTGCTAAGGAAGCATATCGTTTGTACAGGAAACATTTATAAGCACTACAATCGTGGCACGCAAATGGACTTGTCATGTGGTATATTTTTGTAGTAGAACTGAAAGGTGGGCGAGTTGGAACTTATTCATAATTGCGCAGCACATAAAAGGAAACAAGACAAGCACTGGTCCAACAACTGAAAATTTATTTGAAGCATATATATATATATATATATATATATATATGTATGTATGTATGTATGTATATAAGGGAAAGAAGTGTATACCTAAGGGCTCGTTTTTCCGTGTTTTAACACAATATTAATGAGATCTAACAGACAGTAATGCCAAGGATTGTACAGGGGAAGTTATTAGAACCAATGGAATGTAAATAAGAAGAAAGAAGAAAGAAAAGTGGATGAAAAAATAACCAGCCGTTCGATGCTCTAACCACTGAGCCATCATAGCGGCCTTCCCTCCATCCACTTTTTTGGGGTTTATATGTGAATTTAGAAGTAGGAGTGACAGTCGGCGCCATCTATAAGCCGAGCGACGAGTGTATATATATATATATATATATATATATATTGTAGGCATTCATTAAGCACATGTACTATCTTTACACATAATCATTGGTCGTCATCTTCATCTGCTGTGGGGATATGGCTTGCCTGAGTTCTGTGCCTTAAGTGTGGTCGCTTCATCGTGTTTTCTGGGCCATATAAAGGTTGCCTTCACTGTTACATCACAAGTGGTGGAGTGTGCTCTATGATCTTCCGTCCTCTCCCAGCTCGATCTGCCTCCTGGAGCTCCGTTCAGGTCGTCGTTTGTGCCAGGTGTCCGTTAAAATGCCTCAGGACGAGCCAACCGGCACTTCTGCGTCTACCTCGATGGCCCCGGCTACCGCGGCCTATCCATCGTGGTTTATCACCGCGCACCAGCGTGAGCCGCCCACGTTCGCCTGACTTCGAGGTGAAGATGTGGAGTATTGGTTGGACCAGTTCCATCGAGCGAGTTCTACTAACTGGGATGATCCTACCAAGCTTCGCAGTGTTTCTTTCTATCTGACAGGCGCAGCGAAAACATAGTTTTTCAATCATGAAACGGACATTACGGACTGGACACGTTTCAAGCAACAGCTTCGCCAAATTTTCGGCACCCCGGTGGTTCGTTCAGCTCTCGTGAAGAAGACACTGGATGCTCGCAAGCAACAATGCGGTGAGTCTTACACATCGTACATAGAGGATGTGCTTGCTCTCTGTCACTGTTTCAGCACGTCCATGTCTGAATCAGAGTTCGTCATCTATTGAAAGTGATCGGCACGGTCGCATTCAATGCCTTGGTCATACAAAACCTGACCACAGTCGCTGACGTTGTTGCCACTAGCCAACGCCTAGAGGAACTTGAGTCCCAACGGTTACCGCCGGATAGCGCTGAAAACACCACCACGACTGATGCCTCATTGCGTGCCATGATCCGGGCGATTATACGGGAAGAGCTGCAATCTTTCGGCCTCTCAAAGACACCGAGTCAACCTTTCCCCTCCAACACTGTTTTGTGCGATGTTATCAAAGAGGAGTTGGCGTTCATTACTGGGCCAGCGTATGTAGACACTCCAGTACTTCGACCCCAGCCGACGTACGCACAAGTCCTCGCTGGCTCAACAATCGTCGTACAACCGATGCCCGCACACTCGACGCCTGTCCCACTGGCTTCGTTAACTCCGAGTGTGCCTAGCCAGCCCTTTCACCCACCATGGCGGCCTCCTCGTCCGATCTGTTATTACTGCGGCTATCGGGGCCACATTGCACGCATCTGTCGGAAGCGTCAGCAGGACGAGCGTCGTGGATTCGACACCTACGGACGGGATGATGGGACAAGCTAGTACGCTTTCCAACGTCATCCTTATGATCCACTGCTACGTTGCTCACCATCTCCAACTGCGAAATCTGAGCCAACCACTTCTTACCACTGTACTAGACGCCGCTCACCCTTAACCCTCCGCCGCTCCCTGTCTCCATTGCGACCTGTCTCGCAATTCACCAACCAACGCCCAGAAAACTAACCTCTGCAGCTTTTGGAGGAAAAGCTGCATCGAACGAAAAGACAGAAACTCCTCCAGTGCGTCCATATAATACGGTATCTGTTTTAATAGAAGGTGTGTACGTGGACACTTTAATAGACACTTGTGCTTGTTTCTCTGTGATTGATCGTTCTTTCTGCTCACGTCTGCGAAAAGTCACCACCCCTTATGATGGACCTACACTGCACGCTGCTCAAGGTGACGTCATTAGACCTGCCGCTATGTGCACCGCTCGTGTTTTCATAGCTGGTCTTCATTTTGTGCAATTTGCTGTGCTGAGTTCGTGTGCCCACCAGCTTATATTAGACTGGGATTTTCTGTCTACGGCGAACGTTTCCATCTGCTGTCGAGAAAATGTTGTTCATATGATGGAAACTGACTATGCCCTGTATGCGGATGACAAGCTTGTTCACTTGCTCGCTGCTGAAGATACCGAGCTGCCACCTGGTCATCAGCGGATAGTTGCCATAACTTCTAATGTGATAGACTCTGGTGACGTCTTTGTCCAACCATCTGCACGCTGTGTCACAAGAGGTATAGCCCTTGCTTCAGGTCTAGCGCGGTTCCACAATGGCTCCGGACTTCTCTACGCTACAAACCAGACCTCTGAGAAAGTTCTCACTCCTAAAGGCACCACAATGGCTTGCGTTTCTGAATCTCAACCTGTCTCTGTTGTCCCGCTTATGCCAGCGTGTTCTGACCTTTCTTCTATTCGATGTTCATCAAGCGTTTCTGTTCTTGCTGCGACTATTAGTCCATAACTGACCTCTTCACGGACAGATGAGTTGCTTGCCTTGCTACAAAAGCATAGGAGATTGTTTGATGCCCATTCCTCATCTCTGGGACAGACGTCCATTATTAGGCATCGTATCCAGACCGATGGCACTTCCATCGTACGCCGTCGACCATATCGCGTCTCTTCGTCCGAGCGTCTGACCATTGAACAAAATGTAGCCGATATGATGCAACGGAACATTATACGTCCCTCCGCGAGTCCTTGGTCATCCCCTGTTGTTTCAGTAAGGAAAAAAGATGGCTCCATGCGATTTTGCGTGGACTACAGAGCACCTAATAAGATTACCCACAAGGATGTTTACCCCATGCCGCGCATAGACGATGCTTTGGATTCACTGCAAGGTGCTGAGTACTTCTCAAGCCTAGACCTGCGTTCAGGTTACTGGCAAATACCCATGCACGAGCATAACAAAGAAAAGACCGCGTTTTCAACACCAGATGGGCTGTACGAATTCAACGTCATATTCGGCCTTTGCAATGCTCCAGCAACATTCGAGCGGATCATCGACACAGTTTTACGAGGCTTGAAATGGAAGCCTTGCTTGTGCTATTTAGACGATATCGTTATTTTCTCGTCAACCTCCCCTCTGCACTTGCAGCGACTGGACGAAGTTCTTACGTGCCTTGCAAAGGCAGGCCTTCAGCTGAACACCAAGAAGTGCCGTTTTGCGAGCAAGATGATTAAAGTGTTAGGCCACATCGTAAGCAAGGACGGTATTCGACCCGATCCAGACAAGATTTCCGCTGTCCAACACTTCCCGCGTCCTGAAAAAGCCAAATATTTGCGCAGTTTTCTTGGCCTCGCTTCTTATTTTCGCCGATTCATTTGAGGCTTTGCCTCAATAGCTTCATCATTGCACAAGTTGCTCGGATCAGGCGTCACGTTTGTGTGGTCTTCAGAATGTGAAACGGCGTTTGCCCAACTGAAGTGTGCACTCACATCCGAACCAGTCCTCTGCCATTTTGACGAAACCGCGCCTACGCTCCTGCATACAGACGCTAGTGGTCGAGGCATTAGTGGAATTCGCCTACAGCGAGACAAATCTTTACGTGAGAACGTCGTCGCATACGCGAGCCGTGCACTGACCCCTGCCGAAAAGAATTATACTATCACCGAACAGGAGTGCCTAGCGGTCATATGGTCGATACAAAAGTTTCGACCTTATCTCCACGGTCGCCACTTTGCTGTAGTTACGGACCATCACGCCTTGTGCTGGCTCTCGACAATCAAGAACTTGTCCGGCCACCTTGGTCGCTGGATTCTTCACTTACAAGCATACGACTTCACGATTACATACAAGTCGGGAAACAAACATCAAGACGCCGACGCACTTTCGCGTTGCCCGCTTTCTTCGGAGCCACTTAACAAACCCGCCACTGCCACACTTGAGAAGCTTTCAGCCGTCTCTTCCCTAAATGTTTTGTCATTAGCTACTGTGGACCCAACTACTCCAAGCGAGTGTGGTTCTTATCTCACCAACGTGCTGCCCCTTACTGTCGCCGCATCATGGACCGTCTTGACGGGACTTGCCGGCCCCCTAACGCCCGTCTTCGCCGACAGCTAGCGCAATTCAAGCTCAACAACCATGTCCTGTACAGTCATACCCACCACCCTGATGGTCAACGCTGGGTGCCTGTTCTACCTCGCTCTTTTCGGGCTCAAGTCCTCAAGACATATCATGACGACATGTCTGCTGGACACATGGACTTCCAGAAAATGTATGACCGCATAAGATGTCACTACTACTGGCCAGGCTTGTCCACCTGTGTTGCGAAGTACGTTGCCTCATGCACCCTTTTTCGGCGCCGCAAGCTACCTACATCAACTTGAAGTGGACAATTACAACCGCTCCCGTGTCTCCTACAACCATTCGAGGTAGTTGTCGTTGACCTGTATAGTCCGCTTCCTATGACTGTCACGGGCAATCGATGGATAGTTACAGCTGTCGACCACCTGACCCGCTACGCCGAAACAGCTCCCGTGCCTTCTGCATCAGCTTCGGAAGTGGCTGATTTCATCCTTCGAGCAATAATCCTTCGACACGGAGCTCCTCGTGTAATCCTGAGTGACCGTGGAAGAGTATATCTTTCAGAGCTCGTCGAAGAAGTGCTCAAGGCATCCGGCACTACACACAAAATAAGCTCCAGTTACCATCCTCAGATGAACGGCCTGACTGAGCGCTTTCATCGTACACTGTCAGATATGATAGCGATGTATATCGAACCGGACCACAGAAACTGGGACACCATTTTGCCATTTGTCACTTTTGCGTATAATACCTCTGTACAGCGCACAACCGGTTACTCGCCATTCTACCTCGTCCACGGTCGCTTCCCCTCTTCTTTCCTCGATGTTTCTTTCTTCTCTGCGCCTGTCAAACCATGTTCATTTTCAAGTGAAGAATACATGTCTCGTCTACTTCATTGCCGCCAGCTGGCTCGCGTCAACACTGAAGCCAAGCAACAGGATCGCAAGTTGGAATATGATGCCTCTCATCGTGCCGTGTCCATCAGCCCTGGCGACGAAGTCCTCCTTCTTACACCCATTCGCACTCCCAATCTGTGCGAGAAGTTTCAATTACGTTTTACTGGTCCCTACACTGTCTTAGAGCAAACGTCTCCTGTGAATTATCGCGTGGCGACTGTTCTTTTTCCGACGAACCACCGCTACAGGGCAGCAGAAATAGTCCACGTATCCTGCATGAAGCCTTTCATATGGCCCCGTCACGGTGGTCTAGTGGCTAAGGTACTCGGCTGCTGACCCGCAGGTCGCGGGATCAAATCCCGGCTGTGGCGGCTGCATTTCCGATGGAGGCTGAAATGTTGTAGGCCCGTGTACTCAGATTTGGGTGCACGTTAAAGAACCCCAGGTGGTCGAAATTTCCGGAGCCCTCCACTACGGCGTCTCTCATAATCATATAGTGGTTTTGGGACGTTAAACCCCACAAATCAATCAATCAAGCCTTTCATATGGCGTTCCTCTTCGCTTTAAACTGCGGCCAAGAACTGCGGTCAGAATGACCACTTTCACAGGGGGGGAAGTTAGTGTAGGCATTCGTTAAGCACATATACTATCTTTACACATATCATCATGAGTGGTCGTCATCTTCATTTGCTGTGGGTATTTGGCTTGCCTGAGTTCTGTGCCTTGGGTGTGGTCGCTTCACTGTGTGTTTCTGGGCCTAATAAAGGTTGCCTTCATTGTTACATCACATTATATATTAAACAGAAACAGGCTAACGCAATGGCAAAGTGTGTTGGCAATTGCGTTTGCCAGCCATCTATTGCTTTATCAGAGCAAGAAATCGGTTTCATCAACCGGATATAATCTTGCGTGGCACTTGATTTTCTGTTTACTTATATATATATGCTTTGCTTCAAATAAATTTTCAGTTGTTAAACCAGCGCTTGTCCTGTTTCCTTCTCTTGTGCGTTTCCTCCAGTGCACTGCGCGAATATGCGTTAATTTTTGTATTTCATGGGCATCTGTAGTGTCCTTATGACTCCATGGCTCAAGTCCCGAGACACTGAAAGGTGAAACAAGGCCGGTTGATTAAAAACAAAACGAACTGATTTATTGGCAGAGAAAAAGAGCAAAGGTCCAAGTAGCTCAAGAGCTTCACTGGCGACTGACCGTTCTTCGGTGTCTACTCGGTTCTTCACCCTGCACCAGACATAGATACATGCACATACACAAACAACCAGTGAATGTGGTGCACGTGTCGCCACTCTTATCGTCCACTTCGGAGAATAGAACAGAAGTCGAGAAAAGCGCGCATCCGGTGGTCCTATGCTACTAACCCGAAGCCGTGTGCTAGATGTAGTGTTCTTCCCTGAACTTGAAATACCACCATGAAAGCTGTCTGCGACAGCATCTGTAGTAAGCAGGGAAACAGCAATACAGTTAAATCTACCTATGATATGGAGAGCACTTTTTTGAATAGTACTTCAATAAAGTTTCCTGTTGGGCGACTTAGTGGTGTATCACATGCGACACATTTTTAGTGGCGAAGCAGAAAGTGGAGAAACTCGGAGGAGTGAAGAAGAAACACAGTGCATGGGGCAAGCACTAATTAGCGCTTGCCCTTTGTGCTGTTTCTTTTTTGCTCCTCTGAATTCTTTCACCTTTGACTTTTGCACTAGAAATATGTTGCATGTTGCCAAATAATATTAAGGCGAAAGCCTTTAATAGCTCATACTTGTGGCGTTCGACATTGTGCCCTTCCGTGCCCTGAAATCGTGCCATCTGTGGCCTTTCCCCCTCAGACTCTCAGCAATTAATTGCATGATGGCACAGCGGCGCATAGTAACAGTTGCCCTGCCACAGCTGTAGCCTCTTCCCCTTATACTCTCTCAGCAGTCACGGGATGGCACAGTGGCGGGCCCAGCAACACTCGTTCATCAGACGACTTGTTGCAGCGATCGACTTGAAAGGATGGCTCCCAAGTTGCCCGGTGAGGATTCCACTACAAAGTGTGTTCAAAATTACGCTCGTTTTCGAGATCGTTTTGTCTTTGTTCAGACTATAACTGTGAAAAAGTCATCATGACCTACCAACCAGCCCAAGCTGCTCCAATTTTATGTTCCAAAGTGTGTTCGGTGAAAGCCTGTGGCCATTCCACTGGGTGCGTCATGCAAAAACACACAAAAACATTATTTGAATGGCCAGAGGCTTTTGCCAAACACATTTGAAAATATAGGAAGCGTCCTTCAATTTTTTCTGTAGAATTCATGTCGTTCGCTCTTCGTTTTTGATGCCGTGCATGTGCATGGAGTCGCTCCCATTGCAATTTGTCTTTAAGAAAACAACTGTGTCATCACTATCGAGGAGATGTTAGATTAGATGCTGGGGGAAACTGTCTGAGACCATGGTGACAACAATTGATCTTTGGAGATCGACTCGTCATGTGCTTTGCAATCTTGTGCTGCGCCATGCGTTTGCTAGGCCATGGCCTTCATGATTAGCTCCGGCAACATGATGGTGCATCGCTGGAGCTAATTATTGTATTGATGTCTTATGAGCGTTCACTATTGCTATTTTTGACGAAGAAGCATTTGAGCAAAAACCAAGGAATCGTAATTTTATATGAAGTAAGGCTGGCAGCTAACTCTTTTGGGTCCGATCTCGCGTGACTCTCCCAAAACGCTGGTGTAAGGAAACACGACCACTCCAGGGAGAAATGTTCTTTTCGAAGTCGCTTGTTGAGAGCGCAGCACGTGGACAAGTATACGAGCCGTGTGTTGATGCTTGCCAAGATAGCAACCGCACTGTTAGAATGAGAATTCACTGTTGCTTCTCCTTCCCTTCTTCCCGTGCTTTTCTTTTTATGCTAGTTAAAAACTGGTGGGATGTTTTCTTTCTTCTTGAGCATTCGACGGCAGGTCTTAACACGCAAGGTTATGTTATTGCATGCACAATCCGAACAATAAAGATAGGCCGGCTCGCTTGATCTATGCTTCTGGAGTGCTTGTTGCCTTTGCTCGCATGCTTTTACATGCAGGTAGATTTTGAGGTGCACAGAGAAATGTTAAAAATTTGTACTTCCTACGGGACATGACAGTGACAGCAGAAACCTGCTGATTGTGTTAATAAATTTCTATCGTAATAGCTACGAAGTTTTTGAATAGCTAAATGAAGGTTTGGGGTGACCTCTGCCTTCTATTTCCCTCTTAATTTTTGTGTTTCATGTTTGAAATTTTTATTGAAGCTGAATGGAACAAAAACCTGTTTTTAGTGAGTTTTTGCAAGAATCTGTCAAATTTCCTTATATCCAGGCTTAACATTGCTTCAAGGAGTACTGACCGTATTTTGAGGCACACCCATAAAGGGCATTTCTCGTTTCCATTATATGTACTGTGAGTGCTCTATACACACTGAAGCCAAACAGTATGTATAAAAAAACTATATTACTTTGGTTTGAAAGCATTCGTCAACAGCATTGTGTTGTCACATCACTGTGCCAACACAATACCTCGATACGGAAACCGAAAGTGTTTTTTTAAAGTTTAAAAAATACTGGCGGGTTAGTTGGTAAGACATTACTGCCTATGGCAGCGCACACCATGTTACACAAAGAGCACACACACAAAGAGATGACACAAGCGCTGAACTTCAAGTGATTTTTATTATGGGAAAGAATAGCTTGAGTAGGCGACGCATGCATTGTTCGCACATCACGTGTGCCTACTGCAACGATGAAAACTAAGAGCATCTTGTCATGTAGCAGCAACTAATTCGCTTATACAAGAGCAACAAAAAGTAGAGAGGGAAATGTAAGTGTGGTTTGTATTTATACCTAAAAACTTTCTTTTGAAAAACTTTTTCTTTCAGATAGACTGAAGTCTGCTCGATTAAGCGCAGACGCCCTTACGTCCACTTCACAGAGCGTGCAGTCTTCTTAATTCCACTGACGAGTGACTGGGTCTATACTGCGCAAATGGGCTGATGCCTCAACTCGAGGCTTATGCTGCATAATTACTACTTCTCTAAAAAAGACGCTCGCCACCTTGCCTTACACTACAGGTACTGCGGCTGCGAATTCGTGTTGGAAAACACGAAGGTGGCGAGCAAAGTAAAACGCAAAGTAACCTGGGAAATTATAGAGGCAGTAGAAATTGTCGATAGAAAGGAAAAATGCATTAGTTGCCCATCGGTTGTTGTAACCTCAAAAGAAAGTTTTTAGGTATTAACACGTGACACGGTTACATTTTTCTCTCGAGCTTTTGTTCCTCTTGTATATAGCGAATTGGTTGCTGCTACACAAGGTGCTCTTGGTTTTTACCATTGCAATGGGCGCGCATCATGTGTGAACAATGCATGCATCGTCTACTTAAGGTCTTCTTTCCTGTAATAAAATTCAGTTTAAGTTCAGTGCTTGTGTTGTGTCTGTATGTGTGTTCTTTGTGTAACCTGGTGTGTGCTGCCATATGCTGCAATGTCTTTTTTAAGGTAGCAGTGTTAAAAGTAGATTCATTGCATTCCTAAGCACTATGACATTGTTTTTAGGGCATGCGACACCAAGGTTTTTAGAGCAATCAGCCAAAAAGATGAAATTTTTTTTTACAGTAGTTTCAGTAGATATGTATAAACTGTCTCATCAGACGTTTTGCAAACCAATCTACAACTTTCTCTTTGGAAATTCTTGTCTAAAAATAAAAAATTAGACTTACTCTATGCAATAGTCACCAACATTTATATGGTCTCGTTGTCATAGACTGGATCGGCATATGTTGAAACTCTGGCTAGAGTTACCTGGATCACTTTGTATCACTTCACTCTTATGCATGTAGCAAGCATTCCCCAATTTGCTGTGCATTTCATTTGCCTTAGCATTGTCTTTTTAGTATCTCTTTATCAAGTGTCCAGGCTTTGCCAGCGTGGGTTTTGAAGAAGGTTAATGAAATTGAGCAGGTATGTGTGTGTATTTTTTACAGCGTAAAGAGTAGTACGAACGAAGAATGAGAGTTGACAGAGTGCTCATGTTGAACCATATTGGAATATTAAGTTAGATGGATAGATGCATTGTCGGTACTCATGCTTTAGTACAAGAGAACTGAGAGGGCAAGGCAGTATCGCTAGTTTGAGGAGTTAAGTGCACATGACTGGGTTGAAAGGACTGGGTTGATGGGTGTATGGCTCCTGCTTTTTTTTTTGCATTTTTGAAAAAAAAAAGAAGGTGATAATTACTGAGTCCTTGACAGTAATGTCGGCTCATTTAGTAAAACAAAAAATTGAAATATTCTGTAACAGTTGAAACCTTGTGCAGCAGTACTATCTGTTTTGTTTTTTTCACGAGTTAGTAGGCAGGTGCTTTTCATTCATTGCCATTGTGTTGATGCATCGTAGATTGCAGAAAGTAGGAGCTTTATATCTTTAAAGCTATTCAGGATCTTACTTGGAAATTTGTGTTTTGAAGTAATGTAGCACATTGGGCTAGTTTGAGCATACTTATGACAGTCAGTACAAAAGAGGACACAGAATACAAAAAGTACTCGACACATTTCTTGTTTCGAATAAGAATGCTTTTGGCCAACACATCATGTAAATTTTTAAATGTAGCATTTCTTGTGATTGAGAACCAAACATTATGGTAAGGGGTAAAATTAAATTTTTTATAAGACAAATACAGCATTACTGGAAAATATTGCACACTAATTTTGCATAATAGTTTGTGTAATTTCTAGCTAAAAGTGCATTCGTGTATTTACTTCACTAGAAAGAAAAATATTTCCCTCACTTGTCATGTGCTGTAAGAGTAACTTTCTGATTATTTTGTTTTCAACTAATCTCAACATTTTAGGCTTTGATTATAAAATATTTCAGGGTAACTTAAAAAAATTTTAGTGTAATCGATGAGATAGTTTTCAATAAAAGGTAGCAAGTTTCGAAAGTTTTTTTAAAACAACTGCAAGGAATGTCTGTTTTTATGCTTCAAAATGTGCAGGACAAGCTCACGATGACCAACGGTTCTGCTTCCATGTGCCTCAAAAGCACACTAATGGGAATATTTGCAATCACAGCTTATGAAAATGGCTCAAATTGAATATAGTTCATTGATGCAGCCATATGTGTTATAAAAATCGCATACATGGAGAATAGATCATGGAAAACAGCATCCTCGTGGCTGTCAGGAGGTGCAGTTTTTGCGCCATTTTTTTTATGTCTGTGAGTGCTTTTGTTGCTACTGCTTATGGTAACAAAACTGTGACCTCCGTTTCATATAAAGCCAGCGGCCACCATTGGAGGCACAGCTGTGCTTGAGAGGGAATGCGGACACTGCTGTGGCTTTGTATGGGATAGCTTCAGTCATCGAGCTTTTTAAACGTGCAAGATGGTCGCTTTAAATGCACAACACGTGTAAACGAGTGTCTGAGTGTGTCGTAAGACCTGCAATGAGCCCTCCGGCGAAAAGAGTAGCCGCTCAAAATGTGCTGCTCACAGTGGTTTCGGCTAAAAAGACACAAAAATTCTGGATTTAAAGCCCCATTATTATTATATCGTTTTGAGGCACAGTGAATTGAAAATTTCAGGTTTTTAATGATTGAATGTGTAAATAAAGCTAAGGTACTCTTTTTATTCCCCCAGCAAAGTGCGGCCACCGTGGTTGCTTGGCATGAGACGTTAGTCCTGACGTTTTAATAGGTTTCACTTATCATGTTTTTGTGCTTTAGACGCTTTGCAAACGGAACAATGTCCGAGTAGTGTCACTTGTAAAAATAGGCAAACATCTGGGCTGTTGCCCAGATCACGGCTGTTCGATTTTCTGGGCTGCTGACGTAGAATGGTTTTGTATAATGTCCACGAAAATTAAACATAGTTGTTGTGCCAGCTATAAATTTTTTGCCAATGCAGTGCCACTTCTGTGCAAGATTTAGATAATTGAAATTGGAATAGCAGGCAGCAACAGTGTCTGTGGTGGCATCAATGTCCTCCATGAACATATGCATGCACGTTCTTCAAAGTTGGAATCATGATGGTCTAGCAGCAGTTGGGCCCACATTCATATCCCACACTGCTCCTTGTTACTCAGGAAACTAGACATGCCTTTTGGTTGTCTTCTTGTAAAGGAACGGCTCGTCATCGCACAAAACGTGTTCGGCAATGTCGTTCCACTCACACACTTCAGCTGATTCAAGAAATAACATAATGGGTGCACAGGGAACACCGCAACCATCAGCTGATGTCATGTCAAACAAGGGTTTCATCACATGAACAATGCTCTTTTTGGCAAAGTTTCATCACGTTGTGACAGCCTTGGGTAGCATGTGAAGCTGCTCCATTGTGTGGTGGCAAAATTTCATGGCTTTAAAGGACTCTGGTGTCGCTCTCCAGAGTGTGTATAATAGATTAGGAATGAAATACAAACATCTGTTTTTTAGTCAATTTATCTTGCCATGCCTCATTAACAGCCAAGTGGGACAGAATTTTCCTTGACTAAATTCATTGAGTGAGTAGTGTATACCACCAAATAAATCTTGGCAAGGCCGCAAGGATCATTGTGGCGTACCTTTTTTTAGCAACCTTTAAAGAGCATCTAAGCAAATGATTGAAGAATGTGATGGTTGTCACTATTACGTTAGTCTAGTAGTGCTGCCTGCAAGATGTTTTACTGCCCCCTTGTGTGTGAGGTCTTACTAGGGAGTCAAGTGTTTGAGGTCATGCTCTCTTCACCAGTCATTTCCCGGAAAAGCTTGTTGTTTTTTTTAGTTTCGGTAATACTAGTAGCTATTGCTATGCTTTTCGTGATTCTACTACTCATATTTCAAACAAAAATTTTGCGTGAATGCACGTTTATATCTATACTATTTGGAACTAGGCATTTCATAAAATGTTTTTACTGTTAGGCTTATGTAGTGGGTGCATTCGGAGCCCAAGTAGCTGCCCACCATGCAGTGGTTTACTACAGGCCCATAGCCAGAGCAAGAGCCTTAGCTCCCCCCCCCCCCCCCCCACCTTCTTGAAATTATGACAAAGGGCTGTTTTACCAAAAATAAGTAATGAAAATAAATGTTTCTTTTTTTATTTTTCAAGATCTTTGGCAAGTGCCCCTTCACCCCACCCTTAAGAAAAATCCTGGCTCTGGCCCTGACTACATATATGCTTGTACAAGGGTTATGGACAGCACAGTGGATTAGTGCTCCACTAAACACACTGCTTTTCATTGCACTTTTATCTAGGTAGCATTAAAAAGACGCCAGAGTGGTTCTTGGTTGTATCATGGATAACGGTCTTTTTGTTACCTGCCAGATTACAACCCTTGAAAATAAATGCAAACAGCAGAGTGCATAGGTACTGTTTGTATTTCTTTTTATCACGTTGGTACATGTCATTTGGCATATGGAATGGGTCAGGCCCGCAGCCCGAAATTTTTTCCATTTTTTTCGTAGGCGAAAATGGGGGAAGGGGGGCAGTACCTGTTGAAAATTTTAAAAAACGACCTATTTTTGTTATTCTTTGTAAAACAGCCTCCTCAATCTGAATTTTGGGGAAGGAAACCTAGCTCCCCCCATCCCTGGTTATATGCCTGGAACGAGTATTTCTGAGTAGCGATCACATTTGCTTTAAAGTGATTATGTCCAAACCGTAAGCCTGCTGCTCAGCACACATATTTTTTCATTTTTATTGACTAGTCCTGCGTTATTCTCCGACTGTCATACTGGGATGATGTTGACATGAAATCAAAACCATCAACATCCTCTAGCACAGATTGGCAGCATAATCTACTGATGGAAAAGCCATGTCAGTGTGAGTTTGCCTCTCTTTTTTTTCTGTTTGATTGTTAAGATTAACTCGTATTAAATTCGCAGCTGCTTCAGTGGGCGACCAGGGCCATCAGGAACCAAGTGGCCACTTGCACTTTGTATTAATGCCAGCTGACAACATGAACATTGTTTACCCCTTCCGGAAAACGCCTCCTTTCACAGAGACATGCCTCCATTCTGGCCAGGAGAGTGCATCCTTGCCACCTGCAGTTGAAAGTGCTACATCTGAGCTGATGCAAGAAACACCACTTGTTTGCACTGACAGAATTCTTGATTCTCTGCAAGACGACGATTTACTTAGCCTTGCTTCGTTCGGGGACTTTATTGGTAAAGCTCAGATTCATATATTCACTCTCCTTTTCCCATACTGTTTCTTTGGTCTGTGCTACTACCAATCTCACTGCAAACATTTTTTCCTTCAGCTAGTGATGAAAGCTTCTGCGAGGATGTAGAAGAGCTTGAAAAATCTCTTGATGTATTGAAGAGTGCAGAGTCTGGTCGGGCGACTGATTCTGCTGAAGAGTCTTGTTTGAGTTCACCTGATGACATGACATATGGTTAGAATCTTTCGTTCACCAATGTTTATTCTCTGTTAACTATTTAGTGCACATATACATTATATCTTGTTGTTGTAGCATCTCTTGGTGATCCTTCTGACTGGCCTGAAAGGCGGTTTCTTGTTTCTGAGTCACTCAAAAGCTCAGCATCCGGTGAAAATTGCACTCTCTCCAATGCAGGTGGTAGTCCTGGTCTCAAGGGTAAGTCGTCATCTTGCAGTGTCATTGAAATAAGTCATTCTTTCACGTGTATTAATTATTTCTAGAGCTTACCATATCGGCTGCTGAGATAGCTAAACTATTTGATGAACCTGGACGTCCCAAACGAAATCCACTCCACCCTGTTCATGCTGTGGTAAGTGTGGCAAACTTTTGCTGTAATTATGCATGGGTTGTGCATATTTTAAAGCTGTTTTGTTTTTGTGGTGATATATACGGTGTGTTATTTACGAAAACTGATGAAAACCTTCTTAACGACTTCACTGCGTTGTGGGTCATTGGTGGTTCACGGCTTGTGCTTCTCCTGTGTGGTTGCGATGTTATGAGTATGGCTCTGCTTGTGGATACCGTAACTTCACCACACTTCGATCGCAGAGGTACGATTCTGGTTGCTAGAAGTTAAAAATGGCCAGAAGAATACTTTTCTGGTGTTAGATGGCAGGATCTACCGATAACCAACAATGCATTCACTGAAAACGTTTTTATGCTGCGTGCGGTGTGACCGACTGTTGACCCATGCCAGCGCCTCCTCTATATTTTTTAGTGCCGGGCGAACGCTGTCCTCTGGCCATCGAGCGCGCGCTCGGCCGCGCCTTCCCGTCATGGCGGCGCTGTGCGAGTAGGCTACGGTATGCTGGCGCTAAACGTCCACGTCTATTGCTAATCTCCTGAATTCGTGTTTGATCAGAATTTAAGTGCATTCGCGCTTCTCGCAGATTTTAACTGGTACTTATCCAAAATGCAGTCCATCTGGCCGTGATGGCGGTGGGAATAATGCAATAATGCTCTTAATTTTGATGGTATTCATGATTTATATTATATTTCAATTTTGCGCAACCACATGCTTCAAGTGCCACGGCATGTCGTGTTGTTGCGTACCGCTGTGCCAATGGAAGGAAAAAAAACAACACTGATGGGCTTTCGTTTCATGAAATACCAGCTGCCGCTAATGTATGAGAGAGGTGGCTCTCTGCGATCAGGCGGGACAATTGTCACTGTCGCAAATTACAGGCTGCTACTGCGGGCGATAAACTGAGACATCACTCCGTTAACAACACCCTCTTAATAAACACTCACTGAAAAAATATATACAAAAAATGTGCAAAACAACTAGTAATAACTTCAAACTAAATTAAAATTAACCCACAAACAAACTCCTATACAGACTAAACTGTCCTAAAAATGCAAACTAAGCCTCACTAAGCTTACATTCCCACCATGCTACACGCTAAACCGTCCTAGTCAACATCAGGCATCTTTCGCTTCATAGTTACCAAGCCGATTCGCAGCTCGTCAATGTCCGGAATCGGTAACGCTGATCATCTTGACGTCAATGTTTTGATTGGTTGTTTCCGGTATCTGTCGAAGATCTCGACGTTCTCTACGAACGTTGTCGCTGCTGCTCTTGCCGACCTGGTCGCCCGTCGTCAATGTCGCCTGATGTCGGTGTTGATGTGGCGGAGGCCTCCTAGGTTAGGCCTAGTGGCCGCAGGCGATACCTATTGCTGTATGCCGACTTGGCCATTTGGGGACTGTCTTCAGCGGTTGGCCTCGAAGGGCGCTTGTCCCAGAATATTCGGTGCTTGCTGTAAGCAGCTACTGCATCCCGAGCAGCCTCCTTCGAAACGTGTCGAGGTCTCCGTCTTCTCTGGAAGGCCGCGTCACAGGTTGTCGAGACACTGTTCTGCTGCTCCCGTTGCCACTGGGTTTGGTGGCGATGCGACCTTCTGCCAAGCCCACGTCGACAATCCCAGCTCGTCGCTGCTCGCGCGCCGATCGCCGCTGGGGTTAGCACCTCGGGCCTCGCTGTACGGTGAGCCTGCTCGCACCTTTTACAATCTTCTCTGAACTTCCTCGTCGTCTTTGTCTCCGAAGGGCTTCTTTTTATGACATTTGCCTTCTTTTTCAAGAGTTTTTTTCTCAAAAAACCGCTTGCCTCTCTTTCTTGATCTTGTAGATGCCTTCGCTTGCCAAGTGTTCACTTTAAAGTAACTTTCACTTCACAGTGGTCACCAAAAAGCACTTTTGCAAGCACACCATCTAACACTACACTGTTTGGCAAGTCCATTATTCTATCGTCCGTAACACTATTGGCTACATTCGAAAATTTAGCTACCACAAGAGTGTAACACTCACTGTTCACAATGTTGTCTAACTCATTGTGTACAAAATTCAGCTTCAAATAAAGTCATCTATGGACCTACTTCAAACACATTCCAGAAGACCATCTATTTTCCATGAAAGCAATAACGAGTTTGTGACAACAAACTTCAGTCTGTACTTTTTCACATTCCGCGTCTTTTTCAGTTTCTTCCTATATCTACTCGAGCCCCATGGTTCAAGACGCTCGACACAGCTAATGCCTCTGTTCCTTTTACTCCGATGCCTCCTTGAATCAGCTGTCGTTCGTAGCGTCCTGATTGTCGCTGCGTCGGCTCTTTTCCTCACTAGTTTTGCTGCCTGATGATCAAGGCATAGCTTTAGCGCTTTCCGAGTGGTTTCTTTCGTCTCGTGCGTCTGCAACTTTTGCACCACTCTACATGCGTCCTGGTAACCCTGACCGGTTCTCTCTGCGTCTACAGCTGTCTCACTTTCCCTTACTTTTATGCGTTTTACAATGCACGTAAAAAGCATCTCATTCTTTCTCGAACCCTCCGGCATTATTATCTTTCATGAATGCGTCGTGCTTTTTCTTTCAATATGCCTGCCCAACCCCGAACAAATTCTCACTGTCTCTTTGCTACCCAGCTTGGTTGCGTTAGCTTCCTCCGTGCACTGTTCTACAGTATCCACGTCTTCTACTCCTATCATTGCCTTACTGCAACTCTATGCAACATCTAATCCCTTTCTCTGCAACTCATCGCTCACATGACCTGTCTCGCTGGCAATAAACTCCTGCTCGCTAACCTTACGCTCAACCGAAGCATAACAGGGAACACCGCACACACTAATTTCTGCTGATGACTTCTCTGTGTGCGTTTATTCTTTCGGTCTACCAGTGGCTTGTGCCAATCACAGTGCCGCTCTAGCGCCTACCTTTCTCTCGCATATATTTTTTGCACTTCTGCGCGTTTTGCCTCAAGTTTGGCCTGGCGCTCCTTCCTCATTAACTTCCGCTTTTCTTGAGTGCATTTTCTTCAATTAACTTTAAACCCTCTTTCTTACTTAGCTTTTGCTCTTGAACAATCGTTAATACTTTGTCCCAATTCATCACCGCAACAACCTATAATCAGTGACTGGGCCGAATTGGATCCTGGCAAGCTCACCAATTGTCACGGAATCCCGGGCTGTCCTGACGCGCCCGTCTCCAGTACGCTAGCTGGCGATGCGACCTTCTCCTGAGCCCAGGTCGACAATCCCAGCTCATCGCTGCTCGTGCGCCGATCGCCGCTGGGGTCACTCGCCTCGGGTCTTGCTGTACAGTGCGCACGCTCGCGCCTTTTCCTATCTTCTTTGAACTTCCTTGTCATCTTTGTCTTCGAGGGGCTCCTACTCATGACAGTTGCCTAATACAACTTCGAACTATACAAAAGTATGTAGCTCCCATTTCCAGCATGAGGACTTCACAGACAGAAATAAAAACGGCAGCTCTAAGTAGGCGAAACTGTGAGATTCGCATGCGCTTGAATAGCACGCGGGGTTTGTTTTCATAATAACTTTATTTTTCGCCGTTCAAATCGTGCAATCAATGTAAACCGTGACTTGCCGTGCATTGCTCTTGAAAACAAAAGCTCACAGGGTGCCCTATGCATTCACCTAAAATGAATTGAAGGCAAAAGAAATGTTCTACTTTTTTTTTTTTTAGTCAGTGTATTGTTACTCCCCGCCCCCTCCGAAAGCTTTTTTCTTACCTTACGTGGTGTTGCATTGACTCTATTATCGACCCACTTATGACGATGGCAGTGAAAAATGATCATGCTGAGTGATGATGTCATCATGTGTCGTCATATAACGTAACTTCGTGATGTAATTGGGACACCTTGATGAAGACACAAATTTTTGCGAACTGTGAAGTCATACGTTGACGACAGCGCGTCATAATGATTTTTCGCATCACTCGTGTGAACGTTGCCGACAAACACGATATATTTCCATGTTTGATGAGGCATGTAAGGCTTTCCCCTTATCTTTAATTTGGCATTGATATCTCTGTGCATGTTCGCAAAGCCTCACATTATCAAGTGACAGCGCTGATGGCAGGCTGCACTTATGCCCGCGTCTAACATTTGCTCAAGGTCAACAGCGTTACGAACTCAACAGCATTTGTTCACAAATATCCGGCAGTCTTACAAGAAGTGCGCAGAAGAACTACCTGTTTTTGTTTGTTTTTCATGTCATCACGATAAAGCTGCTTTAGTCTATGAAACGATACAATCGCTTGGTGAAGTACCTGGTTTTCTGACGCATGACTTTTTGCTTCTGGGTGGCAACAAATGTACATGACAAATGATTTGCGCAGGGAACTTGAGATTATATACCTACATGGAAGCAGTGTTACATTTTATTTCGTGCTATTTAAGACATGCACTCCACGCTTGCATGTAGTCTTCTAGGCCAGTAGATGTCACCGTACACCTGTGCTCTTAAGCACCCAAGCTTTCGGTATTAGCTACTGGCAAACAGGTCTTTTGAAAATTGACTCATAAACACTAAAAAACACACTATCAGACTAGCGAGCATAATGATGAAAGAATATTTTTACGAGCATCACTTGACCACGCTTTCATATCCGCGGAGCAGACGACGCACGAACGCGCGCCTCGACAGCAATAGCCATGAACAGAACATGCCTTCAAAAAGAACTTGTTGTGAAGTGCGATGAGTGCTTCACTGTTTCTATTTACAAACGTTTTGTTTATACTTCAATCAGTGCGAATACAATTGAAAACTCGACCATATAAGAGCTGCGAATGCAGATCCCACCTGCGTTTCAGCGAACGGCAACGCGGCAGCAACTCTACTCCGGTAGCAGCGCATTATGGCTTAACGCCGCACTAAAGACGACGGCTTGTTGCCATTGTACTTCGCTCCTTCGCCCCGGCACTGAAAGAAATAGAGGAGGCACTGCCCATGCTTGAGCACTCTGTGTCATGTGCTCCGGTCTAAGGCTTGAAAGTGCATCCAAAAAATAAATTTTTACTGCATAGGATGTGGAATGACACATATTTTCTTTTATTTGGAAAAAGGGTAGTGGCGGCTTATTTCTATGCTGTGTTGCTTGCCACTGTTTTGTCGCAGTTTTTAAATACACTTCATTCAAATACGTGTGTGCATTCTTCCTGCTGCTCCTAGAGATTTTTAGCGCAACTAATGGATCATTGTGCCTTTTACGGGTGCAGAAGCACAACACAGAGGAAACATGTGTGCGTTTTCTGGTTCTGACCACTTTGAGTTTCAGTTTATGTGAAAAAGGCAGTAAAATAGCTGTGTATCTTTCAAACAAACATGCCAAATGCCAGCCTTGAAGGTAATAATGCCATCTCTATAGAGTGAATGAAACCTGCACAGACGTGTGACCCACTGTTGGGTCACAGCACACCTGGAAACTATAGATGGATACCCAATATTGTTCCAATATAGATGCATACCCGTGATGTGAATAATCCCTCTATAAATGAGATGTTGAATGAACTTCACTATTTCGTCTAGTGTCACCTCTTTCCATGAGCCATCTCACTCTGCATAGGTTGGCGTTACTATATATGCATCCAAGCATATTTCTTTGAATTTTCGTGCAAATCTTAATAAGAAAGGACAATGTCATGTGCAGTTCTAAAACGTCTCGCACTGCTTCGTAGTCAGGGCCAAGATGTGCTCCGAGGGCCTTCTTGTCTTCAGCAGAAGCTCTGCAGTCAGCACCAACACGCTGTACCCCAGCGAAGTGTGGACCACGCACGTAACCAGAGTAGCTATAAGATTGTGCACAAAGGTCAGAAGCTATACGCACTTACGGTGGAGGAGACAACTTGAGGATGTAAACGAAAACCTGTGAACGGCTGTGGATGTCTCAGGCTAACGGAAAACATCGTCTCCATTAAATTTGAAGCTGAGGTGCTGTCATCCTCGAACTCGAAGCTCGTCCTCACTCAATTCTGGTGGGGTTGCAAACCAGTTTCAAGTAGTGCATGTCTTTTGCAGTGCGGACCCATGCGCGCGTGACGACTACGTCATAGGAGCGACTAGTGACACTATATGCTACCTTGTGTCAGATGTAACGATACAAGCAAAATCAAAGCTGCTGGAAAACTGGCTGAGAAGGCCATCTCGACACTTTAAACATGCGGCAGACCATCGGAAGTATTTTTTGTAGAATAAATTTTCCCTGACTCATAGCAACAGCTGTCTATTGAATAGCTGGCATAAATTGCAGGCATTTACTATTGTTAAACAATATCAAATTGCAAAGCTGACACTTGAATTTGATTTTTGGCGTGCAAGGGTTCCTTTCATTATTGAACTTCGATGTTACTGCTGTATAATCACGAGGGGCATGCACTTTTGTCAAGTTCGCCAGCCTAGTGCAGTTTTCCAACAATACACGCAGAATGGTTCATGAAAAGATCTGTCAGAAATCACTATGTTGCCCAAACAGGCAAGTTCAAATTGATTCTGAAAGTTGAGTGGCTGGACTAACTACTAGAAAATGCTGGGTGCACGAGAAACAAATTTAACATGTTAAAATCTACAACCCGAAGCGTCGATCACAAGTGATTGATTTGAATAGGCATGGTAACGAAAGAGTTGATTACTTTTGGACTTCAGTGCTTGAAATATCATATTGTTAAAAAGTAGAGGCAGTGTATACCTGCTGCGAATTCGGGGACGCATTTGTTGTAACTTGTGCTCAGGATTCAATATTTAGTCAAATATTCCACAAGATGTCACCAAATACATGTAGTGAATTGCAATATGTGCCTACATTACACTGTGTGTGTGCACTATTTGATCACCTTATTCGCTGTCACCACGAATGCTAGCAGTATTGCTAGATTTATGTAGGCATGTAGCTTTGAATATATTGCCACATATATTAGGTGATTTTTAGGTGATGACAGCATGTGGATTTATGCAGGAAATAGACCATCATTCAGTGCTAGTTGTCTTTGTCTCCGACCCGAGAGACTCGGAAATCGCCACATTTCGCCACAGTTCGCCAAAATTTCAAGAGCCCTCTACTACAGTGGCCTTCATAACAGTATTATCATTTAGTGACATAAAAAACGAAAATTATTATTGTTAGTGTGTCCTTATGTACCTCAACATTATTTCACTCTCACCCACATATCACCCTCGCTGCCCATGAATGGCTGGCCGAAAACTTCTACTACCACACTACCTTGAAACTGTAGCTAACTTGTTTTTTAGATTTAATGCCATTCGATTAGGATGTATTGGATGTCATTGAGAGGTAGTCCAACAAGCAGCCACATAACATGAAACACATTGGAGCCTCTTCTTGATGACTCTATTGCCAACATCTCTGTGAAGCACTTGATTATAGTGTGTGCTTGTTTGCAAAGCTGTATTGAATTTCTTTTTCTGCTGAGGGCTGCTTTGCTGGGTAATTTTAGAAATAGAACACTTGCAAAAGTACTAGTTCCTGGAAACTGACAAATGTGTTTTTTTATTTTTATCTGAGATATGCTTGCAGTACATCAAATCAGTGCCACATTCTGAAGTACTGTTACGAAGACGCGACGGCAACACGGCCCCGAAAGCACCACTACTCCGAACTCCGCCGACACTGTCATCAGCCGTTTCGTAGCGTAGGTTTTTCGGCTTGCGACTGCTTCTGTGCGGAGCTGCTAGATGAGCGGACGAGAATACGGTGAGTTAAGGCAAGGTTTATGTATAGCATAGAAATAGAGGCGTTACAAATTCGGCACTGGGGCTGACTGTTTAGGGACTCGAAGAGCCGAGATGTCTTCTCTCGCACTCTGTTACGAGGCGCACCGCCGATGAGATTACGATGGGCGCCACGAAACTCGCCGCTGCCAAGGACATCGCGCGCGCTGACTGCGAAGGGGCTCCAGCCGACGAGAGGCTTTTCAGACACTTAGGTCAGCTGCTGACGACGCCCCGCAGGGCTTTTTTTTTTATAGGCACCGTGTGGATCTTTTGCGTAACCAAATGTCCAACCAGAAGAGCCGCTGGCCGTGATGTCCGAATCCTCTAATGGGGCCCGCCGCTGCGCATGGTTGCACCAAGGACGAGGGATGTTGCCACACATTGCGTAAGACTCGCCAGAATGGAAGGCGCTGATTGCTTCAACGGGCTGAGGGAGCTCGCAGTGCGTTGCATGACAGACCGCCACTGCCGCTTGATGACGTCGTTGAGTTGATCGCATCAGGCGAGCTCGATTGCTGGCCTTGAAACAGATTGCCTTTTTCAGAGGCATTGATGTTCGGTGTCGACACGCAGGCGTAACAGCACCCTCGCCGCCAGACAATGCGCCGGAAAGACGAGCTGCTTCCATGTGGCTTGGATGTCGGGCGCGCTTTTCTGCCAGGTTCTTCCAGGTTCGCCTCCTGGGTCATGGGGAGAATGCAGCTCCAGACTCCATTCCGTGAACACATCCCATTCTTGAGGACGGATCTCAGCTCCACTGGCTTGCCGCCACAACTTGCCGGCCAGCTTCGCTCGTCTCTTTTGACGATATTTGGTCTCGGCACTTGTCGATGGTTCTTCAACTTGTCAAGAATGGTTCAACAACAGACAACACACGACACAAGCAAGTGCCCTCGGTCACCCGACAGAACACCAGACAAAGTATAGTACAACATATACCTAGCTATGTGTCTATCGGAATTTCGTTTCCTCTATATCAAGAGGCACATGTGGTACACAAGACTCTTAAAATGAGAACTCAAGTTTTTACACGTACAATAACGTAACGAAATAGAATACAACATAAAGTTGGCCCATTGAGATCACTCTGAACGAGAGCGCTCAGCCCAGGTCGTGATGAAGACAAAATTTTGCCCCGACTGGCCAGCGAAGGACCGAAAGGTGGAGAAGGTACTAACTAAAACGCATGTCTCAATGCGTCTGCATTAGCGTTTAGCTTTCCTTTTTTGTAGCGAACGTCAAATTTGTGCTGTTGGAGTATCATGCTCCACCTCAGTAACCGGCCACTTTTAGGCGACATGTTATTTAACCAGGTTAGAGGTCAGTGGTTCGTTTCGACCACAAAACTCGAACCGGAGACATAACAGGCTAGCTTTTTCACAGAGGAACAACGATGCGGTTGCTACGGATTGGCTCCTCACAAGTTAGCTCGATATCGTGTTCAATCACATGTTTTCAGACCGTCCCGGAAACACGACGGTCCGAAAACACGTCTTTAAACTCGGAAGCAATCCTTCTCAAGTCCTCCTTCTGGACTTCAATTAACCTAGGCTCTAGGTTCAACTGCTCCAAGATTACCTCCGATCCCCTTTCAATTACATCACTAGGACTCAAAATTTCTGCTCCCTCTTCCTCTGAAGCATCCAACAGCAGACTTGCGACCGCTTGACTTTGAACGTATGGTTTCATCAAGTTACTCTGGTAAATTTTGTTCAGCCGCCTTTCTAATTTCACTTCATAATTGGTATCAGAAAGCTTTGAAAATACTTTGGCGGGCCCTTCCCAATGAACCTCAAGCTTGTTCTTTTTGGACAACCGCAGCTGCATTACCTGACTACCTACTTCAAAAGCGCACTTCTTCGCCGATTTGTTGTAGTACTCCTTCGACAACACTTGTGCAGCCTTCATGTGGCTTTCCACGAGATCTTTCGTTTTGCCAAGCCTGAGAAGGAGGTCTAAGTAGGTCTAGAATGTACGCAACTACATTAGGGTCCTCATCGAATCCCTCCCAGGACTCGCGTAGCAATGGTGTTCTCAAACTCCTGCCATACACAAGCTCTGCAGGGCTAAAGCCAGTGCTCTCATGAGGAGCTGATCTCAAAGCGATCATAGCGGGAGGAATACACTCTTCCCAGTCGCATTTGTGCTCGTAGCAAAGAGCTCTCAGTATCCGTTTCAGAACGGAATGCATACGCTCTACCAGATTAGATTGCGAGTGATGGATCGAGGTGTGCACTACTTTTATTCCACATTTAATGAAAAAGGTAGAGGTAAGGCAGCTGGTGAATACACTACCATTGTCACATTGGATTTCAGAAGGAAATTCGATGCGTGCAAATATAGATAGCAGTGCGTCCACGACCTGAGGGGAATTAAGCTCCTTAAGTGGTAACGCTTCCGGAAATTTTGTGGCTACACAGAGGGCCGTCAGGATGTACCAACAACCTTGCCTTGATTCTGGCAATGGCTCGACGATATCAATTACTAGGCGCCGAAAAGGTTCTGTGATAATTGGCACAAGCTTCATGGGTGTCTTCCACTTGTTCGTGGATTTCCCCGCTCTCTGACAAGTGTCGCATGAGCGTACAAAGTCTTCGATATCCATCCAGCATTTCGGCCAATAAAACTCAAGGGAAACTCTAGCCTTGGTCTTTTTTATGCCGAGATGCCCTCCCACGCGTTTTTTATGCGCCAGTTCCAATAGTTGGCGACGATACTTTTGTGGCACCAAGAGCTGCTCATACTTGCGACCTTGCGCATTTGTGTAGCTCTGATACAGGAGCCCTGCTTTCTCACAAAAGGAAACATCCTTTTCCTAATTTCGTAAGTTTACGCTTTCCATTAGCGCTTTAATCGAGAGGTCTTCACGCTGCTCTCGAATGAGCGTTTTTCGGTCAACCCTCGACAGCTCCGCTACAGGCGAGAGTGTTGCAACCCTCTCGCTCTGACTCAATGGCGTCATGTCGTCTCCTCCGCCGACACAGACCGCGCCAGTCGCTTCAGCGACGGGCCGCTCGAGTGACTGCTCAAATGAATCGCGCGGAGGATATCCTGTCTGAGGTTCCATTGACTCGCTGCCAAGGCCACACAGACCAGCAGCTTTTGCACTTGGTGCTTCGCCAGATTGAACAAGATTAAGTTCCTGCGAAAGCTTCCGCGCTTGCGATCGCGTGAGGTCCATGTACGCTAAGTTAGAGAAGAACGATTTACCCTGCTCTTCAAGAAGCTGCTCTGAGTTATTAGAAAATAGATAAGAAGAACGATCGGGAAGCGCGGCAGACACAGCTGCTTCGGTGCGAAGCTTACCGAACGGGCCTTCAATGCCAACCATAGCGATTGGTAAGCAAGCACTCTGCTCCTTGGCAAGTTGCCTGATCCACGCGCATTCTCCTGTAAAGTCATCTGGAGACACCATCGAAGGATGGACAAGGTTCATAGTTGCCGCTGAGTCTCGAAGAGCTTGACACGTTTTCGCATTCACACTAATTTTTTGGAGATACAGCTCTAACAACCGCATGTCTTTTTCCGATTCTCGGATTGTTGCGAAAGCAAACTTTTGCTTACTGTTTATCACGATGTGCCCTTCCTTTTTGCAATTGTAGCAGTTTAGCGGCTTCCATGATTCAAACGCCCGTGTGGTATCAGTGCGTTGTTTAGGAACCATACTCGATTTCTTCGCTTACGTTTGCCCTTCCCCTACAGTGTCCTTTGTAAGAGACGGGTCCTTCTTGAAATTACGGTGCAGAGCGGGTTTTTGTTGATCAGGTTTCTTTAAAAAGCCCTCTTTACTTTCATCCTTTTCATCGCGCACTGCCCTGCTATGCAACTTTTGGCAAGTATAATACTCCTCAGCTAACTCTGCCGTCTTGTTTAGCTGTAACACCAAGTTTGTCCTGCAGCCAAAGCTTGACATCCTCCTCAATGCAGCGGTAGAATCGCTCCAACGCAATGCATTCTACCACTTTATCGCGATCGTCGTAAACACCTTTGCCCTTGAGCCATTCAAATAAATCAGCTTTAAGACGAAACGCAAAGTCATTGTGTGACTCATTCCCCTTCTTAGCATACCGGAACTCATTCCCCTTCTTAGCTACCGGACGCCGGCCAATCCCGCAGCTGCCAACCACTGTTACGAAGACGGGACGCCAACACGGTCCCAAAGGCGCCACTGCTTCGAACTCCGCCGACACTGTCACCAGCCATTTGGTAGCGTAGGTTTCTCAGTTCGCGACTGCTTCTGCGCAGAGCTGGTAGACGAGCAGACGAGACGACGGTAAGTTAAGGCAAGCTTTATGTACACAATAGAAACAGAGGCGTTACAGATTCGGCACTGGGGCCGACAGGACTCGAAGAGCCGATATGTCTTCTCACGCACGCTGTTACAAGGCGCACCGCCGACGAGGTTACGATGGGCGCCACGAAACTCGTGGCTGCCAAACACACCGGGCTTGCCGAATGCGAAGGGGCTCGAACCGACGAGAGGCTTTTCTGACACTTAGTTCAGCTGCTGGTGACGTGTCGCAGGGCTTTTCTTTTTATAGGCACCAGTTGGATTGGAAGTTTCTGGTTGGTTGGATTGGAAGTTTCAGTTCTGGTTGGAAGTTTGTCCAACCAGAAGCGCCGCTGGCCGTGATGTCCGAATCCTTCAATGGGGCCCGCCGCTGCGCGTGATTGTGGCAAGAACGAGGGATGTTGCCAAGCATTGCATAAGACTCGCCAGACTGGAAGGTGCCAATTGCTTCAACGGGCTCGCAGGCTGAGGGAGCTCGTGGTGTGTTGCGTGACAGACCGGCGGCGCCGCTTGCTGACGTCGTTAAGCTGATCGCGTCAGGCAGGCTCGATTGCCGGCCTTGACACAGTTTGCCTTTTTCAGAGGCATTGACGATCGGTGTGGACTCGCAGGCATAACAGTCCTGCGCACACCTCATAATCAGCTAAATGCATGATTAATTTCAATTATAATGCATCATTTTTGTCTTTTAATTAAGGTTGTATCCTCAAATAATTATTCTCGAGGACTGGAAGTGTGGTAACTGTGACAGGAAATAAAAATTTTCAGGCAGTCTTCAGGAAACACTCGATATATGCAGGGCACTATCTTGCCCAATTATCTGCTATTAATATATCACTTCATGGAATTTATGGGAAAATTCCTTAATCTGTATGTGCGATTCATTTCTGTTTGTGTTGCAGTGAAGATTAACCTATTAGTAGAGCTGGGTGAATATGAACATTTTGGGTGCAAAGCAAATTCGAATTTGAAGTGCTAGTTCGAATCAGATAGAATATTTTTAATATTTCCCGGACTTTTCTAGACAATTTTTTATCACTTCTAAGCAAAATTGCCAAAGAAAAACGTTCGAGAGGATTCTTAAGCATGGCCTTAGGAGATAGCAACATGAAAGTGTTTGGTTTTGTTAGACTGATGATGTGCAGGCGGGGCGGTGTTTCATAGTTGTCTTATCAAGGTTGAGGCAATGCAGAAGCTGAATGGTATTTATATACATGATTTGGTGCGGTCAAAAGTGTTGCCAGCAACACTATACATATGAAAGACAGAGATACTATTGCCTCAGCCTCTTTTCCTCTCTCAACTTCTGTGGAAGCCCAATTGAGGGTGTGCACCCTTTTGAGTCCAAAGTTTCAAATCTGCCTCATAGAGGTCAATCTATAAGAACATCTGAAATTTTGAATGCTAAAAATTTTTAGACTTCCTGCCCAAACTTTAGGTCCAAAACAACATTAATTGAGCCCCCACCTCTGCCAAATCACTCATATTCGTGTTGGAGCCAGCATTTTCGCGAGCCAATACATTTGCGATTGTAGGGTATCTTGAAAGGCAGCTTTACCGCAAATGGGAATATGCTGAGGTGAAGCATATTGAAAATTTGAAGGAGTCAGTTTTAGTTAGACATTCACTGTATATGTCTATAGGAAATTCAAATAGTTCCAGTAGTAAATTTTTTTTTAATTTTGAGTATTTGCACACCTTTAGTAATTAGTAGTTTAGTTTTCCAGATTTTTCGCTTTATACAAGTAATGGGGCATGTTGTGTTAGTTATTTGAAAATGAAAATTAGTCTTCAAGCTGCATAAGAAGCTTCATGTCTGATTAACTGGACCATATCCAATGTTGTTGTCATATGTTCCCTCTGTTTTTGTTCCCTCTGTTTTGAGTGTATTGTCACAGTGACTCAATAAGCAATGCATTTTTACTAATAATTAGAAAAAACTGCAGCAACAATTGTATCTTTAGGGGCAAAGCACCAAGCCATCAGTCTCATGGGATCAGCTGGAAAGCACGCAATGGCCTGATTATCTTCAGTGCAAGTACCATGATGTTTAGTAAGTATATAATAATTAGCTGTTCAACCGTGCAATGACTGCCGTTGTGCTGGGTAGTTAGCACCTATATGTCTTAACCATTTCATTTTTTGCAAGATTTTCTCTCTTGAAATGTTTATTGATTTATTTTTTTTTTAATTTTGATGTAGGATACTGTGCTTCTAAAAGCATATATTGATTGATGGAAAATAGTTTAAAGATATCTAAAATTATTATAACAAAGTTTATTGTCTCATGGCCTATTAGTGACTCACAATTTGTGAAATAATGTCGTCATTGAGATACTGGCAAATACAACACATGAAATCATCTAGTTAGAGTTTGGTATCTCAATAATCAGTGCTTAAAAAAATGTTAAGATTTAGTGTCACTGTACCAGCAACATAGCCTTCCATGCGCAATTGTTAGAAACTGCTTTAACTATAGTCAGCTGAAACTTTAGAAGTCTGCACCTTTTCCTTCCCAAAGGCGGATGCACGCAAACTGCACCAATGAGCGTGCATCCCAGACCACCCCAATCAGCTAAGCGGCCAGTGAACCCGCTTTCAAAGAACATTGCTGAGTGCATGAGCAGGACTATCTCTTTAGCTGTGGAGACAATCGACTGCCGTGCTTTAGTCCTCTGGGTGGGGCCTTTTAGGGTCTTCTTAATTTGTACCCGCCTATAGATACAACGAAGAATGCTGAGGAAGCAATGGAGCCGAAGAACTCTCAAGAAAAAATTCTACTTGCCCATTGTGGCAGTCACACACCCACAGATTGTTAATTTCAGGCAAACTGGCTTTGTTTTATTTTATGAACTTCAAATATGGCTCTTGAGTACTGCAGCATTCATAGACAATATGCCTGCTTTTTGCATAATCTGTTTGCTTTCATGAAGCTAGAAAAATGATCTGGGGTGCTATTTTGCCTGATATTATTAATAACAGGGGTAGACTGTTGCTTTCAACTATTGACAAAATGTGATTAGTGTGAAAAAGTCTTCTTGCCTTTAAAAAGGCATCGCTACATAAAATAGCAGCCCTGGGGCAGGAGGAGCTTAAGCCCAACTAGCCATCAAAAGTGGTGGGTGTAGTAACCAGCTCCTCCTTTCTCCAACGTTCAGGTTCCATTCTTCTTGTACAGAACAGGCAGGATATTTGTGCTAGCTGTGTCGTTGCTGCACAAAGGAATGTCATGACTGTTGCCTGTTCTCTGTGAATGTGCACAAAGTCTAGTTTGTCTTTTGTGAACATACATCTATTCTTTGTGTTCATGTATTCTGATCATGGTAAATATCTGAGCCTTCTACTTGAAAAACTCCCAAAGTCTCCATATAGTTGTGAAAAAACTCTACCTTGTGTCATTACATGTTAGCCACAAAAAGTTGTACACAAGTATATTAGTAGCCCATGTATTGATGCAATAACAGTATTCATTTTATATCAGCACTAAAGTGTTCAGACAGACTACTCAATTGAAGCCTTTATTTTACTCATTTTCTCAAAAAAATATTGAGGACCTAAATAGGTAACTCAGTGCCATTTCATTTTGGGGAGGTTGGTGATCAGTGGAACTGGTGGCTGCGAGATCCTTTTTGGGAGTTGTTTAAGGTATGCATAGTCACAAAGTTGCAGTGGAAGTTGTGGTATTCCCCAGAACACTGTTTCGGCATCTTCTTAACTTAAACAGTGCATGGAAAAATGCATCTCTGGCATGAAATATTCCCAAAAGAGCAATTCGCCTGATGTTATGTGGTCCTGCAGAGGGCATTTATTTCAACACAACTAGCTTTCATAGAAGGTGTTTTCTGATTACATTTGTTTTGCATGACATGTAGAACACATCCATAAAGTTTGAATATAATCACTTTATGTGTTTGACCTAGTGTTGAGACACAAGCTTTAGGAGCATGTGGTTTTCCGGCTCCAAACCCTGCCAAGAAAACTGATTTTATTATTTTTATTCGCAGCATGTTTTTTTCTGATGCATTAGTTTCTCCATACAGGGTGTAAGTGTTTCTGCTTTATTTCTTCAAACTACACCTGCTCTCCAGGTGGTTAGAAATTTTCAGTCTCCACATGCAGTGATCCACTGGAAATTATGGATAATTACGACCTAATAATAAATGTATGCTCCATCTACAGCCATAACAGTCTCACGGAGAGAGAACTTCGAAAGACGTTTTACCTACCACATTTCCTTATCTCAGTGACGTCAAGCACTTTACGCGTGTTTCAGATAGTTGAGTGTCGTCGTGCTGACGCATGTTTGTGTTGCTGGTTTCAAGCCAAGAACTGGCAAATTTCATCCGAAATTCTGGTATCACCGCTCATTCGAAGGTCATATTATAGAAAGGAACTTTTAGTCTTAGATATGCGTGGTATCTAGTACATTAGCACAGAAAAAGTACTTACGGTTAGAAAGAAAACTAGCTTGCACGACTCTTTTATATATTGACACGAGTCTCTTATATAGTACTGACATCTGAGGTGCTAGTTTGCCTGATATTATTAATAACAGGGGTAGACCATTGCTTTCAACCATTGAAAAAATGTGATTAGTGTGAAAAAGTCTTCTTGCCTTTAAAAAGGCATCGCTACATAAAATAGCAGCCCTGGGGCAGGAGGAGCTTAAGCCCAACTAGCCATCAAAAGTGGTGGGTGTAGTTACCAGCTCCTCCTTTCTCCAACGTTCAGGTTCCATTCTCCTTGTGCAGAACAGGCATTATATTTGTGCTAGCTGTGTCGTTGCTACACAAAGGAATGTCATGGCTGTTGCCTGTTCTCCGTGAGTGTGCACAAAGTCTAGTTTGTCTTTTGTGAACATACATCTATTCTATGTGTTCATGTATTCTGATCATGGTATATATCTGAGCCTTCCACTTGAAAAACTCCCGAAGTCTCCATATAGTTGTGACTGGGCACGCTATCGACTGGGATAAAGCTTGCATCATTGCCACGGAAAGAAAGTTGTTACCGCGATTGCACATGGAATCTCTGGCCATTCAAACTACTGCGCATACGTTGAAAAGAAATATTGGGACACTCCCCCCTGTGTACACGCGATGTCTGCAACGCGTGATGAAACATGCATAAGAAGAGCGCACTACGCCATTTGCGGTCACTGTGAACAAGGCTCCCGTGTGGGGAGCCGAAACGTCTTTTCAAGTTTTATGTATTTCACCTTGGTCGGCGTTTTTGTTTTTGTTATTTTACACTATGTTTGTCCCCGACCAGACGGGATTTCGTCGGACTCTTGACTGTAGTACTGACAAGTTCATCGTAGTTTGTGGGAAGAGCCTATACTATAGTTTAGAATGTAACAGCTCCTCTGTAAAACAGTGTTCTCGCTCAAGTTTCATGACTTTTGACTTTCATCTGCAACAATTATCATTCCGACTGACTTTGTCTATCATGTATTGGTTCTGCATATTAGTAGTGGCACAGTCTTTCATTGGTTGAAACAATAGTTATGGTTGAAACAATAGTTATGGTTGAAACAATAGTTAAGGTTGAAACAATAGTAAACAATAGGAAAAAGTTGAAACAATAGTTATGCTAAGAACCAGTATGTAATGTTCTACCTGATGCAAATATTTAATCATAAATATCAGAACCAAGGAAAAAAGTTTATTGAGTTTTGCACTGTGAAGTGGATCCTGCAAGCCATTTCACCCATTGTTTTTATTTTGTACACTAAACTTGGCACTATATAATTTTATTAAAATGAAATGTAGTAGTTACTGTAATCTGACTGTAGCACAATTAAGCCTGCTTATAATGCTAGAAAAGTGAAAACATGATCAGTAAACCACATTCAGTGGTCTGATGTGATAATTTTTTTCAGCGAGTTGTTCATTGTACATCTTCCCATTTCTCAATCCAGTTACAACACAGACCATGAAGTATTGGAGAACTCCTGCAGTGCAATGAAAGAGCAATACTTAGTTAATGAAACAGCTGCTACTTGCACATCTAATCTGGAAAGTTCAGTGCATCTCCAATCCAAATCCAAGAAAACTTCAAGCACGGCTTTTGTTCCTGTGAACAAGGACCGCACCACGCTGCAAGGCCACCAACAGAAGCATTCTTTCTCATCAACACGGAATGATCCTGTTGCATCAATATCTCTTCAGAAGAGCCCACAAAAGGAGAGCATGTCACAAAAAACAGTCCCTCTAGCCTAGAATAGCCCACAAGCTGCTGCTTCTTCCTTTCTGCGAAAGAGCCCATGTAAAAATACCAAACAGCACGAATGTGATGATCCAAGGTGTGCAGTCTTTTTTTTCTTACATAATTTCAAAAAGATATGAGCACATGGTGTTGAATGAAAACAATGACAGAGCACCTTTATAACATCATGATCCATGAAACTGCGTGTTACGTTTCTTAAAAAAAATGTAGGAAAATCCTTGTTTTCAAACACATGCCTGCAGGACGTCGTATGCGTGGTTTCGTCTCCTTAAATTCTTGATTTGCAGCTTATATTCACAGGTAGACTACTTTGCAGCAAAATGCCATTAAGATTCAAGTCCATATACAGTGCCACTCTCGTTAACAGATAAGCCTGAGAGGAAGCAAGTTGACTGTGCATTGAAAGGACTAGTGAAAAATGATAGGTGTAATGTCAAGAGACAGAACGACAGCACTGTTCATCAGTAAACAGACATGGGTAGCCCATTCCACTCGACATGGAGCGGAATCAATGACTTCTGCAGTGAAGTTGCAGAATGGGTCAAACTGGTGTATATTGCTGGCGTAAGCTGAAGATAATTAGATATTGATGAAGGATGCCTGTGGTGGACATAAGGTGGTGGTGACGGGGGTGATGATAAGGATGATATGGTCTTAAGGTTAAGCCTCGAGATTTAAGTGAAAAAAAAAGTTTCTTCAAATAAGTTATCAGAACTAGTTATTTTCTGACAGGTGATGAGGAAAAAAAGTACCTTTGAATGCCCCCCCCCCCTTTTTTTTTTAATGTTAGCTCAGTTGAGCAGACTGCTTTCTCTACAGCCTCTTTGGCGTATGATCTCCCCTCTTCACATTTCCTTGTTCTGTGCAAGTGAATGTGCATGTGCAGACAGAGTGGACAAAAATGGGCATGTGTTAGTGGATGATGCTTGTGGCAATATGCCATATAAAGGATTCTATATTAAAGGGACCCTGAAATACTTTTTCGAGTAACCATGGAATTAATTCACTGGGAAAGCGTATTGACTCACAAATTCAATGCCGCAAAAATTTTAAGAATCCGTCCAGTACAAGCTGAGTTACAAAGATTTGTCACACGCTGCAATCGCATTATCTTCTCTTGTCCCAACGAAAGCGCTGGAAGCTAAGCAGAGAGGAATGGGAGGGGCAAACAAAAAACGTCACACCCGCCTAGTGACCTTGAGCACTTTTTTTTCTTTGAATACCCAACTTTTTCAATGCGATCGCACGCGCACTTGTGAACAAGTGATGGCCTCTCGCGGCAATCTCTGTAACAACTGAGCACGCCATGTTCAAATCAGCCAATGGCTGATAAGATGGGTAATCTATGTGTGATTTTGGAGGGTTTTTCGTCATTTGTCGAGGGAAGAGAAAGAAATTTTTAGCTGACTTTCATAATTTATTGTAAATTCCAGGCCGCGTGCTATGCTATAACTTTGGGCTCACGTCTTCTCAAGAGCCTCTACTACTGATCGGCAGCGTTTTCTGACCATGCTCAAAAAGTGTTGCAGGGCACCTTTAAGGAAAATGACAGCCTTCCTTGTAAGTGGCAATTTTTGCATCTGCTACTTTCATCGTAAGTGTACAATGTGAAGGGTAAATACAGGTGTAAGTAAGGTGGTTTCAACGACAGCTCATTGAGGCTGCATGGTTAAGTATCCACATTTGAAAGGGCCCTGCAACACTTTTCCAAGTAACCATCCAGTGGCTTCACTAGAGAAGTTTATTGCCTCACGAATTTACTGCTGGAAAAATGTTAAGAATCCGTCAACTACGAATGGACTTGCAGAGATCTAGCTTTCTCTCTTCTCTCGTCCCGACGAAAGTGCTGGAAGCTAAGCAAGGAAGGATGGCTCTTCTTCATGCTTGTGTCATGACCTTGAACACCTTATTTTTCTTCTCCTCTCTTTGAACGTTTGGTTTAATTTCAGTGCGAGCGCACGTGCAGGCACATGGCGGCCTTCTGTGGTGCTCAAATCAGCCAATTGTCGTGAATTCGGGTATATGGCGTGGTCATTTGAGTATATCCCATATTTAGAAAGAAGGGGGATAGATTTTTAGCTTTGAGAATAATGGTCAATTCAAGGCCACGGGCTGTGCTATAATGTTTGGCTCGAGAGCCTCGCCTACCAGGGTTGTCTGACCATGCTCAAACAGTGTTAGAGGGCTGCTTTAACCTTCATGCTGTTAGTTACAATGTACCAACTTGCTCGATCAGCCACCTTGCTACTGTTGGTCTATAATCAGTACCACTAGATAATCCCTGAGTCAGATTAGTGCTCTTCTTCATCTCTATGCTGTCACTATTTGGCTTGTGTGGCTCAAGTGGCTGGAGTTTCACATAGTGTTTGCATGCAATGAGGAAGTCTTCTTGCGTTCATATAATGTAAGAGTGAAGTGATTATATGCATTCTCATTACAGGAAAGAGAGAGTTGATGCAAATCGTGCAGCATCTGAGAAACTCCTGATGGTGAGTTATTGTACTGTTTGTAAAGATCGCTACAAATATACAAGGAATTTATATGGACTTTTTTACTTTTTATTTCTCAGAAACTGCGTGTCGCTGTGGCGAATGCTCTGGAAAAGAATGGTGTGTCTCAACGCAGCTTCCTTTACAAGGCTTGCGGCAAGAAGCCTTTTGCTATTTGTAGTACCTTTGCTAAGGTGAGTGTATTTGATGATTCTACAGTACGTTTGGCATTCTGAACTGGTATTTACGCATTAAGTGCTACAAAATGATCCTGTTGCAGTGGCTGGGGAATGGAATAAGATGGGCTCTATTTGCTGTGGTCTGTGGGGTTAGACACAACTGTTAACCTTCATTTTATCAGGGGTCTCAACCTCGCCTCAGCCAGTGGGCCGTAGTCACGGAAATTAATCTCTCAAGAAGGGCCAGGACAGCAAAGAAGGTTAGAGCAGCAGGAGAAGGGAGGTAATCGGCTACTCATATATTGGTAATTTCTAGGCTTGTGCGAGTAGTGAATTTCAGGTTGAAAGCGAAATTGTATTGAATAGGGATTTGGTTAAAATAATTTCTAATTGAATTCGAATAGTATGTATCGTATGTTATAAAGAAAAATGAGCATATTTGTTCGTGACCTAACTACCTACACAGTATTTTTTTTTACTTGAAAAAAGGCCTTTGAATTGTTGCAAGATTCGCCTTCTCTGGTAGATTTTAAGCGATAACCTGTAATACATATTAAAGCCAGCATAACACCGGCTTATGATATAAGCCAGCATAGCAAGCTTTTAAGCTGTAAAAGTTATGAATCAATGTGAGGGTATGGTGTTGATTTAACAACATGGTTGATTGTGCGCACTACTTAAACGCGGATTTAACCTTCTAGTGGGGCTTCGCGGCAGTGCGGATTTCTTTTGGATCGGTGTTTTCACGTCTTAGCACTCCTTTGCTGCAGTGAAACAACCATAACAAGGGTTACTTGCAAAGTAATATAAATTTTAAAAAGTTTGCTTAGCTTAGCATCTCTTTACGGTAGTGTCACCACCTTTACAGGGGATTACACTTTGATTGATATACTCATTTGTTTATCTCGAATACTTCGAAATTTTCAATCATTTAATTTGCAAAGCAAGTTTAAATACTTCGTATTCATTCAAATATTCAAAGAATTCAAGTATTTTCACAAGCCTAGTTATTTCTCAAGAGGAATTGGCATGAGAAGACTTGAACACCAAATTATCGATAATGATTTGCAGAATGGCTTAAATCTTGATGCGAATTCTTTAATATAGAGTTTTTGTTCGGCCGCGTGAGGTGCCTCGTGAGTGAAAAAAATGGTTGAGATCACTCGCATCAGATTGGCATACTCAATAAAGTGTTATTTATCTCAGTAGGCGAGCAAATGATGCGAGTGCCATTTAACAATGCCAGAAAAATTGTCTCAAAATTGTACAAAATTATGGGACGAAGAAGGTCATGTGCGGCACGGGCCGCTGCAAAAACATCTGTGGTCTGAATGTATGTGACATGTGATTTGCTCATCCTTTAAGTAGATGTGCTTTTTATGTAACATGTTTTTTAACTAAAGTAAATTTGTATGTTCTGGCTACATCTTGTACTCTTTAATGCATACAGTTTATTTGGATCTATTTGTTGTGCTGTGCATACCACTTCGCAAGTGTGCCTTATCATCCTTCTCCACCTCCTGCATCTCTTCGATCAAAATTTTCACTCAAGGGCAGCATGTTGAGTTGCCAGTGAGACATAAGACTATCATTAACAATTTCGATGCTTTCAACATTTGTGAATGTTAAACCATCAATAGTGATAAAAGTCGTTTTATTGATATTAGCATGCTATAAGATGGCCCAGTGTGCTCCACATTTTCACAGCAACTTAAGCTTGGCAACTGTAACGTTTAACTCAGAGACAAGACGACGATGAACACTTGGCTGGGCCTCACCATGACGAATGACCCCTGGCCGTTTATTTGCTGGGCTTAAGTAGCCGCGCTCACAGCGGGGAAGGGGGAAAGAAAGCAAAGGAAGGAAAGTAAAGTGCACGAAACGATGGAGAGGAGGAGACAATATCACCTAGGGCGAATGCTGATAGCAGATTGTCCGGTCTGTTGCATCTTCTCTTCACACATTTTCAAAACACTGATTTCTTTTGCACTCATTTACTTGATGGAAGGATGGCCCGTAGTGAAGGCGCTTCGGTTCGCTGCGCTGGCGCCCTGACCTGCGCAGGCCAGCCAGTGGGCTTCCTGGAGTGTCTGGAGAAATGGTGGTGTTATAATCTTCCTCTGGCTGAGCTGGTTGCACCTGGCGACTTCCCAGTGGGTCGTCCGGCGTGGTGTTGCCTCGGTGTCCATCACTGAACTTCGTCAGGGGCCTCGCGTCGGGGTTCGGATTACCCTCGGGGCTGACCTCGTCGTTGAAGTTTTCGTCCGTTCGCAGCAAGTGTTGTCGGTTCCGCCTCAGGAGCCCATGGTCTTCCGTTCTTACCACGTATGATCGTGGTGCAGTCTCTTGTACCACTTTCGCTCGGCGTGACCAGCTTCCATGTTTGATCCGGACCACATTTCCGGCTTCCAAGGGTGGTAGTGGCCTGCCTCGGGAAGACTGTTGCTGCTGTTTCCATACGGGTATGCCTCCGTCGACATTGTATTCTGGAAGAGTGGCGTGCAGGCGACGACCTTGCAGTAGTTCTCCGGGTGAGTGACCGCTGTCAAGGGGAGAGGAACGATAAGCCAACAGACCAAGCCATACATCACCTCGGGACTCGTGGGTTTTCTTTAGAATACGCTTCACGATCTGTACCCCCTTTTCAGCTAAGCCATTTGACCGTGGGAACTCAGGACTTGAGGTGATATGCTCGAAGTCATATCGGTGCACGAAGGACGCGAACTCTCGCGATGCAAATTGAGGCCCGTTGTCGGTGCAAACTTGGTTGGGAATGCCGTATCCCGAGAAGATAGCAGATATCTTGTCGATTATTTCCGCCGCTGTGGTACATCTGAGTTTCTCGACGTCAGGAAAGTTAGAATGGACATCAAACACCACTATGTAGTGTTCTCCAGCGAATGTAAATAGGTCTATGTTTACGCGATGCCACGGTCGGTCGGGCGTTGGCTATAGCAAAAGGGGTTCACTCGGTTGACTGTATGCGTACTTTCGACATACGCTGCACGTTCGCGCTCGTTGCTCAATGTCATTGCTCATTCCCGGCCAGAAAACTAGTCTACGGGCTCTAGCTTTGCACTTGTTCATACCCAAGTGGCCTTCGTGAATTCGATCAAGAATTTCTGCACGCATTGATTTAGGCACCACAACTTTGCAACCCTTTAGCACCACTCCATTGACCACGGATAGCTCTTCCGCATACGGTTTCAGTACACCGTCTATTGCCATGCCATCTTCCATTTGTTTCATGGTGCGGCTGAGAAGCGGATCTTCGAGGGTTTCCTTCTGCAGCCGCAACATAGTCGCTTTGCTTATGATGCTGGTGACTACTTGCGTTGTGTGGACGTCCACGTCCTCGACTTGGTCGCCTCCGCCAGTTGGTAGTGCGGCACGAGACAGCAGGTCTGCGAGTAACAGGTCCCTACCAGGTACAAACTGCAACAAAAAATCATATTTCATAAGACGGATGAAAAACTGCTGTAGCCTGGGTGGCATATCTGCAATGTTCTTTTCGGCAATCGCAAGTAATGGCCTGTGATCAGTTTCTATCGTAATGCTTCGTCCATACACGAACTGATGAAATTTTTCACTAGCGAAAACAATTGCCAGGGTTTCCTTTTCTATCTGGGCGTATCGCTCTTCACTCGGCGTCAGCGCTCTTGAGGCGTAGGTCACTGGGCGCCAGTCATCCCTGTGTCTTTGCAATAAGGCAGCGCCAATACCTGTTCCTGAGGCGTCCGCAGTTATCTTAGTGTTTCTTTTTTCATCAAAAAGAGCCAGCAATGGAGGATTAGCGCGCGCTGCGCAGATCTGGTCTCATTCGCGCTCATGGGCTGTTGTCCACTCAAACACCGATGCTTCTTTCACCAGGCTATGCAGCAACGCCGTTTTGTCGCTCAAAGCTGGCAGGTATTTCCGAAAGTAGTTCACGACCCCGAGTAATCTGCGCACACCCTGTTTATTTTTTGGGGCTGGCATGGCACGGACGCTTTCGATTAAATTGGGGTCAGGACGAATTCCGTCTCTTCTGATAACGTCGCCAAGGAATGCAACCTGCGTGGTGCCGAACACGCATTTAGCTGGATTAAATGTCAGCCCTTCCTCTTGCGCCCCCCGCCTTAGTACTGCGATGACGCGTTCGTCGTGTTCTTCCTTTGAGTCGCCCCATATTAAAACGTCGTCTACGTAGACGCGCACTCCCGGCAGCCCTTCGAACATCTCTGTTAGAGTCTTCTGGAACACCTCGCTGGCTGAGGAAATTCCGAAAGGCAGACGCAAAAAACAGTACCGCCCAAATGGTGTCGCAAAAGTGCATATTCGTGAAGTGGCCTCATCTAAAGGAATCTGATAAAAGCCGGCATTAGCGTCGAACCGGGAGAAGTATTGTGCGCCTGCCAGCTCGCTCTCTATGTCCTCTCGTGAAGGCATAGGATAGTGCTCCCGCTTAATGCTCCTGTTCACTGCTCTAGGGTCCATGCAAATGCGAAGGGAACAACTACGATGATTGAGGCCTTTTCCATTCGTTGCAGTTCTTGTCGCAGGCGTCCTTTCAACGCTATGGGTACTCTGCAGGCAGGCTGCACGACTGGAACGGCATCCTCTCATAGCACCATTTTGTAGGGTCGCCTGACGCAGCCGGTGCCGCTGAAGAGGTCAGGAAATGCAAGCTGGAATTTTGTTTGCTCATCGCCTACCTTCACGGCGTCCGGCGTCACCGGTCCCAGACCAAACTGCTGGCATGTCTTTACGCCAAGGACTGCTTGGCGCCCCTTTTTCACGATAAAGAACGAGACTTAATGCTGTGCTTCGTTTATCTCGAGATCTTCGGTCGCCACGCCAACGTGTTTGATTGTACTGCCGTTGTAGGCGGTGAGCACAGCGGCGCTCTTTCGCGGAGTGCTTGCGTGGGCGATTCGGTTGAACATGGTTAGGGGCAGCAAATTTGCCTGAGACCCGGTATCTACCTTGAATTGTATCTCCTGACCGGCTATTTTTCCATGAACCATCCAATCCGCTCCTATATCTCCGGTGACGCCGCAAATGCTGATGCCCAAGATGTCAAAATTTTCATCGCTTTCTTCGGCTTTGTGAACCTCGCTTATTCTGCGCGCATTGTTGCAGCATGCGGCGAAGTGATTTCGTTTCTTGCATGCATAACAAGTTTTTCCATATGCCGGGCACCTATCGGGGGCATGTACCTTGTTACAACTTCGACACCGAGTTCCATTCGCAAACTTCGTGCGGTGTGTGCGGCGTGCAACGTCAACGTGCAGGCTTTCATTTGACCATGCTGCGCTCTGAATGGCAGCAAGCTCAGCGGCTTTGCAAATTTCTTCTGCTTTCTGCAAGTTTAAGTCTTTGTCACTCAGCAACTTTTCTCGAAGTTTCGCATTATTTGTCCCAAACACCACTTGATCCCTGATCATGGACTCTTCAAGCGTACCGAAGTTGCACAGCTCTGCTTGCTTTTTTAAGTCCCGTAGGAACCGCTCAAAAGGCTCGGCCTCTTCCTGTTTTCGTAGTCGAAAAATGTGCCTTTCGTAGACTTCATTACCCTGGTCGACACAATATTCTTCAAATTTCCGCACGTGTCGTAATCTTCTCTGCTCTCACCTGCGGCAAACGAGAAGATGTTGTAGACATCGAGCGCCTCGTCCCCCGCGGTGCTCAGAAGAATCGCTGCTTTTACGGTTGATGGGCGGGGCTTCTCCCGTTCCGTAGCGGTGATGAACAGCTGCAGCTTCTGCTTGAATACCAGCCAGTTTTTCCTGATGTTGCCGGACAGTTGCAGCGGTTCCGGGGGCTTGACGAGGTCCATTTCGAACGTCAGAGTCCCACTTCTGACACCATGTAACATTTAACTCGGAGACAAGACGACGATGAACACTTGGCTGGGCCTCGCCATGACGGATGACCCCTGGCTGTTTATTTGCTGGGCTTAAGTAGCCGCGCTCACAGCGGGGAAGGGGGAAAGAAAGCAAAGGAAGGAAAGTAAAGCGCACAAAACGGTGGAGAGGAGCAGGAGACAATATCGCCTAGAGCGAATGCTGATAGCAGATTGTCCGGTCTGTTACAGCAACCTTCTCATGAATTGTCCTGATGAGCGCATGCTATGCATACAATAGTGACAGTCATAGCTAATCATGGCAGTGGAGTTTACGTGGTGTTGCTGTGCATGCCAATAATGTGAGTTGCTGAGCATTCAAACGTCACTCTATGTGAGGTATCTTGGCCACAGAGCAAAGATTATTGAAGAGTTGAAACTATACTATCTGCAGCAATAAATTAATGTCACGCTCCCACAATGCGGCTTAAGTACCTTGGTGTAGGAAAGCAGTGAAATGCTTTGATCTGTGTCGTGATATCCTCACTCTTGCTTGCCATCGACCTCCTCTCTTTTTCTGCACCCCTGCCTGCACGACGTTGATTGGCCGTGGCATGCGAAAGCACCCCACCAGGTGACCCCGATGTCGAGAAAATGTCGTGAAACTTCTTTCATGATGCTTTTTTTTTTTTTTTCGGTTTTTGTGAATGCCTCAGCTGTTAGTCTTGCTGCCACTACTACGGCCAAACTAGAAGGGAGACGTGATGCATGCTCAAATAGGAGCACACACATCGTCCCTTCAGCCCAGCTGTGTGCAGCCCAATCTGAGGAGAATTGAGAGGACTGTGTGCAAGGAGGAGATTGTCGCTGCTTTCTTAGATCAAAGGGCAATAGGTGCTATGTCATGCTAGCGGCAACTGGCGACTGTCAAGTAAATCGTTATCGTTTCACTTGTCAAACAAACCGTATGTGTGTTGCTCCCTTCAGCTGAAGACCCTTAGTGTAAACACAAGTCGCATTTGGCCGCATGTATTTTTGGTCTGATGCCCATACTTGTTTTAGCGCGCAGAAAATAAATTTTAACGTGCCCACTGAAACGAATGCCTTTGTCGTCTTGTCAAAAATGCTGTCAAAGAGAGAGTGTGGACATGCTTTGCAGGCCATTCTCGTGGTTGGTTTTTGTTTTGCCATTCTGTGGCTGTCGCTCCACGTCGCTAGTTGACGCACCTTCTTCAGCGCATGCTATTTTTGTGACATCACCTTTTCACTCGTGTGCACCGTACTAACATGAGTTCCGCCTCCTAAATGTTTTTTGCTCTTTGATGTAGATGCATGGAAGTGATTAGCACAGTGCATGCACTGTATCAGGCATCTGGGTTGTTGTCATTTTTTTTTGTTGTTGGTCGGTTACTGCTGTTTATTTGCATGAGCTTGTACTACTTGTACCAAAGTCCTTCAACACATTTACTGGTCGTGAAGCTTCACTGTAACTCTATGGGAGAGCTTTGTGTGCTGCGAGCAGAGGTGGCGGGGTGGCGTTGCATCACCGCGGGGGCATTGGGCAGACCGGAGGGAAGCTGGCTGCTGATGCCGCTATGGGGTCAATGCATAATATTGTGGTGTGCCATCGCGTAGTTTTTCACCGTATGATTACTATGGTGCCTAGTGTGCTGTGCCTCAAGATCGGGAAGGAAACCGTATACCTGCTGGGCACCTGGTTGTTGACCCGGTTAAAAAAAAAAAATGACGAAAAAGTCTCCGAGTTCTCACTGCCTACAGTGATCGGCGAGAAAAGTGTAAGAGCGCAACACTGTGACAAGAAACTGGTGGTTTCACATTTGTTTCCGCAAATGGGCACGTGTGTGAAAAGCACTTTGATAAGAGTGACATCGTTCACGTAGACAAGTGGCTAATCGGAGGTGTTGCGAAGTTACCATGCAACATTCCGAAACTTTTGCCGATGCTGTGCTGAGGATTTTTCACAGCCTCACGGTGTATTTGTATAGTGCAAAAAGAGGCAGAGCTTGCCCGCCTGCAAGTGTCGATAAGAACTGTCAGCGAGCTGGATACTGTTGAGGCTGCATTTGACTGTGCATGAGCCCTCCTGACATAGCTGCAATGGATAATGACGCATGTAGTGAAGATGAGCATACCGGCCACCTCTTTCTTGTTTCATGCCTGTTGGTAATACGGGAGCCTGATGGGTGAAATGCTCTCAGTTTTCATTTATACAGGTGCTGAGGTGACCAAAAGTGTTGAGGTGATACCCTGAACAGGTGGAGATACATGCAGCTCCTCACAGCTTGAAAAAATCGAAGCACACATCTCTTGCATGCAACAGTGACTTCAACGCTACCAATTGAAGTTTGCTTGAGTGACGTGGCAAGAGAAGTTGCACCAAAATACTGTACAAAACTTGCACAAACTGTAAAAGCGTAAAAAGTTAATTTTCGATATCAATGCATCATGACCACGAGAAGATAACTTTTTTGCATCACATGTTGACGCCTCCGGCGCGGGACGCAGTCAGTCAATTTTCACGTTTCAGGAGGCATGTTAGGCGTTTGCCTTTACTGTACAAACAATAAAAAACGACAGAGAAAACACAGCATGAGTAAGATACACAGCAAAGCAAATGACCGAGAAACTACATTGCATGGCAAACGAAACTTAGAACGTGCTACAGCACCATGGCGACAAATTAACACAAAACAGAAACACGAAAACGAGGCAAACGTCATATGAAGTATTGCCTGATCCTCATCTCTTGCTAAATTAAAAGCACTGATTTATTCAAAGTGGCCATCGGTTTAATAAGTGCGAGGCAATTTTAAGAGAACAAGAAAATAATATATCTTCGTATATACAAACACCGAATGTATATATAGCCTGGAAGGTTGGATATGCGGTCAAAAGTTGCAGCCACTGCACTTCTGCGACGCGTTAACCACCAGAGTCGTAGAAGAACCCTAGATTGTACACAAATGTTCACTAGATGCTTAAGGAAAGAACAAAAATAAGCATGCATTTATAGAGGTAGCATATCTTACAGTGGAATCGGCATGCTGTCGAATTTCTAGCTTCAAGGCTTCAATCGACGCTAAATTTTACAGTGTTAGAGCTTTCCCGAATTTTCTTGAAGCTAACATCACTCTGAAGACTTATACAATCTTTACGGCTACATTTAATAAACGTTTCAGAGCTCCGGTGCGTCCTGTACAATTGCAGCGCCACGGCCGCTCCGATGCCGCGCCGTGGACGCCCCTAGCGGTGGCTCCTGTTTCTATATCAAACTTTCGCCGAAGCTTCATGACCATTAAAAGTATTGAAGGACTCTGCTTGTACCAACATGTGTGTGAGAATTCGTTATAATTCTTTGTTTTTTTAATTACTTGCTCATTAAATCTCTGCACTCTTACAGGACCTTATCGGCTGTGGTCGTACAAGTGAGCTGCTACAAAACATTGCAGATTCCCCTGCAAAGCAGGTGTGTGTATGCTTAATTTAGTGTTCAATGTCACTTTTTATGAAGTATATAATATTTGCAAATCCTGGGAACTCCATTTAGGCTAAGAAACACATGTGGATCTAGCTCATTGGGGGCAGTTTAGTGTGAGACCAGCAAATGGGGATCTTCAATTCGTGCCACAATCTAACCTGCACATATAACTCCCCAATATAAACATGCCAGTTTTTTTTTTTCTTTTAGATAAAAATTCATTCATTCATTCATATATGCTTGGGCACCTGTCACAGTGTTTGACAGTTTTGGTAACCATTTGTCCAAAGGTGAGAGCTGAAGAGTTAGTGTGGACAGTAATATTGAAGGGAACAGAAAGAGATAAAACAATTGTTATGAAAACGTGGACAAACATTGGAAGACACTTAAGCTTCACCTTCGAGTTTAATGCGATAGCGATATCCTGTCCCTAGTGCATACTTCAACCACTGAATGCATACTTTTTATTGTATGATGTTTCTCCTGATGATTAAATTGTGTATTGCTACAATGTAATCAATTAAGTTAAAGGTGGCTTTTTTGCAAATAGTTACATTCTGTGTAATGAGTAGCATACTTTAAACCACGAGTGATAATTCGTGTATAACTTTTTAGAACTTGCTGTGCCCCCAGCAAAACTTGGCCTTAAGGGAATAGGCGCAGTAACCTGTGTGCCTCTTGTAGTAGATGGCCGGCTTTATACAAAAAAGTCATTATGATAATCACATGTTCTCACGCCAGATGGCAATGTACACTTGTACCATGCATTATTACTGTGATATTATATTTTGTATTGTGAACCATGCATATAGGACTTGCGTCTTGTTACTTTCAAAGTTACTTACAAAGTTAAGAGGTGTTACATCAAAGTTACTTTCAGTTACTTTTAGGAAGTTCTTTTCTCTGCATTTCCTTGCAAACATTTTCTCCATTTCCTTGCATTTCCTTGCTCGATCCTCACTCTGAACCAAAATTTTTCATTATTTTAGTATTTGCTTTTTCTTATTTTTTAGTCATGCACAAGATGATTTTTCACTCACAAGCAATGACACCAGCACCGGAATTCCTGCAAAACAAACTTTTTTACGTTCTTGCGTTAAAATGTTTTAAACGACCTGACAACCAATTTTTCTGAACCCAGTTTTTTTACAGCACAACATAAACCTGATTCCTAGTATTGGTGCCTGCAGTGGTTAATCCTAAAAACACATAGCTATTTTATGAACAATATTTTTCGATCTGAAAAGATCGAAACATGTATGAACACTTCCTCTAAGAATGCTTAGAATTGATAGTGATGACGCTATCCCTTCTCGAGATTTGTGAAAGCTGTCGTTTTGCTTTCGCGAAAGTTAACTATGCTTAAACACCTTTTTTTTTTAAAGCTATTCAACCTTTCTTGAAAACATCAAGCTTTTACAATTAGACTATGTGGCTTTATACACCTTTTCTGTATTCGTACAGTGTTGTGTGCACCTATGCCTAAGGTTGCCTGCACCTGTGTCGTGGACCTGCTGACGAGCATGGTATCATTACATCAAGTGGAGGCAGCACCACTTTAATGCATACTACTAGTGCAAGCATATAAACATTTTTATAGAGTAATATGTTTTATTATAAAGAAACAAACAATATTTCAAAACTAACAAAAAGATAGACCACGTACACCAATCAATCAACGATCACGTGACTGGGCACCCCTGACCATTCATATTTTTACTGCTAGAAGTGCCAAAGGTTAGGGTAGGGTAGAAGCGTATTGGTATTTTGTGTTTACTCAGTTGTATATTATTTTTGCATATTTAAATAGCCATATGAAAACCATTGAGCCTGCTATTGCAGTAAAGGAAGGCTAGGTACTGGCTTGTGGCCTTTCATATTTAAGAGCAGTGTGCGTGGGCATACTTTTTGTTGCTACATCTTCAGCTTCATGTTGCAGGTTTGCCGTGTTGAGACTTCTTTGGATTGTCTATGGACATTTAGAGATACACAGAATATCCACGTTAGGCTAATTATAAAATAGAATTTCTAAAAGCCGCCACTATGTGCCTCTGCGACTTTTTCTAAGTAGCTGCCATCTTTAATGTGTGCAGCAGTTTGCTCATTCATCAGTAAAGCAGATCAATTTGTGCACTTTCTGCTTCCTGAATTTTTCCTTTTACTGCCAATACATGCTCACGTGTCTAAACAGCATTCACAGAAAGCAGAGGGTCTGACGTCGACTTGAAGCCAGATGCTTGGAAGATGCCACGTGCCACCACACACCTGAAGCGTCTGGAATAATTGAAAGAGTACAGAAAAGGAGAATAGCTTGGCAGCACCTAATCCTTTCACTATTAGTAGCAAGTGTATGATTGTCACGGTAATTTGTACCAACATTGATGATGAGTCAATTGTCTTAAGTCCACATTTTTGGAAATCTATGGCAAATTAGGTACACATTTTGACAGTTATGGCAGTACAAAGGGCATTAACCTGTTTGTTGGAAACTTGAATGGACGATCTTGAATGGATGCTTGTAACTGCTAATTATAGGACGTTGCTCATGCCTACTTGATGTTATTTCATTTTCAAGAGTTAAAGCTTCAAGGATTTTCTTGAAGCTTCATCTCTTCAAAATGTTTAACTCAGCTTCATTCCAGTTGTGGAGCCAGAGTACTTGGTGTTATCAACTGCCGGCTTCAAGTTTTTTAGTGAAATTTTGTAAGCCAAGGAATGCAAAGAACTTTTATGGGGCTTTCTACGAGGCAGCAAAAGAGTAACAATACCATGGTTGTCGACAGGATTTTCTCTTGGGGGCTGCAAACCAGTGTTTCATCGTGGCTGGGGGAGAGCACTGGTGTAGCTCAGGTGACGGCTAGTGCTGGTGAAGCTTGAGGGGGGCAAGTGCCCCTTTTGCATTCCTCCTGCTGACATCCATGAACAGCACGAACGTACACTCACAGATGTACTGATATGGACACACATATTTTTGTGGGTGGGTGTTTACGCTGTTACTCCTTCACTGTGCAATGAACCAACTCACCAAAAAGAAGTATTTATGAGGCATAAAGCCAAGCCAAGCTTAGAAGTCTCTGTTGGTGCTGTGCATTTGGTGGGTGAAAAGAAAAGTCGCAGCTTTGCCGCAAAGGCGAAGCAACGAACACAATATCAACAAATCGGAACGTAACACAAAGAGTGGCAAGCAGATCTAAACGTGCCCCGCGTTTCTCATGCACAAATCGCATACGAAATGTAATCACAGGTACAGATGGACGCAAATAACTCATGAGAAATGGTACAGACCCTGCAACTTATGCATAGCCGCTGGATACCTGTGTCTCAAGAAGCTTTCTTGGTCACTGTGTATACTCGTGTGCATGTTGTCAAGTGCAGTTCGTGACTTTGGCAGGGATGATTGCACAAAATCAGTTTCACTGAAAAGGTAAAGCAATGAATGTGATAGTGACGAATTGCAATGTTATATGAAGTGAGGCGATCTCGCGTAACTCTACAAAACGCTGGTGTAAGAGAACACTGCCGCTTCAGGTACACTCTTCGCGCCATTTTTTCATGTTATGAGCGCAGCCTGTAGAAGCTCCCACCTGCTGTGGGGGCACGAGATGCGTTGATCATTGCTGCGATAGTGCGGCAATCATAAGCCTTTTGTTCGCTCACGAGATAAGCCCGTTCAGTCGACCTCGGCCAGAAAGGCGATGTTCACTACGCAGAATGAGCGCATCCTTCATTTTGTGTGTACACACACACATACACACACACACACACACACATGTGAATGATGGCGGCGGCGGCGAAAAACCAGCCGAGACTGCCCATATAATTGCTATTGCAGTAATAAATAGTGGTAAGATTTCTTTTGGTTTCCTTGGCCCAATTTCGATGCCTAGGTAGTAAAAGCATAAAATTACAGTGTACGGGTTAATGCTTACATTGGTGCTAAGAGGTGGAATATAGATAGCTGTTGAAGGATCTGTTTATTTCCTAATGTCTTGGCTAACATGGTTCATTTTCATGCCATGCAATCATGTGAATTGTGCTTTCTGCTTGTTCAAATGCTTATAGTACACAAGGAGGGGTCTTGGAATCGTGATAAGTGATGTATATAGCGGTGACTATTAAAGAGAACATCGGAGTGGGTGGCAGCTGCTCGGTACCACCACCTGCTGGCGGCTGCGAATAGTTTTGCGCAGGCACAGTGAGCACCATGTGCGGTACTTTTTTATCAAGTGAGCGAACAGTAGTGGACATGGCAAGTGCACCATTTATGGTGCACTTGTGTCACAATTTATTGCTACAGCTGGCCGGTGGTGGCACCGAGTGACTTTCGATGTTCTCTAACAGTGGAATCCTGTATACACTGTGCTTGCTTCTGGACCCTGTTAAAGCAGTGGGAGAGTGCATTTTCAAATGCCGTGCTAAAATACACCCAGCAAATGGACCTGTTCTTGATCTTTTTAAGAATTTTGAACATTCAACGGCCATTATAATTAATTTGTGGCCCAAATGAATGATACAAAGAAACCTGGATTTTGTTGTGCTTTTTTGATAGGCTGTTTCAGTAGTCAACTAAGGAAAGAGTCTTTTCTAGCCTACTAATTGTGAAACAGCTTTGTTCAGGATATATAGCAGTGACATACAGAATGCGTCTTAAGCATTTGTAATGTCTTCATTTTACATTCCCAGATTTCATTTTTTACAGGTTGTTAATTTTGAAATGCTCAAGCCTGGAATCTGCAAGTCTGAGACTTCGGAAGCCACTGAATGAGCTGTTCATGTTTTTGTTAATAAAAAGTTTGTTTTTTGTTCACACATTCATATCTACATAGATCATGGAACTGCTTATCCAGAGTTATTTCATTGTGTGCCATTGTCAACATGTTTGTGTGACCACGATGACCAGGATCTGCATCATCTGTCGCTTGAGTGCCCCAAGTACATCATACTGTCACGATGAGTCAGAAGTACTGGGGGATTTATTGAATGACCGGGTAGCTAGCTCTAGGCTGGCTCTCGACCAGAGAAGAAGGCACGCGATCTTCTTTTTCCTCCAGATTGAGAGCCGCTCTTGCTGTCGACCCACTACGTGCTGGTGGCATTATCCTCCCTTCCGAAAAGAAAAAAAAAAACAAGTCCCAAAAAGAGGAAAGAAAAGTACATAGCATCACCGCGATGCTACTACATAGGCACGTGAAAAAGAAATTGGAATTTTGGATAAAGTGAAAGTAAAAATTGAAGAGCGTGCCAATATAAGAAACGTCAATGAACGAGAAAGCAAGTTCACACAAATAAACAAACACAGAATGCTGTACGGTAAAAGAAAAGTTACGAGCAACGCGCAATAAATGGTTTCATGCGCAACACATGAACGACGTCCGGCCTCAGCCGTGTCCTGCTCCGTGCATGGGGTGTTGAGTCCGGAACCACTTCGTAGTTCACGTCACTGACGCGGCGTAACACTTTATATGGGCCAAAGTACCGGCTCAGCAACTTTTCACTAAGGCCACGGCGGCGGACGGGCGTCCACACCCAAACTTGATCTCCGGGGCTCTAAAACACTTCTCTGTGGCGGGTATTATAGCGTCGTGCGTCTGCCTGCTGTTGCTGGCCGATGTGCAGTCGCGCGAGCTGCCGGGCTTCCTCAGCACGCTCTGCGAATTCTTCGGCGTCAGTTGCCAACTCGTCTTCGTCTTGACACGGTAGCATAGAGTCTAGCATGGTCTGCACTTCGCGGCCGTAGAGAAGCCGAAATGGCGCGAATCGCGTGGTTTCTTGCACGGCGGTATTATACGCGAAGGTCACGTAAGGTAAGATCCGGTCCCATGTTTTGTGCTGTACGTCGATGTTATCGCTTTCTTATCGACAGGAGCTGGTAATTCGGCAACAGCGGCAAGCTTGTCTGGATCGGGCCGGACTCCTTCGGCGCTAACTACATGTCCAAGAAATTTTAGTTCTTCATAGCCGAAGTGGCACTTCTGTGGCTTTAGAGTGAGGTCCGCCGATCGGATAGCCTCCAGCACGCTGCGCAGGCGCTGAAGGTGCTGCTCGAATGTCGCAGAGAAGACCACCACATCATCAAGGTAGACGAGACAAGTCTGCCACTTCAGCCCTGTAATGACAGTGTCCATCATTCGCTGAAAAGTTGCCGGCGCTGAACACAAGCCGAAAGGGAGTACTCGAAATTGGTATAGGCCGTCTGGAGTCACGAAGGCTGTCTTTTCGCTGTCTCGCTGATCTACCTCGATTTGCCAGTACCCGCTTTTGAGATCGAGAGAAGTGAAATAATGGGCACGACGAAGTCTATCTAGCGAATCGTCCATACGCGGTGGCGGGTACACATCCTTTTTGGTCACGTTATTAAGCTTTCGGTAATCGACGCAGAAGCGTAGCGACCCGTCCTTCTTTTTGACAAGCATGACTGGAGAGGACCACGGGCTGTTGGATGGTTCGATAACGCCATCGTCAAGCATCCCCCGAACGTGCGTACGTATCGCTTCACGTTCTTTAGCCGACACGCGGTAGGGGGGCTGGTGTATTGTGCGTGCGTCCTCGTACGTGATGATCCTGTGATGAGTGATGGACGTCTGGCGGATCTTTGAGCAACTTGCGAAGCAAGACCTGTACTCGAACAAGAGCGCTCGCAGCGCAGTCTGGTTATCGGTGGACAGATCAGGATTGATGCCAATGTTGCTCATTGATGTGTCTGTGTTATCCACTATTTCTGACGTGAGACAGTTGGTTACGTTTGCTACTTCGTGGGCAAACGCTATCGAAGTGCCACAGAAAAGGTGTCGATGCTCGTTGCTAAAGTTGGTAACGAGCAATTCAGGTCGGCCGTCACGAACGTGTATTACACTCCTCGCTACACATATGCCTTGCTGCAGGAGGTGTTCTAAATTTGTCTCGGCCACCACATCGCCATCGCTCAAACCACAGCATGTTACGTCGACTAGAACACTGGCTCGGGGAGGAAGCGTCACGCTCTGTTCAGAAATACGGAGTACGTCGACACGCATTCCGTCATCCTGCACGTTGATTGCTCGCTTGCCTGAGAACGTGACGCGGCGCTCTTGCAGATCAATGATAGCTCCATTTTCCTGTAGAAAATCAACTCCCAGAATGACGTCACGGGAGCATTCACGTAGAACAAGGCAGCTTGCTACGAATGTGTACCCTTGAATCTGTACTCTAGTTGTGCAGGCGCCCAGTGGAGTAACGACATGGCCACCAGCTGTCCGAATCTGCGAGTTATGCCACGGCGTGATTACTTTCTTCAGCTGCGTTGTCAGTTTCCCGCTCAGTATGGAATAGTCTGCGCCGGTGACCACTAACGCATTACCTACACAACCATCAATTGTTACTGCTATGTCGAGTGAAAGCCGGCTATCCTTTGCAGCAGCAGGTGATGTCGGACCAGTTTCTGTACGTTTCTGCGTCAATAGGAGGTCTTCAGCGCTTCGACGTTCAGCGACCCCGCCCCCAGAGGTCGCTTCGGCTAGTTTTCCCGAAGCAGTTCCTGGAGTTCCTGGAGCTAGTTTCCTAGAGCAGTTCAGGCTGTCAAGGCTGATGGACGTGTTTTTCGAGCGCTCCGGATCGACTGTGCAGATAAGTGTTTTTGCATGTTTTGAGCTTGTCTTTATAATTATAAGGCAGCGGTTGTAATCTTCGTAGCACTTATTTTATGGTACGGCTTTTTCGGGGGCCAGTCACCAGGTATTTATTAGTGTGGGTGTGTGTGTTTGAATTTTTTGTTGCTGTTTTTTTTCTAATGCCACCCCGTGGGGGAGGTGCGCGTACATTGAACACGCAAATTTTTGTAGTAGAGCTTAGACTTTCTTTTTTTTTCTCGTAGTGCAGGGCTCGAGTTTAGTAATTATCGAGTATAGGGACAATTGGTGTCAGAAAAGCATGGTTAAAAAGACCGTAAAGTGTTCAGGATGTGGAGTGGGTTTGAAAGTGGACCCAAGCGTAGAAGCGGATGGAGAAGAGGCTGACGCGAAGTGTAGGCAATGTGAGGTCGAGGAAAAAATGGAGAAAATGATGGTTGCCCAGAGTGAACTGCTGATGAGAATCGCCGAGCTCGAGTCTGCATTGGCGACAGAGCAAGAGAAAACGAGGGCAATGGGAGAAAGACTGAAGTCCGCCGAGGAAGCGCTAGCGAAGCTGAACAAAGAAGCGACCTACCGAGAGAACAGTAGGGAACCGGCAACCAGAACGGTGGAGAAGGAAAAGCAAGCAAGCTTGGAAAAAACAGGTTTAGCCGGTTCAACTGTCGCAAAGCCCAGCTTCAGCGAGGTAGTGGTGGGGCAGGGAGGGAACAAAGCAGCCGGCGTCACAGGTGCAAGTAGCCCCCAGGTGCAGAATGCTCCACCGGAAAAGTCACAGCATGTGATAATCGCCGGAGACTCAAATTTAAATCGATGCACAGAAGCCATCAAAGAGAGGGTAAGAGGTGACAAGAGGGTTGCAGTAGGGGCGTTCCCAGGACGCAATCTGGAAGCAGTCATGAAGCAAGCGAGCGCAAAGCTCAAAACGACAGCTGATAGACGAAACCTCGTGATAATTTCAGGGGGTTTAAACGATGTCCTAAATGAAGATGCAGCAGGACTAGCAGCCACACTGGCGAAAGGCGTCGATGACATGCGCGCCACTTCTCCTAAGGTGCAGGTAGTGATATGCACGATACCGGAGGTACCGGTGCGTGATAACAGCCTGCAAAGAGTGGTGGTCAACGCAAACCAAGAGATATGGCGGATGAGTCGAGAGAAAGGCTTTGAGGTGGTGGAAATAAACAGAGAGGTGCATAGGTGGGGGGATTTTCAACGAGACAGAATTCACTTCGATGGGCGGCTAGGTCATGAGGTGGGTTGGCGACTTGCAGGACGCGCAGTAGCTTTTTTGGGGGGCAAGCGAGCCGTTCGGGGTGCAGGATAGCTAGTAACGAGGAAAACAACCAGGGAGACTCTTCGACAGGTGTTATGGACAGATAGGTAGAGTCCGGGGCATAAATAGACGTAGCCACGAGCGCCGAGCCAATTCAGACATAGGGTATATTAACATGCAGGGTGGTAGGAACAGGCTGAAGTGGGAAGAGATAGAAGAACAGTTAAGGGAAGAGAGGCCGATGGTATACGGTTTTGTAGAAACACATCTCAGGGACATGGAACAACCTCCGAACAATCCGGACTACGCGTGGGAATATTGTAATAGAACAGAAGGCAGCAGAAAGGGAGGTGGTATTGGGGCATTCATTCATAAAAGTACAGACTGGCAAAGGGTCAAGCAGGAGTGCAAGGAACATTTATGGCTAAAAGGGAAAGTGGCAGGTCAAATGACACTCCTTGGTTTTGTGTACTTGTGGACGGGAGCAAAGGCCAGAGAGGAAAACCAGGTAATGGTAGAGTGTATATCAAAGGACAATCAGGAGTTAGGAAGAGAGTGCGAGATAATTATACTAGAAGACATGAATGCGCACATAGAAGATATAGATGGTTATACCGATCCGAAAGGCAAAATGATCATGGATATGTGTGAAAGGCTTAATTTGATCAATTGCAACAGTACCGAGAAGTGTGAAGGGCAAATGACATGGAAGGTAGGAAGACTTCAGTCGACGATAGATTATGCACTGATGTCACATAGGATGTATGATAAGCTCAGGGGAATGCACATAGATGAAGGTGGCTCCAGAAGTCTGGGTAGCGATCACAAACGTATCAAGCTAAGTTTTGGAAGAGCAGTGAAAGTGGGAAGGAGACAAGATGAGCAACTACAGGAAAATTTTTATCCAGAAAGGCAAATTGAAATAGCCACTAAACAAATTGAGAAAGTAATCACGGAGGATAATAAGACAGTGTGGACATACACGAATCAAATTAGACTCTTTGAGCTAGAGCTTGCTAAGACGCGTGGCAAGTCACCCCGGAAAAGAAGACACAAACCCAAAAGTTGGTGGGATGAGGAAGTTAAGAGAGCCATAGCAAAACGTCAGGAAGCCTCTAGGGAACACAGACATGCTAAGCAGCGGGGTGAACCGACAGATGATGTTGAAAGAAAATTGGACATCTAAGCTGTAGAAGGGAAGCATCCCTTCTGATGAATGAAAATATTAGAGGAAAGGGGGCTCAGTGGCTTGCAGAGGTACATGAAAAGGATAGAAAAGCAGCTGCGAAATTTCGGAACCATCTAAACTCCCTAAGAAATGAGACGAGCCTAGAGCAGAGTTTTATAACTACAGCCCAAGGTGCTAGGCTAGAAGGGGACGAAGCTATTGAATATATAAGAACAAGGGTGACAAAAAAATTTCAACAAAGAAGTACTTTATGCACCACAATAGACAAGGACGAATCAAGTGGTGCAATGCTCTATTTTCACAACAAGAGTGGGAAAGGGCTGAGAAAAGGGTTCCTAGTAGTACATCAACAGGCCCAGATGGCATTCCAATTAGGCTGATAAAGACATTAGGTCCGAAGTCTAAGCAGGCTTTGAGAGAGGCAGTGAGCACAATAATAATCGATGGTGAAGTCCCCGGTGGATGGAAACTTAGCAGGATGAGCATGATCTATAAAGGAAATGGGGACAAAGCTGACATAAACAACTACCGTCCTATAACAGTGACATCAGTGGTCTACAGGCTGGCGATGCAGATTATAAAGGAAAGACTGCAGGCATGGAGAGAGGATGAAGGGGTGCTGGGGTAACTGCAGAATGGATTTCGGAAACACAGGAGGTTGGAAGACAATCTGTTCTCACTGACGCAGTGCATCGAAATAGCAGAAAAGAAACACAGGCCCCGGTGGCTAGCATTTTTGGATATCAAGGGAGCGTACGATAGCGTGGTTCAAGAGGAATTGTGGGGAATACTGGACACACTAGGCGTGGAACATGTAGTCACTAATCTTTTAAAGGGTATCTATAAAGGTAACAAGGTAGTTATAAAGTGGGAAAAACAGGTATCCAAGCCTGCAGAGGTAAAACGGGGGCTTAGGCAGGGGTGGCCCCTGTCACCCTTATTATTCATGATGTACCTACAAGGATTAGAGGCAAAATTAGAGGGAAGTGGACTGGGCTTCAACCTCTCTTTAGTCAAACAAGTAAAACTTATTGATCAGGCACTACCAGCATTGTATGTACGCAGATGATATAGTGCTAATGGCCAACAACAAGGAAGATTTGCAGAGATTGATGGACATCTGCGGTAATGAGGGAGATAGGTTAGATTTTAGATTCAGTAAGGAAAAATCAGCAGTCATGATTCTCAATGACAACGAAAGTATAGTGAGCTTAGAATACAGGAGGTCACGCTAGAGATAACAGATAAATACAAATATCTGGGCGTATGGATAAGCAATGGGACCGAGTATCTGAGGGAACACGAAATATATGTGACGACTAAAGGTAACAGGAATGCAGCAGTCATGAAAAATAGGGCACTGTGGAATTACAATAGGTATGATGTTGTGAGAGGAATATGGAAAGGGGTCATGGTTCCTGGGCTGACGTTCGGCAATGCCGTCTTGTGCATGAGATCAGAAGTTCAAGCAAGATTAGAAATTAAGCAACGTGGAATAGGTAGGCTTGCTTTAGGAGCTCACGGGAATACACCAAATCAGGGAGTACAAGGTGATATGGGATGGACATCATTTGAGGGCAGGGAAGCTAGCAGCAAGATGAAATTTGAGAAGCGATTGAGAGAAATGGGGGAATAGCGTTGGGCTAGGAAGGTTTTCAGCTACTTGTACATGAAGAATGTCGATACAAAATGGAGGAAGCGAACCAGGAAGTTGACTGGTAAATACTTAGAAAACAGCAGGTGGCCAAACCAAAAAGAACTATCGGTTAAGAAGAAAGTGAAAGAAACGGAGACTGACATGTGGAGAATGGGAATGATTGAGAAGTCCGCACTAGAGATCTATCGAACTTTTAAGCAGGAAATTGCCAAGGAAAGGATCTACGATAATACTCGGGGTAGTTCTCTACTGTTTGAGGCCAGGACGGGAGTACTGCGAACCAAGACGTATCGGGCCAAATACGAAGGGGTAGACACAGTATGCAGTGCGTGTGGAGAGGAAGAAGAAACTGCCGAACACTTGATAATGTTCTGTAAAGGGCTTCACCCTATAGTTCAGGATGATGGCGCAGAGTTTTTCAAAGCACTGGGATTTAGGGACAGCGAGGGCAAAATAGACTTTAAGCGGGTAGACTTAACTAGAAGGAGGTTATCTGATTGGTGGCTAAAGTCAAGGCACGAGTGAAAATTAAATCCTTCACTGCGAAGTACGAATCCTCAACTTCATTATTTAAAGGAAAAAAAAAGATAAATGTAATGGTTAGTTCACTAAGTATTACGGCTAGGTGGCGTTAGCCGCCGCCCGATCTAAAGGGTACAGCCACATCCATCCATCCATCCATCCATCCGGCGGGGGCTGGGAGATCGTGCGGTAGAATACCGCTGTGGCGTTGATGAAAATCGCCTCGGTGATGGCGAGCGCGACTGGCGCCCGGCAGACAGTGGTGCATGCTGCTGGGAGAGGTAGTTTTGGATGTCGCGTGGTCTCTGACCGTAACGGGGTGGCGGCGAGTACGCAGAGAAGCCGCGAAGCCCAAGACGGCGATAAGGGCACTGGCGGTACAAGTGATCAGCTTCTCCGCAGTGAAAGCATAGAGGCCGATGATCGGGTGTGCGCCAGACATCAGACTTCCGAGGAGACGAGTGGTGATCATCGATGTACTGGACCGGTTGCACCGAACGATGGGCGACAGAAGCACCACGGACAAAGGGCAGGGGCGGTGGCGTGTACGTGCCTTCGTAGTATGGTATGTGCTGCGCTGACTCGAGTGAAACTGCATGGACAGGATGAACGAACAATGGCGGCGATGAAGCAGGGCGTTTCAAGGCTTCCGCGTAGGTTGTCCCACGGTGGTATTCAGCAGGAGCTGACGCAGCTGTATCAGGAGGCAAGGTGTCCCGGAGGGCCTGGTGCAGCTCATCCTTGATCACAGTTGCAATAGAGCTAACTGTAGGATGAGGTGTTACACCAGCCTTTTGCAACTCTTCGCGTACGATATTACGGATGAGTTCACGTAAGGAGTCATTGCTGGTCCCAGCGGCGGCGAAAATGTCAGTAGTAGACATGCCACTGACTTGCCTGTCGTATAGGTTTGATCGCTGCTGCAGCATTTTTTTCATTGTCACGGCTTCAGACAAGAACTCCGCGACCGTCTTCGGAGGGCTTCGCACGAGGCCGGCGAAAAGCTGGTCCTTGACACCGCGCATCAAGTGACGCAACTTCTTGTCCTCCGTCATTCTTGAATCTGCTCGTCGGAAGAGACGCGTCATGTCTTCGACGTACGCGGTCACAGTTTCGTTTGGCGACTGGACGCGGGCAAGAATAGCTCGTTCAGCTCTTTCTTGGCGGTCAGCGCTGGCATATGTCTGCAGAAGTCTACGAGAGAATTGGGGCCACGTCGTCAGCTGCTCCTCTCGATTTTGATATCACATGCGAGCCCCGTCTTCGAGATAGAAGTAGACACGACCCAGTTTCGCCGCGTCGTCCCACTGATTCAAGTTGGCTACGCGCTCGAAGTCCGCCAACCAGTCCTCAACGTCTTCGCACTCAGTACCATGGAACGTCGTCGGTGCCCGTGGGCTTTCCAACGTATAGCGGTTCGACGACGTGATTCCCGTGCCGGTTGGAGAGATTTGTACCGAAGTGCTGGTCATGTTTGTTGACGTGGTGGGAGCAGTATCGTTGACTTCCGGAGGCAATCCCCTGATTCGGCGGCTGGTCCGATGCACGGGAGTATTGACTGGCACTGGACTCGTATTACGGCTTCCTGGGGGGGGGGGTCTGCAGCATCCGTGAGACTACCCAGCACCTTCCACCAGTTTGTCACGATGAGTCACAAGTACTGGGGGATTTATTGAACGACCGGGTAGCTAGCTCTAGGACGATGCGTCAGTCGTGGCTGGCTCTCGAGCAGAGAAGAAAGCACGCGATCTTTTTTTCCCTTCAGATTGAGAGCCGCTCTTGCTGTCGACCCACTACGTGCTGGTAGCAATATACAGAGTGGAGCCACTATCACCTCGTCCCCTACAGTGTATTAAGTGTTGGCGTTATGGGCACACAGTGAAAGGGTGCAGGTCAGTACCTAGATGCAGAATTTGTGGTGAGACGCACAATTCAAACGACTGTAAAAGTAATGAAGAAAAGTGCTGTCTTTGCCATGAAGCACACTGCGCTGATAACCCAAACTGCTCAGCCAAGGCACGTGAAATACAAATACTTGAAATTGTAGACAGAAGGCGATGCTCCCGAAAGGATGCCATTGCTGAAATCCAAGCCCGAACTCAAGGATATGCCGGAGCAGCTGCCCGCCATAACATAGCAATGGAAGCATCCTTTTCCCTATCAATTGCGGACATGATCGAGAAGGCTGTGGATAAGGCTATGCAACGCCTTGCTACCACACTATGTGAGTTGCTGTCGCACATTGTGAATAACCAAATCGCACAAGTCTATGGAGCACAGATAGATATAAGTACGGCTGTAAAAAATGCTGAGTCTGCACACCCGACAAGTGAGGCAGAATCTGAGGTAACTCCACCAGATGCACAGTCTGCAGAGCACTCTGAGAAGGCGTTCAAAGGCAAAGCGAGGGTGCACAGGAAACTTCTCAGGACACACAAGATATGGACATAGATCTCAAATGGATAAAGCGTTCTAGATCCCCTGCATCGAAAAAACCTAGCTCGCCGAAACATGTAAAAAGCAAGAAATACCAGAAAGACAACCTTTCAAAAACCGATTTTCTAAAAGAAAGTATTTTAGATAAGATGATTGCCGAAACCATTTTAACGAAATCATAGGGTCTCTTAAAATTATACATTGGAATTGCCGATCTCTTCACTCAGCCATAACAGATCTGTTATACCTGTCTTCCGAATTCGATCCGGCTATTATTGCATTACAAGAAACTTGGCTATCCACACATCATGTATTTCACCTACCCAACTTCCAAACCTTTCGTCTACACCGTCCATCCAAAGGTGGAGGTTTAGCCTTCTTTATAAACAATAAAATTAGTTTAAAAGTCAAAAACTCATACAAGTGTATGTCTTCTGAATGCAAAATTTTCGCGTTAGATATTATCTTGCCAGGATACTTGCCTTTCTCGCTAATAAACGTCTACTTTCCTGTAGGCGTTCAAGACACGAGACTGTTAGATATGGCTGCTAATTCAGGCCGTAAAGAAAAAATTATAGTTGGTGACTTCAACTCTCACCATACCTGCTGGGGTTTTAGAACAGATCAGTGTGGACAACGGTTGTGGGACTGGTCGGTAGACAACAACTTATTGTGCCTTAACGCTAGAACTCCCACATTTATTCGAGGTCATTCACGCTCCGCCTTAGATTTAAGCTTTGTAAGCTCGGCCATTGCTAGTACATCGTGGACGGCCCTTGATTGCGCCTCCAACAGTGACCACTTTCCAATAATGTTCGAGATCGCTTGCCCCGTCAAACCATCATGCTTCCATGCCCGAACCTATATAAATTATGCAAAATTTCAACACGACCTAAAAACTGCTTTAGACGCTCCTTCTCAGAATGGAGATGACACTAAAGCTATGAAAATAAGCGCACTGTAATTAAAAGGGCATACAAAAACGCTGAGTTTACTGTTAAATCGGCGAAGAGAATACCCTATAGCCCCTGGTGGAATTCCAACTTTTCACGAGATCACAGACGAAGACAGGCAGCTTGGAAGAAGCTAATACATAATCAGTCCCCTAAGAACTGGTCAGATTATAAATTTCTTGCCGCTGTATTTAAACACACGGTGGCTCAAGCTAAAGAAGGTTATGATAAAAGACATTTCGATTTTCTCTCGAAATCCAAAAATGAGAAAGCTTTATTTCAATATATGCGATCTCGCAAAATCCTGCCGTCTACATTAAATACTGATTATGAAAAACTATCATTGGAAGAAACGAAGAACTCTTTAGAGTCAATTGGCAGAGGTCTAGAAATTAGATTTTCTTCGATTATGGCTTTCAACTGGCAAAAGTCTAGCATAAGCACTGACTTCGAAAACGTAACGCTGTCTGAAGCATCAAAAGTCATTCGAGAGCTACCATCGTCAGCTCCTGGTCCAGATGGAATCACAGTTCCTATCATTAAAATTTTATTCAAGCTATCCCCCGGCGACGTCCTCAATCTTATAAACTACTTTTTAAAGAATGCCTGGATACCGTATGACTGGAAAATATCTAAGGTAATCCCATTAATAAAAAAGCAAGAATTAGGTTTTACCATAGAAAATATCAGACCCATCTCGTTAACTTCGAACATGATGAAACTCATAGAGAAGGTTCTAAAGGGCCGAATAAACTCCTGGATGACGAATAAAGTCATATTAAAGCCAAATCAAATTGGTTTTTGTTGTGAATGCTCAATTTGTTGCGCCCATGCGGATTTAGAGAGTCGAATACAGCTTGCTCGTAAAAGGAAACAGTACGCCGCATTAGTAACTCTCGACATAGCTAAAGCGTACGACAGTGTCGAGCACTCTATTCTACTGACCACCTTGCAGAGCCTAAAGTTTCCTCAGTATATTACTGAGTGGATAGCAGAATTCCTAAAATCAAGGGAATTGTATTGCGTGAAGGATGGCTGTTGTTCGCATAAATTCAAACAGAAACGTGGTGTTCCACAAGGGTCTGTCCTATCTCCAGCATTATTCAATATACTGATGAGCTCTATTCCAATTGTTCAGGATGTCACTGTCTACATTTATGCAGATGATATCGCGCTCTTCGCTGCAGAGAGCGACATTTACTCACTACATCAAAAACTGCAAAGATATATTAATACACTAGAAATTTGGTTGCAATCCATTTCATTGTCATTGAACATCAGTAAAAGTGCGCTCTTGGTGTTTCCTATAGCAGATACAGTTTCAATTTCTGTATTGTATAATCGGGAACCTATTCCACAAGTAGATTTAGTCAAGTACTTAGGAATGATTTATAATGAAAAACTAAATTGGAGCCCACACATTGAATATATAACAGCAAGACACAACGGGCGTTAGGTTTATTACGCAGGTTAAGCAACAGAAAATACGGGCTGCGCAGACACACGATGTTAATGATATATAAAATGTATGTGCGACCAATATTAGAGTTTGGGTGTGTATTATTCTCGGGGGCCGCTGATTATAAAATTAAACCGCTAGTATTGTTAGAGCGAGAAGCCCTGCGAATATGCCTGGGACTTCCCAGGTTCGTGGCAAATAGTGTATTGTATCAAGAAGCGCGATTGCCAACACTCCTCTGTCGATTCCGCATTCTAACGGTTCAAACCTTCTTAAAGTTCTACAGTTTACCGGTGCGAAGATCAGAGTATACGCATTTATCAGCGACCCTGACTCTTTCTTTCTTGCACATTGGCCTCGATTTCATACCCCTCAGATAATTTTCGCTAAAAAGAAACTGGATTGCATAAATGTAGACATTAGCACAGTAATTGAAACAAATTCCTTTACCATCAACATTAAAATAGAGTACGATGAAATCTTCCCCCCACAAGCCAAGTTGCAATCTCTTAGATTTTTGACCACTACATTAAACGATTACTTGGTACATACAGAAACAAAAAAATGTAATAGCTACAGATGCTTCTGTCAACAATGAAAAGGCAGGCGTAGGAATTGCGTCTGCATGATTCCCTCGGCTGGTCTTTTTCAGTAAGGCTTCCAGATTTTACTCCTATATTTGAAGCTGAGCTAGTAGCTATTATTTTAGCTCTTCGTAAGATTCCTACGACAGAGACCAGTGCAATCATCCTAACAGACTCACTTTCGGTGTGTGCAGCTCTGACAAACTCTGAACAATTTCGTGCCCTAGCAGCGTTCCATACATTAGCACCGCCGCATTTAAAACTCCTCAAATTAGTGTGGGTCCCAGGTCACTGCGGATTACAATTAAATTTATTGGCAGATGCTTTGGCACGAGCATCACTCGATGGACCAGTAATTTCAGTACTTCCCGAGTTAGAATACTTATCAGGGGTTAGATATAGGAAATTCGCTATTTTTACAGATAGTTTAGAAAATATCACACAATGGACAGATTATCAGCACCTCAAATTTCAATGGAAATCCCAGTGGAGTCCGTCAAAAAAACTTGAAATTATAATTTCTAGATTCCGGTGCCGTGTCCCCCCATTAAATTTTTATTTACACAGAGCTGGTCTGACACCTTCCCTCCTTTGTCCGTTCTGCGAAGAATCAGAAACTATTGAACATTATTTTGGCTCATGTCGTAACTATGCATTAATTAGGAAACGACGTTTAGATATTCCATTTGCGAAGCTAGGTTTAAATTTAATCACAGAAAATGTTCTAAGTTTTGGTGCCTCTGTTTTGGGAAATTTCCACAGAGATGCATTCGATGCGGTGTGTAATTTTATTCAACACTCTAAACGTTTTTCAACATAAAGCCCACGTTAACAGATACTAAAAAAAAATGGGTCGAAAAGTAATTTTCTATTCTGGATAAATCCGTGACATACCAAATTAATCGGGTTTAGCAAAACCAGCTCTCTGGTCGGCTCCCAAAATCGAGTTGTAGCTATAGTGTCTACTTTGTTGTTGATTTTTTTCTCACTATCTAAATCTTTGGTTTATTTCTTTTTTTTAACATACTGTCTTCACTATACAACCCCCCCCCCCCTGTTTTTTTTTTTCGTTGTAAGCAATAATGCAGTTATCGTTCATATGAGACTATATGTTCCCTTGGCCAATCCCCCAGAGTGGGTACGAGCCATGGATTAAAGGATACAAACAAACAAACAAACAAACAAACAAACAAACAAACAAACAAACAAACAAACAAACAAGACGAATAACCCGCGACCTGCGGGTTAGCAGCCGAGTACTTTAGCCACTAGACCACCGCGGTGGGTCTAGTGGCTAAGGTATATAGCACAGCATTTAACAACCGTTCAATACATAACAGAGCGCTGTGCACCTAGACCTGCCAAACCATGCTTGTTGTACTTTTTGAATTGAGCTGGGATGATTTATATTTTGCGGTAGCTTTATTGTACGTTGTATTTCTTTAAAATGTCAGGTATTAATGTTGGTACTTCTTGTAAGCTGTAGTTTGTTTGTGATGGAATTTGACAATTTTTTATTACGTAGTTGAGTTTCCTTCTGTTGATATCTTTCTTCGAAAAGCGTTTTATTACAAGTTAAGGGGGTAATCATGAGAGCAGCCAGACGTAAACACAGACAGACAGACAGACAGACAGACAGACAGACAGACAGACAGACAGACAGACAGACAGACAGACAGACAGACAGACAGACAGACAGACAGACAGGCAGATAGATAGATAGATAGATAGATAGATAGATAGATAGATAGATAGATAGATAGATAGATAGATACGACAAAAGTACCTGAGATACGCAAATAATGTGTGATTAGCGAAGAAAACGACGATGGAAGTGCGGGGAAAGGCGCGTGTAATGTGCGCGTGAGTGTCAGCGAATCAGCTGATGACCTGTGGTGGCCCATAGAGGTGGCGTGTCACGATTGGGCCACGTGTGACCATTACGTGGTGGTAGGCTTTATGGCTGGGGACGAGCTGAAGCAGCGGCAGACGGAAGACAGCGGGACGAAGCGTCGGACGCAGGCGATCCAGGTTTCGGCCAGGGAACGCGGCCGTCCACGCTGCTGCCGTCCAACCACCAGCTGGGGCGGCATTGTCGGCACGAGTAGTGCATCTCGGGTCGCGGCCTGGCCTGCTGTTCTCTTCCTTGCCGAGGGCATCGCGGATCTCGGCGAGACGTCTCCACGGTCAGCCGTTCGGCACAGCGATGAACGTGGCTTGGCTAATGGTCACGATTGCGCCGAGCATCGCGTCTCGACGCAAGCTGTTCGCTGGACGGGCTGGCCATTCCCCGCATGGAGCATCGCGTCTCCGATGCGGGCTGACTGCTCCGTAGCCGTACCCACACCATCAAGCGCCGGTGTCACCAGAGCGTCGCACATCGGCAAGGGACGAGCGAGACGTTCTGCCGGGCGAGACGCGGGCGTGTGTACGGAGGACCACGGAGCCGGGCGAGGTTCAGGGTGGCCCAGGATCCAGGTGCCAGGGGAGTTCTGGCTGAATCGAGGATCGCCGAGTGGTGCTGAGTCGTACCGAGTGACGCGCCAGACTCGGACGTCGGCCGCGAGCTCATGAGCTGAAGTGTGCACCCGAGGGTACATGGCGGTGCCCTGGCCAAGAAGAAGGAACGTGGGAAAAAGAGCTCGAGGGTTGAGGCCACGAAAGCAGACGAAGCGGTGCGCTGCTCGAGAGGACGAGTTCCTGGCAGTGTTCCTGAGCCGGATGTGGGACCCGTACGTGTCGGCCAGGTCGAACCCCGGTGTGTCTGTTCGAGGTCGAGTACGTCGGCCTGTACAAGGTCCAAGGACGGGGCCTGCAGAACGGCTCCTGTCTGGGTGCAGTGGCCGGGAGCAGGTTCGTGGGTGAGACCTACCGGGTGTGGTCCTCGTGAGCCGTGGCCTGATCCTGGACCTCCGGAGTTGCGACCCTGACTGCTGGGTTGGCCGCAACGTCCGACTCAACGGCGCTGCACACGGTAGCGTATCCGTGCGCCGTCAGCCGTTCCACCCGTGCCATTAAATAAATTGTTCATGTTAATCCTTTCTCGTCCGCTATCGACAAACATAGTGACGAACGTCCTTAACCATCACAAATGCTTCGGGTCGTTTGCATCGCAGCCCAGTTTATACTACCGCAGAGGCATCCCTGTGCTTGAAACTCCGGAGAACACCATTTCTACGGAGGCTTGATGTCGGTTAAGGAATCAAGTTAAAATGTGTAAACAAATGTTTAGGAACAGGAAAGTTACAACCTGGTGTCACACAATACAAAACGCTGGTGTAGCGTAGGGGCGAATTTCCATCTAGCGCCGAATCAATGGCAACCAGCCGGCCTAAAAAAAAAAGAAAAAAACGGCAAGCGCCGGTGGCTCGTGGTGTGGTTTGAACGTCAAGGGATTTAGGCAGGCAGGACACCAAGGCTAATACCCTACTTCGCTTCTCGCTTGAGTTCCCTGTCGGAACCATTGTCTGTAAAACAAGCGTGCGTTGGCGGCGCATCCACATTGGATGCCGTCGCTTTACAATACCTCTTTTCCACCCTCCTATCGACGCCCGTGCCTGACAACTGATTGAGCAAACCATCGGTTGCCTTTCTAGGTGAAGAACGTCATCTGGCAAAAGGTACATGTGTGCATTAAATCAGATAATCTGCCTCGTGCTTCGGGTGTATGAATTAAGTTTGTCGCTTGTTCAAATGCAAATTTTTTTTTCTCTCTCTCTTTTTGGTTGTCATATATAAACGCCGTGTGGGATAAATAAGCCTTCAGTCGATAGTCAGCGCGCATACTTGTCTTTTTTCCGTCAATGTTTTCTGCCACGTAGTCTACTTAGATCATGTATAACTAACTGTCCAAGTCGTCCACTTTGATGGGTGCACGGACTCGGCCTACGCGGACGCTGTCTTCCCGTCTAGAGAGTAGATGAAAATAAAAGAGCTCTATTATTTGCCTCCTGTAGTGGTGGCGCAGCTCAGAGCTTTTAGTAGTGGCGAAGGGGCAAGTAAAATTGATAGGTAGAAAGAGAGATTATAAGCAGATACTGTGAGTAGAAGACAAGAGGGTATCTCGTTGGTACAGGCAGGTGGGATGAAACGAAGCCTTTGGACTTTTGAGCGTTCTGGACCGCACGATTTAATGTTATTTATTATAAAAAGATTAAAAACGATGCGAATTAACATACAATGATTGAGCTGAGGAAATAAATATTGTAAATACTAATATAATTAAAACATGTTTATTCAAATATCAGTACGCCATACAGATTGCGACTGAGGGATGTGAAAGACGAAGATGACGTTCACTCTCGAGGTGCTGGCTCACGAGAAGGTGCTGGCCACGCTTTGTCGGCTTCCATTTTTTGTGTACTAGATGTGATGCAGCGCGTACGTGTCGCTATTCCAATGATGTTCGACACCATTCCAATGATGTTCGACGCCGCTGCAGTTAATACTGTGTCTCTGGAACCCGGCTTGCCTACTGGTCGTTCTGTTTATACCAGTCTGTCTCGCGGCCGTGGTGCGGACACCACTGTGATGCAGGCCCCGTCTTCAGTCCCACTCAAGCCTTCGATGTTCCAGGCAGAACCCGTTGGACTGTCGGCCACGTTCACGCCCGAGTTTGTTGCCGCATGGTTTGAACAACGGTCTGGAATTCAGGCGATGACATCAGTAACCTTTCTTGCAAGTTTTCCGCTCCGTATTTGAGGGCTGCACTCAGGGCAGCCTTTTCATTCGTGCATTCAAAAGTCATCGACGACGGACACACCCCGGCGTGCCTGCACTGAATTTCATAAAAACAACGACTCTCAAGTCCACGGCAAATTACGGCGGTACCATTAAGAGGTTGGCGCCATCACGTGCTTTGCCAGGAGTGGGGCTTATGCTTAGTGGGGTTCTGCATGGCTTCTTCATGAGAAAGTGGCGCCTATCATCATGTAATCATCGGCCAGTGGTATGCTGTAGAACTGTGCCTGGCATATTGTCGTTTGATTTTATCCTCAACCTGCAACCAGGACAGCTCAAGTACTGATTTTATTAGATGTTTTTAATCAATTATTGAATTCAAATGGTTCTTTATCATTGATACGATGACTGTATTTAATAAATACCGGTGACGAATTCTTGTTCGTATTGTCATTGAATTCTTGTTGGTATTGTTCGTAATATTACCTACAGTTCTCTTATTCAAGCTTAAATTCGTAACAGTGAACCACGACCAAGGCAACCATTGTCACTGCTGTGAAGATAATGTACCACCTATAAAAATCCCAATTTTTTAAAGAGAAACCGCATGCAGTAAAAATAAAAATTTTGAGTTTCGTTCTGCACCATTTCTTGACCCCAGCTGCACGCGGACGTTCGCGAAAGAGATGTGAGAAAGCGTTATTTATTTGGAGGGAGACCGACCTCTCCGTCGCTAATTTGTGTATGTCATACTTGACCTTAACGCACGTTTCGGCGTTCACTTGAACAGCGATGTGATGCTGAATGAAGGATAGAGTAGCCACTACCCATAAACAAGATCATAGGAGGACTGAAAATGAGTAAAATCCTCTCTATATAGCGAAATAATGCGCATAAATTCTAATTGCAGAAATAAGTAATCGTTGAAATGCTAAAAAGGCGCTGTGGCCCAGCGTGCAGCTCGCGGCAGTTCGCGAGTACGAAATGCAAATGTTAGAGTAGGCACGCTAAAATACCCACGCAACATTTACGTGTCAAAGCGCATTGTCTTGCAGATGTAATCTCGCAGATGTAGGTGAGTGTGATACTAATGGTTTTCTAACTACCTGTAGTCAATATTTCCTCACATTATCGGCGAGAACTGCCCTGAAAAGCGTCAAGTAATGCTTTTTTTTTCGCCCCCATATCAGGGCCGGGCCGCCTACGGAAATGTCCCGCATAACCGCAGGTTGTATCTTGGGAGGAAAAATTCGACCAAACATCCCGGCTAATCTTTGTCCCTGCTATTCTGAAGGCCACCTTAAATCAGGCCTGTTTCTCTAGTGCACGGCTGTGGAGCCCCGAAGAAGCGGCGATAATTTGACTTGATTTCCTGCCTGCAGGCGTGTAGTATAGCCAGGACTTGACTGAGAGTGTAACTTGCGATTCGCTGATGACATCATCTTGATGAGTAACTCAGGGGCCGAATTACAGCTCATGACTACTGAACTGGGCGCAGAAAGCATAAGAATATGCCTAAAATTGAATACGCACCAAACTAAAGTAATGTGCAACAGTCTCGGCAGTAGAGACCGCTTTGCGATATAGGTGGAGAGACACTGGAACTTGTAATGAAATATGCCTACATAGGACAGGCAGTAACCACGGATCCGAACAATTAGATTGAAATACCTACCTATAAGAATAAGTATTGGGTGGAGCACGTTCGGCAAACATTCTCTAAACAGGAATGGTAATCAGACACTAATACTCAAGAGGAAAGTATATAACAGCTCCATCTTGCTGGTACTTTCCTACGGAGTAAAAACCTGGAGTCTTTCCAGGAGGGTTCAGCTTAATGTAGGACGACGCAGCGAGCGACGGAAAGAAAAATGGTAAGTGTTGAGTACCTTTGGAGACAAGAAGAAATCGAGTGGGTCAACCAACCTACTGGGGTTCAAGATATCATTGTTGAAATCAAGAAGAAGAAACAGAAATAGGCCGGGCACTTTGCATGTAGGCAGGATAACCGCTCGTCATTAAGGGTAACTGTACAGATTCATGAAGGACACCGCTCGAATTAGAGACAAAAAGTTAGGTGAGCTGTTGAGAGAAAGAAATTCGCAGATACTACATGACAGCAAAAACACAAGACTGGGTTGATTGGCGGATCATGGGAGAAACATTTGCCCTGCAGTGGGTGTAGTCAGGTACGACGACGACGACGACGACGATGATGATGATGATGATGTCGACTTTACTTTTACTTACCCTGTTAACAACCATACACACAAGAAGAGGGGGAGTCTCGCGACTTTGATATACATGCATGCACACATGAATCTGCTCAAAGTGCCGCCGAAAGTCACGTCACAGAAAAAAAAAACGGATGCTTGCGTCTGCCCTCCCCCTCAGTCGGCTCGGCGTTAACCCCCCCCCCCCTACCGAAAAAAAATTTCTGACTACGCCTCTGCCTGTGTGCGTGCAGCACGTGCGAGGCACGTCGTGACCCCGTACGGGTCCATCGCGTTGGCGAACCCTTGAAGGCGTGCGCGCAACGCAGTGTCCATAACATCACAATTATAGCAGCAACGGTTCGCCAGCAAGCACGTAGCTACAACGCAACTGACGGAGTTGACGGCCGGAGTCACGGCAACCGGATGTAGATGGTGTTTAAAGCAGCGCGTCAGCGATGACGTATGCCACACGAGATTTTGAGGGGCATGGGAGGGGCGTTCGGCAAGAGGGCAAAGCGGCTTGAGAGGGGATACCAGCGGAGAAAAGCGGAGCAAGAGTACGCGTTGTCACAAGTCCCGTTAAATAGGGAGGCGATCGCCGCGATAATTCCAAGGGCCGAAATATCGGCCCCCTAAACTGCCCCACGAAAGCGCGGACCAATTAGAAGTGGTCCTATTTGGCGCACCAGCGGACGCCGGCTGTCGCCCAAAGAACAAGCCAGAGCCGAGAGTTGATAAACGAAACGAAATTATATTCTCAAATATGCCAAATCAAACGATACACAAATATTCACACTCGTCATTAGTTGAATACGATATGTCACCAAACGACGTACTACACAGCACAATCAGCTACACTCGAAACAACGGACACAAACAACAATACGCGCTACAATGCAATCACATGCGTCGAACAACCAAGTCACCTAAAGACTAAAGAGTTCGAAAACCTATTCAGTCCAAAGTCCTAGGAACAAAGTCTCAATGATACTCTTCCAAGAATCACTCTCTCAAAGTCCAGCGCTTTTGCGGATCCGCTGCCCCCGAAGTTTTTCTTGGAAGAAACTTCGCGTCTTCGACTGGCCGCTCTACAAGCACCGAACTTCTTCGCCGGTTACACGTCGCTCCCCACGCGTTGCGTTGCAAGACGTGTCTTCGCTCTCAGGTGGTAGACTCACACTTCTTCGGCTGGTAGCACCAGCCTTCACCCTTCCGGTGGAAATCCTCTTCTTTACCTGCTTTGTCACTGAGCACAGAAGCTTTCGCCGGCACGGCGGAATGACCCTACGCACACTGGCGCAAAACTTTCATTTCCTCCCTAAGCAACGGGCGCAAACTTTCTTCTTTTCCTGATCTCCCTTCTCCGCTGCTCGTTAAATACATTAGCCCCACCGTGGTGGTATAGTGGCTAAGGTACTCGGCTGCTAACCCGCAGGTCGCGGGATCGAATCCTGGCTGCGGCGGCTGCATTTCCGATGGAGGCGGAAATGTTGTAGGCCCGAGCGCCCAGATTTGAATGCACGTTAAAGAACGTCGTAATTGCGCTGTGTTTTAAAAGTCAAGGAGAGTCACCAAGTGGCCCAACTTTCCATTTCTCTACAGCATGTTCTACAGCCATGAATAAAGCAGAGGAACACTATGCTCACGCATGTAGTATCGTGCATTATGTTCTGAGAGCTTGCGCATGCGTTTATTTTCGATCATGCGTGAAATATATAAAGCAAATGCAATACGCCTACACGTGGAAGGTGACGCCCGGTTCCTTTCAAATCGCGCGCGAGCGGCACCCGGGCACACTGAAGAAGGCATTGCCGAGCTCCTTTGTTCTTCCTTCGATAAAATCACATGCTTTGTTCTTCGGCTCGTCTGTCAGCTGACGGCGCCCCGACGCTCGCAGGCGCGACGCGAGAGTCTGCTAGCCGATTAAGACGCATGCGTCAGCGTGCCCGACCTTGCGAGAAGGAGCCTTCTCTACCCTTCCCTACTTCCGGCTTCAATAAATGTGACATAGCTGCCTCTCCTATATTTTTTTCCCTTCCTCCACGCCTGCGCGCAACGCAGTGTCTATACCGGCACGATTACGGGAGCCATGGTTCTCCAACAAGCACGCAGCTACAACGCAAGTGACGTTGTCGACGGCCGGAGTCACGGCCACCGGATGTATGCGGTGTTCCGAACAGTGCGTCAGCGATCACGTATGATGCACGAGATTGGGAGGGGCATGACAGGGGCGCTCGGCGAGAGGACAGGGCAGCGTGGCAGATGATATAAGCGGAGTGAAGCAGAGTAGCGTACGCGTACCCATGCAAGAATGAAAATTTTCGCGGGTTGGGTGTCTAATCAACCAGACACCCCCTAACCCCGTTCCCCTTCTCCAACTCGGTACGCCAGCGATACCCATGTGAACATACCACCAAAAAAAGCGGCCAGCTTCTGACACTGTCTTCACAAATACAATACGAACACAAATTCGTCACAGGTATTTATTAAACCCAGCCATCGTATCAATGATAAAGAGCAATTCGAATTCAATAATTAAACGCAAACATCAAATAAAATCGTTACTTAATCTGTCTTGGTTGCTGGTTGAGGATAAAACCAAAGGACCATTTCGCAGTCTTGGATCCGAAGCATGGCACCAACCGACGAGCACACGGTGACAGGCGCCACTTTCCCATCAAGAAGCAGCGCAGAGCCCCACCTCTTAAAAGCGCCACTCCTGGCGAAGCTCGATACGGCGCAAACCGGGTGGTGTTAGCGCTGTAATTTTCCGTAGACTTGAGGGTCGTTGCTCCTAAGGAATTTGGTGCAGGCACGCTGGATCGTGTCCACCGTCGACGACATTTAAGTGCACGAATCACAAGGCTGCCCTGAGTGCAGCCCTCGAAGACGGAGCGGAAAACTTGCAACGAAGGTTACTGATGTCATCGGCTGAATTCCTGATGCTTGTTCGAACCTTGCGGCAACAAAGTCGGGTGTTAACGCGGCCGACGGCCCAACACGTGTTGCCTGGAACATCCAAGGCTTGTGCGAGACTGAAGATGGGGCCTGCATCACAGGGGTGTCCGGTCCATGGCCGTGAAAAAGCACGATATGAAGAGAACGACCAGTGGGCAGGCGGGGCTCTAGAGACACAATCAACTACGGCACCGTCGAACATCACTGGAATGGTGCTAGTGACACGTACGCGCTGCATCACGTCTCGTGCACAAAAGAATGGAAGCCGACAAAGCGTGGCCAGCACATCTGCGTGAGCCGGCGTTTCGAGAGTGAACGTCATCTTCGTCTTTCACATCCCTCAGTCGCCACCTGTATGGCGTACCGAAGTTTGAATAAATGTTTATTATATTAGTATTTACAAATTTATTTCCTCCCCTCAATCATTGGATGTTAATTCGTATTGATTTTTCATCTTTTTTTCAAATAAATATAATTGTATCCTCCTACGCTCCCCATCTAGGCGAAAAACGCAATTGCTCTATCGTTCGGCTCGAGCGCATCATTGTCTCTTCTCTGATCTGACAGGTAAACAATGCGAGATGGTGTGCCGCTACCGCCTACTGCGTCTCCCTGTGACAAATGTGGTGGATTTCCTCTTTCCCGCATGGCCCAGCCGACCTGCCCTGCGAACATTGCTCGTATTTGCGGCCCGTGCAGTCATCAACGCTCAGTAGTCCAATGGCTTCGCTTCATCCCACCTGACTGTACCAACGAGATACTCTTTTGTCTTCCCCTCACCCTTTACGGTTATCTTCTCTCTTTCTACCTATCAACTTCATTTGTTCTTCACCACCCCTAACGGCACTGATCTGTGCCACCAACACTGGGGGCAAATATTAGACCTTTTTTATTTTCTTCTACTTTCTAGACGGGAAGACGGCTTCCGCGGAAGCTGACTCCGTATACACCTATGAAGTGGACGAGTGGGCCAGTTGGTGATAATTGATCTAAGTATACGTGGCAGAAAACACGGACGGAAAAGGACAACTATGCACGCTGACTATCGACTGAAGGTTTATTTATCCCACACTACATTTATATATGACAACCAGAAAAAAAAGATACAAAAATGGCAGATTCCACGTACAGTGGGAATCGATGATATGCGAAGCACGAATGAAAAAGGTTTCTATGTCAGTTTAAAATCAGACCAATGTTACGAGGCGCAGGTAAATAAGGCCGTACATAACTTCCATGTCATAATTATTATGTCTGGAGGTGTCATTTATCTTCGTCATCTATTCACGCCACCTGATACCAAATTTGGTATATGTGGAAGGCGAAACGGCCGTGAGCGTGCTATGAGCGTAGCACGTATAGTCCTGTTTCACTAAGACGCATATCATGATTATCATGCTCGGACGTGTCATTTAACTTGGCCGCCCCGCCGCGGTGGTCTAGTGGCTAAGGTACTCGGCTGCTGACCCGCAGAGCGCGGGTTCGAATCCCGGCTGCAGCGACTGCATTTCCGATGCAGGCGGAAGTGTTGTAGGCCCGTGTGCTCAGATTTGGGTGCACGTTAAAGAACCCCAGGTGGTCTAAATTTCCGGAGCCCTCCACTACGGCGTCTCTCATAATCATATAGTGGTTTTGGGACGTTAAACCCCACATATAAATCAATCATTTAACTTGGCCGTCTATTGATCTCATGCAATACCGATTTGGTATATGTGAAGCTAGAGAAACGACCGCTAGCGCACCATGAGCGTGGATTGTGGTCGTGTTGTTACATGACACGCATCTCATGATTATCATGTTTGCACCAATCACATACCTTCGTCGTCCATTCACGTCCCGTAATACAAACTTTGGGCTATGTGAAGCTAGCGAAACGGCGGGGAGAGCATTGAAGCGCCCGATACACTTCGACGTAACGCTAACGAGCGCACGCTAGGCGCAGCGACGCTACGCTAGCGAAACGCGAGCACTATATATTCTGACGCCAGACGTGACATGCGTCTGTCGGCGCAGCCCGGCGGCTACCTGTGCGAAATGCGACATACTGTATTTTGCACCAACCACTTTACCCAGAATGCACCGCGTCTGCCTAGGTTCATGATGAAGGGACGCCAGGCGTGCTCAAACGCGCATGTGTCAAAGCAACGCAGTGCGGCGCGTGCCTGCGAGTATATGCCAGGCAGATCGGCGCCTCTCGTGGCATCGCCGGTATGACTCGACGAAGAGAACGCCGGAGCACCCGCGCACTGGGTCACGTCTAAGTGTATTGGCGCCTTGAGTGGGGCATGTAGTCATGCTCCATCATGACACGCATATCATAATTATTATGTTTGCACCAGTCACATACTTTCGTCATCCATTCACGTTTCGCAATACCAAAAATGGCATACATGAATCTAGCGAAACGGCTCCGAGCGAATCATGAGTGCGGCATGTAGTCATGTTGTTACATGACACGCATGTCATGAATATCATGTTCGGACATGTCATTTACGTGTGTCGTCCGGTCGCGTCACGTAATAAGGAATTTGTTGTATGTGAAGCTAGCAAAACGCCTGCGAGGGCATCATGAGCGTGGCGTGTAGTCATGACTCATTACTTATATCACATACATTCCATAATTTCCACGTTAGGGTCTGTTACTTGTGTTCGCCATGCAATCATGTCATACCAAACCAGTTTTGCAACATGTCATGTGAAGGAGACCACCGCTAGAGCAGCTGGACCATGAAATGTCAATCATCGCATTCATAACGTAATATCATGATTTTCATGTTATGACTAGTAAAATATGCTCGCCATACAGTCATGTTATGCCATACCAAGTTTGGTATGGATACCATTGTCCAAATAGCCAAGAAAGCTCAAAGTCGTAAGCGCATAGATAGATAGATAGATAGATAGATAGATAGATAGATAGACAGATAGATAGATAGATAGATAGATAGATAGATAGATAGATAGATAGATAGATAGATAGATATCCTCAAAATCGCCGAAGTTCGCTAAGAAATGCTCCGCAATGAAAAAAAAGAAAAGAGAGTTAGCATTTGAACAAGCGACAAACTTCATACACCAGAAGAACAAGGCAGATTATCTCATTTAATACACACATGCACCGTTTGCCAGATAATGACGCTCTTCACCTAGAAGGGCAACCGATGGTTTGGTCAATCAGTTGTCAGGTTCCCCATTCATTCCCTCTGCTTCAATATTCATGGGAGTGTGATCATCTTTGTGCCCATGCAATACAACTGTATTATCAAACAGCGCAGGACAACCATACCTGCTGACATGCTGAGCCAAGAAGCCTTCATTGCCGCGGTGACCAAGAAGGCTTCATACTCGCGGTGACCAGTGTCCGCCCGGCTTCCGGGCCCGGTGCAGGTTATGCCATTTCTCTTCACGCAGGAAGACGGATGAGCTTTATGAGCGCTGGAACGCAGATGGCGTCTACACGATGCACACAACGCGAGAATACGAACGCATTAGAAACAGAGGGTAACCAGTCTTGCGCTTCGCTGTATTTTATGGTAAAAATTTATGAAAAAACACGCATATATTCTTTTTAGTGCCTTTTCACCGTGACTGAAAAAAAAAACAGACATATATACAGCACCAAAGGCCTCAAGCTTTCTCAGAACACATTTTGGAATTTGCGGAATGCCCTTGAATTGTAATATTAGCACTTACTCTCATTATTTATAATAATATAGATTTTCCGTTTTAATTACTATATGTTTTCCTGTTGCACAACATTATTTCTCGGGATCTCTGAACGACATCGTAACCCCCACCCCACCCCCTTTGCCCTTCCCTCAGATAGGCCAGAGAACGCGAAGACTCGGTCGTGTGGCACTTGCTGTGGTTTGAAGAATATATTGTAACTAAGGCACTGGCGTCGGCAGGAGGGTGGAAAAGGGGTATTGCAAAGCGGTGGAATTCAACGTGGATGTGCCGTAAACGCACGCTTCTTTTACAGACAACGGCAGAAGATAGGGAATTTAAGCGAGACGCAAAGTAGAGTATTAGCCATGGTGGCCAGCCTGCCGAAATCCCTTGACGTTCTAACTACGCCATGAGTCACGAACCACCGGCACTTGTCGTTCTTTTTTTTTTTTTCGAGGCCGACTGGTTGCGATTGATTCGGCTACAGTGAACTAGTTCACTGTAATTTGGCGCTAGGTGGAAACTCGCCCCTATGCTGCACCGGCGTTTTGTATTGTGTGTCACCTGGTTGTAACATTACTGTTCCTAAACACTTGTTTACACAGCCTAACTTGATTCCTTAACCGACATCAAGCCTCCGCAGAAACAGTGTGCTCCAGAGTTTGAAGCAAAGGGATGTCTCTGCGGTAGTATAAACTGGGCTGCGATGCAAACGCCCTGAAGCATTTCTTTGCGTATCACAGGTACTCTTGTCGTATCTATCTATCTATCTATCTATCTATCTATCTATCTATCTATCTATCTATCTATCTATCTATCTATCTATCTATCTATCTATCTATCTATCTATCTATCTATCTATCTATCTATCTATCTATCTATCTATCTATCTATCTGTGTGTCGTTCTGTCTGTCTGTCTGTCTGTCTGTCTGTCTGTCTGTCTGTCTGTCTGTCTGTCTGTCTGTCTGTCTGTCTGTCTGTCTGTCTGCTCTCATGATTACCCCCTCAACTTGTAATAAAACGTATTTTGATGAAAGATATCACATGAAACAAACTCAACTATGTAATAAAAAATTATCAAATCCCATCACAAACAAACTACGGCTTACAAAAAGTACCAACATTAATACCAGACATTTTAAATGAATGCCCACGTACAATAAAGCTACTGCTAAATGTAATCATCCCAGCTCAATTCAAAAAGTAGAATTATTGTTTTATAAGTTTTATTATGCAAAGCGCTCTGTTATGTATTGAATGGTTGCTAAACGCTGTGCCATATACCTTAGCCACTATACCCCCCGCAGTGGTCTAGTGGCTAAAGTACTCGGCTGCTAACCCACAGGTCTTGGGTTCGAATCTCGGCTGCAGCGGCTGTATTTCCTATGATGGCGAAAATACTCTCGGTCCTGGTGGTCAGGTCTGGGCGCAAGTTAAAGGGTTGTCGAAATTTCGGTAGCCCTCCACTACGGCGGCTCTCATAATCATATGATGGTTTTGGGACGTACGTTAAGTCCCACACATGAATCAATCACTTTACTGGAATTACTTTACTAATAACGCCAACAGTATTTTAATCCATAAGAAAGCAGACATCAAGGACTTACAGACCAAAATACAGGCCGATTAGTTCACTCTCCGTTCTCAAAAGACTACTGTTATAAAGAATAGCTGATGTAATTAAGGTGAACTTGAGTTCAATCAACCAAAGGACCAAAGAGGATTTCTAACAGGCAATTCCCCAATACACCATATTCATACTACCAATCAGGTAATACAAAAATGCGCTTGATACAACCAACCCCAATACATAGCTGCCATAGATTGCGACAAGGCGTCCGACTCGGACGAGACATCAGCAGCGAGGCAGGCACTACGGAATCAGGTCATCGGCGAACTCTGGATAAATATACTGAAAAAAATATCCGCGGATCCACTGCCACCTTAGTTCTTCATAAAGAAAGTGGCAGAATCCAAAGAAAGTAATGTGTAAGTCAAGAGGTAGACACGATCTCTCCAATGCTCTTCACCGCATCTTTACAGGAGGATTTCATGGCCCTATAGATCCGCAAAAGCTAGGGATAATATTTAACGGAGATTATCTTAATAAATTGCGTTTGGCTGATGACATTACTTTGATGAGTAACTCCGAAAAAGAGTTACAGCTCACGATCACTGAACTGGACGCCTAAGGCATAAAGTGTGCCTGAAAATAATACGCACAAAACTAAAGTAGTGTGCAACAGTCTCGACAGAATACAGCGCTTTGCGATAGGTGGAGTGACATTGGAACCTGTAAAGGAATATGCGTATTTAGGACAGTGTTACAAGCTGCCACTCTAGTGTCGCCAGCGCGAAGTCGGCGACGGGAATGACAGCAGGTTAGTTCGTTCCGTACGCAAGCTGAGACAGTGAAGAGATCAGAGACGTGAGAAAACAAAACAAACTTTACTCCAGTGATATTGCAGCACACGGGATCTAGTACAACACTTCAATACAACTAACAAAATACATCAACACTTGATACAACAAAAAATACATATGAAAACAATAAATCAGCCTACGAGAGAGAACTATTACAAACTACACAAACTAACAACAATAGAACTACGGAGGAGAAAGTTCGAAGATATTAACAGGTGAAGGCATACGTGTGATGACCGGCAGCGTCGCGTCCCCGACGATCGGATGCGAGAAGTCGAAGAGAGTTCTCGCACGACTGCGATGTCGGCGGTGTTGCAACGCTGGTGGCTCCGGGAGGCTAGTACTTGCAGGTGACCTCGGGCAGGTTGAGCTAACTCGAGGCGAAGTCCCGATGTCTACGTTGCAGACGTTAATATCGCGTCACAACTAGACGAACGGCTAAGTTTAGGTGGCCAGCCGATACAGAGCCACACTAAAAACTTCTGGAAGAGATACTTGTTGATCTGTTTCTAAACCATGTTGGTCAGCGACTAGTCTGCCTAGCAGCGCAAAATCCTGCGCTTAAATCCCCCTCGTATCCCCTCGCTCTTTTCCTTGGGGACAAGAGACCTCTACATGGGTCCAATCATGCGCGTTTCATTGATGGAAACTCCGCCCCAAAAAATATATTGACCCCACCCCTTTTTAATTAAGAGAGGGCTCTCAACTAGCGAGAGTGACAACCTGTTGGGGTGTTGTCATACGGCTTGGCCACCAGAGGTTTTCCTACGGTTTTCCCGTGGGAACGGTCAGACTGTTTGGCTCTCAGCCGGTGCGTCGCGTAGTCTAATCCTTGTTCGTGGTTAATCGCGGCCTTCCACGACCCTGCAGACGCCGCCGCAGGTACAAAGGATCAAACGTCGGCAGCGACGTTCGAAGAAGAGAACCCCATTCTGCATTTCTCGGCTCTCTTTCATGCGCCCACCGTTCCCACGGTCAATGGGGGAGTACGGCGCCCGTTAATTGCCGTGATCCGGGGTCGCCAAAAATGGCCGTCCGTGACATTGCCCCCCACATTCAGAATTTATTCATAACATTTGCTCACATGGAGGGGAATGTTTCGACAACAAGGAACAAAACACCACCAACAAGGGAGACATGAGGACTGTCCCTCTTATACACAACATAAATTGGCAGAGTGTATCAAAGTAACAACAAAAGGGAAAAAACGATTGTTAGAGTACCAGCTTCAGTTACGCGCAACAATATCAATGCGCCATACAAACAAGAAAAAGAAATAGCCGTGTACGACAGCCATCAATACAGAATACACTGCAAGAATGTATACTACGAAACAAAACGGAACAGGTGCACTCCTCTTCTGTAGCGGAATCCTTCAATGTGCATTACAACATGTAAAAACAACCAATGCACCAAGCAAAAAGAAAATAACTCAAAATACACTTCTTATATAATGAAATACGCACATACAAACAGAAAACAAACGACGAAAGGAATAAAAAAATAACATGCTCCCCAGACCTCAAGAACTATATCCGGCTCAAGTAATCGGCTCCCATGTTTTCGCTACCCTTAATATGCGTAATGGTGAACTGGTACTCTTGGAGTAGTAAACTCCATCGGAGTATTCGAGCATTCAGCTGTTTTGCCTGTTGGATATAACTCAGATGCTGGTGGTCTGTCTGGACAAAAAAAAAATGTACGCCATATAAGTACATGGAGAATTTCTGAATTCCCCATACCAACACGAGACATTCGCATTCGATGGTACTATAGGAAACCTCCCGTGGAAGCAGTTTTCGGCTGGCATAAGCTGTGGGGTGGAGCTTGCCTTCGTGGGCCTGCATGAGCACGGCTCCGAGACTTGTGTCCGATGCGTCCGTTCGAAGTACGAATGGTTGGTGCAAATTTGGTAGCCATAGTATCGGCTCCGTAGAGACATGTTGTTTGAGACTTCGAAAAGCCTCCTTGTGGGCTGCTGTCCCTCTCCTCGTATCTTTTTAGTAAGTTGGCGTGGAAGATTTTTCTGCCGCCAGCCGTGTCTACAACGTAGTCAGCTTCACCTTTCTTTTCCCGGACTTCAAAAGGGCCCTTCCATTGCAGCAGCAGCTTGTTCGTGTCGGTGAGGAGTAAAATCAGTACCTTGTCTCCGGGGTTGAAACTCCGCTCCTTCGCCTTTCGATTGTACAGCTTCGTGTACCGTGCTCCGACTTTTTCCGGCTGTGCATGGGCTTGGGAACGGGTGATAGCTGCTGCTACAGGTTCTTCCCTTAACTCCTTTGTCGAAACAGGTTTTTCAGTCTCCTTTCTGGGATCATTAGGAGGTCTTACGCCATCGATATTTCCCAGAATGAGGTCATACAGTGGATCTTGCAGGCATAGTGCTGTCAGATTGCCAGTAAAGTAGGGGGTGTCAACCTCAATCCGTGCTTCGGGCAGCATCCTCGCTGTTCCACCAACCAAGTAGATGAGTCTGTTTGTACCTGTAAGCTCGTCTTCCTTCACCAAATTCCTCTGCACGATTACTGTGTTGCACCCCGTATCTCGCAACACTGATATGTCTGTGCCTCAAGGGTCCCTGTGGCCACTGGTACGTTCTCGGCCAGATTTTTCGGCGGTGTCACCCTTACGGCGTTGACGACGGGGACTTTTTCGTCATTCCTAAGCTCAATATACCCATCGCATATGGGATCCTCACGCGTTTCCCTTCGTGCGTAGAGGCAGAACGCCTGGAGTGAGTTACTTGCTCCTGACCGGCAGTCGTTTGCCCTATGTCCTTTTTTCCCACACTTGAAGCAGACCATGGCTACATTAGCGGCAGGTCTGTTGCGACACAAGTGCGGCCGGTGATTCCCACGATTGCGAATATAGCACCGTGGTAGTGGTGCGTGGCTGTTGCCTCCTTTCTCGTATTTCCCCTTCTCGTCCATTATGGGACCATCTTTCTTTGTTTTCGCTAGGCTTGCTCCACCCTGAGCTTCCAAAAACTGGTCTGCCAGCTCAAGCATGTCTCCCAGGGATTCCGCCCTCCTTTCTTTCAAATATAATGCCATGTTCGAACCACATCCATGCAAAAACCTCTCTCTAATCAACAATGCACGGAGGGACTCGAAGTTTGTCTCAGTTTTGGACAGCTCAACCCATCTATCGAAGTAATGTCTTAAGCGAGCCGCGTACTGTGTTGCTCTTTCACCCCCTACTGGCCTCTCCTTATTAAACTTGCCTCGCAACCCATCCGCCGTGAAGCGAAAGCGCTTCAGGAGGGTGGTTTTCACCTTGGTGTAGTCCGCTGCATCTGTAGGCGGTAGCTTGCCATAAACACTTAGCGCCGCTCCTGTAAGACATGTCGAAAGCGCCGTCGCCCCTTGGCTTTCAGGCCACTTTTGCCCTCTGGCGATGCTCTCAAACCGGCGTATAAACGCATCTAAGTCGTCCCTTCCTTCATCAAAGGTGACGAGCAGTCTACCTGTGTGTATTCTAAACTCGGCTCCTCCCCGGCATTGCCGTGCTCACTACTGGATCGGCTCACACTGCTACTCTCACTCAGGCGAATCTTTAATTGCAGTAACTGCACTTCCCGTTCTCCGGCTTCCTTTGCCACTTCCCTTGCAGTTTCTCGTTCTTTCTCCCTTTCTTCGTGTTCTCTCTCCTTTTCTTTGGGCTCTCTCTCCTTTTCTTTCCGGGCCAGTGCCCGCTCTTCTCTGACTACCGCCAGCGCCTGTTCCTGCTGCTCCTTAACCCATTGTCTCAGTTCGGCGCCCTCGAGGCCTAACTGTTTACCGTGCGCAATCCACTTATCAAAATCCATACACTCCATACTGCAATTGTCACTATAATGCCACTATAATCATATGCAGGATAAAACCGCTTCAACTGTGCGGCTCTATCACCAGGCTGTCCGCACAGTTCTCGTTCACCCCTCACTGTCTTACTCTTGTACGGAACGTCCTCGTCGCGGACGCCAGTTTTGTTACAAGCTGCCACTCGAGCGTCGCCAGTGCGAAGTCGGCGACGAGAATGACAGCAGGTTAGTTCGTTCCGTACGCAAGCAGAGACTGTGAAGAGATCAGAGACGTGAGAAAACAAAACAATCTTTACTCTAGTGATATTGTAGCACACGGGATCTAGCACAACACTTCAATACAACTAACAAAATACATCAACACTTGATACAACAAAAAATACATATAAAAACAATAAATCAGCCTACGAGAGAGAACTATTACAAACTACAGAAACTAACAACAATAGAACTACGGAGGAGAAAGTTCGAAGATATTAACAGGTGAAGGCATACGTGTGATGACCGGCAGCGTCGCGTCCCCGACGATCCGATGCGAGAAGTCGAAGAGAGTTCTCGCACGACTGCGATGTCGGCGGTGTTGCAACGCTGGTGGCTCTGGGAGGCTAGTGCTTGCAGGTGACCTCGGGCAGGTTGAGCTAACTCGAGGCGAAGTCCCGATGTCTACGTTGCAGACGTTAATATCGCGTCACAACTAGACGAACGGCTAAGTTTAGGTGGCCAGCCGATACAGAGCCACACTAAAAACTTCTGGAAGAGATACTTGCTGATCTGTTTCTAAACCACTTTGGTCAGCGACTAGTCTGCCTAGCAGGGCAAAATCCTGCGCTTAAATCCCCCTCGTGTCCCCTCGCTCTCTTCCTTGGAGACAAGAGACCTCTACATGGGTCCAATCATGCGCGTTTCGTTGATGGAAACTCCGCCCCAAAAGATATATTGACCCCACCCCTTTTTAATTAGGAGAGGGCACTCAACTAGCCAGAGTGACAACCTGTTGGGGTGTTGTCATACGGCTTGGCCACCAAAGGTTTTCCCACATTTTCCCGTGGGAACAATCAGACTGTTTGGCTCTCTGCCGGTGCGTCCCGTAGTATAATCCTTGTTCGGGGTACATCGAGGCCTTCCACGATCCTGCAGACGCCGCCGCAGGTACAAAGGATCAAACGTCGGTGGCGAGAATCGAAGAAGAGCACCCCATTCTGCACTTCTCGGCTCTCTTTCATGCGCCCGCCGTTCCCACGGTCATCGGGGGAGGACGGCGCCCGTTAATAGCCGTGACGCGGGGTCGCCAAAAATGGCCGTCCATGCAGACAGCCAGTAACCGCGGAGCCGAACCATGGGAGTGAAATACATAACTAGAAGAATAAGGGTGGGGTGGATCTTATTCGGCAAACAATCTCAAATCTTGAATGGTAATCAGATACTAACCCTCAAGAAGAAGGTATATAACAGCTGCATCTTGCCGGTACTTACCTATAAAGCAGAAACATGAAGTCTTTCAAGGAAGGTTCAGCTCAAATGTAGGATGACGCAACGAGCGGCGGAAAGGACATTGATAAGTGTAACCTTATTAGACAAGAAGAAATCAGAGTGGGTCAGCACCCCAACCGGGGTTGAAGATATCATAGTTGAAATTAAGAACAAGAAACCGACGTAAATATGGCACGCTGCACGCAGGCAGAGTAACTGCTGGTCAGTAAGTTTAACTTATCGGATTCGCAGAGAAGAACAACACACGAAGGGTAGACAGAAAGTTAGGTGAGCTGATGAGGAAACGAATTCGAAGCTACAACGTGGCAGCAGAAAGCACAAGACCGGTTTGATTGGCGGATTGTTTTGATTGATATGTGGGGTTTAACGTTCCAAAACCATCACATGATTATGAGAGATGCCGTAGTGGAGGGCTCCGGAAATTTGGACCACCTGGGGTTCCTTAACGTGCACCCAAGTCTGAGCAGCAGACGGGCCTACAACATTTCCGCCTCCACCAGAAATGCAGCTGCCGCAGCCGGGATTCGATCCTGCGACCTGCGGGTCAGCTGCCAAATACCTTAGCCACCTGACCACCACGGCGGGACTGATTGGCAGATGATGGGAGAGACGTTTGCTCTGCAGTAGGCGTAGCCAGGCTGCTGCAGCTGCTGCTGCTGCTGCTGATGATGATGATGATGCCAATTCACATTTACTTACTCTCTTCACAACCATACGCACAAGAAGAGGGAGGAGTTTTGCGAATTTAATATACATGCATGTACACATGAATATGCTCAAAATACCACCGATGGTGACGTCACAAAAAAAAAACTCCCCAGCATTTCCACAAGGGTGAACATGGTTAAGTGCGAATGAACTGGGTGATGCTATGAGGGGGGTTAAGGTAAAATCCCTTGGCATTCGCCAGTGAGTTAACGTAAACTCCCCCGTGCAATCACATTGTGAATCCCAGGAACCATTAGACCCTTTCGGGAAATCTTGGTGAGTTTACGCGTATATGTGAGAGTAAATTCGCACTACAATGACGTTTGTGTCCGCGCCCGCTTGCGCTTGGCACCACGGGCCTTTCGCCACGCTGCCTTGTCTTCAAACGGTGCGACATCTTGAACGACGCGTGCAATGCTCGCATTCGAATGCGTTGTACTCCTTGTTGGAGGTATCGCAGTCGAGGCTGATGCCTGCGATGGATTCATACCTATGACGACTTGCGGATCTCGAGCAAGTCGTGGCAACGCGGGCGCGCGCAGCCACGGAGCGGAGGGTGGCCACGCAATATCACGTGGTGTGTGACGTCACTGCGCCGTTGCTACAAACGCCCCATTCTGCTCCTCGCACCGTTGCCATGGGAGAGGTTGAGGTGCACCGCTGACGGCGGAGTCAGGGTCGCTTATGAAGTGCATTCGCACTAAAAAAAACGGATGTTCCTCTTCCCTCTCAGTCGAGTCGGCGTGAACTCCCCACCCCCCACCCCCGAAAAAAAAACTTTCTGACTACGCCTGTTCCTGCGTGCATGCAGCACGTCGTGTCCCCGTACTGGTTCATCGCGTTGCCGATCCTTTGAAGGCGTGCGGCCAACGCAGTGTCCATACCGGCACGATCACGGGAGCCACGGTTCGCCAACAAGCACGCAGCTACAACGCAACTGACGGTGTCGACGGCCGGAGTCACGGCAACCGGATATAAGCGGTGTTTCAGGCAGTGCGCAGCGATGTTGTATGATGCACGAGATTGGGAGGGGCATGGGAGAGGCGCTCGGTGAGAGGGCAAAGCGGCATAGGAGATGATATCAGCGTAGTGAAGCAGAGTAAGCGTACGCGTACCCATGCAAGAATGAAAATTTTCGCGGGTTGGGTGTCTAATCAACCAAACACCCCCCCAAACCCCGTTCCCCTTCCCCAACTCGGTATGCCAGCGATCACATGTGAACATAGCACCAAAGAATGCGGACAGCTTTTGACACTGTCTTCACAAAGACAATAGGAACGAAAATTCGTCACTGGTATTTATTAAACCCAGTCATCGTATCAATGATAAAGAGCAATTCGAATTCAATAATTAAACACAAACATCCAATAAAATCATTACTTAAGCTGTCTTGATTGCTGGTTGAGGATAAAATCAAAGGAGCATGTCGCAGCCTCAGATCTGAAGCATAGCACCAACCGACGAGCACACGGTGACAGGCGCCACTTTCCCATCAAGAAGCAGCGCAGAGCCCCACATCTTAAAAGCGTTACTCTTGGCGAAGCTCGATACGACGCAAACCGGGTAATGTTAGCGCCCTAATTTTCCGTAGACTTGAGGGTCGTTGCTCCTAGGGGATTTGGTGCAGGCACGCTGGGTCGTGTCCGCCGTCGACGACATTTAAATGCAGGAATCGAAAGGCGGCCCTGAGTGCAGCCCTCGAAGACGGAGCGGAAAACTTGCCACAAAGGTTACTGATGTCATCGCCTGAATTCCTGATGCTTGTTCGAACCTTGCGGCAACAAAGTCGGTTGTGAACGTGGCCGACGGCCCAACACGTGTTGCCTGGAACATTGAAGGAGGCTTGTGCGAGACTGAAGACGGGGCCTGCATCACAGGGGTGTCCGGACCATGGCAGTGAAAAAGCACGGTATGAAGAGAACGACCAGTGGGCAGGCGGGGCTCTAGAGACAATCAACTACGGCACCGTCGAACATCACTGAAATGGTGCTAGTGACACGTACGCGCTGCATCACGTCTCGTGCACAAAAAAAAAAAAATAGAAGCCGACAAAGCGTGGCCAGCACATCCGCGTGAGCCGGCGTCTCGAGAGCGAACGTCATCTTCGTCTTTCACATCCCTCAGTCGCAACCTGTATGGCGTACTGAAGTTTGAATAAAGGTCTTTTATATTAGTATTTATAAATTTATTTCCTCCCCTCAATCAATGGATGTTAATTCGTATTGATTTTTCATCTTTTTTTTCAAATAAATATTGTATTCTCCTACGCTCCCCCCAACTAGGAAAAAAACGCAATTTCTCTATAGTTTGGCTCGAGCGCATCATTGTCTCTTCTTTAATCTGACAGGTGACAGTTGGTGACTTTCCCCCATGGCCCAGCCTACCTGCCCTGCGAACATATCTCGTATTTGCGGCCCGTGCGGACATCAACGCTCAATAGTCCAATCACTTCGCTTCATCCCACGTGCCTGTACCAACGAGATACTCTTTTGTCTTCCCCTCACCCTTTATGGTAATCTTCTCTCTTTCTACCTATCAACTTTACTTGCCCCTTCACCAGACTTAAAGGCAATGATCTGTGGCACCATTACGGGAGGCAAATAATAGAGCCCTTTTATATCTTCTACACTCTAAACGGGAGGATGGCGTCCGCGGAAGCTGACTCGTATACACCCATCAAAGCGGACGATTGGGCCAGTTGGTGATACAGGATCTAAGTGTATTACGCGGCAGAAAACACGGACGGAAAAGGACAAGTACGCATGCTGGCTATCGACTGAAGGTTTATTTATCCCACACTGCGTTTATATATGACAACCAGAAAAAAAGAAAAAAAAACAGAAAGTTTGCATTTGAACAAGCGACACACTTCATACACCCGAAGCACGAGGCAGAATATCTGATTTATTACACACATGCACCATTTGCCAAATAATGACGCTCTTCACCTAGAAGGGCCATCGATGATTTTCTCACTCAGTTGTCAGGTTCCCGATCCATTCCGTCTGTTTCAATAATCATGCGAGTGTTATCATGTTTGTGCCCATGCAATACAACTGTATTTTCAATCAGCGCAGGACAACCACACCTGCTGACTTGCTGAGCCAAGAAGTCTTCATACTCGCGGTGACCGGTGTCCGTCCGGCTTCTTGGCACGGTGCAGGTTATGCCATTTCGCCTCGCGCTGGAAGACGGACAAGCTTTTTGAGCGCTGTAACGCAGATGGCGTCTACACGATGCACACAACGCGAGAATACAAACGTACGAGAAAATGAGGCTGATTAGTCACGCGTTTCGCTGTAATTCATGGTAAATATTTAAAAACTACACGCATATATTTTGTCTGTATGCCTTTTCACTGTGAATGCAAAAAAAGACATATATAGCTAGCCGAAAGGCCTCACGCTTCCTCCGAGCACATCTTGGAATTAGTGAAATGCCCTTGAATTTTTAGTATTAGTACCTACTCTAATTACTTATATTACTTTGGTAATTCAATTTAAATTGATATATGTTTTAGTATTTCACAACGAAATTTCTTGGGATCTCCAAACGTCATTTTATTTTCCCCCACCCCCTCTGCCCTTCCTTCAAATAGGCCAGAGAACGCAAAGACTCGGTCGTGTGGCGCTTGCTGTGGTTTTAAGAATATATTGGTAACTAACTAAAGAACGGGGGTCGGAAGAAGGGTGGAAAATAGGTAGTGCAAAGTGCGGGCATCCGAAGTGGATGTGCCGTGAACGCACGCTTGTTTTACAGAATACGCCAGACGAAAGAAGAATGAAGCGAGACGCGATGTACAGTGTTAGCCATGGTGTCCAGCCAGCCTAAATTGACGTTCTAACCACGCCACAAGCCCCCGGTGCTTGTTTTTTTTTGTCTCAGGCTGGGTGGCTGTGACTGACTCGGCACTAGATGGAAAACTCGCCCGTATGCTACACCAGCGTTTTGTATTGTGTGACACAGGTTGTAACTTCACCGTTCCTAAACACTTGTTTACACATCCTAACTTCATTCCTTAACCGACATCAAGCCTCCGCAGAAACAGTGTGCACCAGAGTTTCAAGCACACGGGTGCCTCTGTGGTAGTATGATCTGGGCTGCGATCGACCTGAAGCATTTATTTGTGTATCACAGGTACTTTTGTCGTATCTATCTATCTATCTATCTATCTATCTATCTATCTATCTATCTATCTATCTATCTATCTATCTATCTATCTATCTATCTATCTATCTATCTATCTATCTATCTATCTATCTATCTATCTATCTATCTATCTATCTATCTATCTATCTATCTATCTATCTATCTATCTATCTATCTATCTATCTATCTATCTATCTATCTATCTATCTATCTATCTATCTATCTATCTATCTATCTATCTATCTATCTATCTATCTATCTATCTATCTATCTATCTATCTATCTATCTATCTATCTATCTGTCTATCTATCTATCTGTATATCTATCTATCTGTCTGTCTGTCTGTCTGTCTGTCTGTCTGTCTGTCTGTCTGTCTGTCTGTCTGTCTGTCTGTCTGTCTGTCTGTCTGTCTGTCTGTCTGTCTGTCTACGTCTGGCTGCTCTCATTATTACCCCCTTAACTTGTCATAATACGATTTTCGAAGAAAGATATCACATGAAACAAATTCAACTACGGAAAAAAATTGTCAAATCCCATCACAAACTACGGCTTACAAAAAATGCCAACATTAGCACTTGACATTTTAAACGAATACCCATGTACAATAAAGCTACTGCAAAAGCGAATCATCCCAACTCAATTACAAAAACCAAGTACAAGAATTATTGTTTTCTGAGCTTTAAGGCACACAGCGCTCCGTTATGTACTGAACGGTTGTTAAATACTGTTCCTTATCCCTTAGCCACTAGCCCCACCACGGTGGTCTAGTGTCTAAGGTACTCAACTTCGCACCCGCAAGTCGCTGCATTATCCCGGCTGCAGCGGCTGTATTTTCTATGGAGGCGAAAATACTCTAGGCCCGTGTGGTCAGATTTGGGCGCACGTTTAAGAACCCCATGTTGTCGAAATTTTGGTAGCCCTCCACTACGGCATCTGTCACAAGCATATGATGTTTATTGTACGTACGTTAAATCTTACATATGAATGAATCATTTTACTGCATTACTTTACTAATAACGCCAACATCATTATTATCCATAAGAAAGGAGACGTCAAGGGAATACAGAGCGAATGACCCACCGATCAGTTTACGGACCGTTCTCTACAGATTAGTTTAAAAAATAGCTAATATAGTTAGGGTGAGATTAGATCTCCATCAACCAAAGGACCAAGAGGGATTTATAACAGGCAACTCCACAATACACCATATTCACACTATTAATCAGGTAACAGAGAAATGCGCGAAATACAACCAACCCAAACACATAGCTTTCATAGACTGGGACAAGGGGTCTGACTCAGACGAGACATGAGCAGCGAGGCAGGCACTACAGAATCAGGTCATCGACGAACTCTGGATAAACATACTGGAAAAAAGTGTTCAGCGGATCCACAGCCACCTTAGTTCTTCATAAACATAGCCGCAGAATCCAAATAAAGAAATGTGTAAGGCACTAGACACGATCTCTCCAATTGTATTCACCGCGTGCAGGGCCCTATAGATTGGGAATACCTAGGAATAAGATTTAATGGACTGCGGCGGCTGCATTTCCGATGGAGGCGGAAATGTCGTAGGCCCGTGTGCCGTTATTTTGGGTGCACGTTAAAGAACCCCAGGTGGTCTAAATTTCCGGAGCCCTCCACTACGGCGTCTCTCATAATCATATGGTGGTTTTGGGACGTTAAACCCCACATATCAATCAATCAAGATTTAATGGAGAGCATTTTAATACACTCTCAGTCAGGTGCCGGATAACGAACGGCATATAGGCGGCACGCTCCTGCGTACTGACTAAAGTCCTGTCTATAGGGAGCCCAGCAATAAAAAAAAAAAAACCCGTGAAAGCCACGCGGTGCGGAATACATACAGCTGGTAAGAGCAGGCGCAGGAACGAAAAAAAAAAAACAAGGGGAGAGTTACCGTCTCTGTCGCGCCAGCTTGGCACCAGGAGCCGGCATCTATATAAGCAGAACCGTTCAGCCAGCGCAAGCACAAAAAAAAAAAGACATCAACATAAGACATAAAGATCAAATACAGAAGTCAGGTGCAGAAAACAGCCGGAGAGCAGCTATTACAAATCCATGCTTGAATATGAGAACTGTACTTAATATTCAAAACAGTGAGCAAATGTCGGTGACATGCGCTCTCCTGCTGTCTTCTACTGACAAGAGAGTATCTCGTTGGTACAGGCAGGTGGGATGATGCGAAGCCATTGGACTATTGAGCGTTGATGACCGCACGGGCCGCAATTACTAGAAATGTTCGCAGGGCTGGTAGGGTGGGCCCACCGTGAAAAGGGAAATCCACCACAGTTGTCGCAGGGGGGCGCAATAGGCGGTAGCGGCGCACCATCTCGCGTTGTTCACCTGTTAGATCAGGGAAGGAGACAATGATGCGCTCGAGAAAAACGATAGAGCTATTGCGTTTTTTTTTACTATTTGAAGGAGGGTAGGGGGATAGAATGATATTTATTATAAAAAGATTAAAAATCAATACGAATGAACATCCAATGATTGAGGGGAGGATATAAATTTGTAAATACTAATATAATAAACATTTATTCAAACTTCGGTACGCCATACAGGTTGCGACTGAGGGATGTGAAAGACGAAGATGACGTTCGCTCTCGAGACGCCGGCTCACGCGGATGTGCTGGCCACGCTTTGTCGGCTTCCATTCTTTTGTGCACGAGACGTGATGCGGCGCGTACGTGTCACTAGCACCATTCCAGTGATGTTCGACGGTGCCGTAGTTGATTGTGTCTCTAGAGCAACGCCTGCCCACTGGTCGTTCTCTTCATATCGTGCTTTTTCCCGGCCATGGTTCGGACACCCCTGTGATGCAGGCCCCATCTTCAGTCTCGCACAAGCCTTGGACGTTCCAGGCAACACGTGTTGGGCCGTCGGCCACGTTCACACCCGACTTTGTTGCCGCAAGGTTCGAACAAGCATCAGGAAAGCAGGCGATGACATCAGTAACCTTTGTTGCAAGTTTTCCGCTCCGTCTTCGAGGGCTGCACTCAGGGCAGCCTTGTGATTCGTGCATTTATATGTCGTCGACGGCGGACACGATCCAGCGTGCCTGCACCAAATTCCATAGGAGCAACCACACTCAAGTCTACGGAAAATTACGGCGCTAACACCACCCGGTTTTCGCCGTATCGAGATGCTTTTAAAAGGTGGGGCTCTGCGCTGCTTCTTGATGGGAAAGTGGCGCCTGTCACCATGTGCTCGTCGGTTTGTGCCAAGCTTCGGATCCAAGACTGCGAAATGGTCCTTTGGTTTTATCCTCAACCAGCAACCAAGACAGCTTAAGTAACGATTTTATTTGATGTTTGCGTTTAATTATTGAATTCAATTTGCTCTTTATCATTGATACGATGACTGGGTTTAATAAATACCTGTGACGAATTTTTGTTCATATTGTCTTTGTGAAGACAGTGTCAGAAGCTGTCCGCTTTTTTTGGTGGTATGTTCACATGTGTATCGCTGGCGTACCGAGTTGGAGAAGGGGAACGGGGTTAGGGGGTGTCTGGTTGATTAGACACTCAATCCGCGAAAATTTTCATTCTTGCATGGGTACGCGTACGCTTACTCTGCTTCCCTCCTATGCTATCATCTCCCACGCCGCCCTGCCCTCTCGCCGAGCGCCCCTGCTATGCCCCTCCAAATCTCGTGTATCATACGTCATCGCTGACGCACTGCTTGGAACACCGCTTCCATCCAGTTGCCGTGACTCCGGCCGTCGACACCGTCAGTTGCGTTGTAGCTGCGTGCTTGTTGGCGAACCGTGGCTCCCGTATTCGTGCTAGTATGGACACTGCGTTGCGCGCACGCATGGACGAAGGAAAATGATATAGAAGAGGCAGGTACGTCACATTTCTTGAAGCCGGAAGTAGGGAATGGTAGAGAAGGCTCTTTCTCGCAAGGTCGGGCACGCTGACTCGCTATCTCGCGTCGTTATCATAGAGAAATAAAAAAAAAAGGTTAAGAGTGGACACTGCCGTAGACCCCAGCGGCCCAATCGACCCTAGCACACCTGGTGGTTGGTGAGAGCAAGTGGCGTGCGCTTTCTGTTTCGGTTTCACTGGCGCAAATTTTGAATTACTTTGCGTAACCGACGTTTGGCTATGACGAAAGTACATTTTAGACCACTTTTCATCGCCCAAACGGATAGTTTTTGTAGGTCGTTTTGATTTAGCTATTCCCTGTTTTGTTTTGTTCAGTGGTTCGTGCGAATTGGATGTGACGTAATTTTTATTTCGATTAAGTTATAATAAAAAGAGATGCAGGTAATGATAATTCACTACGGTTTTATTCATCGCGCTTGTGTTTTTCTTTTGAAACAAGTGATCAATGTATATATCAGTCAAAGAGACAGAGTATCCGCAATGTTTTATTCAAAGTCAAGGTAGAGTCTGAGAATATAAAAAGCACAATATGACAAAGGTAGACAACAAATGCATCTCGCCCTACAAATAAATTGTAACAAATATTGTAACAAATACAGAGAGAACACAGGCAACGCACACATCGCTAGAGTTGGCAGAAGCTGGTGAAGTATGACCGTTTGACACACCGGGCCAGTGTGTAAGTAAGGATCTATGGCAAAAACACAGCGCACAATGCTGATGAAGAAGGAAGAAGTAACACATACACAGCAATGAAGTCGCGAATCACGACTGGGGTTAACCGAAATAATGCATATAAAAAAGAGCGCACAGAAACCACACGACACAATATAGCAGGAAGTCAAAGGTGCAGTGTGCTGGCTGTGCTTAAGAACAGCTATCCCAAAATTAAAAAAAGCAGACTTGATGCCTGCTTGTCCTCAGAAAGGTAGGGCTTCGCAGCTTCCTCAATACGTGAAAGACAAACTTTATGCTACAACACTGGCAGGTCTTGTGGCTATTCTTATGCATCGCCTTCATCAAAAACTTCAGATCCCAAGTGATTTGCGTCTGAGTGTTGCTGTGACGCTTGCGAGCTAAAATAGATTGTAGTCATCACTTATCCAGAATTGTGGACCTTAATTGGGGCTACGAGAGCGGTATTACAGGGCTAATAAATAGCAGACGGAAACCACTTTGCGCATTATTTTTCACAAAGGCTCTACATCGTACGTTATCACTCACAAGCTATATAAAAATAAAATGGCAGCATCCGCAGCCCCATCAAACGCTACAAGTTTGGGTATTCTTTTGAAAATTTTGATGGGCGAGATAAGGAGGTTGATGAGAAGCTAAAATACGAAAAGCTTGATAACGTGAACTGTGCCCACTTCATACTGTGTTCCTTACCCGCTCGAAGACATTTCGACAAGCGGTTTTGTTATTGATATATTACTTGAGCTGGAGAGATAAAGCATAGACAGTGACCAAGCGACCCACAGTATAGTGTACAGTTTGCCCGCATTTGCTACAAAAATACAGACGGGATAATCAACATTCTTTTTAAGGTTATGCAAATCACTTCGAGCGAATACACAGTCTCCCTACTCCTCATAGCGGGAAACCAAAACAATGCAACAAAGGAGTGGTTAGTCCAGTTGAACTGAATGTAAGCATATAAGACCATAATGAAGTCTGCTGTAACGAAGTAATAACATAACAAAGCTATTGCAGGATTCAGCTCAACTCGAATACTTTAGTGTAAACCCACCGCTAATTGCTAACCTTTGAACTTGTCAAGCTGTATGCCTGAGATTGAAGACTGGAACCTAACCCTATATAAGTTTCAGTTCACAAAACGCACATGCACACATAAACGAACCCGGCAAAACATTTTCAGAAACTTCGCGCGACACCCAGCAGAGCAGAAATGAAAATCGCCAACACTTGACAGATGGTGAAACAAAACATCGCACACTTTCAGGTGATGTGCAGTGGCCTCAATCATGGCAAGAAAGTGAGATTCAAGTTGTTGTACGTATGCAAAAGCTGCTTCTGATGGCACAGTGAGATTCCCAAAAAGTTTGCTGGGGACGTGGTATGCTTTGAGCATTGTGAAATACTGGTGGGTCCGCTGTGCTGCTACTTTGGCTTGCAGATGTTTAATGGTTTGCTTGTACTTGATTGATGAAGACATTGTCGCTGGCACACAGGAACACACTGCAATAAACAAAAAATGGATGTAAAAGCGATGAACAACTAATCCCATACGAGCACTTTCCTCGCTCTTTTAGACCCAAGGTGCACAACTTTCTGTGGTACAAAGTTTTCGATTCCACTACCTAAAAACAAACCATTCACAATGTTGATAATGCACAAAAAAATGAAAATCACCGAGAGCCCACCCTTACATTTTGTAAGTGCACACGTAGTGTCCTTTTGAGGATAGTTTCCTCAGAATGTCCTAAACATAAAATAGCACATTAAAAACAGCTGCAATAAAAGCATAGTCACCATTTTCTCTAGGGCACTCAGGCGTGGAGCTGTTGGCGCAGACGTCTTCTGGAGGGTCTTGTGAAGCTTGTTCAGTGCCTCGGACAGTGCTGTCGGAACAATCTTGCGAGCGGCCTGCGGAAGTCTCTATATCAATCCACTCTGGTGTTGAAGTGAACATACAATTTACCGGTCACACAAGTTCCTTTTGTGACAGCTGAACGACTGGTTAAGGTTTTCTCCGGCAAGACGAAGTCAGCAGAAATTCTTTCACCAGCTACAAGGGAGCTGCCACCTGCAGAGGTTTGGTCAACAGTCAATTTGGGTAAAAAAAAGAAATCACGACACTGAACGCACCCTGCTCATTGGGGCACCTCAATGTGAATGAGCCGCTTTTTGAAGCCTCTACCGCAGATTCTGAAGAAATGAAATTATGACAATGTGTCAGTAAGAGGCTTAAAATAACACAAACTGAAGCTCATCCTCACCTTGCAGTGCAGCTTCTGCAGTCATGTCACAGTCACTATTTGAAGCGACGCTCAGAGAATGTGCATATATGTGCAGTTGGTACAAGTTACAAAGCTTGTAGCATGGGGAACTTAAACAGCTCTTTCAAACGCATAAATTGGTCGAACGTGGAAGAAAAGAGAAGGCACCAACTATGAAACAAGTAATTTGTGATTTTTGAAATTATCAACAATGCCAGCTTTCACCAATGCGAGGTATATGTGCATGTGCACTCAGGCTTGAAGATAACGTGAAATAGCCCTTTAAAGTCTTTCAAAACAAGTTGCGCAGGTCAAGAGCATCAAAAAACGACAGAAATGTAAAGCTGCTGTTAGGAAGGTAATAGCCCACAATTCACAAAATTTAAGACTTTCCAAGTGTTACTCCTATAGTGAGGTTTCTCTATTGGCTACAAAGATCTTCGCGGTTAACTGTCGCCACTGATTCAATACAAGTGGCTGCTATTGCACATATTTGAGTTTCAGTCAATCACTTACATGGTGCAGCTGGTTGCACACTTGGAACAGCCATTCTTGTAAGCCTTGTGTGCCCAGGGTCCATGAAACTTTGAGAAGTAAAATGGTCGCTACAAACCCTGTACGTTGCGTACAATAGGCTGGCCGGCTTACTCAGGAGATCATCATGTCCAGCCTACTGCATCCATGCTTTCATCCTGCATTGGCAATGAACTATCAGCTGAAAGGGGAAGTGCTTGAATAGTGATTTTTTATTGTTACCCTCACTGAGCAAGTACGAACAGTAAGCCTAAAGACATGCAAACCATACAAAAGCTTTAACACACCTGCCGTCCCGTGGTATGCAGAAGAAACTCGTCCCAGGCATCTTGTGGGTTCTGCCATTGTTGAAGCACCACGATACACAGCCGTAGCTGCCGTAGCTTGGACCGCCGGACGGCATGGCATCAGCACGGTCTGAAAATGTTAGTAAGTGCATGCTTCGCTGTCTAATTACGTAAAAGATATGTGCACGTCATAAGTGTACCAACAAACCCCTTTGAATGATTAGCTAATCGATGCACAATACAAAACCAGTGATACATCTCTGACCCATAAAACTCTGACTGAGTTTGTTGCCGCAAGTTTCGGACAACCGTCAGGAATTCAGGCGATGACATCAGTAACCTTTGTTGCAAGTTTTCTGCTCCGTCTTCGAGGGCTGCACTAAGGGCAGCCTTTTGATTTGTGCACTTAAATGTCATTGATGGTGGACATGACCCAGCGTGCCTGCACCGAATCCCATAAAAGCAACGACCCTCATATCTACGGAAAATCACAGCGGTATCACCACCCGGTTGGTGCCGTCACGAGCTTCGCCAGGTGGGGCTCTGCGCGGCTTCTTGATGCGAAAGTGGTGCCTGTCACCATGTGGTCATCAGCCGGTGATATGCTGGGGACCTGTGCCTGGGGCATGGTCGTTTGATTTTATCCTCATCCCGGAACCAGGACAGCTTAGTGACTGATTTTATTTGATGTTTGTGTTTAACTACTTCAAATTGTTCTTTATTATTGGTACGATAACTTTGTTTAATAAATACCTGTGACGAATTTTCGTTCGTACTGTCTTTGTGAAGACAGTGTCAGAAGCTGTCCGCTTTCTTTGGTGGTATGTTCACATGTGTATCGCTGGCGTACCAAGTCGGGGAAGGGGAAGGGGGGGGGGGGTGATTGATTAGACACCGTCTCTCCGAAAATTTTCATTCTTGCATGGGTACGCGTACGCTTGCTCCGCTTCTCTCCGCTGATATCCTCTCCCACAACGCTTCGCTCTCATCATCGAACGCCCCTCCCACGACCCTCCCAATCTCGTGTGGCATATGTCATCGCTGACGCGCTGCTTGAAACACCATATACATCCCGTTGCCACGACTCCGGCCGTCGATTCCCTCAGTTGCGTTGTAGCTGCGTGTTTGTTGGCGAACCGTGGCTGCCGTAATCGTGCCGGTATGGACACTGCGTTGCGCGCACGCCTTCAAAGGATCGCCAACGTCATGAACTCGTACGGGGACGTGACGTGCCTCGTACGTGCTGGACGCATGCAGCCAGGGGCGTAGTCAGACATTTTTTTTTCCGGGCAGGAGGGATTTCCCGCTGACCCGACTGGTGGGAAGGGGGACGCAAGCATCTGTTTTTTTTCCTGTGACGTGACTATCTGCGGTATTTTGAGTAGATTCATGTGTACTTGCATGTATACCAATGTCGTGAGACTCACTCCTCTCCTTGTGCGTATGGTTGTGAAGAGAGCACGTAAAAGTAAAGTCATCATCATCATCATCATCATCATCACCCTGACTATTCCCACTGCATGGAAAATGCCTCTCCCATGGTCCGCAAATCAACCCTGTCTTGTGATTTCTGCTGCCACGTTGTACCTGCGAATTTCTTTATCTTATCAGCTCACCTAACTTTTTGTCTCCGGTTCTTGCGTTGTCCTTCTTTGGGAATCCGGTCAGTTACCCTCAATGACAAGCGGTAATTCTGTCTACGTGCAACGTGCCCGGCCTATGTCTGTTTGTTCTTCTTGATTCAACTATGAAATCTTGAACCCCGGTTGATTGGCTGACCCACTCTGATTTTCCTTTTGGTCGCTCAATGCGTCGTCCTACATTTAAGCGGAACCCTCTTTGAAAGACTCCAGATTCCTGCTCCGTACACGGAGGTCCGTATATGGAGGTCCGAATCATGCGCGTGGGATCATCTTTGTGCCTGTACAAGGTGATCACACGCGCATGAACGTTGAAGCAGAGAGAATGGCTCAAGAAGCTGGCAAATGCGTGAGTGAACCATTGGTTGCCCTCCTAGATAAGGAGCTTCAATTTCTGGCAAATGGCGCATGCGTGTAATTCATCTGATATTCTGCCTAGTGCACGTATGTGAAGACTGACGTTTTTTGTTTTTTTTTTCATATTCTACTTTCCTTCTTTTTTTCTTCTCTTTTTTTTCCTGGTTGTCGTATATATATGCAATGCGGGATGGATAAACCTTCAGATGATAAGCTGCGCTTGTCGTTGTCTTTTTCCCGTCCGTGTTTCCTACCGCGTAGTACTTTTAGATCATAGCCGAAATCACCGCAGTGGGTAATAAGACTCCACTCATAGTAGCCGGAGACTTTAACTGTGCTCACATTGATTGAGGGTACAAGAAAACTATTGGCATATGTGAGGTACTGATAACATAAACTCAACAGTCACAGCTCTCGGAATACAATAATTTGTATTTCCGAACTAGGCAACGTACAACAGGTATGATGGACACAAGTCCATATCTCGCTATGAAAAGGTGCATCCAAAATCCAGAATAAAATAGAACAACACATAGTTTGGGCAGTAATCACTATGTAACGAGGGCAGTGGGCATGGAGCTCGAATATAGAAAAGGAAGAAGACTTGCTGTGATCGCAGGCTTGCGTTCAGTTAGCCCTTGCGCTCAATAAAGCTTTCGTTCGCCGAGTCAACTCCTGCTGGTTCAACACCCCGTTTCAAGTGGTGGAGGGGCTGGGATAAATCTGGTCCTCACCCTGGAGCTTTGTAGCCGCACACTCCAACCACCTTCTGCGATGACTGATCCGGGACCGTCTCAGGCCGCCACTCCAGCTCTCGCACCCATACCTGTCTTCTGCGCTGGCGCTCTCCGGCAGCGCGACCCCCCAATATTTGGTGGCACAGAAGACCAAGATGTGGACAACTGGATTGCCGAGTATGAACTGGTGAGCGCGTACAATAAGTGGAACGCAGCCGATAAGCTCACAAATGTGAATTTTTACCTGACCGACGTGGCGAAACTATGGCACAGAAATCATCGAAGTGATTTCAGTACGTGGTCGGAATTGGCAAAAACCCTCTCGGAAGTCTTTGGACGTCCTGCTGTCCACCGCCTTCGTGCTGAACAGCGCTTGCGTGGCAGAGTACAGAGAACAGATGAGACTTTCACGAGCTACATCGAAGATGTGCTCTTCCTCTGCCAGCTCATCAACCCGACTCTGGATGAGGCAGGCAAGATAAAAAACATAATGAAAGAAATCGACGATGGTGCATTCCAAATGCTTGCTGCGAAGTGTCCCCAGACAGTCGCCGAGGTGATTCAGCTCTGCCAAAGTTATGATGAGCTGCGTAGGCAACGTGCTTCCACACGTTGCGCTGCTCAAGACACCGCGGATCTTTCATCCCTCGACTATCGCCATGACACTGCCGACAACTCTGCTTTAATGCCATTCATAAAGCAATTCATACGCGAGGAGGTCGCCAGGCACCTATCTATAATCACCAGAACTACCGAGCCGATGGCACCCTTATCGCCTTCGCTTCGTCAGGTCATTGAATCGCAAGTTGCCGAAGCATTCCCGCCAGCTCCGGCTCCACCATCTGTTACCGCACCACTAACATACGCAGCCGCTGTTGCTCGGCCACGCGCTCCATCGTCTCCGGCTATCTACGAAGCAACTCGCCACATTTATTCGTCGACGCCACCTGCTCACCCGTTGACTGTCCCGTCTCCGGCTGTATACGAAACAACTCGGAACGTTTATATGAAGCCGCCGCCTGCACCACCGTTTCCGGTACCTTATTCGGCGACAAGTGCCCCTACCGTCAGCCAATGGCGCACTCCGGATAATCGGCCAATATGTTTTTCATGTGGCATCCCAGGCCACATAGCTCGTCACTGCCGCCGTCGCAGCTTCCCTTCTCATGACATTGCAGGGGCCTCACACTACATGCCCATTCAGCCGCGATATCCCGTTCCTGCCGATCCACCTCTAGACGTACGTACCGGTCGCCGCCCATCCGGCTCAAGCCGTTCGCCTTCTCCTCGTCGCAGATTCATTTCTCCAATGTTACGTCGCAACAGCCCACCGCGAGGGGAAAACTGACGGGCGCAGTTCCGGAGGCAAGAACTGCGTTGGCAGCGAAAATTTCAAGACCTAACTGCTGTCCCCCGAACGAAATCGAACTCTATATTGATGGCATAAAGGTGCACGGACTTGTTGACACTGGAGCTGCCGTATCTGTAATTAGCGAGAAACTGTGCCGAAACTTGAAGAAAGTGACCACGCCACTTACCGACCTATCTTTGCAGACAGCTACGTCCCATCATATTCAGCCTTCAGCTTTGTGCACTGCACGAGTCGTCATTCAAGGTGCGATGTACGTCGTCTCATTTGTAGTTTTATTCCGTTCTTCGCATGACGTTATCCTTGGATGGGACTTTCTTTTGTCAAATTCTGCTTTGGTCGACTGTGCTCGTTCCGAACTCGCATTATCTGTGCCGTGCTATGACCCCGACGATGGCGCTTCGTGTAGAGTGTTTGCTGCTTCTGACGTTGACATTGCGCCTTTCTCAGCTGTTGTTGTCTCGGTGTCGTGTGCCTCCCACCCGAAATCGCCTGTGTTGTTTATGCCATCGGTCCCATCTGCGTGCCGTCGAAATATCATGCTTCCGTTTGCCGTCGTCATTTTTCGCAATGGTCACGGTGCCATTTATGTGTGCAATCCCTCGGACAGCCCGTCATCCTTACTACGTGGAGAATGCCTGGGAAGCTACGAACCTTGCGAGTGCATTCTTCCGGCTACTATACCCGATTCAACGGTTTCACTCCCAATTTGTGCTGTCACTCCTACCAACGCGCCTAATGATGCTCTGGACGTATTCTCGGATGCCATCGACTCTGAGCTCGCACCAACTCAGCGCGAAGAAATTATAAATCTTCTTCTCCGCTTTCGTTCTTCATTCGATCGTGACCAGTCAGGCTTAAGCCGAACCTCTGTGGTCGTTCACCGTATTGACACCGGTCAACAAGCCCCACTAAGGCAGCGTCCGTACCGTGTGTCATCTGCTGAACGCCGTGTCATCGACGAACAAGTGGACGACATTTTGAAACGTGGCATCATCGAGCCCTCCAACAGTCCCCGGGCTTCACCGGTTGTTCTCGTCAAGAAAAAAGACGGATCCATCCGGTTCTGCGTTGACTACCGCCGACTCAACAAGATAACGCGCAAAGACGTATACCCTCTGCCGCGCATCGATGATGCTTTGGACTGCCTACAAGGAGCAGAGTTCTTTTCTTCGTCAGATTTACGCTCCGGCTACTGGCAGGTGCCCATGGCAGAGGGTGACCGCCCGAAGACAGCCTTTGTAACACCGGATGGACTATATTAATTCATCGTTATGCCCTTTGGCCTCTGCAATGCGCCTGCCACTTTCGAAAGAATGATGGATACCGTCTTGCGAGGTATAAAATGGAAAACGTGCCTCTGTTATTTAGACGACATTGTGGTATTTTCAAGCGACTTTGCGACCCACCTCAGCCGCCTCGAGCAAGTTTTTACGTGCCTTTCAACGGCGAGACTTCAACTTAACTTGAAGAAATGCCACTTCGGCGCTCGCAAGCTTGTAATTCTCGGCCATGTGGTTTCTAAGGACGGCATTCTCCCGGACCCTACGAAACTTAATGCAGTCGCGGCGTTCCCAAAGCCAACCACCGTCAAAGAGCTTCGAAGCTTCATCGGCCTATGTTCTTACTTCCGGCGCTATGTCCGCAATTTCGCCTCCATTATCGCCCCCTTGACCAATCTTCTTGCCGGAAGGTCTGATTTGTCAGCGTGGTCGCAGGCGTGTGATGATGCATTTCAGGAACTCCGACGGCTTCTCACCACGCCTCCCATACTCCGACATTTCGATCCATCTGCTCCAACGGAGCTTCATACAGACGCTAGTGGTGTCGGGCTAGGGGCCATACTGGCCCAACGCAAGGATGGCTTGGACGAGTACGTCGTTGCCTATGCCAGCCGCACCCTCAGTAAAGCCGAGAAGAATTACAGTGTAACTGAAAAGGAGTTCCTTGCCATTATTTGGGAAATTGGAAAATTTCGGCCTTATTTATATGGACGTCCGTTTGATATTGTGACAGACCACCATGCGCTTTGCTGGTTATCTTCACTAAAAGATCCTAATGGTCGGCTCGCTCGTTGGGCATTGCGGTTACAGGAGTTTGATATCCGTGTTGTCTACCGTTCTGGCCGTAAGCATTCCGACGCCGATGCCCTGTCACGTTCGCCATTGGCTTCAGAACCTGTCGGCTCGCCTATCTCCACCAGTGCTGCCTTGGCCATCAGCATTTCGGACATGCCTTCCGAGCAACGCAAAGATGCTTGGATTTCTTCTCTTTTGGACTTGCTCTCAAACCGGACGCCCGCTCCAGTTTCCAGGACGCTTCGCCGTCAAGCAGGACACTTCGCTATTCGGGATAACCTGCTTTACCGCCGAAACTACAGTTCGATGGGTCGTAAGTGGTTGCTCGTCATTCCCCGACATCTGCGCTCTGACATCTGTGCCACGTTCCACGATGATCCGCAATGTGGCCACGCTGGTGTGTTAAAAACATGCACTCGCTTGCAGCTGCGGTACTACTGGCGCGGTATGGACCGTTTCGTTCGCCGTTACGTAAGGTCTTGCCTTACGTGCCAGCGACGCAAAATGCCCACTCAGCATGCCACAGGTCCCTTGCAGCCGTTGCCATGTCCAGCACGAGCTTTCGATCGTGTCGGAATCGACCTTTACGGTCCGCTTCCCTATACTTCGAGTAGCAACCGCTGGGTCATTGTCGCTATCGACCACCTAACGCGGTACGCTGAAACAGCTGCGTTACCTTCTGCTACCGCAAAAGACGTTGCGTGTTTTATACTGCAAAACCTGGTTTTAAGGCATGGAGCACCTCGAGAGTTACTAAGCGACCGCGGCCGCGTTTTTCTCTCCGATGCTATCAAAGCGTTGTTGAGCGAGTGTCGCGTCATACACCGCACTACCACAGCCTATCATCCGCAAACTAATGGGATGACAGAGCGTTTTAATCGTACACTTGGGGATATGCTGGCCAAGTACGCTTCATCCGACCAGTCAAATTGGGATAGCATACTGCCTTTTGTGACATATGCTTACAACACTGCAACGCAAAGCACCACTGGATTTTCGCCTTTCTTTCTTCTTTATGGACGCGAGCCATCATCAACAATGGATACTATTCTTCCTTATCGACCGGACCCTTCAGAGATGACTACCGTTTCTCGAGCAGCAGCACACGCTGAAGAATGTCGGAAGCTTGCTCGTGCGTTCACGTCACATGACCAGACGCGCCAAAAACATCGCCACGACGCATCAGCCACGCCTATGAGCTTTGCACCGAACTCACTGGTGTGGTTATGGATTCCTTCTACTCCTCCAGGACTCTCCCACAAGCTTTCGTTCAGGTACCATGGCTCTTATCGAGTTATACGCCAAACATCCCCTGTCAACTACCTGGTCGAGCCGCTAGATGCATCTCCGGACAAGTGCCGTCGGGGACAAGAAATTGTACACATTTCTCGGCTCAAGCCATACCATGACCCTTCTGTGTACACCTGTCCTTAGGTCGCCAGGATGGCTCCCTCATCGCCCGGGGGTGATTGTAAAGAGGGCAGTGGGCATGGAGCTCGAATATAGAAAAGGAAGAAGACTTGCTGTGATCGCAGGCTTGCGTTCAGTTAGCCCTTGCGCTCAATAAAGCTTTCGTTCGCCGAGTCAACTCCTGCTGGTTCAACACCCCGTTTCAACTATATTATATAGGTTAAGCTCAGTGGTCCACAAGTATCTCGAGCACAAATGAAACGTAAATAATTAACTGGGATAACCTTAGAAAACAGCGGCAAGTAAATCAGCGAACAGGGCCAATGGATGTGCGCACATGGACAGCACAGGTTCTTGACGACCAAGCGGCAAGCATGAGAGAATATAGCTCGGAACACCATGTTCCAGTTATGGACTCAAAATTAGCCCATGTTATAGAATCACATTAAAGTCTAATAAAACGATATGCTTAACAAAAACGCAATAGGAAGCTCCAAAGTAAGATATCTGATTTTCAACGCAAATTCAGGAACACAGTCACCAACTTTGCAGACAGAATTGGCAACAAATATGCGAGGATCTCAGAGGCAATCTTACTATCGCTCGTGCTTGGCATATTTTAAAACATCTATTTGATCCCAATTAAAGTAAACAGCATACTAGGAATCTCGTTGCTCGCTTAACACACAATCATAAGTATGACACAGAAGCACTACTACAGAATCCTAAAAGCCTCCATACCTCACCGGGCACTCCCACTCCTTTGCCGGATTTCGCCGGCCCATCAAACAGTGAGCTCGACAAGGGTGTCATGACAGAAGAAGTTCGAGCAGCCCTAAATAAGCTCCGCAACACTATTCCAGGTGAAGCTCGCATAACAAACGCCGCTCTTAGAAACCTATATGAATGTTCCCTGCGAGAGCTCACTGTTATTTTCAATACGCATTGGCAGACTGTCTCACTGCCAGATGAATGGACACACGGAAAGATTATACTTTTACCCAAGCCTAACAAACCAGTTACCCCAGAAAATATGCCTCCGATTTCCCGTATCTCTAGCCAGGGTAAACTCTTAGAGCAAGTCATTCTCACTAGACTTAACGATCACATGGACGAGACCGGTCAATACCCCGACTCAATGATTGGTTTTAGATCAGAACTCTCCACACAAGATGCCCTGCTTCAGCTTATAACAGCTATTCGGGACCCCCTCATACCTACGCATACCAAAAGCTGTCCTGGCAATAAACCTCAAAAAGGCATTTGATAACGTCAAACATAAATCCATCGTAAAAGCCCTGTTAGACCTTAGGGTCGTTCAACGAACTTATAACTACTTTAGGGTTTTCCTGCAAAACCGGATGGCTACCATGTGTGTAGACAATATTCATACACAGCGCTACACATTACCTAATATAGGCATCCCCCAAGGATATGTGCTGTGTCTTTCTTTTTTAACGCAGTACTTATTCCACTTGCACGGAAGCTGCAGAATATCCCTCATCTTGACCATACCTTGTGTCAGCGGCACTCGAGTTCGCACAGCTGAATACTCCGGCAGCGTCTCATTCTCCGGCAGCGTCTCCTTCTCCGGCAGCGTCTCCGTGCTGCACGGGAAACGCTGCACTGCGTTAACGTGGACTCCGAGCTCTGAGCGCGTCCACTCGACGCGGTTGCCCATTGGTTCAACGAACATTCAAAAAACAAAAGTGAACCTTCGAGCCGGGACCGCACAGCAACGCATCGCCAGAGAGAGAAGAACGAGCCGAGATTCGAGCCGGGACCGGAGAGCAACACATCGCAGAGCGAGCCGAGACGCGAGTGGCGTCGGACGTAGCCGATGGAGCTCCTGCACCGAGTCCAGTTTTCTTATACATGTAACCGCTGCCGATTCACCTGTAACTTAGCACAATACAGTTTTTCTTAAAATCTGAAGCTTGCCTTGACTACATTCATTCGGACATCGCTGACACCTTGTAAGCAGATGATATTACTTTGTGGACTACATACGGATCGGACGGACAAATCGAAGAAACTCTACAAACAGCTGCAACTGTAATACAGGACGAGGTCACCAAGGTAGGTCTCAGCTGTTCATCAGAAAAATCAGAACGCTTCTTGATTCCGCCAAAAGGTAATGGAAACCACAGTTCTATCAAAATCTGCGCACAACGTAGGGATATCCCTCAGGTCTGTACCATACGCATCGTGGGGCTGTACCTACAACCAGATGGAAAGCATACCGAAACAATCAAACGCTTAAAGAGCACGCTCGCAGCCACCACGCTGCTATAATACGCCGAGTGACAGGCAAAGACCATGGCCTACGATAAGCGGATACTCTGAGAGTGGTACAATACCCTAAGCAGAGTATTGTACTCCATACGTTACCGCAACCTAAATGTGACCCAAACCCAAGCAATAAACTCTATAGTTCGACAGGCCACCGAAGCAGCACTTCGCCTTCCAAAAACAGTAACGAACGCCTCGCGGAGTTGGGTGTGCGTAACAACTATACAAGAACTAACCGAACCGCACCTACAGGCACAATATCTGCGATTAGCCAGCACCGATACCGCTAGTCATATAGGTTCGAAGCTCTAAATTTGCATCCCCGCTAAACATGATTCCCTAAAGTCGCTACCGAAGGAAATTCGCGAAACATTTTGTATTGGACCATTCCCCCGTACATGCACCCCGACCACAACGACGAGCGATGGAGAGCTAGAGCAACAACTTTCCATAAAGTGTACGGCGGGGAACAAGATGCAATCTGGGTAGATGCTGCATGCGATCAGCACGGAGCCAGTGCAGTGGCCTGCACCCTGGACACCACTCCATTAATGAAAGAACTACTTCCGGGGACAACAGCGGAAGAAGTCGCAAGTGCGCGAGCACTTGGCAGTTCCAATGCTACGTGCATCCTAAGTGATTCGCAAACTGCATTGCTAAATTATGCTAGGGGCACAGTTCAACCTACTATAACTACCACATGCTCACCCAGAATATCCTTCCCGTAGCGTTGGACTCATACGGGTGCCCGCTCAATCGGGAAACCCTGGCAACGAGGCCACCAATTCTTTAGCCCGAGGGTAGAGAAACCGGGCACAGGTGGACCTTTTGGGGGGTTTCTAGAAGGAGTGTGCGTGCACCTATGCTGAGCTCACTGCGAACGCTCGTGCTGAAAGGCAGATATACCCGCCTCCTCACCCTTCCCTAAGCACCAGGGAACAGCACATATGGCGCCGTCTTCAAACGCGGACCTTACCGACCCCTTCTCTTATCTCCCACTACCGACCCATCCCACCTTCCTGCCCTCTGTGAAATGCACGTTCTTCAAGCCTGTCCGCCTTCTCTTCCTCCCGGTGGGCCGGTGCCACTCCCAACTTGGGAGTACTGGGAGACCTCGCTATGCTCCTGGGACCCGGCAAGGCAGAAGATCGCCGCCAGCCGGGCTGCCAGCGTCATGAACTTATTAAACATGAACGTTTGAGTGTGGTGTAATCGCGCGGGGACACAAGTTTTTCGACGCGACTCGACTCTACTCGACCATCAGCATAATAAATTTCTCCTAACGTGTGAACTCCGACAAAAACTGCCAGCGCATGCTACATGAGTGTACTTTCGTGGGACTGTGCACCATCCATGCCTGTCTGTTGTTTGTTACGGGCATTTTGATGCGAGTCGCTGGAACTTAACTATTGGCACCAACACCTCTATTCACGTTCATTCACGTTTGTGGTATCGGATCACAACGCAACAGAACCTACAAGCCTTCTGTAGTGGCGCAATCACAAACGCGAGACGTTTCACGCACAGAGTAAGATACTGGTCAAGCGTTACCTCACCGTCACCTGCAGGGAGGTGGAGGAAATGTATACCCGCCAATCTTTCTGCCAGGGGAGAATCGAGATGCTTAAGGTGGAACATTACGAGCCGACATGTATCTTCACTAAAGTTCTCGTTTCTCGCATTCAGTGTTCCTGCCCAACTTTGCTGAGCACGTTGCTTTCTATAGAAATGCGAAGTCACCCCCTTTAAATACGCTCCCTACACGTATTGGTGGGTAGTTCGTGTTCTGTGTCAATGAGCGCCCTTCTAAGAGAGTCGATGGCCACACCGAAACACCATAAGGTAACGCTTGATTATTATTTCTCGAAAGGAGACACTTGCCCCAGTGCACCTTCGGCAACTGGCGGAAAGGCAACAGCCGCTGAAGAAACGGTTCCCAGCTGTAGTTTGGCACTGCCTGAATACAACAAGAATGTCGAAGAAATCCTGAAAATAAATCGGAGCATGATGGCTGCTTGGAACCGCGATACCTGACAATGACATTGGTATTTGTGTGTTAACGATCCAAGACGCCAGGAGTTGCAGGACGACGAGACTATACAACGTTTGCTAACAACGCCAAAGAAACCAGGCGCTAACTACATTTTTCTCTCAGTTAGTAAGCGCTCTCTGAAGTTTCAACCTCTCTGACTAGAAATGTTTCCCTGGCTGGTGCATTCCAAATATCAGGAGGGAGCTTTCTGAAAGGCATGTGCGCTTTTTACAAAAGAAATTTCAGGCAAGAGCGAAGACCTGGGGACTCACCAAGTTTTTGGTGCCTTGGTCCTCTTTCTGTTCACGGTTTGGAAGAAGGTGCTCGAAAATTTCAGAAGCCACAGCGAGTGTGACTACCACAAGAACACTGCTCTATACGCATGTCCATTAAAAAAGACAATCAACACTATTTCGATATGTCATGGGTCTCTTTGCTGCGGGAAACGTTGCTTTCACAGAGTACTCAGAGTACTGCATTTTTCGTAAACAATTATGGTTGCTGTTTATATTTTTCTTGATGATAACATGTGCATCTATGTTTGTTCATTCTGTGCATTTCTCGTTGTGCGTTATACTTGCAGAAATCGCTCGGTGTGTCCTTCTAGTCATGTCATTGTGATGAAACGAACACATTAGGTGAATATATATATATATATATATATATATATATATATATATGTGTGTGTGTGTGTGTGTGTGTGTGTGTGTGTGTGTGACGTATGAAGCGATAGTTGGTAGAGGTTGAGAAGGAAGAAGTGCACAACAGAATAAACATGGAGTATGCGCGGGGCCACGTCTGCCATTCATCATAGCATTACACAAGTCGACAGGATGAAGACCTCCCAGCCACTTCATCAGTGTCTCATCATCGACGCAGTTCTCCACAAGACGACCTGACCATACATCGACTACGGAATCATCTCCTGGCCGCACACAGTGACCAGCACCATGACCGAATCATCGACTGACCTTCCTATCCCTAAGTACACCGGAGCAGCGGACGATGGATCTGTACAGGACTGGTTCGACCTGTTCGAGCTCCACGCAACCGCTGCATCATGGTCGGAACGCGAGATGGTCATCAACTTTACTGACTACATCTCAGGTGAGGCATTCAAATTTTACCTCACCCACATCTTCGAGAACGATGAGTCTTGGAAAAAGATCAAAGAAGAAATGATCACCCGTTTCAAAGAATACGATGAAGACCTGTCCGTACTTCATCAGCGGAAGGCTTTTCAACTCGCCCGTCACAGTTACGCGAAGTTTTCCCGCAGTAAGCCTATTTTGCAAATGAGACCTCAGAGAAAATATACCACCATTGTACCATCATACGACTCTTCCGAAAAAACGTCACGCATTCGAACACCGACTGGTAACTTGCACGTCGCAACAGACAAGGTAAAGCCTCCGTATACGGAAGGGAATCTAGACCATTTCGGCAAAAGACTAAACCTAAAGCCGACTTTCCCAAGAACATTGAAATCGGCATTTTCAACGTGTTCACTGCACCACAACAATTCACACTTCACTGAACCACCTGAATCCCCTTATGCTTCGTGTCACACACAAGGCCCAGACGGTTTCGAGCGTGCGACGGAATTTACGCGTGACGAGCTGGTGTATCCTCACAATACCAGCCCATACCCTGACGTTCCGGACCAGGGTCGTTCGACAGACATTCTCAGCCTAATCACGCTGCAAAACGAAAAACATACGCCATCAGAACCACCCGAAGCCAAGTCTGTTGTGCTCTTATCGTCAAGTGATAACACACATGTGAGTCAAAGCACTGCAGGAATTTCGAATCCACCAACGCCGGCGCATTGTCAACTGACAGAAGCATTTACAATCAATGATGACTCACAACCATCTTGGGAGCTTTCTCATCAGTCTGTCACGATGCTTTCATCGCAAGACAAGCCCAGCAGTACAGTATCGACCACCGAATATCTACTGATCACATTACCATGCAAAGAAAAGCAGACTCATGTTCCTGAGAGATGCCCATCTGACCAACTTTCGCAACAAAACGAGCAATTTCAAGAAAGGCAACTCCACGAACCCCAGGAACTACAACGGCTACTCCAACAAGAACAGCGATCAAGTGAAACCTTCTCACGAGTACACTTCTGGCTTGAAGGTCATAAGAGACGTGCAGCTACCACGTGTACAATGAAGGAACAAAGGCATGATACCATCAGCTTCGGTTCTCGCACATGCAGGCTGCAAGCACTCGTTATGTCTCAGCCACGACACAGAAAGCAGCGTCTACGACGGAGAACTTCGTGCCTACGACATCCGACTCTCAAATGCTACAAGTACTTCGACCCTTGTTCATTCATGACAAGAATCGCTGTGTCATCAGTAATTTCTACGTTCAAGGCGTGCTTCTGTTGGCCAGAACGCAATAGTCAACCTCGCCCACCAGAGTTGTCATAAAATTCATCGGACTGCTCAATCGGCCTTGAAGATTTAGTTAGATTATGGAACTCCGTCTGGACGTGAAACTGTGAATTTGGGCATTGTTTTGTTCATTCACTTCTTTAATTTGTTATAGTTTGTAACCAGTGCCATCTTTCGGGGGGAGGGGGAATCGTGTGACGTATGAAGCGATAGTTGGTAGAGGTTGAGAAGGAAGAAGTGCACAACAGAATAAACATGGAGTATGCGCCAGGCCACGTCTGCCATTCATCATAGCGTTACACACACACACACACACACACACACACACACACACATATATATATATATATATATATATATATATATATATATATATATATATATTGCTGCGACAGGTTCGCCACATTCAAGTAGCCCGCCACAATCATCGTCACCAGCACCAGCAAGACCCGGCTCGGCTGGCATGCGCCACGCGTTCGGACGTTCAACAACGAGGAAGAGGAAGTTAGTCAGATCTGTGCCACTCGGCTACTCGAACTTGACGACCATAGTTTTTAGAATCGTGGGCACAAGTTCGCCCTAATAAAGACGCTTGTTTTTTTAACCTGTCGGCGTCAGCATCGCTACATTTCTGGTGGAGTTGCTGGGTTATGAATCGAAGCCCCACGAGCTCAAGACAGCGTAGCCCCGACGACCAGCGTATCAACCCCGTGGAAGTGACTCCTGTACACCAGAGGGCAAGTCGCCGTCTTCGAGGTGACTCACCTGAGTTCGGTCCTCTTCACTTCATACCAAGGGGAATTCAAACGATGGATGCCACCACTATGACTAGCCAGGTAACACCGGCACAAGTGTTCATTAGCCAACCGCACCAGCCGCCAGTTTTCCACGGCGACTCGTACGAGGATGTTGAAGATTGGTTGGACCTGTTCGAGAGAGTAGCGAGCTTGAATGGATGGGACGAAAGAGAGAAGCTCCGTCGCGTATACTTCGCCCTGGAAGACTTCGCGAAGACATGGTTTGAGAACCATGAAACCTCGTTGTCTACCTGGGAGGTATTTCGACGACAAGCGGTGGCTACGTTCGCGAACATAGACAGGAAAGAAAAGGCGGAGACAGCTCTTCAATCGAGAAACCAGCTAACAAACGAGAGTGCTGCTATGTACATTGAGGACATGGTTCGCCTGTTCAAGCGTGCGGATTACAACATGGCTGAGGATAAAAAGGTGCGCCATCTAATGCGCGGAGTGAAACAAGAGCTGTTCGCCGTTCTCGTCCGCAACCCTCCGAGCACGGTTGCTGAGTTTTACTCGGAAGCGACGGCCATCGAAAAAACACTGGAACAGCGGGCTCGGCAGTACAACCGGAATCTTAACTGCGCATCTGCACAGGTATTTTCCGGAGGCGTGCGAAACGACGTTGAAGCCCTGCGAGAGCTAATTAGATCAGTTATCAGAGAAGAACTGAGCAGACTGCATATGCCCCAGACTTCAACTGCACTATCTGTTACGGACGTTGTTCGTGACGAACTGAGGCAGGTGATACGAGAGCCAGAGCGTGAGCTGCAGCCGGTTCGACCTATCCGAACATACTCTGAGGTTGTCAGACAACCCACGGTACACAGAAATGCAGCAGTTGCGATGGCAACGACTCCTCTCCCACCTGCGGCACGCAGCGCACCTCGTCCACGGGAACCGACAGCTACCTATCTGCCCCCAGGAGCACGTAGCACACATCACTATGTGGAGCGTAGGCCCAGGAAAAGTGACGTCTGGCGTGATCACGAGCGCAGGCTTCTGTGTTTTCATTGTGGGGAAGCGGGTCATCTGTACAGATTCTGTCCTTACCGACAGGCTGGATTAAGAGGCTTCCCGTCATATGCACCGTGCCCCCGAAACGGCGAACGACCAGCGGAGATTGAGGAGTACTTGTCGACGCGCCAGAACCCGCCAACTCTACGCCAACACCGGTCACGGTCACCATCGCCTATGTGCTACCGGTCATCCAGCCCACGTACACCTTCAAGGCTGCCTGGTCATCGCTCTCCAAGTCCACACCCGGAAAACTGAAGCAAGCGACCTGTGGAGGTGAGGCCGCTGATAACGTCAGTTACAAAGATCCTCCAATTTGGTTTGAGGGTGATGACGGTGTATTTCCGGTAGATGGGTGCAGCAACGAAAACGTTACTTCAGATTTGCGGTTGAGAATGGAAGGATGGGAGCTGAATGCCTTAGTCGACACCGGTGCTGATTATTCAGTGATAAGTCACAAGATGGTGAAAAAGCTAAACAAAGTTGTGACACAGTGGAGTGGATCGCAGATACGCACGGCAGCCGGTCACATTATTACGCCCCTTGGCAGATGCACTGCAAGACTTGAAATACGGGGCTTTATTTACGTGGCCGATTTCATTGTGCTGCCAGAATGTTCAAGAGAACTCATTATAGGAATGGATTTTTTGCGAGCTAATGGCGCCGTAATTAACCTGCGTAGGTCCAGCGTGTCGTTTTCGACTGAACGAGCTATACCTGTGGAGGAATCTGAGGAACGACGCCTAACTGCTCTACGCGTTGTTCATGATGACGTAACTGTGCCGCCACGCTGCAGTATAATGGTGCTCGTAGAAAATGATGCATTGTACAACCGCGAAGGCATAGCGGATACAAATGTAGGACTGTTTTTGAACAAAGGTGTCTGCGTAGCTAGGGGTCTTGTTCACTTGACGAATGGCCGTGCAGATGTCCTACTCACAAATTTCTCCAATGAGCTTCAACACATCGCTCAAGGCACGGCTATCGCCTATTTACACGACTTCTGTATGGCGACCGAACTATGCAGCTTAACGACATCAACCACTCGACCAGTGGCCTGCAACATCGACACATCCGTGACCGTCAATCAGAGCCTTCCGGACAGTCAGAAGAAACAGATTTACGCCTTGGTAAAAGAATTCTCTGATTGCTTTTCAAGTACCTCGAAGGTCCAGCGCACGTCAATCACGAAACACAGAATTATAACGCAAGACGACACGAGGCCTATATGCCAGCATCCATATCGGGTGTCACAGAAAGAACGGGAAATTATCAAGAAGCAAGTGGAGGAGATGCTTTCTGATGATGTCATCCAGCCTTCGAATAGTCCATGGGCGTCTCCCGTAGTGCTCGTTAAGAAGAAAGACAACACACTTAGATTCTGCGTCGACTACAGAAAACTGAACAGTGTAACTAAACGAGATGTCTACCCCTTGCCACGCATCGACGATACACTAGATCGGTTGCGATCCGCAAAGTTTTTCTCCTCCTTAGATCTGAAAAGCGGATATTGGCAAATAGAGGTCGACGAGCGGGACCGTGAAAAAACGGCATTCGTAACACCAGATGGCCTCTACGAATTCAAAGCGCTTCCATTCGGCCTCTGTTCCGCACCAGCGACGTTCCAGCGAATGATGGACACTGTCCTCGCCGGATTGAAATGGCAGTCATGCCTAGTGTATTTGGATGACGTGGTGGTATTCTCTGCAACGTTCGACAAACATCTAGAGCGACTACGCACAGTATTGGAAGCTATCCGGTCAGCGAAATTGACGATCAAACCCGAAAAATGCCACTTCGGCTTCGAAGAGCTGCGATTCCTTGGACATGTCATTAGTTCCGAGGGTGTTCGTCCCGATCCCGAAAAGACAGCCGCTGTTCAGAGGTTCCCTACACCCAGAGACAAAAAGTCAGTGCGTCAATTTTTGGGTTTATGTGCCTATTATTGACGATTTGTGGAAAACTTCTCAAAGATTGCGGAACCTCTTACAAAACTGACAAAAGACGACGTGCCCTTCACGTGGGAAAGCGAACAACAGAAAGCTTTTGACGAATTAAGGAAACGACTACAGGGTTCACCAATACTTGCCCATTTTGACGAGACAGCCGACACAGAAGTACATACCGATGCCAGCAATGTCGGCCTCGGCGCTATCCTTGTCCAGTGGCAAAATGGTCAAGAGAAAGTGTTAGCCTATGCCAGCCGCAAACTATCAAAAGCTGAGGCAAACTACTCTGCAACTGAAAAAGAGTGCCTCGCAGTCATCTGGGCCATAAACAAGTTTCGACCCTACCTTTATGGTAGACCGTTCAGAGCTGTCAGTGACCACCATGCTCTATGCTGGCTGGCAAATCTCAAGGACCCGTCAGGTCGACTAGCAAGATGGAGCCTTAGGCTGCAGGAGTATGATATTACGGTCGTGTACAAATCGGGAAGAAAACACAGCGATGCCGACTGCCTGTCACGCTCTCCTGTCGATCCAAGTGTACCTGAAGAGGAAGACTTCCCGTTTCTAGGCGTTGTCGACACATCCAAAATCGCTCAACTACAACGAGATGACCCGGATTTGCTGGCACTTATACAACACCTGCAGGGTCTCGACGTTCAAGTCCCTCGCATATTCTCCAGAGGGCTCTCCGCGTTCTGCCTTCGAGGAAGTGTCCTTTACAGGAGGAACTTCGAACCTAATGGTGAAACGTTTTTACTAGTCGTGCCCACAGCCATGCGAGAGGAAATTCTGCACGCATGCCACGACGAGCCAACATCTGGACACATGGGTGTGAGCCGAACATTCGCCAGGATTCGCCTGAAATACTATTGGCCTAAGTTGCTCGCATCAGTGCAGCGCTACGTGAAAACTTGTCGTCAATGTCAACGGCGCAAAACTCCACCCGTAAAACCAGCCGGCCTTCTCCAGCCAATAGACCCTCCAGATGCCCCATTCCAACAAGTCGGCATGGACTTCCTAGGACCTTTGCCGACATCGCGTGCAGGCAAGAAATGGATAGTCGTAGCCACAGACTATCTCACCCGTTATGCTGAAACTGACTCTCTATACAGTGCGACAGCTGCCGAAGTCGCCAAATTCTTTGTGAACAACATAGTGCTCAGACATGGTGCGCCAATCGTCGTTATTACGGATCGGGGCACCGCATTTACTGCAGACCTAATGCAATGCCTGATGCGCATGACAAATACCGATCACAGAAGAACAACGGCGTATCACCCTCAGTCAAATGGCTTAACCGAACGCCTCAACAGAACTCTGACCGACATGCTATCAATGTATGTTGATGTTGAACATAAACAGTGGGACGAAATATTACCCTACGTAACATTCGCATATAATACAGCCGTTCAAGAAACAACCCACGTTGCCCCTTTCGAACTAGTATTCGGCCGAAGAGTGACCACCCCGCTGGATGCCATGTTACCACTACAGGACGAAAGCAGCTATCCACCTGACTTAGATGACTTCTTGCAAAGAGCCGAAGAAGCACGGCAAATGGCAAGATACCGAATACGCCACCAACAGCACGTCGATTCTAGTCGCTACAACAAGCGACGCAGTGACACACTTTATCATCCCGGTGACAAAGTGTGGATATGGATACCAGTGCGCCGCCGCGGACTCTCTGAAAAGCTTCTTTGCCGATACTTCGGCCCTTATGAAGTACTCAACCGTATCAGCAACGTCACTTATGAAGTTAGATCCGCTGGACACGTGAGTTCAAGACGCCGCAATCCCACGGAAGTGGTCCACGTAGTCCGCATGAAGCCCTATCATGACAGATCGTCAAAAAACGAGTGAGAGTGCGCGTGTATCTTTTCACTGTCTTAAGCATCGGGACGATGCGTCTGAGGAGGGGGGCAATGCTGCGACAGGTTCGCCACATTCAAGTAGCCCGCCACAATCATCGTCACCAGCACCAGCAAGACCCGGCTCGGCTGGCATGCGCCACGCGTTCGGACGTTCAACAACGAGGAAGAGGAAGTTAGTCAGATCTGTGCCACTCGGCTACTCGAACTTGACGACCATAGTTTTTAGAATCGTGGGCACAAGTTCGCCCTAATAAAGACGCTTGTTTTTTTAACCTGTCGGCGTCAGCATCGCTACAATATATATATATATATATATATATATATATATATATATATATATTCCAACAAAGAAACGTATATTCGTAGTAGATATTTACGACGTTTACAAGCGAAGACAGTGCCTGGAACACTGGCGGGCTGAGACTGGTCTCTATCCACCTCGTAGTCTTTTTTTCCAGGCACAGACGCTCTACCACTTTATGCCCCAATCCCATTCTGCCTTGTGGAACTACCCCGCGGCGTTAAGAAGCGCCACCCCGGCGCTTGTCCCGAAAGGGGATTGTTGGGTAACACATAAGACTTCAATCTTACGACGTGCACAACAGTAGCTGGTGGTGGCGTTGAGTGCGCTTCATCGACGACTCGCTGTATCTTGTAGGTGAGGTTGGTGATCTTGTGTAGGACTTTGTATGTTCCGTCATAGTGAAATAAAAGCTTTTCTGAGAGGCCGATGTGACGACATGGGGTCCACAAGAGTACTAGAGAACCTGGTGCATACGAAACTTCACGGTGGTGACGATCGTATCGATCTTTATGAGATGCTTGAGAAAGTATGAGTCGTTTTCGGGCAATCTGTCGTGCTGCGTCGGCTCGCTTTATGGCATCGCGGACGTATGTGACAGGGGAGCTTGAACCAGTGGGAAGGAGTTTATCAAGAGGCAGAGAGGGTTCACGTCCATAAAGAAGGTAGAACGGGGAATAGCCTGCGGTGTCATGTCTGGAGGAGTTGTAAGCGAAGTTGACGTAGGGTAACGTTGCGTCCCAGTCACGGTGGTCTGGAGAAACATACATTGACCACATGTCGGTGATAGTGCGATTCAGGCGCTCTTTAAGTCCGTTAGTTTGTGGATGGTATGCCATTGTGAACTTGTGGTTCGTGGAAGAGGAACGTGCGATATCTTGGACGACACAAGATAAAAAGTATCGGCCTTGGTCAGTAACGAGCTTTCGAGGAGCGCCGTGATGCGAAATGATGTCATGCAGTAGAAAGTCGGCGACATCGGTAGCGAAGCTGGAAGAGCGTGGGTGATCGCGTAACGTGTCGCGTAGTCGGTCGCCACGACAACGCATTTGTTCCCGGATGCATAAGTGGGAAACAGCCCGAGAAGGTCGAGCCCTACGCGGCAGAATGGTTCAACAAGGATCTCAATAGGGTGAAGAAGGCCAGCTGGAAGCGATGTTGGTCGTTTTCGACGTTGACAAAGGTCGCAGCTGGCGACATATATACTTTTGCACAGAGCGATGTAGGCGTGGCCAGAAAAAACGGCGCCGGACGCGATCATAAGTGCGGGTAACTCCCAGGTGACCAGTGGCAGGTTCATCGTGAAGCTGTCGGAGAACATCTACACGCAAGTGGGAAGGCACGACGAGAAGGCGGTCAGGACCATTAGGGCGCATGTTGTGGCGGTAGAGAACACCTTCATGAAGGAAATACAAGTTCATAGAAGTAAGTGGAGTAGCGGAACTCAGGCTTTCTATGATGGGAAGTAAATCCGGGTCGTGGCGTTGCTCAAAAGCGATATCAAGAAAGTCTGATATTTATAAGACGCAAGCCTCAGTAGCTCTCTCTGTGGCGTCTGGTGATCCACTGGATACCGTGACAGGCAGTCGGCGTCCTGATGGAGGTGACCAGATTCATACACGACCGAGAAGGTGTATTCTTTGAGGCGGAGAGACAAACGACCGAGACGTCCCGTGGGATCCTTGAGCGAGGAAAGCTAGCAGAGTGCATGATGGTCAGTTACAACAGTAAAACTGCGGCCGAACGGGTACGGACGAAATTTAGCGACAGCCCAAACAAGAGCAAGACACTCTCTTTCGTTGATGGAATAGTTCTTCTCGGCAGGGGATAAAAGGTGGCTGGCGTAGGCGATGATGCAGCCACGTCTGTGCTGACGCTGAGCTAAAACAGCACCGATTTCGTGGCCACTCGCGTCAGTGCGAACTTCTGTCGGGGCAGTCTGATCGAAGTGGGCTAATATTGGCGTAGTCATGAGGGCTGCAATGAGCGCCGAAAATGCAGCATTTTGAGGCGGGTTCCAAGTAAACGGGACGTCCTTTTTAAGAAGCTTGGTGAGAGGCCGTGCAATATCGGCGAAATTCCGGATGAAGCGGCGGAAATATGAGCACAAACCAAGGAAGCTCCGGACATCCTTCGGAGAAGATGGTACGGGAAATCGAGTTACTGCGCGAATTTCGTCCAAGTCGGGCTGTACCCCAGATGTGTTAACGAGGTGACCAAGTACAGTTATTTCGCGACGGCCGAAACGGCATTTGGAGGAGTTCAGCTGGAGATCAGCGTGGCGGAATACTTGGAGAATACTGGACAGTCGCTCAAGATGGCTTGCGAACGTCGGTGAAAAAATAATTATATCATCTAAATAGCATAAGCAAGTGGACCATTTGAAGCCGCGCAGAAGGGAATCCATCATGCGCTCAAAGGTGGCCGGTGCATTACAAAGCCCAGACGGCATTACTTTAAATTGGTATAACCCATCGGGAGTTACAAATGCTGTTTTTTCTCGGTCCCGTGGATCAACGGCGATCTGCCAATAACCAGATCGAAGGTCAATGAACGAGAAAAACTTTGCGCCGTGAAGGCAGTCAAGGGCGTCATCTATTCTTGGTAAGGGGTAAACGTCCTTCTAAGTGACCTTGTTGAGATGTCTATAGTCGACGCAAAACCGCCATGTGTTGTCCTTCTTCTTGACAAGCCCGACCGGGGATGCCCATGGACTAGATGAGTGTTCGACGACGCCTTTGGCGAGCATTTTCTCGACCTCTTTCTGGATGACAGAGCGTTCGGCAGCGGAGACACGGTAAGGGCGGCGATGTATTGGGTTGGCATCGCCGGTGTTGATGTGACGGGTCACAACTGATGTCTGGCCTAAAGGGCGGTTGTCAAGATCTGATATGTCCGTATAGGATGTCAACAGACGGTGGAGGTCTTGTGCTTCGGAGGGCGAAAGATCTGCCGCCATCATTTTGTTAATGTCAATGCTTGACAGGTTGGGCACAGTGAGCAAGTTTACGTGCGGAGTAGGTTGCTCAGCCGACAGTTCAGAAATATCACACTCTTGCAACGACGACATGATGCCTAGTTTAATACCAGCAGGCAACACGTGCGCGGAGAAACCAAGGTTCAAAAAAGACAAATGGGTCTGATTGTGGCGTACTCTCACCACGGTGTGCGGGACAGCAATGGAATGCTTTAGCACAACGTGAAAGGTGAAACGACATATTCACCATCACGCACAGGCAGATCACACACGAGCTGCACGTAAGTCGCAGCTTGCGGCGGAAGATGCAGGAAATCGGTGGCACAAAGGCAATTTTGAGCATCACAGGCAACAGCAGCGTCAAAAAACAGCTTCAACTGAAGAAGACCCGTCGAGCAGTCGATAAGGGCGGAGTGCGCAGAGAGAAAGTCTAGACCGAGAATCACGTCATGTGGGCACTGCTCAAGCACGGTGAACAATACGACGGTCTGGCGGCCAGTAATACATACGCGAGAGGTGCACATGCCGAGAACGGTAGATGTGCTCCCATCGGCAAGCATTACTGCACACTTAATAAGAGGCGTGATCACTTTTCGCAGTTTAATACAGAGAGCAGCGCTCATCACTGAAATTTGTGTGCCAGTGTCTATGAGGGCTGTAATGGTTACGTCATCCACCAAAAAATACAAAATATTGCGGCGTGAAGGAATCGTCAACAGAGGATTTGCAGAATGGGTCATTAATGCAGCGGCACCTCTGGGAGCTGCAAGGTCTAGTTTCCCGAGGTTGAGGACCCAGGTCATGCAGGGAACCTGGATCGAGCAATCATCGGCAAGAGAGATTGGCGGCCTTGGGGTGATGGTGACCGGCTGAACCTTCGGCCCTGAACGTTAGTAGGAGCAGGCTGTGGATCGTACGGAGTAGAAAACTGGCGAGAGTTGTCTTCAATTTGACGCCATGTCCCAGTGTTCCAAGATGAATTGGATGTCCAACGATTGCGACAGTAGCGCGCAATGTGGCCGGCGAGAGAGCAGTGAAAGCAGATAGGTCTATCATCCGACGTTCTCCATTCAGCAGGGTTCCGGTAGCGGGAAGGGTAGTGTGAAGGGTACACCGGAATCTCGTTAACAGAAGCCGACCTCTCGGTAGTAGGAACAGCGCAAACAGGTGCGATGCCGAGAATTGCTATTTCTTGGCGAACGACGGCTTGGATGAGGGAGACGGTGGATGCGTTGTCTTGAGGACCGTCGGAAGCGACGGCTGCAGGAGCCATTGCTTCGATTCGCGGCGAACGATTCGGGTGACATTTTCGGACGATGTAGCTTGCGTGAACTTGGCGCTGTCTTCGCAGGTCGAAGTGGCTGCAGTATTAGGCAGACGCGCAAACTGGCGGGTTATGCGACAGTTCTTGGCGTGCTCGAAGCGCTGACATTCCTTCATAACCGGGTCGACGGTGGTGCAATCTTTAATGATCAGCAGATTGAAGGCGTCATCGGCAGTTCCTTTCAATATGTGGGCGATTTTGCCAGTTTCGCTCATGTTCTCGTCCACCTTTCGACAGAGGCCCAATACGTCCTGTATGTAAGATACGTACGATTCCGTCGATGTCTGCACGCCACAGTCCAGGTCTTTCCTCAGGGCCTGCTGTCGCCCAAATGGCCTGCTGAACAACTCGAAAAGCTTCAGTTTACAAATGTCCCAGCTGTTCAACTCCGACTCATGCGTCTCATACCAGGTGAGAGCCGTATCCCGCAAGTAAAATACAACGTTGGCCAGCATCAACGTGGGGTCCCACCTATAGTATTCGCTCACGCGCTCGTACAATGCGACCCAATCTTTAACATTCACCCTGCCCTTGCATGTGCCCGAGAAGGTTCCGGGGTCTCGTGGAGGCAGGAGAATAAGAGGAGGCAGCTGATTCTGCTGCTGCTCCTGCTGCTGCTGCTAGTGCGGCTGCTGTTGCTCTTGTGGGTGGGCCTGTTGAGCCATTACAGGAAATGGAAGGTGGCAGGTGGCAACCACTCCGAAGTTCCGTGTTGGTTTGCCAGGAAAGCTAGGTAGGCGTACCCAGCACCTTCACCACTACTCTTACAAGGAAACGTATATTTGCAGATATTTACGACGTTTACATGAGACGACAATGCCTGGCTCTCTATCCACCTCGTAGTATTTTTTTCCAGGCACAGACCCTCTACCGCTTTATGCCCCAATCTCATTACTGCCTTTTGTGGCAATATATATATATATATATATATATATATATATAGATGAAATAGATGATCAGAGTTTCTTCCGGCTACCGTAATAAAAGTTATAAACTTCGAGAATAGTGCAGTATAGGAAACAAAACAATAAAATATTTATTTAATCCTAACAGTTTCGGCTGGTGGACCAGCCTTCTTCGGAGGATGTAAGTGAAATGATACAAGTTCCCGTAGCAGAGGGTCACCCTCACAGTTTAAAGACCCTCCAAAAAAAGAGAGAGAGAAAAAGACAAGCGGGCGAACGAGGTAGCAACAGACAACAAGAAGCAGAAGAAGGAGAGGAACTAGAAAGGAGCGACGGAGAGCCGCCGGAAACGAGCGGGTAATTCTGGCATTGTTGCTGCGTATAGGTAAGACGCGCCGCCAGCGGAGGCGACCAAGAAAAACGGAAAAATGTGGAACATGTTGCCGCTTACTCGCATCTCACACATGGATCGAGTTTAAGTTCACGTGGTTCGGCGGCTGGCCCGTGGCATCGGGCCACACACACACACACACACAAGAAGCATACGACCCGCTCCAGCTTTCGGAATATAATGGCCACGTTGGAAAGCTAATGTGCCCTCTCCCCCTCCCTCCACCTGCCCTCTCTTGCAGAAAAATGTACAACCAGTCATACTGAAAATAAATAAATGGGTATTCTTGTAAAGGATGAAAATATATAAAAATAAATAATACTAAAAAGTACTCAGAAATGAAAATAAAGTTTAATAATACTAACACAATCCGTTCGGTTTACGTAGCATCGAATTCGTTTAGTTTCGCTATATTGACTAACTTGCGTGTGCGACTTCACGTATGTATAAATAAATTAATTGAGTAATTCAATTTCTGTGTTTCACGAAACGTCGCGGAGACACGTCAGTCGCCCAGGGCTCTCGTTGATTCCGTGGGTAAGTGATCTGAATTTCTTTATAAAGTATGACTCCCGCTGTTCGCGCTCCCGTGTGTTCTGGAAGCCGGATTGTAGGAGTATGACACTTACGCGTTCGAAAGAGTGACCAGGAAGATTGATATGTTTGGAGAACGGCAAATTGGGGAGGCCCTTTACGTGTGCCCTGTGGTTGTTGAAACGCAAACGGAACGCGGTTTCCGTGTGTCCAATATATTCCTGTTTGCACACCTCGCAGCGAATTTTGTATACCACATTGGCTGAGTCACAGTTAAGGTCGTCTTTAATTTTGTACACATAGTCTGAACAGGAGGCTTCGGCCGTATCTGTGGTCACCATGTGTGTGCACACCCTGCAGCGAGGTTTCCCGCACGGTCTACAGCCCTGATGGTGGTCGGATTTGTGTGTTTTCGCCCTGACCAGTAAGTCTCTCAGGTTTTTATTTCTTCGGTAAACCACCTTGGGCGGAGTCTGAAAAATGGCAGAGAGGCGACTACTCTGTTTAAGTATGTTGAAGTGGCGGTTTAGTATAGAATTCACCCGAGGGGCGGCGGCGCAGTATGTGAGGATTAAATTTGCCCCTGAAGTTATATCATCCTTATTCCCACCTTTTTCTCCCATTGTTGATTCTCGGTCCAAAGAGCGAGCGCGCTCAATTGCATTGTTAATTATTTTTTCGGGGTACTTTTGACGCAAGAAGGCTGTTCTCAATTCCTGTGCGTGGGTGTCAAATTGCGTGATTTCAGAGCAAATTCTTCTGTATCTGTGGGCTTGAGAGTAAGGAACACCTGTTTTGCAGTGATGGGGGTGACTGCTATGGAAATGCAGATACTGTTGGCGGTCTGTTGGTTTTTTATACAGGGAAGTAGATATGGTGGTGCCACTGAGTGATACAGTGACATCCAGAAAGTGAACACTCTTCTGCGAATACGTGTGCGTGAATGTTATCGAAGGATGCACGGAGTTGAAACCGGAAATGAATTTGGAAAGATTATGTTCACTGTCGGCCCACACGAAGAATATATCATCGAGGAAGCGTCGGTAAAATATAGGTTTGAATGGAGAATTTTCGAGGAAAGGAATCTCTAAAGAGGCCATGAAAATATTTGCGTAATTTGGGGCCATTTTGGTTCCCATGGCAGTTCCGTTTACTTGCAGATAATGATTTTGGTCGAATTCAAAGTTATTATGTTTAAGTACCAGATTTAGGAGCACCTCTAAAGCGCTTTCGTCGAATTCACTCGTCGATTTACTTTTTCCATAGGCGGCGACTGTGGCGGCGATTCCTTCGGTGTGGGGAATGTTTGTGTACAGTGATGAGACATCCATGGTGACCAAATAGCAATCTAGAGGTACCACAAGTTTTGAGACTTCTCGAAGGAAGTGGCTGGTATCTTTGATGTATGATGGGAATGATTGTGGGATGTGCCTAATCACGGAGTCAATGAAACTAGAAATTTTTTCAGTAGCAGTACCGTTGCTGGAAACTATGGGTCGGCCGGGATTGTTAGTCTTGTGAATTTTGGGTAGTAAATAGAAACGCCCGGGAGATGATTTGCCAGGTGACATCATTTTAAGCATAGGGTAGGTTATCTTCCCACTTTTACGTAATGATATTAGTGAGGCCTTTATAGTACTTTCATACTCCTCTGTCGGATCACAAGGGAGTTGTTTATAGAAATTTTCATCTGCCAGTTGGCGAAGCCCTTCTTTGATGTAGTCAGTCCTATATATATATATATATATATATATATATATAAGGGAAAGAAGATATACCTAAGGGCTCGTTTTTCCGTGTTTTATTCCGTGTTTTAACACAATAATAATGAGATCTAACAGACAGTATTGCCAAGGAATGTACAGGGAAAGTTATCAGAACCAATGGAATCTAAATAAGAAGAAAGAAAAGTGGATGAAAAAATAACCAGCCGTGAGCTCACGGCTGGTTATCCTGATGAAGGCCAGACTCTAGGCCGAAACATCGAAATAAACCACGTTGTGACCGCTCACGGAGGATCTACCTGACTATATGCAACGCTACGGCCACTCAACCACTATGCCTGCCTATATATATATATATATATATATATATATATATATATATATATATATATATATATATATATATATAATAATATATCGTCGTAATATATCGTCGTAATAATATATATATATATATATATATATATATATATTGTGATGTAATGGTGAAGGCAACCTTTATTGGGCCCGGAAGACACGATGAAGCGACCACGCCCAAGGCACAGAACTCAGACAAGCCAAGTCCCCACTGCCGATGAAGATGACGACCACTCACGATGATGAATATGTGTAAAGAGAGCAGATGTGCTTAATGAATGCCTACACTAACTTCCCCCCCACGTGAAAGCGGTCACCCTGACCGCAGTTCTTGGCCGCAGTTTAAAGCGAAGATGAACGCCATATAAAAGGCTTCACGTGGGATACGTGGACTATTTCTGCTGCCCTGTAGCGGCGGTCAGTCGGAAGAAGAACGGGTGCCACGCAATATTTCACAGGAGACGTTTGCTCCAAGACAGTGTAGGGGCCAATAAAACGTAATTGAAACTTCTCGCACAGTCCGGGAGTGCGAATGGGTGTAAGAAGGAGGACTTCGTCGCCAGGGCTGAAAGACACGGCACGATGAGAGGCATCATATTCAAGCTTGCGTTCATGTTGCTTGGCTTCAGTGTTGACGCGAGCCAGCTGGCGGCAATGAAGTAGACGAGACACGTATTCTTCACTTGAAGATGAACATGGTTTGACAGGCGCAGAGAAGAACGAAAAATCGTGGAAAGAAGAAGGGAAGCGACCGTGGACGAGGTAGAATGGCGAGTAACCAGTTGTGCGCTGTACAGAGGTATTATACGCAAAAGTGACAAATGGCAAAATGGTGTCCCAGTTTCTGTGGTCGGGTTCGATATACATCACTTGCATATCTGACAGTGTACGATGAAAGCGCTCAGTCAGGCCGTTTGTCTGAGGATGGTAACTGGAGCTTGTTTTGTGTGTAGTGCCGGATGTCTTGGGCACTTCTTCAACGAGTTTTGAAAGAAATACTCTTCCACGGTCGCTCAGAATTACACGAGGAGCTCCGTGTCGAAGGATTATTGCTCGAAGGATGAAGTCGGCCACTTTCGAAGCTGATGCAGAAGGCACGGGAGCTGTTTCGGCGTAGCGGGTCAGGTGGTCGACAGCTGTAACTATCCATCGATTGCCCGTGACAGTCATAGGAAGCGGACCATACAGGTCAATGCCAACTACCTCGAATGGTCAAGGGACAAGGGAGCGGTTGTAATTGTCCACTTCGAGTCGATGTAGGTAGCTTGCGACGCTGACAAAAGGCGCATGAGGCAACGTACTTCGCGACACAGGTGGACAAGCCCGGCCAGTAGTAGTGACATCTTATGCGGTCATGCGTTTTCTGGAAGCCCATGTGTCCAGCAGACATGCCGTCGTGATATGTCTTGAGGACTTGAGCGCGAAGAGAGCGAGGTAGAACGGGCACCCAGCGTTGACCATCAGGGTGGTAGTTATGACAATACAGGACGTGGTTGTTGAGCTTGAATTGCGTCAGCTGTCGGCGAAGACGGGCGTTAGGGGGCTGGTAAGTCCCGTCAAGACGGTCCATGATGCGGCGACAGTAAGGGTCAGCACGTTGGTGTGATAAGAACAAAGCACGCTCGCTTGGAGAAGTTGGGTCCACAGTAGCTAATGACGAAACATGTAGGGAAGAGACGGCCGAAAGCTTCTCGAGTGTGGCAGTGGCGGGTTTGTTAAGTGGCTCCGAAGAGAGCGGGCAACGCGAAAGTGCGTCGGCGTCTTGATGCTTGTTTCCCGACTTGTATGTGATCGTGAAGTCGTATTCTTGTAAGCGGAGAATCCAGCGACCAAGGCGGCCGGACAAGTTCTTGATTGTCGAGAGCCAGCACAAGGCGTGATGGTCCGTAACCGCAGTAAAGTGGCGGCCGTTTAGATAAGATCGAAACTTTTGTATCGACCATATGACCGTGAGGCACTCCTGTTCGGTGATGGTATAATTATTTTCGACAGGGGTCAGTGCACGGCTCGCGTATGCGACGACTTTCTCACATGAAGATTTTTCTCGCTGAAGGAGAATTCCACCAATGCCTCGACAACTAGCGTCTGTATGCAGGAGCGTAGACGCGGTTTCGTCGAAATGGCAGATGACTGGTTCGGATGTCAGTGCACACTTCAGTTGAGCAAACGCCGCTTCACATTCAGGAGACCACACAAAGGCGACGCCTGATCCGAGCAACCTGTGAAATGGTGAAGCTATTGAAGCGAAGTCTCGAATGAATCGGCGAAAATAAGAAGCGAGGCCGAGGAAAGTGCGCAAGTCTTTGGCCTTTTCAGGACGCGGGAAGTGTTGGACAGCGGAAATCTTGTCAGGATCGGGACGAATACCGTCCTTGCTTACGATGTGGCCTAACACTTTAATCGTCTTGCTTGCAAAACGGCACTTCTTGGTGTTCAGCTGAAGGCCTGCGTTTGCAAGGCACGTAAGAACTTCGTCCAGTCGTTGCAAGTGCTGAGGGAAGGTTGACGAAAAAATAACGATATCGTCTAAATAGCACAAGCAAGTCTTCCACTTCAAACCTCGTAAAACAGTGTCGATCATCCGCTCGAATGTTGCTCGAGCATTACAAAGGCCGAATGGGATGACGTTGAATTCGTACAGCCCATCTGGTGTTGAAAACGCGGTCTTTTCTTTGTCATGCTCGTGCATGGGTATTTGCCAGTAATCTGAACGCAGGTCTAGGCTTGAGCAGTACTCAGCACCTTGCAGTGAATCCAAAGGATCGTCTATGCGCGGCATGGGGTAAACATTCTTGTGGGTAATCTTATTAAGTGCTCTGTAGTCCACGCAAAATCGCATGGAGACATCTTTTTTCCTTACTAAAACAACAGGGGATGACCAAGGACTCGCGGAGGGACGTATAATGTTCCGTTGCATCATATCGGCTACATTTTGTTCAATGATCAGACGCTCGGACGAAGAGACGCGATATGGTCAACGGCGTACGATGGAAGTGCCATCGGTCTGGATATGATGCCTAATAATGGACGTCTGTTCCAGAGATGAGGAATGGGCATCAAACAATCTCCTATGCTTTTGTAGCAAGGCAAGCAACTCATCTGTCTGTGAAGAGGTCAGTTATGGACTAATAGTCGCAGCAAGAACAGAAACGCTTGATGAACATCGAATAGCAGGAAGGTCAGAACACGCTGGCATAAGCGGGACAACAGAGACAGGTTGAGATTCAGAAACGCAAGCCATTGTGGTGCCTTTAGGAGTGAGAACTTTCTCAGAAGTCTGGTTTGTAGCGTAGAGAAGTCCGGAGCCATCGTGGAACCACGCTAGACCTGAAGCAAGGGCTATACCTCTTGTGAGACAGCGTGCAGATGGTTGGACAAAGACGTCACCAGAGTCGATCACATTAGAAGTTATGGCAACTATCCGTTGATGACCAGGTGGTAGCTCGGTATCTTCAGCAGCGAGCAAGTGAACGGGCTTGTCATCCGCATACAGGGCATAGTCAGTTTCCATCATATGAACAACATTTTCTCGACAGCAGATGGAAGCGTTCACCGTAGACAGAAAATCTCAGCCTAATATAAGCTGGTGGGCACACGAACTCAGCACAGCAAATTGCACAAAATGAAGAAGACCAGCTATGAAAACACGAGCGGTGCACATAGCGGCAGGTCTAATGGCGTCCCCTTGAGCAGCGTGCAGTGTAGGTCCATCATAAGGGGTGGTGACTTTTCGCAGACATGAGCACAAAGAACAATCAATCACAGATAAACAAGCACCGGTGTCTATTAAAGCATCCACGTACACACCTTCTATTAAAACAGATATCGTATTATATGGACGCACTGGAGGAATTTCTGTCTTTTCGTTCGATGCAGCTTTTCCTCCAAAAGCTGCAGAGGTTAGTTTTTCGGGCGTTGGTTGGTGAATAGCGAGACAGGTCGCAATGGAGACGTGGAGCGGCGGAGGGGTAAGGGTGAGCGGCGTCTAGTAGAGCGGTAAGAACTGGTTGGCTCAGATGTCGCAGTTGGAGATGTTGAGCGACGTATCGGCGGATCAAAAGGACGACGTTGGAAAACGTACCAGCTTGTCCCATCATCCTGTCCGCAGGTGTCGAATGCACGACGTTCGTCCTGCTGACGCTTCCGACAGACGCGTGCAATGTGGCCCCGATAGCCGCAGTAATCACAGATTGGACGAGGCGGCCGCCACGGTGGGTGAAAGGGTTGGCTAGGCGCACTCGGAGTCAACGAAGCCAGCGGGACAGGCGTCGAGTGTGCGGGCATCGGTTGTACGACGGGTGGTGATCCAGCGAGGACTTGTGCGTACGTCGGCTGGTGTCGAAATACTGGAGCGTCTAGATACGCTGGCCCAGTCATGGACGCCAACTCCTCTTTGATAACGTCGCGCAAAACAGTGTTGGAGGGGGGAGGTGGACTCGGTGTCATTGAGAGCCCGAACGATCGAAGCTCTTCCCGTACAATTGCTCGGATGATGGCACGCAATGAGGCATCAGTCATGGTGGTGTTTTCAGCGCTGTCCGGCGGTAACCGTTGGGATTCAAGTTCCTCTAGGCGTTGGCACGTGGCAACAACGTCAGCGACTGTAGTCGGGTTTTGAATGACCAAGGCATTGAACGCGACCATACCGATTCCTTTCAATAGATGACGAACTCTCTCTGATTCGGACATAGGCGTGTTGAAACGGTGACAGAGAGCAAGCACATCCTTTATGTAGGATGTGTAAGACTCACCGCATTGTTGCTTGCGAGCATCCAGTGTCTTCTTCGCGAGAGCTGAACGAACCCCTGGGGTGCCGAAAATTTGGCGAAGCTGTTGCTTGAAACGTGTCCAGTCCGAAATGTCCGTTTCATGATTGAAAAACCATGTTTTCGCTACGCCTGTCAGATAGAAAGAAACACGGCGAAGCTTGGTAGGATCATCCCAGTTGTTAGTGGAACTCGCTCGATTGAACCGGTCCAACCAATCCTCCACATCTTCACCTCGAAGTCCGGCGAACGTGGGCGGCTCACGCTGGTGCGCGGTGATCATCCACGATGGATTGGCCGCGGTAGCCGGGGCCATACAGGTAGACGCAGAAGCGCCGGTTGACTCGTCCTGAGGCATGTTACCGGACACCTGGCACAAATGACGACCTGAGCGGAGCTCCAGGAGGCAGATCGGGCTGAGAGATTACGGAAGATGGTAGAGCACACTCCACCACTTGTGATGTAACGGTGAAGGCAACCTTTATTGGGCCCGGAAGACACGATGAAGAATATGTGTAAAGAGAGCAGATGTGCTTAATGAATGCCTACAATATATATATATATATATATATATATATATATATATATATATATATATATGTATATATATATATATATATATATATATATATATATATATATATATATATATATATATATATATATATATATATATATATATATATATATATATATATGTATATATATATATATATATTGTGGGCATTTAGTATAATAATCCTCTTCATCTGTACATTATCATCATTATCATGTATTGCTTATGCATCCTCATCGTTGTCACGTATCATCATCATCATCTTGGTTCGTGCATCTCCGCTGTCGGCTGCCGGTTCCTCGGGCCTAATAAAGGTCTTCCAAACCAATACTTCATACGTGGTGAAGGTGCTGTTAGATCCCTCGTCATCCTCTCGACCACTCTATTCCCTGGAGCTACGTTCAGGTCGCCGCTTGGGCCAGGTGTCCGGAAATATGTCGCACCAAGAAGAGGTCGGTGCTGCAACCGTTCCCACTCCGCCACCGCGTGCCGCGCCTTTTCACGTCATTGACAGCCCCCAGCGTGAGCCCCATCCCTTCGCCGGTATGCGCGGGGAAGATGTGGAGCAATGGCTGGACGATTTCGAACGTGTCGGCGCTGCTAACCGGTGGGATAACACCTACAAACTCGCTTACGTGTCATTCTACCTCACGGGTGTCGCGAAGACGTGGTTCCTCAACCACTCCATCGACATCCCCGACTGGTCAGCCTTCAAAGATCAGCTTCGCCAAGTCTTCGGTACACCGACTGTTCGTTCGGCTCTCGCAAAGAAAGCTCTCGCGGCTCGGAAACAGCACATCGGGGAGTCGTATACGTCCTACATCGAGGATGTCCTTTCACTTTGCCGCCGGGTTGAAACCCCAATGACAGAGTCAGACAAGGTACGCCAGCTTTTTAAGGGGATTGCACCCGTCGCATTCAATGACCTTGCAATCCAGAATCCAGCTACTGTTTCTGACGTTGCGACAACCTGTCAGCGCCTCGAAGAACTCGAGTCTATGCGCCTACAACCAGACAGTGACGCGGCCCGTATTACGGCAGATCCAAACCTACGAGACATAAGGGTGATTATACGTGAAGAATTAGAATCAATGGGATTCACACTACCTTCAGTGTGTCCCATGCAGTCTTCTTCAACGTCATTGCGTGATGTCATCAGGGAGGAGCTCACGTCCATGACCCACATGGCCCACCTGCAGCCCACTGTCGCTCGTACTCTCCCATCGTTCTCGCATGCCGTCGCCGCACCATCAGGCACCGTCAGCTCGACGCCGCCGCCACCAACGTACGCGTCGGTTGCTGCCGCACCTTCCAGAAGCTTTCCCACGAGCTTTCCATCACCACCGCCTGAGCCATCATCTGTCCCTCTCACTGCTCTCTCTCCCGGTGCATCTAACACAAGCTACTACCCTTCTTATCAATCGACTCGCCCTACGTGCTATTATTGTGGCTATCGTGGTCACATTTCACGCTTTTGCCGCAAGCGCCAGCAAGATGAGCGCCGAGGGTACGACATACGCGAACGAGACTATACCGCTGGAGCCATGTACCAGGGCCATCGTTATTCGTCACCGCCGCGTCGGTCTCCATCTCCGCCAGCATCCGGTGAACTGCGCAGTAGTCATCGATCAACCAGACGCCGTTCACCATCGCCCTACCGTCGCTCCTCTTCTCCTCTTCAGCCTGCTTCCCTCGCTTCTGATCGGCGTCCGGAAAACTAAGCGATGCAGTTTTTGGAGGACAAACTGCATTCCAACACAGTACTCCAATTCCTCCAGCGCGCCCTTACAATATGATTGCAGTCTCAGTTGAGGGAGTGGACGTTGATGTTTTTGTGGACACTGGGGCTGGGTTTTCTATTATTCGTGCTGATTTGTGTACCCGTCTTCGAAAAGTCACGACGCCTTATGATGGACCAACACTGGTTACAGCCCAGGGAACAATGATTCGCCCTTCCGCTCTCTGTACTGCCCGTGTGCTAATCGACGACATTCTTCATTATATACAATTCGCTGTGCTATCCCCGTGCTCCCACGAACTCATTTTAGGCTGGGACTTTCTTTCATCTGCTTCCGCGGCTATTTGTTGTGCACAACGTGTCGTCCATCTTACTGACACAGACCACTTGCTTAGTGACGAAACCACCTACAGGCCACTTCGACTCGTCGCTGCTGTAGACATCGAGTTACCCCCAAATGAACATCAATTAGTCACTGTTTTGTCCAACGACGTTGACTCTGGTGACATTTTGGTCACTCCATCGCCCCGTTGCCTCAATAAAGGCATAGCTCTCGCATCAGGTGTGGCTCGCTTCAACAATGGATCAGCTGTCCTCGCTGCTACGAACACCACACCAGATAAAATTTTACTGCCGCGGGGCACTACTGTCGCCTGCGTTGCCGATCTGGAGCCTGTGTGCGTCGTGCCTCTTACCCCTGCCTCCCCTAAAGGCTATCTTGGAGATCATACTGCTTCCTCGGCCTTTACAGCAGCCATCAACAAGGACTTGACAGACTCACAGAAGCAGCAGCTGCTTGATTTGTTGCAAAAGCGTGCAAACTCTTTTGACATTCATTCATCCAGCCTGGGTCAGACAACTGCTACAGCACATCGTATTCAGACCGACGGAACATCCATTGTGCATCGTCGTCCGTACCGCGTCTCCCTTGCCGAACGGAAAATCATTGAGGACGATATGCTGCAACGGGAGATAATCCGACCCTCAACCAGTCTTTGGTCGTCTCCAGTGGTTCTGGTGCGTAAAAAAGACGGTTCCGTACGATTTTGCGTCGATTACCGAGCACTCAATAAGATCACTAGGAAGGACGTATACCCCATGCCACGTATCGACGACGCCCTAGATTCTTTACAAGGTGCTGAATTCTTTTCAAGCCTCGACTTGCGTTCCGGCTATTGGCAAATCCCCATGCACGAAGATGACAAAGAAAAAACGGCGTTTTCAACCCCGGACGGCCTATACGAATTCAATGTTATGCCGTTTGGTCTATGCAATGCGCCCGCAACTTTTGAGCGCTTGATTGACACCGTGCTGCGTGGCCTGAAATGGAAGACTTGCCTATGTTACCTCGATGACATTGTTGTCTTTTCGTCGACGTTTGCTCAACATCTGCAACGCTTGGACGAGATCCTGACTTGCCTTGCGGGCGCTGGTCTTCAAATTAACACCAAGAAGTGCCATTTCGCCAGCAGATCTATCAAGGTCCTTGGTCATGTTGTGAGCAAGGACGGAATTCGTCCAGACCCTGAGAAAACGGCTGCGGTGCTTCGCTTCCCTCGCCCTGAGAAGCCGAAAGATTTGCGAAGTTTCCTTGGTCTCGCCTCTTACTTTCGGCGATTCATACAAAACTTTGCCTCCATAGCCGCACCACTCCATAAGCTACTTGCTTCTGGTACGCCTTTTCAGTGGTCTCAGGAATGTGAATCGGCTTTCGACAGGTTGAAAAGTGCCCTCACGACCGATCCTGTACTTTCTCATTTTCACGATGGTGCACCGACGTTCCTCCATACGGACGCTAGCGGCCACGGTTTAGGAGCCGTCCTCCTCCAGCGCGACAACTCTTCGCGAGAGCGAGTCGTTGCGTACGCCAGCCGCGTTCTCTCCGCAGCCGAGAGGAACTACACGATCACCGAGAAGGAGTGCCTCGCCGTCGTTTGGTCAGTGCAGAAATTTCGTCGCTATCTTCACGGCCGCCATTTCACAATTGTGACCGACCACCATGCTCTATGTTGGCTTTCGACACTCAAGAACTTGTCGGGACGCCTCGGCCGCTGGATTCTACGCCTACAAGTGTATGATATTGCCATCGTATACAAGTGTGGCAGAAAACATAGTGACGCCGACGCTCTTTCTCGCTGCCCACTACCAGCGACTCCACTCGGGGTTTCCGCAATCAATTCGCACAACACGCCCTCGGAGTCCACGTCTACGGCGGTTTCCTCTCTCGCCTCTATGGACCAGCTGCCTTCGGACGACCCGCACGATTTTTCTTCTCGACAGCTGGCTGACCCATACTGTCGACGTATTATAGGCTACCTCACTGGCAGTTCCCGTCCACCTAATGCGAGGCTCCGTCACCAACTCTCGCAGTTTAAGCTGGACAACTCGGTGCTGTACCGCAAAATTTACCATCCTGACGGTCAGCGCTGGGTTCCCATTCTACCGCGATCGCTTCGGTCCGAAGTCCTCAGAGCACTTCATGACCATCCAACGGCTGGTCACCTTGGTTACCACAAAATCTATGATCGCCTTCGAAGTCGGTTTTATTGGCCAGGTATTACCACTAGTGTAGCTCGGTACGTTGGGTCCTGCACTACCTGCCAATGTAGAAAACTACCCACATCTGCTTCAGCCGGTACACTACAGCCTCTTCCATGCCCAGCCACACCATTCGAAGTTGTAGGCATCGATCTTTATGGCCCCCTTCCAGTCAGTGCTGCTGGAAACCGATGGATAGTAACAGCCGTTGACCATTTGACGCGCTACGCCGAGACGGCATCTGTCACTACCGGTTCAGCTTCTGAAATTGCCGACTTCATCCTCCGAGCCATTATACTGCGTCATGGTGCTCCACGTGTATTGCTCAGCGACCGTGGAAGGGCCTTCCTTTCACAACTAGTGAACGAACTTCTTCGTGCCTCTGGAACAACTCACAAGACTGCCTCTAGTTATCATCCCCAAACTAACGGCCTCACTGAGTGATTCCACCGCACTCTTGCTGACATGATTGCCGCGTACATTCAACCTGACCACAAGAACTGGGATGTAGTTCTACCATTCGTCACTTTCGCCTACAATACGACTATTCAGTGGACAACCGGCTACTCACCATTTTACCTAGTTTATGGACGCTCCCCTACTTCTTTGCTGGACGTCTCCTTCTTTACCTGCCATGCGGATTCATCTCCATCCTCTTCAGAGGAATACGTTTTGCGGCTCGCAGAGAGCCGCCAACGTGCTCGTATAAACACTGAAGCCCGACAGCAAGACAGAAAGCTGGTTTATGATGAATCGCATCGTGCTGTATCCTTTCAACCTGGAGACGAAGTGCTCCTTTTGACGCCTATTCGCACACCTGGTTTGTGCGACAAATTCTAGCCACGATTTATCGGGCCGTACACAGTTCTTGAAGAAACTTCACCAGTAAATTATCGCGTGACGCCACTTGTAGCCCCAGCAGATCGCCGTTATCGAACTACTGAAGTCGTCCATGTCTCCCGTATGAAGCCCTTCATGTGACGTTCTTTGTCCCCTTGACTTGCCGCGGCCAGGCTGGCCACTCTCACGTGGAGGGAATCAGTGTGGGCATCATTTAGTATACCAATCCTCTTCATCTGTACATTATCATCATTATCATGTATTGCTTATGCATCCTCATCGTTGTCACGTATCATAATCATCATCTTGGTTCGTGCATCTCCGCTGTCGGCTGCCGGTTCCTCGGGCCTAATAAAGGTCTTCCAAACCAAGACTTCATAATATATATATATATATATATATATATATATATATAGTATGGGATAAGGCACAACGGGAGCATTGCCAACAAGGATAAATATATTTATTTCCCAACAGTTTCAGGAGGGGTCCTCCCTTCATCAGGGGATGAGTTATACTAACATGAACTCCCAAACTTCGTTGCGGCCACGTCCCTCTCGCCTTGAAAGATTTTTGCGAGAGTGAGAGAGAGGTAAAAAAGAAAGAAAGAAAAAAAGAGAAGAAAAAAGACAAAAAGAAAAAAAAGGAAAAAGAAAAAAAAAACAAAAAAAAGATAGTAAAAAAGAGGAAGAACCACTGTCAACACTGAGAACGAAACCAAATGTCCGCGTACGTCCACATCCGGTTCTTATCCCGTGCTGGTCAGTTCTCGACGTGTGTCGGGCCGCCCAAGATTGTCGCCGCGGTGGAGGGAGGGGTCCGTGACGGCGTGCGTAAGGAAAGGGTTTCCCCTTAATGGGTCGGTCGGCTCTTTACCTTTCATCTTTGTCCGTTTCCCTTCAATGTTCATCAAGTGGTAGGCGAACATAAACACTTTGTATGTGCATGTGAAAAAAAGGAAAAAAAAAAGAAAGGACAGGGTACACGTACGAGTCAGTCAGAAAAAAACAAGCATGGTCTCCAGCTATCAATCATTGTCACCAATTTCCTCCTGGCGTACTTCTCGGAGGCACGAGAGTCTTCCGCGGTCCTCGTTGATGCCGGCTACTAACGTTCGAAATTTGAAAATAGAATATGCCTCACGCTGTTCGCGCTCGCGCCTGTTTTAGAAACTGGACTGCAAAAGAGTTACGCCGATATTTTCAAAACTGGTTTGGCAGGCGCAGATGTCTAGATGAAGGTAGCTTCGGCAGTGAAGTGGCGTGGTACCGGTGATTATTGAACCGCAGCCGAAATGGCGTGTCTGTTTGGCCGTATATTCTTGTCCGCAGATGTTGCAATGTAGCATGTATATTACGTTACTGGAGTCACAATTAAGGCTTTCAGTTATTCAGAATTTGAAATCCGAGAAGTTCGCTTTGGATTCATGTGTTGTGACCATCAGTGGGCATACCTTGCATCGAGCTTTTCCGCAGGGATGGGACCCTGATTGAATTTTGGGGGTGTTTTTTTTTTGCTCTGACAAAAATGTACTTCACATTTTTATCCCTGCGGTACACCACGTGAGGTGGCTTCCCGAAAATAGAAGTTGGTCGTTTGCTTTGCCTGATTATGTTGAAATGGCGGGAAAGTATGTTGTTGATTCGTGGCGTTGGTGAGGAGTAAGTTAGTACAAGGTTCGTTTGGGAAGTCGTTTTAGATACTCTGTTTGGTCCCTTAATTATATACTTCCTGTTCACGTTGCGACCACGTAGTATGGCATCGTCCATAATGTCTTCCGGAAAATTTTGTTTCAATAAGAAATGCTTTAGGTGTTCTGCGTGTCTGTCAAATTCCCGCATATCGGTGCATATTCTTCCGTACCGGTAGGCCTGAGAATATGGAATACTCGTTTTGCAATGCTTTGGGTGGCTGCTGTTGAAATGTAGGTGCATTTGACGGTCTGTAGGCTTTTTGTAAAGGTTTGTTGACAAGCAGTCATTTTTGACTGTGACAGTGATGTCCAAGAAGTTAATGCTACTTTTGAAAATTTTGTGCGTGAATTTAATTGACGGGTGGCACTTGTTAAAATCCTCTATGAAGCGGAAAAGACTTCCCTCATCGTGGTTCCATATCACAAAAATATCGTCTAAGTATCTTCTGTAGTAGAAAAGTTTCAAGGTGCGTCCCTCAATGAATAGGATTTCAAGTGAAGCCATAAAGGTGCTCGCGAAGTTTGGGGCCATTTTCGTGCCCATTGCGGTGCCACTGACCTGAAGGGAATGCTTGCCATTGAATTCAAAATGGTTATAATTTAGAACAAGTTCAATAATTGTAAACAGTACCTCGCCACATACAATAGTTGATGAGTCATATTTTACATATTCAGAAACCATAGCCGCTATTCCGTCATGGTAGGGTATGTTAGTGTACAGTTAGCAGACGTCCATGGTCACCAGAAAACTACGGCCTGGGATGTCGAGACTTGAAGTTTCGCCGATGAAGTGGTTTGTGTCCTTTAGGTAATAGGGAAAATTTGGGGGGATGTTTTTTATTAAGGAATTGATGAATTCTGATATATCTTCTGTTGATGCGCTGTTACTGGATACTATCGGACGTCCTGGATTGCCTGCCTTGTGTATTTTGGGGAGCAAATAGAATCGACCAGGAACAGAATGGGCCGGTAACATTGCTTTTAACATTTTGCCGGTAATTTTCTCGTCCCGGTGGAGATTATTTAGGGTTTCTTTTATCTCCCTTTCAAATTCGGGAGTCGGGTCCGTTGGAAGTTTTTTGTAGAATTTTGTGTCAGTTGTGTCAGTCAACGAAGGGTACTCGATGAACTACAAAAAAAAACACTGAAATTACCATCAAACCGGCTGATAAATAGGGCTGCATAGTAATTTTAAACACATCGGAATACTTAAAGGAAGGGGAACGACAACTGACACTAAATTCTACAAATAACTTCCAACGAACCCAACTCCCGAATCTGAAAGGGAGATAAAAGTAACCCTAAATAATCTCCGCCGGGACGAGAAAATTACCGGCAAAATGTTAAAAGCAATATTACCAGCCCATTCTGTTCGCGGTCGGTTCTATTTGCTCCCCAAAATACACAAGGCAGGCAATCCGGGACGTCCGATAGTATGTAGTAACAGCACATCAACAGAAGATATATCAGAATTCATCAATTCCGCAATAAAAAAACATCCCCCTAAATTTTTCCTGTTACCTTTAGTAAAGGACACAAATTACTTCATCTGCGAAACTTTATGTCTCGACATCCCAGGCGGTAGTTTTCTGGTGACCATGGACGTCTGCTCACTGTACACCAATATACCCCACCATGACGGAATAGCGGCTATGGTTTCTGAATATGTAAAATCTGACTCATCAGCTAGTGTAAGTGGCGAGGTACTGTTTACACTTCTTGAACTTGTACTAAATTGTAACCATTTTGAGTTTATTGGTGTCACACCGGTCCCGTTAATTAGGGAGGCGATCGCCGGGCTAATTCAAAGAGCCGAAGTATCGGCCCCCCGAACCGCACCACGAAAGCGTGGACAATTTAGAAGTGGTCCTTTTTGGCGCGCCAGCGGACGCCGGCTGTGGCCCAAAGAACAAGTCAGAGCCGAGAGTTGATAAACAAACAAATTATATTCTCAATAATGGCAGATCGAAAATAATACACAAAAATGCACACTCCACAATAGTTGCATACAATATGTCACCAATCAAACCAATCAATCAACGTACTACACAATACAATCAGCCACACTTGAAACAACGGACACGGACAACAATACGCACTACAATGCAGTCGCATGCATTGAACAACCAAGACACTTGAAGACTAGAGAGGTAGAAAACCTATTCAGTCCAAAGTTCTTGGAACCAAAGTCTAGATGATACTCTTCCGAGAATCACTCACTCAAAGTCCAGCGTTTTTGTCGTTCCGCAGCCCTCGAAGTTTCTCTTCCAGGAAACCTCCCGTCTTCAATTGGCCACTCTTCAAACTTCAACTTCTTCGCCGGAACACGTCGGCTTCACACCCGCAGCTGTTGCCACGCGTCCTCGCTCAATAGCGGTAAACACACGCTCTTGCCTGTAGCCCGAGCCTTCACCCCTCAGGTGGAAATCCTCTTCATCTCCTGCTTGGTCTCTACGGACGAAACCTTCGCCGACTACACGGCGGTATACCCTACGCGCTCTGGCGCTAACTTCCGTCTCCTCCTGATCTCTCATCTCAGCTGCTCGGTTAAATACCTTGCGCGCGACATTCCAGACGGTTCTCCTCATTTCGTCGGCGCGATACGCAGCGAAAGCTGGGGAGAGGTGCGAGACGGTTCGACTGCCCTCCCCGGAGGATGATTCAACTCGGTATGACCCCGCCCCGTTCGTTCTAGAAAAATCGCGGGCTTGCTGGGCCGCCGATGCGGGGTGAGGAGGTTCGTCTGCGACGCCACGCTTCCGCGGGGAGAGCGCGCGCCCGGGGAGCCTTGGACGTTTACTTTCTTTTTTTTTCTTTTGACCTCGCGGCGTTTCTCCCGCCCGTTGTCGCAAGAATTTGGCGGCGCGCTCTTTTTTAGCGCTCGTTCTGTGACACTGCCCCCCACTTTAAGAATATTATCTCATAATATTCAAAACCACACAAACCAGCGCGAACAGTCACCACACATTCTCACAGACTGTAACACAATCCGTCGCTCATGACACTTCACATTCACAATATATCACTCAATACGATTGGACATTGTAATTCAATTACACAACACGTGAAAACACAACCACAAGCGCATGAGTACAACACTCCAGCACACATTCCCAACAATACAAATGTACAAAGTTCTCTCATTGCAACAATGGTACAATACTATACATCACATCACAGCACAACACTTCGACACTTGTGACACAGGATAACACAACATTAACACAACGTATGGCACTCAGCACTGCCCAACACATTCTGATTCGACCTCAGCACTTATCCTGAGTACTTCGAGCAGCGCTTGCGCCCCTTTTTGCAGTGCTCGCTCGATCTCCTCTTGTGTTTCCACGTTCTTTTTCGGCGAGCCCTTTCCAACGACAATATCTGAGGCGTCGTCTCAGCCATCGCTGTCTCTTCCGACACCGTTAACGCGTCATTACATTCGACGGGTCCTGTCTATTTATTTACCCGCTTGATCATACCTCTACATTTTGCCCGGCTGGCCAACTCCGTCTCCTTTACACTGTCGGTCGGTAGAGGTCGTGCCGACGTAAGTCCAGTTGCTCGGCCCGTGAACTGATTCGACACGATCGTCTTTTCCTTCGCTGTCTCTTGCGCCGCAGCTTCACCTTGGGCTCTAGTGAGATTCGTCACGGGATGTTCCTCCGCTGTATCTCGCGGCCGCTGTGTTGGCGAGGGCTCTATCTTCGGGTCTTCTCCCAAACATTCTGGATCACTTGGCCCTCGCGCCCCGTCGATGTTTCCGATGACAAGGTCATACAGGTGGGTCGTCATGCATAAAGCAGTAACCTTCCCGCTGAAGTACGGGGTTTCAACCTCAATTTCTGCTTCGGGAAGCATCCGAACCGTACGGTCAATTAGGCAAACCGGCTTCGTTCTGCCTGTCAACTCACTTTCCCGTACCAAATTTTTCCGCACGATAACAGTGGAGCTGCCGGTATCTCTTAACACCGTAATCTTTTTGCCCGCAACTTTTCCAGGCAGCGTTGGCATTCCTTTCGTAACACCGGTTGGCTGTTTTGACATTACAGCACCCACAATAGGAATTTTCTCCCCATTCTTCAACTCTACGAATCCATCGGTGACGGCATTGTTGTCAGATTTCGGTGCCGCTTGCACACAAGATACCTGGTGAGTTTGACTAACTCCGTTCCGACAAGCGTCTGCTTTGTGCCCAGTCTGACCACACTTGAAACATTTTACTGCCGTAGGGCTCGTAAAGATCGTTCGACAGTTTTTCGCGCGATGACCCACTCGGTTGCACAGAAAACATCGCGGAATGCTCTCTGGTGCACGCTTCTTTTCTTCGGGAGCCAATTTCTTCGAATCATCGGGACAATCCTTCTTGACCTTGGCCAAATTAGTGCCACCTTGCGCTTCCAAGAATTGGTCAGCCAATTCAAGCATTCCTTCAAGTGACTCAGCCTTCCTCTCTTTCAAGTACAGCGGCAGGCTCGGGTGGCAACTAGTAAGAAATTGTTCTCTAATTAGGAGCTCTCTAAGTTCATCGTACTCCTGTGCTGTCCCTGAAAGTTCAATCCATCTGTCGAAATAATGGCAAAGTCGGGCGGCATACTGCGTAGCCGTCTCCCCCTCAGCTGGCTTTCCTGTCCGAAATCTGTCCCGGAATCCTTCCACAGTAAATCTAAATCGCTTCAGCAAAGCAGCTTTCACCTTTGCATAGTTGGCTGCATCGGTCGGCGTCAGCCTACCGTACACACTGAGCGCTTCACCACTCAAGCAAGTACTCAAAGCAGTTGCCCATTGATGTTCCGGCCAATTCTGGCTCTTCGCAATCGTCTCAAATCGGTGAAGGTACGCGTCAAGGTCGTCCTTCCTTTCATCAAACGCTACGAGCAGCTTGCTTGGGTTCAAGCGGAAGCCGTGATCTTCCCGTTCGCTGCTTTCAACTCTAGCTTGAACGGGAGTTTCGCTTCGCTGTTGCAAATGGAGCCGCTCGAGTTCCATCTCGTGCTGCCGCTGCCGTTCCCTTTCAGCCATCTCCGCTTCTCTTTCTTCTCTCGCCCTTTCGGCTGCCAACTTTTCTCTCTCCAGCTCCAACTTCAATTGCTGCTCTCTTTCTTCCTTCAGCTGTCGCTCTTTTGCCTCTCTTTCTTCTTTCAGCTGTCGCTCCTTTGCTTCTCTTTCTTCTCTCGTCCTTTCAGCTGCCAACTTCTCTCGTTCTAACTCAGCGGCTTTTTCTTCCTTGGCTCTCTCCGCTGCCAACCTCTCTCTCTCCACCGCCTCTTTCTCCTTCTGGCTTACCCACTTCCGTAGTTCGGCGCCGGAAAGACCCATCTTCTCACCAAGAGCAACTAGCTTTTCGAGATCCATTGTATCTCACAAATAAGGCCTTGCCGCGTGCAAAAAGTATCTGCCTAAATCAGTCTACCGGAACACTCCCCTGCACTCGTTAACGAGAACACTGAACAACACACAAAATCGTTCCGATAGCACTATCAACAACTCGAGGCTCTTTCTCACTACCTTGGACACACTGTGCACCAAAAGGTCCTGTCGCGGACGCCAGATTAATTGTCACACAGGTCCCGTTAATTAGGGAGGCGATCGCCGGGCTAATTCCAAGGGCCGAAGTATCTGCCCCCCGAACCGCACCACGAAAGCGTGGACAATTTAGAAGTGGTCCTTTTTGGCGCGCCAGTGGACGCCGGCTGTGGCCCAAAGAACAAGTCGGAGCCGAGAGTTGATAAACAAACAAATTATATTCTCAATAATGGCAGATCGAAAACAATACACAAAAATGCACACTCCACAATAGTTACATACAATACGTCACCAAACAAACGACGTACTACACATTACAATCAACCGCACTTGAAACCACGGACACAGACAACAATACGCGCTACAATGCAGTCGCATGCATTGAACAACCAAGACACTTAAAGACTAAAGAGATATAAAACCTATTCAGTCCAAAGTCCTTGGAACAAAAGTCTGAATGATAATCTTCCGAGAATCACTCACTCAAAGTCCCGCGTTGTTGTCGTTCCACAGCCCTCGAAGTTTCTCTTCCAGGAAACCTCCCGTCTTCAATTGGCCACTCTTCAAACTTCAACTTCTTCGCCGGAACACGTCGGCTTCACACCCGCAGCTGTTGCCACGCGTCCTCGCTCAATAGCGGTAAACACACGCTCTTGCCTGTAGCCCGAGCCTTCACCCCTCAGGTGGAAATCCTCTTCATCTCCTGCTTGGTCTCTACGGACGAAACCTTCGCCGACTACACGTAGGTATACCCTACGCGCTCTGGCGCTAACTTCCGTCTCCTCCTGATCTCTCATCTCAGCTGCTCGGTTAAATAATACCTTGCGCGCGACATTCCAGACGGTTCTCCTCATTTCGTCGGCGCGATACGCAGCGAAAGCTGGGGAGAGGTGCGAGACGGTTCGACTGCCCTCCCCGGAGGATGATTCAACTCGGTATGACCCCGCCCCGTTCGTTCTAGAAAAATCGCGGGCTTGCTGGGCCGCCGATGCGGGGTGAGGAGGTTCGTCTGCGACGCCACGCTTCCGCGGGGAGAGCGCGCGCCCGGGGAGCCTTGGACGTTTACTGTCTTTTTTTTCTTTTGACCTCGCGGCGTTTCTCCCGCCCGTTGTCGCAAGAATTTGGCGGCGCGCTCTTTTTTAGCGCTCGTTCTGTGACAATTGGCAAGCATTTCCTTCATGTCAGTGGCACTGCAATGGGCATGAAAATGGCCCCAAACTTCGCGAGCACCTTTATGACTTCACTTGAAATCCCATTAATTGAGGGACGCACCTTGAAACCTTTCTACTACAGAAGATACTTAGACGATATTTTTATGATATGGAACCACGATGAGGGAAGCCGTTTCCGCTTCATAGATGATTTTAACAAGTGTCACCGGTCAATTAAATTCACGCACATAATTTCCAAAACTAGCGTTAACTTCTTGGACGTCACTGTCACGGTCAAAAATGACCGCTTGGCAACAAACCTTTGAAAAAAGCCTACAGACCGTCAAATGTACCTACATTTCAACAGCAGCCACCCAAAGTATTGCAAAATGGGTATTCCATATTCTCAGGCCTACCGGCACCGAAGAATATGCACCGATATGCGGGAATTTGACAGTCACGCAGAACACCTAAAGCATTCCTTATTGAAACAAAATTATCCGGAAGACATTATTGTCGATGCCATACTACGTGCTCGCAACGTGAACAGGAATGATACAATTAAGGGACCAAACAGAGTATCTAAAGCGACTTCCCAAACGAACCTTGTACTAACTTACTCCTCATCAGCGCCACGAATCAACAACATACTTTCCCGCCATTTCAACACAACTGGCAAAGCAAATGACTCACTTCTATTTTCGTGAAGCCACCTCACGTGGTGTACCGCAGGGTAAAAATCTGAAGGACATTCTTGTCAGAGCAAAAACAAACACCCACAAAATTCAATCAGGGTGCCATTCCTTCGGAAAAGCTCGATGCAAGGTATGCCCATAGATGGCCACAACACGTGAATTTAAAGCGAACTTCTCGGATTTCAAATTCTGCATAACTGAAAGCCTTAATTGTGACTCCAGTAACGTAATATACATGCTACATTGCAACATCTGCGAACAACGATATATATCGGCCAAACAGACACGCCATTTCGGCTGCGGTTCAATAATCACCGGTACCACGCCACTCCACTGCCGAAGCTACCTTTATGTAGATATCTGCGCTTGCCAAACCACAATTTTGAAAGTATCAGCGCAACTCTTTTGCAGTCCGGTTTCTCAAGCAGGCACGAGCGCGAACAGTGTGAGGCATATTTTATTTTCAAATTTTGAACATTAGTAGCGGGCATCAACGAGGACCCTGGAAGACTCTCCTGCCTCTGAGAAGTAAGCCAGGAGTAAATTGGTGACAAAGATTGATAGCTGGAGACCATGCTTTTTTCTGACTGACTCGTACGTGTACACCGTCCTTTCTTGTTTTTTTCCTTTTTTTCTTTTTTTCACATGCACATACAAAGTGTTTATGTTCGCCTACCACTTGATGATCATTGAAGGGAACCGGACGAAGATGAAAGGTAAAGAGCCGACCGACCATTGAGTGGAAACCCTTTCCTTACGCACGCCGTCACAGACCTCTCCCGCCACCGCGGCGACAATCTTGGGTGGCCCGACACACGTAGAGAACTGACCAGCACGAGATAAGATCCGGATGTGGACGTATACGGACATTTGGTTTGGTTCTCAGTGTTGACAGTGGTTCTTACTCTTTTTTTACTTTCCTTTTTTCTTTTTTCCTTTTTTTCTTTTCGTCTTTTTTCTTCTCTTTTTTCCTTTCTTTCTTTTTTTTAGTTCTCTGTCACTCTCGCAAACATTTTTCAAGGCGAGAGGGACGCGGCAGCAACGAAGTTTGGAAGTTCATGTTAGTATAACTCATCCCCCGATGAAGGGAGGACCCCTCCCGAAACTGGTGGGAAATAAATATATTTATCCTTGTTGACAACGCTCCCGTTGTGCCATATCCCATACCTTCAATATATATATATATATATATATATATATATATATATATATATATATATATATATATATATATATATATATATATATATATATATATATATATATATATATATATATATATATATATATACATATATATATATATATATATATATATATATATATATATATATATATATATATATATATATATATATATATATATATATATATATATATATATATATATATATATATATATATATATAAGGATGCGTCAACCTCCTCTTTCTGCGGAGCGCGCACATTGTGCCCTCACAGCAGACGGGAGCTTCTACAGGCTGGGTTCTCAACTCGAAAAAACCATGCAGGAGTATACCTGGAGAGGCCGTGTTTTCTTACACCAGCGTTTTGTAGAGTTACGTGAGATCGGATCTGCTGCCAGCCTCCCTTCGTATAACGTTGCGATTTGTCGCGATCACATTCATTGCTTCACCTTTTCGGTGAAAGTGATTTTGTGTAATCGTCCCTGGCACAGTCACGCACTGCACTTGACAACATACGCACGAGTATAGCCACCAAGAAAGCTTCGTGAGACACCTAGCGGTTTTGCAGGTTCTGTACAGTTTGTCATAAGTTATTCGCGTTCATTTGTACCTGTGATTACGTTCCGTGCGTCATTTGTGCGTGAAAAACGCTCAAATGACATGTTTCTATCTGCTTGCCATTCTTAGCGTGACCTTCCAATTTGTTTCTAGCGCGTTCATTACTTCCCCTTTGCCGAAAAGCTGGCTTTTTTTTCTCACCGTGACGGCTACACATGGCGGGTACACATTGTAGCCGTGAGTGGAGAAAATATTAGAGAAGAGCTTTTGAAAGCTAACACTTCGCAGAATTCTGCAAGTTTTTTGGCTTTTTTGAAAAACGTTTTCCACACGGATTTTCTCATTCACAGACTGGTTTCCTTGTTCTGGGCACGTTCACCCCTCCAAATAGTCTAGTGCAAGTGCACGAGAAACACCACTGTGTTGTAAACGTTACTGTACGAATGTCTTGCCTCATAAACCGTCTTTACTGAATGCAACAAAACGCGAGACGCCATTTCTCTCAAGCCCCCCCCCCCCCCCTAGCTGCCACGTTGGAGGGTGTGCTCGCAGAAGATAAGACGTTACTGTGTTTAAAAGAGTTCTTTATCGATAATTTGATGACGCTGAGATTTCTGAATGACAGCAAAAGTTCATTTTATTCTTTAGAACTGTGTTGTAAAGAATACTGGGTTAGGTAGCTGAGGATGTTTTGTCCTTCGTTGTTGGAATGACTCTCTTCTGTCGTCTTTGTTATCGGTGTATCCGGTCCAGCAAGGGGCAGTACGAGTTTGGTCATCGTCCCTTTAACGGGAACGTCATGCAGGTGACCAAATCGCCCAACCAATTGCTTCAGAAGGGCAAGTGTCAGCTAGAGACTCTAGCTGGGACGATTTGGACAAAATTAAAGATCTTCAACATACTCGAAGCAGCCATGAAGAAGGGCCGTCATTACTCTCCCCTTGATTCAGGGCCCGCGAGTTCAATTATCCCTCGAATTCCATCCCGTCTGGCGCGTTAGTACGATACGGCTTCCCGGCGCATATACTTCCGTGTAAAAATTTTCTGGGCGAGTTGGTTCAGCAAACTCATGCACGTAGATGCGATGCACCACTAGTCGCATTCATGTACACACGTGATAGTAGGGAAAGTTGGGCGAGTCGGTTTCAGGACATTCTTGGAAACAATTCGGCGCGCACACAATGGAAAAAAAGCGCCCGTTTCTTTTCTCGCCTTTTGTTTTTTCGTCTATTTTGTGCGCTCCGAAATGTTTACAAGAATGTCATATAAACAAGGTTATGGTAGAGTTTTAAGGGCCGGGAACCCCTAGCCGTTGGGGCCCCACGTATATTTGTGCTTTTTCCATATTTTTGCTGTTTAGAAGCTGCACACAAGCAGAGTGACAACACTGCTAAGCTTCTTGGTGAGAGAGTAAGACCCTCAAATTAAAGAAAGGAACGGGAACGTCGACTGCTAAGTGGTAAAAAAAAAAACAAGACGGATCGCACGTACAGTTATGATATGTGAAGTACGAACTTGGAAGGTTGATATGTCACTTTAAAATCAGCACAACATTCCGAGACGGGCGTAAATTATGCCGTAGATGACTTCCATATCATGATTATCATGTTTGCGCGTGTCATTTACCTTCGTCGTCTATTGGCATCACGTAATACCAACTTTGGTATGTGTGAAGCTATAGCGAAACGGCCGCGAGCGCATCATAAGCATGGTATGTAGTCATGTTCTTAGATGACACGCATGTTATGATCATCATGTTTGCACGACTTATATACCTTCGTCATTCATTCATGTCACGTAACACCAAATTCGTTATATGTGAAGCTAGCGAAACGGACGCGAGCGCGCTATGCGTGTAGCTTGTAGTAATGTTTTTCTTGACACGAATGTCATGATTATCATGTTTGAACGTGTCATTTATCTTCATCGTCCATTCACGTCACGTAACACCAACTTTGGTATATGTGGAGCTAGTGAAACGGCCACGAGCGCATCATGAGCATAGTATATAGTCATGTTCTTACATGGCATGCATGTCATGATTATCATATTTGCACGAGTCATATATCTTCGTCATCTATTCACGTCACGTAACACCAAATTTGATATACGTGAATATAGCGAAATGGCCGCGAGTGCTCTATGAGCGTAGCATGTAGACATGTTTTCCATGGCACGCATTTCACGATTACTATGCTTGGACGTGTCATTTACCTTCGTCGTCCATTCGCATCACGTAATACCGAATTTGGTATATGTGAAGCTAGCGAAACGGTTATGCGACAAATAACTGGTCATCTCGCCACATTCTCTCTCGTCCTATACTCTCACAATTTCATGTGAACGAAATCACCGCAAGAGCAGCAAGACCATGACATGTAAATCATGACATTCATGAGTCATGGCATACATGTCATGATTTTCATGTTATGACTATACTCTGTTCCAGGAGTTCCGTGCAGCCCTGTGGAAGCTACAGGCCTTCTCAACCAATCAGGAGGGCAAGCACATCTACGTGTATCCTTCCACGCCCTGTCGTCTGCTAGCGACGTTCGCTGCAGCGAAAGCGGCAAGAGCGTCTCGGGACACTGTGCAACTGCACAGTGAGATGAGCTGTTACTGTGAAAGTGGTTAAATATTCTCCTCGGCACCGCAAAAGTGCTCGTCTTCGAGATACTTGCACGTATACAGTTGAGAGATGGGGTTCAGTGGATCATGTTTCGGTGGAAAGCGCCGCACTAGCCAAATTGAATATGAAAGCACCACGCTTCATCAGATTTCGTATACGCATGCCTATGGGCATGTGAAGTTCCGCTCGCCTTCGATTCGAAGTGATGGCTCTATTCCCGGTGCCTCGCCGTGCTTATCGTGCTCCGCTACCCACTTGTATACAGCGCACGCTCGCTAACGTTGGTGAACGCAGCCGTTCTCTTAATGAGAGAAATCATGCTTGCATTTCTACCGCCCTCCTTACGCAGTGTCCCGAACACATTTAGAGCAACTGTTTCGCTCCATTATCGTAAAAGCTTATCCGGGAACGATATCGCACAGGTGAACCAGGCGCCACCATTTTGAAAGGAGGGACCAAATCTGCCACCGCGGACTAATCACAACCCAAAACTGGGTCCTCCGCGGCGCTGTGAACGGTCGGGCTGTGCGGACTACTCATAAAAGTTTAGGCAGTGTCAGTGTCATACCAATCCTTCATACTTTATAAATAAAAACATAACACATACGAGCCACAACTGCGTTATTTCTTTCGTCATTTGGATGTTATGACACGTACAAGCAAGAATTAACTCTTTCTTCAGTATCGTGGAGATAGAAAAATTGTTTTCTACAGAAAATGCGACAAAATCGTCATACAAATCACAGCTACAACATGCAGAGAAGCCTTCAAGTAAAAATCCTCCGATGAGAAGCTTGCAAAAGTCACGAGGACAAACAACGGGCTACGTATATGGGGCGCTACATCTCGCTTCGCAACAACGTGCGTTCGAGGGTCGTGTAGCCTTGACTCTGCTGCACGGAACTTCTGGTAGAAAGTATAGCCACTTATGTTCGTCATACAGTCATGTTATGCCATACCAATTTTGGTGAAGATCCGATAATCGAAACAGCCAAGAGCTAAAAGTCGTAGGCAGATAGATAGATAGATAGATAGATAGGTAGATAGATAGATAGATAGATAGATAGATAGATAGATAGATAGATAGATAGATAGATAGATAGATAGATAGATAGATAGATCATCATCTTCTTCATCATCATCATCATCATCATCAGCCTGACTACGTCCACTGCAGGACTAAGGCCTCTCCCATGTTCCACCAGTTAACCCAGTCCTGTGCTTGCTGCTGCCAATTTATACCCGCAAACTTCTTAATCTCATCTGCCCACCTAACCTTCTGTCTCCGCCTAACCCGCTTGCCTTCTCTGGGAATCCAGTCAGTTACCCTTAACGACCAGCGGTTATCCTGTCTACGCGCTACATGCCCGGCCCATGTCCATTTCTTCTTTTTGATTTCAGCTATGATATCCTTAACCCCCGTTTGTTCCCTAATCCACTCACCTCTCACTTCTTGTCTCTTAAGGTTACACCTACCATTTTTCTTTTTCATTGCTCGCTGCGTCGTCCTCAATTTAAGCTGAACCCTTTTTGTAAGTATCCAGGTTTCTTCTCCGTAGCTAAGTACCGGCAAGATACAGCTGTTTTATACCTTCCTCTTGAGGGATAGTGGCAATCTACCTGTCATAATGCGAGAGTGCTTGCCAAATGTGCTCCACCCCATTCTTATTCTTCTAGTTACTTCAATCTCGTGGTTTGGCTCCGCAGTTATTACCTGCCCTAAGTAGACATAGTCTTTTACAACTTGAAGTGCACTATTACCTATTTCGAAGCGCTGCTCTTTTGCGAGGTTGTTGTACATTACTTTCGTTTTCTGCAGATTCATTTTAAGACCCACCTTTCTGCTCTCCTTGTCTAACTCCGTAATCATGAGTTGCAATTCGTCCCCTCAGTTACTCAGCAATGCAATGTCATCGGCGAAGCGCAGGTTACTAAGGTACTCTCCATTAACTCTTATCCCTAACTGTTCCCAATCTAGGCTTCTGAAAACCTCCTGTAAGCACGCGGTAAATAGCATTGGGGAGATTGTGTCCCCATATTGTGGGGAGATTGTGGGAAGATATATAGATAGATGCGCTCAAAGTCACTGAAGTTCGCCAAGAAATGCTTCGCATTTAATACTTTGTTTCTCTGGTCTGTGGCTGAGAGAGAGAGAGAGAGAGAGAGAGATAAAGTTGCAAGGAAAGGCAGGGAGGTTAACCAGACGCACATCCGGTTTGCTACCCTGCACTGGGGAAGGGATAAAGGGGAGAAAAGTGGTTGCAGAAAGATGAGAAGGTACACACAATCACGAGCACACTCGGGGAGCACACACAGTCTACAGGCGGTCGCTCAGGTTTGTTGACTTAAGGTAAAGTAGCAGTGCTTTAGTTGCTTTCTGCGCAACGGAGGCAGATGCCCAAGGTCCTAGTATCTTCTGCACACAAAATGGTCCGGGGTCAAGTTGATTCAAAACCATCCGGAGCTGGCATCGCTGTGTGTCGTAGCAAGCACAGCTGCACAGGACGTGTTCGATGGTCTCTTCAGCTCCGCAGTAGTCGCATGTAGGAGTGTCTGCCATACCAATGCGAAAGGAGTACACCTTTGTAAATGCAACACCCAAACAAAGGCGGCATAACAGTGTCGCATCGGAGCGGGAAAGTTGTGATGGTAGCTTTAGCTTGAGCGATGGATCCAGTTCATAAAATTGACACCTTTGGAAGCTGGTAGACGACCAGAACGTGCGTGTGAGATCTCGAGCCAGCAGGTAAAGTTGTCTTGCTGCAACATTCCTTGATAGAGGAATCGGGACTACACGGGTTTCTTCATGGGCTGAGCGGGCTGCATCATTGGCTAAAAGATTTCCGGTAATACCGATATGTCCAGGCAGCCATTGATATATAATATCATGCCTTCGTGCTAGAGCTTCATAATGGCAATGTCTTATTTCTTGTACCAGTTGGTCATGACTCCTCCTACGCATGGAAGACTGCAAACTCTGAAGCGCTGCCTTCGAATCACAGAATATGACCCATTTTCCTGGACGTTCTTGAACGAGATATTGTAAAGCAGCCCTTATAGCAGCAAGCTCTGATGCCGTAGATGTAGTCATATGTGACAACTTAAACTTGATTGTCATTTCTGCAGCCGGAATTACAGCGGCACCTGATGAGCTGCTGGATGAGACGGACCCATCAGTGTATATCTGCGTTCGTTCTAAGTACAACTCATGTAATAATAGCAGTGTTGCTTGCTTCAATGCTACTCTGGAGTGACTGCTTTTCTTTTTGATTCCCGGAATTTCTAGACGTACTTGCGGCTGGTCGAGGCACCACAAAGGACATGCCGTTCTCGCAGCTGGCGTATATCCTGATGGAATGCTGTTTAGGTGCTTGGCTATGACGTCTTAAAACGTAGCACGTGGTCTTCCGGAAGGTAGAAGGGCCAAGTGGCTGAGGCTGTTCGTTAAGCTAATGTGAAGCCCCTCCACGTGATGGAGGGGCCTTACCTCACCGAGGTGAAAATACCTGAAGCGGGAAAGCACCATGTCGCTAGCGAAAAAACCAGGCGTAACTCATGCAAGGTCAAAAAAATTCATCTGGAGAGAAAATTTTAGTTTTGAATTGGAAGAATGCCAGTGCCAGAATTTGCATGGGAAAAGGTTTTCGCAGGTAAATGATTTGAATCTGTCTTTGTTGGTGCCTGGCTACTTGCGTTCTCACAGAAGAAAGATCAGTAGAAATGTTCCTCAACAGATTTTTTGTTTTTGTTTTAAATAGTGATTTGAAGGACCATTCTGGAAAGTCCCTGGTCAACGATGCCCACAGAAGAATTTAGAATGTTCTTCGGGGAAGTGAGTGAGGGTGGGAGGAGGGAGGGCTGGTGCCGTTTGGGAGGGGGGCATAGGCTCCTTTTGCTCCCCCCTGCCGACGCCTATATAAGAGATGCTGTTGGGAGGGCTCCGGAAATTTCGACTATCCGGTGTTCATTAAATGAGCACTGACACAAAAATTTTTTATCTTCTTTTTTTGTTGTTGTTGAAATATCTTAACGACACACTCATCGTGGCTGAAAAGCTCCTCTGCTCGAGCGCATGGCGCTTATTAATTTGGAGATGGTTTTACAGCACCCAGCCGCAGTCTTGGTTGCAGAGAGGGTCGAGTGAGGCGGGATCCCGAGTGGTTTTCGTGCGCAAACACAGCTGGCTAAGTGAGCCCACAAAAGCGCACGCACATGAGCACTACGTTGACAACTCTTGTCAACGAAGGCTTCCGTGTGCAACTGTATTGCCTTTGAGGCGATGTAAATACGCGTGACCCTCTGAAGAATGCCCTGGCCAGACAAGGACATCAGCCTTCTACTTGTGGGAATTCGGGCTAGCTCACCGCTATTGCACGACTTTCCCCTCCTCCGCGGTCCGCTGGCGCTGAGAGAGCGAGAGTGATGCTATACCCTCTCACCCGGCACAGAAGTCGACTGTGGCGCTGCGCTCGAGTCTCCCGGGACGTTTCGTGCTCGCGCGTCGGGAGTCACTTTCTGGTAGGTGTTCTGTCACACCACAGAACACCTACATACTACGTCACGCACTCAGTCAGGAAACTTTCCGTACAACGAAGGATGAGCACGCACATATTTCCCGTCTGTCAGCTCCCTTTGTTGGGATCTCGCTCGGACTTGCCAACGGTGCCTTGCGCCCGCGGCGAACGCTTACATTTTGTTGCCACCTCCGAACGCTAGGCTGAAGAGCGCCAGGGTGTGTTCGCGCGTGGTCGTACACTCGCTCGCTGGATTCCGTGCCGACCGGTTGTGCCCTCGCGATCTCCGACGTCAGCGTAGCTCTGGCCGACTGGGCTCACCCTACGTCATCTCCTGACGCCGACCTTTGACGACAGCGCAGCTCTGACCGACTCTGACGCCGACAAGGACTCTCGCAAGGGGTGCACCGTCCTCGGACTCCTGTGGCCGTGTTTCCATCTTTCCTATCTCTCCTATCCTCTCGATTTGTCGTCGCTCTCTCTGGCTTACCGTAACCTCACGCCTCTTTCTCTTTTGTACACCTTTATTCCTACCCTTTTAATCCCTCCTCACCCCCATCCCTGTGAGCTACTGTTGAGGTGTCGCTCGCTGAAGCAGACAGTTACGGGGCTCACTTTTCTCTTCCTTTCTCTCTTAGAACCACTTTGTGTGTATGGTCGTACTACGCCGACCCGTATCTCTCGAAGCCAACGCGAGAGGTCGGTGTTGTCACTGGTCGTGAGAGTGCGCAGCATAGTCGCGAGGGCCCGTTTCCCTCAGCGGCGTGTCACCGCGAATCCTTTTGCCCACGGATACCTTCTCGCGGCCCCCTTTGTGTTGTACTTTTCGCTCGTGGCGTGAATAAACCTCGTTTGCCGCCTGTTGCAACGAGCGCTGTACTGCGCTTTTGGTGTTGCCGCAGACAATAAAGTGTTGCGACTTGTTTGAGAGCAGTACTGTGCCAGCAATAAAGTGTTGCGCCTTGTTTTAGAGCAGTACTGTGTACTTGCCGTGCTGTGCTCAATGCCTTGGCTGTCCGAACGCGTGTGTGCAGCGGCGTTAGCCACGCGAGGCGACGGTGAAAGCGGACCCTTTGCCCGCGAAGACCGAACCCACGCTAGTGGCCGTACTCATTTGGGATACGTGTACACTGCATACCGAACAAAGCGCTCGCAATGATAGTGGCAGCCGACACAATATTCTGACGCAGGGGACAATTGGTTGTTTACACAAAAACAAGAGGCGTGTTTCACGTGCATTAGTGCGACATGCACTTTAAAATTAATTTTAAAATTGATCTAGGCTATATTATCAGTTACATTACAGCGAAAACTGCATATGGCTTGGAGAAACAAAAAACCACGAGACATCGGTGTCACGAGCGGTCTCCGTTGGCTGTTCTATCAGTTACGTCATTCTTAGCTACGTACCCAAACAGGCGCGCCAATGGTTGCATTGTGAGTGACGTCATCCATACTGTCCGTGGTGCCGAGCACGCGCACATCATTTTCTCCTGAAACCTTCCACGTGGGCATGCTACGGAGTGCTTGGACGGAGTTTTTTTCGTAGATGATATGTGTGTGTCCACAGAAATTTGTGAAGCGTAGAAACTTGGGCAAGTTGGTAGGACATAACTAAATATACGAACAGCGCAACTTAAAAGTAGTTACAACGTAACTACGGAAGCAAAGGAACGAGAAAAGAAAAGAGCAATGAGAAAGATATTGTGTATCTCAATCATTTTTAAGCTATGTTTTGTTCACTCAACAAGAGATAAAAGTTTTGCTGACATTGTTTCGCAGTAGCTGTATACTACACCCTTCTACGCATGTCCATTATCTTCTTTTTTCGCCTCTATATGTTTTATTGATATTGATACGTGGGGTTTAGCGTCCCAAAACCACCATATGATTATGAGAGATGCTGTAGTGGAAAGCTCCGGAAATTTCGACCACCTGGGGTTCTTTAACGTGCACCCGAATCTGAGCACACGGTCCTACAGCATTTTCGCCTTCATGGGAAATGTAGCCGCTGCAGCCGATAATCGATCCCGCGACCGGCGGGTCAGCAGCCGAGTACCTTAGACACTGGACCACCGCGGCGGGGCGCCTATATATGTAGACCACTCCGCTATTAAATCATTGTTGAAAGTCAGCGCTCTTTTTTTTCTTGTTTCTTCGCTTCCGTAGTTACATTCTAGCTACTTTTAGGTTGCGTTGTTCGTATATTCAGCAGAGAAACTTGTTCTACAATTTTCTCGCCTTCAGAATACGGGCCCTCAGCATATATCGCCTCCATCGAAATGCCGCGGCCGGGATCGAACCCGCGACCTTCGGGTGAGCAGCTACTAACTGGTGGAACCACTGCGAAGCAGGATGCACACGCCCACTTTCGAAATTCTTAATTCTATATTAAATCTCCAACCAGATCCATTCAACTGCTTAGGCTCACGAGGTTCGGGCAACTCTTGAAATGAAACAGCACACAACACAGTTCAAAGGATTTTCAATGCGAACACACGGCACGTTTACTAACGCACACACCCACACATTCAGGCACCAAACACCTAGACGCGTTTGGTTCCTGAATAGACTCTTGCAGAAACACAAGAACAACAGCACGTTATGTTTTAAAGGCTGTTTTCACTGCGAAAGATAAGCACCCCTGTGTAAGCGCACCATCGCTGTGTTTGTCTCCCGGTAAAAATAATTTTATTGCTTTTATTGGCTGGGAGAAAAAAAAATGTGCGCATTTGTCACTTGATTCAATTATTCGTGCGATGAATAAATAGCTGTGAGTGAGTGCTGTTTGGTGCCAAAATGTGGGCGTGTGCGTGGGGGAAATGTGCCATGTGTGTGAAATGTGGGGCAGACAGAGCAGCCGGCACGCACCCGAGAACTCACGCAGACGTTTATTAGCGTCCGCATGAGCTGCAGAACGTAAAGATGATTTGCCAATTTTTTCTTCGAACAAGCCACGAACGATCTCGCTGGCATGCTGGCGCAAAGCTCGCAGTTTTTTTTTTTTGCAGCATAAAACGCAAGAAATTTGACACCGTGTGTTTGCGCTTAAAAAACTTTGCAATGATTCACCAATCAGCCCAGCAGCAAGTCCGTAGCGCAAGACAACGATAGGCAGGACATATATCGAGGCGTTGCATGTGAACGCATGGTTGCTTACATCGATGAAGAACCGACGACTGGGCTAAAGCTGGTAGTGGTTCTTGAACATCTAAAAAAACTTCAGAGAGAACTCCTTCGATGCACGCAACTTCACCGAGACGCAGTGCCGAGGAGTCCGGCAAGGTAACGCTCCGCAAGAAAGAGCGCTTCGTGACGGTTGTCGAGGAAGAGGCACAAAGAGAGTAGAAAAAAAGAGAGTTTGAATAGAAAGACAAATAGATAGAACCATCTCTCGTCGCTCTCTTAAAAAGAAGGGAAGAAGAGGTCGTAAAAGACCGTGAAAGGGGGAGAAAATATGGTGTCAGCAGAATGAAAACTCGCCGCCTCCAAAAAGTGTGACCTCGCCGACAAGCTGCCTACGCCAAAAGCAAACAAGGGGGCAGGAAAGTAGCCCGCCCACAAGAACACCGCAAAGTTCGCTTGCGTCGACAACGGCAGCACCCTATTCTGGGGCACTGATGTAAATGCTGCAGGTGTAACACATGGATGCTACATGTGACCGTAGTAAGAGTAAAAATAAACTGTATACCCTTACAAAAATGGCTATAGTAACATTGAGTAGACCACCTAGTAACCATCTAGTAACATTGGTAACCGTCTATGAACATTTGCGCTCTAATAACAATAGCTAACAGACCGTCTAAAGACCTCCTTCTTACTATTTTCGTAAGACTATATTATTTTGACCATCTATAGGCCTCCTTATTACTGTCCTATACAAAACTTTATTATGTATACCGCCTAAAGGCCTCCTTCTTACTATTTTATAAAGACTATAATATGTTGACCATCTAAAGGCCTCCTTCTAACTACTCTATAAAGACTATAATATTTAGGCTGTCTAAAGGCGTTCTTCGTACTATTTTATCAAGAGTATACTATGTAGACCGTCTACAAGACGGCTTCTTTCTGATGTGTGAAGACTATTGTAAATACATGCCTTGAAGCCTCATTCAAAAGTACGTTTTTAAATTCACCTTGAAAATGTTATTAAGCTTTGGCTGAGTACAAGTTATAAAACATTTATCTCACTTTCTCCCACTTCTCCGGCCCCAAAACAAATATGGCATGCTATTTACACACGCGCACACACATATAGAAGCTATAAATTCAATATATACGTGAGAGTATATAATTAATACCACAAATAAGTGCGCGCACTACATAGTGCTAATGACCTATACGTACGAGTCGAGAAGCCGATGGCGTGCCATTCGTTCCTCTGATCAACAGTGCTCACTAGACCTGTGATCAAAAGCTAGTGCTCACTATAGCGCAATTGCTTGTCTGCCCAAAATGGTGGCAATCGAAAAATAATTAACTCGCTCGATGGCTACTTTGTTGATAAGCAGAACAGTTCCAAAAAATGGAAATTAGATTACATCTACTTACTATTAGCCTCATGGCGCAAACTCACCATGCTTCACTTTAGTATACCTTTGTTTTTGTCATTGATTGCAATCATGTTCACACACATACAAAAAAAAAAATCAGCAGATCCCCCGTACCTGGGAAATCGACGTTATGCGAAGCATGCGGAGGGAAGGTGAAGGCGTTGTAATTTTTTGCAATTTAGTGGTAGGTTGTGAAATAACGTTAAATATATGTATAATTGTTGTACGCACAGTTATATGTTGAACAGTCGCACATGTTTTGATTAACCAGTTGTTTACAATTGCACAACGATGCCAACAGCAACAGGAATATTAGCAACACGAGAAGCGGTAAACTGATGTTTGTGCTCACGAAGATGATGACACTCGACGCGGCTACATAAATTCCGTGGATGACAATTAAGTACAACTGACGTTAACCCTACAAGACGGCCGTATTCTAGGAGTACATATGTAATGTTCATGGAATTGGATAACCCGAGCATCGCAACTACAATTGACGTTTTTACAACGTTACACGCGGTAAAGCTATTTTTTCAAAGCAGTGCCGAGACGTGGCGTAGCTCTGTTGTAGAATGCTTGAATTCCACGCACAATGCTTGGGTTTGATTCCTATGGGGACCCTGATATTTATCGGGTACGCTGCCGATGTCAGATTTTCTTGACGCTCTCGCATTTATTTTATCAATATCTGTTGTCACCATTCCTGGCTCTCGTGCTCTGCTGTTTCAAGCCGCGCACTAGTGTCACCTGTCGTAGGTGGCGGCGAACAGAGGTTGGGGGGGGGGGGGGTGACTGTGAAGTGGACACGTTGAAGGCGCACTGAAGCATGGCTCCTCGTCGCGCGATCGCGAATACGGGGCCAAGGAAAGACAAGTCGCCGTACTGCTGCGTTTATGGATGCCACATCAGCTACCGGAACACTGCTGCGAAAGTGCCTCCAATCACGTTCTACCGATTTCCTTGGAAATAATACCAGACTGAAAGGAGACAAAGGTGGATCACGGCTGTCCGACAAGCGAGGTAAACACGACCGCTTACCCTCGATTAATGGTAGCTTGTGTGCCTTGCGTATTCACGTACAATATTTTCTTGCCCTCCTACAGCGCAGACGGAGAGTTGTGACAACCGAAAAAGAATGCAACGCGCATATGCAGTGCTCACTTCGTGGGAAATGAGAGAAGCAACATCGCTCAGCAGCCTGCATACATTCTGACTATATTTCCACCATGCTACAAATACAAAAACAGTGATGCCGTTCTACCCCAGAATATGCTCAAGAGATTTGACAGGTAAGCTGAGCACTCTGTTCGTTTTCAGTTAAGTGCTGACTTTTAAGCGCGTCAACTGGTGCAGCATGATAACCTGATTCACCCCATTGAAACGATCCGTATGCGATGTTCAATAATTCCGTATGTTTCCGTCAGAAAATTTCTGAAATATATGAAAAATATGTAGAAAACATATGTATTCTTACGGAAACATACGGAATTATTGGACATCGCATACGGATCGTTTCAATAGGGACCGGTGTTTGCAAAATTACTACGTGAGCGTTCAGCTGGAGCGTGGGCTTTCATAACGCACGATAATTATCAGTATAATACGCATAGTGAATCGCTCCTGCGATCAATCATGGCCATTACAATGTAAGAGAAGTTTTCTGAATAGAAGATAAAAAAAAAACTGGTTGGGAGCCTTGAAACTGAGACATCATAGTTTTGCCACAATCGTGCATTCGGCGCCTTTACGCAGTGACGCTCATTCTGACTTTTTGTCGCGTTCTTGCATACTTCAGCGGCGGTGCTCGCTGCTGCCAGCCATTTCTCCAACATGCCAATCCAGCGTCTCGTGTTTCGGGAGTGACACAGCTGCAACAGAAGAGTGTGACGATGCTGCGTCAAACTGCTCTTTCTATGTTGACTCGCCACAAGACACGCCTGAAGAATGCAACAAGTTTACCTCTGTGGTAAGTCGATCGTATTTTCACTCAATGCCGTCTTGGCACCTGTTACAAACTTCCGTGCCTTGAAAGCTGATGGGATAGCACGTAATATTGAGCTGATGTATTTCTGTTGGTACTTCATTTTCCACTATACGCTTTTTTATGCGTGTAATTGCAGTGTTCATGCGTCAGAGATTTTGGTACTGATGGCTTGTATAGTATTCTTCACAACTGATGCCCATATTTATTTTATGTTTCATAATTGTTGTGCTTTTTAAAATGAAATGTGGCAACAATAATTGTTAATACTGATTTTTTCAGATGACTCAGACAGAGAGTAGTTCGTCCATGGGGCCATGTGGCTTCTTCCTGTCAGTCACATTGCAGTGTGAAGCATCAACACGAGTGTGTCATGCTGAAAGTAGGGAAGTCAGTGTACAAGCAGCACCAGCTGTTCAATCAACCGCCACAGGACTAGATGAGCGAAGCTGCGTTTTTCTTGGCTACAGCTCTCTTTGCGACAAGAGAGATTCATTCACAGAACTTCGCGGAGTCAGCCCAAACGTGTTTGCGATGACGATGTCTTTATTTTCGTCTGTTGTAAGATGCGTTGACGTCCCAGTCTCTTAAAAGCTTGTGATTTTCCTAATGAAAATGAACTAGTAATTTCTTTTGCGAGCATAGCTGTGCTTTTCGGCTTGCATCGCACAGCTGTTAGCCGTATATTTTTTTATGTTAAAGAATCTTCTGGCATCGATGAAGCGTTTCATTCCTGGGCCATCACTCTCTGCGGTCAAGGCAACCATGCCAGATTGTTTTAAGGCACACTACCCTGACTGTCGGTTCATCATAGACTGCACTAAAATTCGAACAGAGGAGCCACCTACAGTAGAACAGCGGAGAGCTCTTTTTCCCACTACAAAAGGTGCTATACACTAAGGTTTAGTTGGTATTTTGCCGAATGAAACGGTGACCTTTATGTCAGAGGCCTATGGAGGTCGAACTTCAGACACGCACATAACTATAGAATCAGGCCTCCTTAATATAATTCAGCCAGGAGATGTGGTGCTGGCTGATAAAGGCTTTCCTGGCATTAAAGCAGCCGTGGAGGGCAACACAGGCATTGTTGTATTGGCCCCTTTCTCGAAAGGAGACATGCAATTTACATTTGACGAGCTCCAGCAAACTTACCACATTGCGCAGGTACGGATTCATGTGGAAAGAGTTATTCAACGTATCAAAATGTTTAATGTTATTAATTTTCGTGTGCCTATTGAACTTGTTTCTCACATGAGTGACATCATGCGCATGTGCTGCATATTGGTGAATATTCAACCACCAATTCTGAACAGCTCTCGTCAGCAGGTCTAAAGCAAGTGTGCACGTTGTGTTTGCTCCACACTATTTGGGACGCAATGTTCATGATGTGTTGACATATTCTCTTGTTTCCGCATTTTGTTTTATCATTGACCTTTGTGCTGTTTTATTCTCTTTTGTTCATGTTTATGCGCGTGCCATCTGTTGGTGAGTGCAGGCAAGCGTAGCAGCTGATCGTGTTTGTGCTCTGCGGTTTGCTACACATGCTGTGTCTTGATGCATTATACTAGTTGCCACAACGGTAGTGCCCCTTCTTAGCATTAACGCATTTTACGTTAGTAAGCAGCACACAATTGAATGGGAATGGATAATAGTACTCGTACTCTATTTCTCAGCCCTACACCCTTGAAAAAAAAGTTAGCAAACAGTTAGTGAATGGATGTATTTACGAGCTTCGAGCGTATTTTAGTACCTTCGCGGCATCCCTTTACTAGCCAGGGTCGCAACTCAGTCTGCCATTACTAACCAGGAAAGCTTTCGTGGTGTTTTTACATAAGTAACTACTAAGCCACCCACGTTGCCAGATCTTTCGTAGATGCCGTAGTATACATTGCCGTAATCATGACGCTCTTTAGCAAAACATAAACAAACAAAGTTTATTCATTACCTTGGAATAAATGTTTCGTGCTATGTGATGACACCCCGCCGCGGTGGTCTAGTGGCTAAGGTATTCGGCTGCTGACCCGCCAGTCGCGGGATTGAATCCCGGCTGCGGTGGCTGCATTTTCCATGGAGGTGGAAATGTTGTAGGCCCGTGTGCTCAGATTTGGATGCACGTTAAAGAACCCCAGGTGGTCGAAATTTCCGGAGCCCTCCACTACGGCGTCTCTCATAATCATATGGTGGTTTTGGGACGTTAAACCCCATATATCAATCATCAATCAATTTACGTGATGGCACACATAAGCAAATATAAGAGCACACGATATTGTGTAGAAAACATCAACTATTCTTCTAAATTCTATGGCTGCTAACCAGTACATGGTGTGCTATCTCAAATTAGGAGCATAAATAGTCTTCAAGCTGCTGCTATTGTAGATATCGGCAACCTAGAAGCATTGATATTCTGTGTGTGCGTTTCGTGCGTGTTCTCGTTTGTGATCCATTCATCCCTCTGTGTATGTTGCTGTGATGCATACTTACCATGGTAATTACATGAAGTAATTAGCGACCATTAGGTAATGTACGAGTGCAATGCCGCTTCGGTTTTTTTCAATCCTATGGATACTTTTGTAATACAAACATCTTGATATGGCACGCACACGCACATATAAACAAAATATGCGTAAAACCCTCTAATTGACTAAATGTAGTCCACTAGAGTTAATACGGTTAGTAAGCTGCATGCTGGCGTGGTTACTAACAACTTAGTAATCAACTAGCCATTCGAGTCAGCACTATTTACTGACTAACTATAGGTAGCAAATTTCACTAACCTGCATTTTACTACCTTCACTTACTAAGAGGCTAGTGTATTTTGTGACAAGTAGACGTTTAGTATTCAGTTAATGAATATGTTGACCTTTTTTTCGAAGAGTGTAATTATGTTGAAGCATCACTAATGTATTGTGAATGGCAAATTTTCTGTATACAACGTTAGAAATAAAAGAAAGGAGATATGTGCCCCCTCCACTCTCTCCAGTGTTAGCAAAAGCTTGTTATGCCTAGCATTATGCTGGCAAGATATTAAAGAATTGTAATGTTCAAGAAGTGCAAGGCGTGGCTTCATTTTAAATGAACTTCGAGTTCATTCCTCCGTCTTCTTGGGATGCCTGTGAACAACTGTGGTCCTCCGCAATTTAGTTTTCAGCACCAACTGATATGCTACAGGCTTCCATAGAGAACTAAGAGAAGAAGAAAAAAACATCGAGCACATGATCACAGTGTGTAAATAGCAATATGTAATAAAACATTTTTTTTGGTCTCACATGAAAAACAGTTTTCTGTCTGATTATTGGAACTGTACAAAGCACTGCTTCGTGGTTAAGCTCTCTATCTCTACTTACAAAATTCTGGCACGCAAATATGTCATTGATCTTATGTGGTCGATACTTGTTCTTTTAGGACAATGGGAACACTACCATTATTTCACACATTAACACGCTTCCCGAGCTAAATCTATTCACGATGCCAAAAGACATCTTTCTCAATGAATTTTTCTTCAGACCAGATGCAAGAAAACCAAGCCTCAATGACGGGTGTAGCTACAGTACATGCAGGCCCACAAAGATAATCACAAACTGCTAGATGGTCAAAATCCGTTAAGCACTACAGTCCAGCGTAGGTCACATAACCTGGAGAGGTTGGCCATTCACTCTCCCCTCACTATCCTCCTATAATATGGCAACATCTGAAGTTAATGGTAAAGACGACAATATCTAAAATGAAAGCATGTCAAAGCCACAATTCAACAAATGAAGGCTACATGTAAATTGGATGCACACAAGCCCTTATTTCAGCAAGAATTTTGAACACTTTTATTAGAAAACTAGTGCAAAAATCAAGAAAACATTAACAGACAAACAAGGATACACGCAACAGGTACTGAACTTCAACTTGGTCTTTTATTGATGTGCAAATCATATTTATCTGAGCGCTCAACTGCTGACCCGAAGGTCGCGGGATCAAATCCCGGCCACGGCGGCTGCATTTTCGATGGAGGCAAAAAATATATAGGCCCGTGTGGTTAGATTTAGGTGCACGTTAAAGGACTCCAGGTGGTCGAAATTTCCGGAGCGCTCCGCTACGGCGTCTCTCATAATCATACGGCGTCTCTCATAATCATATCGTGGTTTTGGGACGTTAAACCCCAGATATTATTATCATCATAATTATCTGATTATTAGCAGACAGCTGTACATGCATACTAAAACAAGTGTATAACTAACTTTGTAAAAAAACAGTAATATTTAGAAGTTACTTACACACATAACCTGTTTCTAACAAGGGTTTTGTTAATATATGTGTGTGTGTGTCATTTTGCAGAGCAACACCTTAATTGGAGGGCGGACTGATAACTCTGAGCGAGGCATTTAAAAAAAATCTGTAAAGTAAAAATATTCCATCTTTGGAATATACTCAGCAAGAAAGCTGTCGTCATGGTCGACATGAATTGTTAGACTTTGCTTGCTTGAGTATACAAAAAGAAAGCATGTTTTAGCATTAATATATACAACACGAGCTGCACTTGAGTGAAATACGCATGTGTGCTCTTTATAGCGTTAGGTGTCCATTAATGTAGTGGATGTGTGGGACAAAGCTGATTTGATTCATGTGATCAATACGTATACTGTCCCGTAGAGGATACGGACCCTTGATCTCGACCAGATGAACCGAGTCGCCGAAATCTATGATGGCATCAGGGCTGCAGCATAACCAAGGTTGTTTCGCCGATATGACAAGTCCGACCTGCAACAAAGCATATGATGAGACTTGCATGCATTGGTGAAAAGTAAGAAGTTTTGATACTTTCTGTATGGCAATGTCCATACCTTCTCGTGCTGCATCTTCGGTGTTCTTTCCTGGATGCAGGAAATGTACAATACTGCCCTCATTGCAACAAAAGGCTGCTTGCATTTAGCAGATGCTGGTACATCACAACGTTAGGTATGTTTAGCGTGCTTTCACTTTTGTTATACACATACTGAGAGAGAAAGTTAAAGCAGGCACACCATTGAGGCTAATGATGATGCCCATGCAGCTATAAGTTTCTTACCATATGAAGTTGCCACTGAAGAGAACTTTGGGGCAGCGAGCACTTCGGCAAGGCTATCGAAATCGCCTTCGCGAGTCTTTACCTTGTGGGCACTGGAGCTTGTGAGGCGGATGCGGCGTTCTCTTTGCCATCTGGAAATGAACATATGACTTTGAACACGAAGAATCCATTTAAAAAAAAACAGAATTGTGCGTTAAGAAAGCTTCCAAACCTCCCCACTGCCGCCTGGCCCTTGGTGATAGCGGCAACCTCTGATACTTCATCAATGCTTTTTTCGACAAATATTTTGTAGAAAATTTTTTTATGGGCAGATATCTTTGAAAAATAATCTTCCCTTTTCAGAATAAGAGGAGAGGTCGAAGCGACCTTTAGCACGCTGCGTACGCTGCCCTCCTTATCAATCATTATTTTTAGCAGCTCTCGCTCGGAGCGGTTGCATGCTCGCGTCTGCCAGCGGTGCCGTCGTCGGCACCTGTACCATTTCCCTGCACTCCTCGAGCTCCTTTAGGGCGCAATTTGTGCCGCAAACTGCGAGAACACAGCCGTAAAGCTCACCGCTCGCAGAATTGGCTCCCGCGGAGGTGGAACTGCAAGATTAAATATATCATTCAGTGTCAAAGTCGCGTTACACACACAATAACACAAAAAAGTGAAAATTTCGTACGGCAATACAGTTCCCTGACGGATTTCTTCACATCAACGTTGGGGCGCGATGGCGGCTTTTTCCATGCGCATGATACATCCGTGCACGATGTGTGGTGATACTAATTTACGAATATCGCTGAGGCTGCGGCGTGCTTACACCAGCCGCAGCAACCAGCTTGGCACGTACAGCTTGCGTGCAAGATGTTTCTGTCATTTGACAACTAAAAAAGAAAATGCCGCGGTTAGCGATATACAGGCACATTTTCTTTTTTTTTTTAATAAAGAAAAAGAAGAGCTCACCTCCAGTCGCACATCGTAGTTCACGCTTTTCATTTGGGCGACGCACTTGCCGACAATGTCCGACGGGCCGTTCGCGCTCATTATTTCGTCCCTGAGTAAACATGTCGGCTGGCATACAGCTTCGTACTCATGCTTAAACAGCTCCTGTTAAAATAGCAGTCGACATTTGCTATTTCGCGAAAACCGCACAAGAACACACGCCGATCGCTCAACAGCGTCATCACCACACATTGCCAGCTGCTGTCAAACACATGTACGCAAGGCGCCCGTATACAGTCTCCCCAACCTGAGATCTCCGCGCGCGGCCACTTGTGGCACTGCATGCTCCGCTACAGTGGCGCCGCGCAACCAGGTATCGTACTCGTAAACTATTCACTTCTATATGCCTTGCAGGAGCATTATGCACATGTAATACTATTTATGGTTCTACATTCCAAAGCCACGATATTATGCGGGGAACCCCGCCACGGTGGTTTAGTGGCTAAGGTATACTCGGCTGCTGACACGCAGGTCGCAGGATCAAATCCCGGCTGCGACGGCTGCATTTTCGATGGAGACGAAAATGTTGTAGACCCGTGTGCTCATGTTTGGGTGCACATTGAGAAACACCAGGTGGTCGAAATTTCCTCAGCGTTTTTCGGGAGGGTGGGCTTATTTCGAAGATGGCATGAGGGCAAGTCTCATGATACTAGATGCGGTGTGAGACGCCATGGCGCTCATAGGCTATGCGTCTCACGTGGAGGGATAAAGTTTCCATGTCTGGAGGATCAACCAGGCAGGTATGTAAAAGTGCCACAGCAAGACGCTGTGCGCAGTTGCATAGCATTTAATTAAGCTCAGCTTAAGCGGACGATACGTTCCTAATGGAGAAAACGAATGTGGCTTAGCGGTTAGCGCGCTCCATAAGGGAGACTGGCCAATACCCTCGCACGAGGTCTAACGTGGAAATATAGCTAGACTGTGACAAAGTTTCTGCCCTCTCCTCTAGGTTTGGTATCGGGTAAGTTTGGTCTCGAGTTATGGCGTTAAGACGCCGATAATCGATGCATGGCCTTGAATATTTTCCCGGCACTTGAATCAATATTAGAGGAGATGTATAGTCCCTCTTGCCCCGTATGATGACTCCCATCTCCAGCATTTTTTTTTATCGATCTCCTCTTTCATGATCTGCTTTTGCACAGGGGAACAACGATACGGCATGCTACGGATTGCCTCCTCACAAGTTAGCTCGATATCGTGTTCAATCACCTTCGTGTTTCCGGGACGGCCCGAAAACACGTCTTCAAACTCGGAAACAATCTTTCTCGGGGCCTCCTTCTGGACTTCACTTAACCTAGGCTCTAGGTTCAACTCCTCCAGATTTCCTCCGATCCCCTTTCGATTACATCACTAGAACTCAAAATTTCTGCTTCTTCTTCCTCTGAAGCATTCAAAAACAGATTTACGACCGCTTGACGTTGAACGTATGGTTTCATACTGTGGTAAATTTTGTTCGGCCGCCTTCCTAGTTTCACTTCATAATTGGTATCAGAAAGCTTCAATATTACTTTGGCGGGCCCTTCCCAATAAACCTCAAGCTTGTTCTTTTTGGACGGCCGCAGCAGCATTACCTGACTACCTACTTCAAAAGCACGCTTCTTCGCCGATTTTTCGTAATACTCCTTCGACAACACTTGTGCAGCCTTCATGTAGCTTTTCACAAGATCTTTCGTTTTTCCAAGCCTCTGAAGGAGGTCTAGAACATATGCAACTACATTAGGGTCCTCATCGAATCCATCCCAGGACTCGCGTAGCATTCGCAATGGTGCTCTCAAACTCCTGCCGTACACAAGCTCTGCAGGGCTAAAACCAGTGCTCTCATGAGAAGCTGATCTCAAAGCGAACATCGCGGGAGGAATACACGCTTCCCAGTCGCATTTGTGCTCTTAGCAAAGAGCTCTCAGTATCCGTTTCAGAACGGAATGCATACGCTCTACCGGATTAGATTGCGGGTGATGGATCGAGCTGTGCACTACTTTTATTCCGCATTTATCTAAAAAGGTAGAGGTAAGGCAGCTGGTGAAGACACTACCATTGTCGCATTGTATTTCAGAAGAAAATCCGACGCGTGCAAGTATAGATAGCAGCGCATTCACGAAATGAGGGGAATTGAGCTCCTTAAGTGGTAACGCTTCCGGAAATTTTGTGGCTACACAGAGGGCCGTCAGGATGTACCGACAACCTTGCCTTGTCTCTGGCAATGGCCTGATGATATCAATTACTAGGCGACGAAAATGTTCTGTGATAATTGGCACAAGCTTCATGGGTGCCTTCCACTTGTCCGTGGATTTCCCCGCTCCCTGACAAGTGTCGCATGAGCGTACAAAGTCTTCGATATCCTTCCAGCATTTCGGGCAATAAAACTCTAGGGAAACCCTAGCCTTGGTCTTTTTTATTCCGAGATGCCCTGCCCACGCGTTTTCATGCGCCAGTTCCAATATTTGGCGACAATACTTTTGTGACACCAAAAGCTGCTCATACTCGCAACCTTGCGCATTTGTGTGTGGAGCCCTGCTTTCTCAAAAAAAAAAATGAAACATTCTTTTTCTTTTTCCCAAGTTTACGCTTTCCATTAGCGCTTTAATCGAGAGGTCCTCACGCTGCTCTCGAATGAGCGTTTCTCGATCGACCCTCGACAGCTCACCCCAACTTTCCGCTACAGGCGAGAGTGTTGCACCCCTCTCGCTCTGACTCAATGGCGCAATGTCGTCTCCTCTGCCGACACAGACCACGCCATGGCAGTTGCTTCGGCGACGGGCCACTCGAGTGACTGCTCATATGACTCACGCGGAGAATTTTCTCTCTGAGGTTCCGTCGACTCACCGTCAAGGTCACACAGATCAGCAGCTTTTGAACTTGGTGCTACACCACGCTGAATAAGCTGAAGCTCCTGCGAAAGCTTCCGCGCTTGCGATCGCGTGAGGGCTATGTACGCTAAGTTGGAGAAGAACGATTTACCCTGATCTTTGAGAAGCTGCTCGGAATTATTAGAAAATAGAAAGGAAAATGATCGGGAAGCGCGGCAGACACAGCCGCTTTGGTGCGAAGCTTACCAAACGGGCCTTCAATGACAACCGTATCGATTAGTAAGCAAGCCCTCTGCTCCACGGCGACTTGCCTGATCTACGTGCATTCTCCTGTAAAGTCATCCGGAGACACCAACGAAGGATGGACAACGTCCATGGCTGCCGCTGATTCTCGAAGTGCTCGACACGTTTTCCCATTCACACTATAGTTTCTTGGAGATACGGCTCTAACAACCGCATGTTCTTTTCCGATTCTCGGATTGTTGCGAAAGTGAACTTTTGCTTATACAGTTTATCGCGATGTGCCCTAACGTTTTGCAGTTGTAGCAGATTAGTGGCTTCCGCGATTAGAACGCCCGTGTGGTATTAGTGCATTGTTTAGGAACCTCACTCGATTTGTCCGCTTCCGTTTGCCCTTCCCCTACAGTGTCCTTCGTAAGAGACGGGTCCTTCCTGAAATTACGGTGCGGAGTGGGTTTCCATTGATCAGGTTTCTTTGAAAAGCCCTCTTTCCTTTCATCTTTTTCAACGCGCACTGCCCTGCTATGCAACTTTCGGCGAGTATAATACTCCTCAGCTAACTCTGCTGCATTGTTTAGCTGTACTTCGCCAAGCTTGTCCTGCAGCCAAAGTTTGACATCCTCCTCGGTTCAGCGCTAAAATTGCTCCAATACATTGCATTGTACCACTTTATCGCGATCGTCATAAACACCTTCGCCCTTGAGCCATTCAATTAAATCGGCTTTAGGACGAAACGCGAAGTAAACGTGTGACTCATTCGCCTTTTTAGCATACCGGAACATTTGCCTGAAAGCCTTGGGTGACAACTTATAACGTCTCAAGAGCACTTCCTTAACCTCGTCATAGCTCTCAAACGCTTGCCTCGACAAGCACGTTATCACGTCGGATACTTCGCCGGGAAGAAGAGCTAACAGGTTCTGCGCCCAAAGGGACCGCTCCAAAGCATTTCGCTCACAGACGTGTTCAAACTCGACGAGATACTTCACCATGTCCTCGCCTACTATGAACGGTGGCAGTTGGTCCCTGATGCTATAACCGCTGACCTGAACTGTCGCAGAAGCTACGCTAGGCGCCTGCGAACACTGTAGGATTCTATTCGTTTCGATTCTATTCGTTTCAACTCGAGGCGCTCCTGTCTCTCGGCCTCCTCACGCTCGCGACGTTCGCGCCTTTCAGCCTCCTCGCGGCGTGCTTTTATATCCTCCCAGGCCTCATCGACTTCCTCAGCCGACACTCCTTCATCCCTCATGATCTCAAGGATCGCTTGCTTTCGTTTCGCACGGCCCAAAGTAATGCCGAGTTCCTCACAAATTTCGATGAGTTCCTTCACTTTAAGGTTCTCCATAGTTCACACTAGCATCTTGCTGTTTGCCCCTGTTAAGAATCTACTTGCAGTACCCAATATAAGTCTACTAGCAAGACACGCAAGCAATTTTTAACACTGCCGTGTTTACACCCTCTGCATTAACTTTCGTTTCAAAGCGCTTCGACTTGGCTTGAAACGATCAAAGCTCACTCTAATGCTTCACGCAGCCCCTCTCTAAACTACTATAAACTGTGCAAGAGTTGTCTGGTGAACTGAGGGGAAAACATGAGGCACTCACCGCATCGATGTCGCTGACGCCGGCCGATCCCGCGTCTGCCATCCACTGTTACGAAGGCGTGCATGACGCCAACACGGTCCCGAAGGTGCCACTGCTCCGAACTCCGCCGACACAGTCACCAGCCGTTTGGTAGCGTGTGTTACTCAGCTCGCGACTGCTTCTGCGCAGAGCTGATAGACGAGCGGACGAGACGACGGTGAGTTAAGGCAAGGTTTATGTACAGCACAGAAATATAGGCGTTACAAATTCGCCACTGGGGCCGACAGCTTAGGGACTCGAAGAGCCGAGATGTCATCTCTGACACATAGGTCTACTGCTGGCGACGCGCCGCAGGGCTTTTTTTATAGGCGCCGGGTGGATCCTTTGAGTCACCAAACTCTGGAAGGCGCCGATTGCTTCATCGGGCTCGTGGGCTGAGGGAGCTTGCTGTGCGTTGCGAGACAGACCAGCGCCGCCGCTTGATGACGTCGTTGAGTTGATCGCGCCAGGTGGGCTCCAGCGCTGGCTTTGACATAGATTGCCTTTGCAGAGGCATTGACTGACATTCAGTGTGGACTCCCAGGCGTAACAACATGTACGAAACTCGGTATTACGCGATGTGAACGGACGACATAGGTAAATGACACATTCAAATATGATAATCACGACATGCATGCCATGTACCAACATGACTACATGCCCCACTGATGATGCTCTCGCGGCCGTTTCGCAAGCTTTCTATATGCCAAATTTGGTATTACGTGACGCCAATGGATGACAAAGGCATGTGACTGGTGCAAACATAATAATCGTGAGATGTGTGTCATGTGAGAACATGACTACATGCCACAGTCAAGGCGCCTATACAATTCGAGGTGATGCGGTGCGCGTGCTCGCCGGCGTTCATTTCGTCGCGTCACGCCGGCATTGCCACGCCAGGCGCCGGTCCTGCCATATACTCGCAGGCGCGCGCCGCGCCGCGTTGCTCTGACGCATGCGCGTTTCAGCACGTCCAGTGTCCTTCCGTCACGAAAAGCAGGAGACGCAGTGTTGTCTGAGTAACGCATCGGCGCGAAATGTAGCATGTCGCATTTCACGCCGGTTGCCGTCGGACCGCACTGACGGACGCTGGTCGCGCCTAGCGTTTTGCGAACGTAGCGTTGCTGTGCCCAGCGTGCGTGCACGTCAACGCTACGTTGAAGTATATCGGGCCCTTCATGATGCGCTCGCGGCTGTTTTGCTAGCTCCACATATACCAAATTCGGTGTTACGGGACGTCATTGAATGACGAAATATGTGACTAGTGCAAACATGGTAATCCCGACACGCGCGTCATGTAAGAACATGACAACATACCATGCTCATAGCGTGCTCGCGCCCGTTTTCCTATAGCTCCACATATGCTGAATTTGGTATCACGTGACGTGAATAGATGACGAAGGTAAACGACACATCCAAACGTGATAATCATGACATGGAATTCATGCATGGCATCATTTACCTCCACCTCGTAACGTTGTGCTGATTATAAAGTGTTATATCAACATTTCTCATTTGTGCTTCGCATATAATCGATTCCAACTGTACGTGGAATCTGCCAATTTTTTTAAATATGTAGAGCACTTTCAGGAACCCCCGACTAAATTGTTTCCTGTACGATACGTCTCGCGCTGTTAATTTTCGCCACGTCTTAAAGAAAGCTCGCGAAATGTGAAAAGAAGCCGTGTGACGGACCGCGAGCGCACTGCTATATATAGTGCTGCTATAGGCTTTCTTTACAACGCCGAAAAAATAGCAGTGCTAGGCGTATTGTACATTAAACAATTTAGTCGATGGTTTCTGAAAGGGCTATACATCTCAGTGTTCATATTATGGGTTTCCAACCCATAATTAAAAATAGGTATTTAGGAATTAATAATTAATTAGTATGGGGAGAAATAAAAAATAGTCAAAGTACGTAACTACAGGCTAGTGCGAGTAGTACGCGTTTGATTCAATTCACCACTGAAGTGTCTTTCATTTTCAAATTCTCGGCTCAAGTTAGGTGGGACCCCCTAGTCTCATCCATTGCAATGTCACCTTACCGAGCAGATATCAAGTATTCAATTGGTAAAATAATGTCTCAGTTTCATCCGAAAGGCAAAGTACTAATAGCGATAGCAATGCATACAAGTCATTTATATATTGTAAGAATCGCAATTTTGTGAACCCTAGGCACTGCAGCAAGCATCCATTTACTAATTAAATTAACAAGCAAGGTGTGATGCTGACTGTGACAAACGTCGGCAGATCTCATTCGATTACGGCGAACACGCTGTCACAAGAATAGAGTGCACGACAAAACTACGCAGCGCGTTGCCTTTGGCTTACCCGCTTCTCCGAAACATCGGCATAACGCAACTTTTTAACACTGCAGCCCGCGCGAAACGACCAGCCACCTCGGCTCATCCAGCCTTTGCGTCCGCCGCGAATTACGTCCAAGGAGCGGAGTGGCCTCGGCTCACCCTCCCTCGCAACCGCGGTGTATTGGGCGCGAGCGGTGGACAGCGGAGAGCGTTCGCCTGCGATGCGGAAGGCACTGGGTTCGATTGTCAGTGCTGCGCTGCACCACATCAATAAACTAGCAATTGTGGTACCCCCCCCCCCCCACACACACACACACATTGCGCTTGGTGATGTGCGTAGGTGGCCTCTCCCGTCATCTTTCTCTCTCCTCTCAATCCCCTTCTCCCTTCTCCAATGGCCCTTAGCCGTGATCTATTATTAGTTGAAGCAAGAGGTGCCTTTCCTATCACTATTACTACAGATTTCTCGCGCTTGGTCTTTATAATGAACATCACGGTAACGTATTACGCCTGCGGCGCATTTTCGCTTGGCATTTCCTTATAAACATCGTGAAAGTTTGGTTTAAAAAATTACATTTGCAATACTCTGCCAAAGGAAGTGATCATCCAAAATGTACCAGTTTTTTGTTCTTTCTTTATGTCTTCATTGAGAAAGTGCTTAGAAACTTTGGCATCAAAGCTGGCGATCGTAAAGCATGTGTTTGCGGAACGCAGCTAAATGAAGCATCATTTATGGCCGCTAACACGGCGTTATCATTGTTTGACACGTCATCATCGCTAATTCCACATTCAGGGTACGGAACGTTCAAGGCGGCATCAAAGGATTGTGTCTCGTTTGGCTTTAAGCGGACGGCACGAGGAGCCATTTCGCTTGAGCGATGCCACATGGGGAATCGAGGCTTCTCGACGATTAAGGCCAACGGTACGTGTCCAGAACGCCGAACAAGTGTTTCGGACCCGGCGTGGGCGCTGCAGACAAGAGGTGTCCTTGCGGTTTAAAGGCGTCTGCACAAACGCGCAGGTATCGCGCTCGTTCATTTTTTTTTTTTTCTCTACCAACGCTTCAGTGAACGTATCACTCATGGTGGCCTTCGGAAGAGCGGTCAGGCGAGAGGCGAGCCTCGGCGGCGAACGGGAGGCGCGAATCGGGCGGCGCGGCAGCAAACAGAGAGGATAGGCTCCGTTGCGGGCGACGCTCTTGACTCGGCCGAGGTCAAAGACCGGCGACTTTGAAAACGCGCCCCGCGGTCGTTAGCGCGCCCTGGAAACTCCCCCGCGGCAGAGAGACGACGGCATTGTGCGCACGAGCTTCGGCACTGCAGCACTGCGCACGCGGCGGCGAGGCGGACGTAAGCGAAAGTTTTCTTCAGCGTCGGCCTTCCTCGTGCGCGGCTGGGAACGGCGCGACTGGGCCGCTCGCACCGGGCCTCAGCTTTCGCTTTTTTCTCTTTCTTCCTCGCAGATTTCTCCGCAGCACTCTTCCTTCTCCCACGCTAAGACAAAAGCCTTCGTCTTACTCGTCAATCGGCCTGTCAATCACTGTTCTGAGAGCTGCACTTCCTTCCCCGGTCGTGCTCCTCGGTCAGGGTGGCCCCGACGGGCGCTCTCTGGGTCCCGGACGGAGAGTCATTTCGCGACGAGCAGGCATCGATGTACCACTTGGAACAAAAGCTTCCGAGTGTTTTAAAGGCTACTATGAATGATATCTAGCAGCGGACGATGTTGCACAGAAGTAAGGTTACTCAGACAGCACAGGTTAGAAGAGCGCTTCGTATGCATGGCATCTGACGTCAAGGTCCACTGTTCGCATGGATTCTGGTTCAGACAAGCAGGGCAGAGTGCGGGGAGGAGTTGGGCGGCCGGGAAATGGTATAAAGGTGCACATTTCAGTCACTGATACGTTTCAGACATCTATCACTGCACACATCCGCACTCATTTATTGTGCGACCAGCTCAAGCAGTGATGGAGGGAGCGGCACCGCAGTTCAATTAGTGGTTTAAATTGCAGATTTCGAAACCTCCGCATGCAATGGATTATGAGAGACGCCAAAGTGGAGGCCTCCAGATTGATTTTGCGCCTTTCAAGCCCACGAGCTGCGCCCCAAGCACAGTACATGAGTATTCTTTACGCGCCATCCATATCAGAATGCCGACTCCACTGCCGGGAATTGAATCCCCTCATAAAGGTCAGGGGTTTGGGCCAGAAAGCAGTAACATCATCAAAATATTTCACTAACACTTTAAGAGGCCGATATATGGCGCCCTTGGCCCACTTTCCGCGTCCAATATGCGACGCTCATTTTGCTATTACGCCTATTTCTTTCATTATGCTTTGGCGGTTAAGATCTACGCATATTACAATGGTTTAATAAATTTATATTGGATGATAGTCGTCGGGATTGAGATGTGCCAAGCGTCAACGAGGATCCACGTTGAATGATGCTGTAAGTGCCAAACACCGAAACATAAATTCGGCAAAACCTCCCTTATCAATGTACATTAAACATTTAATTACCCCTGTAAAGGCGTGCAAGTTTACTTTCGTGTCATATGCTGATTCTTCTGATGGAAGGATCAAACATGTTTTTTCAAGGAATGATTGCTGTTATGTGTTTTTTCATAACTATTACACTGTCTTGCATATATTCAGGTATGCGTGTTTTATAATTTGCCTCATTCGCTAATAGTCTGAAAACTGTATCTGCAGCGCGCAAATAATAATACTATTGCTACTGTTATATTACTGTTATTACTTACTATCAACTTCTCAACCTTTGTCTTTAAAGATATATAATTTGTGGTGTTATGGGCGTAGTACATTGTTTACATTCATTGTATTTGTATCAATATTTCTTAACGGGCCCTCAGGCACCTGCACAAATACACCAATACAAATGGTGTAAACAAAATTTTCCTTTGAAAGAATTAAATAAGGGGATTATAACGTTAAACTATCCCTCGTTGCTTCCTTTCGAAATTGTCATTAGCAGTATATTGAATTGAGTTTATTGCACGACAAGGTTTCAAAAAGACCAAGCAGAAAAGCTACACTGAGCAGCTTGAGGGGAACCTTGAGGGAATATTGGTGTAAACACTCTTTGTCATGCACACAGCCCCAGCTAGTTACGCGAGCTAACAAATGACGTGAAAATGACCCATCGCGTAAAGACCACTCATGCACGGCCATGTAAAAACTAAGATAATAAACTATTTTCGATATGGCATATTGTTTGCCATTGGTCCTTCGGCATTTAAAATTTTCTGTGCGCCACCAATTGCCGGCTTGTTATATGACGTCACGAAGCAGGAGAACATTTCCTTCTCAATGTAATTCAAGTAGTCTTGCTGCCAATCACGCAAGCAGCGGCTACATATAGCAGCTGGCGCGATGGAATATCAGTTTAATATAATATTTATACTTTCAGCATAACGTTATTTCGTAGTTTGTGCGCGTATACATCTCTGCGAGCTCATACTTGCTGAGAGAAAGAGAAATAGAGAGAAGTAAGCAGCGCTGCACGCGTGTGCGTCTTTGCTGTCCGAGATGTATTTTGAGCTGTAAATGATAATTCAAGTTGATTGAAAACCAACTAGCCCGATTTCTAACTAAGCATCCGCAGTGCTAGAAACCACGGTATTTAACCTTCTCCCTGGTTTGGTGAGTCAAGTTTTGGGGCAAGCTTAAAAGCTGAGCTTCCTACCGAGCTCCAGTCCCCTGCTTTGTTCGTGGCCACTTTGCAAGCTACCGCTATGGCTCCAAGTTACCATAAGCAAGGCGGATCGGGTTTGTCTGATCTAAACTAAAGCGGAAGCCATTTTTGGCGTTTCAGTACGGGAAAACTTAAACCTCAAAAATGATTCGTCCCACTCATCGGATCGCAACAGCTTCGACAGAGCAGCGGCGATGGTACATGCTTTTCAAAGAAAATTATTTTCCGGAAGCAGCAAATGCTTTGACCGGCTCATTAACAGTTTGCTCTACATCAACAAATCACAGCAGAACAAAAGCATGAACAAGTGATGTAATATTATAGCGCCCCTGTTCGGCGCTTGTCTGCTCTGCAATACTACAACACAAGGCGCGAAAGCGTCGCACAGGCGATCCGCACCGCAAAGAGTCAGCAAGAAAAATTATGATAGCCGAAATGTTGGCAAAATTTCGCTTCGTTCTAACATTGCCTCGTCACATTTTCATTCTTCCGTAAGAACGAAATTGAGTGATTACTGTTGTGACGGAAAACTTCGCCTTACTTGTTAATTTACCCAGCTTGCAGCCAAGAGTGACCATGGTGCACTGTCGAAAGTGGGGGAGGCTCCGCCCCCCCCCTTCCAATGAGGCCGGCTGATACGCTTATGAACATAGCACCACCCCGAAGCCCGCTTGTACCCATTGGAAACCGGTCGGGGGCCGCCGGCACTAGGGATCGAACGCGACACCCTTCGTAGTAGCTGACGCGCAAGCGTTTCGCCACCGCTTAGGTAGTCGAGTCCAAAAGTCTTACTTGGCGGCACCCCGTAATTCCCTATAAGTGGCTTCGTCGTTGGCAGAGCAAACCTTTAAGGCCTGACCCCACGTAGACGTTGCAGCGCGTCGGCGCGTGTCTTTCCGACGCGGTGCCGAACCCTATCCAATGGGGAGAGAGAGAGAGACCGCAGCTTCGTGTGACCTGTATGGGAGGAAAAACGCGTGATATAAATCCCCGATTTCTACTTTTCTACCAAAGATGGCGCTGTCTGCCCAGAGTCGCAGCGCCACCATGCCTTCAGTTGGCTTCCTATAAAGCAGATGCCACAGAACGAAAAAGCGTATGTGCAGTTGGCCATGACGTGACTTCTGGCGCGATCATGTGGTCGCGCAGTGTTCACGCAGGCGGGCTGGTGGTAGATTACTCTCACGTATGATCTAGCGAAGCAGGTGCACAGCTGTGCAACCCGTTGCTATAGGCAACGCAAGCTGACGTCATCTGAGTTTATGTTTGCGTTGGAAAGATTACGGCCGGCTTAAACGAATCCGCTGATAAAAGCAATACTGATTGATGATTTGATTGATGTGTGGGGTTTAACGTCCCAAAACCACCATATGATTATGAGAGACGCCGTAGTGGTAGGCTCTGTAAATTTAGACCACTAACGTGCATTTAAATCTAAGCACACGGGCCTACAGCATTTTCGCCTCCACCGAAAATGCGGCCGTCGCAGCCGGGATTCGATCCCGCGGCGGGTCAGCAGCCGAGTACCTTAGCCACTAGACCACCGCGGCGGGGCCAAAGGAGAGCTGAACAGGTCTGGTTGCTGAGCTAGTTGGTTTATTACTTGAGCGCCATACCTATTTTTCTCAAAAATGATAACATTATGGAGTTCATGCAATGAGGCCACATACCTCGAAAGGCAGCGACAAAGGTACAACAAGATGTGTGCTATACAATTGATTTTTCTTCGAAAACGTGTGATGTTTGTGTCAAAAAGACGAGGACAGACAGACAGACAGACAGACAGACAGACAGGCAGGCAGGCAGGCAGGCAGGCAGGCAGGCAGGCAGGCAGGCAGGCAGGCAGGCAGGCAGGCAGGCAGAGAACGAGGTCCTGAGGAACACTGCCGCTCAAGTAGAAGAGCGGGCCGCTCCCACGTCGGAGAGGGAAGGCTGAGCCTAATCACCACGTCGCGGGCCCTCTGAACGGCCCTGAGTTGATTCAAAAGTACTGAGCTCCTGAGTGCAGAACTTCATTCTTCTTCGGTCGTGAGTTGAGAAGTTTGTAATGAAGAGAACTGCCAGAGCATGTGGTCTAACGTAGATGCGGCGCCACAATCTGAGCACGTTGAATCAATGCCTTCAATGAATTGGCTTTAGTGTATGACCATGTTTAAAGCATGTGGAGGTAAGGGGCCTGTGCTCTAGAGAGTTTCACATGAGGAAGATGGAAGACGCTCCTGCCAAGCTGGTAATGTTTCTTCATCTCGTTGAAAGTTGGAAGAACGTCCCTAGAGGCCACTTGGTTGGAGTCTAAGTAAGTCGAAGTCTAGGTCAGTTTGAGGTAAGGTTGGAGTCTAGGTAAGTTCACGCACTCGGGCGTGGGCAGTCTCGTTTGGTTGACCATAGAGGCCAGACGTGATCCGAGGTGAGACAGAAACCAAATGATGGTGTCACGAGAAATGTTGTTAAGACCTAAGACGCTAGTTACTTCAGCTGATACCGACGCAAAGACTCGAATTGCCACTCGCTAGTCTGAGTAAATGTGTTGACAGAAATCGTCAAGGAGAGCGAGAGCTATGGCTACCTGTTCAGCTTTAGCGGGAGTGGCGCTCCTGATAGACGCGGAGTGTATAACACAACTCTTGTGATCGAATGCGGCGACGACCGGGAAGTTGGCCGATCAAGCGCATTGCGCCACGTCTGCGAACCACGCATACTCCGGGTTCGCACGAATGTCTTTGAGCAGGGCTTCCCCCCGGCCCTTCGCCTCTCCGCGTTGTGCTGCGGGTGCACGTTGCGGGGAAACGGAGAGACGGTATAGTGTTGGCCCTTTGCTCCTCAGCGAGACTGTGCTTACGTTCCTCTTATAGAGCCGCATGCTGCCACCCGCGGCCGAGGAGGGGAGTCTGGTTATATGAGCCGTATATGTTGTGCCTCGATGCTCTTTTAGGGGCGAAGCTCCTTAGGGCGTGGGCTGTGCGTCCCCTGTAGCCTGTATGTAGCCACCTCTAGTTTAGTTCTTGCAGTGTTCACTAGATGGCGGTACCGTCCCCTGTATGTAGCCACCTCTAGTTTAGTTCTTGCAGTGTTCACTAGATGGCGGTACCGTCTCCTGTATGTAGCCACCTCTCGTTTAGTTCTTGTAGTGTTTACTAGATGGTGGTACTTGTAGCTGATGATGAAAAGATGCAAGATGTTATAAACTAGAAAGCGGTACTTGTAGTTGATGAAAGACGCGAGATCTTATAAAATAGGAATGATGTCACATATGGCGCGTGTCATTGGTTGAAGGCAATCGTTCGATTTAGTGCGGCGACGTACGCTAGGGGGAGCGTTGTAATAAAATCCGTTCGCTGTTGGCGCGCGCTCGGAGTCGCCGGATGGATAAGGCTGCACAGCGGAGAGAGCGCAAGGCGGCAGCAGCGCGCGCTCGCAGACAGAATCCCGATGTGCGAGCGCGCGAGGCAAGGGACATCGCAAGCCATCCATCGTCTAAGAACAAATAAAAGTTGATTTGTGTATATACACACACAGCGTTTCTCACGTCTTTACATGATGATCGACTGGGCGAATTACACGGAAGATTCACAGTTTACCGATGAATCCCTCCGGAGCTTCGCCCATTCATCATCATTCACTCCGTGAATATGCCGTAATTTTTTTCAACCCATGCTGCATGAGGTGTTCCGTGCCAGCGCTCGAAGGGTCCCCAGCATGTTATTTACCTTATAGTCTTTTCATGAGTTTACCAGCAGTGCATGGCAGCAACGTAAGTAATGCGGCTCATTAATAAATCGTGGAACCGCCCTACAGGTAGCCTCAAGGCGGACTATTCATGTCCGCCCTGAGGCTATACCTGTAGAGTTCGAGACCCTGATGATGAGCCAACTCAGGCTTGATGTTTTAGATTCGAGCTTGGTAATGGTCTGCCCATCAGTGCCATTAGTCTCTGCATGCCCAGAACTCTGAGGGATGAGATTATGAGAGCTGGTGCGAAGCTTTGTATTGATGTCTGAAAGGGGGACGCAGTCTTTAGGTTTGACACCCCTTTTATTGTGTCTGTGTAGCAAAGGCTCCACTTTTGTCGGAGAGAGTCGGAGTCAGTGTAATCTATAGGAAGCCTGTTGGAGTGCCTCTTATACTCTGCCCTCTCTGTCACCCGTATACACCAGACTAATCTGATTGCTTCTTCAAGGCCTTAGCTAGGTGATGCAAGCTGTTCCTAGATCGCATCTGGGTTAATTTCTTCCTGCTGCGCTGCTTGTTTTAGCAACCGAAGACGACACAGTGCTCAGAAGAGCTCGTGCGCAAGCTATAGGCGTTAGCTAGGCGATGGAGGTTGTAGAGGGGTTCCCGCTAGACTACAGACAGTCAAACACGACACCGGCACGTCGCCATTAGCGTAGGCCTTTCATCCCTTCGGGGTCTTCCTGCAGTAGTCGTTCCCGTTCAGCACTGGGCCAACTGTTGCCGCCTTTATTTTCAGTGGACCATGTGGTGAGTAGTGAGACTCAACCGATTTCCGGGGTGCTCCCCCGTTTTCGATGATGACAGTTTTTTGGTGTTGAGTGAATAATTTCCTAAGCAGCTTGGTCGTTTAAAATAAAGTATTATAAGTCACACACACACCACCACCATTACGCAGATATTTTATTTCTTTTTCGCTCAGAGAAACCGAAGGGGCGCTGACGCGGATGTCACCTTATCTTGTAATAAGATCAGCCTTGACTATTTCCTCAATGTCCTTGTCCATGTTCCTAAACAAAACTGCACTGCACATTCATTCAACAGAGGAAGGCAACCGCAGTCGTTGCAATGCATTGGCAGGTGAACACCGTGGTAACACTTTTTAAATTTTGCTTGTCCTACACCTCTCATTCAGGCACCTACCTTTCGTGCATATGTACACGTACGTTACCGCACTATAGAATGAGAAGTGGTAAAAAGACCATTAGCGCCAGTCAGAAAAAAACAAACACTCGTGCTTCCTCGCTAATCCTCGGCGTATGTTGTGAAAATCATGGGTAAGCCCTTTATCTGTCTTTTGTGGGGGAAAAACACATAGGCAAAATGGGAGGAACAATTTCACGGTACCAACGTCTCCCATTCAATGTTTTTTTTTGTTTCTTTCATTTGTCTTAGACTTTTTTTACAATTGAATTTATTTTTTTTGTGGTGTCTAGATTGTTTTATGCCTTGTCTACATGAAATTCACATCTATTTGTTTAATTATGTATTGTTCTTTTGCTTTCAGCACTTTTGTTGTACTTCACGTTTTTAAACAGTTTCCAGTTTTTTTTATTCTCTTTCAATTTAATGTTTCCTGTATAATTTTCTTTTGATCGCCATTTGCCCACCCTGAATTCAATCCATACAATATCACTAGGAGGTCTCCCTGACAGTGTTTACTTCGGGGCCTCCTTCTGAAATACTTATGAACCATGTCACTTGTATTTTCATGATGTTACACAATAAACTTCATATTTTCAAGCGAAGCTCGGCGTGTACATGCCCGAGTTTTCTTTCGTTCTATCGCAATGCTCTCTTCTAACTTTTTCTTTTTCCCTCTATGCGGGGCATTGAGCCTCGTGCTAAGCAGCACAAGACTTGGGTTGTCACGTGCAACAATGCTGGTCATGCGTTCATATCCAGGCAAACATGAAACATGCTGACGTGAAATGACGCAGTCACCTTGATAAAAGACCTTATTGCCGTACATACGAAAGGGTCAGTCGTCTGATCCCGGCGCATCTTCGAGGGCCGCGTTTCGTTGCGGCGCCGAGTCCTACAACTGGGAGGCCGCAACGTGCGTCAGTGAGCCATCGATAAAACTATCTGCTGCTGAAATCGTGTTCCCAAGGGAGGTCACATAGGCGGGGTCAAGTGTACCATCTTTTTAACGTGCTTTTGTGAACTTTTATGTATACTGACCACGCATGAATAATAATAATAATAATAATAATAATAATAATAATAATAATAATAATAATAATAATAATAATAATAATAATAATAATAATAATAATAATAATAATAATAGGAAAAGAAGAAGAAGAAGAAGAAGAAGAAGAAGAAGAAGAAGAAGAAGAAGAAGAAGAAGAAGAAGAAGAAGAAGAAGAAGAAGAAGAAGAAGAAGAAGAAGAAGAAGAAGAAGATTATGAGCTATAGTGGAGGGCTCCGAATATGTTCACCACTAGCCGTTGTTCTTTAACGTGCACTGACATCGGACAGTGTACACGGACCTCTACGATTTCGCCTCCATCAAAATGCGACCAGCGCTGCCGGAATCGAACCCGCAGCCTTCGCTTCAGCAGCCGAGCACCGTAGCCACTGTTACACTGAGACAAACGACGCATGAATAATTAAGAAGATCCCATTGAAAAGACTTCTGAGGCAATACAAGCCCAAAGGGGTATTACATAGGAGAGAACAGACATGAATCAAACGACATACACGTTTACACAACGCAAGAAAGGAGTATATAATTATGTATATAATAATTATCAATTATTAGAGAACAACCTTTGCTTTCTGCTTATATGTGAATAAATTTGTTTAGACTAAATAGCTATTTATTGATTGATATGTGGGGTTTAGCGACCCAAAACCACTATATGATTATGAGAGACGCCGTAGTGGAGGGCTCCGGCAATTTCGACCACCTGGGGTCCTTTAACGTGCACCCAAATCTGAGCACACGGGCCAACAACATTTGCGCCTCCATCAGAAATGCAGCCGCTGCAGCCGGGATTCAATCCTGCGACCTGCGGGTCAGCAGTCGAGTACCTTAGCCACTAGACCACTGCGGCGGGGCAAACTAAATAGCTAGAATGGCAGTGACGGTGTACATAGGAAAGGCAGATGAAGCGCGCACGGGACGGTGCAAGAAGACGCACAAGTCTGAGGCATAACAATTCAAGTTGCCGAGCCTCTTTAAATTCAGAGCGTGTACGAACGAGTACGTATATATAAGCTCGTGGCGACAGCTGCTGAGCGCGCGGTGACAGGTTCCGTTATTGGCTGAATGACCAACCGCGTTTTCTGTGGATACGAACGGCGCATAAGTAGGAGAGTTGAAGAACTCCAAATGGCAGTTGGCGATAATTTGGCATCCTGCCCCAAAAATGCGTCGCTCGTAGTCCACGAGAATGATTATTGATGTGAGTGGAGTGTACGCACGCACTTTTTTTTCCTTTCTGTAACGTATGCGTGAGCTTTATCGCATCTTCATTACGAGCATGCGGTGCTACGTAACGCCTGTCCAGAATACGCCGTCGTGATGGCCAATGTTCGCTGGCGTCGTCGCGAGACGAGGGAAAGCACCGACTGCTCTGCGAGCCGGCGGCGCGTCACACCATCAGGGAGGAATTGTTACGGCGCGTGGACAGCCTCCGCCGCAATGCACCGAGAAGAAAAACGGGGCCGCGACCGAGCCCCGTGGAGCTGCTAAAAATGTCGTCCACAGTTCTTTTCTTCTACGGTGCCGGCCTTGCGCGTCGTACGAGAGCGCGCGATCTCTTCAGAAAGCCCGGACGCTCTGGACATTATTTCCTCCCCCGTTTCCTTCTCACGACTGAGGCCGTCTTTCGCTCAGTCCTGCACCTTCCTGAAGTGAGCTTTTCCTTCAGGATCACTTTTCGGGTTTCGCGAGTCAATTTGGAAAGCGGGGGCACGAGGGGCCCGCAGCGAGGACGCGTGCTGTCTGCGGTCGTTGCGCTTTGCCTATGCCATACGCGGATCGATGAACAAAAGAATGATTCGAAAAGAGGCGACACAGGCTGTTGCGATTCGGGGACAACCGCCATTACTTGGTTGCGGAAAAGGACAGCGTCCGACACCGCCTCACTTGACGAAACGTGGTCGCTGGTCATCACTGAGATAAATGTTTCGGAGGCACGACGTCGGCCAAAACCGCAAGCAACGGCATACACAGCACTGTGGTCGTCAGCAGGATGTTCTCTTGAAGGGTGCAAACCATAGTTGCATTGCGGCCGGGAGAGGGGAGAGCACTGCAGCTTGGATGAGGGCAAGTGCTGGTGAGCCTTGAGGGGGGCAAGTGGCCTTTTTGCACAGCCGATGCCCACGAACAGCACTACCCGTTTCGAACCGAAACGGTCGCATTCGATTCTATCGACAATCACAACTGTAGAAACAATTCATTTGCATCAAAAGAACTCTCTTCGGGTTCACGGCTTATTATTTTCGACTCGCTTCCTTCATGTTATAGTACATACTATATGCAGACCAACAAACAGCCGCTAACCAAGAAGTACCAGAATGCACAGGAAATAAGGCAAATCAGGGCTAGATTCTCAGTTACTGCTCGAATGCATAAGAGCGTCGCAAAGGCTGTCGTCAGTCTTTTCAACTTTGAGTGGCTGTCGCAACGCCCGTACCGTAAATGACAGGCATGTATGAACGAACCAACATACGAACCCGAGGAAGGAATAACTGCACCGGACCCTTGGATCGCCACACGCGGTTATTTTCCATAAGCGACATCCTTAAGCCAGGTGCTAAGTAAGCACGACGCAATAAAACAGGGTCAACGATCCAGGCGTGCAGGAACGCACAAGTTCGAGGCCACCATGGGCGCCCACACCACGTGTCCTTCCTAGACGCTTCCCTGTGGAGCTTAATAGGCAAAGCAGCCTCCGCGAAAGTCGTTTTCCGCTTCCGCTTGGGCTATGCCGTATACTCCGCGCCACCATACAATGGTGCGCCATGATATGGTGCGTGAATCCTCTTTATGTCCACCAAATGGCTTCATGAAGAGCTTTGTCTAAGCAGCCGTTTATAGCAAGCCCTGGCGAGGCCGCTCTTAGTGGAAACGCGCCCGATCGCATGCGCACGACTATGTGCATCGGCCGAGTGTTTCTCATTTTACGGGAACAGTGGCCTTTGCTCTCTATTGTCTATCGCTTCGAAAAATGACCACGTTTGTCGTTCGGTGCAATCGATGCTGCCGAGGATCTATTCGAAGACCGCGCCTGCTGTCAGGGTCACTCGATGGGTCAGCACACGAAAAGTGCGTGCCTCCATCTGGTCGTTTGCCGCTACTGCGTCTCGACACAAGCGGTCATGAGAAGCTTCCCAGTGATAAGTTTCCTACGTCTTGATCCGAGTCCTACCCCCCCCCTCCCCTTGTGTGTGTGTGTGTGTGTGTGTGTGTGTGTGTGTGTGTGTGTGTGTGTGTGTGTGTGTGTGTGTGTGCAAAACAAGGAAGCATCGAAATTTCCTGGAAAGCGTACATTTCCTGGAAAGCCAAATTGATTGATTGATTGATGATTGATTGATATGTGGGGTTTAACGTCCCAAAACCACCTTATGATTATGAGAGACGCCGTAGTGGAGGGCTCCGGAAATTTCGACCACCTGGGGCTCTTTAACGTGCACCCAAAGATTTGCCAAATTCTAATCATGAACTGTTTTTCCTGAAGCGGCAGGCATCTTAAGAATACTCAACAAAATTTAAAGACTGTCGTGGTTGAACTTGATCAAGTTCCATTGCGCCACAATAATTATGCTAGAGGTCGCTTTTTTATATATCAAAGAAGGGCTAGGTTCTTTGCTCAATATATTTCAATTCTCCCATTGGACATAACCACGTAATTAAAAGTTAATTATTTCATTTTCTTAATTACTGTCTCAACTGATGCCTTTGACCTTCTTAAAATTCCAGTCTTTACAAAAAATTAATTCTAAAGGTAGCGACCAAATATCGCACTTTCCTTATTTTTGATAATTTTAGACACATTTCTCGAAACACCCGGTATAGGTGTATTCAGCAACTTCTTTGCTTTGTTTAGGCCGTACAGTTGGGATCTGAAATGCCGGCATCTGTTTCGAATGAAACAAACGTTCACAAAAGCCTCTCTTCCGTGCTCACGTATGATAATGCGTTTATGTGACGTCTGGTGATTCAACCGATATACTGTAATATACTGAGCATGCGAGAGCGAGAGCGTCGGTAGGGTTTTATCTTGTTGGGGTGCACGCCTACGTTGTACCGTGAATGAGGGCCAGGCCGATGCCCATGCGTGTGACTATGGACACACAAAATCAGCGCAAAGTATGGAATGCCAGTTGACTGCGAACTTGTGCGTATATAGTAGTACATAAAGAGCAAAAAAGAATAAAAATAGGAGAAGCAAGAAGACGGGCCATGACAGCTGTCTGATAACAACGTCGATATCAGCATACACCACAATTAAACGAAGAAAGTGCTTAAAGCGCAAATGATAGGAGGAGATAGAAGAGACGAAACCAGAGTGCTGTTAGGCACTTTCTTCGTCTACCATGGAGCACCAACCAGCCCAATCAAGCACTTTGTTAAGGTTTATTTCTAGTTCATGGGGCTCTTCTCTGTGCTTCCCTGAATTCCTACAGAAGTCAGCGCTCTGTTTTCGTATCTTCCATCCCCTCCTGTCATTTGCGCTGTTAAGCACTTTCGTCGTCTACCATGCTGCACCAACCAGTCCAATCAAGCACTTTGTTGATTGATTGATTTGTGGGGTTTAACGTCCCAAAACCACCATTTGATTATGAGAGACGCCGTAGTGGAGGACTCCGGAAATTTCGACCACCTGGGGTTCTTTAACGTGCACCCAAATCTGAGTACACGGGCCTACAACATTTCCGCCTCCATCGGAAATGCAGCCGCCGCAGCCGGGAATCGAACCCGCGACCTGCGGGTCAGCAGCCGAGTACCTTAGCCACTAGACCACCGCGGCGGGGCACCAAGCACTTTGTTAAAGCCACAACTAAAACTTTATTGACGTGGGGAACAACGACAATTATTGAAAGAGAACTCGCACTACGCGATTTCAGGTGTCTTCGTTTCTAAATATTCAAGTGGGTATAACTCACTCTCTCTCTCTCTCTCTCTCTCTCTCTCTCACACACACACACACACACACATACACACACGCACGCACACACGCACGCACATACTGACGCCTGGAGAGTTCAAGGTCATCTGACAGAATATCGCGCGATCTTATATTCACGTCTTTTCTGCGTAATTTTGTAAAGAAACGACGAGCGGAAAAGGAGGTGAGTAGAGTGACGGGAGGGAGTGAAAACTGACTTTGGTCCTGCAGTCCTCCACGGTGCCGCTACCACTGCGTTTCATGGACGACCTCGGGATAGTGCACCCAGGATATCTCTCTGGGGGCGGAGGTGAAACTTGAGATACAATTAAAATACCAGATACCAAATAACTATCACAACAATTATATTACCTGCAATAATAATAATAATAATAATAATAATAATAATGCGATTAGAGACCTTGACCAAACTTGAGAGGGTCAAGAACCACTCGATGAAGCAGTGCACGTAAAAAATAAACGGCAAATTGAATTAAACCAGGCGTAGCATAGTTCCCAACAAATAATACTGGCAAGTACTTATTTTTTTTCTTGTTTTTCAGCTCCGTTTAGTGATTAGGGTGCTGACGTGTTGACCGGCTATAAGTCAAACAAAGCTGTTTAAGAAGGATATGAATTTTATGGCAGAGCAAATAAATGAAACACAGGAAAGGCACACGATGACACCTGCCGCATTGTGCCTTCCTTGTGTCCCATTGATTGTGTATTTTCGATTTTTACCTGAGTAATCAGTAAATGCCATACAAACAAGCCCCGTTAGTAACTCTTGCAGTTAAAGAATTGAGAGTTTTCGGCATAACGCGAACAGATAATTCCATATAATAAACTTCCTTTAAGCATCGTCAAACCACAAGTATGAAAGTGCATTGTAAATATTGATTATGAGCTTTCCGGTATTGATTACAAACAGTATGTACAGCTTAATGCAGTGCACGCGCAGCGAAATTCTCAGCTTACGGATTAACAGCATAGGAAGTATACGCTTACTGATTCGCAATGCCGTTCAGGTGCTCAAGTTTGGCGACTGAAGTATCCTCAGTGATAACTAATCGATGGACGCATCTGACGGCGGTATGTGCCGAGTAATCGCTGTCTTTTTTGGCTGTAATCGAGGATTCCGGTGCTGTTGCTGCGCGTCTTGAACCTTAATGCGGAATCTTCTTCGGGAAATTGGTGAGGATCGTGTTCGAAGCACAAGTAGCGAGCGAACTGAACGATGGTGGTAGTGGTTAAAAGAGGAGAAAGGCACCTAATTTTTGCAGCCCGGTCGGGAGCACGGCGCAGTGCCTGAATTTCGAACTGAATGATGCATGCATGGGTGGCTTTCGTCTGATGTACAACGTGCAAGAAAGAAGGAGTAAAAGAAGAAAGTGTAAAAGACAGCTTCTGAAAAAAAACAAGAAATTGAGAACTCCCCAAATATACCTTACACACAAAGCCATTTTTTTTTTCTAAATAGGCCATGGCATCTTACTGCTCCCTTCTTGCTTGGGGTCCCTTGTGTATGCGGTACTGCGGGGTGGCTGACGTCGCACACGCCATTGCCCAAAGGCTTGCTCAGAAATGCGAGAACCACAACGTACGTAAATGCTTAAACTAGTATCGTCTGTAGAGCCTCTGGAGTTTGCGGTCGCTTTGACGAACGAGCTGCGTGCGAGGCCGCCTTTCTTCTCGCCGCTCCAGTGCTCATCGCACATCCGCTGTCTGCGAAAAAAGAAATGCACTGCCACCCTTATTGGGACACCATTTGCCTGAAGAAAACGCAATCAAGCGCCGAAGAAAACAGAAAACACGCATTTCGACGCGTCTTCTTATCTTTAGAACTTTCAGTGGGCATGACGATAGTTATAGCGCGAGAACAAAACGATGACACAGAGACAAGAAGGACACAAAATACACTGTCTCTGTGTCATCGTTTTGTTCTCGCGCTATAACTACCGTCATGCCATGCCAACTAGCCCAAGCTGCCACACTTTTGAGTGGGCATTGTTTACGTTTCAGAATGCATACGGTTACTCTTTGAAGTTCAAAGAGGGGTAAAAGAAGAGAGCGTGAAAGACAGTGTGACAGTGTGGCGTGAAAGACAGTATGTCGTGTCCTTGTTGTCTCTTTGTCGTCGTTCTGTTCTCGCGCTATGACTATCGTCAGGTATACATATTTGAAGTCGCGCGCGCGGCATAATTTGCGGTTAAGAACTGGGAGATGTGGCAATTTGGGCTAGTTGATATGACATTACGATAGTAATAGCGCAAGAATAGAACGACGACAAAGAGACGAAGCGCTCGTGTCTATCTTGTCCCTTTGTCATCGTTCTGTTCTCGAGCTATAACTACCGTTAGAACTGGCCCCGGCCCGGGCTTTGTCACTCCTGTTTAGGACAGCCCGTGTGTGTGGCGAGAGCGGACGGGCCATTCGTGTTCTTTACAGTCACCCGACTCAGCCTTCCGCGAATGGTCCGTCGGCTGAGTTCATTTCAAACGGGCGATGGTTTCGTGGGAGCATCGACAGTGGAGAGTGATGTTTCTGTCATGGCGTTGACGGAGGGAAGACTGTTGCTGAATTTCTCAGTTTGCATCATTGTGTTTTGAAATTGAATTGATTCCGGAATAAAAAATCTTGGGTAGCAGTTTACGGCAATATATATCATGTTTTTTTTCCTTGTTTTTGAAATCTGTGTGGTGGAGTGTATTTTGTGGCGTTTGGCATTAATGTCTTCGCTACTGATGTATCGTGGATTTACGGTGGTCTGAAGTGAGCTGAGGAGAGTGTAGGTGTGTTTGCACAGTTTTATTTTCAGGTTGCGAGAACATCCAAAAGCGACAGCGAGCCTCTGTCTGAAGGGGGAACTGAATGCTTGTTCAATAAATTTAGATGAGAGAATAAATGTGGCTTAGGATCTCTGGACGCTCTAACGACAGGTCTTGAGATGAATCTGGTCCTTGAGAAGATACTGCTATGGTTGGGATGGATTAAAAGCATGTTACTCGGTGTGTTTTATTGTTATATTTGTCGCGGAGACATGCAGACACGGCTTCAGAGTTCCCAATAGTTAAATAATTATGAGAAACTTTGTATATTTAACAAACCTCTCGCATTGTGGTGAAGCTAGAAAAAGAAGACTCACACATGTATCTGGAAAGGCGCAAGTGCCTGAAATACTTTTCTTCGTTTTTTTTTTTCATTTTAGAGGATCGATAGTGGCCTTGATTTCATCCTGAAAATTTTAATTATACACCGTTTGCATGTCAACAGTAGCGTTAATCGGAAAGAATTTAAAGAACATTATAGTGGCGACACACGTTCGCTGTTGAATAAATGTCTGCATTCTTGTTTGGTGTTTGGAAGAGCTCATTTATGATGCAAAAAGAATGTTTTTCGGCAATAGTGCGCTTATTGCTGACTATTTAAAGGAAAACAAGATACATGACAGAGAGAATTGGTGTTCACTATAATGTAAATGATTCGGGAAAAAGTAACGAGACTGCACCGGCATCAAAACTGGAAATTTGCGCTACGCTTGACCATGTTTCACTTCCATAGCGAGCAAGGCCATTTAATGAACTTGAAAACACTTGTTAATTTTGTGAAACTAGCTTTATGACCTAATATTTTGAGAAAGTTGTACATTTAAAGCAACATGAGCATAATGTGTTTACTTTACAACTTCGTAATTATACCCTTAGGGTCATTAAATCAAGTTTTGTGAGGCCGATGATTCAGTGGTATCTAGGCACTTCGGATCTTAATCTCTAATTGCATTAGGAGCGTCCAGGTGAAGCAGGTATTTGCATGTATGTATGTCAGTGCAGTAGATTTGCCCATGTGAACCAGATAATAACGTTATAAACGGTAAACAACGCTGCGAACTCTTGTTCTGAATACACATCTATGTGGCATTGCGTACACAGCTGATTGAACTGCTGGACGTAATACATTTTGAGGTGACATCCACTGTACCGAAGCCGCCCCGCCGCGATGGTCTAGTGGCTAAGGTACTCGGCTGCTGACCCGCAGGTCGCGGGTTCAAATCCCGGCTGCGGCGGCTGCATTTCCGATGGAGGCGGAAATGTTGTAGGCCCGTGTGCTCAGATTTGGGTGCACGTTATAGAACCCCAGGTGGTCAAAATTTCAGGAGCCCTCCACTACGGCGTCTCTCATAATCATATGGTGGTTTTGGGACGTTGAACCCCACATATCACTGTACCGAAGCCTAAGGCCAAGTCACGCAGGGCACTGCCATTGCACACAGCCCCGGCCTCTTAAGGTGCGTTTACACTAGAGAGAAACGACACTGATTTTGGTCTGCGGGCTTTCTTTAGGAGCGTCTTCTTTTGTCGTCGGCCTATGTACACTGCAAAGACACAAAGACTCCGCGAGTGGTCCCTCGAAGACCCCACCCCGCCTGTGCCTTATCGTGCTCACAGTCTTTCGTTGGCCTATTTTGTAGTCTCATTGGAGGCACACGCAGCGACACCAATTGAACTTGCACACCTGTACCCCATTTTCAGTCATGCTCCCTGCTCTGCCATTGTCGCTCTCCGGCTAAGCGGCACAGGCCCCACCATAATCCATGGTAACGGGGGCCGGGGTTGGGGATACACAATATGGTAGCGAAGAAAAGACTTCTGTTGGGTGCTCGAGCTGCCTCTTCAGACTCCGTAGAAGCCTCGGAGAGGGCATTGTTAACTCCCCCAAGATTGCCCGCGTTGTGGTCGTTTGAAGCAAAGACATGAGGCGAATTTTCGCTCAGCTGCCGATCTCCCGAAAACACGCTGACGACTGGACTGCAGATGAGTTTTGCTGGGGTTTTCGGTCTCTCATCATGTTACACTGCGATGAAATGCTGTCTTTTGAGGCGTCGTCGGCGTCGTCGGCCTAGCGTGACCATGGGGTCTGGCGACTTCGTCGGCGGACGACTCATCAGCCGATGGTTTTCGTCCACCTCGTGTTTTAGTCGGGGTCATGTCAGTGTTGTGTCACTCTAGTGTAAACGCGCCTTTAGACTTCCACCAAGAATAAAGTAAGAAGAGTCAGGCTGACGACCCGTGAGAGCATCTTTTTTTCGTACAAAGCTGATTAACTGGAAGTGAACACAGAGAGCATGCGGTTTCTGCTCTTTCAGTTTAAGAGTAGATATGTGAATACAACATAATTTCTGGAATAAGTAAGGGAGTTTTGCCCTGAAGCCACGTTTTGAATTGAAATGACAAAGACGTGTACGTTGAATTCTCAGCCAAGAACCATGCTGCACTTATAGGGGGAGAGGGACACCTTCCCCCTAGCGGTGCGCCACTGTCATTTAGGAACTCAACGACAAATACATTAAGGTATATAAGAGGGGGGTTAGGTTGGCCTCTGGGGCTCCCCCCCTCCCGTGTTTGCGCCAATGTACTCAGTGATCGTAGCACGGTGTCGCATTCTTTTTACTTTTGTTTATTTAAATAAATTATTTATTTCGTGAATTTCATCAAATGTGAAGCATATTTCTTTGCGTACTGCAGGTACTTTTAATCTATCTATCTATCTATCTATCTATCTATCTATCTATCTATCTATCTATCTATCTATCTATCTATCTATCTATCTATCTATCTATCTATCTATCTATCTATCTATCTATCTATCTATCTATCTATCTATCTATCTATCTATCTATCTATCTATCTATCTGTCTGTCTGTCTGTCTGTCTGTCTGTCTGTCTGTCTGTCTGTCTGTCTGTCTGTCTGTCTGTCTGTCTGTCTGTCGCTGCCGACAACTGGGTGCTCTCGGAATCACCTCCTCAACTTAGGGTAAACCAATATCAGTAGTAGGGGAGGGTGTGGTTTGACGAATAGTCATGGCATGAATAATGCCACAATCTCGTCGCGTACGCCTTCAAACCCTTTCCGCCAGACAGTAGCGCAGACCCGTGGGCGTGTATGTGCCACAGGTATGCTGGTATGTACCGCAGGTGATTCAGAGTTTTATCTTCCCAGGAACGGCGAGAACAGACATAGGCAATTTTAACGCGACAGCGTTAGGAAATAGCTGACATCGGCACCGTTGACCCGACGAACGCAAGCAATAAATTTCAGGGTCGGAGCTGAAATCGAACCCTAGCATTTTGCGTGGCAATGAAGTAGTCTAGTGCAAAGCTACGCCATATCTCGGAACTCTTTTCAAATAGACCCTAATGTTCATGAATCCTCAATTGTGGCGTTTTTTTTGACAAAGAGAGCCAAATGCGAAAATCGAAACTAGAATCAATTTCATGGAAGCGTAAAGCGCGCATAAGTCCTCTAACTTCTAAAACAGTTGGAACCAAAATGGAGCGATTCCTGAATGTAACGAGAACTCAAAAGGGTAGTTTTTGATCGAAAATGAGCCAAATACTACAACTGTTTCAATCAATCTGAGCCACATTTATTAAAGCAGTAGTGCGTCAACCATAGTGACCAAAACAACCAACGTGGTCTCATCCAAGCTAATTCATTTGTGTCCTAGTTTGCCTTGCTAGCGTGTTTACGTTCCACAATAATTTTCGTCTAGGGCGGGTTGGTATCTTCTATGACAAAACACAAATATAAAGAGTGTAAGGCTGACTTTCGTACTTCTTCTTGCCTCATATATATGGTGTTTCCTTTCGAGTTCAGCGCTACAGTATCACTACCTCCGTTTGCTCCAACACGGTATATTTGAAATAAAATACATATGAAATGAAGATACGGGGCACTTATCTATTCCCCAAATAAGAAGTGGTCCGAAACCGTATGGCACATAACGAGCTGGAGCACTTTTCAGTGCCTTCAATAGATGCCAAGGACAAGAAAACAGTGCTTACAGCCCCGAATAGGGCGCCATTTGCCAGGAAGGACCACTCGCATTTACAAGTCTAGCAATCGCCATTACGCCCATGCGACGAAGCACGGCGCCGACGGAAGCACAGGGATGATATTACTTTTATTGCAAAGTATTGCTCTAGCGTGCATTCAAGTCTTTTTAAACCTATTTTAAGAGCTAATTCCAGTCCAAATGATACGTTCAAATCCGTATGAACCAAATACAAACTTTACTCCTCAGTAACGCCGATATTGCGCTATGTAGATTTTAGCTTCAATACGTATTTCAGGTATTTAGGGGAAATGAAACGACTGGTAAAAAATTGTTTGAGCAAGCCTGACCATATTGTCAGTAGCAAAAAAAAAAAAAGGTCAGTTTTTTCTCAGTTTCAGTTAAAGTGCATTTGGCTCTTTTAGGGAAAAAAAACCTCCCAATTGTGCTTTCAGTGCCCGCTATCCAATTTTATAAGCATTACACATGTACCCCTATAGTACAGCCGTATCGTCGGGTTAACATCAATTGTAGTGAATCGCCATCCACTGAAGTTGATTTATGTAGAACTGTCCAGGTTCTACCATCCTCGCGAGCAAAAGCGATACATACCCGCTTACCGCTTCTATAGTGTTGGTAATGCCCACGTTGATGTTGGCATCGTTACGCAACTTTAAACGACTGGTTATATAAAATGTATGTGACCATTCAACATATGTCTGTGCGCAAAGCAATTGCACGCATCTTTAGCGTCATTTCGTAACATTTCGCTCAATAAAAAATCCAAAAATACGGGCGCGATCTGCCAAATTTTTTTCTCAAAGTCATTGGCTGGCCGCCTACAAAATCATAAAAATTGGCTTGAGTTTACTATTACAAACAATTCCAAGATAAGTACCTTTTTCTTCTTCTTCTTCTTCTTCTTCTTCTTATTATTATTATTATTATTATTATTATTATTATTATTATTATTATTATTATTATTATTATTATTATTATTATTATTATTATTATTATTATTATTATTATTATTATTCAAGAAGCGGCCCAGGCCCATTTATTAAACACTGCAACACATGTTCAGCCACGAACGGCAGCTGGAGTCCTTTGATACTTAAAGATATCAAATAATTATCACACTAGGCCACTCTTTTTTTCTTTGTAGTCGAACAATGAATCGTCATATGGAATCTGTATATATCATGAAGTCGGTTAGTAAGCATTTTTAAGGCTATCATATGAAATTTGATATTACTGCGGCTAATTAAATTATTCAACTATTTCTTTTGTGCCTTATATTTATTTGGCTCGGGCCATGCCAATCTTGCAGAGCGTGCGCACAATCTCGGCCAATGCCCTAATTATCACGCTTCAATTCTTTCTCTTCGGGACTTCAATAACGATTGTAATCACTCACTACACATACATTCAACAAGCACGCATTCGAATGAGTGTTTACCGTATATTCAGACATGTTGGTTGGTCCTGCACACTCTTAAATGCCCGATTTCTTCGACGCTCTGTATGTCATTTTCTCAGCAAGTTTATTCAATACTTTCATTCGCTATATACTATATCAGTCCCCGTTACGTCAATAACTTTCACAGTACACGCAGCAAATTTCTACTTGATAGACAGCACCTGTACCCACACACTGAACAATGGGAATTCGTTCTAACTTACCTGCTTTGCGATTATGATATAACGTAAGACAATTAGAATTTCGGGCCTTTATATAGACAAAAGGAAGGTATACATGGTGCATGCTGTAGTCTCTCCATCCTTGACAAGTATCTAAGGTTCATGGCCCCTGGGTTGTGATGCGCAATGATTTACGTAGTAATAGGCACTTGGTTATTTCAAAATTGTGAATTGTGGCAGCGTGGGCGCTTCACAACTGTACTTGCTCCAGGCGGCGAGTTTACAATGTCCAATGTCAGGCGCACATACTTTCCATTTTTCCCGGCTCGGTTGAGGTGCGCACCGAGAGGCGAAGAATGAAGAGCGAATGAGAGAGCTAGCGATGCGAGCAGGGCCGGGTAACCCTTTGGCGTTCCACTCTTAAAAGTGAAACACAAACACCCTCCGTGTTTTGTTTTGTTTTTCATCGGCTGTTCTTCGCCGGTACAACACCACAAGACGGACGCTACTGGTGTCTTTTCAAGTGCTAAGTGGGCTGGTGAAAACGGCTGAGACGTTTGTTTATTTCAAACTTGGATCTTTCACTGGCAAACTACAGGGGCCTCGAGAACAGAGAGCACCCGAGTACTGATATCAAGTGTCAACACTTGAAAACTGTGGCGTAAATCATGGAGGGGGGGGGGGGCATCTTTTTCAGGCATCCCCTCTCGAGGTTTAGCGTTCGAAGATCATATTTTAATTGCTTGACCGTTAAGTTTCGCTCCGAAAAACCAACTCCGAAATCTGGAGCCTTTTCAGAGAGCAGAAACGAAGTGAGATAGCGAAATCTGCTTTTCGTTTCAAAAGGTACTGAGAGCACGAGCTTGCTGAAATGCTTTGGGTTACTTCTGACTTGTTGGAAATGTTCATCACGCTGAGATTTAAAAATGCAAAGTGAGCAATGAATCTCGGTCATATACCATTATTTATTTATGTCGATGATTTGTTGGATGTCTGACAAAGAAATCCACAGTGACTGTGTTATATAAACAATAATAACCGATGAACTTTGACATTCTTCGCAAGAAAGATTCGACAGGTGAACAGTGGGCCGGAGGTTATGTCTAACCAGAATACATCATGATGATTGAGCTGAAGTTAAAGAGCTGTGACTTCACACGTTACAACGAAAAAGTCTGAGTTTTTTCATTGAATGGTTTATCACGAATGGCCCATTAGCTGTATATTTGCTAGAAAAATGCTGCTCAGTGCTGTTGCGCTATGTTCCTTGGCCTGGTGCCGAGGCACATGCTCGTTTTCTTTATTAGATAACATAATTTGAATTTTACATGATTAAAAATAAAAAATATTTACAAAAAGCAAAATGGCCGTCATTGACAGATGTGTGCCCCCCCTTGTGGTTCTACCGGATTAATCATAATCATCATCATCACCCAGACTTCGTGCACTGCAGGAATAATTGATTGGTATGTGGGGTTTAACGTCCCAAAACCACTATATGATTATGAGAGACGCCGTAGTGGAGGGCTCCGGAAATTTCGACCACCTGGGGTTCTTTAACGTGCACCCAAATTTGATCACACAGGCCCACGGCATTTTCGCCTCCATCAAAAATGCCGCCGCCACAGCCGGGATTCGATCCCGCGACCTGCGGGTCAGCAGCCGAGCGCCTTAGTCACCAGACCACTACGGCGGCGCTGCTTTTTGTAAATAGTTAACCCACCAAGGAGGATCGGCCATGAGTCGCGCGGCAGTGGGATTTTGAAAAAAAAAAGGGGGGGGGGGTGAGGGGATGCCTAAAAAGACTTCGTTTAAGTAAACGAAAATATTAGTTGTGGAAAAAATTTGAATAAAATGCTTGAAATAAATTAATAAAGAAAATAAGTAATAAGTATCTTTATTCTTGTATATAATTATATACCGCTCTATATATATATGCCCCTGTATCAAATCGAGTGGTAAAATGGGAAGTAACTTTTTAAATGCGAAGCATTTATACGCGAACTTCGGCGACTTTGAGCGTATCTATCTATCTATTTAGCCGCTCACGTAAGCGTGATCTCGTGGTCACCCCCTTAACTTGGCGTGAACCAAAATTAGCATGGGAAGGTAAGATGGTTTGACGATTATGACACACTCGTCAAGACATGAGTAATGTCACAATCCCGTCGCGTACGTCATCAAACACTTCCCACCAAACAGTGGCAGATACCCACGGGCGGGTATGCGCCGCTGGTATAAGGGTATGTGTTACAGGTGATTGACACTTAGTATCTATCAGGAACGACGAGAACACTCATGGGCAATTTTGACTTGCGGGCGTTAAGAAATACCCGATATCGGTAGCGTCGACCCGACGAATGCAAAGAATGAATGTCAGGGTACCAGCTGGAATTGAACCCAAGCATTCTGCGTGGCAATGAAGCATTTTACCACAGAGCTACGCCAGGTCTCGGAACTACTTTTCAAATAGACGCTGATCTTCGTGAAACGGCAAAAGTGGTTTCAGTGCTGCCTATCCAATTTTATAAACATTACATATGTACTATTTTGATACAGCCGTCACGTCAGGTTAACGTCAGATGTGGTTAGTTGCCATGTACTGAAGTTCATTTATGTAGCAGTGTCGAGGGCCAGAATATTCGCGAGCATCAGTGCTTCATATTAGCTTCTGGTGTTGCTAATACGCATGTTCAAGTAGACATCGTTGCGCAAGTGCCAACAACTGTATACAAACATCTGCAACTCTTCAACATATGTCTGTGCGTGAAACATTTGTACATATATTTAGCGTCATTTCATAGCGCGTCACTCAATAAAAGAAATTGCAACACGGTCACCTTCCCTCCGCACGTTTCGCATAACGTAGATTCCCAGGTACGTGAGATCCACCGAATTTTTTTCGTTACCAAATCGTCTTGTTGGAAGGCCTCTTTTTTCGCAAAAAGCACTCAAGCTAGATTTCATCCATGCTTCTTAAGCGCAAACACCAGAAACGAGGGACGAAAAATTGCGACACACAATTGTTGCAAATCCGCCGTGGCGTAGCAGCAATTAATGTGCTCTGCTGCTGACCCGCAGGTCGCGAGTTCGATCTCAGCCGTGGCAGTCGCGTTTTTGATGGAAGTGAAACGGTGTAGGGATACTGTGTGATGCCAATGCTCGGCAAATAACACCAGATGGTCAAATTTTCGGGAGCCCTCCACTCATACGCAGGTCTTGGTTTTGAAACGTAAAACTTCACCTATTTTATTAGTACAATTGTCACAATTCTTCGTCTTTGGTCTATGAAGTTTGCGATAAACAAACATTTAGATAACCAACTATAGCCCGGGCATGCACATTGCTAGATTTTGTCGTAAAAAAAAATCCGCCCAATCCTGACGTTGGAATTATCATCAGCGAAGGCGACGATCCAACGGCAGAAAACATTCAGATGAAAAAAAAAAAAAAGTCTGAAGTTGTGCTTTGATGAGCAATGCATGTGAGTGAAAAATAAGGTCAAGTTCTTTAGGTCGCATTACTTACTCGCAAATCTCTTTGCAATTATTAGAATTGAGTCATATTCTGATTTAAAGTGCGATCATTAGGACACTCCTAATAAGAACTGCCTAGATGTAACACCACCAAGCAACCGATTTGGCTGCGTGTAATATTGGGTAGGCGATAATCGTGACGTTAAATTGTGCCATTTGGTGTTGCTTAGCTTGCGCCTACATGGAAATACGCAACTGTTTTTCTTCAATTTTATCTCAACGTTCGCTCATACAAACGCAACTACATGCCACAACCAGCAGTCTATCCGGATACCTCGTGTCCATCACATTCACCATGACGTCAAAGGCATTAGGCCACTGCGGCAGGCAGCTATTGGTTCTGTACGTACACCATCGGAGGCTGAACACCTTTCGCATTGCTTATGTTTTGAGAGCTTTCGGGATCTAATGAATAAAACATAATGACGGCTCTGCCAATGCTATCCATTCGTCTTACGCACCATAAAATGTTCATTACCAAGCTGCACATTCAAGCCCCGCACATTGGTATCATCAGCCACGCGCGTTTTTACCGCCATCGGCCAGAGAGTATTCTTCGACGGTGCCGTTCCGTCGAGAGAGACGTGCGAACAACCGCAGTATTGCGCGCTGTCAACCAGATCGCATTGTTAGCTCAACATCTTCCTGCCGCAGCCCAGGGCTGCAGGAACCGGCGGGCTTCGTGTCCTGCGTCTACGGTGGGTGGTTTCGGGCGGACCTTTCGGACAGCGCAAGTAAGGTGCGAAACCGCGAGGACCACGCGAGGAGGGGATGACCCAGATCTGCTCCCCTCCGCCTGTCAGGACAAAAAAAACACGGTCACGACTCCCTCACGGCCGCAGTATATAAGAACGGCCCGCGGCGTGTGGCGGTAGCAGTGGCACGGTGTTGAAGACGTGCGCTCAGGGTCGGCACAGCGAGGTCTTCGCCAGGGCAACGACGACAGCCGGCCACCAGCAGCGCCATGAGGCCCGCAGTAGTGCTCGCGCTCCTGCTGGTAGCCTGTCTGCTTTTGGAGGCTGAAGCCAGCAAGAAGAAGCTAAAGAAGCTCATCCTGCTCAAGAAGCTCATGAAGAAAGGGAAAATCATCATCCCACTGCCCATACCTGTGAAGTGAGTACAGCGGCCTTCGGTACGAGGCGACGACCGGCGCCGAGCGCAGCCGTTTCCTCACACGGACGTGTTCGGTGCAGCGTCGTCGTCTTTGTTTCGAACGGCCGCGAACTAATGCGAGAGCCTATATTTATATCGTGGGGGGAATGCATGCGTCTGTGGGGACAATGTGTCGGCTGTGTGCACATTTCGAAGGAACGGCTTTGTCATTGCTGGCAACTGTTGAGCAGAGGATGTATATTTTTGTCCTTGTCCATCATTTCTCCTTCACGAAAAAAAATCTCTGGACTCAGTGAACTACGGTGCGAATGTTTTTGCATGTCATGGTTAGCACCCTTTTATCGTTCCAACGCTATTAATGCAGAGCTAACAGAGATTAAGTAGATATGTTGCAAAAACACGTAAGCTTATGCATGAAAGTGATTCAAAAGAACGTCGCAGTAGTTGAGATAATGAGAAATGAATTGGTGCGTAGGCTATTGTAATCAGTAGACTCGGGCATGTACCAGAATTGTTTTTTAAGCTAGCGCAATTTTTTCGTCATTCACTAGTATTTTAACTAACGAACCAATATTGTACATTTTGCATTAGACCAACGACAAAAAATTGTTACATTTTGAAATGCTTGGGGACATTTGTCCAAATTTTCTTCCATAGAAACACAGTGGTCCTTAGGTGTCAGAAGACTGACACAGCAGCAACAGGATGCAGTTCCTGCTTATACTACTGCAGTTGAAGGTCACCTCTTGAGAAATTACCATGTCATGATGGAAATATGACAAATGTCACGCAAATGTCACGACGACGACCCCTATGACGATAACAATTGCGATATGTATAATCACGCATAAGTGCGCCGCATTCGATCCGTTGTCTCTAGACCCGAATGTTTCCATCGATGGTGCCTGCCAAGACAGTTTCCCATCGCGTCCTCCGACTAGGGGGCTGTGCTGGTAGCGCAACTTTACCTGTTGCCCACGGCAAGAGCGGAACAAAGCAATTCGAAGTGAACTAATTAGGTAGGAGATGCTTGCTAAAGGCACCCGAACTGTAGTATATCCGAGAAGTCGAAGATCCTCTCGTCGGGCTTTCTGTGGCCCTGACGTGTGCGTTCTGTTACAGAAAAGGGGGCGGTGGAGGCGCCATGATGCACCTCAAGTCTCTACTCGGGAGCCTTGGAGGCGGCGGTGGTGGCGGCGGTGGTCATGGAGGAGGAGGCGGTGGTCATGGAGGCGGCGGCGGAGGTCACGGCGGAGGCATGACCGAGGTGTGGAAGGTCGAGCTCATCAGCAGTGGTGGCGGAGGTCATGGCGGCGGCGGCGGCGGACACGGAGGAGGGGGCGGTGGTCATGGCGGGGGCGGCTGGATGGATGGTGGCGGCGGCGGCGGCGGATGGGACATGGGAGGGGGCGGTGGAGGAGGTTGGTGAAACAAGAAGCCACAACCGGAATGCACAGGATGACCGCGACGGTGCCTCGCACATTCAAACCTCATCATCACTCTGCACCGTCGCGGCAGAGATAGCCTCTAGCAACGTCAAGTATTGGCGGGACGACCTGCAACGGACACTATCTTTCGGATTGTGTGCAATTATGGTACGACATCAGGAGCGCCTTTTTGCCGCACCTCACTTGTTCTTAGGCTGCGAGGAGTGCGTGCCTAGAATCAAGACTTCGGAAAAAAGTGAGGTTGAGTATGCGAACATAGTCATTGATTTAGATGGAGCCCGACTCCAGTCCACGACCAAAGAAACGTCTGGAAGACTGAGCGTAAGAGAATAACAGTGTTGGTCGAGTAAGAAAGCACTTGATAATATATATCATGGCGCACCTTAATTAACGAGCCCGACGCTTATGACGACATCCACGAATGAAGTGCATATTGTCGGCGTAGTACGCGTTTTTCTCATTGATAAAATGAGGAACCTAATGAAAGAACACATGAAAATTTAGTGGCATAATTAAAACTCTAACGAATTTTGCCATTTATAAATACAAAAGTAAAGTTTTAGATGCGGGAGATTGTGATGGTAAGAAATGGTCTAGCCTGTTTTAGGGCAACCAAAATGTGCAATGTGGGTCGGACGGAGCTATTCCCGCAAAAGCACAGTGGAATCAAACGAGTGAAGTCCTTGCAAGACTTGATCAAATAGTCGCGCACATATGAGCCATGTGCAGTGATTTGTAAAATACTTTTATCATCATAGACATTGCTGTTCCTGTTCATGGAGTATGTTCACAAATGTGTTTTGTACCGTACACGAAAAAAAAGACATTTTATTCCAAGAAATGAGGACTCTGTTTACTGTAGACTGAACATCGACACGGTAAACAATCACCTCAATACCATCTAGGAAAAAACGCGGTACGAAGCTGTGATAATGAAGCTTCCCGACAACGAATAACGTTCTGGTGAATCACTGTTGCGATAACCTGTGGCAAAGACAGCAAGCAAAGACGTCAAGCACAGTTACGTCTAATTCTAAAACTTCTAGTGAGGCATTTTACAAACTGCGCAAGACACCACAAGTAATGAACCCAGTTCGTTGTGGTTGCACTGGACGAGCGTGGTGACGTACCTACGATACCCATATACCGCTGCAACTTTTACACGGCGCACGCACTCATAACCATATTTGAAGCTCCAGACATGTCAGACCGCACCCAACCTCACGAATTTCATGGTTCTATGTATCCCGAGAAAGAAAAGACCAAACTCTCTGCCTCCTGCCAATCGCCCCCGATGTGGTTCTGAAAGTACGGAATTATGCCGGATTTCTTCGTCAGGATCCCTATCCAAGATATTATTAAGATCTCAAACACACAAACTATACATTCTTGTATACTCTTTTATCTCCCTGCATTGAAGTGTTCGCATATAATAAACAAGCTTGGTTACAATCATTAGCCCCATGAATCCAAAAACTGCAGCTGTATACTAAGCTACCATGACAGACAGTGTCCTGAATTATAGGTGAACGAAAATGAGCGCACACGTGTCACAGTCAAACATACATAAACAGATGGTGGCGGTGCATCGTTGACGCAAATGATGGTTCATCGTACATGCAAAGAAGGATTATGGGCAGGGGTAGAACATACCTGAGTAAAGTGGCTATTTGGGCAAGTTGATAAATAGTCCTCTCACGCACACACGAACCCACAGAAATAAGGAAGGAACCGACGGCACGAGTGCTATGTCGCCGTTTCCTTCCTTATTGTTTTGTGTTAGTGTGTGTGCGCTGTCTCAAGATGAGGAATACACTACAGAGGGTGAAGTGCTTTGTAATATGCGCGCTCTCATGCACACTCCTCAGCTTGCGCTACCAGATGAGGATTTCTATACGTTCAACCACCTACGAATTTTTATTCGGTATAAACATCGTGAACCATTTCAAGAGCTGTGCAGTGTGTCTAACGATATACTTAGAGCACATCATATTCGAAGATGAAACAGCAACACAGGCGCTGTTTTTGTGTCGTATCGGCGTCTTTTCACGGCGTACAAACGCACTCATCTCGCATTGCCTAATTATTATGTTACTTTTATAAGCGAAAACTTCATAAACAATTTGGTAAAAAAAAAAAAAAAAAAACTTGCCGCGTACTGAAAATTGTAGCTGAGGAAAGCTTCCAACATTTTTCATTTTGGACGATTGGACGATTTAGACGATTTCATAATGTTTTATATTTTTTATATTGGACGATATTACAATGAAAAAAAAAACGTAGAAAGTGAATGTATACGTACGGTGGATTATTGATATGGTAGGCTGACAGTGCGAGGCAGCGCACTCCCGACTCTCGGTGGGATGCGCGCAACGACAGCTGTCGGCCGCCCCGAGGTAAGCCACATGAGACGGCTGCAGCAGTGGGGGCACTCACTCTGTACTGACTAAGTGACATGAACGGGTGTGACGAATGCCGGCCGTCAGAATTCCCATGGGATACCTACGACTCGCGCGTACGAAATCCTACAACGCGCACAATATCAGCACAAGAGCAAGCGCACGTTGTCGGTAGATAAGTTATTTCGTTATTGATGCCTGAAGTTTTGCGGATGACACAAAATGGACTGATGTACAAGGTCTTAGAGGGATCTAGTATGAAATTCCAGAGTCGGAAGAGTGATCTCGGCCAGGTTCGTACCTAAGAACCAAGGGCGACGGTCGCACACTGCTGGATGGCAATTTTGTTACACACGGCCTATGTTACACGCGGCATCATCCACAACCTATGCCTGGAGCACAGTCGAACCTGGCGACAGCTCAAACGCAGTAGTCTTAGATACAGTCGATGGACGTACTATATCCAGAATAAGGGTGCAGTTTCAGCTAGAACCGAAGCACCACGTTAAAATGAGGCACATAAGGTGGGAAAATTAATAGGTCACGGCCAACTCAGGAAAATTGCTGCAGCACTTGGTGGAGACAAACGATAATGTAACGGTTGGAGAAAGACGAAAAACGACCAGCGGCTCAACGCGAAATGAGGCGGAGAAGAAAATGTGTGCTTAGAAAGGACGATGGCGAATGAAACGCTACAGTCTCAGCGCTAGCAAAAGTCGCAGAAGTGGTATAATTCAGCGGCACATGAGAAGGCACCGAGCTTACCGGCCTTTGGAATACGTGAACAGTGCGAAATAAAACTTGTTCGCAAGTGAAGTGACAATCCAGAGATGAAATTCTCCTCGTTTCGGAGAATCTGTATAGTTGCACAAATCAAATTGCGTACAGGTGGAAACATCGATGTGCTAGACGTTCGTTCGCTCAGCTGCATGACGTCACGGCTTCACGATCCTGTTTCGCGATAACCAGCGCTGTGGGACAGTTCATTCTCGAAACGTCGTAACGAAAATAATTGGTGCGCCAAGCCTCTCTTTTTGTCATCTGCTTTGCCTTGTTTCTGCTGCAGCTTGCTCTTGTAATATAAAAGGCGCAACATGCATGACAAAAAGTGCATTATCATCATCGTCATCATCATCATCATCATCGTCATCATAATCATCAGCCTGACTACGTCCACTGCAGTACAAAGGCCTCTCCCATGTTTCAGCAGTCAACTCGGTTCTGTGCTTGCTGCTGCCAATTTATACCCGCAAACTTCTTAATCTCATCTGCCCACCTAACCTTCTGTCTCCCCTAACCCGCTTGCTTTCTCTGTGAATCCAGTTAGATACCCTTAATGACCAGCGGTTATCCTGTCTACTTGCTGCATGCCCGGCCCATGTCCATTTCCTCTTCTTGATTTCAACTATGATATCTTTAACCCCCATTTGTTCCCTGATCCACTCTGCTCTCTTCTTGTTTCTTCCATTTTCATTTTCATTGCTCGCTGCGTGGTCCTCAATTTAATCTGAACCCTCATTGTAAGTCTCCAGGTCTCTGCTCTGTAGCTAAGTACCGGCATGTTGCAGCTGGTATATACCTTCCTCTTGAGGGATAGTGGCAATCTACCTGTCATAATTTGAGAGTGCTTGCCGAATGTGCTCCACCCCATTCTTATTGTTCTAGTTACTTCACTCTCATGGTTTGGCTCCGCGGTTATTACCTGTCCTAAGTAGACATAGTCTTTTAGAACTTCAAGTGCACTTTTACAACTTCAAGTGCAACATATGTCCACAAGGAAAGCAATGCAGGGATGCCTGCTTCGCTCCACTTCTACCTCTTCACGTAGACCAATTCGTGAGCTGAAATTTTACAGTATCCAGCAGTACCTTTAAATATTATATAAAGTGTTCGCTGAAACATTAGTATTCTTCTTATTGTTGCAAACATGTACTCCACTCCCCTCTAAAATGCCAAGCCGCTCGAGTGCATTCGATAGAAATTAATGTATGAATGAATAAATTAAAGTTAAGCACATGTTACACTCACCGAAAACGCTAAGGCCGAAACCTGATTGGCTTTTTCACACGCTTCTTGTCACAGTATAACAATACGGTTAATATATAAGAAATATTTAAAACTGTGTGCCAATCATGTAATCAAACTTGCGCGTTCTCGTTTCCCAAGCGTGTGGTTGTCTTCGTCATTATCATGAGCAACATGACCATGCATATTGTAGAGTACAGACCACTCCCATATTTTTCCAATCCGTCCGGTCTTGGGCTTGCATACAGCGCCCATGTTAATCCCGGAAACTTATCAAATCAAATCAAGGCTTATTTACATCTTGAAAGATGTGGGCAAGCTTTGGCGAAAAGCGAAACGATTGGCTTGAAGAAAGCCCAAGCCCCCATGTACATGACATACAGTCGAGAACACAAGCATGTGCAAATACGATTTCAAAACCAATAATTCGCGTTACACACATGAAAGAAAAAAAAACACAAATCTTTCATAAAAGCCATTTCAAGTGCTGTCGATAAAAATCAAACCATGGCGTCAAAAACACAAAAAAGCAAAGAAAAAGAAAGTAATGTGATGATTGAAACCTTTCTTCCCATAATTACTACAATGAAAGTGTAGAGAATATATGTGAATGTGAATAAGTACCGCAAAGCAATCGTAAAGCAAAATATTTTTCCATTGATGAATTCAAATGTAACATTCTTCAGTACAGTATTTATGCTTGCATGAGATTACTTACAAAAGTGCTTTTTTATAACTTTTATAGTGCATTTTTCTATTTCCATTTCCTTACTTAGCAGATTTTTGAGCAAATGAGGCAAACAATACCGTAGCATTTGTCTTCCGTGTTCAGTACGGCAAAAGAAAATGGTCCAGAAGTCTTGTTTTCGCAGAGAATAGAAAGGGACATTTACACTTAGGTTGGTGAGATTTATGAGGTCATGATAATTTTTATAAACAGACATTTTGTATTGAAGAGATTTATGAGGTCATGATAATTTTTATAAACAGACATTTTGTATTGAAGACTAATTTCTAGTCAAACAAATTTGCGGGTACAACGTTGAAACGAACAAACAAATTCCTTGTGTACGCACGATATTCAACGTTTGCTATGGAACGAAGAGCCTTTTTTGTAACACGAGTATTTTATGGTCATTTCTCTGTGTGGAATTTTCCCAAACCGAAAAACAGCAATTAATATGAGACAAAATAGGCGTATTATAGAGCATTAGTTTAATCGATACAGACAGGATCTCTCAAACTTTTGCAATAACACCCACACCTTTAGCTTCTCATCTGCCCATTTCTCTCCGGTGGGCCTTTTAATCTCATCGTGGACTGGTATGTAAAACCCCGGGTATTTTTATCAATGGCTGTAGTTAATTAAATAAATCATGTACCAGGGGGCCTTAAAATGACATGAATTTGTAGTTTTTCTTGTTTCGTTGAGTGCTTTGATGAAGGAAGCGAAGTGACCGGCGAAGTGGGTAACCATGTGTGTTACATGCACTGATTATTGTTTACCGTGAGCCAATAGCTTCTAGAACGATGACCTTGTACTTCAATAACCACAGTGATTTTGGAGGTTTCACTTCTCAAAACTAGCATATGGTTATCAGAGATGCCATAGGTGAGGTCTCCGAAAATTTATACTACCTGAGATGCTCTAACAGGCACCTTATTTAAGCCCTCGGCCCTCAAGTATTTTCACCTTTATAAAAAATGCGACCACGGCAGCCGTACTTTCTACTTTGAGCTATATGTTAGGTAACACCATGTTTGTCCACGGGACCGAGTTCGCGGCCACATTTTGATGGACGAAATCTGCTAGAAGCTTGTGTGCTCAGATTTAGAAGGACGTTAACCCCACATCGTCAAACTACCGGGCCCTCCACTACAGCATCTCTCACATTCACATCGCGTTCTTTTTGGACGCAAAACCACCAACAATTATCATAAGAAGTAAAACCGCTTTCTGTGCAGCCAGAGAAGGCTTAGTAGTAGAAAAAGCTCGAAAAACACAGGGACGACAAGTTAACCTACGCTACAAGTTAAGTAACCTATAACTAATTATCCAAACGCTACCATTAGGCTATTAAGTGAATAAATGTTTGTGAACCACTTCAAGATCTGCCATCGGCGAAGCCTTTCGACACGGTAAGAAATTTGCTCACTTTTCGCGGAGTCGTGCAAAGCTGGGGTGGAGCAAGAGTAGTTCACACTGGCTTGTCCAGGTTTGATTACGTACTCTTTCAATCACACGCCTATGCACACAGTGTTCACGCGATCACATTACGATTCACGAGTATTAGATAGTTATCAATCGGGTGCCACTGAGAATCACTTCGCAATCGCAGCACCAAGTACCTTATTTTTCTGAATAAGCAATTGTCCTAATTTGGATAACCAAGGCTTGATCTTGAATAGTTTCATCTATGTTATTCTAAGCCTAATTAGCATATAAACAAAATTAGCACTATTGTTAGGCTCATGACTGGTATAAGACTAAGCTTCACCCATCTTCACCTATCATCCATCACGATAAAGTCCAGGACCACGCATCTGACATCACCCACGGTGGCAGAACTCGCCGCCATTCGTGCCGCTCTAGAGTTCCTATGTTGAAGAACCGCAACAGACATGGTCAATATTCTCCGACTCCAAAGCAGCTCTCCAGGCATTGCCTCGCCATATCGTCATGGACAAAACGAACAGCTAATTGCTGAAATACGACTGTTTCATCACCGGGCTATAGAGAAACAACATGACATAGCGTATCAATGGATACCAGGCCACTGCAGCATTGATGGAAACGACCGTGCAGATGAAGCAGCCCGAACTGCTTATGATGATGCCCCTTGTGTAGCTATACCATTATAAAGAACGGACGCCGCTGCAAGGCTTCGATCACTTGCACGAGAACTGACACTCGCTCAGTGGAATTCACCGGCATTCACCAACGTCCGCTTTCATAATTTGGACCCACACCTACAGCTCCGTCAGCAGAGGAGACACTTTTGTGCCGTCTGTGGATTGGGGTGGCCTTTACGAATGCTTATTCGTTTCGAATCGGAATGGCCAGCAGTCCGACATGTGACAAGTGTGGCTGCGCAGAGACTTTCTCCCATCCTCTCTGTGAGTGTCCTCGCTTCAGCGTGCCAAGAAAACAACTGTCGAAAGCTTTAGATAGAATAGACAATCGCCAATTGTCGGAAGAAAGGGTATTAGGACACTGGCCGAGACCGTCCTCTGCACGCAAGGCATTGAGAGCGTTGTTGTGCTTTCTGCGGGCAAGTGGTCTTAGAGACAGACTGTAAGCAGCGTCGTGGATCGTCTGATGGCCTTCTCTCTCCTTTTCTTTATAACGTCTCTTTTCTCTCCTCCTTTATCCCCCTTACCCCCTTCCCCAGTACAGGGTAGCCAGCCGGTCTGAAAACTGGCTAACCTCCCTGTCCTTCTTCATTTATTACTCCTCCTCCTCCTTCACCCATCTTACCTTGCGCGGCAGGACTAGGCATACAAGAGCCTCAGCTCGGCTTAACTAGGGTTTACAGCAGTGTGGTTTCATTACATAAGTTATGCGTAACTAATTATGTTTTACAACATTACTTTATAAGGCTTGCCAATGGATACATTGCTTCAGATAGGCCCAGCTGTTCCTAATTTTGCTTGATGCCGTCGCCGCGCCAGCACAATCATGTTTTCTTCTCTACGCCGCAAACCGGACAAGCGGCCGGCAATCACAAGAAGAAAAAAAAAAAGGGGGGGGGGGGTGATACGTTTGGCTGCCTTTTCAAAATGTCTGGTACAGTAGTGCAGCATGTTTTTTTTTTTCTGATGCGTCGAACGATCGTTGATTGATATGTGGGGTTTAACGTCCCAAAACCACCATATGATTATGAGAGACGCCGTAGTGGAGGGCTCCGGGAATTTCGACCACCTGGGGTTCTTTAACGTGCACCCAAATCTGAGCACACGGGCCTACAACGTTTCCGCTTCTACCGGAAATGCAGCCGCCGCAGTCGGGATTCGACCCCACGACCTGCGGGTCAGCAGCCGAATACCTTATCCACTAGACCACTGCGGTGGGGCGTCGAACGATCGTTACCGTAGAATATGGGAACGACTAGCCTTTTTAACGTTACAACTCCCCGGTCTTATATCTGTCGCCGTTGACGACGAAAGGTGGCAGACCTAGCGAAGTCTTGAAATTTTCCTCTCTCTTTTTTTTCTTGCCGCGACGCAACTCTTCGCTGCGCGCGAAATTCAAACAGATAATGATTATGCGGCACGTGGTGAAAGACAGGGGAAGTAAACGCCGATGTCCGTGAAAGCTGGTTCAGTGATTACGCTGACATTTTTAAAACAGAACATCTATCTTTGTCTGTATAAGAATCTTAAAGCTTGTGGTAATATACGCAAGTCAATACTTGTAATCAATGCAAGAATATTTTACGAGGTTGTTGTCACTCATGGAACCACACTCCTTTCGAGCGATGATGTCCGGTCTCTGAAGAAGGGGGTGCATTAACATGCCAAGTGGTATTTCGATGTACTGCTGAACCACTTGTCAGTGTATCACGCTAGTCCTGCGCCTATAGGAAGCTACTCGTCACAGGTGGCTGCAAAAACTGTCTCTGCCTGTCATCCTCGAATTTCCGGTGACTCGTCGATGGTGATGAAAGTGGGGCAGTTTTTTCCATAAAAGGGCCTGCCGACGCAATGTCTTTCGCATTATTTTCATATAGTGATTTTCGTATTGAGGAGAGAATATGAAGCGTAGACACGCTAGCACTAAAAAAAATCAGATCTGTTCAAGCCTTCACGAAGGCAAGACTCGACACAACCCCTTTTCACGGATTGTTCATCGCAAGCTTCCATCTGCCATTTCCTATCATTTGTTTTCTATTGCTGATATAGTTGATTGATTGATTGATTGATTGATTGATTGATTGAACGTTTATTATCATTTGTCACATGAGGTTTACAAACACTGATTGGACCCATAGCCTGAGGCTAGTGTAGGGTCCAATGAGAAAAGTAATGGACAGAAGCGGGAAATATCAATTACACATAATACATATGTAGCTATACATACACTATAAATATACACATATACAGAGTAGATAAGTCTTTCTGTTTTTTAAACAATCTGGTCACACCAAACAAAACTGCATGTGCGCATACAAAAAGTTATGACAGATAAGTTATGACAGAGAAGTTGTGCAGTACTTGGCATCGTGCCTGTCACCGGACACTTGATTTGAAAGAGTCCAAGAGATCCATTAGCCAAATGCCATAAAATCACAGCATAACTAAGAAAAACTTCCATAACTAAGGAAAAGTTCATATTAGCCAAACGGGTTTACCGATGGCGTAGCCATGTCGCGGCACCACTCCAGCCCCCCCCCCCCCCCCCCCAACTCCTTCCCATTTTTTTTTTCGCTATGGCATGCTCAGCGAAAAAGGTACATATCAAAGAGGTGCCCCATCACTAAAACATCTGCCTACGTCCTTGCGGCCGACGTGTCAATGACCGCTTAGATCATGCTCATTTGATAAAAGTGGAGCAAGATCATAATAGTCGTTCAAAATTAGGGGGCCCTAAAGCTTCGCCTTTAGGAGTTCAACGCAATAGCGACCTTCTGTTCTTAGTGCGTACTTCAAACAGTTATAGCACGAAAGTTTTTCGAACCAGCTATGCACCCTTGACATCGGAAACAGGTGCAGATAGTGCTTGCGCATTTTCTAGTGGGTTACCGGCTTCAAACCACGATGTCATTGAGATAACCAATGTTGTGACGCCCGATCGCCATGCATGCTTCTATAACGTATTATTACAGCAATATTTCATGTTGCATTGTCAAGTATTTATACAGGACGTGCGTGTTTGTAAAGCATGTTACTTTCACTGGATTTCCAAGAAGAGAAAGTTATTTTCAATGCACCCGCAAGCAGACGCTTGGCCGTGTGGTATAGAACATCCGCTCGCCACGCAAACAACGCGTGTTCAATCCCCACTCAGACCCGAGCGACCCGAGTTAGATCCCGGCTCTAACTAAGAATTATCTTTATTTGCATCATTCTCAATTTCTCAGCTCCACATAAGGTGATGATTTTTCTCTCACGACCAAGGACACCGAAGCAGAGACCGACACCAAAATTTCAGCAAAACGAGCTCTTTAACGCTATCGCGTTAAAATGGGAGGTGATAATTAAAACAGAATGGTGAAAAAGTTTACAGACAAGAGTTTATCGATTTTTTTTTCTGCTTTATCTGAAAGCATGAAGCCCTAAATATAACATGTGACGCATCTAGGACGAACGCTGTTGTCCTGGGTATTCCAGCCCGAATTCAAACCACACACACAAAAAAAGACACTTTTCATGAAGATCTCTGCCGCGCTTCTCCGTTGCGTGATTCGATATGGTATCCAATCACACCGTTGCAGAAGTGGGAAGAAAAGCGAGCGCCGTTGAAGCATGCCCGAAATTCATCGCCTCTCCGATCACTCTTGAGGAAGTTACACTAATACTTTTTTCTGTATCCACGCCCGTGACGGAATGAAAAACATTACCTGTAGGTGTAAAAGCAGCATTTCTGCAAAGCAGAGCCAATTACAGACAATTCGCTAGATTAATGGATGCGAAGCGGGGGCATTTCATAGGCTCACTGCGATAGCAGCTGCCTCGGCGAACAGGCTCACTTCGCTTCCACCTTTACTGTGCACAGCGAAAGTACCAAGAAAGTCCATTGCATGTGCGAACGAAGGACAGGGAGCACATTATAACTTTCACGGAAAAAACTAACAACCTACAGCTACTTCGACCGTTAGAAAATAGTGTCAGTAATGGTGTACATCATACACGCTCATTTGCCGTTTTGAGGCGTCAAAGATGGTGCGCTGCTGTGATGTAGTACTCCACACTATAGCCAGCGTTCTCGCCCGCAGAGGAGGGGTTGTTTGAACTCCTTTCGACATTTTTTTTAGATTTTTTATGTATATACTGGCACCTATAAAAATGAACGCACGAGCATACATAAGCTATCTATCAATATCCTCTCTATTTTTGTCGCTGACTGGGGGGGGGGGTCCACCACAAAGGCGGCGCGGACCGATGTGCGCGGAACAAACGGCCAAACGGCAAGCAGACGCGGAAACGCGACAAAGCGCGGCTGCACGTAGTTTCCATAGCAACGACAGAGCTATCTTTAATCGGCTGCTATGCTGCTGCCTGGCGTTTCGTTCCTTGAATTTTCGGTGCTCGCCACTTTCCTATCAAACAAAAAAAAAAAAAACGTCTGGACTGATAACATGCTCGCGATTTTTGAGTGGAAGGGGCGGGAGCGCGTCGGTAATACAATCCAGAGGAATGCAAGATTTCTGGGCTATTTTTGTGAGTTGAAACGACACTCCTTGAACACGTTATTTCTTTAGTCTACTCTGTTTTCCTCATCAGCATATCATTATCTGGGGTTTTACGTTCCGAAACCACGAGATGATTGCGAAGGACGCCGTAATGGAGGGCTCCGGAAGTTCTGACCATCTGGCGTTCTTTAACGTGCGCTGACATTGGACATTTCACCGCCCGCTACCATTTCGGCTCCATGGCAATGCGTCTACCCCAGCCTGGATTGAACCCGCGACCTTTGGGTCAGCAGCCGAGCTCCATAACCTCTACTGCACTGCAGCGATCTCCTGATCAGCATATTTTGATCAAAAATATTAATCGATGACACACTATTTTGTTGCCCCACCATGGTGGTCTAGTGGCTAAGGTACGGGATTGTGACATTATTCATATCTTCACCAGTGCATCATATTCGTCAAGCCATCTTACCGTCCCGTAATAATTTTGGTTCACGCCAAGTTAAGTGCACCACGAGAGTGCCCAAACGTAAGCGGATAGATAGATAGATAGATAGATAGATAGATAGATAGATAGATAGATAGATAGATAGATAGATAGATAGATAGATAGATAGATAGATAGATAGATAGATAGATAGATAGATAGATAGATAGATAGATAGATAGATAGATAGATAGATAGATAGATAGATAGATAGATAGATAGATAGATAGATAGATAGATAGATAGATAGATAGATAGATAGATAGATAGATAGATAGATAGATAGATAGATAGATAGATAGATAGATAGATAGATAGATAGATAGATAGATAGATAGATAGATAGATAGATAGATAGATAGATAGATAGATAGATAGATAGATAGATAGATAGATAGATAGATAGATAGATAGATAGATAGATAGATAGATAGATACCCTCAAAGTCGCCGAAGTTCGCTAAGAAATGCTTCGCATTTAGCCCCGCCGCGGTGGTCTAGTGGCTAAGGTACTCGGCTGCTGACCCGCAGGTCACGGGATTGAATCCCGGCTGCGGAAGCTGCATTTTCGATGGAGGCAAAAAATGTTGTAGGCCCGTGTGCTCAGATTTGGGTGCGCGTTAAAGAACCCCAGGAAGTCCGAATTTCCGGATCCCTCCACTACGGCGTCTTTCATAATGATACATTGGTTTTGGGTCGTTAAACCCGACATAGCATATCACTAGTTTCGTTACCACAATGCCATTTTATTCGTCGTTCAAAGAGTAATCCCTAAGGGTAAGTTCGGGCATGCACACATGCATGTCGTCTTCTGCTGACTTACCCGGAACAGGTACTTATGCCAGCACTAATATACAACAAAGTTTATAAGAAAAGACGACAAAGAAAATTCAGCGCTAGCAAGCGTTTTTCGCATTTAAGTTCTGCCTATAGATTCAATGAGCTAAGCTCGACATAGACTGCCCTCCGCAGTCCGCACAGTGTTCGCGAACCAAACCCAATGATGGTTCATCAAACTAATGAACAGATCAAGCGGGCATTGCTTGTTTGCCTAAGTTCGCATCCAATGTTTCGATGCTCGCTGATCGCTGTTCGAATCCCGGCTGCGGCGGCTGCATTTCCGATGGAGGCGGAAATGTTGTAGGCTTGTAGGCCCATGTGCTCAGATTTGGGTATACGTTAAAGAACCCCAGGTGGTCTAAATTTCCGGAGCCCTCCACTACGGCGTCTCTCATAATCATGTAGTGGTTTTGGGACGTTAAACCCCACATATCAATCAATCGCTGATCGCTGGAAAGAAAATAAAATAATATGACGGCGCTACATAGAATTCTGCCTGCGGTCTTGTATCACATTCGCACGTGGCAGTCGCTTTTAAATGCGAAGCATTTCTTAGTGAACTTCGGTTACTTTGAGCGTATCTATCTATCTATCTAGCCGCTTACGTTTGGACGCTCTCGTGGTCATCCCCTTCATTTGGCGTGAACCAAAATTAGCATGGGAGGTTAACATAGTTTGACGAATATGCCACTCTGGTCAGGACATTAATATTGTCACAATTTATTCGCGTATATACGTCGTCAAACACTTCCCGTCAGACAGTGGCACATACCCACGGGCGTGTTTGTGCCGCTGGTATGGGGGTATGTGCCACAGGTGATTGACAATTTGCATCTACCAAAGAACGACGAGAACATACATAGGCAATTTTAACGCGTGAACGTAAATACCTAACATCGGTAGCGTCGACCCAACGAATTCGAAAAATAAATGTCAGGGTCCAAGCTGGAATCGAACCCAAGCATTATGCGTGGAAACGCAGGATTGTACCACAGGGCTATGCTAGATCTCAGAAATACGTTTTTTGCCCCGCCGCGGTGGTCTAGTGGCTAAGGTACTCGGCTGCTGACCCGCAGGTCGCGGGTTCAAATCCCGGCTGCGGCGGCTGCATTTCCGATGGAGGCGGAAATGTCGAGGCCCGTGTGCTCAGCTTTGGGTGCACGTTAAAGAACCCCAGGTGGTCAAAATTTCCGGAGCCCTCCACTACGGCGTCTCTCATAATCATATGGTGGTTTTGGGACGTTAAACCCCACAAATCAATCAATCAATCAGAAATACGTTTCAAATAGACGTTAATCTTCTTGAAACATCAATAGTGATTGCAGTGCAGCCTATTCAATTTTATAAACTTTATATTTGTTCTTCTTTGATACAGCCGCCACGTCGGCTTATCGTCAACTGTGGTTAGCTATACCATGCGCTGAAGTTGACTCAAGTAGCAGTGTCCAGGGCGAACATACTCGCGAGCATCAGCGCTTCATATTAGCTTCTGGTTTTGCTAATACGCATGTTCTAATAGGCATCGTTGTGCAAGTTCAAACGAGTGGTTATATAAACATCTGAAACTCTTCAACATATGTCTCTGCGTGTAACATTTGCACATATATTCAGCGTGATTTCATGACATGTCGCTCAATTAAAAATTGCCGTACGGTCGCCTTCTCTCCGCTTGCTTCGTATAACGTCGATTCCCAGGTACGTGGGATCTGCCGAATTTTTTTTCATCAATATTTTTTTATATCAGTACAAGTACGCATTCGCTTAACGTCAATATTAGTCACCGATTGCCTGTTCAAGCGACCTTCCTTCGTGAACAGTCTCTGACAATTCCTTGAACCTATATTTGAGGACACTGAAAACGCTGTGCCTTTGGCGGCAGTGGTGTGATAATGTTTAGATTTCATGAACTTCAAACCAAGGCTGGAAAAAATTAAGGAGTGCGGTTGTCTTACCGCTGAATCAATATTTCATTATTTTTGTTTAAGCGCTACAAATTTTGGATTAAATATTAAATTTAGAGTCACTATTACGATGTTCAATTTTTGTTGACATGCAAAGCTTTACAAAGTGGAAAAAAAATATTTTCCCATGCTTGTGTGACTCAGAAGCATACTGCACTAATTGGATACGTGTGGTGCTCATGTATATTTTTTTTTCATTACTTGGCAACTTTCGCTGAAGAACCCTGTAGAGGTGGAAAGATGTAAACTCCAGAGCACAGTTTTCCGCAATCAGACTCAATGTGCATAGAAAACAAGTTATAGGAGTGTGGTGGGCACAACTCTGCAATGCGAATCGCAATGGCACAAACAAATATATCCCGTTAGAAAAAAAAAAAAAACGCGCCACTGTGCAAAGAGATACTGCGAGACATAGCACTTATCGCATTCATTGGCGCCGTGCAAACGCACATAGCAAAGGATTGCATTCTGTGAACAGAATTTGACAAAAAACTACTACAATAAAGAACACTTTTGTGACAGAATGATTCTCCAAACAATCAGAGGTAGTCTGTGGCACCACGAAACTGTGCATGGTGAAATTCTAGAAAGCGTTGCTATAATATGTAAGCACGCTAGACCATTTAGAAGCGTCTTCATTTAGGCTCCTAGAAGTCGCTTTCAACTTGTGAAATAAAGATTACTCGCGCCCTTCATGCTTATACTGTGAAGTGAATTCCACTTTCAATATTGTTGCTCTAGATGATTTGAAGGTATGTCCGATGGTGGGAACGAGTCTAGATATTGCTAATGAAGATAAAGTGCACATGTGCGTCGTGATTATCGAACCGGTACTAAAATGCATTGTCGGTTTGACCGATATATAGCAACACACAAATAAAGCACGCAAGCACTTAAACTACATTAGATGCCTCACAAGAAAAAGCACTACGATTTTTCCAGCTCAAATCATTGGCGGTGCTTTTAGCCGCAGTAGAATTCATCTTATTGCATGCCTTGCCTTAAAGTTTGCGACAATTATGGCAACGATCGGGTGTAATATAACTAATATTACGTACTTTGGGGGAAGTAAGAATGTCCTGCGAATTCAAACAACGCTGATACATGCCGTGGAGTGGGTCTGGCCAAACTTTCTTTGGCCGCTCGCTTTGCGCGCACATGTTGCAATGATTATTCAGAATTACTGACATTGGGCTTGGACACCTTATGCGTGAGTACAATGTTTCTTGTCTAACGTGATATACTGTTGCTGTTTTGATTCGCCATGGAATGTGCAGTCCACCATGTGCCACTAATTGGGTGTTGATCCTGCGCATATAATCATGCTGACGAGAGCTTATATATATATAGATATATATATATATGCGCGTGTGTGTGTGAGAGAGAGGGAGGGAGAGAGAAACAAATCTGAATAAAACAACATAGATATCTAATGACAAAGGAGTAATTACAAAGAAGTAATTACTGTTAGCACAGCCGCACTGCGGCTGTCCTAACAGTAATAATAATACTTGTGGTGTAACGCCTCTAATTCATGGCATGGTTATCACGGATGTTGTATAGCGCAGGGCTTCGGAAATTTTCAACCAACGGGGGTTCTTTAACGTGTACATAAATGCGATGCTAACAGGAGTATCTACTAGCTAGTAATAGTATGGAAAGGTGAGCGAGTTGGTTTGAGGACATTCTTGGAAACGTTTCGGCACGCAGACAGTTAACTATGTGCGCGCCGAAAAGTTGATAAGAAAGGGGTATCTAGCCTCGATCCGTAGCGGCCTTTATCGCGAGCAAAAAATGTCCGTGCGACACCGAAATCATGGTGCGGTGTGAAAGCAAGACTGACTGCGTGCGTAAGTTCGAGCCACATCAGCTTCGACGGCGCCAAGGTGGCAGCCACATTTCGACAACAACTAAATGAAAACAAAAAAGCGTATCTATAACTTCGTTTCCATACTCTCACTTTCAGCGTTCTTAAAGTCATCCAATTTTATTTTGACATAGCCCAAGGAGCAAGCGAGCATCATCTAAGTAGCACACACACAGGGAAAAAAAATTGGTTATTATACAACCTCAATGTGATGTTCGTACGCAAGCATAATGCTTGACACTTGGTGAACACGAAACCCTGACAGCAGCATGATTCTCTAATATCCACAGCGATATGGCAGCGCACAAACTAAAAACAAATAAAAAACAAACGCGCTTCTTTTCATACACCAAGGGTGTGTCTATGACGGCCAGACATTTTGTGCTGCATGCTGCGAGCTGTCTGAGACTGTATGTCTAGAAAAACTGTCAATTCATTGTCAGTCGTCGCCGTGGAGATAACGCCGACACACCGCGCTCTTATCTGCGCACTGAGGTGAAGCGGACGTTTCGTGGCGTGTGCGCCATTTGTTTTATTATAATTCATTCCGTGAAACGTCAGTGCATACGTCATGCCGGGACATTTGAATTCTTTAAGGTCGATACGCCACGTGGTGTCGTTCAGGCGAACTAAACCGCTCGTGTCCCCAAAAGCTGGCTCTTACATTACTTTCGTTTTGAGCAGATTAATTTTAAGACCTACTTTTCTGCTCTCCTTGCTAATTCAGTAATCATGAGCTGCAATTCATCTCCTGAGTTACTCATCGATGAAATGTCAGAGGCGAAGCGCATGTTACTTACTCTCCATTGATTCTTATCCCTAACGCCTCCCATTTTAGGTCTCTGAAAACCTCCTGTAAGCACGCGGTAAACAGCATTGGGGAGATTGTGTCCCCCTGTTACACCCCTTTTGATTGGTATTCTGTTGCTTTCTTAATGAAGCACTATGGTAGCAGTTGAGCCCCTGCAGATTTCGTCCAGTGTGTTTATATATGCTTCGTCAACGCACCGATTCCGCAGTGTCTGCATGACTGCTGATGTTTATTTTATACTGAATCAAACGCCTTCTCGTAGTCTATAAAGGCTATGTATAGTGGTTGGCTGTATAAAAACCAGCGCGAGAAATTATGCACTAAAACTTCTTACAATATCGGCACCTCTTGAGAACGAAGCTCTGCCGTGGATCGTGTTTCGAGGTGCGGAAGCGTTGAGGACAGTTGAGCTAGTGTACTCCGTCTTTTTGGGAGCAGCATGTACTGTATTTTTAAGCTGACACTGATAATAGTTTTCTGGGTGTGCCCGAATATTTAAAAAAAATGCAGATGACTCTGGTAATGATATCGAATTACGTTTTTTTTTTGCTTGTTTTAACAAGCTGTCTAGGTAAATGGGCTTTCCAAATACGTTAGGAGCACACAAACATTAGAATTTCTTTCCTGTATTGCCCTTTCCGACACTGCTGATATAGATTTTAAACGTAACGAGATATACCGTAACCCAGCACTCCCGGAGAAATGCGCATCAGGGTCGAATGCACCCGAACACTGCCAACCACATCTCGCGTAGTGTAGCTTCTCCGCAATAAGTTCATTTGTGAGGAGAAGCCAATTTTAAGCCTTCCATTTGTATTTGGGGAACGCAGCTTAGGGAAATAAATTACTAACTACTTAATTTAATGTCTGCCATGGTGGGTCAGTGGTCACAGCACTCGGATGCTGAACAAAGATGTTGCGTTTTCGATCCAGACCGCGGAGCGGCGGTCGCATTTTGATGGAGGCGAACTGGTAGAGGCCCGTGGACTGTGCGATGTCAGTGCACGTTGGAGAGCACAAGATGGTCAAAGTTCACGGAGCCCTCCACCACGACGTCCTTCATAATCATATCGTTGTTTTGGGACGTAAAGCCCCACATACTACTGTTGAGTAGAATCGAGCTTCTCACAGTTCGTTTAATAGAGGGTAAGAGGAAGCTGAATAGATTTTTGCTGCAGAAACCGAACAGTGACTGAGTGGTACCCGGGCACCCTTAAGTAAGTACCTTATGTCAGGATACCCAAAGATGGCTGGTGGGTCGATCTGACTGGCAGGGTCTTCGGCTCCATGGTCGGGGTCTTTTCTGCTTGCTGCCACTTGGATAGTGCTCGAACTGATTGACGGAGCCGCGCGGCTACCTTATCTAAAAATGTCAACCGCTGTGCTGGTGGCACTACACGTGGCAACTAGGCTTCTTGAGAAGACAGAAATGCCCGGGATGTCATACTTCCTGACTCAAAGACAGTGCTGCTATGTGTCTAGCAATCCGACTACCGAAACGCCCAGGTCCTCGCACCTCTCCAGAGCAGGTTGCACGCTCTAGTATAAAAAGGTTGTGTCGTGAGCTGCAGTGGGTTACTGTTCATAGGGGCCTCCCTATAGAAACGAGAGACTTCTGATTCTGATGAACTGGCCAAATACGCGTGCCACGATGCACCACTCCGATCAAGTCACCATTCAACAAAGGCAGTCTTCTCACCACCTGACTCTCCTTGGCAGCATATGGACGGCCAGGGTACTAGTACCAGAAGCCCCGCCATGGTGGTCTAGTGGCTAAGGTGCTTGGCTGCTGACCCTCAGGTTGCGGGCTCGAATCCCGGCTGCACTTCCGGCGCAAATGTTGTAGGCCTGTGTGCTCAGATTTGTGTACACTTTAAGAACCCGAGGTGGTCGAGATCCCCGGAGCCCTCCACTACGGCGTCTCAATCAAATCAATCCTTTTATTGAGATATGAATTATATGGAAAATGGAAAATGAGTCTAAACGTCCGTAAATGTTGCTGTGTATCATTCACCAACCGGATTAGTAAACTAGACACAACATACGAAATAAATAATTCAATAATTAGCAATGAATCATATTATAAGTATCTGGGCGTCTATTTTTCCGACAATTTCAAGTGGAATAAACACATTGACATAACTGTGACCAAGGCAGGCCGAATGCTATACTTCATACGCAGAAATTTTAGGCAAGCTTCACAGATCGTGAAACAAACCCTTTATTTCATGTATATAAGACCTATTCTAGAGTATGCTTGCGTAATCTGGGATCCCCATCAGCAATACTTGATTGACGCATTGGAAAAAGTTCAAAAGCAAGCAGCCAGATTTGTTAGCAACAACTATAATTCCTTTGCAAGCATCACAGAAATGAAACGAGCATTGAAATGAGAGACACTGATGGTAAGGAGGCAGAAACTCAGGCTTTAATTTCTTCATTGTATATATTATAATGGAAATGCCATTAACCCTCTTGATTATCTGTTCACACCAACGTACGTCTCTAATCGTCAAGACCATTCAAGAAAAATATTAGAATACCGTTACAAAACCCACTTTTTCGGTAGTTCTTTTTTCGTAAAAACAATACAGAAATGGAACCGTCTACCAGATTATCTCGTTAATGAAACTGATAATGAATCCTTTTTTTCTTTATTGTAACAACTCCTACAATATCACTGCCACTAAGAATGGTTTGCTGTCTCAAAGCGTGTGGGTGTTTACAAATGCATGACTGTGACGTTGTTTCACTCACCAATATTCGAGTGTTTTTTTTTCTCTTTCTTCTCTTAAAATATTTTGAGTGCTGTTTTATTTGTTGAATATATTGTTTCGGGTGAAAACTATGTAGTCAAATTATTATGTGTACCTCCCCTACGTAATGCCTCACGGTGATGTAGGCAAAATGTAAATAAATAAAAAAATGGACACACTCGGCTGGATTGTACCGCCAGCATCGATGTCATGCACCGTATATGTATACGTATCTATATGAAAACGCAAGAAAGGAAAGAAAAGCACTCCAGTGAGCGGAATCAAACGTGGGACCTCTGCGTTGTGAAAGGGAGGCTTTAACCACTGAGCCACCCCGGAGAACGTTGTTCGCCGTTCAAACGGCAAGCTATGTATATCTACCTCTTACCGCTGCTGTGTTTTCGGCATTACCAGAAAGAAGGCGCAATGAGCACGCGTCACCACATCGCGCAGCGGCACCCACTCTAATCTCCTTCGCGTACTTTGTCCGGCTTAGAGAAGGGGAGCAACGCTCCTTCGCGCGCCCTTATCTAGCAGTGGCGAGGAGGAAGAATCGTACGCTTTGGCTGGCCTCGGGCTTTACGTGGAACAATTCTGTAGTAGTTACCGTGCGCACAAAGGTCACCACAATCATTGCAGTCTCCGTTCGCTAAAAGCGCGCGCTTTTCATACTCAGCGAAGTAACAAATGAGACGCTTATTCGCATGCATCCGTATTTGTGAGTACGTTGCGTGCGTAATTTGTGCCGATGTACTTTCCATTCTGCGCGTGACTTTTTAAATTGTTGCTATCACGTTCATTGCTTCGCCTTTGCGGCAAACCTGTGAGCTTTTTTATTAACGCAGTCACCGCTCACTCTTACTCAAGATGCGAATAGGCTGTGTGCGTATGCCTGAAACTGTTGTAAGGCAAGGATGGACAGTCTCATCCAGATGACATCACTGTCAAGCAAATAAGACCTTGACTTACATTGTTCACGAGTTCACAGCTTTAAACACCAAAAGGAACCATATGTTGTCTGCCAAGAGAGACGCCTTCAGGATCACGGTGACTTCACAGCAGGGCATTTCATGATAATTGATTGATATGTGGGGTTTAACGTCCCAAAACCACTATATGATTATGAGAGACGCCGTAGTGGAGGGCTCCGGAAATTTTGACCGCCTGGGGTTCTTTAACGTGCACCCAAATCCGAGTACACGGGCCTACATTTCCGTCTCCATCGGAAATGCAGCCGCCCAGCCGGGATTCGATCCCGTGACCTGCGGGTTAGCAGCCAGCAAGGCATTTCAGACCTGATCTCATTTCGCCGAGGGCACAGATCTTTCCAAATGAAAAATCCACTGGGCAAGCAGGCTTATTCGAATGACAGACATTATCTGCTTCAGTATGTAGGTGACGTTTCTTTTGGTTGTCATGTGCATACTTCCTTTTTATTCGCGTTCTTTTATTCCGATAGTAACTATATGGATACTTTCGGGAGTTTTTTTTTTTCATCACCATCATGCTCTGTATATCAGATGCAACATCGTAAACGTCGCCCCTCCCCCACCCCACTCCCCCAGTTGATGCTACAACACGGCGGTTTTGGTGACGTCAGTGCAAGCCATATACAAATAAAAACAGCAAAAAATAGTGCTGAAATTTTCCTTGAGATGCGCGTGACTGTGGATTCGAACCAGCGACCGTTCATTCAGCGGAGCGTCGGACCACACTTTACGCGCATAGATACTTTTCCACGCAAGCGGCAAGTAATTTATGGACATCTTTACTGTTGTCGGTATGCGGATCGACTGCTTAAAAGGCTTGTTTACTTACGCACAAAATGGCGCAAAGTGCCTAAGGGTGTGCCCTTTTAGGATATAAAAGCCAGATCGAGAGCGGGGCTGCGCACCTCCACCGGAATGAAGTATGTCACTTACAGAACGTGGTCACCTGTGGTCACACGCTTAATTCTAGAACTAATCAGTAGATGACTCACAGCTTTGTACGTGTTGCTCTCTCATAGCAGTTCACGCTTAAGTCGCAGACAGCACAATAGACACTTAGTTCGCTGCAGCGAACTAAGTGAATAGTCACAGACAGCATTATAGTCACTTAGTTCGCTGCAGCGGACGGGTTTGCTAAAGGAGTGAGCCGCTGGCCTTTCTTCGTGTAACATTCCGATTCGCTGCTATCGCATTTATTGATCGAGGCGAGACTATGACCTGGGGAGGATGGGGGTGTCACTCGAGCAGCAACTCTGAACTATGCTTCTGACAGCGTGATCTCTCGCATGCGCGCTAGCTCGGCAGCCATCAGCGGGCGGCTCGCTTACACGTCTGCGTGCTGCATCGCGAAGAGATGTTGCTCACTCTGGAGTGGCCGTGCTCTATTACACCAGCATATTGTAGAGTTGCACAATAAGCTGCGACTTTTCTAGCTATCTGCAGCCACGCATTTGTTCAACCTGAACGCGTGACCATCAACCACCGAGTCGATAAGCGCCGCACAATGAAGCAAAGTAGCGAAATGAACGAGAATACATGCGTGCGCTCGACGAGCAGTCACAGAACACCTACATGGAGCCATCTGTCTTTGCTAGGTTGTTCTGGGAACCGGACACCACCCCCGCTTCTTTTGAGCACGCTGTCATACAAAAAGGAACAGTTCCACCACGACGTCGAAGCAATGAAAGCAATGGCAACACATTGTAATGTCTTGCGAAGTAAGGCTAGCAGCTAATATTTTAAAAATCTGATTTTACGCAACTCTACAAAACGCTGGTATACGAGAACGCGGCCGTGTTATGGGGAGATGCTCTGTCCTTAGTCTCTTCGGGTTGAGCGCAGCACGTGGAAAGGTCCAAAGCCACTGACGCATGCCGAGTTAGCGCGCGAGCCAACGATCGGGACCATGCCCTCAGAATCGAAATTTACAGCTGCTGCTCGAACGATCACAGCCTTGAATAACTAAAACTGTAAAAGCTTCGAAGAAACGGGAAACTGTGTTTCAGCTACGTTTTCGGGCACGGCGCTTGATGGCTGTTGCACCTAGGTCCTGTGGCGCTAATAAACTAGTTTGGCGCAACACGGGCGGTTAGGCACAGAATACCAAGTTTGGCGCATAATGGCGCAGCTGTTCCACCACTGTAACGAGCAGACTTTCATTTGTGGCACTGCGCGCTCAATGAAGAATCAAAGTGACGCGTCATGGCCATTGACGTTCCACGAGTTATCTGAACACGTATAGGCGCGGATTCCGCGAAAGTCCGCGCTCAGCGTGAAACTTCCCACGCAACCATTATAATCAGTGGCGCGTGAAAGAACGCAGGGCAGCTAAGATTACAGACACCCACCCAATGAAAGAGGGAGAGTGCCAGCCCCGATAGCAATCTTCCTATTCGCGGCGAGATCGGGCTATAAGTGGCAGCACCGTCCCCGTCCCCCCAAGCAGTCGGCGGTCGGCTTAATATATAAGCGGTCGGTGGCGCGTACACTCTAAAAAAGCGAGTAAAAAGGGTGTATTTTGTCCCACAACAATAATCGTCATCTACATTGCGTTCCATCTTTGCGCTATCGCCCCGCGCCCGGTACATTCCGGTCACGATCGACATGCCCATTAAAAAGGTTACATTGCATTCTCGATAGGAAAGCGGCCAGCGCCGAGTTTTCAAGAAAGGAAGCGTACGCAAGCCTGATGACGATTATTGTTGTCGGACAAAAAGACACCCTTTTTACTGGATATTTTTTTAGAGTGTATTGTAAAGGGTTACGAGGTTGATGATGGCATCCCACCGCTGCCACCAGTTGTAAAGGGCTCGAAGGTTGACGGCAGGTACGTCGGGTTTTCTCTAGGGTAGTTGGCTCCCCGCCGTCGTCCGCATAGACGATGGTCGCCAGTGAGGAAAGGCGTTCGTACACAGGGAAAGAAGGTTTATTTGCATGATAGTTGCATGAGTTTGCATAAACTGTACAGAGATTCAGCTGGTCCCCCATTATGTACAACAGAGATTCAGTTCATGATTCAGCCGAGAATCAACTATGCACAAAGATTCAGCTCATGATTCTGCGCCTATTTGTCTTCGGCTTTTATAGCCCGCCGTCTCCTTACACGGAGGTCCAAAGAAGGCGGTGACCACTCTTGCCACAAATCAGATGACGAAGTCTCAGTGGTCCATCCACCAGAAAGGATGCAGATATTGCACCACTCGGCTGGGCGAAAAGGTCCAATGGTAGCACGAGCACACCACACAATGACACACCCGGCCCATGCCTTGAAGGCACTGCAGGGCGAGGAGGTAAAGTCCGGAAAGGGAAAGTTGAGCTCCTCCAGGGAGATGGCGAACGTCAGCATCGGTCCATGGCTGCTTTTAGCTAGAGGCTTCCAGAACTCCCTCGAACATGGCAGACCTAAACGCTCGATTCCTTGGAACGGCTTCTTCGACGCGCTCCCATGCTTCCGGGCTGTCGGTGCTTTTGTGGCAATTTTGCGTCGGCGACGACTGCCGAGTCGAGAGCTTGACTCCGAGAGCACCGTCACATTGGCGCCGTCCCACGCTGTTCGAGCTCGTTCAACAAAAGAGTTGTTTCGCGAAGCTTTCGTTTAAGCCCGACCACTACCAGGAACCTCTACACGACAGCGTGGTGGTGGTAGTGGTTGGAAGAGGGAAAAGGTACCTAATTTCTGCATCCTGGTTGGGAGCACGGCGCAGTGCCAATGGAAGACAGCGTCTAGCCGACTGGGCGCCGATGGGGAGAAAGCCTTTTCGCAGACAAGCTCACGCACAATGGCGTCTACTGAGACGGACTGCCGGGTCAAACGTTACAGTATACAAATACATGCAGCAGCGCTTCGTTGCGTGCGGACTGAGCTGATTGTCAGCGGATAAAACGCATTCACTACAGCTTACAGTTAATATCTACACTCTTATCTACTGTATCGGTGCACGACACCTATGCAACGTAAACGTTACCGCGAAATAGACAAAAGATAGACAGAAGTGCCTTCTGCCTTCATAGGGATGCTTGCCCCGAGTGACTCACTTCATGCTTTCGCCCTAAATGACGCCTTTGCTGTGTTGTTTCTAAGAGGTTAGCTTGTGTTCTGCCTGCTACGCACTGCTGTAGCGCGACTGAACTATTATGTACAACTTTGTCATCTGCATACTACAAAAAATAGACAATGTGCGATTCATTATGTACCACCGTTCGCACCTTATGCGCATATCATTTTTTTTCTCTCATTCTGTTGAATCTGTTCACCATGAAATCTGTGACAGTCGATAAGCCTCGTCGGGAAACCTTAGTGGCTGACGGCGCTTTACGCTAAACTGCGTTTACCGCGTGTACGCATATGTCCTTGCACCACTAAATATCTTATAGGGAACTTGTATGAACGGCGGCGACGCTATGCACTCTGGGTAGGCAGCCATTTTTTTTTTCGGAGGCACTCGGGGAGTGCAGCAGTGCCGTCGTGCTTGCGAGCGTTTGCGTGGCTTGCAGGCGTGATCGAGTGCGAGCGCGATGCAAATTTAACTTCAAGAAGAGTCGGGCACAATGTCAGCCTAACCAGATGACTACACCGCAACGCTGTGTCAGAAAGACCTCGAGCGGTACGAAAAAGAGACGAGAATTCGCTCCGAGTGGACCCATTCACGCTTCGTACGGGTGACTGTGTAACTGACGTTCAGTTGTGACCACGCGTTGACAGCTCCGACATTAATGAATTTCTCGTTCCGAGGAAGAGTTTGATTATCCAGGAGCTGTGGAAGTCGAGAAAAGCCATCAAGGGCCACAACTTTTTGACGAGTGGCTGGTTATTGGACTCGTGAGTGAATAAATTCGCCGCCGATACCGTGATCGGCGTCAATCAAGTAAGAGGTGTTAAATTCATCTGCTGTTAGGAGTGAGTGAGCCTAAAGCATGGTGAGTGTAAAACACCCCTATCACCACAAATTATACATTTAAAAAAGGGTTGTCGAAGTTCATAATAAATATTAACAGTAATATAGCAATAGAAATATTATTAATAATTTCACACTCCAGAAGCAGTGTTCAGACTATGAGCAACAAGGTAAATTATAACAAACACAACCTCGAATATCCGCAAGAACGTGAAATACTTGTTATGAAAACAATATAACAACAATTATTCGTGAAAACAAAAACACGGGTATCCCTCCGTCATGGGAATCGGCCTATAACACAAAAATAAAACTTGCCTTTCAAGAGGTATATAAATATTTACTGTACATTGACACCGGGGGCTTTGCCGAACGTATGCACCGGTGTTTGGATCTATAGTCCCGATCAACATCGATGTACCTTCGGTGACGCTTGGTAAGTACATCTCATCCTGACGACAAACATTCATGATAAACTTATTAAACAAATCATTGTGGTAAATGTGGATGTTAACCACCAAATTATAATCAGAGAAAAAGGCGTGATATCGAAATGAGCGTCGCGTATTGTATGCGGAAATGGGCTAAGCACGACAATCCTCGGCCTGTTAAAGTGTGATTGAACTTCGCGGTATCTGAAAGAAAACATGTCGTGTCAGCTCTGTGTATGCAAATTTATATAAAACTGCAAGCGTGCCCATCAAGTTCTCTCTTTCTCTCTTTCTCTCTCTCTCTCTCTCTCTCTCTCTCTCTCTCTATATATATATATATATATATATATATATATATATATATATATATATATATATATATATATATATATATATATATATATATATATATATATATATATATATATATATATATATATATATATATATATATATATATATATATATATATATATATATATATATATATATATATATATATATATATATATATATGCGCATGTCTGCTGCCGAGTAGGTAGGCAACTCGTTAATACAAGCAGGTGGGATGAAGCGAAACCATTAGACTATTGAGCGTTGAAAACCACACGAGCCGCAAATACGAGAAATGTTCCCAGGGCTGGTAGGCTGTGCCATGCGGTAAAGACCAAATTCATCACAGTTCTCGCAGGAAGATGGAGTAGGCCGGAGCGGCGCACCATCTCACATTGTTCACTTGTCAGATCAGGCAAGGAGACATTGATGTGCTCTAGCAAAACGACAGAGCTATTGCCTTTTTTTTACTAGTTGGGATAAGGGTAGGGGAATACAATGATATTTATTGTAACAAAAGATTAAAAATCAATACGAATTAACATCGAATGAGTGAGGGGAAAAATATATATGGTAAATACTAATATAAAAAAACTTTATTCACACTTCAGTACGCCATACATATTGCGACTGAGGGATGTGGAAGACGAAGATGACGTTCGCTCTCGAGGCGCTGGCTCACGAGGAGGTACTGGCTACGCTTTCTCGGCTTCCATTCTTTGGTGCACGAGACGTGATGCAGCACGAATGTGTCACTAGCACCATTCCAGTGATGTTCGACGCCGCCGCAGTTGATTGTGTCTTTGGAGCACCGCTTGCCCACTGTCGTTCTGTTCATACCGGGCTTTCTCGCTGCCGTTGTCCGGACACCACTCTGATGCAGGCCCAGTCTTCAGTCTCACTCAAGCCTTCGATGTTCCAGGCAGAACGCGTCGGACTGTCGGCCACGTTCACGCCCAAGTTCGTTGCCGCAAGGTTCGAACAACCAGCAGGAATTCAGGTGATTACATCAGTAACCTTTGTTGCAAGTTTCCCGCTCCGTCTTCGAGGGCTGCACTCAGGGCAGCCTTGAGATTCGAGCATGTCAATGTCACCGACGGCGGACGCGCCCCAGCGTGCCTGCACCGAATCTAATAAAAGCAACGGCCCTCAAGTCTACGGAAAATTACGGCGGTACCACCAACCAGTTGGCGCCATCACGTGTTTCGCCAGGAGTGGTGCTTATGCGAAGTTGGGCTCGGTGCTGCTTCTTGATGGGAAAGTGGCGCATGTCACCGTGTGGTCATTGCCCGGTAGTATGCTGCGGACCTGTGCCTGGTACATTGTTGTTTGATTTTATCCTCAACCTGCAACCAGGACAGCTTAGCTACTGATTGTATTTGATGTTTGTGTATAATTGTATAATTCTAATGGTTGTGTATCATTAATACGATAGCTGGTTTTAATAAATACTTGTGGCGAATTTTCGTTCGTATTGTCTTTGTGAAGACAGTGTCAGAAGCTCTCCGCTTTTTTCGGTGGTATGTTCACATGTGTATCGCTGGCGTACCAAGTCGGGGAAGGAGAAAGGGGTGGTATGGTTACACCCAACCCCCCCCCCCCCAAAAAAAAAATTTTCATTCTTGCATGGGCACGCGAACGCTTGGTCCACTTCTCTCCGCTGGTATCCTCTCCCACACCGCTTTGCCCTCTCGCCGAGCGCCCTTCCCATTCCTCTCTCAATTTCGTGTGGCACACGTCATCGCTGACGGGCACCTTGAAACACCCTCTACATCTGGTTGCCGCGACTCCAGCCATCGACTCGGTCAGTTCCGTTGTAGCGGCGTGCTTGTTGGCGAACCGTGGCTCCCGTAAGGGTGCCGGTATGGACACGGCGTTGCGCGCACGCCTTCAAAGGATCACCGAGGCGATGAACCCGTACGGGGACACGACGTGCCTCGCACGTGCTGCACGCAAGCAGGCAAAGGCGTAGTCTGAATTTTTTTTTTCGTGGGGGTGGGGGAGTTCACGCCAACTCGACTGGAAGGAGGGGGGACAAAAGCATCCGTTTTTTTTTCTGTTACGCGACTATCAGCGGTAGATTGAGCAGATTCATATGTACAAGCATGTATACCAAAGTCGCGAGACGCCCCCCTCTCCTTGTACGTATAGGCTGCGGAGAGAGCCAGTAAAAGTAAAGTCATTATCATCATCATCATTATAATAATAATCACCAACCTGACTACACCAACCGCAAAGCAAAAGCATCTCCCATCATCAACCAATCAACCTGGTCTTGTGCTTTCGGCTGCCACGTTGTACCTGCGAATTTCTTCATCTCATGAAATCACCTACCTTTTTGTCTCCCATTCGGGCGTTGTTCTTCTCTGGGAATCCGGCCCCGCCGCGGTGGTCTAGTGGCTAAGGTACTCGGCTGCTGACCCGCAGGTCGCGGGTTCAAATCCTGGCTGCGGCGGCTGCATTTCCGATGGAGGCGGAAATGTTGTAGGCCCGTGTACTCAGATTCGGGCGCACGTTGAAGAACCCCAGGTGGTCGAAATTTCCGGAGCCCTCCACTACGGCGTCTCTCATAATCATATGGTGGTTTTGGGACGTTCAACCTCACAAATCTAATCAAATCTTCTCTGGGAATCCGGCCATCATCATCATTATCATCATTATCATCAGCCTATTTCCACTGCAGGACAAAGGCCTCTCCCATGTTCCGCCAGTCAACTCGGTCCTGCGCATTCTGCTGCCATTTTACAGCCGCAAGCTTCTTAATCTCATTTTCCCCCCTAACCTTCTGTCTCCCCCTAACCCACTTATTTCTCTGGGAATCCAGTTAGTTACCCTTAATGAGCAGCAATTATCCTGTCTAACCGCTACATGCCCGGCCGATGTCCATTTCCTCTTCTTGGTTTCAACTATGATATCCTTAACCTTCGGTTGTTCCCTAATCCACTCTGCTCTCTTCTTGTCTCTTAAGGCCACACCTAACGTTTTTCTTTCCATTCATCGCTGCGTCGTCCTCAATATAAGCTTAACCCTTTTTGTAAGTCTCCAGGTTTCTGATCCGTAGCTAAGTACCGGCAAGATGCAGCTCTTATACTCCTTCCTCTTGAGTGATCGTGGTAATCTACCTACCATGATTTGAGAGTGCTTGCCAATTGTGCTCCACCCCATTCTTATTCTTCTAGTTTCTTCGATCTCGTGGTTTGGCTCTATGTTTATTACCTGCCCTAAGTAGATGTAGTCTTCAACATCTTCAAGTGCACTACTGCCTATCTCGAAGCGCTGTTCTCTCCCGAGATTGTTGTGCTTTACTTTCGTTTTTTTGCAGATTAATTTTAAGACCTAGCTACGTTTCTGCTCTCCTTGTCTAACTCCGTAATCATGAGTTGCAATTCGTTCCCTGAATTACTCATCAAAGCAACGTCATCGGGGAAGTGCAGGTTACTAAGGTACTCTCTAATAACTCTTATGCCTAACTGTTCCCATTGTAGGCCTCTGACAACTTCCTGTAAACATGCGGTAAATAGCATTGGGGAGATTGTAACCCCTTGCCTTACAGCCTTCTTAATTGGTATTCTGTTGCTTTATTTATGGAGCACTATATATGGTAGCTGTTGATCAGCTGCAGATTTCTTCCAGGATGTTTATATATCCTTCGTCAACGCCCTGATTCCGCAGTGTCTGCATGACTGGAATCTGGTCAGTTACCCTTCCTGATCAGTGATGATCCTGCCTACGTGCAACGTGCCCGGACTATGTCTGTTTCTTTTTCTTGATTTCAACTATGATATCTTAAACCCCGTTGTGTAGGCTGACCCACTCTGATTTATTCTTGTCTCTTAAGGTTACACTTATGAATTTTTCTTCCGTTACTCTGTGTCGTCCTACATTTAAGCTGACCCCTCTTTGAAAGACTTCAGGTTTCTACTCCGTAGGTAAGTACCGGAAAGATGCAGCTGTTATATACCTTACTTTTGAAGGTTTGTGTCTGATTACCATTCATGATTTTACAATGTTTGCTGAATGTGATCTACCCCATCCTCATTCTTCTAGTTATGTATTTCACTCTAACGGTTCGGCTCCGCGGTTACTACCTGTCCTAAATAGGCATATTCCTGTACAAGTTCCAGTGTCTTTCCACATATCGCAAAACGCTGTTTTCTGCCGAGACTGTTGCACAATACTTTAGTTTTATGCATATTAATTTTTAGGCATACTCTTATGCTTTCCGCGTCCAGTTCAGTGATTATGAGCTGTAATTTGCCCGCTGAGTTACTCATCAAGGTAATGTTGTCAGCGATTCGCAAGTTACTAAGATACCCTCCACTAAATTCTAACCTGTCTCCCTCATTACTGCAGATGTCCATCAATCTCTGCAAATCTTCCTTGTTGTTGGCCATTAGCACTATATCATCTGCGTACATTAATGCTGGTAGTGCCTGTTCAATAAGTTTTCCTTGTTTGACTAAAGAGAGGTTGAAGCCCAGCCCACTTCCCTCTAATTTTGCCTCTAATCCTTGTAGGTACATCATGAATAGTAAGGGTGACAGGGGGCAGCCCTGCCTAAGCCCCGTTTCACCTCTGCAGGCTTGGATACCTGTTTTTCCCACTTTATAGCTGCCTTGTTACCTTTATAGATACCCTTTAAAAGATGAGTGACTACATGTTCCACGCCTAGTGTGTCCAGTATTCCCCACAATTCCTCTTGAACCACGCTATCGTACGCTCCCTTGATATCCAAGAATGCTAGCCACAGGGGCCTGTGTTCTTTTTCTGCTATTTCGATGCACTGCGTCAGTGAGAACAGATTGTCTTCCAACCTCCTGTGTTTCTGAAACCCATTCTGCAGTTCCCCCAGCACCCCTTCATCCTCTATCCACGCCTGCAGTCTTTCCTTTATAATCTGCATCGCCAACCTGTAGACCACTGATGTCACTGTTATAGGACGGTAGTTGTTTATATCAGCTTTGTCCCCTTTTCCTTTATAGATCATGCTCATCCTGCTAAGTTTCCATCCATCGGCAACTTCACCATCGATTATTATTTTGCTCACTGCCTCTCTCAAAGCCTGCTTAGACTTCGGACCTAATGTCTTTATCAGCTAATTGGAATGCCATCTGGGCCTGTTGATGTACTATTAGGAACCCTTTTCTCAGCCCTTTCCCACTCTCGTTGGGAAAATGGAGCCATTGCACCACTTGATTCGTCCTTTTCTATTGTGGTACATAAAGTACTTCTTTGTTGAAATTTTTCTGTCACCCTTGCTCTTATAAATTCAATAGCTTCGTCCCCTTCTAGCCTGGCACCTAGGGCTGTAGTTATAAAACTCTGCTCTAGGCTCGTCTCATTTCTTAGGGAGTTTAGATGGTTCCAAAATTTCGCAGCTGCCTTTCTATCTTTTTTATGTACTTCTGCCAGCCACTGAGCTCCCTTTCTTCTAATCTTTTCATTGATCAGAAGGGATGCAGCCCTTCTACAGCTTAGAAAGGTTTCCCATTTTCTTTCAACATCATCTGTCGGTTCACCCCGCTGCTTAGCATGTCTGTGTTCCCTAGAGGCTTCCTGACGTTTTGCTATGGCTCTCTCAACTTCCTCATCCCACCAACTCTTTGGCTTGTGTCCTCTTTTCCGGGGTGACTTGTCACGTGCTTTAGCAAGCTCTAGCCCAAACAGTCTAGTTAGATTTGTGTATGTCCACACAGTTTTATTTCCAGTGATTACTTTCTCAATTTATTTAGTGGCTATTTCAATTTGCCTTTCTGAATAAAAATTTTCCTGTAGTTGCTCATCTTGTCTCCTTCCCACTTTCATTGCTCCTCCAAAACTGAGCTTGATACGTTTGTGATCACTACGCAGACTTCTGGAGCCACATTCATCTATGTGCATTTCCCTGAGCTTATCATACATCCTATGTGACATCAGTGCATAATCTATCGTCGACTGCAGCCTTCCTACCTCCCATGTTATTTGCCCTTCACACTTCTCGGTACTGTTGCAAATGATCAAATCAAGCCTTTCACACATATCCATGATCATTTTTCCTGTCGGGTCGGTATACCCATCTATACCTTCTATGTGCGCATTCATGTCTCCTAGTTTAATTATCTCGCACTCCCTTCCTAACTCCTGAATGTCCTTTGATATACACTCTACCATTGCCTGGTTTTCCTCTCTGGCCTTTGTTCCCGTCCACAAGTACACGAAACCAAGGAGTGTCATTTGACCTGCCACTTTCCCTTTTAGCCATAAATGTTCCTTGCACTCCTGCTTGACCCTTTGCCAGTCTGTACTTTTATGAATGAATGCCCCAATACCACCCCCCTTTCTGCTGCCTTCTGTTCTGTTACAATATTCCCACGCGTAGTCCGGATTGTTCGGAGGTTGTTCCATGTCCCTGAGATGTGTTTCTACAAAACCGTATACCATCGGCCTCTCTTCCCTTAGCTGTTCTTCTATCTCTTCCCACTTCAGCCTGTTCCGACCACCCAGCATGTTAATATACCCCATGTCTGAATGGGCTCGGTGCTCGTGGCTATGTCTATTTATGCCCCGGACTCTACCTATCTTAGACATTGGTGCCACTTTGGAATCGTATCTGTCCATAACACCTGTCGAAGAGTCTCCCTGGTTGTTTTCCTCGTTACTAGCTATCCTGCACCCCGAAGGGCTCGCTTGTCCCCCAAAAAAAGCTACTGCGCGTCCTGCAAGTCGCGTACTACTCGACTGCAGCGCCGCCGCTACGGGCAACGTGGAAGGTATCACGCGGCGAGGTGCGGTCACGCCACTGAACACTTCTAGTACACTCTAGTTGCGCTACACTCGAAGAGGAAAGTGTGATGAGCGGCAAGCGGCGCCTACGGAGCGCACTGAAGTCTCCGAGGAGAAGCCGCGTGGGAGCACACGCAATCGTTTATACGTTGTTTGCACGTTTCAGACAGTTTCGTTGGGCGCGTTCGTCCTCGTTTTTTTTTAATTGCGGTGGCACTCTGACACCAATGATTCTGTATGCACTCTCATGGCGCGAAAACAAAGCCATTGCTTGGTCCCGGGTTCACTACAGGCTACAAGTCAGCTAAAAAGAAGCACGCGTTGTTCGGCGTACCGATGGACGAAGCTCCATTAGCGCAGTGGTGGAGAGCGATCCCGCACGCTGACAAGTCAAGCTGCTTCAAGAAAACTCGGCTGAGTGCGAGCTGCACTTAGGCGAGAGGTATATCTCCCGGCTCTTCGAGCGATTGGCGAAATGGTCCGCATTGAAGGGGACTGGTAGACCCATGGGCGCGCTTGCCGTTCAGAGGGGGGGGGGGGGGGGAAGGTTCATTGCGGGGCAACTTCTTCCTATTAAATCAGTGTGTGAGGCAGATTTTACGCCCCCCTTTTAGAAAAGTAAAAGAGTGACCCACTGCCTAGTCAATGTATAGACCAGATTTAGCGCCCTCCTCCCAGGTGGCCAGCCGCTTTTGTCTGTCTCGTGCGGGCGTCTATGGGTAGGCCTTTCGGAGAAGCTGTTCGCGTTTGTAGACGCCTTTGAAACCACTTTTTCAAAGGGCTTTAGCTACAATGATCTTCACATTGACAGCTTGCAAAAGCTTGTTTCCTACATGAAAAAAAAAATGTCACACTGGACTGCGAACAACATGGTCCGAGCCTTGCCAATCAAGTAAAGTTTTTTTCTGCTCACCCATTGCATTTTTACACAAAGGTACTCCACAAGGAGCGAGCATCTTCTCGTGAAAAGAGGAAGTACCCGACGCTCAGGCTCATTCCCTAGGCTTGCAGCCCAATGTTCTGTGAGGCGCTTGTGAACTATAAAACTTTTTTTTCTTGGGGATGAAAAAGGACGTGCGACAAATTTTTGAGAATGCATTGTTGTAAACAGATAGTTAGTCACTACTCGGAAATGCGTTGTAAGACGTGTGTGCAGAAAATAAAAGAATTCCATTTAGATGCCCCGCAGGTCGCGGGTTCAAATCCTGGCTGCGGCGGCTGCATTTCCGATGGAGGCGGAAATGCTGTAGGCCCGTGTACTCAGATTTCGGTGCACGTTAAAGAACACCAGGTGGTCGAAATTTCCAGATCCCTCCACTACGGCGTCTCTCATAATCATCAGTGGTTTTGGGACGTTTAACTCCACATATCAATCAATACATTTAGATGCCGCTCGTGATTATCGTCTCTTAGTATGACGTTTTGAATTATGGGCTTTATTTACAGAGTAGTGCTTGATTAAATGTTGGTTCGCCGTGGAAAGTGTCGCAAGCAATGGCTCACAACTGAGTTCATCGTTCCACTCTTCTACCACTTCACATTGACAAAGTGTTTCAGTGCCGTCACACGCTCACTTTCGGCATCGTGTCAACCTGACGATATTACAGTTTAGTCGCGCGCCTGCGTAGGCATCCTGTTTTTCAGAAGCTAACGAACATATTTTCTTGGTCGCCATTTGAGGCCATGCATGAGCAAAATACATATATTTTAAATGTTTCACATTGGACGCGCGCGCGGTTGATTGCGGTCTCTGCGCAGTGCATCGCCGCCTTGGGTGACGTGCAAACGTGTGCCAGCGTCATCTTTTGGTTTCCTCCCAAGGCGTTACGCGCTAGCCGGCGCGTTCATCGCACTTTTCTATTCTAGCCACTGTACCCCCACACAGAAACGCCTGCTGCGCCGCACGGAAGTGACGTCATGCACTTTTTCGGTTAGGCGTTTTGTTTGAATAGTCGGAGTGCTTAGCGGTACGTCTAGACGTAATGATAGAAGGAGTAGCAGTTACGTCGAAACGTAAAAGTAAAAAAAATGTTATGTCCAGCATGACAACAATACAAAACTGTCTTGTTAATCGTTCCGAACCGATAGGCAGCTGCGGGGTAGTAGGTTGAAGCGCCACAATTACAACTGGTGAGGTCGGTGGTTCGAGCCTTACTGCAGTCTTTGCTACTCCTTTTTTTTCATGCATGTATTGTTTTAACATATGCGCATCCTCATCGGCCTCCCGTGAGCCTGACTTGCTGCTGGTTGTGGTGGTCATATCCACATGCCCTTTAATATTGGACGTTTGATGACTCTCGATGAATCGGGTATATTTACTATGATTAAGTGTTTTGAAAAATTATTGCTCTTAATCGGCGAGACGCAAATGGACACGCCCCGCCGCGGTGGTCTAGTGGCTAAGGTACTCGGCTGCTGACCTGCAGGTCACGGGTTCGAATCCCGGCTGCGGCGGCGGATTTCTGATGGAGGCGAAAATGTTGTAGGCCCATGTGCTCAGATTTGGGTGCACGTTAAAGAACCCCAGGCGGTCGAAATTTCCGGAGCCCTCCACTACGGCGTCTCTCATAATCATATGGTGGTTTTGGGCCAATAAACCCCACATATCAATCAATCAATCAATCAATCCATCAAAAGGACACGAAAAACTCAAACGCAGCTGGCTGCATTGGTTTCTCCGGCACACATGTCAAGAATGTTGATTTCCACGGTTTATCAAAGTTTTGATGACAGAAAAGCGCACAGACACATAGTCTCAGGAAATTTATGTCGCTCAGTGTACCATCACCTGGCGAGGTAACCAGCAGGGCGCTTCGAAGTACTGACGTGCCACCGCAATGATTTAGGCAATCAGCACTTGATAAACGATGCCCAAGGAGAAGTGCCGACGGCGTTAACCCATGTAACTACAAAACAGCTTGTCTGCCTCGCTGAATAACACGCGCGGCCTGTGACAGCACGGGATCATTCACGTAGCAACGGATGAGAACGGCTTACGTGTTCGCACTTAACATAATGCCGGCAATGCAGTAGCTTTGGCCTTCGGAGATCACAGGCTTCGTAAGAACACTACAATTAAGTTGTTTCCATCCTTAGTAAGAACACTTCTCAGACGCACTGGGGTTTCATGCATGTGCGTCCAGTCAGTCACACGTGAGCTGTGCAAAAGCATTTGTTTCATCGTCATCCTTGCCCTTCGCGACCAGCAAAACTCGGCAGCAAGGGCAATTTCACATTTGACAACACCACATTTGGCATCGCAATCTAGAAAATGCAGTACGTCAACAAATATAATCCACACTTCATACTGAGAAATTTCATGGCGTACACACTCAGATGAAGTTACGGCGCGGTGGACGGCCACGCTAGCTCCAACCTCCAGGTTCAACTAGGCATCCAGCAATCACAAGAATTAGCGACGACACGGGGTCTCCGGTCCTCCTTTGGGTGGCCTATGCCATGGCCACGATTTCGTCGGAGTTTTCACCACCAACACACTTCGCAGGCAGCTCAGTAGGTGTACTGGTAGGTGTTCTGTGGGCAGCTACCATCCCACACTGTTTACCTTGCGCAGCCACAGCGCCCATGGCGCCTTCACTGTACCTAAAATACTTGTAATATGTGCATAAATATCAATTATAAAGTGATTGACTTACCAAACATTTCTGTACGAAAAATTTTGTAGGTTTAACGCATTATATTTTGATAATTTATACACCTAAATAGATTTAGATAATAATTTTTAAATTAACGTCACTGTCGTGCGGCGCAAAAGTCGCATCTTTTTTTTTTTTTACCGCACTACCCCCGAACCTACCCCAGATCCAAATTACCCCAAGGAGTTTTTATATCCTCCTTGAATTACCCGGATAGATTCTGTGAGAAAAGAAGGGGCTGTGCTCATCATGGGCTCAAAGCGCAGGCAAATACATAACTTGTTTGACGTTGATAATAAACATTAGGTATATTTGTAAATAAAGGTTTGCGTTTTGGCAGAGACTGCTGCGCCGCGTGGCGCAAGGGCCACCCCCACACAGAAACGGCTGCTGCGCCGCACGGAAGTGACGTCTTGCATTTTCCGGTTAGGCGCTTTGTTTAAATAGTCGGGAGTGTCTAGCGGTACGTCTAGACATGACAATAAAAGCCGTTAAAATTACGTCCAAACGAAAAAGTGAACAAAAATGTTATTTAGGTTTCGCGTGACAACAATACAAAACAGGCTTGTTTGTCTTCTCAAACCGATCGGCAGCTGTGGCGTAATTGGTTAAAGCAACACATGAACTGGTGAGGTCGGTAATTCAAGTCCCATTGCAGTTATCGATACTTTTCTCCTTTTTTTTTGTTCACGCATGTATTGTTTTAACATTTGCGCCTCCTCATCAGCCCAACTTGCTGCTGGTGGTGGTCCCGTCCACAGGCCCTTTAATATTGGATCTTCGATGACGCTTGCAGGATTGACTACATTTATTATGAAAAAGTGTTTTGCGAATTAGTGCTCTTAATCGGCGAGACGCAAAAAGCCACAAAAACTCGAATGCAGCTGGCTGCATTGGTTTTTTCAGCACAGGTGTCAGGAATGTTGATTTCCACGGTTTATCAAAGTCTTGATGACAGAAAGGTGCACTGCAACGTAGTTTTGGGCAACTTTTTTTATGTCGCTCAGTGTACCATCACCAAACGAGGTAACCAGCAGGCCACTTTCTTTAAAATACTGACGTGTCACCGCAATGCTCTCGGCGATAAGCACTTGATAAACAATGCCCAAGGGCAAGTGCCGACAGCGTTAGCCCATCTAACTACTTGTCTGCGTTGCTCAAAAACACGCGCGGCCTGTGACAGCACGGGAGCATTCACGTTGCAACGGATGAGAACGGCCGTACGTGTTCGCACTTGACAAAACAGACGGCAATGCAGTAGCTCTGGCCTTCGGAGATCACAGGCTTCGTAACAAAATTACAATAAAGTTGTTTCCATCCATCGTATGAACACTTCGCCGACGCACTGGGGTTTCATGCATGTGCGTCCGGTCAGTCACACGTGAACCGTGCGAAAACATTTATTTCATCGTCGACCTTGTCCTTCGCGACAAGCAAAACTCGGCAGCAAGAACACTTTCTCCTTTGACAACACCACGCTTGGCATTGCAATCTAGAAAATGCAGTACGTCCAACGACTGTAATCCGCACATCATACTGAGAAACTTTATGGCGCACACACTCAGATGAAGCTGCGGCGCGGTGGATGGCCGCGCTAGCTTTAACCACCAGGTTAGACTAAGCATCCAGCAATCACATGAAGCAGCGACGACACTCCAGTCCTCCTTGGGAGTGGCCTAGGCTATGGCCACGATTTCATCGGAGTTTTCACCATCAACATATTGCACGCGGCTACTATCTCGCAGTGTTTACCTTTCGCAGCCGCAGCGCCCATGGCGCCCCCTGTATTCAAAATACTTGTAATATGTATTTAAATAACAAACCTAAGCTAATTGACTCGTTCAAGCCCTGCTTAGTAAAAATTTTGTAGGTTTAACGCATTACGCATGAATAATTTACACATTTATGTAGCTTTAGGTAATAATTTTTCAAGTGACGTCACTTCCGTTCGACGCAGAATCCAATTCAGTGTGGGGATAGTTGCTGCGCAGCGCAGGAGATGCTGCCTTGCATTTTATAACTGAGGTATTATTGCACACTGAGAATGGATGTCAAAGTAGCAGACAAAATTTGCTGCATTTGTACGTTTTACAAGATTATAAGCAGCACCACATTTGTGGACTTGGATGGTGACCATTTCAGTTCGAACTGCATCGGTCGATGACTGCCCCGCCGCGGTGGTCTAGTCATTCTGCTTCTGGTCACCGACGCGTGCGGACGCAGGATGGCAGGCTCCTCAAGAGCTGTTACAGCGGCCGACGCTGGCCGCGGTTTCTCGTGCACATCGCTTCCCAAGGACTACCGTTTAATTCTGCCACCACTGCCCACAGGAGAAGGACTCAGACGCACGTTGGTTCTGCACTGCGACATCGCAGCGCGTCCGTACGGGATTAATGACTTCCGAAAGCCGCTCAAGGAACTAGGCATCATTCAAGAGGTAAGCGGCATAGGAGCGTATCAGATGTCGCACGTCTGGCTTCTTAACATGAAGACAGATGAAGCCAAGAAGATAGTTCTGGACGCTGGCCTACTCTCCGTGAAAGACCGGCCCTGCGTCGTCGTCGACCCAGAAAGGCAAGAGGTGCGTCTCAAGTTGCATTGGGTAGCCTTTGACGTCAACGCAGAGACTGTACGGCGTGCTTTCCGGGAGTACGGTGAAGTGAAAGAAGTTATCAGCGACAAGTGGAGAGACGAAGACTTCGAAGGAGTTGAGTCAACCACAAGATTCGTTCGGCTACTACTTAAAGAAGGCGTTACTACGGATCGCATACCCCACCAGATGCGTCTCGGAAGCGGCATGGCACTGGTGGTCGTGCCAGGAAGAGCACCGCTGTGCCTGCGTTGCCGGAACACGGGACACATTCGTCGCGACTGCAGGGTGCCCAGGTGCGCTGGTTGTCGCGCTTTTGGGCATGAGCAGGCGGACTGTACTCGTTCCTATGCCAGTGCAGCAAGTCGAGCAACAAATGCCGACCACAGTGAATTGCTCATGGATGAAGAGGAAGCAGAGAGGGCCGCGGCGTCGAAGGCAGGAGAGGAGGCGTCTCATGCAGTGGCGACCAGCGAGGAAAAGACGGAGACACCTAAGCAAGACACAGGCACAGATGAAAATACGGTTGTGGGCACTCCAACACAACGGCGTTCGACTCAAATGGAAACCCAGCACAAGGCTGAACCAGTCATCGGGTCCGACGCTACTTCGGACTTAAATACAGTTGAAGCTACGCCAGTAAAGCGACGCCTGAATGAGGGAGACGCGGCGTCCCAGCAGCGTCTGACCCAGGAAGATCAAGGGCAGTGGCGAGTGGCTGGCTCCAAAAAGTCTCGGGGTGCTGGCCGCCTGCGTTCGTCGTCGCTTTCACGCGGCGGCGACGGGACGACGCCTTGAGCGTCGGCCGGACAGTTGTTTAGGTGTTGGTAAGGTAAGCGTCTTTCGCTCGGCTTTCTCTCATCACGATGGCGACGATTAGATTGGCGACGCTAAATGTACGTGGGCTTTCTGCCAAACGGCGGCAAAACCAGCTTTACCGCCTGATTATAGAACAAGATCTGGACATCGTCGCTGTACAGGAAACTAAAGTAGAGAGTGAAGAGCACGCTGAGCGAATGGTGCAGCCTTTCACGAGAGTGTTTGATGTGTGCGTTTGTCACGCGGTGGGTGCGTCTGCAGGTTGCCTCTTGTTAATTCGGAAGAGCCTTAATGCGAAAGTGGAGTCTGTAACTACCTGCGAGGCGGGTCGTTTTATTATATGTGATTTATCCCTACTAAGAGAAAAATGGAGAGTAATCTGTGTGTACGCACCCACTGTGATTCAAGATCGAAAGGAGTTTTTTGAAAAGCTTGATGTGTATTTAAAATGTGAACGTAAACTAATTTTGGCTGGGGATTTCAACTGCGTTTGTTCGAGTATAGATAAATCAAGTTCCAGGCCATACAGAGATTTAAGCACTGCCGTTCTAATTGATATGGTGGCGAAAGCTCAGCTAGAGGACGTAGGTGAATGTCTTTGCAGTGGGAAAGGGGTTATGTTTACCCACTTTCAGCGTTCAAGCCATGCTAGACTTGACAGAGTATATGTGTCTTCCGAAATCATTCCTTCGTGCTATGATTACAGAGTTACACCTGTTACGTTTAGTGATCATTGTTTGGTTTCATTCTCAATGGGTAAACATAAAAGGAATAGCAAACATTTCTCTTGGGACCTCTGGAAATTTAATGTAAAGCTACTAAAGGATGAAGAGTTTAATCGGATTTTTCTAGAGGGCATAGAAGACTTAGCAAATAGAACACTTGAATCCTGGGGACATAAGTGGGAAATATTTAAACAGACCATTAAACTGAAAGCACTTGAGAGAGCCAGTATCCTGAGACATGCTGAAAAAGAACTTGAAGTGCGTTTGCGTGAAAACTTGCAACAGTTAGTAGCGGATGAATGTACTCAGGCCGGAACATTTTCAGAGGAGATAAACATAACTAAACAGAAGCTAGAGTTGATAGACCAAGAACGTTATCATGGAGCATTGATTCGAGCTCGAGCAGAAAACTTGGTAGCGGGAGAAATGCCAACAAAACGAGCTCTTGGAGCTGAGAAGAGACATGCCTGTAAGAATGAAATAAGAGAAATAGAATATAAAGGAACAAGGTGCCATACGAAAGAAGCAATAGCCGGTGCTTTTTTCGAATATTACAAAGAGTTATTCACACCAACCAGTGTACACGCAGAACGTTTTAATAGCGATTTCATTTCATTAATGCCAAGACTTGATGACGAAAGAAAGAAAATTTTAGAATTGCCTATAACAGAGCGAGAAGTTGAAAAAGCAATTGATAAGTTAAACAATGGTAAGTCTCCAGGACCAGATGGCCTTAGTGCTGCAGTGTACAAGGAATTCAAACACGTAGTTTCACCTATTTTGAGGGAGGTATTTAACGAGGCTTTTAAGTGTAAACAACTTCCATCGTTTTTGTCAGCCCACACGGTCTTAATACCTAAAACAGAAGATCCCGCGAAGTTAAGAAGTGTTACTGCATATAGACCAATTAGCCTAACTAATGTTGACTATAAAATATTGATGAAAATATTGGCCAGAAGACTTCAGACAGTTATGACAAAACTGATTGGGCCCCACCAAACTTGTGGCATAAAGGGAAGGAAAATAATGACCAACATAAACATAGCGCGATCAATCCTAGAAAGTTGTGACGTTATGCATCTCAATGTTGCCATGCTTCAAATTGACCTCGAAAAAACATTTGATCGCGTGCCGCACGACGTGCTCCTTTCATTACTTGAGCACATTAATGTAGGGAGTTTGATTAGCGAAGGAGTGCGCATGGCTTACACTGGATGCACGACGAGATTGGTATTAAATAAAACTGCGGGTGAGCGTATACCTGTGCTGCGGTCAGTGAGACAGGGGTGTCCACTATCGCCCCTGCTTTTTGCTATTTTCATTGAACCTTTCTGCTTAAGTGTAATTAATAACCCTGCAATAAGCGGCTTTAAACTGCATGAAGCTGAGGTCAGCCTCCTCGCGTACGCAGACGACATTGCAGTTTTCTGTACAAATTATGAGAGTATAATGCATGCTGTAAACGCCGTGAAAACTTTTTGCCAGGCGAGTGGTAGTGCCGTGAACTGGGATAAGTGCCTTGGCTTCTGGCATGGGGAATGGGACGTCACGCCAAGAGTATTTCTAAACATTAAATGGCAGGAAACACCAGTGAAGTATTTAGGAGTGCCGCTGGAGTTCTATCATCACAGTGAACCGTATTGGAAAAAAGAAACACAGGCATTGCGCAATGATGTAGAAAAATGGAAAGGTTGGGGTATTTCGATATTCGCACGGGCCACAACATGCAACTTGTTTCTGGTGAGCAAGCTGTGGTACGTAATGCAGGTTTTGCACTGCAGTAGAATAAGTGTACAGAAAATACACAGAGTATTTGCAATTTTCATATGGAGCTCTGTATGGGAAAGATCAAGCCGCACAAACCTTTTCAGAAAAGTTAGAGATGGTGGACTCGGATTAGTTCATTTGTACATAAGACAACTTGTCAATCGTTTCCTTTTTCTGCGTGATGTGGATGACCCCTTTTTGAGAACTGTTATACAACTAAGGTTATCTAGAGTGCTGCCGGGATTTCTCGTCTCATCATCAAATATGCAAGGACCAATACAAGGGTATTTAAAAGAAGTTGTTTCGTCTTTCCGCTTTTTGTCAGTAAGATTTTCGTTAGAGTATCTGGCTGAAGTACCACGTAAAAAATTGTATAGAGACCTTGTCGATGTTTTACTGCCTGTTCCATTGTACCGTCAGCTATATTGTGCAGGCCCAGGACAGGATGTTCTGAAACGTGTTAAAAGAATGCTTGTAGCGCCAGGGGTCAAAACTTTTTTCTTTAAATTACATACTGGTACCTTACCAGTTAAAACGTGGTTGCAGGATAAGGGAATATTCGTGCCATGGAGCACAAATTGCCACTTGTGTAATAAACCGGAAACAATTGAACACGTGGTTATAGATTGCTGGAGCGGGGTCTTTTTCTGGGATATACTGCAAAGAACCTTGAAAAAAGAATTACCGTTAAGTCCACATGGCATCCGTTTTCTTTCGGTTAAAAACGAGGCAGGTGTACCTTATGATCTTATCATGCTTCTGGGCCTGCACAGTATATGGAAAACCCGATGTGCCTTTGAAAACGCGGATGTAGAAGTGCTAGCTGTGCGCCAATATTTTTGCAAATCTGTGTGCCATTTTCTTGAAATGCTGAAAAGCCAAGAGGATGTGCCAGACTGGATTGGATGCATTGAGCGATTGTTACGAATGCCCAAGTATTGATTAATAGTCAGCCAAGAGCTGACGGTACTTCAATGAATTCTGTGGGTGTATTTTGTGACACACTTGAATATGGACCAATATGTAAATATGTAAAATGTGAACAGTCATGATTTGCAAGGCAATAAAGAAAAAAAAAGCCGCGGTGGTCTAGTGGCTAAGGCACTCGGCTGCTGACCCGCAGGTCGCGGGTTCGAATCCCGGCTGCGGCGGCTGCATTTCTGATGGAGGCGGAAATGTTGTAGGCCCGTGTGCTCAGATTTGGGTGCACGCTAAAGAACCCCAGGTGGTCAAAATTTCCGGAGCCCTCCACTACGGCGTCTCTCTAAACCATATAGTGGTGTTGGGACGTTAAACCCCGCATAGAAATCAACCATTGGTTGACGATTCAGCGGCTTTAGCTAACGGTGCATCTTCAAAGAATTCTGAGAACTCTCTGCAAAAAGTGTGCACATATGCACTTAGTTACGCTGTGTAGAGTACCTCGTACTCTAAATCGTTACACCCACTTTTTTTAAACACACTTCTCTACCTTTTGGGGTACGACGGGACGCCTTTCAGTACCTCGTACTCTAAATCGTTACACCCACTTTTTTTAAACACACTTCTCTACCTTTTGGGGTACGACGGGACGCCTTTCAGCTCTCCCATAGTGGAGTACTGAAAACTCTAAATCATTAACCACTTTTTTTAAACACAATGCGAACGGTCACTAAGAGGCTCACGGGATGGCCTAGTACTCCCCTATAGTAGAGTGCCAAGTACTCTAAATCGTTCACCAGTTTTTTTTCTAAAAACATGTCTGTGTTCTGTAGGCCCGCCTCATGCGCGTGCCGCATTCTGCATTAGAGTTTTAATCTCTTTGGCGTGATGTCCCTGGCGGAAGGGATGAAGCACCTTTCCTTCCTCCGCGGGATGACGCATTAACCTCCTCAGACCTTTTCTCCCCCCAAAGGGACATTGGTTCACAGGCGACGAAAACTACAACGGTTGTGCAGCGGAGAGAACCAATGTCCCTCTAGGAGGACAAGGTTTGTGGCGCCATCTACCTTGAGCTCGGCAAAATTTCTCTTTCCCGCTCGGAAAAAACATGGCGGCAATCAGCGCCAGCACGTTTTATGCGAGACGGCCAGGTAAGTCGCTTTATCGTTGGTCTTAACGCTTATCATTTTAAAAAATTGCAACGGCGTGCAAAGGTTTAATGCCTGGAGAACACGTTGACACCGTTTAGAGAAAACCTTTGACTTTATTGGGACCTTCGCAGCTTACTAAGTTTAGTGTCCTCGCAAAGGGACATTGGGTTCATGTGCGTGTTTATATTGAAGTCAGATGGCCGACTAGCACATTCTTTTTTATTAAAGTTTACCAGTGGGAATTCAAGTCTAGCTTCCCGTTGCTTTGTAATTTCAGGCTTATCCACCAAGAAGGTTCCTTTTGGCGTGTCATAACTTAAGTGGTCTCTAGACTGGAAGGGTGGTCGTTGCCAGAATGCCGCTAAATTTGGCTGAAAATGTTTTTTCTGTAGTTGTGGCTTCTTCGTTAGAGTTTGATGCTATCCGCGGTGCAATTCTTGGCTGAAAATTTTTCTCTTGTAGCTGTGGCTTCTCCGTAAGAGTTTGGTGCTATCCGCGGTGCATTTCGCAAGTGCATGAGCGACGCTGGCCGTTTTAATTAACAGAATGAACCGAGCCTAGCAGAAGTCGAGCGCGGCGCTGCTGCGCATTTAAGAGGCCGTTTTAATTCTGTTTTAATTCCGTTTTAATTAACGGAATGAACCGCGCATTAGAGAATTCGTTTTATTTACGGAATGAACCGCGCCTAGCAGAAGTCGACCGCGGCGCTGCTGCGCAATTAAGAGGTCGTTGTAATTAACGGAATGAACCGCGCCTAGCAGAAGTCGAGCGCGGCGCTGCTGTGCAATTAAGAGGCCGTTTTAATTAACGCAATGAACCGCCCATTACAGAAGTGGAGGCGCGTTCTCTTGCTGTGTGGGCAGCTGTGCAATAAGATATCGCGTCTCAGTATTAGGGATTACGGGCAAAACTGAATAGAGTCGCAGGAGGTGATTCGCTGCCCCCTTCCCCCTTTACTTTTTTTTTTCTCTCAGCTGATCGTGTCGCGTCGACCGTGTGCTACGACGGGGGACGCTACGCTTCCCCTAGCTAGCTGTGTCAGCACAAGACATATCGTTTGGACTCGTATATACATGTGATGAATAAGCGTTCCAAGGCTGGTTAATCGGGGTACGTCGGATATGCTACAGCTATGTACGCCTGGAAGGCTGCTTTATCAAAGCAGATGGAGCGAATTAAGCGCGACTTGCGCGTACCTGTAAATGGGACCCGGCCGACGAGCCGCCGTCGCTTACAGGGCCCCACCCACAATAAGCACAAATTGTCTCTCAGCTCAAGAGCGCAGTATAAAACAATAAGGTGGGTACATAAGAATAAAATGGCATAATATGTCTCAGTACACGCTCATCACTCACGATATGGCAGGGATCCCTAAACGGGATATCGGCGAGCGATCACCTTCATTAATCGAAGGAAAGGGTCTTTCACGTTGAGACGTGCAACGACCAAGTACGTCTCGAGAGGCAAAAAAATAGGAGTCTTGCCCCTGTCTACCTTGCATCGTGAGTGTCCCGCGGAGCTGGGACAGCTAGCTGTTTCCTGCAACCATTGTACCTGAAGTGTGGGTCTGCTCGTTTTTTTTGCCGGGGCGATTGTACGTGACGACTTACTGCATCCTGGGTCACCATAATTAAGCCGAGGTCCTTGCGAATTCCCCATCACTCGATGTCAGCGGCCGCTTCTGTGCTGTTCCCGACTGTCTGCAGGTGGAACTGCCGCTCGAAGTGATGGCGTCTTCGACAGTCCGATAACGCGACGGCTCCTGAAATGGTGACAATGTACTTTGCACAACTAACGTTACGGCAATTCATAAGTATCACGATCTTAAAGCTTAGGGATTGCGACCGAGATAGGGAGCACCAAATAAGGAAATTTAAGAGGTTTACGTGAGCAAGTTTGGCCATGTATCGACGCCCAATGCACCGAGTTGGAGTACCTGCCCTGGGTGGTGTACTGTTTATGTGATACGTCGGTCACATCACGTAGCATCACGTAACGTCGTTCGCACTCCCGCTCAAGTCACCATTGCTGTGGAGAAGGAGGGGCACCGAAGTAGAGTACGTGACCTAGGTGTTGTACGATTCGAGGCGTCTTCGCCTATCCCGTATTTTCACACATATGCTCGCGTCGCGTCGGCGCCGTGACCCGCCCCTCTTTCTCCGCAGACACTCGCGTCGCGTCGGGTCGGCGCCATGTCAACCAACGTTAGAGGTAAAAAAAGTTTTTTTTTATGTTTTTTTATTCCAGGCGTCTTTGCCCACCCCCTCTTTCTCCGCAGACACTCGCGTCGGGTCGGCGCCATGTCAACCAACGCTAGAGGTCCAAAAAGGTTTTTTTTTTTATTCCAGGTGTCTTTGCCCATCCCGTTTTTCTCCGCAGGTGCTCGCGTGGCATTAGCGCCGTGGCCCATCCACTCTTTCTCCGCAGATGCTCGCGCCACGTCGACCCACCCCCTCTTTCCCCGCTGATGCTGCGTCACGTAGGCGCCCTGTCAACGTTAGAGCGCTGTATCCCTTTTTCACCTCATGACCCTTATAAAATGCCGTAACGTTAGCCATGCAAGCTACACTGTTACCAGTTCAGGAAGCGTCTCGTCATGGCCACGCCACGGATACACCCCAGCATTGTCGAAATAGCCGGCATCATAAGGTACCCTGCCGCGGAAGGGGCCTTCCTTCGTGAAATCGGACTGTCGCCTGCGCCATCGCTTCGACCGGCAGCACATTCTTCCCGGGACGACGGTGTACAGCGACGAGTGGGCCGCGTACCAGTGCATACCCAGACTTGTGGATGCCAACGGAACACCACTAAACTTGGACTGGCACACCGTGAACCACAGTGTCAACTTCGTTGATCCTACGACAGGCGCCAACACGCAAAGGATTGAAAGTGAATGGCAAAAGGCCAAGCGCCGTCTCGTTCGCAACAGCAACAAGACGACTACCTCACTTATGCCGTCTCACCTCGCCTGGCTTTGGTGGAGATCACTTAACGCACGTCCCAACGTGAAAGACCATTTTCTTATATTAATAGAGGTAATTGCTAGCCGGTATCCAGTTTAATTGTGATTAGCGCGTGGTGAGACATATTGTCATTTTATTCTTATGTTTATGTTGTCATTATACTGTATTATTATTATTGTCATTATTATGTTTAATATGTCATTTTATTCTTATTGTTGTATACTAAGCTCTTGAGCTGAGAAACAATACACAATCATTATTTGGAATTTTGGTAGTTTGCGCTCATTGTGGGTGTGGCCTTGTAAGCGACGGTGGCTCGTCGGCCGCGGGTCCCATTTACAGGTACGCGCAAGTCGCGCTTAATTCGCTTTATCTGCTTCGATAAAGCAGCCTTCCAGGCGTACATAGCTGTAGCATATCCGACGTACCCCGATTAAACAGCTTTGGAACGCTTATTCATCACATGTATATACGAGTCCGAACGATATGTCTTGTGCTGACACAGCTAGGGGTAACGCAGCGTCCCCCGTCATAGCACACGGTCGACGCGACACGATCAGCTGAGAGAAAAAAAAAGTAAGGGGGGAAGGGGGCAGCGAATCACCTCCTGCGACTCTATTCAGTTTTGCCCGTAATCCCTAATACTGAGACGGGATATCTTAATTGCACAGCTGCGCACACAGAAAAAGAACGCGCCCCGACTTCTGCTAGGCGCGGTTCATTGCGTTAATTAAAACGGCCTCTGAATTGCGTGCACAGCAGCGCCGCGCTCGAATTCTGGTAGGCGCGGTTCATTCCGTTAATTAAAACGGAATTAAAACGGCCTCTTAATTGCATGGCAGCACCTCGCTCGACTTCTGCTAGGCTCGGTTCATTCCGTTAATAAAAACGGCCAGCGTCGCTCATGCACTCGCGAAATGCACCGCGGATAGCACCAAACTCTTACGAACAAGCCACAACTATAGGAGAAAACTTTTTAGCAAAACTTATCGGCAGTCTGGCAACAACCACCCCAAAGTCTGGCAACAAACTTATGCAACGCCAAAAGGAACCTTGCTAGCAGACGAAGTATATCAATCAATTTTTGACCGGGAAACTTCCGATATTTCGGACTCCGAGAATGAAGACGACGTTGACGCCGTGAATGCCGCGTATGATTCCGACACTGAGGAGTATGCTGGTTCATCTTCTGATAGTGACGACGACGGCTCCAGCGGCGTAGGAATTTCGCAAAGGCGTCCTCTGTGGAAGGCAGCCAATTGTTCACCAGCAAACAATGTGCCTGTTCTCGAGACGGGGTGTGTTTTTTCGGAAGCTAGATTGGAGTTCTTGCCTGCCGACTACTACAAGCAGTATGTAGATGACAACATGCTCGAAAAAATGGCCGAGAAAACAATCCAGAGAATTCTGAGAAAGCGTAGAATCATATCTAAAATCACAAGTCAGGAAGTTAAACAGTTCCTGGGTTGTTCCATGCTGATGGGAGTGATTGGCTATCCAAGAATACGATTTTTTTGGAAGAAGGGCCTGGCTGTTAGCTCAGTAGCCGACACCATGCCACGAGATCGTTTCTTCTTACTGCGATCTAACCTGTGCTGCCAACTTGATGACGACATTAGTGATGACGACAAGAAGAGCCAGAGACTTTGGAAGGTTGCGCCTTTTGTTGAGATGGTGCGAAAGGGCTGCTTGGGCTTGGAAAGATCCAACTGCTTCTGTGTGGATGAACAAGTCATCCCATTTTCCGGGCGCTGCCCTATGAAGCAGTATATCCCTAACAAACCAAATCCTGTGGGCCTGAAAAACTTTGTTCTCGCAGGAAAGGACGGGTTGATATATGATTTTGCAATTTACAAAGGCAAAGAGACGTTTTTAGACTTTGGCCTTGGCATATCGGGCAACTCAGTCTTGAAGCTGGTTGAGACAGTGCCTGCATGCTCCACGCTTTACTGTGACCGTTGGTTTTCTTCGGTCAGTTTTATGGATGAGCTTATGAAGAAGGGCATTTTTGGCACCGGCACTCTGATGAAGAACAGAATGCCAAAAGAGGCCAACTTCACAAATGACAAGGATTTATTGAAGAAATCTCGGGGCACTTCGGAGCAGCGACTGCAACAAGACAGCAGGCTTGCTTGCACAAAATGGGTCGACAAAAAGCCCATTGTGATGCTGTCGGCTGCCTTTGTAGCGGAGCCTGAAGATAAGGGCAAAATATGGTGCAAGAAAGACAAGACGTTTCTGTATGTCCCGCGCCCATCCGTCCCAAAAGTGATTTTTTTGTGCTCTAAATGTGTCACCAGAACTAATAAAAATCAATTTAATCTTTCTTTCTCTAAAGTTCATCCTCAAAACAGTTATTTGCAGCCCTTTCCAAATACACAAAAATGCATACGTATTCCTAGCAATGCCTAAGGATAGACCCAGTGTCCCTGCAGGGGGACAAACAATTACTTGTTGTTAGACTCTGCGCACATTCAAAATAATTTTTAGGGGGGGGGGGGGTTCTATGTAACACAAAAGTAAGTATAAGAACTTGGTCAAAGTTATTTCTCCGTGCCATTACTCTCAGGTCTGAGGAGGTTAATGAGAGAATAGGAACGGCGTTATGTAATCCTCAAGGTAATGCGATCCGTGGCTGTTGTGAGTATTGTACGTGATATATGCGCTCACAGAGCAACGTAGTTGCGCACAGGAGGGTGATGTGTTGCGATCATGCGTGGTACAGATCTCGTGTCGTGCAGCCCCGATTGCGAAACTTCGAAGGGTCACACGTGTCTTGAGTATCGGTGTTAATGAAAGGTAGGTGTTGTTTTTTTTTTGTCTCATAAAGATATGTAAAAAATGTACGCAGACATGTTAAACAGTCAAATGTTTACTGTTGCGTAACGAAGCCAACAGTGACATGGATGTCATCAACACCAGAAGCGGGAAGCTGATATGTAGCGCTTGTGCCGGCGCGGACGGCGGCTCTGTGCCAGAATACTTGGTTGCAACGCAGAACGATGAGGTTAATTGGATTCGTGCAGGCCCCGACATTTTTCGTCTACACATTCGTCCACTCGACGCAGCTGGCGTAAGCTGGGTGATTCCACGTAAGATCGAACACAGCATGGCTGGTCGACCTCTTAAATTTCATTCAAATATTATATATTGCTGCCTAATCTGTGTAAAGAAGAGATTCGCAATTTGTTTTGCCATAAAACTTTTCTTTGAAGCACAGTAAATCAATAATGACAGAGATGTGGAGTGCCACGTTTAATTATCTGCTCTGATGCGTTTTTTGAATTTGCCGTTGAAATAATTACACAAAATATATTAATAATTGGTACCTCAAATTTGTTTGGCTACATATAGGCGTACTGGTCCTTACGCTCAATCACATTTCGAGTGTCAGCGTAATGTAGATTTTGTTATAAAAATTCCCAAATTTAACATAAGAAGTTTTTCTGCAGAGTTTGCAGGCCTTTATTTCACAAAGGGCGCATAGCAGAGGGGTGAAAATTTAGCATCACTTTCTCAGCATGCCTATTTGTAAAACTGATAAACGTTATATTAATATCACTTTTCAATAAAAAGGTATAATCGCACTAACTTCAAGAGAAGAGCATGCAAGAGAAACTTCTGACGACGATTAAAATAGCATTTTTGATATTTTTTATACTTTCCCCACTTAATTCACTGTACGTCAGTATCCACAATCAATAAAAACTTGTTGCATTATATGATTTTGCTTCCATTTACGGCCCGTCAAAAATGCCCTTGTGCAAGGATGGGCAATGGTAGATGAAACTGGTAGGTGTTCTCTGCATATTAACAATGGTTCTCTGGCTGCATCGCATCTCGACTGATTCTCCGGAGAGGGACAGTAGCGGCGGTGCTGTAGTCTCATGGTGCTGAAGTCTCAGGAGCGTCTGTCATTGAAGCTGATCGGTTCTTCTGACTTTTGTAGACACGGCTACATCACAAGGAATTTCGAAACTCGCGTACGTCTGCACTGCAAAGGATGTAGCTGCACGCCCCTGATTTCAAATCAGGGTTCCATAAAAAAAGGAATTGAGAATTAACATTTAATATGAAAGTCGCGAAGCCTATTGATATAATAAAATAGGCAACGTGATATGTGTGATGCGAACCCTTAGTTTTTAGTCAACGGGTGCACGTGGCATTGATATTTTGGCTTTGTGGAAATGCGCTGTTTGCGCCACCTTTACATGCCTAATTCTTGGCTTTGTATTGTTAATGGTGCACATAATAGGCTCAGATAGCTCATTTACGCATGCGCTGATGCTTCATGCATGTGGGGGCGTTCTTTAATAAATATTTCGTTGTTAGTCCAGCACTTGTCCTGTCTGGTTCCTTCGCTGTTTCCGTGCTTTTTGATGGTTTCTTATAAAGTATAGTTTGCTAAAGAATATCACTTTTATCGTCATGCGAGTGATGTAATAACTGTCCTCACACACTTTTTCTTTTCTCCTGATAACTTCCCATCATGCGCATACCCGAATAGACTTCATCAACACACGACGTGATCTGTTTCACCATTCATCCACAAACTATACAGACCGATCGCACTCCTTTTAGCATGTTGCACGAGATATTCAGATAAATAATTTGAATTGTGCATAGTGTTTTACAATAGATTATCGCCATGTGAGTAATCTAATAATTGATAAAACTGCCAAATGGGAAAAAGAACCCTCTATAGGACATATTCCCAAACGGCATTAAACTCTGCAGAGATATCAGCGGTCCTGGAGGTTGTTGAAGTTTTGTGTCTGATTGTTCTGGCACAGCAGATTTGCAAAGACGGGGTCGAGGCAGCTTGAAGATACTAAATTTCCTTCAGTAGAAGGAAACTTGACGTTTATTTAAAATAATCACAGGACAAGCATTTTGCCGCGTGATGGGCATATCGTGAAACCGGACGAAGATGTCCCCACTGAGCCCACGCGCGCCTGCAGGTCGACGTTTTTTACTAGGCATTGCCACCACAGTTTAACGTGTCCCTTTCTTATGTGAGAAGGGCTGGTGCATAGGTCTCATGCTCGTGCAATGAAACAAGTAAAGGACAGGAGGCTGAGGCGCCTCGCAGAGGTATTGAGAACGAGGCGTGCTACAGAGCGCGAGAAGACGATGCGCACAGTACTGTACTGAAAGCTGAGCCGAGTCGTAAAAAGGTTGAGAACGACGCGTGCTGAAGAGTGCGAGAAGACGAGGCGTACCATAATGCACTGGAGGCTGAGGCACGTCATAAAGATATTGAGAAAGAGGCATGCTACAGAGCACGAGAAGACGAGGCGCACTGTAATGCACGAGAGGCTGTGTCGCGTCGTAAAGAGGTTGAGAACGACGCGTGCTGCAGAGCGCGAGAAGGCAAGACGCATCGCAATGCACTAGAGGCAGAGGCACACCGTAAAGGGGTCGAAAACGGCGCGTGCCGCACAGCGCCAAAATACGAGGCACACCGTAGTGCTCTGGAGGCTGAGGCGCGTCGCATTGATGTTGAGAACGAGGTGTGCTACAGAGCACGAAAAGACGAGGCACGCCGTAGTGCACTGGAGGCTGAGGCGTGTCGTAAAGAGGTTGAGAAGGACGCATGCTGCAGAGCGCGAGAAGGCGAGGCGCACCGAAATGCACTGGAGGCTGAGGCACGTCATAAACATGTTGAGAACGAGACGTGCTGCAGAGTGCCAAAATACGAAGGGCACCGTAATGCACGGGAGGCTGAGTCGCGTCGTAAAGATTTTGTAAACGATGTGTGCCGCAGAGCGCGAGAAGGCGAGGTGCATCGTAATGCACTTGAGGCTGAGGCACGTCGTAAAGATTTTGTAAACTATGCGTGCCGCAGAGTGCGCGAAGGCGAGGTGCATCCTAATGCACAGGAGGCTGAGGCACTTCGTGAAGAGGTTGAGAACGATGCGTGCCGCAGAGCGCGAGAAGACGATGCGCACCGCAATGCACGGGAGGCTGAGGCACGTCATAAACAGGTTCAGAACCCCCTGTGCCACCCGCAGAGCGCGAGAAGGCAAGGAGCACCCTGTTGCGAACGACGGACCGATCCCGCCGAAGCCACCACTGTTGCGAAAGACGGCGACGCCAACACGGCCCCGGAGGCGCCACTGCTTTCAACTCCGCCGGGAAGGTCACCAGCCGTTTGGTAGCGTATGTTTATCAGCTCGCGACTGCTTCTGCGCAGAGCTGATAAGACGAGCGGACGAGACGACGGTGAGTTAAACAAGGTTTATGTACAGCATATATACAGAGGCGTTACAATTTCGGCGCTGGGGCCGACAGAGACTCGAAGAGCCGAGCTCTTCTCTCTAACACATAGTTCAGCCTTTCGCCTAAGACCGCTGACTCACACACATGTCGGCACTCCGACACGGGGACGCCTCTCACATAGGACCGCCGATCGCGACGCGCCGCAGGGCTTCTTTTATTTACACCGGGTCCAACCAAAATGTCCAATCAGAAGCGCCGCTGGTCGTCCGGGCAGATTCCGCCAATGGGGCCGCCGCGCCATGCGTCAGACCACCTGACACGAGGACGCCGGCTCGCTGTCACGTGCGCAACTGACTCACTGCACGTGGGCCAGAGGAGCGCCGCGCGTGTTCACGCCGTCGAGGTGATCGCGCCAGGCAGACTGCGGGCTGGCCTTGACCCAGATTGCCTTTTTCAGAGGCACGGTCGTTTGACGAGGACTCGCTGGCATAACAACCCTAATGCGCTGGAGACTGAGGCGCATCGTAAAGAGGTTGAGAACAATGCGTGCCGCAGAGCGGGAGAAGACGATGCGCACCGTAACGCACGGGAGGCTGAGTCGCGTTGTAAATATTTACTAAACGATGCGTGCCGCAGAGCGCGAGAAGACGATGCGCACCGTAACGCACGGGAGGCTGAGTCGCGTCGTAAAGATTTACTAAACGATGCGTGCCGCAGAGGGCGAGAAGACGATGCACATCACAATGCACGGGAGGCTGAAGCACGTCATAAACAGGTTCACAACAACACGTGCCGCCCGCAGAGCGGGAGAAGGCAAGGTGCGCCGTAATGCGCTGGAGGCTGAGGCGCGTCGTAAGGAGGTTGAGAACAATGCGTGCCGCAGAGCACGAGAACACGATGCGCACCGCAGCGTACAGGAGGCTGAGGCACGTCTTAAATAGGTTGAGTACAACGCTTGCCTCAGAGCGTGATAATACGAGGCGCACCGTAGTGCACTTGAGGCTGAAGCGCGTCGTAAAGGTGTTGAGAACAAGGCGTGCTACAGAGCATAAGAAGATGAGGCGCACTGTAATGCACTGGTGGCTGTGGCGCGTCATAAAGCAAGGTGTTCAGAATAGAGTGCTCGACACTGTCCAACGCTTTATCTATGTCGAGAGTTACTAATGCGTCGTATTGTTTCCTTTAACGAGCAAGCTGTATCCGACTCTCTAAATCCGCATGGGCGAACCAAATTGAGCATTCAATGCGAAAACCAATTTGGTTTGGCTTTATTATTGACCCATTTGTCATCCACAAGTTTATTCGGCCATTTAGAAGCCTCTCTACGAGTTTCACCATGTTAGAAGTTATCGAGATGGGTCTGATATTTTCAATGCTAAAACCTAATCCTTGCTTTTTTATTACTGGGATTGCCTTAGCTATTTTCCTGTGATACGGTATCCAGGCGTTCTTTAACGAGTAGTTTATAAGATTGAGGACGTCGCCGTGGGATAGCTTGAATAAAATTGTAATCATAGGAACTGTGATTCCATCTGGAGCAGGAGCTGACGGGGGTAGATCTTTAATTACTTTTGATGCTTCAGACAGCGTTACATTTTCGAAGTCAGTGCTGCCCTAGACTTTTGCCAGTTGAAAGCCATAGTCGAAAAAACTCTAATTTCTAGACCTCTGCCAATTGACTCTTAAGAGTTCTTTGTTTATTCCAATGATAGTTTTTCATGATCAGTATTTACTGTAGACGGCAGGATTTTCCGAGATCGCATATATCGAAATAAAGCTTTCTTATCTTTAGGTTTCGAGAGAAAATCTAAAAGTCTTTTATCACATTCTTATTTAGCTTGGGCCACCGTGGGTTTATATACAGCGACAAGAAATTTATAATTTCACCAGTTCTTAGAGGACTGATTATGTATTAGCTTCTTCCAATCTGCCTGTCGTCGTCCGTGATCTCCTGAACAGTCGGAATTCCACCAGGGGCTATAGGGTACTCTCTTCGCCGATTGAACAGGGAATTAAGCATTTTTGTATGCCCTCTTAATTACTGCGCTTGATTTGGTAGCTTTAGTATCATCACCATCTTGAGAGCGAGAGTCTAAAGCAACTTTTAGGTTATGTTGAAATTTTGGATAATATATATATATTATAGATCCGGGCATGGAAGCATGATGGTTCAACGGGGCAAGCAATCTCTAACATAATAAGAAAGTGGTCACTGTTGGAGGCGCAATCAAGGGTCGTCCATGATGTACTAGCAATAGTCGAGCTTACAAAGCTTAAATCTAAACGAGGCATGAATGACCTCGAATAAATATGGGTGTTCTAGCGTTAATGCACAATAAATTGTTGTCTACCGACCAGTCCCACAACCGTTGTCCACATTGATCCGTTCTAAAACCCCAGTATTTATGGTGAGAATTGAAGTCGCCAACTATATTTTTTTCTTTACAGCCTGAATTAGCAGCCATATCTCACAATCTTGTGTCTTGAAAGCCTGCAGGAAATTGGACGTTTATTAGCGGGAAAGGCAAGTATCTTGGCAAGGTAATATCCAACGCGAAAATTTCGCATTCAGAAGACATACATTTGTATGAAATTTTAACTTTTAAACGAATTAGTTTATAAAGAACGCTAAACCACCGCCTTTGGATGGGCGGTCTAGACGAAAAGCTTGGAAGCTGGGTAGGTGAAACAAGTGATGTGTGGAAAGCAATCTTTCTTGTAATGCAATACTAGCCGGATCGAATTTGGAAGACAGGTATAACAGATCTGTTATGGCTGAGTGAAGAGATCGGCAATTCCAATGTATAATATTAAGAGACCCTATTATTTTGTTAGAATGGTTTTGGAAACTACCTTATCTAATATACTTTCTTTTAGAAAATCGGTTTTTGAGAGGTTGTCCTTCTGGTATTTTTTGCTTTTTAATTGGTTCGGCGAGCCAGGTTTTTTCGATACAGGTACTCTAGAATGCTTCAAGCATTTGACATCCATGTCCACATCTTGTGTATCCTGAGAAGCTTCCTGTGCACCATCGCTTTGCCTCTGAACGCCTTCTTCAGAGGGCTCTGCAGACTGTGCATCTGACGGAGTTATCTCAGATTCTGCCTCACTTGTCAGGTGTGCAGACTCAGTGTTTTCTGAAGCCGTACTTATATCTGTCTGCGCTCCATAGACTGGTGCAATTTGGTTATTTATCATATGTGACATCGACTTACACAGGGTGATAGCAAGGCGTTGCATAGCCTTATGCACAGCCTTCTCGATCATGACCGCAATCGATAGGAAAATGATGCTTTCATTGCTATGTTATGACAGGCAGCTACTCCTGCGTACCCTTGAGTTCTGGCCTGAATTTCAGCAATGGCATCCTTTCGGGAGCATTGTCTTCCGTCTACAATTTCAAGAATTTGGATTTCACGTGCCTTGGCTGAGCAATTTAACTTATCAGCACAGTGTGCTTCATGGCAAAGACAGCACTTTTCTTCATTACTTTTACAGTTGTTTGAGTTGTGCGTCTGACCACAAATTCTGCATCTAGGTAATGACCTGCATCCTTTCACCGTGTGCCCATAACGCCAACACTTAATACACTGTAGTGGACAAGCTGATAGCGGCTCTTCTTTTCCTTCGTCTTTCTCCTCATCTAGACGGGTATGACCTGTGCCTGAGCATTGCCTTTTTATTGTTACACCTGGTAATTTTACGTTTGCGCAAACAAGCAAGCAAATGTGCGTTAGAAGTGTTCACATCCGCCACTCTGAAGGAGTCCGTGACGCCCCGACAGAAGCTGGCATGGATGGATGTATGGATTGATATGGCTGTACCCTTTAGATCGGGCAGTGGCTAACACCACCAAGCTGTAATACTTGGTGAACCAAAAACTAGATTTATTTTTTCCCTTTAAATAGCGAGGTTGAGGACTCGTACTTTGCTGTGAAGGGTTTCATTTTCACTCATGCCTTGACTTTAGCCACCAATCAGGTAACCTCCTTCTAGTTAATTCTACCAGCTTGAAGTCTATTTTGCCCTCCCTGTCCCTAAACCCCAGTGCTCTGAAAAACACTGTGCCATCACCCTAAACTAAAGGGTGAAGTGAAGCCCTTTACAGAACATTATCAAGTGTTCGGCAGTTTTCTCCTCCTCTCCACACGCACTGCATACTGTGTCTACCCCTTCGTATTTGGCCCGATATGTCTTGGTTCGCAATACTCCCGCCCTGGCTTCAAACAGTAGAGAACTACCCGGAGTAATATCATAGATCCCTTCCTTGGCAATTTCCTGCTTAAGAGTTTGATAGATCTCTAGTGCGGACTTCTTAATCATGCCAATTCTCCACATATGCGTCTCAGCTTCCTTCACCTTCTTCTTAACCGATAATTCTTTTTGGTTTGGTCCCGTGTTGTTTTCCAAGTATTTACCAGTCAATTTTTTGGTTCACTTTCTCCATTTTGTATCGACATTCTTCATGTACAAGTAGCTGAATACGTTCCTAGCCCAACGCTCCTCCCCCAATTCTCTCAATCACTTCTGAAATTTTATCTTGCTGCTAGCTTCCCTGCCCTCAAACGATGTCCATCCTATATCACCTCGTACTCCCTTAGTTGATGTATTCCCGTGAACTCCTAAGGCAAGCCTACCTATTCTACGTTGCTTAATTTCTAATCTTGCTTGAACTTCTGATCTCATGCAAAAGACCGCATTGCCGAACGTCAGACCAGGAATCATGACCGCTTTCCATATTCCTCTCACAACATCATACCTATTGTAATTCCACAGTGCCCTATTTTTCATCCCTGCTGCATTCCTGTTACCTTTAGTTGTCACGTATATTTCATGTTTCCTTAGGAACTCAGTCCTATTGCTTATCCAAACGTCCAGATATTTCTATTTATCTGTTATCTCTAGCGTGACCTCCTGTATTCTAAGCTCGCTATCTTCAGTATTATTAAAAATCATGACTGCTGATTTTTCGTAACTGAATCTGAAATCTGATCTATCTCCCTCATTACCGCAGATGTCCATCAATCTCTGCAAATCTGCCTTGCTGTCAGCCATTAGCACTATATCATCTGCGTACATTAATGCTGGTAGTGCCTGATCAACGAGTTTTCCTTGTTTGACAAAAGAGAGGTTTGAAGCCAAGTCCACTGCCCTCTAATTTGGCCTCTAATCTTTGTAGGTACATCATGAATAATAAGGATGACGAAGGACACCCCTGCCTAAGCCTCTGTTTCACCTCTGTGGACTTGAATACCTGTTTTTACCACGTTATAACTACCTTGTTACTTTTATAGATTTCCTTTAAAAGATTAGCAGCTCCATCTGCCACACCTAGTGTGTCCAGTATTCCCCAGAAGTCCTCTTGAACTACACTATCGTACGCTCCCTTGATATCCAAAAATGCTAGCCACAGGGGCCTGAATTCCTTTTCTGCTATTTCGATGCACTGCGTCAGTGAGAACAGATTATCTTCCAACCTCCTGTGTTTCCGAAACCCATTCTGCAGTTCCCCCAGCACCCCCTCATCCTCTATCCATGCCTGCAGTCTTTCCTTTATAATCTGCATCGCCAGCTTGTAGACCACTGATGTCACTGTTATAGAACAGTAGTTGTTTATGTCAGCTTTGTCCCACTTTCCTTTATAGATCATGCTCATCCAGCTAAGTTTTCACCCATATTTTGGCCGTCAGCGCCGTCAGCAACCGGTGCGGATGAGGTAAGTTGCAGCGCCACAGAGCGCATAGCCGCAAGCCGCAATACCAGAAAGGGCGTGCTAGCGCTTCGCTCGCTGAGCAGGTCAGTAAAATACAGTAGGTTGTGGACCGAACTAACCACACTTTGAGAATGTGCAAGATGTATGCGCATATAGAAACACGACGTGGCTAGCAGACGGCGTGAGGAGCAATCCACCACACTTCACCGTGTCGACCAGTTGACGCCAAGCGGCGACTCTGCTCGATCTCGTGGCCAATGGCAGACTCAAATTTACCAAAGGGCACGGTGAAGGTCCCCCTTCAAAAACAATGCAACTGCTCAATATCTTGAGCCAACCGTAAAGCCTGGTGGTGTTGCTCTACAGGTATACAACACAGATTTAACAAAAACACAAGACAGAGTTTGTTTCATTTATTGCAAAGCGAAAGTTCTCATTTTTTTAAAAACAAACAGTAAGGAAACAGCAAATGAACCATGCAAGTAATCAAGATTAACAACTGCCTGCTAATGAACAAAAAGTCTGATCAATTGTTTCTTCATTTTTTCTCCATTTCTATCTTCGTAATTTCTATGCTATGCTTTACTCTCTTCCTTATTCGTCACCCTCACTACAATTTGTAATCCCCAACAGTTATATACTATACAAGGCCATGCTATGCTCTGCTAACGTGCCTGGATAGCGAAGTGGTTACGACGCCCACCTACGAAAAGTGGGAACGCGGGCTCGAGTCGGTCTCGACGAAATATCTATGTTTTTCTCTAGCTTTCTTTCCATTCCTCTGTACTTGTTCTCTCAATCCCACGCCAGAAAAATCGCCACACGTGCTAGAAGACAGGACGAAGAGAGCGCGTGCCTGTTCATGACAATAATTTCCTTTTACGTCACGGACAAATGGTTTGGTATTGTTTATTGTTATCACGTTTCCCGCCGACTCGAACAGGCACTTTATATATATATATATATATATATATATATATATATATATATATATCCAACAGAAAAATTAAAACAGAATGGGGTCAGCGGACATGCACCGACGTGCTTCACTTGGTTCGGATTCTGGATAGCGTCCTAGAGTGACTGGCTATGAGAGAATTGACATAAGTGCGACCACCTGGAGTTCTTTAATGTGCACCTCCGTCACACAGTACACATGGCTCTTAATAATTTTGCAAATGAAATGCGCCTACTGCAACCGAAATCGAACCCGCATCATTCGGGTGAGCAGCGTGGCCCTGTAACCACTGAGCCTGCGCAGTGGCAGTCGGCAGTTTATAATGAATATTACGAATCAAGTAGTCTCTAACATTTGTGACTTGCATGCACAAAAAGGTTTCATCCATGGCAAAATATGAGAAGAGCTGTGAAGAACATGGCCATACATTAACTGGGTTACAATTAGCTGTGACCTCTATAGAGATCGACCCTGTATGATTGACTACTTTGTCCACCAAGTCAACTTTCCTTGACCAATTAGCAATCCTTTTGCGGCAAGTATCACAATACAATAGGCAGTTTGAGCAAGGTAATAAAATAAGGAATACAACACACACTTTTTGCAATAAATATGGAGAAATGAATGCAGGGTGAGACAACCATTATCCACGGTTTTACATAAGCAACACCTTTAACGCCACCAAATAGTATCGCGACACAACAAGGCTCAATATCAATAACCACACACAATGGACATCAGCTTAGTGATAAATACCACCCAGAACAATAAATATGACTGCTGTTATGCAATTTTCACACATATAAGTGCTAATAAATAATACTTTCATGCAGTTCTATCTTAAGGTCAACAAAACTAATAATTACTAATTAATTAATTAAGAATGATGACACTAACAAGTGGATAGATCTACAGTAAGAGACTTAGCCCAGATTTCCATTATTCGTTTTCACATGAAAAATAAATTCATGTAGTCGCGTCTCGGCTTTACCACCCCACGACTTTTTTTGCCAGACTGTGTGCATGCATTTCAAGAAACTTTCCACAATAAGATCAAATAAGCGCCCCGAATCCTTCGCGAGCCATGTGTAGCACAAGTGAGCATCACAAACATCCAGCCAATGATGATTTTGGGGCCCTACAAGCTCATTACAGCTTAGATTACCTATTACAGCTTATTTACCTATTATTGGGCTTATACCCTGCCATAAAATTTAGTAGTCATAGAATGACCTCCTTATTCTATTGTACTTGGTTGCCTCAATTATTCTGCAAATTGCATAACCAGTGCATCATTGAATGTTTCCAACCCTTTACAAAATGCACATAACGCCTTGCAAATGTGTAGCGGGTACTTCGCTTCTCTCAGAACTGTAATAATGATGTACGGGGTGCTTCCCAACTTGACACAAATTATAATTTTAGACGCAAAGCATAAATTGGAATCATAGTTGTATTAGTAGCCCAAAAGGCTACACTTCCAGCTTTCACTGTGAATGCGATGTGCTTTCCCTACAGGCCTGGCGTTTATTTTGAAATCATAGAATGCAATATATATATGAAGTCGACCAGTTCTGCCACGTGTAACGGATTCCCTTCTTCTAAAGCTGAACAGTTCAGCTTAATTATCTTCTGCCAGTCAATCATTCTGCTGAAGGAACGCAAACCTAACTTCCTTGCCCTTCAGCCAGCTTCTGGCCAACTATACAGTACCACACCCTCGGGAAATCAAGTTCATGCAGCAATGAGTTGTTGCAGTTGATTTTATACCATTAATAGTACTATGAAACTTATTATCGATAGTTCTGATTCACTAGTATTTATACATGTTCCAAGTATGCCTTGGTTACTCAATGCTCCAGAAGCCTGCTGGTGTATCTTATGAGTCACATGCATTTTCATTGTCTGTGAAAGCTATATGAAAGCATTTTTGTACTCTGCAGATGTCCCAATTACCTGGTTGATCACACCACTATGATCCATCATAGAGTACGTCGTCCTCAGATAGCTTGCTTGCTTTTTACCTAGGTTATTTTTTATAATCCTGAAAGTAAATGCATTGGTCTGTAATGATTTAAATCTTTTGTATCTCATTTATTGTGTATATTGTAATGTTGGCATTTTTACAGTTCAATAGAATTTTTGATGTTTTGAGGCATTGAGTGTAAAGCGTCACAACTTCCTTTCATATAAAATATATCCTTCACAGAACAAATTGATTATTATGCTGTCATCTTTAGCCCCTTCTCGGTATGCCAAGCATGGTCTAATTTAATTCGGTAGTTACACATGGCTCTTGTTCAACTTTCATTTCACTTAAGAAAACATGGCTTATCCCAAAACTCAACAGTTTAGAGTAGACATCTTCTACCACCTTCACCATGCCATCAAAATTCCTGATAACATTACCTCGCTGATCTTACAGTGTATGCGTTCTGGTCCTCTTAACAGTTTTTTAAAGTTGTTCTCATACTGCCACCTTTGTCCTTTACTGCTGCCTCAACTCATTTGAGGTCGCAGTTCCTTATGCCTCAGACTTTTTTCTAGTTAATCAGCTTTGTTAGCTAAACATGTGCTCAAAATAACACAAGTGTTATGTCTAGGTCTCTGTTTTCGAAGTTTAGATGTTTTTTTGTTTTTAAATCGGGCCTTTATGAGAGCTTATTTTTCATAAATCTCCCATTCTACGAAATACAGTGTTTCTTTTTATTTGGTATTATAAGTTGTAGTAATATGTTTAATTACTTTTAATTTCCAATGAATATGCTGTGTAATGTTGCTTATAATCCAGTTTTTACAATCTTTCATTTCTTCTAACTACCTATTCATTTACTCTGTTGATTTGGAGTGTTGTAAATGTGCGAAAGTGTAATTTAAGAATTGGGAGGTTAAGCTGCTTCTTAGCTCTTCCTCCAAGCTTCCCACACTTTTGCAATGAAAAATCAAGTATTTATTATTATTAATATTATCATTATTCTCAATACTTGAGATCTTAAGATGAACTGGTATCAGAACATGAAAACATGCAAATAGACCAAATGTATTTTAGATATATGAAAGGTTTGAATGCCCAAACACATATACATAAAAGCACAAACATAAAACACTTATGTTTGTGTACGTTACAACCTTAAAGCTTGTTGTAATAGAAGCAAGCATACATTATGAAGTTGCTGCCACTGATGAAGGTGCACTCTTTTCGATTGACGAGTTTAAGCTTTAAAAATGCTCTTTGAACTTTCAAAACAGCCTTCGAAAACAGGACTTAATCAAATAAATCTGAATTGCCAAAAAAATGTACTGGCAAGTGTTTATCGAACTTTTTTTAAAAATATATTCGAAAACACAGAGCCCTAGTTATGTCCTTCCTTTTTCGTCCTTCTGTTGCTTCTGTGCTAAATTATTCGTTACCATCTCTTACCAACAAAGCTCGATGTATACCCTTGTCATTGAATTTTATTTTAGATCTTGAGCTAGCCACTTTTAGGCATTGTTGTTGTTTTTAGAATAACTTCTTTCGTTCTGGAGATTTAACAAGGTGCTTGATTGGGCTGGTTGGTGCTGCATGGTAGATGAAGAAAGTGCTTAACATCGCAAACGACAGGCGGGGATAGAAGAGACGAGAACAGAGCGCTGAACTATCAACCAAAGTTTATTGCAATCCAACTGCAATATATAGGAAAACAGAATCTGCGTTATCTAGGGTCCCCTAATATGACTGGCTCTTGATAAGGTAGGCCGTTCGGCACATGTATGTCGATTTGGCTGAAGTTGCGTGGTTATGCGCAGATTCTGTTTTCCTATATATTGCAGTTGGATTGCAATGAACTTTGGTTGTTAGTTCAGCGCTCTGTTCTCGTCTCTTCTATCTCCTCCTGTCATTTGCACTGTTAAGCACTTTATTCGTCTATCATTCAGGAGAGTTTCCGTACTTCTTGCCTTGATGCTTTACATCCACTTCTATAGCTGCCTCAAAAATCAGTCCATTGTTGGATACAACTTGAGAAACCTAAAGAGGCCCACCCAGAAGACCGAAGCGCTGCTGTCGATAACCACCTCCACTAAAGAAGCAGTCCGGCTTCTTGCACTTGGCAATGCACTTCGCAGGCGGTGTTACTCAGTGTCCGGCTTATTACCCCAGTCCGGTGTACATACCCATTGGTACAAGCTTGTGTACATCCGCCTTTGAGAAGGAAACGCTGCAGACTTCTAAAGTTGTATCTGACTATAGCTAAATTTTCACTCCTTCCATCTACTTCAGTATTTTCTTGTTCAAATTATCATACTATTTGTTCTCAGGGGCCCTCAATTCCTTTTTGCCGATATCAGATTCAGGATGATTCTCACCTTAACTTATAATCCCTTCTTTATATTGCTTATATCGTTTATTTCCTGCATCATGCCTGGGTCACAAGATAACATAAAACCTATTTTATTCCTCGTTTCCCTGTTATGGCTTTTTCACGTCGACTTATTATTTCTATGCTTTATAAAAAATGTTCATTACGTAGAGTTGATCTCCCTTCTATGATATGTAGCTACCATACTACATAGTTACCAATTGCTTCTTCCCTCCCTATCAGTTTTCTTCCTACTTTCGCATCAAGTCTTCCAAGACTATAGTGTAGTATGCTTTTTTTTTTTTTTTCAATGATAGTCCAATATCCTCGTAGAGATGGTTTACTTTTTCATTGTTATGGCTGGATGCTGGATCATAAGCATGTAATAGTTGCAGCTTATATTCCATGTATAACGTTATCATGAGGCTTGCTATCAGACCAGCATCCAGAATATTTTTTTTATTTTTGGGTGAAGAGGAGGGGAAGGGGGCACTTGCTGACAACCTTGAATATTTCAGAAAAACATACTTTCATTACTTATTTTAGGTAAAACACCCTTTTCATGTGAATTTTAGATGGGGCCCAGGCCCCTAGGGCACGCCCATTCCTCCTTCTTTGTGGCTGAGGACCTGATAGCTGCCTTTTTATTGATACTACTGAATTTTTCAATGTTGCCTGCAAACCACCTCAAGAACTTCCCCACAGGATCTTGCATTACCTTGTATACTCCCACCTTGCAGCACAACTGATTAACTTTATTTTATTGATTTTTAAAATCAATAAAATAAAGTAGACCATACAGGTGCAAAGTAATAATAATAAAGAAGCTGATTAAAAAAAACACTAATTTCCATTTTTCTTTTTTACCTTCATGACTCTTGGTAATCTGAACAGATGAAAACACTGAGCAGCTTCCTTGAAGCTTTAAAAGCTTTAAATAAATCTAATAAAAACCATAAACAGCAGATCTAATCTCAATATACCCTCAGTAATTTTGGTTTTGCTCGATCCCATCGTTATCACATTCAGAATATTATATACTTGAAAATGTGAATGGGAAAAACATTTTGATCGTTCAATGCACATTTTAGAGTCATATTACGAGTATATATTACTTATACAACTTAACAGTGCATTTGCAGCTGCGCACTAAACCACTACACCACGGACTCCATGTTTATTTCAGAAAACGGCTGTGCTGAAAAGGTGATGCTGTCTAAAAAATCAAAAGAAAAGGAAGGTATTCCTGCAAAGTGTACAATAACTATATTTTACCAAAGACCTCTCGTAAATGTTCTAGTCTTATAATAAATAAAGAGTACTATTTTTTTGGCACGATACCAGGCATGGGCTTCAGTGCTGTAGTTTCCACAGTGCTGTGAAGAAAAATTGTTGCCGATCATAATCTTTTTTTTGCTTTACAAGAGAGTCTAATGCATTTAATGCAACAAGCCAACAATTTAGCTGAAAACTTTATATAAATAATAGATATATTGCAGCCCAAACTGCATTACACCTTGATTCATTAATATATTTCTTTGTAAATCTGCTATATATATATATATAATATATATATACATATATATAGATATAGTACATGCCACTTGACAGCTGCATACACAGCCCTAAACCTATTTTACAGTCCTGAAAACCTCTTTAAAGAGGCATCAAAGACGTTGTCAACCGTCGCCAACTTCGTCTTCACTGAGCAAATCAGCTGCCTGCTCGTCTCGGCTGCTCAGATGATGAAGGCTGTGAAGCTTGTGCGGCACACTGTTCTTCAGCCTATAAGACAGACACATGGTCATTTAACACTACCAAAAGATATGGATAGTATTCGGACAAATACAATTGCTTAGAAAGTGCTTGGATATGATGGATTCAATTCATTGCCTGAACTTGTGCTTCTACTGCTTTGCTACCTTTCTCCACTCGATAACATGACATCACTGCCATAGGAAAGGACCACATAAAGGAATCATTTCATCAGGTTTATTTACTGCAAATTAATCACTTGACACTGAAAAGCATGGACTACCATGTTAGTTGCAGCAAAAAAATGTTGCTCAGAGTCGTCTGTGTCTTTTAAAAGATATCAACCTATGCTAATGAGTGCAGCATACAACAAATGTAAGGAAAACACACACGGATTAAACACATAAACTTTCCTTGCATTTTTGCTGCCACAGTAGTGGGTGGCAATCGACAGCTATGTGCAACCAAAAGACCCAACCTTAGCTCTTCTATCCATCCTAGGCCAGAATTTGCTCATTTAGGTTGATCACCCATTTGTAATATAGTGGCAAGCCTCACAAAAAAATAATGTGTGTAAAGTTTTTCATTTTATCACCTCACGTTAACATGCTCCACTATTTATTCAACTGTGAGCAGCCAATAAAAAAGTACCACAGCCTCGACGTGCACAGAAATTTGTGATTCATATCAGAACAATAGTTTGCCCCCTCCATTTCTCACCATCCAGATTTGCTTGACTGGAATGAAATCCCTTACTCCCTTTTACAGCCATAAAATAAACTAAGGCCTTGTACTTGAACAATGTAGTTTGTGATAAGGAACACGCGAGCATGTGACCTGCGCTCTGCAGGGACCGCCTACAGCTCCGTCAACTGACAGCTAATGAAAGCATGCCCGCTTTTGGCCATCATCTATTGGCAAACAAAATTACTAGTCATGGTCGGCCATGGCCTATGAGATTGTGTGCAGCCAGGTTTATCTCTGACTGTCCCAACTGCACGGAGTGTAATTTCAGAGGTAGGTGTGGCCCGCTCCACACCTACCTCCCGCTCCTCCTACACACCGCGGTGCCCACTGAGGGTTCGAAATGTTGCCATGCTTGCATGAGGCGACGAAAAAATGGTTTTGCCCTATTATATAACCTCCAACTGATTTGGAAATGTCAGGTCAAGATGAATAAAAGGCCAAGTGCATGCTGGGGCCTATTTATAGCCAAACGTGCTTTTTTATTTTGTCGATATGAATCTTCTTGTATGTGCAGCCTCATTAGAACACTTGAAAGTGCGATGCCTCTGCAAGACATCTGCAAGTGCTGGAAACGCACTACACTTTGAAATTCGTGGGCCGTAGAGCATAGGGGCTCTGGCAAAGGAGAACAAGGGCTGGGCATAAACACGCTCAAGGTTCGAGCTCGCCCTGCCGCTGAAGACGGATCAGTCGTGGCGGGGCTTAAGTAAGCGTTTTGTTGTCACCTCAGTGTACTCTCTACAAACATGACTTGAGAAGTCAGCTCAATAAATTACCAGATCTCCATACCCTATGATTAAAAGAGCACCAGTTAGTGGAAAGTGACGCATACAAACACGCATGTTACAGGCCTGCCTTAGAAGGCCGTACTTCTGCACGCTCAGCAACATTGAGTTATTAGCCGGCGCCACCCAGTAAATAAGCAGTACTTCGCCCGTATCTTAGAGCACAAGAACGTGAAGGAACCAAACATTTTGAGACTTGCCTGTCAGGACTGCATTGAATGTGCCATGAATATGCTATCCAATAAACCCTATTCATCGATAAATGTCATACAGCTAGAAAAAAGCATCGATTAAACTGTGCCTAATTTAGCTAAAATTCAAAAGAACTTGTGACAGTACCTGTCACATTAACACTCAAAAAGACCAGTAATACAGAAACTGAACTTCTTGAAGGTCCACGGTGTATTCACCCCAGATGCCTCATTAGCAATAATAATGACACAGACAGCATGAATACAGATTTGCATGAAGCATGGTGTGTGCATAGCAACGATGCCAAAGTTGTCTCTCCTTTTCGTAGAACGCCAGCAATGCATCCACGCAAATTTGCTGCGCCGACGCCACAGCATGAGCTCGTTACAAAAAAACAAGGTCAAGTATATGCTGCGAAGCTGAGCCGACCAAACTTGGCACTCAACAGCAGTACTGACGAACAACTGAACGTCTCAATCTTGACGAACTGAACGTAATACTAGCTCTGTTGAGCAAACGTACGCCTATTCAATACGTCCAACTACCTTGCAACGTAAGTAGCAGCAGTTATATTGAAAAGCTTATCATACGAGTGAGCTCAGCTCATTTGTGTGCAGGCAGGTCAGCTCTACACCACTGCAATAAAAAAAAAACATCTCTACATCACTATAACAAAATGTTCCATTTTTAATTTCATCCTCGCCGTCAGTTGGTAATTTTCTATGAATCATTCCTGCCTATGTGTGCCGCCTTTTGCCCGTGAGAGAGCTATGCTCGTTAATGAGAATATCTGGGGTTTTATGAGCTGAAATCTCGATATGATTATGAGACACGCTGTAGAAGGGCTTCAGAAATTTCAGCAATGTAATGTTCTTTAACGTGCACTGACATCGTACAGTGTACGGGCCTCTAGAATGTAGCGTCTACTAAAATGTGACCGCTGGTATAAAAATCGACTAAGTTTTTTGCTCTAATACTATAAGGCAATAGGTTATTTTTGTTTCAGTGAAAACTATTTTAACAAACAGAACCAACCTCTTTCATATTTCAGCGCGACTTCAATGACCAATATGTTAAAGTGCGCAATTTCAAGAGTCCGAATGTGAAAGCATCAACCTATTCCAGACAATGTAGGCGATGAATTGAACTTATTTCACTGAAATCTGCGGCTGTATCATCGAAATTTTGCATTTGTTTGCCGCTTTTGTTTATTCATTAACTCTTGCAATCCTTGTAGAGTGAAGACAGCATTTATTGTACTTTTTATTCATTTTGAGCTATGTCTGCGGTCCCAAAACGACCTTGCATGATATCTCTCAGCGACCACGGTGATGCCGTCTTGGGCCCTCCTCAAAAAACGAGGACCGAAGTTTTTTGTTTCCAGGAGCACCTCAAATTTCACACTCAAATTTCTGCATGATTAATAAAAGTCTAAAGGCCTCAACCAATCACTTGTATATTATGAACTCATGGCTTCCAGCTGTTCATGCAGCTATCTTTTGTTAGTACAGTCGAATCTCATTAATTCGAACACGCTTAATTCGAACTTATGGTTCATTCGAACTCACGATGAGGTCCCGTCAAAGCTATGTGTATTCCAATGGGCAAAAACGCCCGATCATTCGAACGCGCCAGCACTTGCGACGGTTAATTCGAACATACCGCGCTCCGAAAGTGCTCTCAGCACCCAGCCCAATCCCGTGGCGGCCCCTGCGACACCTCAATGCTGCGCGGGAAGGAAATGAAAAGGAAAGAAAAAGCTGCGGTGGAATGTTTGCTCTCTCTCAAATGCCGATCTGCGACGCGCCAGTGTCACGCTTCTCTCTTTTCCGTCCGTGCCACGTAAAGACCCTTCTCCTTCCAACGCTGCGCGCGAAGAGCAAAATAAAAAGAAAGAAAGAAAGCTGCTGCGGAGTGTTGGTTTTCTCTCAAATGCCGATCTGCTTCTCTCTGCGTGAGACGCTACTCCTTTCTCGTCACGTGCTGGCCATGCTGCGGCTGCGTGGCGGAGAGGCTCCGCTACGCAGTCGTTGTTGCCGTCGTCTTTAGAAAGTGTCGGCGCTGGATATTTCCGCGCGCAACTTCTCTTGCCAGGAGAATGCTGAAGCCGAAGCAGTAATGCTTTGCAAGCTCACTGCAAGGCAAATGTGTGCAGATGCGCATCACCGATTACTTCACTTAATAACGGATGTTCTGTGATTTGTGAATAAATGTAAGTCTTCTGAAATCTCACCCTCGTGTGTTACCTCAATGCACATGCGCCACTGCATGAAGAGCCTTCCATTCATTTAGCTTTCATTAATTCGAACTTCTTTTGATTCTAACAAATTTTCGAGTGCCTTCGAGTTCGAATTATCGAGATTCGACTGTATTACTTTTTTTTTTTTCATTTTATAAACACTCAGGTGATCTGGACACTGGGTACTTATAATGAGGTGTCATTGGTGTAGCCAGAGAGGAGAGGGAAAGGTTCAACACTCTGAAATGTCTACATTTTGTATGTATATGCACACATAGACACACCAATAAACATACAAAAAAACTGGCCCCTTCCCCCCCCCCCCCCCCCCCCAAAAAGAGTATATTGGATTTCTATGCCTCTCATAGGTGCTTATAAAAATGGAAGCTGAAATTTATTCATGTCTCTTTGAGAAACTCAGTAAAGTCAACCCAGTATTCGGTGCTCTTGATATGAAATAGCTATCAAGCAAAGAAAGCAGAAATGTTAGTAAAACAGTGCATAAAAATGAAAGGACAAAAAGAAGAGGCTGAATGTTAGTGCCAGTACCTTGACGGTGTCCGAGTGAACTGACGCAACCAAGCATTCTTGTTGGCTTCATAAAGCAAAGGGAAAGAAAGACAAGTACAGCCATGGAAAACCACTCAGCAGCACTTCATATACCAATATATTTAAAGTATGTGACGACAAGGAGCCGTCTCATCTATTACACATGCACACATATGAAGCTGGCATAAAACACAAGTTTTATGATGAGGTACAAAATATCGTACTAGTCTAGATCGCCACTGCTCATCGTTCAACCCCCATAGGCATCAGCAATAGCAGCCATATATCCTCTAAGTTATAGCAGCCATATCAACTCTTACAGTCTCATCACCTAAGCTTTTTGTTTTTCCTGGACTTCCCCATATTGCACTATATTCACGTGTCACACCTTATCTGAAAATTTTGTGATACAGCTAGGTTTCCTTGCAGAATCATATGAAATCTGTTGGTAATAAATGCAAGGGTACTGTCAGAAACATCTAAAATTCTCGCCCCTGCCCCCCTTCATTTAAGGAGGAGGTGGGGGGGGGGGGGAAATCGGAGCCGAATTTCTTTATTTTTGGTAGTAGAGCAATCAAATTTGGCATGTTTATTCGGAAGTGCACAGAATGACTATTTAAAAGGTTTTATTAGGATACCTCCAGTAGTTTTGACATAAATTTTTATTTGCATCATAGCTGTATGAAACTTGCCAAGACAAAAAACATGGTAAAAGACTACAGCTGCTCTTATATTTCTGCCATAGGAGTGGTTGATGCAGTGACAATCCCCAAATATCTTTATCATCCAAAAGTTTTTTTTTAACGAATGCATTTGTATCATGCATTCGTTATCCTCTCAAATTAGCTAAACAGCAAAAAAATCAAATAGTAATTTAAAAGAATGTCACTTCACAGAGAATTCATTGGGGAGCACAATGCAACAGACCTCATGAGAATCCATCAAACCATAGTCGTGCTATGCTATGGGCAATTGGGTCTCTCGGGTAAAAGCACACGTCTGAGAAAACTGGCACTAAAGTTGCACAGCCACTACACGTAAATCAAAATACTCTGGGGCTGTAATATTTAGTATCCTTGCTTTCAGGCACCTTCTTGTGCCTTTGCTCTCTCATTTTTTCTGCACCGTGTTTTTTTTTTTTTCTTTGCTGGTCATCTCTGCCGGCTTTTTGAAGGATGAGCCTACCAGGTTGGATGACCACTTTGATATTACAAGTCTGTAAATATGCAAGATGAGGTACAACACTGTGGCAGTTATGGCCAAGATTTTGGTGACACAGGAACTTCTGAGAAGTTTACGTGACACAAGTTTGGCAGATAAAAATTCTTACCCTCTTCCAAACAAGTTCATTTTTCACCCTCGCCCTCTGGACATCAGCAGAGAAGTGCAAATGGGGTAGTTGCCCCGAACCCCTCCAAGCGACACCAGTTCTCCCCCCTCCCACCCTCGCTCAATCCCCTGAAGACCATTCTTTATTTTCCTACGGACATTGGTGACCAGAGACTTTCCAGAATGGTCCTTTCAATCACGATGTCAAAAAATAAAATATAACAATAAATAAATAAATAAAAACAGTCAAGGATCCTTTCTACTGATATTTATTCTGTGAGAACGCAAGTAGCCAGGCAGCAACAAAGACAAATTCAAACCATCTACCTGTGAAAGCCTTTTCTCCTGAAAATTCTGCCCCTGGCATTCTTCTGTTGGAAACAAAAATTTTCTCTTCAGACGACCTTCTTTGACCTCGCATGAGCTACGCCTGGGTTCTTTGCTAGCGACACAATGCTTCCCCGCTTCAGGTATTTTCACCTGGGTGAGGTAAAGCCTCCCCATCGTGTCTACTGCTACGTTTATTATAAGTCCCGGTTCCAGCCTAGTTCCGGTTCCAGAACTTCCGAGAGAAAGTTATTGAGCCACCTGCTTCCGCTTTTTCCTTTCATCTTGTTTCCGCACATGCGAGAAAGCAATTATTTTCTTCTTCGTACCATAAATGTTGTCTTGAGTTTCATCCTAAGCTCCCGAGGAATGCTACCTGGCTGCTGCGCACCATACTGCCCAACGGGGTTGACAATGACAGCCGAGCGGTGGGACAGCATGAATGAGGCAGGGTGGGCGCGTAACGTGGTGTGAACTTTCTTTACTTCACCCTATTCATAGGGTGTACAGAATACGAAGTGGTCTATGAACTGGAAAAGCAGCAGAAACATCATGGTGGCACCTCGGCTTCCACTGGTCCGAGGACTGGTGTAAAGGAAGAGGGGGGAGAATGAGTTAGCACTACTTAACCTAGCCGGCAGAAAACATGTAGAGGGGCTTTACATTAGCCTAACGAACAGCCTAAACCACAGACTAGAAAATTTTTACTATTTAGCAGTTGATCCGGCCTTTCCTTTCTTTGGTTTAAGTGTTTTACTCTCTCACCAAGAAGCTTAGCAGTGTTGCCACTCTGCTTGGGTGCAGCTGCTGAACAGCAGAAATATGGGAAGAGAACAAAAGTACATGGGGCCCCAACGGCTAAGGATTTTCGGCCCTAAAACTCTATTATAACCATGTTTACATGACATTCTTAGCAAAATTTCGGCCCGCACAAAATAGACGAAAAAATGAAAGGCAAGAAGACAAACGGGCACTTTTTTTTCATCTATTGTGTGTGCGCCGAAATGTTTCCAACAATGTCCTGAAACCAACTCACCCAACTTTCCATACTATTACTTGTTTACATATATGCGGCTACTGGTGAATCGCATCCATTTACACGAGCTTGATGAACCAACTCGCCCAGAAAAAGTTTACACGGGAGTATATGCGCTGGGAAGCCGTATCATACTAACACGCCAGGTGGGATGGAATTAGAGCGGTAGATGAACTCATGGGCCCTAAATCAAGGGGAGAGTAATGACGGCCCTTCGTCATAGCTTCTTTGAGTATGTTGATGATCTTCCATTTCGTCCGAATTGTCGCAGTCTCTGCCCGACACTTGCTTTCCAAAGTGAGAAATTAGGCGATTTGGACACCTCTGTGATGTTCCCATGTAAGGGATGATGGGCAGGCTCGCACTGCCCCTTGCTTAACAGGGCAGCATCGATAACAAAAACGACAGAAGAGAGACATTCCAATAACGAAGGACGAAACATTCTCAGCTGCTAAACCCAGTTGTAAAAAATAAAACAAACTTTTGCCAGCATTCAAAAATCTCTGCGTCATCAAAATATCAATAAAAAGCTCTTTTAAGACACAGTAAGGTCTTATCTGTGAGCACACCCTTCGACACCACGTTGCAGCTAGGGGGACATGAAGTAAGCTTGAGAGAAACAGCGTCTCGCATTTTATTGCGTTTAGTAAACGCGGCTATTGAGGCACGACTTTCACACAGTAATTTTTAAGACACCTTGGTGGTTCTTGTGCACTTTCAATGGAATATTTGGAGGAGTGAACGTGCCTAGAATAAAAAAACAGTCTGTGAATGAGAAAAATCAGTGTGGGAAATGTTCTTGAAAAAAGTAAACTTGCAGATTTCTACTAAGTGTCAACTCTCAAAAGCCCTTCTCTAATAACCTCTCTACTCACAGCTACAATGTGTACCTACAATGATGAAAAAAATAGCTTGCACCTGACAAAACGGAAAAAATTTCGCCAGTGAAGGTCGTGGCCTCTCTGCGTTAAAGTAAGCGCACGTTCGTGAGCGTTGCAGAGCTATTCTACAGTGCCACGACAAAGCAAAAATGGAAATCAGAAGCTTCTTTAAACGAAAAGCTGATGCTGACGTTGCACCATGTTTGACGAAGATACAAATTTCAAGCTGGACCACGATGTTTAATCTGAAGATACTTCTACCACCTCACCTGAACTTGAGGAGCCTCTCACATTAAAGCACCCTCTCGACATCGGCTGTGCCCTCAAACCATCTCTAGCAGGTAAGCTTCATCACAGCAAATAGTACGGCTCCAGTCTTTGCCATTGAAACTATTTGAGCACGTTTATGAATAGCCATAGCTTTTCCCGTGGCAATGTCTTATCCAGAACATTCTTTCAGCACGATGTGATGTGTGAAAACGTGGCTTCGTTCGATGATGTCAGACGACTGCCTGTCTGGACTCTGCATGCTCTCGTTGCATTGTGAAAAAACTTAAAAGGAGGGACAAAAAGATTTCTCAGAGAAAGTTGTACAACACTTTGCTATGCGCATGTCAAGACGCATGCCGCTCGCATTTAGAGGCACTGAGTGAGTGTAAGGATAATTTTCTAGCATGTACAAAATTGCGGTAATTCTTCCTGGCAACATGTCATTTACCTGCATAACTGCATGTCATTTAACGCAAAGTTTATAGATGAAGAAGCTGTTTCCCAGCAATTTCTGACTGCTAACTGTCGAACTGCAATGTTAGCCAGAAAATCTAAATTCAAGGCTGCCTGCCTCAGCAGCGGTAATACTCAGCTTTGTGCCTCGAGGTATCATAACTTCTGAAAATTCTACTTTGATGTTGAAGTCTTCCCATTTTTATTTTTTGGTTTGATGCAGGTGTTAATAAATAATCTAAGACTTTTGTAACCCTTAAGATCAGAAAGATATCCCCATATACACGGTTGTTATAAGCACCCCCCCCTCCACAGCAACGTAACAAGTTGCCCCCCCCCCCCCCCTCACACTGGCAGAATCCTGCCAACGCTCATTCAGTTTCAGTTTTAAATTTTGCACTGAAATTTCTGCGCATGATGTAAGAAATTTCGAAATGTGCTTTTCATATTTTCTCAACATTGGCTTGATCAAATTTTTTAAAACTTCGTATGCTAGGTCTATGGCAGCCACAGATGACAGTGCACTTCAATTTTATCAATTAGAAGCTACGTAAGTCCCAGTAGGTAGCTTCAAAATATATGACATCATGGTGTTTCGTAAGTATAAACACATAACGTGGCCATGTTAACTTTTCCTGAGGAAGTGATCATCGCTTGCCTAGTTGGCTCACCTTTTTTTTTTTTTTAAATGCTAACTTCAAAGTCCTCAAAATGGTTTGTTTCAATACTTCCTCAGGTCCATTTCATCTATATGTAAGAGAAGCCATTACACACATTGTTTAGCCATTTGACAGATAACTGCTGCAAGGGTGCAACCATCATTGAAATTAATCATGCGCTTTCACATGAATGCTTTGCTTTGCATACTGTCTTAGGAACAGCCTATGCCGTACCTTTACCATAATCCATGTAAATTTTTCTATACTTGAAGGGGCCCTGCCACTCTTCTTGAACTGACTCAGAAAACGAAGGAAAAAGAATGGCAATTACAAGGAGCACAAGCCTGTGTTGCTTCTTTATGTCATGGACAAACTCCCCAAGCCACTCAGTGATTTAATTGCACGTCAACCATGCCTTGGCATTGTGCCTTTAGAATATGGGCACACAGAACCGGAAGCATTCTTGATTTTTACATTAAAAGGAGATGCACGTCAAAAAACGCGTTATTTCAAAAATTACATACTTTCATTTTTTTTTTTTGCTTTCACAAGTTTACTTTCTTATCTCACGACAAAAAAAATTGTAAGGTTGTAATTAAACTCCAAGTAGGTTAAAATCGCTTCTAAAGAGCACAAGGTGGCTACTAAGAACTAAAAAAAGCTCATTGTCTGGAGTCCCCTGGAAATTGTCACCTGGCTGCTTGCCCTTGCATTTAGCAAGAGGAGTTCACTAAAGCCACATGCTCTAAATAACAATGATTGCCAAGCTCTTATAATACAAGAAATCATCTTAAAAAACGTATCTTTCCCTCATAGATGAGCTTTTACTTATACCTTTAGAATGCGTTTTTTTCTAGATCCAATTTTAGGCAACTTCTTGAGTAAGGACATCATGTTTTTAGTACTTCTGATAGTCCGATCAGGACGAAATTTCGCCCACATGTTCCTTAATATGCAAAAGGTGCATGTATCTCCTTTAGAACTTGATATCGCCTGTATAATTATTATGAACCTGAAAAAGCAATTACTATAGGCTGAGGATTTTGAAAATTCTCACATTACAATTTTTCTTGTCCATTAAAAAGTCTTATAAAGCACTATCTTGATAGTTATGTGCATTTTACAGTTAATGTTGAGTAATTTGAATAAATAGCTAAGAATGATAAAAGTTTAGTGGCATAAAAAACACAACTTTTTTTTCTAATTGCATCTCTCTTTAGCAAAGAGCACATGTCAGCCACTGCTACTTGCGCACTAAAGTGTGATATAGTACCTATGCACTTTACTGTGACTGCACAGGTCCCCTTTCACCACCTGCTTTTTATTGGGTAGCATATTCATGGTAAGATAACAAATTTTCATTTTTTTTATTTTACCAAACTTTCATTTGTGCATCTATGGCAGGAACATTCAAGCAACTTATGTGTGCTGCAAAGTGGATGACAGCTTTCACCAGAGTACAAAGAAGTATAACGGAGAGCCTTGGTGATATTACCAGGGCTCAAAGAGAAATGAAAGTCTGCATAAGGAGCTAAACCGTGTGCGAATAGAGGCTAGCCCGCCGCCGTTGCGCGGGCTTTTCTGCCTATTTCGGCCGTTCTCATGTCCCAACATGACTCCCCTCTTCTGTGGTCTGCCGCGCTGGGGGAGCGGGGAGTGACGTTTAACCCCTCTCACCCGGTAGAGGATGTCGACTGTGGCGCCGTACACGGAGTCTCTCGGGACGTTGTGCGCGCCTACGTTGGGAGTGAGAGAGAACCTCTTTGGGAAGACATGGAGCTTCATCGATTTATACGTCCCGGACGGCTCCAGATGGCCCCGGACGCCGGCGCCGCATTAGTTTTTCTCGGGGACCAGCTGGAAGCTCCGCCCACTGGTCCGGGATCGTTCGGACGCATGTTTGTTTTTCACGTGCCTGGCGACCTGCGCGCGGCCCGGGACCGTCCGAACAATTTCATTCAGGCAGCTGGCAGACGACAGCGCGGTGCGCATGCTGCGCGGCCATCTTAAGTTACACACGGGAAATTTTCGATGCGCCCTTGCTCTTTCTTTGCTTTTCTCTCCGCTTCTCGCATGTTTCTGGATTTCGCATTGTTTGCCCACCCAGTCCGCAGTAGACAGCCCCATGGGTCATCTGCTGTGGGCCCTCATGGTGAGTCGACTGTTGGCGGCGCCGCCTTGTGTTTGTTCTTATGTAATATTGTTAAGTGTGGTGTAATATTGTGTAAGGTTGTTATAGCGTGTTGATCAGAATTGATGCATATTACATATTAATTTGGATCACGATATCGTCGATCTAAAAGTAGTTAAATAAATATGTGTTTGGTTCATTCCGACCATGTCTACTGTGTCCGTTCACTCCAAGAGTGTGGTGTCCTCCACTTCAAGACCCCACAATTGTAAACACAGGAAAGCAGGGTAAAATGTTGATGAATGATAAATTTGGCACAGTCTGCCCTCACCTTGTTTGCAAGTGCTCCAGCTGCATCTGCAGAGTTTCAATCTGCTCCTGTAGCTCATCATTACTGCGCTGAAGTTTGCGAATACTGTTGGTAGCAGTGTCAGCCTGAAGGAAGGGAAGAGCAAATGATCTTGTTAATAAATGTCCATAACGAGACAGAAGCAAAGGCTTGTCATGCTGCACAGGCTCATAAAAGGTTCCTATTATGACAAACAAAAGTTCTTTAACATTCAGTAGTATCTACATATCATACATATAGATATTCTTGGCTGTATTTCAGTGATAGCAGATGTGGTCACTCCTTCGTTTCATACTCTTACGAAAGTGGTCTCGCTTAGCATGTTTTGCATGTTTGCTATCAAATTTCTCTGTTTCTAAGGCAAACATTAAGCATTTCATACCAAATTACTAACATACTTAGCACACAAAACTAATTTGAATGTTTCAATAAACAATATAGATGTAATGTAGGCTCTCAGTAAACGTAACCTGAAGGGACTAGGAAAACATGTTCTATTTAGCAGGAGTTCCGTTTAGTGCGAGGTGAAAATCGGTGCAAAATAGAAGCCCAATGCCAAGCATTGCAGAGGCAATAGTTCCGTTTAAGCAGTAGTTCCGTTTAACAGATTTCCATTTACTGAGAATCTACTGTACAGTCAAACCCCGCTACAATGAAACTTGCGGAGCGCTGAAAAAGTTTCGTTAATGTGAAAATTTCGTTGTAGTGAAATAAAAAAATATATAGCTGATCTGAGGTAGCAAAACAGAGAAACGTTTATTCTATAATTTCAAAAAGTGTCCCCTGCTTCCTACTCTTTTCCAGCAGCGTCACGGCGCAATTTCCACCCTTGCATAGCGAGGCCATGGTGAAAAGCACGCTAAAACAAAGCCTACAACCACTTTCGTGAACGAACCAAACAGTTGCATAAACATATGAACACCAGCAGCTGTCTGCCGTCAAAGTGTATCCGACAATGCCGAAATGAAGGCAGGGTATCGTGCAGCGGTAACTTCTGCCTTATTCTATGCCATTCTTATTATCCACCCCTAGGGGCTAGCTGATCTTGTTGATAATGCGGACGAACAGCCACTCTGATTAGTTACCGCCCTGGCCAAGAGCAAACAAAATTGTAAAAATTAGCATCAGAAAAGGCATCGTTCTGCAGTTGCACCCACCAGCTGCGTGAAGGAAACCATAAACTGAGCGACTGAGCTTCAGCTTCGGATCGTCTGTGGCTTAAAAGCAAGCCAGTGGAAAAAGCAGGGCAGTCTCACTGCCATCACTATCGAGCAATGGCAGCGTCCATGATTGCTGAAAAGTGGCGGTTTCTAGTGGTGCCAATGCGTGTTTTAAACTTTGTCGACGTATTTTCAAGTTAAGAAAATGCATCAAAATATTAAAAATTGTGTTTACTGGATAGCAATAGATATCTGAGCCTGGAATGGCATCGTGAAATTTCGTTGAAGCGAAACAGAAGAAAAAAATGTGTTCATTGTGGCGACAATGTTTATGCACTGAATCCTATGAACTGCTGACGGGAAATCGTGAATTTTTCGTTGTAGCAGAAATTGCATTGAAGCGGCGTTCGTTGTAGCAAGGTTCGACTGCATTAGTACGTGAACTTGTCACTGCCACAGATGGTTAAAGATTTGAGGGTCAAGGACATAGTACAATGTACGTCATTACAAACAGCCACAAGACACATGTATGTCACTGACTGTATGTTTAAAATGTGCACCTTTCTTGATCATATTTATTACTAGGCAAGGGCTGCCACTCTGTGAAAATACATGGAATTTTCTTTGGCCCTGATGCCTCTCTTATTTTTTTTATGCTTTACTAGAGCTAGTAGCCGGCTAGTATCTGTTTCGTCCTTCGGCCAGTTCCCACTTATGGCGCCCGCAAAACTGATGGCTTTCTCGTTTAGAACCTTTCAAAAGATTACGGATTTGTTACTAGTACCTTGTTTATTGTTCCCAGCTACGCAATGACATCTGTTTCCGTGTGGGTGCTGACTGACACAAATGATGCAGCTGTGGCTGCTTTTCTATTTGCCGGGACTCCGAAAAACTCCAAAAACTGCTTCCGTCTTGGTGACGAGAAAATAAATTGTTATATAGGTTCTGGACTTGTTTTTCCTTTTTGGGCACACTCACAACAACATAATTTTCGTCAATGCATTCAATAACACAGTTTGCTAGTGCTATGGAAGTGTGTGCTGATTTCTCAGCTGCAAAAGTTAGTCTATGGGCAGTTCACCCAAATTGCCACTCAACTGACGAATCAGAATCTGAATCAGTAAATGTCAGTTCATCATACAAGGAGTTACTTATGAGTTAAGATTCAGACGTTAATCAGTGAATGAAATCTTGATGATGCTGACTGGACAAAAAGTGGCTTTCTTCCCTCCGTGTTTTTACAAGACACCCCTTTGTGCACTTGATTTGGTATGTCCATGAGCTACACAGATGTTCATTGCAACTAAAAAATTTTTAACAGATGTATAAATTTTTTTTTAAGCTGTAGAATTCATCTTACTGCTGCACACACAAAACCTACATGCACATAACGATACAAAAGTTATTTTGTCAGTTTAACACCACAGAAAGAAATTTTAGACAATTTACATAACGATACAAAAGTTATTTTGTCAGTTTAACACCACAGAAAGAAATTTTAGACAATTTTTTCTTAAATAGGTTAGCCTAAAGAATTCAATTCAGCAATAAAAAAATGTGCGATTTTAGAGATGCATTTCTGAAAAAATATCGACCCTCAGAGAGGGTTACCGTTTTTTAATTTTTGCCCGTTTTGATAATATTAGTACCTCTACTGTTATGAAAAACAAGTGAAGGTCGAGACTTAACTGGAAATTCTTTAAAATTGCATCTAAAGAGCACAAGGTGCCTGTTAAAACGTCCAAAGTGTGCACTCTTCGAGCACCTTGCCGCCGATAATGCGCCGCCGCTCGCCATAAATGAACGCATTAGCCGAAGAGTCGAGCCTCACTCTTCAAGCAGCAACAGTTTCCCTCGTTGCTGCCGCGCGAGAAATAATAAAAAGAAGCACGCTTTTGCACATTTTTCAAGCGCTACGACTGGCTTATGACGTGGTACGAATCGGGGACCGCCATTGGCTGCAGCGCAGCTGTATATGCTGTGAAGCCTGTTTGCGGGGTCCATGTCTTGTTGAGCAGCGCAGCTGAACATTGCTTTTCTCGTGTAATTATCTCTGTTATGAAGGAAAAAAGCATTCCTCGCATGTGAAAGCCCTTCTGCGGCTTTCACTTGCGACCAATGCATCCAAATCAAACCATCTTGCGATCAATGCCAAACTTGCGGTCAATGCATCAAAATAAATAACAATAGATCAAAAGTCATTCACACCCGTCAGCCAGAAAGTTCGTGATGCGGCAATGGATGACGTCAGCACCAATCTTGCGAGGTTGAAAGAGCTCGCAGTGGGAGAACTTAGCAGGAACGACATTGCCATTATGTACGACGGTATGTGGCACAAACATGGCCGCAAGAGGGCATGACACTGCACTTAGTTTGGATTTCGAAGTCCTATCAAACTTCTTCCTAGCTTGCATTTGGCACAAGGCTCTGCCAGATGGAGCGGAAGTTTGGCAAGCGTTTCATGGCCCTGTCTGTGAACAAAATGTCTATGAGGAGTCGGCTCGAAAAAGCCGAGGACAAACTCATGGGGCTGGCATATTTTAGTCCCAGTGGCCACTACAAGAAGGATTGTTCTTGTTGGTGTGCAAATTTTATCAGATTTAATTATATCTTTCATAAATAAAAACTCAATTTTAACTTAAAAACTCCTTTTTTTTTTTCAGAACACAAATTTTGCCATTTTTTTCAATGTGCCCCTCCTTTTTCGGGCGCTTCTAATGCTCAGATCTGCATGAAATTTTGCCCAAATTTTTTCTAAAGTACGGCGAATGTAATTATCTAGTTTAAATTTCAATATTTTATTGTATAATAGAAAAAATTCCATGTAAATCTTTACTAGGATAGGTGAAATATGGACTTTTTACGTCTAATATTTTTCACGCCAGTTACACATTTTGTATGTGCTTCCTAGTTAGTTACTTGCATTCTACACTTTATTTCAGACATTATGAACTATGAATGGTAAAAAATTACGGAACTTCAGGGATGAAGAGAGGGGGGGCAAAAGGGTTAAGGTTTTCACTTTGTCATTTTGCAGAGCTAAAAGTAAGCAACTTGCAAGAAAATTAATTATATATTTGAAATCAGCATAAAACGTTATACAAACAGCTCAAGTTTCATTGCTCTAGGGTGAATATTAAAAAAAAAGTGTCTATGAGTAGCATCTCCTCTTAAAGGGACACTAAAGAGCAAAACTATTTTTTGCGTATTAGTAAAGTATAATTTTCAAATCCTGAAAACACCACTCTTACTTCAACATGATGATTGGTAAGCAAAAAAACAAAAGATCAATTTGAAAAAATGCAGGTGGAGACGTTATCTTCAGATTCCCACACAAAACACTGTGACTCCGAAAATGTTATTTAAGGCATCTACTGGGTCCTGTGTAGCTTCTAATCAATGAAAATGAAGTACACTGTCATCTGTGGGTGCCATAGACCAAGCATACGAAGTTTCCGAAAGTTATATCAAGTAAATGCTACAAAAATACAAAAAGTACATGTTGAAATTTGTTGCTATACATGACATTTCAGCACGAAATTTGAAAATGAAACTCAAACCTTGATTTTTTCCACTCCTAATAACTAACCTATGATAGTGAAGCAATGTTAGAGTTCTCAGAGTGCAATTAGTCATTTTTTCATTGTTTCTCTTTTGTGTCCTTTCAATCTTGTCCTCGTTTTCTGAACTATCAATATTACTAGATTTGGTAACAGTACCATTATCCTCTTTACTTGAAAAGCAAAACAGAAAAACATTGTTACTATGTATTCAGCTTTGTTTTCCCACCTCTTACACCTGAAATGCCAGTCTTGTTTAAGTTTCTTGGAGTCATGAGAAACAGCTCCCCATTCTTTTGCACTTCCCGTTCTTGCGATACTCTCAAAAAGCTGTGGTGACAGCACTTACACTGGCCGCTGTATGTCTCTGCCAGAAACAATGACAGCGTTTGCTGCATGATGCCATCTTCACAAGGGACAATAAAATGGGCTGTCGTGTCTCAAAGGCACATAACCAAGTGGCTAACTGCTGGTAAGGAGCCTACATGCACATGTAGACTTCCTAACGTGAGAATATGCCCTTGCACCATAATGGCTATGTGACCATAGTGGACTAATGAATATACAGTTATTTCATCTTTGAAAACTGTCCACCTGTTGATTTGTCTGTAACTGTCCCTTCTCTTGGCCATGTACTTATATAGTTCTTCCACCCAAACAATAAACATTGTGCTTTTACATTGTGTACAGTGTACTGTAGCCTTCTTTTGCCTAAAGTTTCTTGCAATAAAAAGAAACTTCCCTGTCTACAAAATTATCACCAGAGATTATTTTTACCACGATTACGTATTCCCCCTTTGCAGTCTCCAATGACACGTAACAATAAGGCTCTAATGTACCGTATTTACTCGCGTAACGAACCCACCTTTTTTTAAGAAAAGTCGATTCCAATGCAGGGGGAGGGTTCATTACGCGGGAGAAAAAAGTCACGGGAGTTATACAGCGAAAATTTCGCATGACTGTTTTGTTTGTCTTGGTCTGTGAAATGCGCGGCGAATTGTTGTTTTGGCCCGAAGCTCTTCTTGTTTTCTATCGTAATGAATGCATACGAATCGACCCCAAAGTGTCGTCCAGTTAGTCGGTTCTCGTGCTCCAGCGCATGCCCAACAAACTTCAAGTTTAAAACCAGCTATGTAGATAACGTACCAGTCGAACGTGCCCTATGCAGCAGGGGTCCAACTAAGTTCCCTAAGACAAACCCAACAACGAAAACACAGCGTCGGATGGCGGCGCACAAACGTCGCAGGAGCACAACACGCCATCGGCGCGGTTGCGCTTTGCATGGCCTCCGAGATGGCGGGTGCGTGGCGGGTTTTTTCGCTACACACCCGCCGTCTCGGACGCCATGCACTTTGTTTTCTTGCCGTTGTGCTTGCGTGGTGCTACAAGCAAAGAGGCTTCTCCTGCATTCGACAGATGATGCTCTGCCGCAAAAGCCGCGACTTTTAAATTTTGTATGACGTCGTCCGAGCTCCCGCTGTTCACAACTATTTAACATGGTTGTTAAACCACGTTTTCACTTTTATTGCGTCATTATTTTGTGATATAATGGCTTGATTCAACTAGTGCCCTTGATGATTTTGATAATCAAGGACATTGGTTATCATACCTAAATAAAGTGAACAGATAATTGAATTTCTTTTTTAATTTCTTCATGGAGCAAGTTGGGGAGGTGGGTTCATTATGCAAGTGGGTTCATTACGCGAGCAAATATGGTACTTCCCTTGGTTGCTTCCCATATTCTTCTCATATCAGAATTAGAGGCATTTGAAGCATATGTGGCTCACATTTAAGCTGTAATTGGAAAATTAATGCTTAGCAGTATTGTGCTGTAGACAAAAATGAGGTGTACAATTATTCAAAAGTTTCCAACATCAGTGGAATATTAAATTTGTAGCACTGATAGACGATTAAAAAACTTTGTTAGCCAAGTTTGATATCTTGGAATAAGTGTAGAGAGCTCCAACAAGGGCTGAACATAGTATATTTGAATTGGAAGCACTAGGTGTGCCAGCCACACAGGTCAGTGTACAGAGGGTGATCCCGGTGATTACATTTGTTTTATTTAAACAGCAGTCTTTTGTTTTGGAAAGTACACTAGAGAACTTCTTGTTTTTGAGATGCGGTTCAGTGCCTTGACATAAGGCACTGAGGATAATCTAAATATTTCATAATTCACTTACTGAGAAAAATATATGCTGTGATCTAAGCATTAGCGCTTTATTTTGACAATTTTTGCACGCATACACAAGTTTAACAAGACGTTGCAGATTATTTTTGTTTTCATTCTAGAAAAGAACAGCAACAGAACTCTTTTAACTGGAACGATAATACAACCAGAACAAAACACATTCATTAACAGCCTGGCTACCATACCACAGCATACCACCATACCATACCACCATACCATACCACCCTAGTCATGACTCATGTTTTATTTTAACAATGCTACACACTACATCCACGCACGGTACAATGGACTGAACAGTCTGTATTGTTCTCATGTAACAGACGGTACATTGCTTTGTTGTCCTTGTAAATGCTGCGACAGGAATACTATAATAGCTGCTTTAGTTATTTCATGAGTTACGTGAAAGATGGCACTGAACGACTGCTCACACAATCACTGCTATCACTCTCCTTGTCTTCACACATGAGGAGCCTACAATAGCTTGACGTGAGCATTTGCCTGCTCTGCATCGCCCGCGGGGGACAGGAGGCTACACACCTAAGCCAGTCTCGCGGACTTCTTATGCACGCAGGCATGGATTACCAGCAAATACAATGCTGCAGCAGGTTTTTGTTGACGCTGTGTAACAATTTTAGATTTGTAAGGGCCATAAAATGCAGATTTTAGTTCTATGAACTTCTCAAATAAACTAAATAATTTGAGTATAGCCCTGACTTCATTAAAACAAATCTCAACTGTATGATTTCTGCTTCCTAAGGAAGTGAAAATGCAGTTTCAAGAGAAAAGAGTGCACTCCAGTTTTCATATTCATAAGATAGCTCACCTCATCCTCAGCAGTTGCGAGTTCTTTTTTGAGTTCATCAATACGCCCTCGTAGCTTCTTCACCTCTGCTTCATACTGCTCCGATCGTCGAAGTGCATGAGATAATTCTGTGCTCTTCTCCTGGAGAACTTTCTTCAGTTTGCTATGGGCGTGCTTGAGATCAAGCAATTCCTACAGAAAAAAACAAAGTCGAATTGAACAAAATACCACAGTGGACAAAAAAAAATTGCGTATGCATTTGACCCATATAAAAAAACTTTTTCTAGTGTTGTCAGTAGTAACAATGGTGGAGTGAGGACGTCAATTTGTAGCTCTTGAATGAAGAAAAAATAATAAGAATACTGAACTAAAGGGCCCAGATCACAATAAAAAACCCCGTTTAATTTCTTAAGGTGTCTCAGCACGACAGGGCAAATTCAAACTTGCTGTGAAACTGCAATGTTCCACATGTTTACCTGAAATACCTTTCTATCAACGGAAGTTCCAAGGATTACCAGAAAACGGCTGCATTTCTTGTTAACTGCAGAAAAAAATATCTCAGAACAAGTGTTAATTTCAAAATTTATTGCACACTGATCTGACCATGATTGATATGAGGGGTTTAACATCCGAAAAGCACCATATAATTATGAGAGACACAGTAGTGGAGGGCTCCAGAAATTACTAATCTGACCTTCAAGGTCAACAGGTACAATTTCTAGATTTCCTAAACTTATCACATTAATTGTTCTAGCTACATTACAAGCATACCTTTTTATTTAAAAGGTGCTACAAAACCTATGTTTTGAGGTCTAATTGTGCATGTTGAATAATATGCATCCCATAATAGACTGCCAGGTTTTGAGCACATACACTATAGTGGGAATTTCGTTTTGAACTTTTATTAATATTAGAGTTGAACCATACCACAGTGTGACAACCATTTATTTATTTTAGATTTTATTTTATTATTGCAATAGCAATTATACGGACGGTCTCCGCTGGTTGCCGCCTCTGCCATCAGTCACGTATATGTGATGTATGTATATATATATACACATACGAGGAAAGATACGCTAGCCTTCTCTTTTTGCAGAGTGAACATTGCCTTTCCAGCCGGAGTCGTCTGCGTGCGCACTTATCTCGTGAGTGAACAGGGGGAAGGGGGCTTATGGTTGCAGCGCTATTGTTGCAACAATAAGCGAGCGCCTTGTGCCCCCACAGCAGGCGGGAGCTTCTATGGGCTGCGTTTTTAACACAAAAAGCCAGTGCCAAAAGTGTAATTGGAGCGACCGCGTTCTCTTAAAGGGCCAGTAAACAGTCCTGAAGTCCAAAAATTTTAAAAAAGAGATATATGTGCAGTTTTTGTTTGCGAACATGCTGCCGCAAGAATTTTGCAAATATGTACTATATTAAGGAAGTTACAGGGGTTACAACATCGGTCTAAGCTGGTTTCAAATTTTCACGCGGCCTCGCCCCCTTCTCTTTTCCATGAAGGAGAAGGCGTAACCCATCTTCGTGACTCCACCCAACTTGGCAAGTTGGGTGGATGACGTCAATCGCCACATCAGCAATTGACGTCATCGGCGAACTCAATCAGTCGCAACGCACTTCCGCTTGCTGCGAAGCGTGGTTGTTTGTTTACCGTTTGCCGCACCAGCCGTGGGTCAGCCGCGTAAGCAACAGGTGCGAAGTGTTGACCACAAACGATCACATCCCCGACATACGTCGCTGGATGGCCGATTCGTTTCAGCCATGCAGCGCGCAAGGCCCCATCATGAAACACCTGGTGCCGATGCTTCTTCATTGCCCAGTCGCTCGATTTGCAGCTGACGACAGAGCAACGCTGTTTACCCGTGTTGCTCATGTCAAGGTTGAAAAACACTCGTACGTGCACAGAGGGGCTGTAGTTGAGCGAGGAGTGCACACGTGCACGCGACAACTGCGAGGCTCATTCTTTCCCCGCAGTGCCAAGAAACAAGGGGCAGTTTCGTAGCTGTGGGTGTGAACAGGAACTGGCATTGACTTCTCTACTGTTTTTTCACACCTGATTTAGACCAATCTGCGAGCTTCTCCAGCAAGCTGCATGCTACGTCATGTCGCCGATCGCCGAGTTGACGTCACTGCGCGTGCAAGGGGGTCGGTCAGGAGTAGGAAAGATGCACGGGAATTGTTTTTGAAATAGAGCCTCTGCGCGGCACGCAACGCTGTAATATTAAGAAAACGTGATCACTGCGGTCTAATCTACGAATTGCCAAGCTTGTATGGGTGGTGTAAAAAAAAAGTTGGAGCCTATTTACTGGCCCTTTAAGGCGCATTTACACTAGAAGAGACACAACAAAGATTTTGGTCTGCCGACTGTCTTTGGGAGTGTCTTTTGTCTTGTCATAATATTTACACTGCAGGTTTCTGGAAGACTCAGTCATCCATGCCTTGTCATGCTCACAGTCTTTCGTTGGCCAATTCTGTAGTCACACAGGAGGCAGACGCACCGACTAAACTTGGACACCTGCACCTCATTTTCAGCCATGCTTCTGCTCTGCCATTGTCCCTCTCCGGCTCCCTGGCCTAGGGTGCGCAAGATGCCTATTCAAACACGGGGAGGGAGCATTGTTGTATCTCCCCCAAGATTTCTCACTTCGTGGTCGTTTGAAGCAAGGACATGGGCAAATTTTCGCTCAGCCACAGATCACCCACTGACACAGGTCTGCCAATGTGTTTTGCTGGTGTTTTCAGTTTGTCATCATGTTACACTATGGCGACATGCTGTCTTTTGAGACATCTTCAATGTCGGCCTAGGGTGACCATGGGATCTGGCGACTTCGTCAATGGGCAACTCATCAGCCGATGGTCGGCATCTGCCTTGTGCTTTCGTCTGGGTCGTGTCAGTGTTGTGTTGCTCCAATGTAAATGTGCCTTCACACCAGCATTTTGTAGAGTTACGCGAGATCGAATGCTAGCCTTGATTCTTAAAACATTTGAATAAGTTGCTAATGCATTCATTGCTTCGCCTTTTTGGCGAAACTGACTTTTTTTTTTCATTCACAGATATACTGCAAGCCGCAAAGCCCAAGCAAGAGTGGGAATACAAGAGCATCAAAACACTGCCCAACAAAGGAGGATAACAATCAATAATTCTAACATAATCCGAAATAAGAAATGAAAGCAATACAGGTGGCGAAAAGGCAATACAAATAAATGAGTTTGAATACAGTAACAGTAAAATAAATTATCAACTGAGTGAAATAGCACCAATTTTTATTAAAACCAGAAAAAGAGGTTGTTTTACAAGATGGAGGAGGCACTCAACTGTGCTAAGGACAATAGTTGGTCAGGAGACAGAGTATTGCAACCTGCAAATATTCATGTAAAAAATAAGAATTGAAATACATTTGTTCTGGAAAAACAAATAGTTATAGAAAGCATGAAGAAGTGTGCATTTAAGGGCTCGTTTTCTTTGTTAGACATAATATTAATGCGATATAACAGATATATTATGCCAAAAAAGGTATAGTTGACGGTATTAGGAGTAATTATAATAAAAATGTGGAAAAAAAAAGTGGACAAAAAGATAACTTGCCGTGAGCAGGGACCAAATTTGCGACTTTTGAATAATGCATCTGATGCTTTACCAACAACTGAGCTCTTAAATGGGCGGCCATCCCCCCCTCCCCCCCCCACTTTATGGCGTACATATGTGCATTCGACAGAGCGTCAGTGAGCACCACCAGTAGCCATGACGGTGAGTGTGGAACACTCTTTATCTGCCTGTAAGGCGTCATGTAGCATGTGAACTTATTACGAGCTGGCAACTGACCAATAATCCCTCGTGTACTACCTGAAGGCACCAAATCTGCCAGAACGAGCGTATGTGTATTACGAGTGCGCTGCAATGAAAGTGGAGTAACTACGGTGCTGGGTCAAGCCCGAGATTCCCATTGAGCTAAGAATACAAAAGCTTTAAACGCTGATCCTTGCGACAGGAATGCAATTGAGAAACCTGTTGTGATCCCATAAATGACAAACTGACACTCCTGAGAATGACTTTCAGGTAAAGGCCGATCAAGGTCCACACTTTTCTATACTGAAAAAACAGGAACCTTTTCTAAGAGCTACATAGATAGCATCCTAGCCAACATGCAATGCTTTCTGATAGTCATGTGTGTTACAGTGGTTTGTCACTCTTTATACGTGGATAGTGAGCCGGGTGGTCTTTCAGTGTGGCAGGATAATGTGACAACATTAATAAAAATATTATTAAAAAAGATAGCTGCAAAAGAATGGATGATGTGATGGCATCAGCAAATTTGCAGAACTTGACAGAGATACTGATGTGAGGCAGGTAAACAGAGAATGTAGGGTTGGGTGTGTTGGTACAACATCATTAAGAGTGCATACCGGCGCAATCGACAAGAGCGAAAGGAATAGAGAATTGTGCCTGTGGCCTCTTTTCTGTCCTCTCTTGTCTTTAGCACTGATATGCACTCAGGTAAGGTAAATGGAGGTTGCTTTAAGAGAGCATTGTCTTCCTATCAAGAATAGACAAATAGTATGTTCAGAATTTGAAGCGAATTGAGGTGAATACCGTATTTACTCATATAATAAACGCACTTGCATAATAAATGCACCCCCAACTTCAGTCGTCAAAATTTGGACTTTTTTCCCCCCTCTGAAAAAACGCACCCCCCCCCATTCATCCGCTACAGTCCCACTAACCGACAACTGGCGCCTCCTTACCCGCTGGATCTCTTCCGTTTTATTACCCCCCCTCGGCCACCTTGGCTCTCTCCTTCCCCCCTTCGTCCGATGCAGTGTACCACATTGTTCTTCTTTCTATCTGTGCGCAACACATTCACTGTCTTTTTTTAAATTATCATTATTCGTGTGCCACAGCAGGGTTCACGAATAGTGAGAGTGTAGAGACATCTCAGCTGATAAGCACACAGCAAGCGAATGTCATGAAACTGCCCGTGCCAACCGACGGCGTCGCAGGTTTCTAGAAAAGCAGAAAAAAATCACTTATCACCCAGAAAAGATCGTGACGATTTCCGCAACATGGTAGCATCCCCAATTCTCACTTATTCTTCGCGCGTGCATAAACTTCTCAAGTGGAAGCGAGGCGATGGCCGTATTTTGCATAAAGTTAAAATGGTATTTTGTCGTTATTCTTGTTATCAATGATTTGTGTTGATGCTTCGGCGGTAGCTTGCTGCAATGTTGGTTAGTTGCTACAATGTCAACGGCGGCGTCGGGGTCGTCGTGCGAGGTTGCCATGAAGTCGACAAAGTGCATCGTAGTGCGCGCTTCTGGGCCCCCCTCAAGATCACAGCAAATACCACTGTTGTGGTAAAAAGATTGCAAGAAAAGGTAGCCACAAAATGCTTTTACAACATGCGCGGGTGATGGGGGGACATCTTGCAAAATATAGCGCCGTCAACCACTAAAACTAAGTTAAGTGCAACAAAGAAGCTGTCTCCAAACAGTGTACGTATATGTAAATTGCAAAAGGCTAAGTGACATAACTTCTTTTTTTTGCATTACCACATTTTTTGCTCATTGTGAAAAAGTTTTCATAAAATTTGCCCCCCCCCTAATAAACGCACCCCCAACTTTGCTCCGCTTTTTTAGAAAAAAAAAAAGTGTGTTCATCACACGAGTAAACACGGTGTAATGATGTTTATTAAAATAGAGAAGTCGCAACGAGGTCGCAACGGAAAATGGCCATACGGCAAGTCTGCCAAAGGCAGCACACGTTCTCGCACAATAAGAGCGCAGGGTTTTTCGTTCTCTTCTGAAGGCGCATATGCGTTGGTGGGTATGCTCCACTACAATACCCCCCCCCCCCCCTCCCGGGTGAAAAGTAGCCATCCTGGCGACTCAGAGAGTAGGCACAATGAGGGGGTCGTAATAGGGCCTGAGACGGTCGACGTGTACGGTCTCGCGTCCTCGACGGCACAAATCTGGCGATTGTGTTAGGGACTCGATGATGTAATTCACCGGCGAGATCGCGTCAATGAAACGGTACAGAGGTACAGACCATGGTACCGGGCCAGAAGTTTAGAAGGAAGGCCAGGAACCTGCGGGGGCACCCAAAGCCACACAAGGGAGCCAGTACGAAACGTAGGAGCTATGTGATGAACGTCGTCATGTCGGGTCTTTTGTATACGTTGAGCCTCACTTGTCAGTGACCTAGCCAACTGACGGCAGTCTTCAGTGTATCTGGCGACTTTCGAAAGCGGGGAGCACTCAGATGCATCAGGGCGGTACGCGAGTACAGTGTCGAGTGGGTGGGAAGGTTCGCGGCCGTACAACAGAAAGAACGGGGAAAAACCGGTAGTCGCTTGCGCCGCGGTGTTATAAACGAAGGTAACAAAAGGTAATACAGCGTCCCAGTTAGTGTGGTCGGAGGAGGTGTACATCCTCAGCATGTCGCCAAGTGTGCGGTTGAACCGCTCAGTGAGACCATTTGTTTGTGGATGGTATGCGGTGGATTTCCGGTGGATGATGTTGCATTCAGCGAAAATAGCTTGGATGACCTTCGACAGGAACACTCGACCCCTATCACTGAGTAATTCTCGTAGAGCAGCATGGCGTAGAATGAAGCTGGGGAAAATGAAGAGTGCAACTTCGTGGGCGGTTCTGCCGGTAGAGCTCGTGGGCGGTTCTGCCGGTAGAGCTGCAATCTCAGCGTAGCGTATCAGATGATCGATGCCTACAATAATCCACCGGTTTCCAGAGCCACTATACGGGAAAAGGCCATAGAGGTCGATACCCACGCGGTCGAATGGGCGAGCCGGGCACGGGAGCGGCTGTAACATGCCAGTAAGTTGCCGCAGAGGTGTCTTGTTTTGTTGGCAAGTGGTGCAAGACTGAGCGTATTTCTGCACAAAGTGATACATTCCTCGCCAGTAATATCGTTGGCGCAGCCTTTCGTAGGTTTTTAGGACACCTGCATGAGCACTTTGGGGATCTGCATGGAAATTCATGCAGATGTCAGAGCGCATATGAGTAGGGACAGCAAGGAGCCACTTCCAACCACCAGGCATGTAGTTGCGGCGGTACAGAAAGTTGTCTCGCATGAAAAAATCGGCTGCTTGCCGGCATAGCACTCTCGTGGAAGGAACAGCAAACGGATCGGTAAGGTAGTCGAGTAACAAGGCAAGGTATGGGTCTTTACGCGGCTCCGAAAGCATGTCAGTGATGTCGAGTGGTGACAAGGTAGTAAAAAGGGGTGACAGAGAAGCCACATCTGGTGTTAATGGCAATTGAGAAAGTGCACCGGCATCTACATGCTTGCGACCGGAACTATATACGACACGGATGTCGTATTCCAGCAATCGAAGTGCCCAACACCACAGGCATCCGGACAGGTCTTTCAAGGTTGACAGCCAACATAGAGCATGGTGGTCTTTGACCACGTCGAAAGGACGGCCATAAAGATACGGGCGAAACTTCGTCAATGCCCAGATTATGGCCAAACACTCCTTCTCTGTCACGGAGTAATTCAATTCAGCCTTCTTGAGAGCGCGACTTGCATAAGCAACAACGTATTCGGCTTGGGTGCCTTTCCGTTGTGCCAAAACTGCACCAAGACCCACGCCACTTGCATCGGTGTGAATTTCTGTGGCAGCAATGGGGTCGTAGTGACGAAAAATAGGTGGCGAGTTCAGCAGGCAGTGCAGCTGGCGAAATGCATCGTCACATGCAGGTGACCATGCAGATATACTTATGCTGTTAGAAAGCAGACTCGTCAGAGGTGCGATGATAGACGCGAAGTCGCGCATGAAGCGACGAAAACAGGAGCAGAGACCAACGAAACTTCTAAGGGCTTTCAGTGATGTGAGCATTGGGAAGTCAGCGACAGCTCGAAGCTTATAGGGATCCGGAAGAACACCGTCTCTTGTGATGACATGTCTCAAGATGGTTAGTTTTCGTGCTGCAAAGTGGCACTTTTTGGTGTTAAGTTGTAGGCCTGCAGAAGATAGACACGTCGGAATCTCATGGAGACGACCAAGATGTGTCGGGAAATCAGCTGAAAAGACTACGATGTCATCTATGTAACACAAGCAAGTTTTCCACTTGTGGGCACGCAAGATGGTATCGATCATGCGCTCAAATGTCGCAAGCGCGTTGCAGAGCCCAAACGACATGACTTTGAACTCATATAGGCCATCCGGCGTTACAAAGGCTGTTTTAGGGCAATCACATTCAGCCATTGGCACCTGCCAATACCCAGACCACAGATTCCAGGATGTAAAGTACTCGGCCTTGTAAACAGTCAAGAGAATCGTCTATCCGTGCTAGGGGGGAGACATCTTCCTTCGTAATCTTGTTTAAGCGGCAATAGTCCATGCAAAATCGAACGGTGCCATCTTTTTCCTTTACCAGAACCACAGGTGATGACCAAGTGCTTTAAGAAGGCTGTATGACTCCACGTTTCAGCATTTCATCTACTTGCTCCGTAATGACGCGGCGCTCTTCGGCGAAAACGCGGTAAAGATGCTGTTGCAGAGACGAATGTGAGCCGGTGTCAATAGTATGTGTAATAGTCGTGGTGCGGCCCAAAGCAGGTTCTTGAAAGTCGAAAGAAGAGCGAAACTTGTTAAGGAGGGCAACAAGCTGGCGGCGATGCGAGGGGGAAGGTCTGCATCAATAGCATTGCTGAAGGCTGACAAACTTGATGGCTCAGACGCATGAGCGATTGCGGCAATGTGACATGAGGTTTCGTCGGAAAGAATAATATCATCGATATGGTCGACAGGTTGTACATATCCTAAGGTTTCACCACGGAGTAAGCCAATGGGGTAGTTGCAGTGGTTGGTAACCAGCATTACGGTTAAACCAGACACAATTGTAAGAACGGCAAATGGGAGAACGATGCCCTTGACTTCAGTAAAAACCGGAGATGGCGTAAACATCACCGTGGCGTCAGGTTGCGCCACACATGAAAGGCTAATAGAAACTGAAGCTTCCGGAGGCAAGGTGATGTAGTCGTCAGCGATGAGTTTGCAGAGCAGAGGAGAACGGTCGGGCGATGAAAATTCACATGTTGGCACAAGGGACACTTCTGGACGTGAACAATCGATGATAGCTTCATGACGTGATAAGAAATCCCAACCCAGGATAAGGTCATGAGAGCAAGATGGCAGAACAAAAAATTGGACGATGTACAAAACGTCTTGGATGACGACGCGCGCCGTACACACAGCCGAGGAATGAATGTGTTGCGCACTAGCCATGGACAGCACCATGTCACAGAAAGATGTGGTCACTTTCTTCAGTTTCCGACAAAATTTTGCGTTCATCACAGAAAAGGCGGCCCCCGGTATCAATTAACGCTAGTGTGATGACTCCCAACATCGACATCAATAATATTTTGCGGCGAAAATGGAGGCCTTGAGAATTGCGCAGAAGTTGCAGTTCTTGCCTCCAAAACTGCAAACTGCACTGATTAGTTTCCCTCCTCAGGAGGTGGTCGACGACGCATAGGTGATAGCGATCGGTGACGAGGGGATGGGAAACGAGCAGTCGATGGGCGGCGATCCGAGTCAGAGTGCCTCTGCTCATATGTAGACATGGTGGCCTGCTGTGACGCATAGGTAGAAGTTCCAAAGGAGGCGTGCGCAGGTGTGGGATGGCGGCGGCAGAAGCGTGCAATGTGGCCAGCGATGCCACACGCGAAGCTGATAGGACGATTGTCTAGGGTGCGCCACTCATTAGATGGACAGAAAAAGCGAGGTGGGGGCCTGTAAACTGGAGGAGAGGCCGGAGGAGGTAGAGCCGATAAGGCGACTGGATGCGGTGGGTTCCGCGCGAGCGACCACAGCTGCATAGCTGAGAGGTGAAGGTGGCGCAGGTGGTGCGTAGCCGGCAGTTGAGAGATCAGATGGTACCGAAGTGGATGGGTAAGGGGCCTGCACTGTAGGGAGGACATCACAAATTTCAGTGCGTATGGCCTGCTGCAGTGTCGAAGGCAGGCTTGTGGTGGGCGCGTCACTATGCGGCAGCAGGGAGAGCTGTCAGGTGACTTCCTCCCCGATGAAGTCTTTAACCTGGTTCGACAGAGTTCCTTGGCGAACGTTGCCATTTGCGAGTGCGACGACCGAGATCGAATCTGGTGATGGGACACTCTGTCGGGTGATGGAACGCTGACGGCGCAATTCAACGAAGCTCTGGCACAGGCTTACGAAGACTGCCACCGTGGTCGGGCTTTTCGCCAGCAACATCTCGAATGCGCCAATCTCGATGCCCTTGAGAAGCTGTCGAATTTTTCCCTTCTTCAGGCATAGATGGGTTAACACGCCTGCAGAGGTCGAGCACATCCTCAATATAACTAGTAAACGTCTGGCCATGCTGCTGGGCTCGGTGGTGTAGACGCTGGTTAGCGCGTAGCTTGTCGACCTCTGGTCGGCCGAACACTTCAGTCACGAGGGTGTTAAAGGTGGACCAGTTGGCGATGGCGGTTTCGCGGTTGGTAAACCATAGCTTAGCGACGTCAGCCAAGTAAAAGATAACATAGGCGAGCTTAGAGTCGTCATCCCACTTGTTGCTGGCGCTTACCAGTTTGTACAAGGAGAGCCAGTCTTCAACGTCTTGCTCACCACTGCCACTTAAGATTGGTGGGTCCCGCTGACGGGCAGCACCGGGGCAGGTAGATGGGGCAGCCGATGGTGCTGGCTGTGCTGAGACGAGCTGGTTGGCGACTGCATGAATCATGTTGTGCGGTGATCTTTCGGCCAACTTGCGAGAGCGAAGCTTCAGGTCTGCTTGGGGATCTCAGCAGCCTCCACCAAATGTGATGATGTTTATTCAAACAGAGAAGTCGCAACTAGGCCGCAATGAAAAATTGCCGTACAGCAAGTCTGGCAAAGGCGGCACACGTTGTTGCGCAATCAGGGCGCAGGGTCTTTCGTTCTCTTCCGAAGGCGCATAAGCGTTGGTGCATATGCTCCACTACAACAGTAGTGATTTGGTAAAATAATTTCAAATCGAATTGTTCCAATAGTGTTATCATAAGTAATTAAAGCGACCCTGTCAAACTTTCCCAGAAAAACATCGAATAGCTTCATTAAAAGAGTTTATTGTATCATGATTCGGCCACTGCAAATGTTTTTATAAACCACCAACTACATGCAGAATTACAGATTTGTTGCAAGTTGTAAATATTTTCTTTCTTCTCTCATCCCGAGCAACGTGGAGCCTGACCAGGGAGAGATAGCATAGGGGAAAGAAGTTACCTCATACGTGTGTCATGACCTCGAGCACTTTATTTTTTTTCTTCGAATATGCAGCTTACTTTTGTATGATCACAAACCCGTGCTAGAGCACATGATGGTTTCTTGAGGGTGGCCGCCAAAACTATGCAGCTTACAATGGCCAAATCAGTCAATGGTCGTGAATTCGATTATATGGCGCGGTGAACTTGGTATGTGGCATCATTTGCAGAGAGAGAAAAGAGAATGATTTTGAGTCGACTTTGAGCCTTGACTGAGACTTCCAGGTTGTGTGCTGCTCTGTATTGTTTGGCCGACATGTTTTCAGGAGCCTCGGCAACTAATTGGCTTTGTTTTCTAATCATGCTGAAAATGTGTTCCAGGCCCCTTTAAGAAAAATTAGTATTTTTGCAATGGCCTGTTCAACTTGCACAATATTTTTGAGCATTGGAACGAGGCATGTGTGAATGCCACTTTTTTTATTCGAAATGAAGTGGAAGAAAGTGGACAGTAGCAGGATTTCTATAGCAGTTGGGTCCAAGTTAAAATTGGTACTATATGCCAGGTTTTAAAACTTATAGTAGTTAGCACATATAAGCCCACATAACATGCCTTTAAACTTAAATAATTAATTTAGCCTTGAAGCGTGGCTTCGCGATGGTGCAGATTCCTGGATGAGTATTTTCACAACATAGCACTTCTAAGCTGCAGTGAAACCAGCTTTACAAAACGCTAGCGCTCACTTACACATAAGTAAATTTCGAATAACCTAAATTTGTGTTGAAGCAAATTCAAGTACTGTTGAAGCAAAGACAAATATTCACCCATACCTACTTGTTATGAAACGCTCATTGGGCTAGTGCTGTAATTGTGGCCTACAGCTGTTCACGACAGCAGTAGGATGGTAAGACTGTCTTTACTCATTCTAACGTTAGCAATATCTATTTGACATTTTTTGCTGTTCTCATGTTACTGGGATTCCAGAACTGCTAATGTACCGTAGAAGATCAATACTTTCTTAAATTAGCGATTTTACGAGAATAGCTGCATCTATTAAGCAGCCAAACGACACCCAGGAAGCTGGTGAGCTTGCCAAACACAGGAAATACAGCTGTATTTCCGTCATTCACAACAGCAACACTGGCGGCACAATACATATGGATTATGTATAAAAAATTTAGCAAAACATTGCATGGCATCTCAATTATCAGCTGCAATGATGCATTAGCCTTTGCACCTAAAACCAAAGGTGCAGGAAGTTTGTAACTAAGACACACAATTGCCATGAGACTGTTCCATGAGCAAACATAGATGACCAACACAGCCTGCCATTGCTTGGCTACCATTTCATTCAATAACAATGCTAGAGTCAAATGTATTAGAGCATCTGTGCAAGCTCAGTCATCATCAACCCTTAAACTTTTTTGAAGGCACTATACAAAAACTTAACAAGTTTCCTATCAAATTATTATTTTGTTATGGTAGAAGCAACATGCACAATACTGTGGTAACTGATGACACCTCTACTTATGGGAAAACTAGAGAAGCATCAAGTGTTTCCAACTTGTCCCATGTAGTTAAAGGGACCGACAACTGCCCAGAACATGAAATGACATGACTGCACGGATAGAAAGATTGTCTCTCATAGTGACTCAAACCAACCCTATTTTTTCTCATGGGAAGTAAAATAATATTTTTATTTCTTCATTGAATACCACGAAAATAGCCTGCGGTGCCACCTGGTGTCAGAAACTTCAGTTATCTGAGCTGTTATGTCACGTGATCGTAAACCAGTGTTTGCAGTCAACAATTTTCCTGTTAGTATTGAAATATTGTTTGCTTTTTTATAGTAAAATGTACTTATATTAGTTATTAGTAAGCAATAAAGTGGTGCTGCCTTAGCATGACATAATGATCCCGTGCTCGTCAGCGAGTCTTGAGCAACTTTTCTAAGTGCTCATGAAACCGTGCACGCAGTTTCCAGGTCATTAGGTTTTTAGAGCGACGTGGTTTTTTTACCTACACTTTGTCTCAGAAATGACGTACACGTTTCTGGTGACTTGACCTGGCTCGTGTGTCAAAAGAGTAAAGAGTAACGATGACGGGAAAAGCCACCCTCTACACAGGCACAGGCACATGCAATGCAGTACAAATACAGGGCAGTTGTATAAAGCCACATCGTCTCATTGTAACAGCGGCTTGTTATTTTCAAAAAGAGTTGTAAAGCTCAGAATAAACGTGGTTAAGCATAGCTACAGGAACTCCTGCGAAAGCAGAACAATGACAGCATGCACGAGTCACTAAAATGGCTACCAGCATCGCTATCAATTCTCAGCTTTGCTGGGCAAAAAGGCATGCCGGTGTTCTGAGCCTTTCAAATCGAAAAATACTGCTTATAAAACAACTACGTGCTGTTGCGAGTAACTACTACAGCTGCAAACACGGCAAAAAGTAAGCTTTTGATCACGCCGGAAAAAACTGGGTAAAAAAAAATCAGTTGTCGGTTCCTTTAAGTAGTAAGCATGTGTACGCGCTACTCCACATTTTAATAAAATCAAGCTGGTAATGCAACTCCACGTGCTGATGTGGATTAGATAAGTGGGGCTTTTGTAGCACGCCTGTCCAGACAGGAAGTGCATAGCTTTGGGCTTGAAAACTAAAGGCTTAAGTAACCCACCTTTGTACGATGCTGCAGCTCAGCCTGAAGTGCCTTTTGGTCAGGGCTTATGGTAGGGGACTGGGCCTTACGCTGCAGACACTCATGCATTTCTTGCAGTGATGCACGGAGATTCTTGTTATCCCGTTCCAGTGCTAACTTCTCTGTCTCTAAACGCTCTCGTCGGCCCCATTCAGCAGCATTTTCACCTTGCAGCTGTACCAGCTGACAAAATGAACAGTAAGGCAATGAGACATCCCATACTTGCTGTGACATTTTGATCTCTGGGTTATGCAAAAATACCTCGGCAGTTTGTCATCATACATAACCAATTATGCTAAAATACAAGAAAAAAAAGAACCTTCCTGTTAGCACCAGTACAGACAGACATGTCTAGGGCATATAACCAGAATGCCAATATTTTTAAAATTCCGCCCATGAGATACACAGTAAGGCAGATCATAATAATGTCCTGACAATACATTGCCTTTTATAAACACATGTGTTGGAGGCACCTTACTATGGCCGGCCACTTGTGCAACATCAGTACTAGTTGAAACGTCAGCTTGACACAATCCCTGTCTACAGATTTTTTTTCATCGCGAGCTTCCATCTTCCCTCTCCTGGCATTTTTTTTACTTATGAAACTTGTATTTATATTCATACATTTAGTGTCCCTTTAGAAGTGCCTAAAATTTTTATTAAACGCCAATAATTGCAGAATTTCTGCCTGATTTGATTGCATATGAATGACTGCATTGTATCAGCTGCTAAAAAAAAACGTAATGTCTTTACAAGTGGAGAAACCAATGCCTTAGTAGATCATCAGAACTATATCATTATCATTTTCTGTTCATTGTTCGCTTATATTTTCTGGTGTCACACTAATTAAGAAAACACAAAGACCACTCCTTTCACTCTAACCCTGTGTACACATGCTACCACGCAAAATGGCTGGCAAGTAGGCGTGTGAGAATACTCGAAATTTTTAAAAGTTCATCAAATATTGCATACATCATTCTGTACTCGATTTGATAGCCATATATTCAAAAAGTTCTAACATTCGAGTTACTTCGAATGTTCGAACTTTTTTATTATTCTGTCACATTATGTAATTGTTAAGAACTTTTAAGTTTGCCCCTTTACGATAAGTGCATCAACTGTAGACAATGCAGTGATTACCGCGACTTGAGCGTGAGTGCTATGATGCCTGCACAAAAATACAAAGGAGCGTGACAACAGCCGCCAACAAACGTGTCGGCATGTCATTACGACAAATCTACCAATGACAAACATCTTTAAGAATCTAAATAATGAACTGCCTGTTTGGCAGTACATATGGCTTAGCGGTTTAGCACTGTTATCGCTCGTGCAAGTGTACTGCAAGTGTACAGAACACGCTGTTTGTTGCCATACCCTTGTGCATGGGAACGTTTTACAGCGAAAGCTGTTATGAGATCACAACAAGGATCGCATGCACCGTAGTTGTCCGTCGTTCCCAGTGGCCATAACCGCTTTCGCACGAAACAGAAAAAAAAATTAAGTGAACAAAAACATGGACACGGAATGTGAACCAATATCCCCTGCATGCAAGCTCAGTGTTCTACCACAGAGTCACACTTGAGCTTGAAACTCCGGCTCAAACTGACACTAGGTAGGCTTGATGTCGGGAAAGGAATACACGTTAGTATGAGTATAAAGCGTTTTAGAACAGCCAAGGAACAACCAGGCATCAAACAATACGCATTGCGTAACGAGTGGACCGTCAAATGCCCTACCCATTACTAAAGCTTCAGAAATAATTTATCATCGTCAGCCACAGCATCACAGACTGCACAAAATTTCTTGCAAGTGCATAGTGGATACCGTGCTTCTCCGAAGAATCATGAAGGATGGCATAGTGAATGCCTTCCCACTAAACAAAAATTACAACTTATGGTATAGTTGATACACTGCAAGTGCGCTTGTAGCAGTTGCTCAGCGATTGTTTCAAAAAGGCTCTGAAAGTTCGCTCTTCCCGCTTTTGCTGAGACTGTGCTGCGCATTGTGCACAGGCCTGGCGGTTTTGATAAAGTGTGCATGGCTCGTAAAAATGAAGGCAACTCGCTGCTACCACGCTGGCCCAACAACGTACTCATTGCACTTTCCATGGTGTGGTGCCTAGCAAGCACGAAGAGAAAATGCCACTGCACAAGGGCAAATGCACGCGTATACGTGAAAGCGAGCGGTGCTGACGGAGTGAGCTTAGCAGGCGACGCACTGCATGCAACTAGCTAAGGACGCTCAGCTTGGCGATGCAGCAGTTAACGCGTACAGTGATCAATTTTCGAAGCAGTCAAATTTTAGTTTTGGAGCATTTTGGAGCAGGTAATCTTGCAAGTAGGAGTACCTTGGAGTAGTAAAATTTAATTTTGGAGCATTTTTGAACAGGTAATCTTGCTATTAGAAACATTTTACAGCAGTAAAATTTTTGTTTTGGAGCATGTAATTTTACTATTAGGAGCACTTTGGCATAGGTATGTATTCATAATGGAGCACTTCGGAGAAAAAACTACCTCAAACACTTTAATATTAAATGGACACTGACCTGGAACAAAGAATCGTTTTAGAAGAAAAGGCTTTGAGAACCATTCTTTTCACTATCTCCGGTTTATTAATTGGGGAGAAAATATAGGTGAAACATTTATTTCTGAATTTCATGCTAAAATCTCTGCACGTGATATAAGAAATTTTAATGTGTATTTTTTTACTTTAACAGCATTCCCTCAAAGTAATATCCTGAGACTTAGTACGTTAAGTCTAGAGCCATCTCAGAAGTCAGTTTACTTAAGAGCTGTGTAGGACCTAGTAAAAAAATGCCAAAATTTATAAAATCCCGGCAACTGATGCATTAATGCAACAATGTGAAGCCACCCGAATTTTCTTCTTGCATGCTTATTTTTTTGCTTACCAAGAGAGTTCTCGTGGCAAGCATGATGATTTTGGAATTATGAAAGTGTGATTTACTAATGTCAAATCTCAATAATTTGGATACGCTTAATTCAAACTTCCGGTTAATTAAAACTGACGCTATGGCCCCGTCAAAGCTGTGTGTATTCCAATGGGTGAAAGCGCTCTGTAATTCAAACGCGCAAGCACTTGCGACGGTTAATTCGAACATACCGCGCTCCGAAAATGCTCTCAGCACCACACCCAATCCCACGGCGGCACCTCCAACATCTCAACCCTGGGTGCGAAGAAGGAAGAGAAGAAAAGGAAAGGCTGGGGCGGAATGTTTGCTCTCTCAACTGCATACCTTGCAACTTGGCAACAAAGAAATTCGTAAAACCCCAGAGTGGGGAGGGGGTTACTGACTTTTTTTTTTTAAGGTCCATTCGCTTCACCCTAGGTTCTCTGCCCCTTCTGCACCTCACTGCTTGATTATCAAAGGTACAGCAGCGCCCCTTGCATCACCGTCCTCAATTGTACAGGGTGTTGGTTAGGTCATGCCATAGTGCCGCAAACCCTTGCACCTTCTAGCACAAGGGTGCAGCATTTTGGTGCAGCCTCAACGCGCACTAGCAGACAACACCTTAAGACATGCCTGTGGTCGTAGATATCAACGATGTACCGACGAAAAATTTTTCGATTGTGGACGATCTTGGCGTGATACTCCTACCTGGCGACATCGAACTCTACGCTACTGCAGGTAATTGTGCAGACGTGATAGCATTCTAGAGAAGTCCGTTCAGATGCAAGATGGTGACATTTCTTCATTATTCATTGTTTTTCTTTTTTTCAGATGGGAAAACATTGCGGGTTGTATGCGCGTCGGGCGAACTTGCCACCACTAACTCGACAAACGGGTGTGCTAAACCTACAACGCCGCAAGACGACGCTATGCTGACAATGCAAGCGGCCACTGCAGCAGCTGTCGTGCTTTGTCAGAGCGCTGATCAAAGTCCTGCACGTCGCGACGACCCTGACAAAGTGCTGTGGAGCGGAGGAAAGCGAAGTTCCTTATTGATAAATATAAAGAGAATTTCAGCAACACTGGCAAAAAGGCGCTTGAACTCGTGGTCAAAATAACAGACTACAACTTCCTTGTAGTACCAAAGTGTCCAGTAACGATCGCTGCGCACCAGTTGAGCACCGATTTGGCACAACCTTGCATTCAGTTCATCGTCTTCGCTGACGGATTCAGCTATTTCCATACCAATGTGGAATTCCTTCATGCTGACAAATCAGGAGCTGAAAATCCGTGGGCACACAATACACATGACAACTTAAGTGGCCGAGCAGCAGACGACAGGTGTTCTCTGCTTGCACCTCAACTAGAGTGTACTAGAAGTGTTGAGTGGCGTGACTGCACCTTGCCCCCTGATCCCTTCCGCATTGCCCGTAGCGGTGGCGCAGCAGACGAATAGTACTGAAAGAGCCGCGCGCCGCGTGCAGAAACTGCTATGCGTTTCGGCTCCTCCATCGCTCTTTCTTGATGAAGATTTCTCCGCACCTGCCCATCTTTCATGTCTAGCCTATGATGCCATAACCCTTAAAGTATGACATGCCGATCTACTGAATTTGAGCTCTAAAAGGCCCTTGTGAGAGATCAAAATAATTCAGAAAGGGCGTGTCTTATATTGATTTCTTCTGTCTTATGATGTAACGCAGCTGCTTGAATGAGTAGATAGGCGGATCCGTGCAAATTCCAATTGACATATTTTTTTAGGTCGACAGGATCTTGAAACAGTGAATTATCGATGCAACTTGGGCGTGCCTGCATATTCACTCGTGCACCATGGCGCGTTGCAAGTGCGTTCACTGATAAAGGTTCAGAAATGCATTAAACGCACTAAAAACAGGCAATTCCATGCTTTGACAGGCTACGGCGCATGCCCTCCCAGTGCAGACGTTTTTGAGATCTTCAGTACCATAGAACGACAGCCCTGCTGCTACTGTCACCCGCCGGAGAATCAGTCGGGATGCGGCGCGACTGCATTCGATTGATGCTAAGCGTTGGCGCTGCTTATGCACTGCATTTCCACCCTGAATATGGCTGTCGAGTGCTGAGACATCTAGCTACACCTGCTGCACCAGGTGCCGGCACTGGCTGCACCTTTTCGTATGCGGTGCCATGCTCTTTTTTTTTTTTATCAAATAGACTATTGATTTGTAGCTGTGATAGACTAGCCTTTAGAGACAAGCATGATTACAATTTACCACCAAAGTCAAATCGGCATGCTGAATTATTTTCCTCCATTTTTGGCCCCCCAAAAAAAAACATCGTGAAAAACATCGGCGCTGCGGTCTCATAATGTCTTGGAGTGGCCCAAAACATGAGGGTAGGGGTTTCCTTTTAGGTTAGAGTCCAAAAGGGGGAGCACAAACGCTCCCAGCTGAAATTTCGCGTCATCAAAACAACTAACAAAATATATTTCCGTCCAAACAACTAGCGTGTGTCTTCCTGGGACACACGGGACGCGACGGCGTAGCTGGCTGCCATGAAAGCGCGGGTCAAAGCTTTGGCTTCGCACGCTAGTAGATTCTTTGGACAGGAACGGCAAAACACTCCTAGCCTTTTTTACGTCTTTACCGCCTTTCATTTTTTTACATCTTTACCGCTGTGTCAGCCATGTGCCCTCGGGGCTCGCAGATCACTATCGCATCGCCACGACTACAGTTTTGAGTGCAGCTGTTTGCATCAACCGGTAGTTTTGTTTTAAATCCACATGCCTTCAGAACTAAGTCGTTTTATGCTATCTATGGTCGCAACTGCCGCAGTTTTCTCCACAGAGTTTGCGGAAAGCACCGATGCTTTGACTGGTCGAACGTTGGTCGCGCGTATACTTTAGGAGTTCTGTCAGTAACGTCACCATATATGATCGTGTTGAACGACCGCGGTTTCGTACGTAGTGCTTGTGGCAACGACAACAACACGCACTGTACAAGGCAGTGCGTGTGCTGGTCGCACGCGTACTTCCGAAGCTTCGAGCACGCTGTTCACGATTAACATTCGTTCGACGGTTTCGGTACTAGAGTTCGTATCACACGCCGCGATTAGGAAAAATGCTCGGTACATTTAAATTTTGGCCCAATGGACACACAAATTTGGCTGGAGAATTTCACGAATTCGTATCACTGAGACTCTACTGTAAGTTTCGATGAACCTCTCTCAAATTCGTTTATAATGTGGTGGGCTCGCAAAAAGCCTAGAACTGACTGGCCTGCATTTTTGTCAATACGGCCAGATCTCGCACACACATTTAGATTTTCAGGAGATTTTCATGGCAACCCCTACACACGGAAAAAACGGTCACAATCCGGGAGTCTCCCGGACAATGCGGGAGACTTGGCAAGTATGTGATAACACCAATACATATAGTTCTCTCCTGGTGGCGGAATATAGCACAATGCCGTTTTGTGGCCTCCGCGATCAGCTACGGCAATGCGCTGTAGCCAATTACAGAGGTTACGCTACTTTACTAATTTTTTTTTATTCGGAAATGAAATATTTTTCTTAAATTTCAGGCAAGATATGCAAAGCATACGCGCAATCGAAATTCGTACGTTTTACGGGAAAATCTGAAGAGTTGGCAGGTACGCAAATGCTAATCTAGGACGTGCCTGTGCCACGCTTCTCCCTTTTTCGTCCCTGTCACGTAGAACCCTTTTCTTTTCAATGCCGTGCTTGAAGATAGCAAAAAAAAAAACATTGAGGTGTTGTTATGCTGTCTCAGAATTGCACAATGATTGTTTTTTTAATAAACAATCACACAAGTATAAACGTTGAAACTTGAGAAATATTGGTAGGCACTGCGGATGGGGTTGGCTGTCTGAGGTATCGTTTGGTACCGTTAGAGAGACCGTTACCGCGGACAAACAGACAAATGTACAGACAAACAGAAAGACAGACAGACCAAAATTTTGGCGTCGAGGGTCCCCAAGAAAGACTTATCTCTTGAAAAAAAAATGCTGTTGTGGAGTGTTGGTTATCTCTCAAACACCGATCTGTTTCTCTCCGCGTCGAAACGCTCCTCCTTTCTCGTCATGTGCTGTCCACTCTGCGGCTGCGGCGCAGAGGGTAGCAGCGGAGACGTAGTCGTCGTCGTCATCGTCGTCTTAACACCTAATATATAGGTGTTATAGGTCTGTTCGCAGGAAGGTAAAGAATTCTCTCATTAGACTCGACTGCTGTCTCCAATAATTAAAATATTAATTAGAGTTATTAAAATGCTGCCACAATTTCAGCGTCTAATGATTTTGTGATTTCCGACATCGTGCCGGAAGCTGCACAGAACTTCCCAGCGAGCCGCATGCAGCCCGCAGACCACAGCTTACGGAACCCCGAGATGAACAGTTTGGCGCTGTTTAGCGCAGCGAATCTCGGTTGGCGCACTTTGGCGCACTTTGGCGCAGAAGTGGGATCCCTGCGCGTATCACATGTAGCTTCACCGGTTTTCGCTAATGAATCACAGCAAAAACATATGCACGTGCATCAACAAAAGCTTAGCGAATCACCTGTCAGCTGTGCTGCTCTGTAAACAATGTCAGCATGTGCAGTAGAACTTCGTTGATACATTTTTGAAAAAAAAAAAAGCAAAAGATAAACATACGATCCAGGAAAGTGTGCGATCAGAATTCAGCAAAAGTTGAAGCTAAAAACATTCATTTCTTAAACAGTAATTTTCTGTTGCTGCCTCTCGCCCTTCGACAAGAAAAGCTCCTTCTGCACAAATTGTACACGCTTGTCTGCAATTTCCTTGTTTTTTTATTCAAAAGAAGGTTTTTAAAGCTTCCAGACCTACAAGAACTTCAGTGAATAACTGGTCGGCGCAACGCTTTCGTTCTCACCGCTGTATTCCGGTGCCTCATCCCCCCACCTCCTTCACTGCGTCGCTCCCCCACCACCATCTCTACGACAATCTCAGCGACACTTTGCGGCTCGCAAGTTGGGACATTGTCGTCTATCAAGATGAACTTGGCAAAGGGTGCATTAGCGCCAGTGGAGAGAAACTCCTCATCGATGTCGTCGTCGATGTCCGATGCACACGCCACAGGGTCATCTTCGCTGCGCTCTGTATCCTCCGATGCAAGCTGCTGCCAAAAGATATTCGGCTTTTCCCTAACTGACAAGGACTTGCACTTCTCCGACGCCAAGCTAGTAACAACTTTATTGGTAGTCCGGCAGAGCTTTTGCCGACCGGGCCTCAGGTCTCCCGCGTGGCGACGTCAAGACTTTGCCTGACCACCGCCTCGCAGGCCTGCTGGACGACCCAGAGTTGGTCGCCGAGGCTAGGGCTGCACAGGGCAGCGGCGCACCGCGCAGGAAGGGTTCCGGATTTCGCACCTTGCCCCGACTTGCATATCCCTAATTTTTTTTTTTTTGTCTTCTTCAAGTAGCGACAATCACTGAGCCCCCACAACGACCCTCATTGGGCGGCACTCGTTTCTGGTGGAGATTACCCTGCAAAGTTGCAGACACCTGATAACACAGTGGGGCACGCATCCCCCTCTCATTACAGGAGGCAGAAGAATTAGCCGGAAAAGATAGACGCGTTGCATTCACATCTTTCCCACTGGACACATACTTCAATGCGCATGGCTTTGTAAATATTCTAAAGAAAAAACATGGTGGCAGACCCCAACTGCACAATAGACGGGTTCAGGAGAGGAGGCAGATGTAGCAAGCGTGAAAAATCTAGTGATTTAAGGAGTTACTACCACAGTGCGGCGTGTTTTGAAGCGGAGGCAGCATGTGCGTCTCGTGCCGAAGCATGGCGAACTGGAGGCGACCAATAGCGCATCCACTCTTTGTTCGACATTGTTAGCTCCGTAGTGTTCTCTCGGCTATTGTAGTGTGGGATGATCGCACTTTTACGTACCGCACTAAATAAAGGCTTCCCAGTGCTGAGCAAAGTCGTGCTAAGGTGCTAGCTGAGAAAAAAAATCACCGTGCTACAGAAAATAAAAGGCATTTTTTAAAAACCGTATGAAGACTTTAACGACTCGGACTTGCTGTGTGTGGTTCACAGACAGCAGCAGTATTGGTAGAGAGGGTGACCGGGCCATTCGAAGAAAGCGCAAGGGGACGATTGAGTATAATTCGATAATTCGGACAATACGCGGGGGATGGGGATGGGGTGCAACAATTGAGCACAGTCAAGAAACCGCCGTCGCCGCACAGCTGCAGTCTGCCACTTGCCGCTTCGCAAGCACATGAGAGCGTTTTTTTGTCCACCTGAATGAGAATTTTCGCCCGCAGAACATATGATACAACTGAAGTTTGCCGCAATTTCGAAAGTTGCTGCCGAATAATCGCATTTTTTGGGAATGTATTAAGCAAAACGTATTAACACAAAGCTTTATGGGGGCATTTCTAATTTTTGTGATTTCAAGCTTAGGAGCCAGGAAATCATATTAAGGGGGAATGCATCAACGAGGTTGAACTCTATTCCCTGTAATAGTTCCGAAATGATTTGGTGGTAGCACAAGATGATGCGAATGAGCGGAACATTTTTTTGCGTAATGGCAAATATAAAAAAGGCCGTACACTTTCGGTAACGTTACAATGGCGTCATTATATACATTTCTCTGTTGCTAACGGTGGCGCACATATAGTGACTGAAATTAGAAACAGTTACTGCATAGTTATCTTGCATTCCTGGCAGTGACTTTAGGAATTAGTCGTACGCACATCACACTTGTGCGGCACCATCTTCTGCAGTGAATTTTCTGCTAACTTTGTCGCTGTGACCTTGCTGTTTTGCCGTAAATTTACTGTTATTAGCAGCCAGTGCACTGAAGGCAGTCGATATGCGGCAAAATAGTGCCCTTGCCGTCAGCAGTTGTGACTGTGTTAAAAAAAATGAAGAAGAAGATAGAGAGAGGGCTATTTGGAGAGTCTTTCTGTCACACAAAAGTAATCAATCTATCTCGAGTGCCTTACTTGCATTGTCACCCTGTGCCCGGTACTCCTTGGTGACGCTCGTGACAGAGCACTTTTTATAGAAAAACTGTGCGCATGTAGTTCTCGAGAGAGGGAAACTAAAGCAGGCCGGATAACGATTATTCTTGTGTAGTTGAAAGATGCCCAAGTGTCCCGATCAATAAGAACAGGAGCAAAAATTAAGAAGAAAACATTAAACTTAGAATCATATGTGTCAAAACTGATAGCGTGGGAAGTAAATGCACAAATTAAACGAAAGGGAAACTGATGGCAGAGCTAACCAAAACACCCATTTAGCCGTAAAAAACTACGTTATTATTCAATTATATGGACACTCTATATGGGCACATGTAACTTGTACGAGTGGGTAATAGCGCTTGAGCGCTACTGAAACAGAGATCAAATGAGCCTGCCCATCTCTATCGCCTGAAGGACGCATCCGATAATAACACCCCCCCCCGTGTTAGAACTGTTATCGAATGCTCAAACAGAAAGGAAAACCACCCGTATTTAATGAGCATGAAAAAATGGAGAAGGCGGGGGGGTGGGGGGATCACATAGCAAGGCAGAACTTTTATTGTAAGGGTGTGGTTGCGATTGGTGGTGCGCATGCTATCTCGTCCAGGCAAGCATCGGAGCGCTTTCAGCACAATGAGACTGTGTGAAAAGAGCACTTGTCCCTGGACAACCATATTTGCTTAGATTAGTGTTTTGTAGGAGTTTCGCAATATCGGATCCAAAAAAGCTGGCTGCCAGCCTTTGTATAACAATACAATTTGTTTCTTTCACTTTCATTGCATTGCATTCACCGTGGCGTTGTCTTATTGCCAGAGTTAATTGACTAATCGTGAAGGCCACGGTTTCTCAAACTCACGGCGCAAACAGAAATGCGTGACGAATAGACCTGCGAAGATCCGTCGTCCTCACTGTGGTTGGTCTCAGAGAGTTTCCATAAGCGCCCAATCTGACACCCCCTCGATAGTGATGACACCGTTGTCCATTTACAAAAAAAAAAAAATGAAAGAAAAGCCAAAGCTGAACGTCGTCAGAGGCCACACCATGCACATGCTCATGACGTTGAAATTGAAGAACGAACAATACAAATAACGCGGAAAACTATTCAGTGAAATGCCCTCCAGATGTGGCGCACCCGAACACATGTGCCGCTAACTATAAAAGTGTGGCACTGCAAACGCAAAAGTAGGCTTTTTTTTTACATCCGAGCATACAGTGGCAAGAACGGCAGCAATTCCAGCTCGTTTGGCACAGGCCCGCCAGCCCGCTTTGTGCCCACTTGCATACAATAGCAAGCATTTGCTCTCGCCAGGGTCACAAGCGTGCCGCCGCAGCTTCGTGCTTTGCAGGCAGCGGGGTAACTGCGAATGATGTTTGCTTGCGTCAAAATGACAAAATCCGGGGCACTCACGCTAATTTGGCAGGCATTAAAGACGGCTTTTATACTCTTCTACCTTGTACTCTCAATGTGAACAGACTGCTGGTATTGCATTCATTGCCAAGTGAAACTAACATGTAGAATCTTTTGGACACAACGTCGCATAACTCAGATGAACGCTAGCAAAAGGGACAACGATCACTGATTGCCGAAGCGGCTTTTGTACTGTGGGTTATCTAAACGCGAAGCAGAGGGTAGGCCTCAAGATAGCGCTCGCGGATGCGCCCTTCAAGCGCCGCAGCTTCCACCCCTCCCCCTCCTCCCCTCCAAAAAAAAGAAAAAAGGGAGCAATAAATGTGATGTGATGTTTTCTTTTTTTCAACCGTCAGCCATTGACCTTGGAAAGCGAGAGGCAGGCCTGTAACAAGGCGTAGCCACTTCACCGTGGGCCTTCTGACTCCAGAGACGCCAGCAATAGCCTCCCTACTGAAAGCTGCGCGTTTTAAAACTGAATTCAGGCTGCTCCGACCAGGAAGCATGCTTTTATTAGGATGACATTAAAAAAGCATGCAAAAATTTTGAATGCGGACCCTAGCAATTACGAGTTCGAAATGGCAGGGCGTTTCAGGAGCTTATACCCAACCAGCGATTACAAACGCGGATGTGCCGGTGAAAGGAATTATGAAAATTAACTTCTGAATGAAGGTCCATAAATAAAGTATTTAAAAAAAAAGTGTCAACGTGTTTCCTCTGTGCACGTGTTCTTCTGTGGATGCGAAGCGCAGGAAATTAGACCATGATATTAAAAAGTCAACAGACGAATCTCCGGCACATTTTCACGCACTGATTAGACTAGACGTCACGAGGCTCTGCGGAGAGCGCGTCTCACCGCTAAGCGGACTTGCACAACAGAAGTTGCGTCGGCACCAAACATAGCATCGTGGATTACTTAGGACGCATGCATGATCACTGTTAATTCACAGCAATAATTCAAGGCACACGATTGTGACTTTGGTGGCCCCAAGAACACGATGCACGATGCAATAGCCACGCCCCAGCCTGGCTTTTGCCGGAAGTGAACGCTCCCAATTCCGACTTTGGCGCAGTTTGGCACAACTTTTGTTGATATCATCAGGATGGCACAGTAAATCTGATTTGGTGCACTTTGACGCAGGAGTGAGATCACTGACGGCGAAGAATAGAAAAACTTCATTATATCGAGGAATTTGTTATATTGGCCCGCGACACCACCTGATGCTCCACACTCCCATGGGGAGCCGTTCATCCAGCCCAGAAGCACATGTCGACACTCCCGTGCATCGCTTCAGTCGTCGCTTGCGAAGCCTCCCACCTGAGTTCACCCCCTCGCAGGAACACTCTACAAGGCACCGCTCACATCTACCAATGGCCACCGCCACTCCACAACAGTTACTACGAGACAGTGGTCTGCCAGCCCCATCTCAGGTAACCTTTTTTTCACCGCTGGTGCCTGATCGCTTTGCTGGTGGAGCACATGAAGACGTCGAAGACTAGCTTGATCACTATGAACGTGTCGCCAACACCAACCAGTGGTCTCTTAAACAAAGGCTTTCCCGCGCCTATTTCTATCTCGACAACAGTGCTCGTACTTGGTACGAGAACAGAGAAGGCAGTTTGTCAACATGGAGTGACTTTAAAAGAGGGATGATTGACACATTTGCCAATGTCGACCGGCACGAACGTGGGCAACATTTACTCGAGCTACGGGTTCAGAAACCCAATGAAACAGTCGCAATGTTCGCTGAGGACATGGCCCGTCTCTTCCGTAAAGCTAACCCACACATGACAGACAACAAAAAGTTACGCTACCTCATGCGTGGCGTTAAAGAGCAATTGTTCGCCGGACTTTTGCGGAACCCACCAAGCACCGTGACAGACTTCATCAAAGAAGCGACGGCTATCGAGCGGGCGCTTCAACTACGATGCCGACAATACGATCGCTTGTCCACCAGCACCCACATTCAACTCGCCGCTACGACATCTGATAATCAAAGCTTTTTACGCGATTTAATACGAGAGATTGTTCGCAAAGAGCTGCTGAAGCTGCGGATTCTGGTCACGGAACCACCCACGGCATCTGTCGCTGAACACCCACGGCATCTGTCGCTGAAGTCGTCCGTGAAGAAATACGCCAAGCGTTTTCAGCAGCTGATCCTACTCACGATCAGCGACCTATGAGCTACGCAGCCGCGCTTCGCCGCCCGCCGCCCGTTCTGCCGTTGTACCGCCAGCCATCGATAGCCGTTCCTTGGTCGCCACCGCAAGAAAAGACACCGCGGCGCCCTGCCGTCGTGCCGCTGTACGAAGAGCCCTCTCCCAAGGAGACACGGCATTTGCAACATTACAAGCCGTTGCAGCGTCCACAGCTCCGTAAAACAGACATCTGGCGCACCGTAGATAGACGTCCGCTTTTTTTACATGCGGAGGTGTGGGCCACATTTCCCGTCATTGCTGGCACCGCTTCGATATGTTTCGACCTCTTCGGCAATGGTCTGACGATCGACGCCCCAACGACGACTACCCACCACGCCGGGACGCTGATTCTCAACGACCTTCCTTGTCTCAGTTCCATTTTAACAACCGCCGTGCCAACAATGACGACAGTGAGCCTGATTACCAGCCAGGTTTGGGACGTCGACCACGCTCTCCGTCTCCGGCATATTCGCCTTCGTCGCGCCACCGCACTACAGCCGACGCCAGCGGACGGAGCTCACCAAGTTCACGCCAGGAAAACTGAACGCGGCGACCTCCGGGGATGAGGTTGCAGGCCGCCAAGGCGACGAAAAAAGGCCCCCGTTACTCTTACCCCAGCCAACTAGTTGTAACACTGACGAAACTGTGACCACAGATCTTACCGTTTTTGTAGAGGGACAGCAAGTAACAGCCTTAGTTGACACCGGTGCCAACCGGTGCATCGGCGGCTCTTCTTTCGTGGTGACGTTCGTCATCCTCACCTCATGTTGCAAGGACCTGATCATAGGGATGGACTTCTTAAGAGAATATGGCGCCGTTATCAACATCCCGGACCGTTCAATTACGTTCCGCAACAGCCCTGGTTCAGTTGACTGTTCAGGCGCAATACGTAACACTTTATGTATAATTGATGATGATGTGGTCGTCCCGCCACGGTCATGCACTCTTGTTTCGGTAGAAGGGCACGAAGTGTTTGATGGCGAAGGCATTGCCGACCAAATTGGCTTGCTGCTATTTAGCCATGGCATTTCGGTCGCACGAGGTATCGTCTGTCTAACCACAGCCGTGAAGCACCACCCACAGCCGTGAAGACTAACCACAGCCGTGAAGCACCACGTCCGTACCTGTCTCGACTGCCAGCGACGCAAGTCACCACCGACTAAACCAGCTGGCCTCCTGCAACCGATACAAGTCTCAACAGCTCCATTCTACCAGATCGGCATGGACATTTTGGGCCCACTACCTACTTCTACTGCAGGGAACTGCTGGGTTATCATCGCGACGGATTATCTGACCCGTTATGCCGAGACAAAGACTATCCAGAGAGATACAGCAGCGGAGGTGGCAAGATTTTTCATCGAGAACCATGTACTGAGGCATGGTGCACCAACCGTCGTGATCACAGACAGAGGAGCTGCATTTATGGCAGCTCTTTTGGATCACGTCCTCATGCCGAGTGGGACAGCACATCGTAAGACCACCGCCTACCACCCACAAACGAACAGGGTGACAGAGCGTCTAAACAAAACCATTGAACACATGTTTTCGATGTACGTAGACATTGAACACAAAAATTGGGATGAAATCTTACCATACATAACCTTTGCGTACAAAACGGCCAAGCAAGAAACGACCCGCCTGCCCCCGTTCAGCCTCGTTCATGGACGAGAAGTACGAACTATGTTAGATGCGATGCTACCGCACGAAGGTGACGACATCTACACATACGCCAACACGTTTACGGAACGCGCGGAAGAAGCTAGGCAACTTGCACGCTTACGGATCCGCCAGCAGCAAGAGTACGATGCAGGCCGCTACAATTCTCATCACAGCACAGTCGTCTATCAAACTGGCGACAAAGTATGGGTTTGGATACCCGTACGGAAACGAGGACTTTCCGAAAAGCTTTCAAGAAGATACTTTGGGCCATACCGAGTGCTGCGACAACTGAGTGAGGTTACTTACGAAGTTGTTCCCGACAGTTCGTGTAGTACCAAGCGTCGCCAGCACCATCCTGAACTCGTTCACGTAGTGCGCATGAAGCCTTACATCAGCGAGTGATTGCGTGAGACTTTTCTTTAAAAAAAAAAGCTGCATTATTGACTTCGCATCGGGTCGATGCTCTTTGAGAGAGGCAAATGTCCCGTGTCTACGACAACGATGATGTGGGGATTTAGCGGACACCAGGTAGTGGGCCGCTGGCTCGCCTCGGTCACCAGAAATCGGTCACAGAAATCGGTCGCCAGAAATTAGTCACTCTCGTTTGCCGCTTTGGCGGCCTTGCAGCGACAACTGCAGCTTCAAAGCCATGCAAGTGAAAGGCCACTTTATTCATCAGGCCCCTCTTTTCCACAAACACTCGCATTACAACCAATGCTCGCGCTGCTTCAGCTACTGATCGACCCGGTACATCTTCCAGCACAGCGTCATTGTCGCCTTCCTCCTAACTGTCGCTTGTGTTCGGACCGCAGACAGAATTGACGATGTCGCTGTCCAACAAGTGTTCGCACGTTTCCACATCTCTGTCGCCGTCGCAAAACCTAGCAAACTGCACTCTGTCATCGACCCCCTGCTGCTCCAAAACTTTGGCAATCAGCGCCTCGTAGTCACTGTCATTGCAGTCTACTTCAGTTGCATCCACATTACTTAGGCTCATTTCTTGGGAGGGCACAACAAAATGCGCACATGCGAAGCAGTTACGAAGTGTAGCAGGTTCTACTTGCTGCCTGCGCGTGCGCTCAGATTTGGGTGCACGTTAAAGAACCCTAGGTAGTCGAAATTTACAGAGCCCTCCACTACGGCGACTCTAATAATCATATGGTGGTTTTGGGACGTTAAACCCCTCATGTCAGTCAATCAATCAATCTACTTGCTGCCAAGAATATGCCAGCAAATGAATGATGCTCAGCATGTTAATAGTGTATGTTTTGTCCCTTTCCATGACAAGAAGCATTCTACGCAGCAAGTTTTTTTTGTACTGATGCTTCACCGATCGAATGATGCCCTTGTCCAAGGGCTGGGACAGTGCCGTGGTGTTTGGTGCGAGAAAATCCAGCTTCACGGCGGAAAGGTTGTCCACTTGTACATGTGCCGGCGCATTGTCTACAACCATGACAATCTTTCTCCCACTGCGGCGATCCAGCATTCGTATGTATTTCTCAAATAGCTTTGAGGTCATCCAGGATTTGATGTTAAAATGGTACAGCACGCCTGAGGGAAGTCTTCCACCCTTGAAGCCTCTCGGCTTCGTGGACTTGCCAATAATGAGTAGCGGCAGCTTCTCATTCCCCGCCATGTTTACAGCAAACACAACAGATAGTCACTCCTTCGCCTGCTTATCACCTGTGCAGGTCTCCCCTTTCAATGGCAATCGTTCGGTTCGGCAACATCCTAAAGTGCCGACTCGTCCACGTTGAAGATGTCCACTGCGGCATACTCCTGTAAGATATTTTGCAGCTTGCCACTAGTCCAGTCCTCAGCGCTGGCCTTGTCCGCTGCTGCACCTTCACCGGAAACAACCTTCATAATCAGATTATATCTTGTCTTGAATCTGGCGAGCCAGCCACTACTGCAGACAAAGCTATCGTGGCCCATTAGCGTCGCGAAGATCAGCGCTTTTCCAGTGAGGAGGGGTCCGCTAACAGGCAAGTTTCTAGCCCTCGCATTTTTTAACCAGTGCATTAATGCCTCCTTGACGTCCAGGTAGCTTGAGCCCCTGAGTCGACAACGTTTGAGGTTGGACAGTGTGCCATTTAGCACGTTCTCCCTGGCTGTCCGAATTCCACAAACTGTTGAGAGCGGTAGGCCTTCCTCCCGTGCCAACACGGACTTCTTCGCTCTACGTTGAATGGCATTCATGATGTCGAGTTTATCCTTTAAGGTTAACACATGAAGCTTCGTTTGCCTATTAGACATTGTGTGGTCCTATCATAGTCATCATCATCATCAGCCTGACTATGTCCACTGCAGGACAAAGGCCTCTCCCGTGTTCCACCAGTTAACTCGGTCCTGCGCTTGCTGCTGCCAATTTATACCCGCAAACTTCTAAATCTCATATGCCCACCTAATCTTCTGTCTCCTCCTAATCCGCTTGCCTTCTCTGAGAATCCAGTTAGTTACCCTTAATGACCAGCGGTTATCATGTCTACGCGCTACATGCCCGACCCATGTCCATTTCTTCTTCTTGATTTCAACTATGATATCCTTAACCCCAGTTTGTTCCCTAATCCACTCTGCTCTCTTTTTGTCTTTTAAGGTTACACCAACCATTTTTCTTTCCATTGCTCGCTGTGTTATTCTCAATTTAAGCTGTACCCTTTTTGTAAGTCTCCAGGTTTCTGCTCCGTAGCTAAGTACCGGCAAGATACAGCTGTTATATACCTTCCTCTTGAGGGATAGTGGCAATCTACCTCTCATAATTTGAGAGTGCTTGCCAAATGCGCTCCACCCCATTCTTATTCTTCTAGTTACTTCAATCTCGTGGTTTGGCTCGGCGATTATCACCTGCCCTTAGTAGGCATAGTCTTTTGCAACTTGAAGTGCACTATTACCTATCTCGAACCGCCGCTCTCTTCCGAGGTTGTTGTACATTACTTTCCGTTTTCTGTAGATTAATTTTAAGACCCACCTTTCTGCTCTCCTTGTCTAACTCCATAATCATGAGTTGCAATTCGTCCCCTGAGTTACTCAGCAATGCAATGTCATCGGCGAAGCGAAGGTTACTAAGGTACTCTCCATTAACTCTTATCCCTAACTGTTCCCATTCTGGGCCTCTGAAAACCTCCTGTAAACATGCGGTAAATAGCATTGGGGAGATTGTATCCCCTTGCCTTACATCCTTCTTGATTGGTATTCTGTTGCTTTCTTTATAAAGCACTTTGATAGCAGTTGATCTCCTGTAGATTTCTTCCAGGATGGTTATATACAGTTCATCGACGCCCTGATTCCGCAGTGTCTGCATGACTGCTGATATTTCGACTAAATCAAATGCCTTCTCGTAATCAATCACAGAGCAAAATCACAGATCCACGAACCACAAAAATATTGCACTCGTCGTTGAGCTGGCTCGGGACGCAACCAACACCGTCAGAGAGATGGAGACAACAGCGACAACAAGGGGTCAACTGAGACGCTATCTCGCGGTCAATAAACAAAATTCTTCATCATTGCAAATAGAGTGCCTTAACACTCGCTCCTCCGGCATGCTAGTTGCATCGAGGCACCCTAGTTCCAAAACGCGCCGTGCTCCCGCTATCTTGGAGGCCATGTCGTGCGCACTTCTTCCACCGGCTGCACGGAGGAAGGATGGTCCGCTGTGTGCGTATATGGGTGCGTGTATGGTGCAAGGTCATGCAAGGTCGAGCAGGTCAGTTGGTGCAGGAGCGGCACGCAATGAGAGATAAGTTTTCCTTTTATTTGTTTTGTTTTCGATCGTTTTGATTGTTAGAGGGGATGAAATAACTGTTATAAACACCATTATTTTTTTTTCTCTCCTAATGAATAAATTGCTTTTTCGGGTACTGTGGATGTGGGACACGGGCAACGTTGCAGTGACGTTGACCACGTGAACGGAGTAGGCGGCTGTTTTGAAGAAGTTCAGTGCGCCTGGTTAGTTGTACTAAGACCTGAGCATGAAGTGGACCTCGCAAGAAGCTACTAGTGAAATTCAATACTTGTGTGATGGTGTAAGCGGCAGCTTCAAACAGTTGTTGAGGCAGTAAAGTTAGCGGAGGTGGCTGGATAGCAGTATTAAGGATGAACTTAAGGCTGTCGGGCGCTCGGTCCAATGGTCGGGCGAGCTAAGGAGTGTTGCGACTGGCGCCCGAGCTAACGAGGGAGCAGCGCTCTTTGGATCCTTAAGCAAGTGACCGACCGGCCGGCTGCCTGTGACCGCCACGCGTTGTCCCTCCTGGCCGGAGGGTGAGACGTCGTGTCGCCACGACGCCGTAAGCCGTTAGAGAGAGGACAACAAATACAGCATCTTCCTTAGAAGAGACCACGGCGGCCGCCGCAAATCGCCCCGCTAATTAAGCGAGCAGTTCGGCGGATCCTTTGAAGTATGCTGTCATGAGCTTGAAACCCCTCGACCAGCACACACACACGACGAGGAAGAGCCCCACTGACGCCACCTTGGACTGCGGAGTCACGCCTCAATATTGGACGTTCACGTGGGCCGTGCACGCTCGTCTCCCTCGCCAGTTGTGTGTGATTCGTGATTGGACAGTACCATCTGCACGTGTTCCCTGATATGGGATCTGGGGAGCACATACTCTTTATTGTGAGCAACCCAGCTCATTCGAAAGAGCGCCATGTAGAGGAACGCCAGATTCGAAAGCTCGCCATGTAAGAAAGAGCTCGTCATGTACGAGAGCTCGCCTAGTATATAATGTAAATAAATCTTCTTCAAGTCTCTCTTCCTCCTGCCTCGACAACTTCATCCCGGACCTCCGGTGCCTGCAAACCCCGGTCGCCACAACTGGTTGGCAGCGTTGGGATACGACTCAGCGACGGAGAATGACATGAACCGGAGGTCAGTCGAAAGCCCTAAAATTCGGCGGGATCGATGCAGCGCACCACAACCGCACGTAATGGGGTGAGTTCCTGGCTTTGTGCTTGAGATATATCGAGTCTTTTAGCCTAGATCTATTAAAAGATAGATATAACCAACAACTGCCTCGGCACTGTGGTTGTTATCTTGGCACCGAGCAGCACTTGATGTTTATCTGAGCAAGTAGGCTAAGAAAACAAAAGCTTGGGTAATTCAGTAGGAACTTGTGTGTTTTGCGGAATTTGTTAGGGTACGTTGCAGGAGAAATCGGGATGTTGGAAAAAGCAGAGGAGTGAAAAATAAACAGGAAACAGGTTAGAGAGGGAGGTTGGCCAAGTGGGACTACTCGTATGCTTAAGCTTGTGGTCTCCGCTGTTGAATTTGCCAGGCTTCGATTTCTCCAGACCCAGAATTGAAACGCTGGTGGATTTGTGTTTTGTCACAGCTGAGACAAAGCAAAGTAGTGGTCATGGACCTCAGGAGATTAACGAGAGATAACCTGCTGAACCTGTGTTGGGATCTTGACCTAAATTTTGATAATGATATGCTTGCATATCAACTCTGTGAAGTAATTATTGAAAGCAAAATTGAAAAGATGGAAATGGAGCACTTCAGGAATATGTATTTAATCAATCAGGAATAGGAATAGAAGCGCAAGCGAGACAAAGAGGAAATCGAGCACAGGAATGAAGAACATAGAAAGAAGATGCAGGAATTTGATGAGGAGATAAAAAGGTTGCATCGTAAAGTGGGGGCATTGCAGCAAAGAGTCCAGGCATCCGTAGATGTAACGCATGAACGGTGAGATGTAGTGGCGGTGCCGTTCAAAGCTGAAGAGAAGGCTACAGGTCGGACATTTGCAGATGTAGCGCATGAGCGGTGTGTTGTAGCGGCAGTGCCATTTGAGGCCGAAGAGAAGGCTAGTGCCTATAAGGACATGGTTGAGATTCGAACCCGTTCCTAAGAAAAAGAGCTCGCGGTCGAAGCAGGGTGTGAGGGTTCCGTGGTTATGGAAACAGAGTTAAGATTAGCAGAGCGTTCCACGAGAATTGAACCTTGCAGCCCTATATACGATGTTGATGAGCGTCAGAGGTGGACGAAAGGCTCCAAAGTTGGCACCAACGAGTGTGCCAAACGGAGAAAGCGTCCGAAAAACCGAAGCGAGGCAAAGCTCGCGATAAGCACGGCGCGTTTGACGAGGACCTTCAAACGCCGTGGCGGATTCGAGTTGGACTCAAAGTTGTTGAGAATGGCTGTTCGCTTCTCAAAAATGTTGACTCAGGACTGTTGAAAGGAATTTTTCGTTTGTTTAGTAATTTTGTAAATAACTAGTTCGAACTTTGTTTTCGTTAGCGCTCTATCGTTTTGGTAGCCTATATGCGTTGTATATATATCTATCGGAAGGATAGTGACACACATTAGAGCGAGTCACAGGGCTTAAGAGATGAGCTTCTTGGAAGGAAGGGGACGGTCAGCTTTTTGTCGCTCTATTGACGGCATGTTTGACAGGCCGCGGGAGTGCGCGGTCCGTGGCTCATTAATAGTAACTGAGCGAGAGTAAGAACTCTGGTTGCCAGCGAGGAGCTTTGCGGAGTCGGAGGCGAAGCGAAAGGGTTTTGCCATTGTTCCATTTCCCGTTCGCCAAGAAAGACCCACAGGACGCGACACTGCATGTTTGTCTGAAAAGGGAGTAGCCAGTCATAGGCTTTTGACGATAATCACTATTAGATTCATTTTGATTTGAAGTTTGAATTTGATGGTTTAAGTTTGTTTGGGGTTTTAGAATGTGTTGTTTAAGTATGTCGGCTATGAGATAGTGTTTAGGTGACCTATTTTCGGTTTTGTTCATTTCTTGGGCGTTGTACGTTTTCTGAGGTAAGCGTTGCGCGATTGCATAAACAACACGCATAGGAGCCTGCGTCATGGTAGATACGTGTAAATGAGCAGGGGCGACATTATGAACTAAGTACGACTGAGTGCAGGGACGCAAAGATATTCTTTGCCGAGTTTTTTCAGGGTTCATGCGAGGGATTCTTTTGTTAATTTAATGTTTCTTTCGCATGTGTCCGGTGTGAAAGAAAAGCTAGTTCGTGAGCTTATAGGTAGGCTTTGTGAGAGTAGTAACTGCAAGGGAAAGTCAAGTAGTAGTTCATCCAGGCAGGAGCATTGTGACGTGCATTTGCGGATGTGGATGTTCCTGATGCAAGTGCAGCATGACAGTTGTCTCTTCGTCGGCTCTGAGGGAACTGACGACTAGCTTTGGCAGCACAAAATTTTGGGAGCTAAATGATAGCGTGAAGCAAAAGGCTTTATTTTATGAGTATGAGGCCTGGTAAGTTACAGCGGATTACTCAAGCTAGCACATGAGTACGCCACAGGGAACACATCATTTGGCAGTTAATTTGTTTGAAAGCAGTCTAAAGGGAAGATAATTCTCGAATTGAATTGGGAGTTTTGGCGAAAGTTCAGAGAAAAGTTCTGATTGCTGCTTTGTGTTTGGTGATACTACTTAAGAAAGGTTGTTTTGGAGGATTTTTAAGACTCAAGGTGTCTCAGTGCGGGCAGGGCGCTCTCCTGTGCCTGTGATGATGTGTACGAATGCTTTTCCCAGAAGAGCAGCCACAAGGAACGAGCGGGAAAGAGTCCTTGGCTGGGCGTCATCGGCAGTGGCCTGGAAGACGGCACCACATTACGACACTTCGGGCAACCTGTCCAGCTGGTCACCCTAAGGTCGAATCTCCCGCCGGCGGGAGAGCTGTTGTGACTGGCCCCAAAGCTAACAAGGGAGCGGTGCTCTTTGGATCCTCAAACAAGTAACCGACCGGCCGGCTGCCTATGACCGCCCGGCATTGTCCCTCCTGGCCGGAGGGTGAGACGTCGTGTCTCCACGACTCCGTAAGCTGTTCGAGAGAGGACAACAAATACAGCATCTTCCTTGGAAGAGACCGCGGCGGCCGCCGCAAATTGCCCCGCTAATTAAGCGAGCAGTTCGGCAGACCCTTTGAAGTATGCTATCATGGGCTTGGGACCCCTCGACCAGCGGCACACACACGACGAGGAAGAGCCCCGCTGGCGCCACCTTGGACTGCAGAGTCACGCCTCAATATTGGATGTTCACGTAGGCCGTGCATGCTCGTCCCCCTCACCAGTTGTGTGTGATCTGTGATTGGACAGTACCATCTGCACGTGTTCCCTGATCTAGGGATCTGGGAAGCACACACCCTTTATAATGAGCTACCCGGCTCATTCGAAAGAGCGCCACGTAGAGAAACACCAGATTCGAAAGCTCACCACGTAAGAAAGAGCTCGTCATGTACGAGAGCTCACCTTGTATATAATGTAAATAAATCTTATATAATGTAAATAAAGCTATGAGAACATACAGCTCGGTGGCGCAGCAGTCTTCGAACAGGGCAGGAACACAGGACAGACGGCAGAGAAACAGGTGAAGCAAACAGGGGCGCCATCGCAAACAGGAAACCAGCGATTGGAGCGCAGAAGGGTCCTAGTGGTGGGGGACTCTAACGTGGCCAGGGTTAGGGATGGCATCTTCACGATGGTGAAAGACGATCGGAGAGTGAGGGTGGAGGCCTAGTCAGGGAATAGCATAGTGAATGCACTGGCCAAAGCCCAAGAGGTTGTAGAGGACAGCATGGAGGACGAAAATCTCGTCATTATTCATGCTGGTCTCAATGATGTGCTGAAGGGCAAGGGTCAGAACCTTCAGAGACAGTTAGAGGGTGGGATGTGTAAGCTGCGAGACGCCTCTGGGAATGTGCATGTGACCATATGCACAGTTCCACGGGTTTGGGGGCAGTCTCGTGGGATTAAAAGGAGGGTAGTGGAGGCCAACTGTGAGATCAGGGGTATGAGCCAGCAGCTCGGATACAGCGTAATGGAAGTGAACCAAGACGTGTACAAGCACGGCGCTCACCCCTTTGCACGGGATGGAATTCATTAAAGTGGTACGACGGGCAGGAGGGTTGGTAATAGGATGGGTCTTCAAGCCACAGCTTTTTAGGGGGACCCAGAGCTCTGAGGCCAACAGTATAGCCAAACACGGTTCTAAAGGAGCACTAATATTCAGGTCATACAGGGTCCGTGGAAGAAGAAAGCGACGTAAGCACAAGGGCCGAGCTAAGTTAGACATAGGCTTGTTTTTATTAACATGCAGGGTGGCAGAGATAGGTTGAAGTGGGAAGAGAAAGAAGAGCAGTTAAGGCAGGAGGAGCTGACGGTATACATGGAGCAACCACCTTGCAATCCGGACTACGTATGGCAAAAAGGGGGGTGGAATTGGTGCATTCATACATAAAAGTAAAATTTTGGAACCATGTAAACTCCCTAACAAATAAGACAAGCCTAGAGCAGATGTTTATAACTACTGCTCAAAGTCTTAGGCTGGAAGGGGATGAAGCTATTGAATACATAAGAACAAAGGTGACAGAAAATTTTCAACAAAGAAGTGGCTTATGCAACTTAATAGACAAGGATAGATCAAGTGGTGCAGTGGCTCCATTTTCACAATGAGAGTGGAAAAGGGTTGAGAAGAGGGTTCCTAGTAGTACATCAACAGGCCCTTATGGCATCCCAATCATGCCGATAAAAGTATTGGGTCCCAAGTCTAAGCACACTTTGAGAGAGTCAGCGTGCAAAACAATAATTGATCGTGAAGTCCCCAATGAATGGAAGCTTAGCAGGACGAGCATGATCGATAAGGGAAGGGGGGACAAAGCTGACATAAACAACTACCGTTATAACAGTGACATCAGTGATCTATAGGCTAGCGATGCAGATTATAAAAGAAAGACTGCAGACATGGATAGAGGATGAGGGTGTGCTAGGGGAACTGCAAAATGGGTTTCGGAAACAAAGAAGATTGGAAGACAATCTGTTCTCACTGACTCAGTGCATCGGAATAGCAGAAAAAGAACACAGGCCCCTGTGGCAAGCATTTTTAGATATCAAGGGAGCGTACGATAGCGCGGTTCAAGAGGACTTGTCGAGAATACTGGACACACTAGGTGCAATGAATGTAGTGACTAAGCTCTTAAAGGATATCTATAAAAGTAACAATGTAGTTATAAAATGGGAAAAACAAGTATCCGAGCCCACAGAGATAAAACGGGGGCTTAGGCAGGGGTGTCCTCCGTCACCCTTGTTATTCATGATGTACCTACAAGGATTAGAGGCCAAATTAGAGGGGAGTGGACTTGGCTTATACCTCTCTTTAGTCAAGCAAGGAAAACTCATTGAACAGGCACTACCAGCATCGATGTACGCAGATGATGTAGTGCTAATGGCCAACAACAGGGAAGATTTGCAGAGATTGATGGACATCTGTGTTAATGAGGAAGATAAGTTAGATTTGAGATTTAGTAAGAAAAAATCAGCAGTCATAATTTTTAATGATAATAAAGATAGTGAACTTACGATACAGGAGGTCATGCTATAGATAATGAATAAATACAAATATCTGGGCGTATGAATAAGAAATGGGACCGAGTACCTATAGAATCACGAAATACATTTAGCGACTAAAGGAAACAGGAATGCAGCGGCGACAAAAAATAGGGCACTGTGGAATTACAATAGGTATAATGTTGTGAGAAGAATTCTGAAAGGTGTCTTGGTTCCTGGTCTGACTTTCGGCAATGCGGTCCTGTTCATGAGATCAGAGGTTCAAGGAAGATTAGAAATTAAACAACGAGGAATAGGTAGGCTTGCTTTAGGAGCTCACATGAATACACCAAACCAGGAAGTACAAGGTGGTATGGGATGGACATCATTCGAGGGCAGGGAAGCTAGCAGCAAGCTAAAATTTGAGAAGCGATTGAGAGAAATAGGGGAGGAGCGAGTGGCTAGGAAGGTTTTCAGCTACTTGTACATGAAGAATGTCGATACAAATTGGAGGAAGCAAACCAGGAAATTGAGTGGTATATACTTAGAAAACAGCAGTTGGCCAAATTAATAAGAACTATCAGTTAAGAAGAAAGTGAAGAAAACGGAGACTGACATGTGGAGAATTGGCATGATTAAGAAGTCGGCGCTGGAGATCTATCGAACTTTTAAGCAGGAAATTGCCAAGGAAAGGATCTATGATAATACTCGGGGTAGTTTTCTACTGTTTGAGGCCAGGACGGGAGTATTGTGAACCAAGACATATCGGGCCAAATACGAAGGGGTAGACACAGTATGCAGTGCGTGTGGAGAGGAAGAAGAAACTGCCGAACACTTTATAATGTTTTGTAAAGGGCTTCACCCTATAGTTCAGGATGATGGCACAGAGTTTTTCAAAGCACTGTGGTTTAGGGACAGGCAGGGCAAAAAAGACTTTGAGCTGGTAGAATTAACTAGAACGAAGTTATCTGATTGGTGGCTAAAGTCAAGGCACGAGTGAAAATCAAACCTTTCACTGCAAAGTACCAGTTCTCAACTTCACTATTTAAAGGAAAAAAAAGAGATAAAACTAGTTTTTGGTTCACTAAGTATTACGGCTAGGTGGCGTTAGCCGCCGCCCGACCTAATGGGTACAGCCATATCAATCCATCCATCCATGTGTCCACTTTCGCGAGCTCTCGTAGGCAACGGGATCTAACTAGGCCGCTTCGCCGTGGCTTCCAAGATGGCGCGCAGCGTAGTTAGGAGGCCGGATACCCAGGCTCCGCAATGGCCTTGGAGATATGCGTATATGCATGCAACGCGTAGCCTGAGCGGCTCGAATTTTGTGAACTCCAGGCATAATCAGCTGCCCGTCAGAGCGCGAGACTACAATTGAAGACTATGATAGACTATGATCGGCATTTGACAAGTGAATGGTACATATTAATCAACATGTACACGATGTACAGCTACGGCCTAAACAGGTAATAAATGCCTTACCTTAAATAAAAAACGAGTTCGGGATTCGTATTAACTACGGTTGAAAAGAAACTAGGGCTTATGCGGGTACGATTCAACGAGATTCCACTGTACACACACCCCTACTGGCAAAATAGCAATGTTTACAATTTTGTCTTAGTAGCAGAGACTTTACCGGCACAAAAGCAACAAAGCACAAGATAAGTTCTTTTTTTTTTTCTTAAAATCAAGAAAAAGGCACTGGCCCAGGCACCTACAATATTGGCGCATACAATAAATTGCACATACAAAAGTATTGGCCCATACAGGATAGGATGTAGGATGCGTGTACTACACACATCCTACACTGTGGTCTTTGCATGAGCTTGTTCTGTCTATTATAGAACTTTTTTGTACAAGTTTTGTAGCACCCCTATACAACCATCTATACTAGTAGGTGTATATTGTATGTGGGAATACTTTTGTATGTGCAATTTATTGTATGCGCCAATATTATAGGTGCCCGGGCAAGTACCTTTTTGGCTGGTGCGAACATTCCAATGCTTCAAATATTCGAATGAATACTAAAGTATTTGAATTCACTTTGATTTGAATTTAAACTGTATATCGAAGTATTCTAAATAACGAATCGGTGTACATGATTCCGCATATAACCTCCCTGTATAGGTGGTTTCACTGTAGAATAAACATATTACCCTCCCATCGATTCATCATTTTTCAGGTTAATAAGCTTGTTAAACTGGCTTATATTGTCTAAGTATGTATAGTTAATTTTAAAATGTAACATACTTTACAGGTTGTCACTTGTATTCTACAAAAAGCCAAATAAAGTAAAATCTCGTTCTGCCAAGGAACCTAAAATAACTACCCACTAACTGTAGTAGGCATTAACCATCAAGTACAAATTCACATCTTCTCACGTGCACCATTGCCGCCAACAATGGAAAAAGTACAGTGGCACAGCAAATATTGCCAACACTACCCATCACAAAGTTCTTTCTTTCTTTTTACTAAAATGCAGAAAATAATCTCGCACGACAGTCTGATAGCATGCTGCGACGATTCCAAGGAGCATTTCAAAACTACACAGCGGTGCCTAGGATGCGTGCCCAAAATACACAGTGACTGACACAGCAGCAGAATGGACATAATCAGCTGTTTCAGACACATGCATATCACTATCTGCATACTTAGTGAAAAAAATGCCTTTTTTTTTCTTTTTTTTTTTTTTTACCGCAGTATGGTTGCACGCAGCCAATCATCTACTGGCTAGTTGGGGTGCCGCGGTTCGCCTACTCGACACTCGCCATGACTGGCGAGCAGCTTGCGGTGCAATACGTCCGCTTCAGTTCAGACTACACGTATGCGACGAGTAGCGTGTTGCTTTAACGTGGCGATGACAAGCCACCTGCAAGCAATGCACCCTCTGCGATGCTATAACGGTCCCGACGACGAACGGAGGCGCATTTGGGCTGTCGCCTAATGAAATCGTGCAATATGGTTACAACAGTGCTATCCTTATTGTGCTGCATGCATGCGCTTAGCACGGTATCGTTAGCACCAGCAACGCTCAACTATGCAATAGCAAGCTGCTTTCGTTTCTGCAAACGTGATGCATGCATGATTACGATCCTGCAGAGAGACGCTGCAGCGATAGGCAGTCCAATGCATTCAGGTAGTTTTATATTAAAAACGTGCAGTAGGCTTAAAGTGGTGCTACGCCACATGTGTACCCCAGTAAATGGCTGAAAATACTTGATGTGATAAGACTTTTCGTCCACCATAAGTCATACCAGTGCGTTTGTCGGTGGTTGCCACTACGCCTTCGTTCTCTTCCGATGATTAACAGCAAAGGCACTGCTGCAATCACGTGGAAGTCCGAATAATTGATCGACTGATCTCCAAACTTTTAGAAACAACAAAAACCGTTTGCGGCACGTTGTGACATGAGAAGTTCAACGGCACAGTAAATTTTTATGGCAGAAAAAGTGATCACTGTGCACAGCTGGTACACACTAACCGGTAGGTGTAGGACGAACTACTATGGCTTAAGTGGTCACGAAATGCACTAATCTCTACACAACTTGGCCGGGTATTTATTGCAACTACGTTTTAACGAGGTTTGCCTGTACTGCTGCTATACAAAGATGTTTCCACTTCCTTTGAACCAAAAATTATCGCACTTGTACAGGCCTTGTTTCAGTTTAAAAAAACAAAAACATATTGTGCAGGTTATTTGGGTCATAATAAATATGACCCTTTTTCTGTATAATATGCAATATAGACTATTGAAATTTGATTCAAAATTATTCCACCAAGCCACTATTTACTTCTAACTCTCTTCAAACCTTCAAAGGAGGTAAAAATGCTGTAGGCCCATGTACTTAGATTTGGGTGCATGCTAATTAAAGAACCCCAGGTGGTCGAAATTTCCGGAGCCCTTCACTACAGCGTCTCTCACAATCTTATGATGGTTTTGGGACGTTAAACACCACATATCAATCAATCAATCACTTCGAACTTTAAGTTTACTATTCGCACAAGCCTAATGTACTGCACTGCAAAATTGTGCACAGAAGTAGGGTAGTTCCCAAATCAAAAGGAAAAAAAAAACTTAGAGGTTGCTTGAGCTCCGCCTTCAAGAGTTGAACGTGATAGTGTACTTCGGCCCAGTGTCATTGGCTTCACGATTGCTAAACTGGCTTGGTTATCAGTGCATGCCTTAACCATGGCGTAGAGAAACAAACGACTGTGCACGTAACAATGGCCCTTTCAAACTATCCTAGAATGCCTACTGCAAACACAGTTGTCAAGCGCCCACTATGCCATAATGCTTCCTTCTGCAAATGCCAACTTATGTACAGGCTACATGCCAACTTATGTAGCTGCTCACTTCATGGATGCTTTTGCAATGAACTGTGTATATGTCACAGCGCTTTGTAATTGGTTGGCCTTTAAAACAATCACTTCTCGCGCAATTCACGTGCTTTGACGCCTGGCATGGTTCTACACTTTTGCAATGCAATATTTCATACATTAGGACGACATTCCACTACATGCTTTTGATATAGCTTTTTCCCGAAGCAGCTTCAAGCAATAGCATGGCTTTGTAGTAGAACGCGCTTGCCAAGCAGACGGCCTGGGCTCGAGCTGAAGGTTCTTATCGTTTATTTGATTTGCATCTATTTAAATTTTTTAGTCAAAAATAATTTTTCACTCATGACCAACGTCGCCAGCATCGAAATTTCTGCCCAACGAGTCAACACTATTGTGTTAAAAAGGTTACCTATCAAAAAAAAATATAACATACCTGAGCCCTGAGCTCAGTCATTCGCTTGTCCAAACATGTGCGGCCACTTGCCTCATCTTCAAGGTCAATAAGAATACACTCCAGCTCATCTTGGTGCTCTGCTCTCACTTGACTCAGCTGCAAATAAACAAACAATTCAATGAATGGCCAAGAAATAATACCGCAATATCACACAAAACAGGAGTCTTAAGGTTATTTACAACTACTGCTAGAGAATTCATTCCATATGCCTTTTCTATACAGGTAGTCTTGCTCAATTAAAGGGGCCCTAAAACACTCTTTTAAGTACTCATAAATTAAGTTGTCTCACAAATCTATGACTTCAATGACATATTGATAACATCACCTAGTATAATTTTTTCAACCTAATTGGGATGAGATACTTTAACCCTGGCACACACTGCAGATCTTGCCAGTTTCACATCCAACAAGAAAATGTGTGCACCAGCTTCACTGAACAATTAAAATATGATGTGCATCTTTAACTATTGATTTTAAGCATTTTGTGAAGTATTATTGAAATAACTAACACATTAATTTGTCAATAATGCAGTAACAAAGGAACAGGTTCATATGGTCAACTACAGAAGGCTGTCATTAAACGGAACCTGTAGGGGCTGAGATAACACGTTCCATTTAACAAGAGTTCCGTTTGCTGAAAGTTTACAAGTATGAAATCATATCAGAGACAGTTGTTCCATTTAAGTAACACTTCCCTTAAACAGATTTCAGTTTACTGAGAGTCTCCTGTATATAGACTCCGTGCACTGAAACTGGCGCGCCGCTGCACGGCCGACAGAGAAGACAAACATTGAGAGCCCGAGCAAAACGAAACACTCCCCCAACGTTCGCTAGCATGTAGTTTATCTGAATCATGAACAGCTGCGTAGTCGATTGTACCAACAGAACGCCGTGTCCTGCGGAAACGAAGTTTCAGAGTTTCCCGACTTGTTCCTGCTTTATTGGGCAGCGAAATAAGTGGATCACAGCTGTGGGACGTAAAAAGTGTTTAGTTCCCATTTCCTCTGCCGTCTCGCATTCTGCCGATGCGTGCTTGAATTGGTCTGAGACACCCTCTGCAGGTGCGACGATCTTGCGTGATGTTCTTGCTGCCATGGAGCTGGTGAGAAAAGAAACACATGCAAGAAATTTTATTTCAGATCAAGGCTGATGGGACGTTTTAATGCACCTTAATAATACTACTTTTCCATGTACCGTTTGCAGTTTTGAGAAATGCAATGCGAGGTCAATTAGTGCTTTCCTGAGTTGATGGGTCCATGAGTGAAGGGGCAAACTGAATTACGAAGCATTTTACCGTAAACACAAGTAGCCACCCAGCAGCGTATGCGCACTCGATAGGATCAAGCTAGTACGTCAGTTGGTTGGTTGGTCCTTATTAAACAGGCGCAAGGCACCATGGGGGATCGGCGATTAAATGGGCGGTGCCTTGTTATGTAAATCATTTTGTTTATAAATCTCAAAATCTTTAGCAATAGATAATTTTCTAAATAACTAATTAGCTTAATTCACAAAAAAAGCAATGTCATTTACGAATAAGTTTCATTTACATAACCTTACAATTCAATTCGTTTCGTCTCGCGTAGCAAATCGCATATGGCATCCCAAACGCTCCTGCATCTAAAACCAAGTGCTGTAGCTCCAAAGGAAATAACCGCCGGAAGTACTGAATTGAATCCGATCTTTCGAATTTGGTTCATTCAAAAACTTTTTCTTTGACTGTTAAACAATCTCCATGTTAGGCAGAAATGATGCACGGCATAGAGTATAGCAGAACTATACATTAAAAAACGATGCTTTGCGACGGATGTGCATGTCGGTGTTTTGTTTCGGAAAGCAACATAACAACGCAAGAGGTTATAGTGAGAGACATGTGACGGTGGCCGAAGTGACCGTGCCGTCGTCGTCAGCACTCTACAAGGTGAAGCAAAAGACGGAACAGGGCATGCGCCATCCTCTCTGGACTAAGTCTTCTCGCATTCTCTTACTCGCCCGTGCCTCAAGCTCTTAGCATGAGCTGCGCGAGCGACGAGGTAAAGACTATGATTATGATGAGCGACGATGATGCCGCGACAACTTCAAGCAAAGCACTTGGCGAGACTCAGTGGCTGAAAATTGTCGTGGCACAACGCCGCAACAAATGAGCACGCCAGTTTCCACGGCGAGTGGCCGTGGAGCCATCAATATTTCTAAACGCTTCGAGTATTTTGCAAGTACACGGGCAGTGGGCAAGCACCGATAATAATTTAAGTTCGATAGAATGACAGCTTTTCGCGATAGTTATGCAGCAAGCCTCATGCATTACGCACACTTTACACGCGCATTAAGCCGTCATTCCTGACGATGGGCAGCAAAGCCCTCACTAACACAAAAAAGGTGGCCGCTTTCGTGAAGGTTTTCCCATTTATTCATGGTGGCATCGTGTAAGATTGTCCCCCTGCGATATCTTTAAATTCTACTCGAAGCACGCACAAACCCGCTGGCCATGGGCGCTTGTGCCACCATAGCTATCAAAGCGATTAGGTGCTGCTGTCTGCTACGACTCTAAACGTTGTGCGTTCACCACACCACAAGTGGTGGTGCGCGCCTTTCAAGGTGCCCCCTATAGGTCCTGCACGGAGTATATAGTACACACACTCTCTCGCAAACATTGAAAATACAAGCAGGCAAGTTTATAGTGTGTGTGACAGAAAGGTGATGTAATGTAGCGAACTGGGCTAGTTGGAACATGTACTCATGACGGTCTGCGCAAGAAAGAACATGCATGTCCTTGTTTTTTCGTGTTCTTTTTTTTGCACTTACCGTCATGAAAAAAGTGGTGCGCCGTTATAATTAACCACTAATAGAAAAGAGAATATCGTACACACTAGCTTGTGTTTGAACCACTTCTGAAATGGTGGCCGCCCCCCGGTAACCACTTTATTTTTCCCGCTTGAAGCTAGTGAGCCTCAAATACCAGTTTTCAAACAGCACATTTTTTTAAGCTTTCGCCATTCTGACTGACATGATGCTACTCCCTTTGGGTTTCCAAGTCAGATTTTTAATTTGTTTTATTTTTCCTGCTTGATCTGGTCTTCCAAGACGCACTTGCATTATAGACTTGCGAGTTTTTTTATGAAAAGAAAGGCAAGGTCTTATTGTTATTAGGTCGACTGCATGGGATAACATGTTGTCACGTCATGATATCGACGAAGACAGCAGTAGGCTTCTGCAAGGTGAAACTCTATTCGGCCAAACTTGTGGCTGCGAAACAAAAACTCAAATTACAGCAAGCAATGCCCACTGTACTTGCTGTGCACCACTTCCTGTTTGCTTGTTTCTTTTCTTAGAAATGTTTTTTCTCCCTTTCTTCATCTTTTCTTCCTTTTTCGGCGTTTGCGTGATTAATAGTCCGTCATATATTGTTTGCCCCCGCCTTATGTAATGCCTCCGCGCCCTTAAGGCTTCAATAAATGAAATGCGAAATGCGTACACTGATATCAGCACACAGTGTCGGTCATCAATGAACTGACCAGCGGTGAAGCCTGCCGGCATTTCTACACGTGTCGTCGAATATTCTAGCATTATTGCTAGTAGCCACGTAAGTTTCCTGAAGAAAATTGAAATGCTTGTGTTGTGCGCGTAATCACATCAAAGGGTTCCAAGATTATCTCGATGTTTCTTAGTAATTCGGCGCGGTTTGTGCAACGTAGTACTTACCCATGTAATGGGCCGATAATAAAAAGTTGAGGAAGGAGTCTGGCAATAATGCACATGTAGCTAATGCTAAGCAACCTAGAAAGGATGAGCTGCACTTAATCAGAACAAAGTTGCATGTCGATGAAGTTGATGGTCTCCTAGTGCTACTACCGTCTTAGAGGGCTGGTAGTATATTATCTTTTCGCAGCATTTCAGCTGATGACTGACAAAATACCTTCAAGAATTTTCAAGAAGAAGGATGTAGTGAGACATGCAAAGTCCCCTTATACCTAGGCAAAAACGAAGACTGGTTTGCAGCCTTTCATTACCGGTAGCCAGTAGACCCTTAAAGGGACACTATAAAGGCAAATAACAATTTCCGTCAGAGTGAAAGATCAATATTTCAGAACATCTAAAACATCATTATTATCAACAGCAGTGCTCTACTTGTCCAGAAATTAAGCTAAATGTACGACACCATACGCACCGTGAGTGGGACATTTTGAAATGATCCAATAACGACAAAGGGTCTGACTACAATTAACCACTAGTAATCAAACCAGCTGCAGTAAAAAAGAACATTTCATGCATTACAACACGTAATAAAATGCTGCTTCTCCATTTATATTTCATTCATGGAAAATGGAAATTCATGGGAAATGGTGCAATTTGTTCAAAAGCTCCCTTTCCAGCTGGTTAGGCTCGATAGGCGGTGCCATTCAGAAGGGCCCTCTTGAACCAACAAAGCACGAAATTTTATTGCAAAAACATTGTGCATTCTACTATCAATGTGAATGCATAGCAGTGATGTAATTACGAATAAGTTGTCTAATTTTTAAACATTTTTTCCCTCAGAAACGCTAGGCCAATACAAACATACCTATGACAGTGGTTGCACAAAGCATCACAAGATGTTGACACCATCGTCCAGTAACCGTGAATTCCTACAACGCTTGTGTATGTCGGCAGTAAAGATGGGCAACATTAGGCAAGGCAACTGCTACGTCAGAGAGGCCCTTTTCCAGGTGGATGACTTGAAGTGCGCTAACTCCGTGTGGACCATTAAAACTTGTTTTCATTTCAAAGTAGGTAAGCATTTACTTGGCACGAAAGTAGCACTACAAGGTTTCTGGATCTCTATTTCAGCCATCAATGACGACGTAATATTTGCCTTTAGTGTCCCTTTAATGCATGATGGTCTCTTCAGGTTACCTATTCGTTTCGTGCTTTTTTTTGTGTGTGTGAGCGAATGGCATCTACTGAAGATTTCACTATTTTTAATAATAAATTACGTTTCCCACACAAAGTAGAGTTCTATGCTTGAAAGAGGTAATGGTTGGGTGTGGCAGCCAAGGCTGACTGTTGAGAATGATTCTGGCAGTCTGATGGCCAGACATTGCAAGGACTATGCATATTCACAAAAACCATGTTTGTCACTAGAGCTAAAAATAAAACTGAAAATTAACTTAGAATGTTAACATGCCATTTGTATCCTCACATGGTAGCTTAGCAGAGTAGTTCAAGTTGGGAAGAAATCTATTTATATGGTGCCTATATTAACAAGATGAAAACTTATGCATGATGAACAGGCATGTAACCTAGCAGATGCACACAAAGCTCCAGCTCTATTTAAAACAAATGCTAGGAAACCAAACCACTTCAATGAGTTGATTAATTCAAAATGTACCACAGTTTCTATGTGGGTCACAGTTTTGTACATTCCATATAAAATTTAACACCAATTTATAGCAATGAGACCTTACAGAAGCAACGAACAGCAACTTGAATGACCAATATTGGCTATGCATTTACACTCAAACCTCATTATAAAAGGTTGGATCTTACATAAAAACACATTTGTTATAACCAAAAAGTCATTATGAAGGTATATTCTTAACACTGTATCTATTTCACTACTATTTTTAATTTACTTCATTATAACTGATAGTTTGTTATATTCCTGTTCATTATATTGAGGTTTGAGTGTACCTTGGATGTCTAATACATTGTAAACAAAAAGCAACACTAAATCAATTAAGATAACAGCTGTAAGAATAGAAGTACCTTTTTCCTACAACACACACATAATGAATCCGGGTGTCACCTCTTTAAGTGTGTCCTGGCGAGACTTTCGGAGCTCATCATATTTTGCACGAAGTTGTCCAAGCTCAGCCATTTGCTTCTCAAGTGCTTTGGTGAGTTGAGCTGTCTCCCTGAAATAGGCAAAACCCTGCTAACTTACCCCAAACATTGTTTCTGTTTGGTATAGTCAAAGGAACCCAGAAACAAATTCCAGCTTTTAAATAACCACAAGTGATATTGTAGCAGTCTGCACTGTTTGGCTGATAAGGAGTTATTTTTCCAAGCAGGACACGCATATGTATACTTCATTACAGAGTTGGGAAATAACTATCTCAAAAGTGGAATGTCGTCGGGACTTTGTTAGATGGAAGGACCTTTACTGAGCAGCGACAGGCTTCCATTTAACAAATGCAGAAATTTCAAAAACCTCGTGAAAAAATAAGTTGATGACTGCATAGTACAATTAATCTAGAAATGAGGTTTCCTTGTAATTATTCCAGCTTATCCTGCAGTGACATACTACAAGGGGTGATTTTGTTAAGCCTCCTAATGCCTAGAATTGGAAAAAGAAAACACCTGGAATGACACTGCAATACTGTATAAAAAAGCTGACATGGTGTGAGGCAAATAAATGTAGCAAGCATGATAAACCAGATTTTCTGTCCTCAAACACGGACTAAAAGGGAGATGCGTTTAAAAAAACGCAACTTTTTTCGAAAATTACACTTTTCTTTGTTTATTTGCTTTGACAAGTATAACTTCTCTACTTTCACGACAAAAAAAAAGAAAGAAACTGAACATTGTAATTAAAGTGGAAGTAAGTTTCAAAGTCACTTTTAAAGAGCTCAAAGTTGCTACTGAAAACTAAAAGGAGCTCATTTTCTAAAGTCCCCTGGAAATGGTCACCTGGCTACTTGCCACTGCATTTCGCATGAGGAGTTCACTAAAGCTACATGCTCACAATAACCATGACTGCCAAGCTATCATGATGAAAGAAATCATCTTAAAAAACTTATTTTTTCCGCATAGCTGATCCTTCACTTTGAAATGAGTCTTTCTCAAGATTCATTCTTGGGCAACTTGAGTTTAGACATCATGTTTTCAATACTTCTGATAGCCCAATTGGGATGAAATTTTGTCCACATATCTCCTTTAAAATTTGATACCACCTGTATAATTATTGCAAACTTAAAATGAATAATTAGTATGGGCTGAGGATTCTAAGTACTTTCACATAATTTGTATTGTGCAATAATAGTCTTATACACACTTTCTTGATATTTATTTGCATTCTACAGTTAATGCAGAGCAATAAAAGCCAATAATGGCTGAAAACCATAAATGTTTAGTCACCAAAAAAGTTTGTCCAAAACCAACTATATGTTACACATTGTCATGGCATAAAACTAAAACTGTATAACTTACTATAAAACTAATTACAGTTAAACCCCTTTATAATAGGCATGCTCTAGGCAGCAATTCTTGTCTTTTATATGAGATGTCTCTTATAAGCATGGTACCATGTATGCATTTTCCTATCACACCGTATTTTACTGTAGGCACACTACTGTCTTTAATACCCATTTGTCTCTTATTTCAGTGTCTTATAAAGGGGTTCGACCGACTGAACCCCTTCATAAGAGACATGCAGTGGGGAACAGTGCTCAACCCTCATACGAGGTCTCTAATAAGCAAATTCATCATCATCATCAACCTGACTGCACCCACTGTAGGGCAAAAGCCTCTCCCATGATCTGCCATTCAACCCGGTCTTGTGCTTTCTGCTTCCACATTACACCTGCAAACTTTTTGATATCATCAGCCCACCTAACTTTCTGTCTCCCTCGCGCGCTTGCCTTCTCTAGGAATCTAGTCAGTTACCTTTAATGACCAGCGGTTATCTTGTCAACAGGCTATGTGCCTGACCCACGTCCATTTCTTCTTGATTTCAACTATGATATCCTTAACCCTGGTTTGTTCACTGACCCACTCTGCTCTCTTCTTGTCTCTTAAGGTTACTCCTATCCTTTTTCCTTTCCAGTGCTCGAAGCGTGGTCTTCAATTTAAGCTGAACCCTCTTTGCAAGCCTCCAGGTTTCTGCACCACCGGTAAGTGGTGCAGCTGTTATATACCTTCTTCTAGAGGGCTAGTGGTAGATTACCATTCATGATTTGAGAATGCTTGCCACATGTGATCCACCCCATCCTTATTCTCCTATAGCTATTTCACTCTCATGGTTCGGCTCCGCGGTTACTACCTGTCTAAGTAGACATATTCCTTTACAACTTCCCGCGTCTCTCCACCTATCGCGAAGTGCTGTTTTGTGCTGAGATTGTTGCACTTTATTTTCGTTTTGTACATATTAATTTTAAGACCAACTTTTCCTTTTTTCTGTGTCCAGTTCAGTAATCATAAGTCGTAATTCGTCCCCTGAGTCACTCATCAAAGCAATGTCATCTGCAAATCGCAGGTTACAAAAATACTCTCCGTTAACTCTTATCTCTAACTCTTCCCAATCCAGGGCCCGGAAAACCTCCTGTAAACATGCGGTGCATAGCAATAGAAAAATCATGTCTTCCTGTCTTACACCCTTCTTTATTAAGATTCTGTCACTTTCTTTATGAAGGATTATGGTGGCTGTGCATCCACTGTAGATTTCTTCAAATATATTTATGTAGGGTTCGTTGATTCCCTGATTCCATAGTGCCTGCATTACTGGTGATATCTCGACTGAGCCTTTAATAATCTATGAAGGTGATGTATAGGTGTAGCTTGTATCCCGTGCATTTCTCTTTCCCCTGATTGATAGTATAAATATGGTCTAATATGGTCTATTGTGGAGTAGCCTGTATGAAATCCTGCTTGGTCTTTTGGTTGATTTAATTCTCATGTGGCCCTAATTCTATTAGCTATTAGTTTCATAAATAGCTTGTAGAGAACAAACAGTAAACTGATCAGCCTGTAATTTTTCAAGTCCTTGACGTCTCCTTTCTCATGGATTAATAATACGCTTGCGTTTTTCAAGAATTTTGTACTCTTCTCGAGAGACACTTTGTATATAAGATGGCCAGTTTTTCTAACACAATCTTTCTGCCATCTTTCAGCAGGTCCACTGTTACGTTAACCTCCCCAATGGGTTTGAATCTTTGCAATCCTTCTAGAGCTTTCACTCATTCCCTTGCCATTACTGGTAGGATGTCCAATTCTTCTGGGCTGTTAATACTTCTTATGGTATCATCCCGTTTGTTGTGGTGGCTTCTGTACAGCTCTCGGTAGAACTCCTCCGCCACCTTGACTAGCCTATACATATTGGCTATGACATTGCTTTTCTTGTTCCTTAAAGCATACATCTGATTTTTGCCTATGCACAAGTTTACCTTCGCAGCTTTTAGGCTTCATCCGCTTTTTACAGCCTGCTCAATTCTCGCCATGTTACACCTTCTGATGTCGGCTACCTTGCGCCTATGCATTAACTTCGAAAGCTTTGCTAGCTCTATTTTGCCTGTTGCACATTTAAGGTTTTAATTTTTTTTGTCGTTTCTTAACGAGATTTCTCGCCTCCTGAAATAGTTTCCCAGTGTCCTGTCGAGTGACTGCACCTCTGACTTCCAGTGCACACTCTTTGATGATGCTAATAAAATTATTGTTCATTGTGCCAACACTGACGTCAGTTACCTCGTTTAGAGCCTCGAATCTATTCTGAAGCAAGACTCTGAATTCCTGTACTTTACCTCTCACCACTAGCTCCTTAATTGGCTTCTTGCGTATCAGTTTATGCCATTGCTTTTTTAAATCAAGGTGAATACGAGCTCTTACCATCTTATGGTCACGGCATCGAATCTTGCCAACTACTTCTACTTCCTGAACAATGCCTGGGTGTGCACACAGAATGAAGTCTATTCCTTTTTTTAGTTTCACCATTAGGATTTTGCCATGTCTATTTACGGTTAGCCTGTTTTCTGAAGAAGGTATTCAAGATCCGTAAATTATTACGTTCCGCAAACTCTACTAATAACTGCCCTCTAGCATTCCTATATATAGCGGATGCCATATTCCCCCCGGCATGGTCTCCAGCTTGTTTTTCGCCTACTTTGGTATTAAAGTCGCCCATCAATATAGTATACAGTGTCTTTATTTTATTAATTACTGACTCTACGTCTTTGTAGAAGCGCTCAACTAAATGACAATCAACTGTCCGCGATGTGTACACTTAACATAACAGTCACATAGAAGTAGCCGATTAGTTCGCAAAACAGAAGGGCGCAACTCGCCAGTTGACAGGAAACGTCAAAGCAGGACTGCTACCCCTCGAAATCAGCAAAACTTTGACATTGCGGACATTTTGAAGCCAACATTATCGAAATTAAGCAAGACAGAAAGAGTTACGGCAGAATAAACGCTTGACAAGCAGAGTCATCCAGAGCACTAAGCTAAACTAAGCTCGCAGGATCAGAAGTTCGGATACTTGCCTTTTTTTTTTCCTTCTTAAGAAAGACAGAGTTTGGTATAAATGGAGAAAATCAGATGAGCTACGAATAATGTGAAGTTGAGGACTGATGAGCAGTTATGTAGTATTCTACAGCGCTAAAGAAAGTGCGACGAACCCATACTAATAAGAGGCCCATATATATATATATATATATATAAATATATATATATAAGGAAAAAAAGTGTATACCTAAGGGCTCGTTTTTCCATGTTTTAACACAATATTAATGAGATCTAACAGACAGTAATGCCAAGGAATGTAAAGGGGAAGTTATTAAAACCAATTCAATGTAAAATAAGAAGAAAGTAAAGTGGATGAAAAAATAACCAGCAGTGAGCAGGAATCGAACCTACGACCTTCGAATAACGCGTTCGATGCTCTAACCACTGAGCTACCACAGCGGCCTTCCCTCCATCCACTTTTTTGGGTTTACATGTGAATTTAGAAGTAGGAGTGACAGTCAGCGCCATCTATAAGCCAAACGACGAGTGTGAAAACACTCTTATGCACATGTTTGGCGTCACATAGCACGTGAACTTGTTATGAGCGGGCAGCTGATTAATTGTCCCTCTTATACAACCTAAACACACCAAGCCTGCCATTACGAGACCCTCGTTCAATGAAATAAGGGAAAGAAGTGTATACCTAAGGGCTCGTTTTCTGTGTTTTAACACAACATTAATGAGATCTAACAGACAGTAATGCCAAGGAATGTACAGGGGAAGTTATTAGAACGAATTGAATGTAAAATAAGAAGAAAGAAAAGTGGATGAAAAAATAATATATATATATAAGGCTTATATGCAGAAGAATAACTTCGGTTGCCGCAAGGTTATAAATATGAAAGTCGATGCGCTTTCACATAACAACTGTTTATTCTGCTGACGTTTCGATGGGAACCCCGTCTTTTTCAAGGCATTATGCCTTGAAAAAGACGGGGTTCCCGTCGAAACGTCGGCAGAGTAAACAGTTATGTGAAAGCGCATCTACTTTCATATATATATATATATATATATATATATATATATATATATATATATATATATAGTGGGAGTAATAATGCAATGGGCCAGTTAGTCTTCGTGAAGGTATGAGATATGGCACAACGGGAGCGTTGTCAACAAGGATAAATATATTTATTTCCCAACAGTTTCGGGAGGGTCCTCCCTTCATCAGGGGATGAGTTCATCCCCTGATGAAGGGAGGACCCCTCCCGAAACTGTTGGGAAATAAATATATTTATCCTTGTTGACAACGCTCCCGTTGTGCCATATCTCATATATATATATATATATATATATATATATATATATATATATATATATATATAAATCTGGGGTGTGGCCTTTCTGGCAACCACCAGCTGGCAATGCACTCCCCAACCATAGCAGAATTAGCCACCCTGGTGCACTACTTAGCCACCATCAATAAGCAATATATCAATTACCAATTAGTCCTCGATCCTCCCTCCCCAGTGGCTGCGAAGCAACTGTCCAAGGTGGCTGTCAGAACTGTGACGCAGAAGAGGGTGCTGAGAATCTCTGGGTCCAGACAGGGCGCCATTGGAATCTGAACTTGGCTACCTTTAACGCTAGAACGCTATCTAGTGAGGCTAGTCTAGCTGTGCTCTTCGAGGGATTAGTGTTCAATTGGATCTAATAGGGCTTAGCGAAGATGGGAGGACACATGAAGCTTATACAGTGCTAAAGAACAGACACGTCATATGCTACCGTAGATTACTTGACAGAAGAGAACTAGGGGTGGGGTTCTTTATCCATAAGAATATTGCTGGCAACATAGAGGAATACTATATCATTAGTGAGAGGGTGGCAAGTATCATAACTAAGTCTAACAAAAAAATACATGAAAATAGTACAGGCCTATGCGCCTACATCAAGTCATAAGCAAAGTACCATGTTCTTATTTTCTAATCAAACCTTATTTTGATGTAGCAAACACTTATACTCGATTGTTCATTACAAAAGTGTCTCTTATTAAGGGGTTCAACAGTATTTGCCTCAGGTGTAATGGCATAGACAAATAAAATATACTTAAAGCACACAGAGTTTCAAAGGCACAAAGATTCACTATATACTCCTATTTGCTGCACCCAACATATTCCAATGTGTATCAAGAAAGAGCAAGTGGCTTACTGTCTTTCAGCATGAAGCAGCTTTGTAGCTTCATCCAGACGGAGCTGCACTAGTGACGACTGCTCATCTGTGGAGTAAGGATCGAGCTGAGATGGGAGGCTACTGCTGGAATCTTGGTCGATGTGCTCTCGTTCTACATGGGATGATGTGCTGGGTGCCAGTACTTCTGGCTCTCTGCTGTTGGTGCTGCTCTCCGAAGTTCTGAGCCACCAAAGAAAGTAAAAACCTTGATGTATGTTGCTTCTCAGACACAATGAAGAAAAAACCCATGAATAAAATCCTCAATAACAATGCACTCTTTACAGGTATGGTTTCTTTACATTACACACATACTGCTCTATAAAATGACACTGCAATATAGTCCTATAAATTTTAGCATTCCTACAACAAATGTCTATAGACAGACAGATGAACTTTATTTGCGTCCTGGGAAGAAGGTTCCTAAGAACCTACCAGGGGCAGCACCCGTAACAGGGTCGGGGACCAAAGGTTTCCGATCGCTTCTCAAAATACCGGGACCACCGGGAGTTGTCACACAAGGTAGGGACTTGCGAGGCACTCCGAGAAGTTCGTCTCATTGATGTGACGCTTCCTTGTACAAACGCACTAGCGTGGGCACTGCCACATCAAATGAGGGAAAGTGGCAAGTTGATCGTACGCCGAGCAGCTAGGGGAAATGTCCGTATACAGGGCCATAGTGGCCGGTGACAGGAAGGAGCTGATTCGGAAGAATCGGAAGGCTATCTGCCGCCTCCTAGTTAGCTCTCTGTGCGAATCTAGAAAGTATTTCCAGCCTAATCTGTAGTGCACAGAACTAATGAAGGGTGGTCTATAGACCTTCAATATTTAAAGTACCCGGTCCTCTGGCCATGTAGAGTTGGAAGAGGTCTCCTGGAACTGTTAACGTACTGCCACAAACACACAGATTAACACTTCTATGTTCTTTTGAGTTGAACTTAAGGCACAAAAGGGTGAACAAAGTGGAAAAGAGACGAGCATGTGTGCAAATGTTTAGCTATTTTTTTTTCACAAAAAAAAGCAAAAGGTAGGCCTGCTACGACTTCGCCGACATGCTTCAGTCACAGATGTGATGTAAAATATACACCAAAATCTAGCAAAGAAAAATTACGGCATATTCACGGGGTGAATGATGATGAATGGGCGAAGCTCCGGAGGGATTCATCGGTAAACTGTGAATCTTCCGTGTAATTCGCCCAGTCGATCATCATGTAAAGACGTGAGAAACACTGTGTGTGTATATACACAAATCAACTTTTATTTGTTCTTAGACGATGGATGGCTTGCGATGTCCCTTGCCTCGCGTGCTCGCACATCGAGATTCTGTCTGCGAGCACGCGCTGCTGCCGCCTTGCGCTTTCTCCGCTGTGCAGCCTTATCCATCCGGCGACTCCGAGCGCGCACCAACAGCGAACGGATTTTATTACAATGCTCCCCCTAGCGTACGTCGCCGCACTAAATCGAACGATTGCCTTCAACCAATGACACGCGCCATATGTGACATCATTCCTATTTTATAAGATCTCGCGTCTTTCATCAACTACAAGTACCGCTTTCTAGTTTATAACATCTTGCATCTTTTCATCATCAGCTACAAGTACCACCATCTAGTAAACACTACAAGAACTAAACGAGAGGTGGCTACATACAGGAGACGGTACCGCCATCTAGTGAACACTGCAAGAACTAAACTAGAGGTGGCTACATACAGGGGACGGTACCGCCATCTAGTGAACACTGCAAGAACTAAACTAGAGGTGGCTACATACAGGCTACAGGGGACGCACAGCCCACGCCCTAAGGAGCTTCGCCCCTAAAAAAGCTAATTAAGCCCTGACACGGTGATATAGTGGCTAAGGTACTCAGCGGCTGAGCTATAAGTCACGGGATCGAATCCTGGTTGCAGCGGCTGCATTTTTGGTGGAAGCGAAAACGCTGCAGACCCGTGTGCTCAGATTTGGGTACACGTTTAAGAACCCCAGGTGGTTGAAATTTCCGGAGCCCTCCACTACGGCATCTCTCATAACAATTATCAGCCTGACTACACCCATAGTGAGGCAAGCGCCTCTCCTATGTTCTGCCAATCAACCAAGTCCTGCGTTTTCTGCTGCCATGTTATACCTGCTAACTTCTTAATCTCATCCATCCACTTAATTTTCTGTCTCCCCCTCACACGCTTGCCTTCTCTTGGAATTTACTCATCCTTAATGACAAGCAGTTATCCTGCCTACGCACTATGAACCTAGCCCATGTCCATTTCTTCTTCTTGATTTCAACTATGATATCCCAAACCCCCGTGTGTTCCCTGACCCACTCTGCTCTCTTGCCGTCTCTCAAGGTTACACCTATCTTTTTCCTTTCCATCTCTCGATGCATCATGCTCAATTTCAGTTGAACTCTCTTTGTAATGCTTCAAGTTTCTGTTCTGTAAGTAGTGGCAATATGCAGTTGTTATACACCTTCCTGGTATATACCTTCCTGGATAGTAGTAGACTACTATCTATTCACAATTTGAGAATTTTAGCTGAATGTGTTCCATCCCATCTTTATTTTAAAGTTATTTAACTGTCATGGTTCGGCTCCACGGCTACCACTTGTCCTAAGAAGACTAAGTGGGGTACCAAATCACAAACTGAAAGACGGAAATCAAGCCAATTGAGGACACAAGATTATGCATAGGTAAGAAAGGCTAATCTAATGGCTGTCCACAAAGTTAAAGGATAACTCATTCAGTGTCGTAAAGAGGGTGCTCGTGGTTTTTCAAGCTGTTTTTTCACACAAAATGAGCTTCCCCTATTTTATGTGCTTTTTTTAGAGCTGCGACAAGCCCACTTTTTAGTTTCATTAAAATGGGCTTGCAACCACATCATTCACAATGTGTAGCTAGATGCCCAAGTGATTACAGCCTCTCTGTTGCGTATCTAAGCTCTCTTAACCTGGTGTCAATACAATGTCTGTTCTGTCCAATGCCGCATTTCTCACACACGAAGGGAATTTCGTTTTAGAATCTATGAGCATGTGTCACAATGCCATTGTTTTGTTTCAAAGGTATCTTTCTTTTTTTGCAATTCTCACAACCTTAAAGAATGACAAAAGCACATTTGTACCATGCTCTTCTTCAATCTTTTTGAGTCCATGAGAAATATGATGTATATAAATAGCAATGCTCACATTCTTGCCGTGCTCGGCTTCTTCTTGTGGTCTCTTTCTGCTACCTAAGTACCTTAAAGCTTTTTCGGTGAATGAAACTATTAAAGGATACCCACTAAACTTTTCCCAGTAACCATAAACTGCTTTTTTAACTCTTTCATTACCATGCCTATTCAAATCGATCACCAGTGATATATGATTTTCAATCGCCAATTTCGTCACATTGAAATTGTCTCTTGTGAACTTCGCACTTCCAAGTATAGTTAGTCCAGATACTGAATTTTGAGAATCAATCAGAATTTGCCCATTTTAGCTACATAGTGGTTTTTGATAAGCCTTTGCACAAACCTATGTGCACGTGTTGTTGGGAAAATGTGCTTGGCTAACGAACTTGAAAGGATTGCATACCACTCCTAATGATGCTTCTTTAACATCAAACTTCTGTCGTTCAAAGAGCCTTTGCAAGTCAACTATCAAGTTGTCGTGTCAACTTCGAAATCTGACAGTGCTTACAAGTACTAATAAGTGCCTGCAATTTATGCCAACCATTCACTAGAAAGCTGTTGTTTGGAGTCGGAAGATTTATTTCACAAAAATCACTTCTGATGATCCACCACACGTATAATGCATGGAGGTGGCCTTTTCAACAAGTTTTCCGCAGCTTTAGTTTCGCTTCTATTTTTTTATCAGACACAGGGCAGCATACAATGTCGCTAGTCACTCCTATGGCATTGTCATCATGCCGGCATGGGTGTGAAACTGTGCCACTGGAGAATATTTTGCAACCGCACCGGAATCGAGTGCGAACGAGCGTTGAGTCTGAAGATATGGGGGTGCTAATACACCCTGTAAAGTTGTTTGCACCTCGTGGCACATTTGTCACGCAAAGGTCGCATTCAGTGTTGCAACTGTCGAGCATTAGGTGGCGTTGTGCTCGAAAGCGTTTATCACCACCATCATTCATCATCATGGTGAGTATGGTCGTGCCGGAAGTGACGCCTGGTGGCAAGCCTGGGTGGCAGCACATGACAGATGAGCGGTTCTCTTTGGCGTGTGGCGACTGGAGCGAGCGGTTAGCTTTTGCGGCGGTCCGCAGTAAACGGCACCACGGGTTGTCTGCCGTGGGCCCTCCTAGTGAGTCAAGCATTGGCACCGCCGCCTTGTGTTTGTGGCACTCTCCACATCGAGATTCCACAAATATGACAGCACCTCAGTTTCAAGATCTAATGGCAACGATGTTTTGCATCAGCCTAGGACAACCGCAGCCGTACAGAGGTTGGTTTCGTTGACAGCCTCAAATGGTCTTCTCCGCCGCATTTGTGCAGCGGCTGATCTTAGTGCACAATCTTAGAAGCTACTCTGGTTACGTGTGAGGCCCACATGTTACTGGGGTGCGAGGTGCTCGTGATGGCTGCAAAGCTTCTCCTCACAAAAAGAAGGCCGCCCGGAGAACATCTTGGCCCCGCAATACAAAGTGGCACTTGACATTTCAAGATGTCATTTCATCCTTTTCTTTTTTGCAGTGATGCCACCGAGGTTTTCCTATTTGGAGCAATTTTCGAAGCAGCAAAATTTTCATATTGGAGCACTTTGGAACAGCAGGATTTTCCATTTTGGAGCAATCCGGAGCATCTAAATTCACATCCTGGAGGAGAACCAAGTTGTATTTACATTCGTGGACATGAAAAATTATTCCGAGGCTCTTGTGAAGAGCTAGAAATATTTAGATTCATTGCAAATTTCATGAAGTCAGTCATCTTAGAAGCACTTCCTATTTCAGTTGATGATGCAAAAATAATGACGTCATGCTGTTGAGCCTTCTGGAGAAACTTGTTCAGTGATTATTTCTGTAGCAAATAAACAGAATACTGGCTAAATAAAATTTTATTTCACGAAACAACAATATAAATACACCGATTTGGTTATTAGCAGATATGGTAGACAAACACTGTGACATACAATGCTAGAGACTCACACAGCCCCTAGTGGATTTCCCTAAGATGACTTGAATAAAAAAAGGTTATTTTTCTTCACGACTGATTAGACTGCAGGGCGTAATATGACATCATTCAGCTAGTCTCAGAAAGCCAACCTTCTCCGCCACTCATCTCTGTGCTGGAACTACACAAATTAACAAACTTCATTTTCCTTCTACAGCGATATTTTATCTGGCTAGGGCATTCTGTCTATACTCTAAAAATCCCCTACCGTGTCCTCTAGAAAGCAGTGCATTAAAAAAAAAATCTCACAGATTTGTCTTATGTATGCACACGCCTAAGACAACTAGGAGGCCAGATCCATTTTGTTTTTAATGGGATAACAATTATATGGACATTCTCGACTATCATTTGCCGTTGCCAGGTGTGTAGCCAGAAATTTTAAAAAAGGGGGTGGGGTGCACTTTTATCTGATGGGGGGGATGGGGGTTGGCAGGCAGAAGGTCATTTTGCGCTATGTACGCCATGGCCAAAAAAAAATTCACAGGTGGGATGGGGGAAGGGAGGGTGGCACGTTGCCGATGCACCTCCCCCTGGCTACGTCACTGGCTGTCATGTTTTGTGTTGTGTCCCGATTGATAACATCCCCCGGCACACGGTGTTTTACACGCGAGTAAAAGGGATAAAAGCACGTGAGCGATGGCAGCGATGGCGACGAACACAGCTAAAGCAGAGATAAAAAGAGCCGACCTTTCTCCTTTGCACTGAAGGCGGATGCGATAACATCACCCCACATGCGAGGCCTCCCATCAATTGTTACTGAAGCAGAGAGGAACGCACCGCTCGTGTACAAGGGACAGAAAGGATCGAGCTAGAAACGCATGGGAGGGGGTGGGGGGTGTTATGAGCTTTGACTGGTGTGATCGCTGGTGCACGCACTATTTACGACTGGTATACTCTTCTACCTTATACTCTCAATACAAACAGACTGTGAAAAGTGCTTCGGTTCCTAGAGTGGCCATACAAGGGTATGCACTGAGTCTTAATCGCAAGGCGGTCACACCATCGTCGTGCCATTTTGAAGGTTCATTCGTACATGCCATTCGTGCTGTACAGATGGAATCACACTGGTCTAGAGCAGCGGAGCGCATGCCTGTCAACACTGTTTTTAGCAGCGCCTTCTATCTCAGGTTAGCTACAAGCTTTGTTGATGCTTACATTACAGTACAAAAGCCTAATAGTACGACCATGTTTGGTAGCACTACGGCGTCTATCTTTACATATTTCTGAAGAAAACGGCAGCTGGAGCGGCCGGCTGGGCACTCTAGACAAGTCTGATTCTATCTGTACGTGCATCGGCGTGCAGGAAATGTTTCAGGGGTTTTTAGTCACCCAAGTCGCCAATATCGAACACCGCGCATGCAGCAAGTTTATGCGAGTGCGTGGACCTTGGAAATGGCAACCCCGCCGCTAGTGCTTCTAACAGATGACGTCGAGCCTTATTATTTGGTATAACGATACAATTCGTCGGTGTCGTGTTCATTCCTAAGAGTATATGTGAAATTAACAAATCGAACCTTGATTTAGATCCGCTATCGCATAACTCAAAAGAACGCTGGCTAAAGGAATAATGATCACTTTAGTTGCCGAAGCTTCCGTGCTGAAAGTTATCTAAATGCGAAGCAGATTTTAGTAGCACAGAAAGTTAACGTGCAGTCTCATTATGCCTCGAGATAGCGCGTGCCAGCTACTTCAAGCAATGCAGCAGCCTTTCCTCTACCCCCTCCCTTCAAAATGAAGCAATAAATGCGATTCTGTGATGCTTACTTTTTTTTTAACCATCAGCTATTGACCCTGGAAAGCGAGAGGCGGACGTGTAACAAGGCATAGCCGCATCATGCCTTCCGACACCAATGCCGCCAGCGATGGCCTTACTATAGCTGCGCGTATTAAAAATGAATTGTGGCTGCTCTAACCAGGAGGCATGCTTTTATAAATGAGATGACATTTGAAAAGAAAGCGCGCGAGAATTTTCAATTCACACTTTAGCAACATCGAGTTCGAAAGGGCAGTCTTTTAGGGGCTTTTACCGCCACAGTGATTATAAACGTGAATCTGCTGGTGGAAGAAATTACAAAAACCTTTTCTGCATGATCTATGCATAAAGTATATTAGAGGAAAGGCGTCGATAGGTTCCCACCATTTACGTGTTCTTCTGCGGATGCGAAGCATGGAAAATTAGATCGCGATGTCCAGAAATAGACAAAACTGACATTCTGGTCAGTTGCTTTATTACATGCCGTGCAGCTCTTCAAACAAACTATTAGCAGCGTTCCAGGAACGGACGTCGCCCACTGATGAATCGCCACCACAGTTTCACGCTACCGATTGGACTAGACGTCATGAGTCCGCTTAGCGGCGAAGCTAAGCGGACTTGCACAACGGAGTTGCGTCTGCACTAAACATAGTATCATGGATTTTGGGACGCACACGCGACCGCAGTTTATTCAGCGAAATCAAGTAGGTACGCGATTGTGACTTTGGTTGCCCCAAGAACAAGGTGCACTAGTATTGACGCGCCGGCGTGGCTATTGCCGGTGATAGAGCCTCCCAATTCCAACTTTGGCGCAGTTTTTGTTGATATTATCAGGATGACGCAGTAAAGCTGATTTGGCGCACTTTGTTGCAGTTGGCACAGGAGTGGGATCACTGTTTTTGTTTCAATACTATTTTTAAAAGTACAAATAAGTATGCTTGGATGCATATTTTGCAATGCCAATCTATGTGGAGAGGTGGCTCGTGGAAAGAGGTGACACCAGACAAAAACTGGTGAAATCCATTGGATATCTGGTTTATATAAGCATTTCTCACATCGCGGGAATCTATCTATGTTGAAATACCAGCATACTATACTCGTAAAAAAGCAAAAATTTCATGTGAAGAGCTCGAGTGTCTTGACTCATGAAAACAAGGAAAATATTCATCTCATGGCACAAACTATGAAGCCATACCTAAGTTGAATTTGTTTTGTTTATGTTAATAGAAACATTGCACAGAACATTTACTTTTTTATACTACTCCTGGGTGATTTATCTTCCCAATGTATATTCTGAATTTTCTCTGTTTTGAATATTTTTGCATATATAGTGTTTTTATAGCTATGTTCATTAGCTAGCAATCAAAAATTACCCACTTCTCAAATTTTTATATATTACACACATATTTTTGTCGCTCTCATACTTATATTATTTGGAAAAAGCATTTCATTCAGCAGAATTTGATATTCTGCAATGCGTGCTAAAGTACTTTTTCAACTGGCAAAAACCCCCTTCCCGAGACATTAAAAATGACCATTTTCTCGCACTAACAAAAGAGTTGAAGGATCTCTGACACCAAAATTCATACCTCGAGATGTTTCATGTTGACTTTCTTGTATACATGGGTACTTCTGACCAATTATTAATAGCGAATGTTGCTTTCAAGGTATTTTAATTTGGTTTTTAAAGTACACGCGAGTGTTCATCTGAGTCTGTAACATCTTAGAACGTCGCCACTGGTATGACGCATATCGAGGCACCGTGTGATGTTCTACGAGTAAAGCAAGTACACTCAAACCTCGTTATAACGTAATGGAATATAACGAAACAATGTACCTATATAACGAAGTAAATGAAATTCCCTTTGAAAGCTCTATTGAGAACCATGCATTTTAAACCTCATTGGTAACGATGCAAGATTGACTGGCAAATGAATATAATGAACTAAATTAACCTATAAAGACAAAAACCGACCGTAGTGTGTTAAGTATATTTTTTTATGCGGAGTTTGACGCTTGTTCGGCGCGGCTTTTTCAAAACGAGTAACCAAGTGTCTGCCCCGAACAAGCAGACCACGATGTACAATGCAACTGCTTAATCCACCCACACTATTGTATGTATAAAGCACACAAGGCACAAATCTCATCGTACTGGTTTGGATTGGCTGGCTCAACACCCCCAAATTTCTCCACATGAATGCAATCAACGAAAATACGCCTCGATTAGTTGCCATTTAGAGAATTTGCAAGCCAACTATTGAGAGAAGAGAATGCACCAGTAATTCCCATCATTGCACGCAAGCAACACCTCACTATCACAGCATTCTTTCTGCTGCTGGCACAATACTGCACAGTTAGGCATGACCTCCAAGACAGCGAGATGTACATAGATAAGGAAAAGTGAGGTGACAGAGCGTGTGGAGAAGGGCAGTGCGCCGCTGCTTACACACAGCTACACACAGGTCTCTGCGCAACATTAGTTGAGACGCCGGACTTTCGAGATACACCTCAGAGCTCCTGAAACGTTGTGCAAATATACATAGACTGAACAAAAGTGCAGGAATTTTTTTTTATTTCTGAGGCTAGCTTAATTTATTATACCTATTGATAGGTTAATTTGACATCATTAAAGCAATATTTTGAATGCATGTATATCTAAAGAAATTTTTCTAAAAATGTTAATTACTTTATTACATTCCACTTTGTAGTAATGAGGTTCGAATGTATACACTAGGCATATTATATGCCTAAAGAACTAAACACCGTACTGCGAAGCTTCCTCGCCCCTTCTCTATTTCAATGAAAATTACCCAGTATCAGCTGGGTGGCAGCTGTGTTTCTGAGTTGCACCTTTACTATTTACCTTTTGTTTACTATTTACTATTTCAGGAATTTACGCAGTAGGCGTACTATCAAACCGCCTAAGCTCATAATAAAGCAATCATTTTTCAAGGGTAAAAAAAAAGCCAAGAAACAATCACAGATTTCTTTCAATAACAAGAAGTGATGGTTCAGAGGTTTACATTTCTTGCATCAATCAATACAGAATTCTGACTTTTAGTTTTGTTAGTTTGAATGTCTTTTCATATACACAAAATCCAAACTCAATGGGAATATCACTGAAATTCTAAACGATAAGCTTTTCTGTACCAGTAAAATAATAATAAAAGAAGTGCAAAAGCACAATTAGAAAAGGCAATCCACCATTACTTCAACGTACACAAAAGCCTGCAGAGTGCAAACTGTATTAAATATCATGAGCACCCATTTTAGCAGCTTGCATCTCTTAGAAATAAAAACATGCTGCAAAACTGTTTGTGAACCCATTTAGTTACATAATATATAGTTCAATAATTTGAGTACTTCTATGCTAAGCAAGAAACCAGCACTTTTGGTTTTACCGGCATCCAGCACAAAATGAGATTGTAGCTTTCGTAGTTACAATCTCATACTGTTGCATGAACTGCACATTCAATCAAGCAAGACAAATCTACCTTACTGAAAAAAAAAATAATATTCAGTTAACTTGATATCTTTTCCAAGCAATAACACTTTTAACCCACCACTTTCAAGAACACGTAAGTCGCTAACATCCTACTGAACCACGTAAGTCGCTAACATCCTACTGAACCAAATCTCTAAGGCACCACATGGCAGTCAAAAGAACACAGAAAAAATAGTGCTTACAGTATTAATCTGCCTTAACCATGCTCGTGAGACATTTGCATGAATTTTATCAGGATTGCTCACCGCAAATATTCAAACTCTCGTCGTAACTGATCAACTTCGGCTTCCAATTCATGCTTTTCACGCTTGAGGGCTGCAGCCTCCTTAGTTGTTGCATCCACACGGCCCCTAAGAAGACGCACTTCTTCCCGTGCTTTGTTTCTTTCTGTGCGCACCTTGCTCCATTTTTCCCGCCAGTTAGCTGTGCAGTCTGACCACCTGAAAATAGTTCATGTGCTTTAACTAGCTGTTAAGGAAAGCCTGGATTATTTGCCCCACAACCAAAACATGTTTATGCTGTAAAAGAGAGTTTAGCCTCCTGTAACAACAACAGCGACATGTGCGACTTTTTCGTGTTTTGAAAAATTTTGCCGTTTTCCTTAGACAACATCTCTCATGAAACACGTCAAATACTCAAACTAACAAATGTTTCTCTTCCCATTTGACTTTGCATTTCACCAACACTACTCTAAATATCAATGGGTATGCTATTTCCATTCTATTTTTTTTCTTATTAATGAAGCTGTAGTGACAATACCCAAGTTAAAATAATTGTTAACGGGTATTTGTGTGTAGTTATATATACATACAAACGGACAATATCTATACTTCCAGTAATCTAAAAGGTACTGGAAAAACTCATTCAAAAGCGCATGGTTTCTTTCCCAGATAAAAACCACATCACACCTCTGCAGTTTAGTTTTATCAAAGGCCGTACCACTGAACAAGCTCTTTTAGAGCAGAAGGAATATATACTAAATGCTTTTGAATGTGAACTACACACTTTAGGCATTTTCCTAGACTATTAAAAGGCATTAGACACAATATATCACACACTGTTAAAGAAATGTGCACAGTATGGCTTTCGAGATGTTTTCTTACAAATCATTTAATTATACCTAATGTATCAGCAGCAGGAAGTAATCGTCGGCAATTGTACCTCCAATTTACTAAAAATTTCAGCAGGCGTACCGCCAGGCAGCATATTCGGACACTCACTTTTTTGTTTATACATAAATGATATTGTAAAAATTGACATGTATGTAAAATGTATTATATACGCTGATGACACAACCTTGCTTCTTACTGCTGAAAATTATAAAAACCTAATGATGCAAACGAGCTACTCACGAAGTTGGCCATATGGACAAGCATTACCTGTTTAAAATTAAACACATCAAAAACAAAAGCTGTATATTTCAGGGTGAAAAACAAACATACCCCTTGTCATGTCCATTAAAAACAGTGTCTGAGAATAACTTTCAATGAACATGTCTTGGAACGTACACACTGAAAAGCTATCTGGCACTATATTGAAAATTTCGGGCATATTATCCCGGGTGCATTTCTCGCTACCTAAGACAGTAAAACTCCTCATATATAAATCCTTGATTGTATCTCACGTTAACTACTGTCATCTAGTTTGGGGTACGAAAACCCTAACAAATATCTGCAAATTGCACGTCATACAGAAAAGGGCTGTTCATGCCATTGCAAATGTTCCTTATTGAAGTCACACCACTTTTATATTCCACGACATGATCCTACTAACTCTACCAGAATGCTACCCTGCAATTCTTGTGAAATGCTACCACGCAGGATTAAAAGATGACAACATTTTAGGAACAATTGCCGTCCTAAACCAACACAAAGTTGTTTATAACACCAGTTTCAATCACACGTAGTTTATACCACACACGCACATTACCTAAAGCAAAGAAATGCCACACTTTTTCTCGCCATTTCACTTGAATGCCATATCTGCCATCTGAGTGAAATTACACATATGTTCTGTTTTTTTTTTAAAAGCAATGTTTCTCCTTTCACATGGGCAGATGCCCAATCTGACTTCAGAGCTAATCTCGTATTTCTTGTATCGTTACACTCTATTATTGATTTCATAAGCATAAGAAATAATTACAATCACTTCAATTTTTTTTTTCAGTTTCACTTTTTGAGTTTATTATTTTCAATCTTCATGCTTTATTTCACTAGCGCAGGTTAGGCTGTTACGACCTGATCCACACAAACGTGTGGGTGAACAAAGACGCTCACAGAACGACACATGCTTCAGTTTCAGTTTTATAACTGTGGGTTGCTCATTTCAGTGTTTACGAGAATAGATCTGTTCATGAATTTCATTACTAGAGGACAAGCAATCAGCCACTGAAAATGGCGTCGGAGCACGTGCGTCAACGGCAGCTCCCTCCTACTTCTAAGTCAATGTTCCTGCATGTTATACATTTTCTTCTCGGTAGCATATGCATATGAAAGTAATAATAAGACTTTGAAAAACAAGTACTGCTAAAAAAAATTAGTCATTCTTGCCACACGTACTGCGTACTCAGGTATGAAAAAGTTACATGCACATTTGTGTGGGCTGGGCTTTTGTCCTCATGAAATGCATGCAGAGCAGCGCAGGTTGACGCATTCGCGCGCTGTTGTGCCTGTGCAGACTCTTATTTTACTGAAAATAGCCTTCTTGGCATCCTATTGGCATTTCATTGGTAGGTGTTTGCTGTTGCTTTCACCCGCGTAAAGTATGCCATGTGAACTGGTAGTGTATGAATTGTGATCACCGTTTATGCCAAAAAATAATTTGGTGAATTTGTGCGCCAATCTGCACTATATTTGAAAGCATCAAATTTATTTTATTGTGCACTGCATAGATTCAAAATTGCGCCGATCATTTTGCAGGGAATATGAGTCACAGTGCAGGCTAAAATTGATAAACTTAATGAACTTCGGGAATCGCAATTGTGAGTGCAGAATTTACTTTTTTTAACATACAAAAATTCTCACGCCAGAAAATGAAGATCACATGGAAAAAATGCTTAGAACTTTTATATATTCTATCAGAATTAAGCGGCTAAAACAAAGACAAATTTACAGAGTTTCAAATTTGCAGTTTGAGCCAAGTGCCAGATGAAAACTGCAGTAAGAATAAGAAATTGCTGAGCAGTTTTCCTCCAAGCAAACTTGGTCAAGTGGCCATCTCCTGCCATCTCCTGCCAGCTCCTGCTAGCTAAAGTAAAGGTACTGCTGTTTGGAAGAATGAACATTTGGCTACATAGCTTTACCTGCCTGGAGTCCCTAATGAGCCGATGTCGAGAATCATTTTCCACGTTTCTCAGGCTAATTATTGCAATCATTCTATAAGCGCTGCTGACAGAACAACTGTGTGCCTCAAGTCCAGATATTGAAATCTTTGCAAGGAAGCCCGCCAAAGATCATGCAGCTTCAGTATGACCCTGATCAGAGGCTGCATCAGATCACTGAGGAATTCTGAACATCACCAAAGCGGGAAACAACAGAAAACTGCAAAACAAAAATGTTACATAAAATCAATCCATCGAGAAGGCTCCAGGAGCAAAAAAAAAATTTGCTGGCACAGACAAGCGACCTTAGTTATGTAACCATTGGTCATCTATGCCTAGCTTGACATCAGCACATGACAGTAGGTTTTTAGGTCACACATCATGCGCAAGCACACGTTGTCGAAAGTGCAAGTGACACAATGTCCCTCTGAGTGGCAAACAATTGTTTAAAATATTCCACGCGTAGCACTGAAGATGTACTTTTTTTCTATTAGCCGTTCTGAGTGTACTCCTCGCTGCAGCCGATCACAGGAACAAAATACCAGCCCACACATATGTGTGGGTCTGTTTTATCACCCAAATATTCAGATTTCTTTAGTTTAGCTTTTAAAAAGTTCATTAGAATAGAACAAATATTAATACCTTTTGAGCAAGCTTGCATTTTTTCTTTTATACTTGCCTCAAGCGGAAAAGTTAAAAAGTGTCACTAAAACTGCTTCCTCAATTTGTACATTTTCATTGCAATAAAAATGTTGTCTATGCCACCCCTTTGTAAGGGGCCGCGGTCCCAGTCAAGCCAATTAGAGGCTTTTTGACCACAGCCCTCAGCATCCCAAATGTTGAAAAAGTTTCAAAGTTAGGGGTTAGCCAGGGGGTTGCATACGAGGCACGAACCCCTACCCCAAACTTCTGTTCTCCATAGAGTACCTGGCGTAAAATGACAAAAAAAAACACACACCTGCACAGACTCTAAATGACAAAAGAAAACACACACCTGCACAGACTCTAAATGACAAAAGAAAACACACACCTGCACAGACTCTCACTGCACAGTAGAGGGGTTGCCCCTTTCATTCACAACACAAAAGTTGTGAAGTAAGTAGGCAAACACCTAGCACCTGTTTGCTTCCGGTGGCAATGTTACACTTTCACAGAACAAAAGAAGTACTTTCTACATAATCCGATTCGCACATGCACACTACAGTTACGAAGATAATATCTACTACGTGCTTTGAGAATGACTGGACTATGCTGATATTAAGATTAATGGCCATGCATGACAATCATCCCAATGACCACACTTGCAGCAAAATGCTACAAGCGTAGTTGCTGTAGGATTTCACTATACGGGGTGTTTCAGATAACTAGCGCCAAGTATTAAAAACAAAAAACATAGGTACTACATGTCTCATATTGGCGTGGTACTGTTCTAAGCTGTGGTACTGTTCCAAGCCATGCATGTCACGTCATTTCTTTCTATTCACACAATTGTTAGTTTTCTTACAGAAAACCAAAAATCAGGGCTAAAGGCACTAGCATGCGCCTGACCACTGCACAATCAGTCGTCGCCGAAGCAACATAACTAAAAAAGAACAGCATGAGCATACACTAAAACATATTCGTTGTGATGAATACTAAAATGAAACATATTGGTCAATCTGCACGAGTAGCATAACATAAGCAACTTAATAAGGGTAAATATAAGTACTCATTTTCTTTGTTACATGCAATATTAATGAGAACTAAAAGAGAATCATCACAACAAAAGTATAAGAGATGTTACTAGAAGTAATTGTAAGACCTGGACGAAAAGATAACTTGCCGCCAGCAGGGACCGAACATGCGGCCTTTGAATGACATGTCCCATGCTTCACCACTGAGCTAAGGCGGCAGTAAACCCTCCATCCATTTTACAATGTCATTTAAACGTGGGAGCATCAATCAGCGCCGCCAGTGGCCATTATGGTGTGCGTGGAACACTCTTTTTGTGCCTGTTCGTGTCACGTAGCACATGATCTTACAACTGACCAATAAGCCCTCACATATTACCTGAAGGCCCCAAGCCTGCCAGAACGAGACGCTCGAACAGAGTGAAGAAAATAATTATTAATTTAAGGGCTCATTTTCTTTGTTAGATGCAATATTAATGATAACTAACAGATAATGATGCCAAGGAAAGTATAGAGGATGTTATTAGAAGTAAGGTACATGGACGTCTCCTCTCTATGTCCCAATTGTGGGGTGGTAAGCAATTTTAGGCACATGCTCTGGGAGTGCCGCTCTTTACAGCACCACATGGACCATGGATTGGTGGAGGAAGAATTTCGTTCCTTTCTCAAGAGCCACAACTAGTTTGACCAACTTTGGGCGTTCCAGAAGGCTTACGATGTAGCGATGAGGCTAGGCCTTCCTGTCCCCAACTTGGAAGCAGCCCATAGTCCTGCCCCTACACAACGGGGTGAAGATTCTTCTGGACCCAAATAAATGTTATAATCTATCCATCTATTGTAATGTAAGTGTGAAGAAAGAGCAGTGGACAAAAAGATGACTTGTCGCTAGCAAGGGCCGAAGCTGCAACCTTCGAATAAGTTATTCTCTAGTGATTTCTCTTGTGCATAGTTGAACAATCAAGATTTGCAGCATGCACATTAACTAAAAGAAGACTGCATCCTTCGCCTTTTATTGGAGCTGAAATGCTATCCCCTACAAGTTTTGCCTCTCTCCAGTTTCGTTGCTTGCACTCGGTTCACATGGTGAGCAGGCTCAGCACGGCAGCTGCGCAAACTGTCTCCATTGCTGGGTGTGGCTGATAAGCCACAGTGTGTGATAAGCCAGGCGCTGAGTTTTTTATGAAGCACTTCACAAGTTTACTTTGTAACAACTGTAACCACTCCCTCCTGCAATGCTTTTAGGCCCTCACGGTATACTGAATGAGTGTTGTAGGTGTTACAGAAAAAAAAAGTATGTTTCTCGGTACGCTGACAACAAATAACGTGTTACTGCCCTACGTTACTTACAAAAATAAGGACACGTTGTAGTTACTGTCACTGAAATAAAGCAATGCGCATCACTTCTGCCATTACTCGAAGGCCAGAGTGTCTTTGCTGTAAAAACGCACAGTAACAATATTATAAAGGTCACATTTGTGTTTCACGTAAAACTTAAGTCCAAACAATGTTACCTGAAGAGCCAGTAAACAACCCCGAGGTCCAAAAATTGTTATGAAGAGAAATATGCACACTTTTGTTATGAGAACATGCTGCCGCAAGCATTTTGCGAATGCGTGCTATAATAAGAAAGTTACAGGGGTTAGAACATCCGTTTCATCTGGTTTAAAATTTTTGTGCAGCCGTACCACCCTTCTCAGCCACAGGGAAAAGAAAGGTGCAGCACGTCATGACTCAGCCCACTATGGCAACGTGACACGACATGAACTATACATCATCGGCATGCAGCCAACGACCGAGCAGGGCATTCCCACGCGCTCGTGTCATAGCGGCATGGGGAGGAAGCGTTTCAAGGAGCACCCTTTTTCTAATGGTAAAGAAGCGAGACGCCTCTTTATCTCAGAGGATTTTGTCCTGGCTATACTGCTTTTCCCAGCAATCTCAGGCTCTGCAAACCACAGAGAGCAGCACAGGAAAACGAACACATGAACTGTGCGGCCAAAACTGCATCACCGCAGGGCTAAGACGCTGTTTTGTAAAGCAAAGGCCCAATCAACAAGCTCAGTGGTACGTCAAGTTGCCCATGGTCAAGCTTGCGTCACTGAGCATATGAACGAGATTGGTGAGATAGAAAGAGGTGCAGGAATCGTTTGTTGAAATAGAGGGTCTGCACGGCGCATAAAGCTATAATATTGTTAATGCATATGCGATTTGGGTATGAGCCTCTGGGTAGCCGGGAACAGGCAGATAAGAGAAGAGGACGTTTGGCTAGCAGGCCTCTGGTGCATGGCACCTTCAAGTCTACCAGTACCCCACAGCGGAATAAACACATTCCTAAACGTAACAGAGTGGTGGAGGTGCTGGGTAGTAGAATGAACAGATAGGCGGATGATGAATGGTGTCGTCGACCAGTATGTCTTGTCGCTGTAGCTCTTCGCGCACTATTGCCCTGATAGTAGCGGCAAGGTCAGCAAACGGGCTCACGTCGACGCTGACGACTGTTGTTACATTTTCCAGCCTACCAAATTTCGGGGCAATACGACGGGTCTTCAGCTTTTTGAAAGTACGGCAGTGACGCTGGAGGGCGGAGACGGAAGTGAGGTCAGAAAATGTGATCACTGCAGTCGACTGTATGAATTAGCGAGCTTGTTTGGGGGTGTAAAAAAAATTTGGAGCCTGTTTACTGGCCCTTTAAAGCAGCCCTGCAATACTTTTTTAAGTAACCATCAAATTATTGAACTAAAGGAGCTTATTGCTTCATGTATTGCTAGCCACAAACATTTTCAGTATCTGTCCAGTACGAGTGGAGTTACAGATTTGTTGCATGCTGTAATCGCTCTCTCCTCTCGTCCCTTTGAACGCGCTAGAACCTAAGTCGAGAAGGATGGCATGAAGGAATGAAGTTAAGTTACGTTCGTCATGACCTTGAGCACTTTTAGGGGCGCAGCTCCTTATGGCGTGGCTTGTGCGTCCCTCGTAGTACGTAACCACCAGTGGCACATACCCGAAATAGGTATAACATTTGACCTCCAAGGTGGTGCCGGTGAGAGATTTCTTCTGTGCCTTGTTTAACAATAAAAAATAGTGCTCAATGTACATGCCAATGGCTGCTAATGGGGAATGAGAGACAGGAGCATTCGGCTTTTAGTCAATGCGCACGCTGCGATCCCCATTAGCAGCCATTGGCATGTACATTGAGCACTATCGGACAAAGGGTTGCTACATTATACCCGCTGGGTGTAACCTCCTTAGTTTTAGAAAGGTTTAGCGAGCGTTGAGGCGCAGGGCCATGAACACAATGAACTAGTATATACCATGAATGAATTCGAGGTGGTTAAAGAGGGGAAGCAGATACGAAGCTCAAGCCGTAAGAAATTAAAAGCTGAATCCTCCTGTCTCTCATTTCACATTAGCAGCCACTGGCATGTACACTGAGCACTATCTGACAGGAAAAGGTTGCTACGTTATACTCGCTGGGCGTAACCTCCTTGGTTTTAGAAAGGTTTAGCGAGCATTGAGCTGCAGTGCCATGAATACAGTGAACTAGTATATACCATGAACTCAAGGTGGTTGAAGGTGGGAAGTAGACACGAAGAGCAAGCCGTAAGAAAGTGTGCGTGTGCCACCTCTCGTTTAGTCCTTGGAATGTCCACTGAATGGCGGTGCTTCTATATGGGGAATATATGATAAAAAGATGCGAGATGGTGGGACTTGGAGTGTTGAATAGATGGACGAACGAACACACAGACAGATGCATGGATGGACGCATGAACGGACGCAGGGGCGGATGCATGAACGAACGCAGGGACGGGCGCACGAACAGACGCATGGACGGTCACACAGACGGACGCATGGACGGACGAATGCTTTGCCTGACTCTCCATCATTCACTCCGTGGATATGCTGCCATTTTTTTTAATTTTTGATGCATGCTTTACCTTCAGCGTGATCATGAGTGTGGGCATATGGTGGCCTACCATGGTGGGCACTATGGAGCCCACGATGCTCAAATCAGTGAATGGCCGTAAACTTGGGTATATGATGCAGTCATCTGAGTATATGGCACCATTTGCAGAGAACAATTTTTTGCTGACTTTGAGAATTCATTGTAAGTTCCCAGCCACGTACTGCACAATAATGTTTGGCTTGTGTGTTCTCAGATGCCACGAATACCAATTGGCAGCGTTTTTTGACCATGCTGAAAAAGTCTGGTAGGGCCCCTTTAAATTCTAATTTAACAAGAACACTTTGCACAAGTATACCTGATCCCAGAAATATCACAGTGGCCTTTGAAGTTGTGTCTATAGTTACATGTGATGGCTTTAGAAGCCGGATTTTTAGTTTAATTCCTACAAGAATTGAAATTTCCCAAAACAACGACATCGGTGACTATCTACGGCAAGAAGCAAAAAATGATATTGTTTAAGATAGCAGAAATGTACCAACGATTGAACTTAGGCATGCATTTCCTGAGCGATTCGCAGTATGTAGTCTTTCGTTTTGTTGTCTAGCATTGTGCATCGAGTGTCCAACATTCAATTAATCAGTTCCCCTCGAGAACTCTCCCCATTCGACATAAATCTTGATGGAATTTCTAACTTAATTCGTAATATTAAATCTTCTTCATCGGCTGGCTGTGACTGTATCACCACCAAGCTCTTGAAAAACACTGTCCATTATTCTAGCCTATTACTTTCTCTAATATTTTTGCAATCCTTAGAGCTGGGCAACGTTCCAGACGAGTGGAAAAAAGCTCAGGTTATACCGATCTTTAAGTCAGGCAACCGGTCAATCCCAGCTAATCACCGTCCAATTTCTTTAACGTGCATTTGTTCTAAACTATTTGAGCACATTATAGCATCTAGTCTCATGAGCCACCTTGAATCAATTAATTTCTTCCACCCACTTCAACACGGCTTTCGCAAACATTTTTCCTGTGATACCCAGCTCGCCGAATTTCTGCACGACTTACTTAATTCCATGGATAATAACCTTCAGACAGACGCCATTTTTCTGGATTTTGCAAAAGCCTTCGACCGCGTACCTCACAATCACCTGATTCGCAAGCTAACTTCTCTTGGTATTCCTCCGAATTTATTAAGCTGGATTAAGCACTTTTTGATGGGACGCATGCAGTTCACGTCAGCTAATAACTGTCAATCAGCATTTGCTAAGGTAACATCCGGCGTGCCGCAAGGTGCCGGTTTATCGCCCCTTCTGTTCCCCATCTACATTAATGACTTGCCGGCTAACATTAAATCTAATATCCGACTTTTCGCTGACGATTGCGTCATCTACACCGTCATCAATAGCCCTGCCGATGCTAATAAGCTACAACGCGACCTCGGCTCAATTGCTTCATGGTGCAATAAATGGCTCATGCCCCTAAACATAGATAAGTGCAAATCATTATCATTTACCCGTAAGCGTGCCGTACTTGCCAACATATATTCTATTAACGCCGTGCCCATAGCTTCCGTATCATGCTACAAATATCTTGGCGTCCACTTGACTTCATCGCTATCCTGGATCACCCACATCGATTCCATCTGCTCTACAGCATCCCGTACACTCGGCTACCTTCGACGCAACCTGAAGTGCGCATCCTCCGACGTAAAAAAACTAGCTTTCATCACCTTCGTACGACCTAAACTTGAATATGCTTCAGCAATCTGGCATCCTTCACAAACCTACCTAACAACTAAATTAGAGTCCATCCAAAATCGCACAGCTCGCTTCATATCTTCGCAATACTCACACAAAACCAGCGTTACCGAGCTAAAACACTCTCTTTCCCTTCCAACTCTTGAATCCCGCCGCTTGATCACTCGTCTATGCCTTCTGCACCGCTTCTACTATCATCCACACTCAAGACATCAGTTGCTCCAATCTGCTCACAGAACTTCATCGCGCATAAATCACAGCAGGCCCATTGCACGCATAAATGGCCGGACGACAGCATTTATCACCTCATTTTTTCCTAATGCAATAGCCCTCTGGAATGCCTTACCGGATGACTCCGCTTCATGCGCCAACAGAGAAACGTTCCGCGCAAAACTGAACGAACATTTTTTCAAGCCGCTCTCCTGATAATCTCAACTACTTCGTGTTTATCGCCAATCGTTTTAGAATTGTACTTAGTTTTGCTCTGCAATTGCTTAACATATGTAAAGCATTGTGTATTCTTTTTTATCTTGTTCTAGTTCGTTCATGTGATTTCTGATTCCTGTCTCCTGTGTAAACTTATTTGCTTTTATTCATTTATTTATTTATTTACTTATCCTGTTGAACATTGTACCCTATCTTGTTACTTGTCCCCCCTTATGTAATGCCTTCGGGCCTTTAAGGGCAAAATAAATGAAATGAAACACTCTCCTGGGTCTCTTTCGTTTCATTGTGGTTGGGAAGGGCAGTGCAGGAGCAAATAACCAGACCACTGATACCCCAGAAGAGAGGGATGCTAGGTCTAATCGCGTAGGACCATCGTGCAGTACGCCGGAACGACACAATATCAATGGCGTACGTGCACAAGTAGGCTGGGGTACGCCATGCGCGCGTGACCTTGCTTACGCATGTTGTTCTTCGTGCGTATGCATCATGTGACTCAGCCCCGATACCAAAGAAAACAGGGAGGGAAGGAACAGGGAAGGAAGGCTACATGGAGCTAGAGGCAAGGGATTCAAGCTTGCCTCTTTGCATCATGCTTTGGTGGCTCCTAGCGAACCAATTAGAAAAATCACCGTGGTAGATTGCTTTTCATTGGGCACGCAAGAACTTCTAGTGTCTAACTACAACTTCTTATGTCACCTAAAGTGGGACTCTTAAAACTGAATTACAAGCAAACAAAAAAAAATCCGCGTGCACATCACATTTTTTACCTGAAGGCGCTGCAGCATATGGGTTACAATGTCGAAGAAAACATGCTTTCATTGACACAACACACTTTGTTTTCTTTATAAGCCATTTCATTCTGTCATAAAACTAACAAAATTCAAATTAATAAGAAAATTATATCTGTTACGACATTTTAAAATCTTAATTACCATTGCACAAAGAGGACTGTTTAGGTACATTCATTTTCGAATGAGTTTTACCATGAAATGCTTGACATAGCAGCTTTAACCACAGTTTTATTCAACGTGATGATAGTAATTCCCATCCTAGTTAATTTTTCATACTGTTACAGCTGTCATTCTTGAGTTATGGCTTAGGACAAACACTGAAGCCCTGTTCTGCATTTTGTTTTCATGTTTATCACTTAAAGACATATGACAAGGAATTTCATACGGAACAAGCGTATTCAAGCATACGGTTAATGTATACTAAATACATTGTTGATTGTAAACATGCCGACGCCTGTCTCAGGCTTCGATCTGTAAAGTATAACGATTTGGCGACCTTCACCACCATTCAATACAAGAGCATTCCATGAGTGGCCCTCCATGGTTTTTCATTCGTTCTCCAGCTACCCGCGGCTTCCCAGAAAAACCTGCTGTTCCTTTCTCACCGCAATGCCCAGGTTTTCAGGGCGGTTCTTCAGTTCCTTCAGGGCCACTGGACAGCTGTCTGTAGAAGGCGGTCGCCGTATCCTCGGCCATAGGCGTCACTTTTATTTTCTTACCCCATCCTTAATTCTCTCTCCTCCTTCCCCTGCAGACGCTGAGGCGTGCTTCTACTTAGGGCTGCAGAAATAGTGTCTTCTGCACTCCTCATGCTCCTCCTCCAATCGCTTGCAGCATGTTAGCTTTGTCTTCGTTGAACATTATAGCGTTTGGAAATATCAATGTTGCCTTTTTTACATAAATAACAGTTTCACACCACGCTAGAAAACAAAATTTGGGCTAGGATAGTGCTCATTTAGGCACTTATGAACATTTAGGCATAAACACCCAAAACAGGCATTCATAGGCACAATAAAAACACCATAAAAGCCTTTATTAACCTCCAATTCATGCTCATATATCAATATGGCACGATAGGAATAAAAGGAACAAAATAGGCATTTGCTATATTCCAGTCTTTACTTATAACTCTGTAGCACACGGTAAAGCCATTTACATGTGTGTGAGACTTTAAGCACAAAATGTGATTTTATCACCAGTGCTCTCGACATAGAAAAAAATCACTGAACTATGAACAAATTTACTTTTTAATTTTAATGGTGCCTACAGAAACAAGACAGACTACTATAGTAAAAGGAATTCTTTGGCAGCTTAGTCCCACTGGAAAATATTTGAACACAACTTAAATTTTCACCCTTTACTCTGGATATTTTTGCTAAAAAATTGGGAGCATTTAAGAAGCTGTTCAAGGTTAGTCTCATTCGGTAAAAAGCTCGGCAACTGTAGAAGCGTATACCCACAGTAGCCAACGTAAAGAAGCACATTTCTTTTGGAAAATAAATGTGATAACGAGCACTAGAGTACTGAAGGGAGAACTTTCTAATAACAATAACTTGCCGAGAATTTAAGCAACAGTGCAACAGCTACATTTCAAAACTGTCATTGGACAGCTTGCCTCACTTCCTAATGAATACATCCACAACTAAACTAAAAAGGCATGAGACTTCAGGCTACCAAAAAATGTTAATGTCGGTATACTTTTATGCATTACAGTTCTGAACTAGTAATGAGTGCGTTACAAAGTTACCAAAAAAGTAACACCGTTACTTGCAATGAATTACCAACTGCTAAATGAACAAGCCAAACTTAGTGTAGGTGGTTAAAAAGACTTTACACACCAACGCATGGTTTTCTCCATCTGGGCTGCCCGTGCTCGAGCTTCTTCCAATTCTCGTAGCCGAAGCTCCTCTTTGGCTTCCCACTCTGAATCATATGAGCGATATGAAGCATCCCGCTTCACATGTGATGACATGGTTTTATCTGGAATTCACTCTGGCCAGTTGTTGCCTGCATCACCAAGAACCATTGCATGCACTATAGGCATCCACGATCCACGTAGGTTGCAAGAAATGTCAATTTATGATTTAAGCTCAGCATATCAAGATGCATGGCATAGAACGTTTTGAACACTATGGAGCAAATTATGCATGCCTTAAAATATTCAAGCAGCTTTTTGTGGGAATAAAATCATTTCCTGGCATCTTGAATAGTTGCAGGTGCTCACTTGCTCTGCATGTAAAGTGATTGATTTGATTGATATGTGGGGTTTAACGTCCCAAAACCACCATATGATTATGAGAGACACCGTAGTGGAGGGCCCCGGAAATTTCGACCACCTGGGGTTGTTTAACGTGCACCCAAATCTGAGCACACGGGCCTACAACATTTCCGCCTCCATCGGAAATGCAGCCGCCGCAGCCGGGATTCGATCCCGCATCCTGCGGATCAACAGCCGAGTACCTTAGCCACTAGACCACCGCGGCGGGGCTGCATGTAAAGTGACCATGTCTTGAAAACTTGATGATGTCATTCTACTCTGGAAGAAATAAAGCTCAGATCAGCTTTTCTTAATATGCAGCGGTAATAAGGGCTAGTATTAGGCAGCTGCTGCGATAATGATTTCGTTCAGGGATCGGCAAGTAACATTTAGACTCTCTTATAGTGAACTGCGCAACGACAGGACAAGAAAGCTGACACGAGCGCAGTGCATGTTAGTTCACCCCACGTTCAGATGTACCAACAAGACCAGCTTTTCACTGAACTGCACGTATGACTTTTTTTTTTTTTTAATTTAGAAACAACGCACATATGCGGTCGACATTTTGCTCACATACGAACGAGTACTTGACTTTTTGTTCAACGCTGCTTTTGTCCAACCGAACCTAACTTTATACATCACAATCTTATGACTTTCGCGAAATATTATATAGGGATATTACGCATGATTACTCACAGTTTAAAAAGGCGATATTTCAACGAGCTGTGGCAGACGCGAGTAATTCCGTGAATCACTGAACAGTAACTCCGTGAACAGCCACCAAAACGTCAAATATTATAACAAGCAACACCCATAACCTGCCTTCAAATTAGAGTAGCTTTAAGCATTTTGGGAGAGGTTACACACCTAACACCTCCAATGTACACAAGCTCGGTTCAGAGAACTTCCCTGTTTGGGTGGCCGAACTGCATTGTGAAAGTCGAGCGCTCTGAGCTTTCCCTTGGGGGCTAAAGAACGCGTAATTATTGGTTCACTTAGAAACAGAAAAACACTGTAGAGAAACGAACAGCTACATGGTTCATCGGCCAGAGTGGAAACAGACAACGCTGCACCGTGAGACACTCAGTCTCCTTGAACATAAAATTGCCCGAAATACCGAACAGGCCAGCGCACTGGCTTGCCCACACCAAACAAGCTTGGCTGAAACTCGGCTTAGAGCCGGTTTTAAAGCTAGAAAAAAGTTGTCAAAAAGCCAAGCCAGAAAACACTTTTGGCCAAGCCCAGCCAAGTCATTAAGCCAGAACTGCGTAGGCGTGCTGGCCGGGCAAACAGCAAACTGGTAGGTATAAATGAGGGTGGCGATTTGGGCTTGTTGGTATGGTTGCATGATGATGGATGGTAGCGCAGACAACGAACACGGACAAGAGAAGGCACATAGACACAACACAGCGCTAACTTTCAACAACAGTTTATTACACGCAGATCTCCGTGGTGTATGCGATCCACCACGCCAACGTCGCACGTGCGTAGCTCTAAAAACCATCAAATATAACCAACGCGCGTGTTCCAATACTTTACAATTTTATATTTTTCAATCTTTTTCTACTTTTTCTTTCTTCCTTTTATCCCATGTTACCACAAACCCTATCGCGAATACATGTAATCAAGTTCCTTATCTGTCAACACCACTGATGGGCTGCTCACACACGTGTCACCTAGCTCTGCAATTCTGCCGGCCTCCAATACCAACCGCGTCATCTCGGTAGGTATATGTGAGCAACGTTTCTAGATACTAAACGGCACCATGAGGAAGCTTTCGCCCCGCTTGTTTCTTTACTACTTTGGAACATGTGTGATGGCATATATTGCTGTATTTTTGGGGGTTGGCGCGCGAGGTTTGTTAATGCTGGCGGACGGTGGAGCATATGTTACTCTATGGGTGGAGTGCGTGCATGATTGCCGAGGTGTGTAGCCCTGCCGTGCCGTCAGGAGGAAACTGCCGAACACTTGATAATGTTCTGTAAAGGGCTTCATCCTATAGTTCAGGGTGATGGCACAGAGTTTTTCAAATCACTGGGGTTTTGGGGCAGGGAGGGCAAAATAGATTTTAAGCGGGTAGAAATAACTAGGAGGAGGTTATCTGATTGGTGGCTAAAGTCAAGGCACGAGTGAAAATTAAATCCTTCACTGCAAAGTACTAGTCATCAACTTCAATATTTAAACAACAACAAAAAAGATTGGTTTTTGTTCAAAGTATTACCACAGAACACCTACCAGTTTGATATTACCTAGCTTGTTCGTTTTTTGTATTACCTCTATTTATTTTATTTCTAATCTATCGTTTACCGATTGTTTCTTTGTTTAAACATCCTTATCTAAATAATCCGGTTGGTAAAACCATTCCATCTCACAAATGAGGCACCGTCCGTTTCATGGCCGATCCCCCGTGGTGGGCTGCGCCAGGACTCTGAGGAACAACCAACCAATGGTACGGCTAGGTGGCGTTAGCTGCCGCCTGAATTAAATGATACTGCTTGTTTGAACGACTGCCTGAGCAAATAATCTCAGGACTTCAACAAGCAGTACCTTGGCAGCCCATGGCTCCATGTGTGGCTGCGCCCCGCTCTTTCATGAATGCAAGATACTCTCAAGATATCCTAACAAGACAGAGCTCGATTTTAAGTAGGCTTTTCATAACGAGACGAAAGGGAACATGTGCGTCAGTGAGCCTTCACTCGCCCTCCAGGAAAAAGAGATAATGGTTTTGAGTAGTTAACTTGCACATTTCGACTTGTGGCAGATTCGCTTTTGCCTTTCACTGTTAGGTTCTTGTATTCTGTTTTCAGCTATATATTTCCATGTGTAATAAATTTACACACTGCTGTTTGTCAGCGCTTGTGCCGTGTGTTCATTCTTTCTACGTCCCGTTTTTTGCGCTTTTCCTCTCAGAATAACCATTTTTACCAGCATGTGAAGGTAGGATGTAGTATGTGATGTCAAATACAGAGTGGTATGCATTCACAGGTCTGACACAGTCTCTCATTAAATAATGTTTGACCCTTCGAGGTGTAAAACATCAGTATGCATTAAGAGTGTTTCATTTTCGATGTCTCTCTGTATCCTGGCTGTTCTCTCTGTGCTGCACCATCTAAATAAAAAAATTTGACAGATGTTTAGCAGTATGTCTGAAAACATGCCTGGCAAGCAATTTTCCATCAACAAAAGAAAGGATACAGTTACAGAGCATGTGCAGAGGTACAAAAATGTGAAGGATGCTTGAGCTTCGCCTTCAAGAGCAGAACACGATAGAATAACCACGTCTTGCATGCATTGCCCTCTCAATAGCTCGCCTGCATTGGTTCTCTGTGCATACCTCAGCCGTGCTGTAAGGAAACGATCGAATGACTGTGCCAGTGATGGAAGTGACATTTTGATTCCTGGAGTAAGACAAATGCTGCTTTGGAGCAGAAAACAATCCTGAAGCAGCCATTGGTGTTTTCGGAAGAGATAGCAAAATATTACAAACGATTCCTAGAGTTTAATGCATCATTTAAGCCTCTTATATATCATACTATGTATTATTAAATATATTACACACATTATTCATTGTGAATTGCAAGAATCATAATTAGGCAGATGGATAGTCATTGAACACTGTGTTGTTTTCACATTTTGCAAACGTTAGCAGAATTGAAATTTTTGAGAAATAAAATAAGCTAAATAAATTGAAATTTAAAATGCTTGTTCTTGTGACACAAATGAGGTCAAACCTGATAAACATGCTAAATGTAATCAGTCACAAGTCGGAGTTGTCACAGCACCGGCTAGTATGACTAAGAAGTCTCGCACCAATTTCATCAAGATAGTCTGCTGGTAAGGTACAAATATACAACTACATCATACATATAAAGAAAATGCGAATATATGCAGCATTGTCAATATTCTAATATACAGCTACTATACAAGCTGCATAGTAGATGACAGTATACAGCTTGCTTTTGTTTTCATTTAGGCTCTGTGGATTATCACATGCTTTAACCTCATTGTTTCTAGTTTCACAATTGTCATTTCGAAGCAGGTTCAGAACAGTTACTGACAAATACTACACTTTGAAGCAGCATTTCTATTTTAGTGCAATTAGAGCAGCACTTCCATCGCACGTAACATTGGCCATTTCGAAGCACCCTTGAATGCCTACTACAAGCACAGTTAAGTGCGCACTACACCATTATTAGTCTTTTTGTGAATCAACAAAGGCCCCACCAAGTGTCGGTAGGGCAACACTCAAATCTATACACCTGCGTGTTCACTTTGTTGATGCTTATACTGTTGATGATAATTAAATACGTCTGAGCACTTTCTAATGGGTAAGCCTTTAACACACCCACTCGTCGCACAGTTCATACGTTTTAACGCCTGGTGCAATGTACGCTTCCGCCACACATGATGCGTTAAGGAGACTCCTTCCATTACATAACATTCATATAGTCTCTTTTTCAAAGAAGCTTCAAGGAATGTCATGGCTCTCTTGTAAAACACCTTCTTTGTCCACGCGGAGAGCCTGTCTTTTATTCTCACTCTGACCAAGAAATTTTTATTATTTACTTTATTTGTATATTTCTTCGATTTTTCGGTCATAGACAAGATGATTTTGTGCTCACAACCAACGGATCTGACACTGGAATTTCTGCAAAACAAGCTTTTTACACTATAGAGTTAAAACATCAATTGAAAATATGAAACCGGGCTCAGTGTTCCAGACAAATTACTGCGGAGAAGCCCCCTTTTGGTGCAAGGAACGAGGCAAAAAAACGCAAAGCTTACCACATGCTACCTTAACTCAAGAGAGCACCAAGCAAGGCCTCAGTGAGACAACCTTAATAAGGCACATCACAGAATACACGATAAGGTGTCCTCAAACAGTTATGGCTTTCTCACTAATGTAAAAAGTATGTCTGAGTACAGGCCTCCTTTCAACATTAAAGGATTGCGAATGTAAAACAGTGAATCAGTTTGAGAAAGCAATCTAGAACCTTACTCACCTTCATTTCATGGCAATATGTTTTTGGGAAAGAAGAATGGTACACATTGTGTTTTAACTTTATGCCAAAAAATACCATTTGTTCAGCGATCCCAAAACCATGTCCAGGAGCTTATAAATTTTGTTGCAGTGGTAAAACAGGTGACGCACTGCAATGTAAGTTCGTTTTCTGAAAATTTTGCCTTCACTAAAATACAGGCGACAGGCTATTATAAGCACTTTTTAACAGATGATGGACCTCAAAAGCCCAGAAGCAAGACCATACTAGCCAATTATTTTGGTATAAATTCTGTGGGAATTGAGGCACATTCAAAAGATTTGTCCCGACTTAAGACCAAAGTGCGAGCAAGTAAATGCTTTGAACAAGCATGGGATTCAAAAGTAAACACACTATCAAAACAACACCAATGGGTTGTCCATATCCTAAGTTTTTGAGCAATGAGTGTCACTAGGAAATGGTAATAAAGAATACAGTGTACTTAGCTTCCGACACACGCAAGTAGGCATTGCATTAATCGATATAACAGTAATGACCTCTACTACTTGCACAACAAATAGAAAAGAAGTGCCTTTAAAGCCTTCACTACAACACAAAATGCACAGAGCACAGTCACTGCCTGTCAACAGTATATTTACAAGAATGAGAAACAAGTTGTTTATTTTAGAGCAAGAAACTCTTTTACATTAGGAACATATTATTAAGTTGTTTGAAGTTCAAGGGTAAGCAAGACTTGAGAAAATACACGACGTCATCAACATGCTTCATGTGCACGTGTGCTATTCATCGTGCAGGATTTACCGCAGAACGTAACAGGTTCACTCTTGCTGGTCTCTCGTTGGTGAGCTGTGGCTTGTCACCTTTCCATGCAGTTTGGCAGCTGGATTTGTCAATAAGGGACAGTTAGTGAAGTCAATCTCAGAGTTTGCAGACTGTACATGGCACTGAATTGTGTTATGATGTAAGTTGTGTAATGCCAGCCACTGTTTACGCATGCTTTCAGTAAAGAATGCACAAAATAATTAACAAGGATATAAAAGGCATTTTAAGTAAAAAAAACTACAATACATTTTAGCAATACAGTGAAGCTTGTGCAACAAATTGAGTCAAAACACAAGCTCGGAAGGTCACTACAGTTGGTGTCAACTTTTTGATGTCATGGTTGTGCACTAAAAAACCTGTCTCATGCATACATAATAAGTTTAGCGAGAATAATGCTATGAGCATTCTTTTTCAGATGTATGTGGCAAGGCAACCCAAACGGCCATCGAAACTTTGTCTTGCAAGGGACATACATGGTTTTGCAAACCCAGTAACACAAGTTTGCATGAAATGAGCTGGCAGCTCATATGAAACTATATAGAGGCTGTTTTTCTTATTCAATACAGATTTTAAAAAGATGTTATGACTGCCAGGCCTCTGTCATTTTTGCGAATGAACTCTTTGTTGAGGTGCAGAAGCTCTACTGCAGACAAAATTACAGTCAAATGAGCAGTTTTCAAAAGCTCCTTAGTTTTTTAATTATTAACTTGAGGGAAGTTAATTATGGAAAGGATGAAGGACATGATAACTCACGCATATCCATTTTTAAATACCTGAAAAACGTGTAATTTCAGACATTAATCGTCGAAATTGAGTGTCCCAATCCAAGCAATATTGAAACAGAGCTCCGGGCAAGTAGAATACGCACCAACTATCTTATGTCGAAATGGAAGCTCTCAAGATAAAGTCAGAAAAAATGGCAGGCCGAAGCAGAATCTGGTCAGAAAAACTAAGTTGTCCTAAATACCAAACTGGATTGCTTATTTCTTGCATTAAGTGCAAAGTGCTCATCTGTTTTTTCATTAAACTCTAAGAAATGGCAAAGAGCTCTTTCACTTATCTGTGAAAAGTAGCATTGCAATAGTTGCCACCTAGTGATATTTATTTTAAAAAAAACTGCTGTCTCGACAGATAGTCATAGCAGAAACGGGTACATGAGTTAAACTGAAAAACAATCATATAATGCATATTAAAAGTACAATAATATGTAGTTGGGCAATTCTTTCACAAGCTGTTCATGCGGTGTTTCTCGCAAGGAACCATTCAGGCAGTTCCAAATGTCGACAACGCTTGGAAAAAAAGAACATGAAAAAGAATATACAAGTGGCTAAAAAGAAACAACATTAAGTGGGTGTGATAGACGCATGGCAAGCCTAGTGAAATGGCAAAAAAATAGGAGCTTGAATGAAACTGTGGCCATGTACTATCTTATGGAGCAAAGTGATTTGCTCAAGCATGTGTCATGGACGAGCCAGTGGCTCTAACGATAACGCACATGCGTGAGATTATGGAGAACATTTGCGATCATATCAACGAGAAATGAACCTTATTGCTTTTTTCATGGCCCCAAACTTATTTATGTCACATGCAGTGTACGGTGAGCATACCACTGTACATACTCTAGTTATGGCCTGAGTAGAGATATATAAACGGTTAATGTGCAGTCCCTTGTTGAGTGCTTGAGGGTTTGTTTCAGGTATCCCAACTTCCTAAGTGCCCTAGTGCAAATGGTTTCAATGCCAAGATACTTGAAGGTATTCACATGTAATTGAGGTAGTGCCCATTGTAACTATAGCTGAAACCTAGTGGCTGCTTTTTATTAGTAAATATCATTTGTACAGTCTCTTGGTAGTTGATACTCACTTGCCACACAGCCACAAAAGGATGCAAATACATAACAAATATCTTGATGCTGTTTATTGGTTACACTGGTGTAACTTAACCCTTTCAGACCCCACTTATGAAGAGCTGTCTGTAAATGTGTCAAATCACTACAGTGTTACTTCAAAGCACTCAGTATTTTGTTGCCACAAGAATAATCAGATAATCATTAAAATTGTGTGTAATAGTAGCTTGTTCTAATTACATTGCAATTAAATATCTATTTATCCTGAAGCCACTGATGCTTACTTTTGGCTTAAACAGAATCAAATCTCGGGTAGGAGTACAGTGCAAATTCATTTTTGGTTATGTTAATCTTGAGCAAACAAAAATACTGCTTTTCCCAATGCTTGCAAGAATGGCACGTCGCATGACTCGTCGAATGCGGTAGTGCCTTCAGAAAAGTGGTCATATGTATCAGTACGCTGCAATATAAAGTTAAATGAAAACAAATTATGTAGATGCCTCTACTTGATTCAATTAACAAAAACAAGTGGTGTACACAATTGTGTACATAGCGTCTCAAAGGGTTAGCACATACGCAGTCGTCGGCATACAATCCCAGTTTCACTGATGAGTCCCAAAGGACCTGTGTGACATTGTTAATGTAAATAATGTACAATAGGGGCCTAAGGAACAAGCCCTGCTGTACGCCAGAAGCAAGCGTGGCCGATGACGAGTGCGCATGAGTGAAAGTAAGAAATTGGTCTTTAAACGTAACCAATCACCTATCCAGCTAAGTATTTTATTGTCAGTAATGATCTTGCCGAGTCTAATAAGTTTTCTGTGGCACACCATATCAAATACTTTACTATACTCTACGAGTATGGCATAAACATGACCTCATTTATTCGGGGTCGATACAATGTCGTGAATAAATTCAATGAGTTGAGTAGTTGCAGAAAAGCCAGAGCAAAAACCATGCCGCTTTTGCGAGAGTATATTATCAGAGCGGTACTGATTTATGAACCAATCATGGAAAAGACCGGCTACCGTACCGTATATTACTACTGCGCACAAATGTTGAGGGGCAAAACATTATTCTAAATATCACTTCGCGTCGGATATTTTCTAAGCCGTGCGGTTATATGTGAATAATTGTATGTCATATATGTGTTTGCTTTTTCTTGCTTGTTACTTAGGTATATGGTACATATTTTATTTCGTCTGTTTGTGAAAGTCATTTTACAAGCTCTTATGTACCTGGAAATCTGTATGGTTTCATCATGCTACATATTTTTTAAGATTGTGTTCGGAGAAGTTGTGTACTGTTCGCAAAAAAGCATGTCTTCTATGTAAAAAAAAGAAATTTTTGTCCTGTAGATTTGCAGAACACATGTCATTATTATCTTTGTTTGTTTTTCTTTTTCGATTGATAATTTGTATATTGATGCATTACAGTTTTTGTGTGCATGTGTTGCCTGCTGCCAAATTCTGTAGGGGCAGGGGCTTTCGCCAAGCTGCTATGATAGCGGCTTTTTTGCTCCTTTCCTAGCGTTTGTTTCAAATGAATGCTGAAAACAAAGAATCAGAATAATATGCTTATGAATTATGTGCTCTAGGAGATTAGAACAGATACCGGTTAAAGAAATAGGCCTGTTGTTGCAAATGAGTTGCTTATTACTTGATTTGAACTCCGAAATGATGTTAATGATTTTTCAAACAGCTGGCACAGTAAATGTCTTTAACAATTTACAAATATTATGGTTAAATAACGAGGATTCCATTCTGCATAATGCTTGAAGAACATATTTGGTACACCATCCAATCTGGCACCTTTAGTAATGTCGATCCTCAAGTGAAAGTTATAACTGCCAGTGCAACTAATTTCAAGTCCGCTGCATGGTGAAAGAAAAGGCTGAAACTGCAGTTTTCTTGGGTACAGCAAGAAAGAAATGGATAAGTACGACACTTTTAACTGGATGAATAGGTGGCACGGTTAGGTTATATGGAAAACGACCAGATTCTGCTGCAACGGACGATTTTCAAAGTTTATCACGTGAGCTTTCAGTCTCGCGTGACACAAATGAAAGATTTTCTGCATGCTCAGAGCACTTAGTTTCAATATAAACTAGATCGGAGCCCTCCATTTCGATTATTAATATTCAAAACTAGTGTTTTGTGGGGATTTTTTGGGGGGAAACACTACAGTGTTTTCTATCTTCATTCAAATTCAGTTTTATTGAGCATTTCCGTTACAAAATTACAAAAATAAAACGCAAGGATGGGAGCAAAAAGCTGCTATATTAGCAGCTTGACAGGCCCATTCCCCCAGAATGAAGATATAATATGGAAGTGGGTTTTCTGGTAATAAGGACAGCCACAGTGAGTGGTATAGCCTTTGGATGCCTAGCGTCAGGTAGGCGATATTTGTCCCAAATCCTGCATGGATGGTTTCGTTTGTCCGACACATTTGGTTTTACATACAGGCGCTCTCAGAAAAGATCCACGAAAGATTGACTACATGCCGTTGACGTTTTGGCATGATGAAAATGGAACTGAGGCGTCAAGACAGAAGCACAAAAGGCATTTGAATGTGTAGTTTTTCGTCAGCACTACCACAATCACTATACATGCATCTACGGCAAGCATATGGCGTTTACGCGAAAATGCACGGCCGTCGCGCAATGTGCAGCCAGCTCCGACCTCGATATTGAAAAATGCGCGACACAGCAGCCAACAGCCTCACGACATCAGGCCAGCAGTGACACTGCGGAATCCATGGACACAGCATTTGTCAATGACAGAAACTGCAGCGATGTATGCGCAATCAGTCAGTAGTTCTGACAGCAATGACCTCGCACCAGTGGGAGAAAATGATGTCAGTAGCGTTATCTAGACAAGAAAATACTATCCTACTTATAGAACAGCTTTGCAATCTGTTGCTGGTGATTTCAAGTGTTTTTCCAAGCATTTCTTTCTTAGTAGTCAATTTAATCTTACCTGATCCCGTCTACTTCGAGCAGCACAAATAACTACCCATAACAAGCACGGCACCTGACTATGAAGTGAGGGTCGTCTCGGCAAGTTTGTTTACCAACACGATGCAATACGTAAATGCCAACCAAGCTCAACTTTATTAAAAAAGTTACCGCCGACATATTTCACTTTTTAATGCTTTGTCAGCGCTGCATTATAGTCAAGGCCATCACAAATGAATGATTGAACAGTTTTCTAAGCCGTTGCCACTGAACGTGTAGCTTCAGTAATGTAGGATACCCCTTTCACACGGTGAACATTTATAGAAGCTGCGGTGCAACTATGAATGAAAAAACAGCTGAGCACCCCCAAATATGGAAACACATAAATATAAGCACGTTAGTGGGCAACCTGCATTAATATACAAGTGTAAAATAGTTCAAAGACGTGATAGCCAAGACCATGCCACTTATTATTCCGAAGAAAAGCAGAATCGTGATAGCATGTACAGTCTGTTGTTTGCCATTTGAAATGAATATATTATTTCACAATGACAGCACATGCTTTCCTTTCGTGGTCACTCGTAGATGTGGCTATGCTAACGTGCTCTGGAAATTCATAGCATACACATTGGGTTGCCATGAAGAGAGAGAGCACACCGATACCCAAGGAGGAACGCAGCAGACAGACGGAGAGCCAGTGAACCAGAAGCCAGTGCAGACTTCGTGCATCCCATAAGCCTTTGCGAGTTTACACCTCACCTATAAAACCACCTTTCAGCTCAGTCGCCAACTACTCTAGACCATTAATCTCATCAAGTTGTCTTGCATAACATTGTATAATCTAAATGTATTAATCACTCTCCTCTGTACAATGTTTGGCATTGAGAGTATAATTTAAATACACAATTTATGTGTAGACACTTTGGTGATGCAGTCAAATTAAAATTTCATGCTTGCCCTTGTTTGGAGGGGCATACAAAAAAATTGAGCGAATTAGTGACTTGTTTTAAGCAAGAAAATTTTTTATATTGAACAAACGCTACGTCCTCAGACGTCAGCTTCTAAGTACGCTTAGCTGTACCACGTGCTTTATAGGGGCAAAGAACAGAAGCAGTGGTCATGTGTCTGGTAAGATCATATGCCTCTTTTTGTATTTCCACAGTTTGACAAGCATTTATTGGCTTTCTGCAGTGCCACCGCTTCACCAAGTTTTAAATGGTTGTAATTAAAGTACATAAACACTGGGGTCAAACTTTTTTTTTTATTATTTGCAGCTCCTCTAAACATGACTTGCACAGATCATGTCTTGGAGCTGTCTGCTGCTTCAGTTTCTCACACTTGGATTTTCAGCAAAGGTGAACATTGCTCTGACGACAGCGTTGATTGAGTGCACAGATTCCGCAGGTCGTACTTTGGCCACATCCCTTGGAGGCTTTGCATAACAAGCATTGTGAATGCTGAGCATATCGCTTTCTCTTCATACTATACATAGAGATTCTGTAAAAAAACAAAAAAAAAACAGAGCAATAAATAACCAAAAAGACGGTGCCACCTTACAAATATTAGGCACCACTCTCCAAGACAATATATTTCAAATTCAAGACAACAGAAGCAAAGCGATTGGGGACAGAGTAATTTCTTGAAGGGATAAAAAAAAACTAGTTAAAAAGCCATTTTCCACTCGCAAAAAAAGGGGGAAAAAGAAAATGTTTAACCCTATAATTGTGAAAAACGTGTAGCGCATGACTAAGACTTGGATTAAGAAAGACAACAGGACAATGCATGGGACAGCGCATCGTCCAGTTGTCTTTCCGGTCTTTTTTGTACGCCGTGTCTTTCTGGTCTTTTTTTTTACAGCAGTCCGGCAGCAGGACGAAAGTGGCCACGAAGCTAGAATCCCCGATAGGAAGTCGAGTGGTGCATTTACCCGTGGGAGTCATCGGCTGACTACCAGCACTGCCTATATGCGGCCATGTTCACGGTGTCTCTCCAAAGCGGTCGGCGAGCTCTTGTCACATGATTGAGAAGTCTGCGCCAGTGTCGACCAGTGCTGTAATGCAATGTCCGTCAATGAGTGCGCCAAGATCGGCACGTACAACTTCATCGGCATTAGTATTCGTCGCCGTATTCGTCATATCTTTTTGCGATGATAGGGGAAACTTTTCGGTGTCTCCACGTTTTGCAACTTTGCCCTCAGAGGTCGTAGCGATTAATTTCCCCGGCGCGGGCTAGGCAAACGGCCTCTGGCGACGTCTGCATAGCTCTGAGGGAAGTCACGGTGACGCGCAGATGATGGAGATCGCCAGCAACGTGGCAGAGTTGCTTGACCAGTTGACAGTTGATCAGCATTGTGGGCGCGACGGTCTTCAGAGTGGGAAGAAGCGGGACGAGAAAAGTTCGATTGATTGACTGATATGTAGGGTTCAACATCCCGAAACCACCATATGATTATGAGAGACGCCTTAGTGGAGGGCTCCGGAAATTTCGACCACCTGGGGTTCTTTATCGTGCACCCAAATCTGAGCACACGGGCCTACAACATTTCCGCCTCCATCCGAAATGCAGCCACAGCAGCCGGGATTCGATCCTGCGGCCTGCGGGTCAGCAGCCGAGTACATCAGTCACTAGACCACCGCGGTAGGGCAACGAGACAAGTTCTTGAACCCGCAATCGCCGTGACGGCAATAGTGGGCAATGTGACCTGATTCTCCGCAGCGGAAGCAAATAAGTCGACGGTCGGCCATGCGCCATAAGTCAGTTCGGCGAACTGGTAGTTGTCTCATAGAATCCCATTGCCACCAAGGTACGGTAGCGGGTCGTGGCTGGAAGGGCGTCGCCACAAATAATGGTGGAGGACGACGGTCCTCATCAGCGTAGCTTGCTAGATGTGGCTCAGGACTTGGCGCGGGTGGTGTAACGGCTTGCCTCAACTGGCAGATGATTTCGGCAACAGATGCGACAGTCGGTTGGGTAGGGGGAATGCAGAAGGCCCGAAGTTTCTCACGCAGTATTTCCCTAATCATTTGTTGCAAGGAACTTTTGCAGACGGCAGTGTTCTGAGCAGCAGCACTTACTACCGTGTGGTTCGGCAGGCCGTCAAAGTGTCGGCATCGTTGTTGCAATGCGCGCTTGATGACAGTCACCTCTCTTATGAATTCATCTACCGTTGTAGGTTGATTTCATATGAAGCCCGCAAACACTGGTTCCTTAACACCCTGCAGTAGGTGACGCACCTTCTTCGCCTCGGGCATGTCGAGGTCAGCTCGTCGAAACAGACGGATCATACCCTCTACGTACATGGCGGCTGTTTCATTGGGGTTTTGCACGCGGGCCTCAATCAGCTGCTGTGCGCGATCTCGTCGGTCGGAATTCAAAAATGTGGTGAGGATCTTTCGACGAAAATCTTCTCAAGATTGGAAAGTAGCCTCGCGGTTCTCGTACCACGTGCGAGAACATTCTTCCAGTGCGAAATATGCACGGCCAAGTTTGTGCTGTTCGCTCCAGTGGTTGGATACAGCGACCCGTTCAAACAGTTCGAGCCAGTCCTTGTACTCACTCCCACGGAAAACTTCATTTCATTCATTCATTCACTGTTTATTCAGACAAAAACAATGATTGCCTAGGTTGAAGGGACTAAAGGCAGATTACCTCTGCCTGACTAAGGTCCCTCCACCCATACATTTGCTCAGGTGAAGTGGAACAAAGGATACAAATTTCATTCTGCTTTTGAATGAGGGGACACAAAATTCAAATTCAACAAGTATAACAGATGTCGGCACATACGTGTTAAAATAACACATTACAGTCATCACCAATTACAGTCATCATGCGAGGATGTTCAAGAGTCACTTGCGAGGGAAGAGTGGTCTGCGATGGAAGGATAACCGTGGATGTTGTAGGAGCTGCCATGCTGGAAAGAGGCGGAACAGGTACCTGTTCCGCCTCTAGTAGGCGCCGACTGAATTGGTGTACCGGAGTCATGACGAGGGGCTGAGTCTCTGGACTAGGCGAACGGGTCCGAGGAAGACTGTCCTGCATCCGGTTGTAGGCTCCAGCACCTCCACCACTCTCACGACCTCAAAACAGAAGTCTTGTCGCAGAGATTGAGACACGAGAAGCAGGTCGGTCTGTTTAATAGAACGCGCGAGTTCTTCTTTATCGTTCATTTCACAGTCCTTCACGGCACATGCATAGTTTTTTTTTTTTTTTTGGTTTGCCCACCTGCTGTTTTTCAAGTATTTACCAGTCAATTTCCTGGTTCGCTTCCTCCATTTTGTATCGACATTCTTCATGTACAAGTAGCTGAAAACCTTCCTAGCCCAACGCTCCTCCCCCATTTCTTTCAATCGCTTCTCAAATTTTTGAGGCCAGGATTCCGGCCCACGAGGGGCTAGTTCGTTAAACGTCCACCACGTGCCGCATAAAGTTGAACCCTCCCCCTCGTTCCCTCTTTTCTCCTCCCACCACGACGCTGAGGAGTTCCCTACGGAAGTGGCCTCGCTCTTCAACCTGTTCTCGCCCGCCCCTCATTGCGGGAACCAAAGAATAGCGACCCGCTGTCAGTGCATTCTTACTCACGCCGTTTAATAGCCGGCCTGTGTAGAGTACGCGAACAGGTTCCAAACCGGCCATGAACAATTTTTCAGACTGAGGACTTCTTTTTTCCCTTGCCTTGGTTGAATTCGAGTCCTCACAGTTTTGATATAGTCATAGATAATTTATATACGAAGAAGCTACGACCAACTGCATTACATTCTTTAGTTTTTTTTTCTCGTCGTAGGTAATCTATTGTAATCATAATATCAGGTTCAATACTTAATTTGTGGCTAAGCCATATTACTTTGCGACCCAAACTTTCTGTGGGGTAGAACAAAGTTTTTAATCTTGTTTTTTAGCTACTAGGCTATTGAAAAGCACGCAAAAAATTAAGAAAGATGTTAGTAGAACGATTTTCACAGGAGAAGCATGTCCAGTATATTGGACACTGGGATTAATTTGTTGAACAAATAGGTACACACATTCTGCTATTCTCTTAGATAGAGCGCTGCTTTTGGCCCTGTTAGGTTAACAGTCTTATAAAACACAAGCGGGGTTCGTTTTGTCCCGAGAAAAAGTTCATCCTCTTCGCTGATCCTCTTCATGCTTCATGCTGTTGATAGATTCTCAGCATGCCCCAGTTTTATTTTTCTATGACTGGGTTTGAAGAGTGTCACGTCAAGCCACCTCTTGTTTTCTTTTTTTCCTTCTAAATTGAGCACGGTGTGCACCGATTGCATCTTGGTGTGAGTGTACTGGACATAGGTAATTCTCACATTGCCAGCAAAGTTTTTATTAGAAAAACTACATTTTTTGCAACAATGCATCGAAAAGACATGACAGAACTCGTACAATTTAAATGAATTCAATGGTGCAAAGATATGTCCTGAAATACTTTTGTATACTTGACCGCATCATGCGCACGCAGTTTCGCGTAGATTACGCAATTACTTCTAGTGCCCGATAAATAGGTGGAGCTGAAGGGGGAACTACACCTAAAAACATCTTACTCGACTCTTACAGAAGCTACCATAATGGTTTTAGTTCTGACTGTAGCTCTGCTTACTTTTATTCATCACTTTTACCGTCATGTTTTTGTCAGCGACTAAGTATATGTACCACCCTGCTGAAATCACCAAATGGTGATTGCAGTAACTGTAAATAAATAGTAATAATATATAATGTGTTCAATACATTAGTCAAGGGGCAGGAAAGGAATGTGCTTGTTAACTACATAGTAAACGGTCCTTGATTGTACTGTTCGGTTATCCTTTGCGGAAGCTCTTTCGCTTTATTATTTCTTTGTAGAGCTTATTCTTTGCGTCAATGTGCGCAAGGATCTACGTATAGTTCCATTGAGAAAAGAGCACCAGATGCTCGGGACGGACAGCACAGTTACAGTGTAAGCTGGAGGAGCAGCCTTTGTAGACGTTTTTGTAATTTAGTGTTAACATCTCATTTGCTGGCATCTCATTCCAGGTGTCTTATTTTATAAGGTACTCAGCATAGTTCCGTAAAATGTACTTCAAACAATGCCTGCTTCAAGGGACAGCGGGTGCCTGATTGTTTTTGCACTACTACCCGACAACATTTCATTAACGAGCTTCGCAACTTCAGATTATGCAGCATTGTGTGTTTAACAAAAGATTTGCTACGCCTAGAACTATTGTGTCTGTACGTTTTGGCTCATTTAAATCGCCTTGATATATTACAAATAGTAATAGGTAAATTATTTATGTAACACTTCATCTGGCGAGATTTCATTGCGACATGTGAAAGGAAATTTCATAGCGTTATTGCGCACAATACAAGTGCTTTATGCAACAGATAGTCGAATGTGCAACGATCTCCGCATTGTTGATATATGTGTTGAAGGCCTGTGCACCAATAAAAGAGCTATCGAATGGGGTCCTTGGCGTACGATGTAAGAGCTAACATGCTTAACTTAAAAGCAATCTTAAACCAACACTGTTTATTTAGGTGTACATCTCAAGTACGTAGTTCTTCCTCTCGGCCCCGGATGTTGTCGGAATTCAGAGCTTGATTTTGCGATAGAAGAGTGAATGCACCATAATTATTGCCTATGTTAGATTGAAAAATATTGATGATAATCCACCTTTTCACTCAATGGTCTCGCTGATGTATTAGTAAACATGGCAATGGCAGGAACACTAATCATGCTGTAGCCAAGAAAACAAAAGTGATGCAGAACATTTTTTATTAGTCCATAAAACAGGTATCTATTGATAATATTCCATTAGTTGCGGACGTGAGGTCATTACTGGCAGCAATATGCTTTGATTTTCCTTCCAGGAAGAAAGAAAACTGATGTTCACGTTTGGTGCCATCGTATACAGTGTTACAGCTTCGATCCTCCCACAGTTTAGACAAGAGCGTAGGATGAAAATTTAGGTGAATTACATGCTTGATACATGTAGCATTTTATTTTCAACGGCAGAGTGTTTAAGCTTCAATTCCAGCCTGGCCGACGGCCTCTCCGAACTTGGAACACATGTGTCAGCTAAGCGGAAACAAAGCATTGAGATATATATATATAACGAGTCAATAGACTGATGTAGCAAGAAGGGAGAAAGAAAACTGAGGAAGAGGTAAAGTAAATGAAAGGAATTGGGGTAGGCCACCAGCATCGTTGCTTCCACAGTCTTCTCGTGTGCGCCAGTAAAATCTGCTTTTTTTTTTTTCTTTAGCTCAGCAATAATGATCGCTTATATATTAATGCTATACAATTCGCATTTCTTCGCACGGTGCTAAAGCGCCCGAAGTGGTCTAGTTTGTAAATGTTACAAAGGGAAGCGACAATAAAATGCATCATGGAACTAGAATAGCATTCTGTTGATAAGCCTGCCTTTTTTTTTTTTAAACTGTTCACCGTATAGGTAGGTGAACACACTAAATGCTCATATTAAGATATTGATCACAGATGATAGGGTTACATTCTTGGCGCTGAGGTGTGCGTGACGAACTACTGGAGGAACAGCTGAGTTTTAGTGCCGAAAAGCAACACAGTAACATAATATTTACCTACGGCATTTTTTTTTCAATTATGGTATACAACAGCAAAATTTTTTTTCAGTTAGCTTGCCTTTATTAATACATCTCAGCAACCTGGTTTTACATTTATCAACGAAAAAGTTCACTCTTTACACTTTTGTGATGCCCCCTCGAGAGGTACAAATTGACAAAAATATTACCCAGCGTTGTGCATTTAGATAGCTCTTGTTTTCTTTCCGTTTTTTGCCTGCGTTTTTGCTATTATAAGCAGGCGTCACCATGGGTAGAAAACGATCACTGTACCGTGTAGAGGGACCCGTGAAAGACACACTACGCGACAACCTTCCCTAGCTGGTCACCCCACTGGCAGAAAAATAGTTGAAGCCTGCCAAGCGCATTGTCATCCCATATGTGCCGGGCGCCAGTGAAGAGCTCTCTGCGATTCTCGGAAAATCAGGGGTTGACGTGGTTCGCAAGCCTGCTTCGATGCTCACCCGCTTGCTACCACGGCCGAAGAAAGAAGCAACACCAGCGAGTAGTCTGCAAGTTGCCGTGTTCAGAGTGTCCAGCCAGCTACGTGGGCAAAAGCGAATGTTTCCATTCAGAAAGCCCGTGGAGCGGCCGAAAGGCTTGGACTGGCGTTCCAGACGAGGGAGTCAGCCGCTGAGCGCTAACGTGCGCCTTGCCGGGCCGCAATAAACTTCCGCGCCCACTCGTTAAGATTACGACAACTTAAGAGCGACGTCAGGAAGGCAGAAGTGAAACGCGGCGCTTTTGCAGAGCCCTTGAGAAGCCCGACAATATGATTGATTTCTACAGCTTTTCTGTTCTAGAAACAGGGAATTTCGAAATGATGTCCTTGCGTGAATCCTGGCACATTTACAACATGCCAACAAACTTGAACCGCTCTCTAGGAACAATCTCCTCAGTATACGTTCACGCCTTTTGAAACGTGTCGGAAACGGGAAGCCACCGCTTTGGCAAAACAAGACACGGAGATGCTTTTGTGACACAGACATATCCTGAGAAAGTTACCAAGTCGTTCCTCACAACCCAGACCCTCTACGATCTTCCCAACGTTTTATATCTTCTACCGAGCCCAACAGATTTCAGTCAGAATGCTTACATTTAAGCTTATAGAATTCACACTCCCCAAATTAACGACCTCCAAATAAGCAAAAAATAAAAAAAATGTTTTGGTAGTGCTGGCTGCTAAAATTTTGTTTGTACTGTGCAGACACATGGAGTTTGGTGTCCACGACTTTAAAAATCAATTGTTATAAATGTTGAATTACGAATATTTACTTAAACGTCATATATATATATATATATATATATATATATATATATATATATATATATATATATATATATATATATATATATATATATATATCTGAGTGTGTGTGTGGGGGGGGGGGGGTGTCTCAATATCTATATGTGTCTTGCTTTGCTAATAAGCACCTGAAGTAGCAGATTTATACTTCGTGTAATTGAATTGCTGCTTTGATCTGTGTTCGTGTCATCGTCATTCATGGAGCGTGCTTGTCTTGGAAGTTGATACTACGAAGAAATAATTGAACGAATTCAAGCATACCCGCCTGGTTTTGTGTAAATCGGCTAACTTTGGCAACGGTGGTCGATGTGAAGGCGTGGAGATACTTTTGTATCACCCGAAAAGCTAAAGCATTACAAAAAATTTGGTGGGGGTTAGAGCCCCCTCATCCACATATAGTTACCATCCTGAACGTCACAAAAGTGCACGTTGAAGGCCTTGAGGCATCTACTAGAGCACTGTGTGCTCTAGTAGATGCCTTGGCGCACACAAAATATCTTAGGTGTGAAGGTGTTATCACTCAGCGTGGGAACTATGTATCCTTTTTTTTACCGACATTGTCCAAGTCCCGTCCCTCTGAGGCTATGCTTCTGAATCATGGTGCAGTGTATAATACTGAGCAAACTCTTCTACTCGAGCAAATATAGGAATAGACGGCAGTGATGTAGTCAATCGCATGTTTTCATGAGTCTTTCTGTCGTCGGAGTTTCGTAGCTGCCACCACAAACCGAATCATAGTAACCAAACTTGTAGTCAATTAGTAGTGACCCAATTGGTACTCAATTTGTAGTCAATTTGAAGAATTGAGTCATGTAAAATACTCCGAAAATACTGAGCCTGTAAAATATTCCGAGAAAAGTGAAATATTTCTGTCATTGATAGAGTGGTGGCCTAAAGCAAGAAACATACCTGCAAAATACGACGCAGTTCATTTGTAATCAAACATGCGCTACAAATCAATATTATGATATTTTTTGTAATGTGTCTAAAATATTAAAAATATTAGGATACTTATTGTGTGCTCTTAAGGAATCAATAAGAAATAAGTTTTTTTAATAATACAAATACCTCAATATAATGTGTGAAACGTATGTGCATGTCCCGATTAAAATGTACAAAATTATGCTGTGCAAATCTGCAAACTTTACCTGCAAACGAATGCGGATGTCAGGATCGTAACAATACAAGGCACGTATATGCATGCACAATATAATGTTATATTCACTGTGGAGATATTCAAAACGAAGAACGAAAAAATAAAATAATTACATTGAAAGTACTTTTGTTTTTTGTCCTTATCAAGCCTCAACAATTTTCTTGGCGTGAGAAAGATCCTATAACCGTTTCGGGACCATAGATTATTAAAGCTACATCTTTCAGTTCTCTCAAGCATAGAATCATGGTAGTGCTATGCACACCTCATTACTATCAAAACTAACTACAGCTGCGAAAATTGTGCGGACACCTGGGCAAGGCAAGAGTGCGTGGATGCTTGTGTTTATGTACGCGCACACATACAAACTACACGCATGAACATACTGAAGTATGGCTAAACACCTGCTTCCCCCTCCTCCCCTAGAAAAAAGTTCCATACATTTTGCTGCCCCTGACAAATTGAAAAAATCAACCTATAAAGAAACACGAATATTTAGATATAAGCAGACGCTTACGGCAACGACGTAAGTACGAATATGATAAAAGAAAGTGTCATTAGCAATACTCATATTCGTAGTAGCATATGCTACATAACAGTTTACTATTACGTGCTTTTAAACGACCCCATAACCACAGTATACCTCAAGAAAAGCAAGAAAATCATTATCGGTAATGCGCTCAGTAAGAGTTAGAATCTCTTTAATTGGATTCGCGACACTTTCATAGCATTAAAAAAGTAGAACGAAAACAAAATAATAAGACTTAACGTTTAATATCTTTGTTATTTCAGTTCTGCGGACAATATCGCGCTTTTTAGTAATGCTGGCGATGATTCACGAAAAAAAATAATTTCGAGATGTAAAAGAAATACACGTTAAAGTATGACTAAAAAGGGGCCCGAAGAAAACAAAAATAATGTTAGGCGGTCCAGCGAAAACGCGGAATTAGCTAGGGGACTAACAGTAAAGCCACCCCTCTTACTATGTTTCTCTTGTGGGGCCATCATCACCATCATCATTTCTTGATCACCGCGCCGCGCCTCTCGTGCAGCTGATGCTAGCTCGAGCGGCGCGAGGATGAGAACGAGCTCACGCACCTGGCGCGTCGGACGTGGACAGCCACCGCGGCTCCTCTTCAGGCGTGGAATAAAGTGGCGAGATCAGCACGGCCCCGTCGGCCGCCTTCGACACCGTCTCACGTCTCTCTTCTCTCGCCGCTACACTCTCATTAACCAAAAAATAAGGTTAGGTTGATTCGCAATCAACGTTAGTCATTTGCAACACATGCACGGCAATCACTATGCTGATAAGCTTCAAGCAGAAATTCAGAATATTTCAGTAATAACTTACGGGCCTAAAACACGAATAAACTACTGCACGCGGCCTGAAAAGCATCACGAGGCTTGAGTGGTACCACAAGATCTAATAAACTTTACATATAGAGAGGGTAGACACGCCCACACGCACGCATTGTTCATCTCACAATATTAAATGCGAAGCATTGCAGTAGTTGTCCCAGCAAGATGTGTTACCATCAGGTTTAGGACTACCACAGCAGCGGAACTAGCTACTTTGCGCGCTGCACTTTGTGTGGTCAATCAGGAACCACCGCAACAATGGTCGATTTTCAGCGACTCAAGGGCTACCCTGCAATCTGTGCTCTCGGCACTGCGTCGCGGTCCGTACGAACAGCTTGTTTTCAAAATTCGATGCCCCCTTCACACATGAGAAAGGGCATCATGTGACGTTTCAGTAGCTGCCAAGTCACTGCGGCGTCTTAGGGAACGAACATGCCGATACTGCCGCGCGGGCAGCTCTTGAGGAAACACGAGAAGAAGCCATACCACGTTCGCGGACCAATGCTGCCAGTAATCTTCGACGATTTGCGCGTGAGTCACGTTTTCACTATGGTGCCCACCAAGCAACGAGACGAATCGTGAACAACACCTGTCCTCTTTGATGGCTCTCCGCATGCCCACTGGGCTCGACCGAAGAGAAGCGCACCTCTCTTCATCGCTTAAGGCTAGGAGTGACATTTACAAAATCTTATTTCTTTGTCATAGGAATGGGCGACAACGCTCTCTGCGATGCCTGTCATTGCGAAGATACGCTACACCACATCCTGTTCGACTGTCCGCTGTATTACATCCAGATAGTCACTGGCGTCCGTTTTTGCGCGCATCGACAGCAGCCAAATGTCTGTGGACACTATTCTGTGAAGTGCTCGAGAAAAGACATTGCAACAGAAGGCGACAAAAGCTCTGTTGAAATTCCTACGCGACACGGACTTGAACAAGCGGCTGTAACAGCTATGTCACACACCGCGAAAGACAAGACTGGACTATGACTGAGTGTGCGCGCGTTTGGTGCCGAATGTGACGTGTTCATCTCTCTTCCCTCTCTGCTCTCTATCTTTCATCTCCCCCATCCCCCTCCCATGCGCAAGGTAGCAAACCGGCGGCCTATGGGCTGGTTAACCTCCCTGCCGTTCTTTTCCTCCTATTTTCCTTCCTTCATTTCTTAGCGAACTTCGGCGACTCTCAGCGTATCTATCTATCTAGCCGCCTACGACTTTTAGCTCTCCTGGCCGTTTCGATAATGGTATCGATACCAAACTTGGTATGGCATAACATGACTGTATGAAGAACATATTTCACTGGTTATAACATGAAAATCATAACGTGTATGTCATGAATGTCATGATTTACATTTCATGATCCTGTAGCTCTTGCGGTGGTTTTGTTCACATGGCATGTTGCAAAACTGGTATCGTATAGTATGATTGCATGGTGCACACACGCGACATACTTAACATGAAAATCATGACACGCGTGTCATGTAACAACATGACTGCATTCCATGCTCATGATGTGCTCGCGGCAGTTTCGGAAGCGTCACATATACCAAATTTGGTACTACGAGACGTGAATGGATGAAGAAGGTATGATATTGGTGCAAAAATGATAAACATGCCATGCATGTCATGTAACAACATGACTACATGCTACGTTCATGATGCGCTCGAGGCCGTTTCGCTAGCTTCACATCTACCAAACTCGGTATTACGCGACGTGAACGGACAGCATAGGTAAATGACACATCCAAACATGATAATCACGACATGGCTGTCACGTAACAGCATGACTACATGCCACACTGATGATGCGCTCGCGGCCATTTCGCTAGCTTCACATATGCCAAGTTTCGTATTACGTGACGCCAATGGATGACGAACGTATGTGACTGGTGCAAACATGATAATCATGACATGCGTGTCATGTGAGAACATGACTACATGCCTAAGTCAAGGCGGCAATAAATTTTGACGTGACGCGGTGCGCGTGCTCGCCGGCATTCATTTCGTCGCGTCACGCTGGCGTTGCCCCGCCAGGCGCCAGTCCTGCCATATACTCGCAGGCGCGCGGCGTTGCTTTGAAGCATGCGCGTTTCAGCGCGTCCAGCATCCCTCCATATTGAAAAGAGGAAGACGCAGTGTTGTCTTGGTAACGCATCGGCACTAAATGCAGCATGTCGCATTTCATGCCACTTGACATCGGGTGGCGCCGACGGACGCTGGTCGCGCCTGGCGTCAGGTTATACAGTGCTCACGTTTTGCTAACGTAGCGTCGCTGTGGCCAGTGTGGTGGTAGTGGTTAGAAGATGAGAAAAGGCACCTAATTTCTGCAACCCGGTCGGGAGCACGGCACAGTGCCCAGTGTGCTCGAGCGTCGACGCTACATTGAAGGATATTGGGCCCTTCATAATGCTCTCGCCACCGTTTTGCTAGCTCCACATATTCCAAATTCTGTGTTACGTGACGTCAATAGATGACGAAGGTATATGACTGGTGGAAACATGCTAATCCGGACACGAGTGTCATGTAGGAACATGTCAACATACCATGCTCACAGCGTGCTCGCGGCCGGTTTGCTCGCTCCACATATACTAAATTTTGTATCACGCGACGTAAACAGATGAAGAAGGTAAACGACACATCCAAACATGATAATCATGACACGGAAGTCATGTACGGCATCAATTACTTCCACCTCGTAACGTTGCGCTGATTTTAAAGGGAGATATCAACATTTCTCATTTGTGCATGTTTCGCATATCATCGATTCCCACTGTACGTGGGATCTGCCAATTTTTATTGTAATGAAATGAATCATGTAAGAAAACCTCTCCCGTGTGCCCGTTCCATCGGTAAGAACACGAGTGAATAAACATTTAGGCACGCCATAGAAAGAGAATACAAAAAAAATGTTCAATAGCAAATGCGCAGTAAAACCAGAACCGAAATATGATGAGACGGAGAGCAGCCAGCGTAAGGCCTTATATGAAGCGAGCGAGTCCGAAATGGAAGCACTGGGTCACTGGCTGCATGCTGTGGTCATCTCTTCCGAAAGCAGTGTCGTAATCTTGCCACGTATCCGACTCGGACACGATTATAACTCCTCCGCACTTGTCCACACACCGGCACTTCGGCAAGAAAAACCTGCTCCCGCCGTAATGATTATCCCTCCATCAAGCCGACTACTGAGAGAAAAAAAAAAAGGGGGGGGGGGGGAGGTAGACTTTTCAAAGAGAAAAATGTTCATTCTCTTTCGTTGGGAGCTAGACTGGACCTCTGACCATTGTTGGCGTCCATCCTACCCCCCTTCCCCCAGCGCATCGTTTGTGTTTGTGGGAATGTGGTTTGAGGAAGGCGTTCGCAGAATTTTCATTGTGCGGACGACGACGCCAGATGACCATGCTGCCTAGCCAGTCCGCCTACCTTGAGACGAACCCTTGCTCGCGTTCAACGAGATAACAAAAAACGTCTGTCTGTCAAATGGGTATTCTCCTCCTACACCCTGGCTTGTGTAGGGCACCGGGTAGTCACCATTGCACAAGCCCATGTGTATAGTAAGATTGGATGTGATATGTATTCCTAAGTATTGTATGAGGTTACTTGATCTCAAGGGAAGTTATTTAAGTAGTATGCCCGAGAACAGTTTGGTTACCTAAATATATGCTTAACTTTACATAAGTGAAGGATTAGTTCCATTAGCCACTAGCTGCACCAGTTAGATATTTTATTTAAATCGGAGTGTAAGCGATTACAATAGTCGTTTGAAGCAACTGCTGTAAAAGTATCGCAATCATCAGCAAAAAGGTGGATATTAGAAGCTACTTGAGAGGGTAGGTCAAAATTATATATTAGAAACAACAAAGGACCCATTACCAACTCCTGGAGCACTCCTGAGATGACATGGCACATTTATGAACTGTAGCCGTAAGCAGTAACGTAGTGTAAGTGATTAGCAAGACAGCATCCGAACTATTTTAATAGGTTAATGTCAATATTTAAGTTCCGTAACTTGTGGATGAGAAGTTTATGACACACTTTATCAAATGCTTTTGAAAAATCTAAAACAAATGCAGCCAGCGGATGATGAACGATCAAGAATTAGATCAGTGAAAGGCACAGGTTGAGTCTCACATGATTATGATTTCCTAAAACCATGTTGTGAAGGCGAAAAGAAGACGTTATTTTCAAGAAAATTGAGGATGCTTCTGATTACGAAGTGATTATATAATCGTTAGAAGTATGTGCTGGTAAAAGAATTAGGGCGATAGTTGGTAGTTAAGCTTTTGTTACTTGATTTGAGAAGTGGAACTACCTTCCACTGATAAGGTAAAGTACCTGTATGGAGTGATAGGCTCAATAGAGCTGTCTTCTGTTGTAAAAAATGCACATGCAAAATACAACGCAGCTCGTTTTTTAGAAAAAAAAAGCATTTTGTAAAAAAAGTACCTGTGTGGAGTGATAGGCTCAATAGAGCTGTCTTCTATTGTAAAAAATGCACATGCAAAATACAACGCAGCTCGTTTTTTTTTAGAAAAAAAAGCATTTTGTAAAACTGTATTATGATCTATTTGCACAATGTGCCTAACAAATAAAAAGATTGTTAGACATTCATTATGCACACAATTGAAATAAGTGCGCGAAAAATCAAACACGAAAGCCGCCAAAAAATGTGCGCAACCTAAATACATATCCCGATACAAATATAAAAGAACTATGGCGCGCACAAATTTACAAATTATACCTATAAATGTATGCAAATGCCAAGATTATAACACAAGGCAGGTACATATGTTCAAGCACCGTATTCAGTAATAAATGCACTTTGTATACATTCAAACAAAAGGTAAAAAATAAAGTATTCTCAAGTACTTTCATTTCTTGTCCTTATCAAGGCTCAGCAACAATTTTCTCTTTATGAGATAGAGCCCATCATCAACCAGGCATTGCCACTACTCACTTCAGCTGCAAAAATCGCACAGAACCCTGGCGTAGGCAGTGCTGGGAGGGGGGGGGGGGGGTTGTGTACACGTACACATACAGATAGATGCACCAGCATGCATAAGGAACAGTAAAGCCTCCACTTGAAAAGAGTTTCTGGCTACGCTGCTGGCACAGCAAACAAATAAAAAAGAAACCAGTAAATAAATATGGACCATTTTGAACTAAATGCTTAAGGCAGCTAGAATGTGATGAAAGCTTCATGAACATTACTTGTGTTTGCAAAAGCCTATGCTATGTTACAGAAATTTATTAGGCCACTCCTGAGTATCCTAGGGCCCCAGATGCCGATTCCACTGACACTTTTGCCTCGTATGATCCGACGGTGCATTAAAATGTCAGCATAAGACTACAACGACGTGTATTGTCCTGGAAACAAGCATGGAAATACCAACTCACTGAGCCGCTTACCCCTCAGCGAAACCATTGGGGATACACCTCAAGTTAGCTGCGTGCTCATGTTCAAAGCGCTACCAAGGCCCCCCACTAACAGCGGACGAAGTCACAATGGCCATGCAAGACGACCCGACATTGTTCAAGCTATACAACGTCCTGATGGAGGGCAGAGTTCAAAACTTCAAGAATGAGAAATTCAACGTTTTTCACAAGAGAGAAACGGAGTACAGCTGTCATCGTAGTTGTATCAAATTGGGATCACGAGTTTTCATTTATGGCCCACTTAGACAACGAGCAATGGCTCTCATTCATGCCGCACACCAAGCCGTGATCACAATGAAGTGCACCCGCAGCTACATGTGGTGACCGGGAATCGACAAGGGCATCGAGATAGCTGCAGAGTGCACAGCCCGCCACTTAAATGAACGCGCACCGCCACGAGATCCAGCACCGGACTGGTGAAGAGCGAGCACACCTTGTCAGACATTTCTGGTAATTCTGAATGCCTACAGCAAATGGGTTCAAATTCGCCATGTGAACAAAACAACATCGACAGCTGCCATCAATTTCCTACGGTTGTTCGAAACATTCGGATTACCCCACAAGGTAGTTTCAAACAACGGAATCGCATTTGTGTCAGCCAAAATACAGAAATCCTACGAGTGACAACTGCATCACAGTGGTGAAATGTGCTCCGAACCACCCAGCCACAAAAGGACAGGCCAAACTCTACGTGGTAGAGCTAAAACGTGCTCATGCAAGAGGCTCTACTACGAGGTCATTACAGTGGCGCATTGCATGTTTTTTTTTTTTCAAGCAACTTACGACGGCGAGACGGGCCAAGTACCGGAGAATCTCTTGTTTTCTTGCGAGCTGCGAACACACATCTCAGCCCTTCTACCAGAACCGCCTTGAAAGGTCATACCAGGTAAAAAAGACGCCTCGCGTTGCTGGAAACTCTACAAAGGACGACCAGTGGTCACCCGCCATTTTCACAGAATGCCTGAATGGACGGCGGCCATCCTAAAAAAAAGAAAGAAAAGTCTCAGCCGGAAATATCGACTTGTTGAATTTAAAGCCCCGCCATCGCGTCTTCTACCGGAAAACGCATGGAGGAGCTATAGACCGAGAATTCCCGCCCCCATCCTGTCACCGACAAGAGCTCTCGCCTGTGTTGCCCCATCCTCGGACTCCTGCAACCGTGTCCATCTTGCCTATCTTCTCCTTACTTCTGTCGCTCCCCGTCCCTGCGCCTCGCTTCTCCTCCCTCTCTCTCTATGTCTCTAACTTTTGATCCTATCCTTTTATTCCCTTCTCTACCCCCATCTCTCGTGAGCTACTGTTGAGGTGTCCTCCCCCTGAGAGAGAGGTACGGGGTTCACTTTTCTTTTCATTTATAATCACTCCCCCTGCCCCTTCCAGCCAGTTTCAGGGATGCGCCCTGCCCCCACCTCCCCCCCCCCCCCCCCACGATACTTGAGGAGAGGCAATCAGTGCGCCCGCGCACTGCGCCGTGCTCCCGACCGGGTTGCAGAAATTAGGTGCCTTTTCTCATCTTCTAACCACTACCACCACCACTGGTTGCCTCTCCTTTGTGCTCCTCGCCCCTTTTATTGCCCACAGCGGACTCGAAAGCCAGCGCTCGGACAATTTGGACTGTGCTGCGCGCAAATGCATTTCTTGAAAGTAATAAACTCAGTTCCCTGTTACGTAGGCTTGTTATTCCGGCTACCGTGGACATAACGCAGTGCAAATAAGGTTATTTGTCCTAAAAAATTTAACCTCCCCACCTTTCAGCGTTATACCTCCCTCTTTTAACTTACTTCCCTTAATATATTTATATCATTCAATTGGAGAATTGCATATTAAAAAAGAGGAAGTGGATTGATTTATTTAGAGATTTGTTAATTTTTAGAGAAAACTGCCAGTCTAATGCCGGACTTGGGGCAGGGGTGTGTGACGCAGTGGACGCAACATTGTGTAGGAGGTACAGCAGGATAGATAGTGTTGAAAGAAAGCGCGAAAATTCAAAATTAAAAAAAGAAAAGCGACATGAAATACGGTCCACAATCCCAAGAATGGCCATAATACACTAAACAATACAAAAACTATAAAAACAGTGCCCACTAGGCTATGCATTGTTTCGGCAAAAAGTAAAAAGAACTCAAATACCAACTGCAGCAAAAATAAAGTCGGCAATATTAAGAAGCGAGACAATGCAGAATCGAAGCATTGAAGAATCGTTCAGAAGCGAGGCATTGAACCTCAAGTAATCAGTCTGATCAAGGTGGGTATTAAAATGAAGTGCACTGTAATATATATGAAGGTGTAGTTATGAGCCATCTGAAACAGCTAACGCACGAAGAAACTAGTTGAGATCGACACTTTCAAGAATTTTTGGTGGTAAATTGTTCCACTCTCTGCTTGCGCGGGAAAAAAAAGCATGCCTGTATATATAGGCGCTCAGTCACTCTTTCAAGATTGGAGGCACGTGTTTCGTGGCGCAAAATTGGTTTGGTATAATTAGTTTTTTGTATTGCCAGGTTATTATTATATATGAGATAAAACAGCTTCTTTATTTCGCGATAACGTCTCCATTCCAGGGTTTCTAGTTTAGCGCTCTCCAGAAAAAAAAAAAAACTGACGGAGATGTGTTACATTTAGGCATTGAATATGAATTTTACAGCTTTTCGCTGTATTGATTCAAGTTTTTCTGTGTTAGCTTGCGTGTGCGGGTCCAAGACAGCCGATGGATATTCTTGTATTGGTAATACGTACGTTTCACATGCAGTTATTTATGTTCGCCGGATGCCTTAGCGAGTGCCCGCTTTGGGTAGCTTAGTATTTTCAAAGCCTTTTTCTCAGTATACGACACAGGTTCGTTCCATCTTAAATCAGATGTGATGATGAGGCCAAGGTGCGTATACTGCGAGACAAAGGACAAGAATTGATTGCCTAGGTTGTATTGGATATTTAATGTATCCATTTGCGGGTTATGGTTATCGCCCCATTTTTTCCCGCGGTAAAGGTAATCTGTCATTTTGTGCACCAAACTGGAATCTTAGATAAAGAGTTATTTAACAGAACCTGCTCACTGGAAGCGTTGACTACTTTAAAGCACACAGGCATCTGCGAAAAGCTTTAGATTTGCTGGGATATCACGGGTGGCATTATTGATATAAGCCGAAAAGGAAAGAGGCCCGAAGGAGTCCCTGAGGTATGCCGGATTTAAGCGGCGCGGACGGCAAGTTGATACCCCCGTCCGTAAAATCGCGCCCGGTGAATATTGCTCGCAATTTCAAAGCCTGACTTGAGATGCCATAGTTTATTAGTAATTATTAACTAATTAGTCGATAACTATAACTTCCATGTAACTTGTAAAACTCGAGAATGTGCTGTAAATTGAGGCCTCTATATGGTACATACACTAAATGTTCGAAAACGTGCACTTCGTCCTTTTTAACATTACCCTGTTGATGTGCTATACTATCAATCTTTACCTCAATTAACCCTAAATATTGTTTAGCGGGGCCATAAAAGTGCCTTCCATAGGTATCCTCTTTTTTCACGCGTACCCTATTTCAAACTTGACATGGCACCGTAGAGTACACCATCTCAACGATAGATAGAGCTACAAGGGCCTGACAGCTCTCACACCCCGAACAAAACTGGCCAGGGAACTTTTTTTTACCACGCGATTCAAACACACTCTATACCATCATGAACTAGACATATGCCAGTACCTATATTTCAGAAAGCAATTGGATATCTTCAAGCACGGCTCCACGGTAGCGATTCAAATGCGGTAAAACAGCCGATATTTCCGAGAGCGCCCATATGCGCTGTGCATTATGTTTTAATAGACTGGGGAACTGGCACTATTACAATCACGATACTACAACTCCGGAAAAAGAAAGATTCATAGAGTTGCTACTTGAATCCGGGAAAGCAATGAGAAAATCAGAAAGGGAGAGGAGTTATTATCGTTTTGCTCTCCGTTCCCATAGAGTGACGCGGGACACCACCCACACCATGCGGAAAAGAGCGCCTCCTGCTCGTGGGCAGGAATCTTGGGGACGATCTTGCTGCTAGCTTCCCTGCCCTCAAATGATGTCCATCCCACATCACTTTGTACTCCCTGATTTAGTGTATTCCCGTGAGCTCCTAAAGCAAGCCTACCTATTCCACGTTGCTAAATTTCTAATCTTGCTTGAACTTCTGATCTCATGCACAAGACCGCATTGCCGAACGTCAGCCCAGAAACCATGACCCCTTTCCATATTCCTCTCACAACATCATACCTATCGTAATTCCACAGTGCCCTATTTTTCATCACTGCTGCATTCCTGTTACCTTTAGTCGTCACGTATATTTCGTGTTTCCCTAGGTACTCGGTCCTATTGCTTATCCATACGCCCAGATATTTGTATTTATCTGTTCTCTCTAGCGTGACCTCCTGTATTCTAAGCTCACTACCTTCGTTATCATTAAAAATTATGACTGCTGATTTTTCCTAACTGAATCTAAAATCTAACCTATCTCCATCATTATTGCAGATGTCCATCAATCTCTGCAAATCTTCCTTGTTGTCGGCCATTAGCACTACATCATCTGCGTACATTAATGCTGGTAGTATTTGTTCAATGAATTTTCCTTGTTTGACTAAAGAGAGGTTGTAGCCAAGTCTACTTCCCTCTAATTTGGCCTCTAATCCTTGTAGGTACATCATGATAACAAGGGTGGCAGTGGACACTCTGCCTAAGTCCCCGTTTCACCTCTGTGTGCTTGGATACCTGTTTTTCCCACTTTATAACTACCTTGTTACATTTATAGATTTCCTTTAAAAGATTAGTGACTTCATCTTCCACACCCAGTGTGTCTAGTATTCCCCACAAGTCCTCTTGAACCACGCTATCGTACGCTCCCTTGATATCCAAAAATGCTAGCCACAGGGGCCTGAGTTCCTTTTCTGCTATTTCGATGCACTGAGTCAGTGAGAACAGATTGTCTTTCAACCTCCTGTGTTTCCAAAACCCATTCTGCAGTTCCCCCAGCACCCCCTCATCCTCTATCCATGCCTGCAGTCTTTGCTTTATAATCTGCATCGCGAGCCTGTAGACCACTGATGTCACTGTTATAGGACGGTAATTGTTTATGTCATCTTTGTCCCCCTTTCCTTTATAGATCATGCTCATCCTGCTAAGTTTCCATCCATCACAGACTTCACCATTGATTATTGCTCTGCTCACTGCCTCTCTCAAAGTCTGTTTAGACTTCAGACCCAATGTCTTTATCAGCATAATTGGAATGTATCTGGGCCTGTTGATGTACTACTTGGAACCCTCTTCTTAGCCCTTTCCCACTCTCGTTGTGAAAATGGAGCCATTTTGCCACTTGATCCATCCCTGTCTATTGTGGTGCATAAGGCACTTCTTTGTTGAAATTGTTTTGTCACCCTTGTTCTTACATATTCAATAGCTTCGTCCCCTTCTAGCCTAGCACCTTGAGCTGTTCCTCTGCTCTAGGCTTGTTTCATTTCTTAGGGAGTTTAGATGGTTCCAAAATTTCGAAGCTGCCTTTCTGTCCTTTTTATGTACTTCTGCCAGCCACTGAGCACTCTTTCTTCTAATCTTTTAATTGATCAGGAGGGATGCTTCCCTTCAAGAGCTTAAAAAGATTTTCCATTTTCTTTCAACATCATCTGTCGGTTCACCCCATTGCTTAGCATGTCTGTGTTCCCTAGAGGCTTCCTGACGTTTTGCTATGGCTCTCTCAACTTCCTCATCCCACCAACTCTTGGGCTTGTGTCCTCTTTTCCGGGGTGACTTGTCACGTGCTTTAGCAAGCTCTAGCCCAGACAGTCTAGTTAGATTTGTGTATGTCCACACAGTTTTATTTTCAGTGATTACTTTCTCAATTTCTTTGGCAGCAATTTCTATTTGCCTTCCTGAATTAAAATTTTCCCATAGTTGCTCATCTTGTCTCCTTCCCACTTTCGCTGCTCTTCCAAAACTTAGCTTGATCTTCCAAAACTAATTAGTTTGTGATCACTACCCAGACCTCTGGAGCCACCTTCATCTATGTACATTCCCCTGAGCTTATCATACATCCTATGTGACAACAGTGCGTAATCTATGATTGACTGCAGCCTTCCTACCTCCCATGTTATTTGCCCTTCACACTTCTCGGTACTGTTGCAAACGATCAAATCATGCCTTTCACACATATTCATGATCATTTTGCCTGTTGAGTCAGTATACCCATCTATATCTTCTATGTGTGCATTCATATCTCCTAGTATAATTATCTCACACTCTTCTCCTAACTCCTGAATGTTATTTGATACACATTCTACCATTGCCTGGTTTTCGTCTCTGGCCTTTGCTCCCGTCCACAAGTACACGAAACCAAGGAGTGTCATTTGCCCTGTCACTTTCCCTTTTAGCCATAAATGTTCCTTGCATCCCTGCTTGACTCTTTGCCAAACCATGCTCTTATGTATAAATGCACCAATTCCACCCCCTTTTTTGCTGCATTCTGTTCTATTGCAATATTCCCATACGTAGTCCGGATTGCAGGGTGGTTGCTCCATGTCCCGAAGATGTGTCTCCACTACCCCATATACCATCAGCTTCATATACCCTGCATGTTAATATAGCCTACGTCTCACTTAGCTCGGCCCTTGTACTTACGTCGATTTCTTCTGCCACGGACTTCGTGTGGCTTGAATACTTGTGCCCCTTTAGGTCTGTCTTTGGCTACACTGTTGGCCTCAGGGCTCGGGGTCCCCCTAAAGAAGCTATGGCTTGGCGACCCATTCTGTTACCGACCCTCCTGCCCGGCGCTTCATTGTAGTGAATGCCATCCTGTGCAAAGGGGCGAGCGCCAGGCTCGTACACGTCTTGGTTAACTTCCATTACGATGTATCCGAGTTGCTGGCTCAAACCCTTGATCACACAATTGGCCTCCACTACCCTCCGCTGCGACGTCACGGCGCCACCATCGAAAATCTCTAGATGAAAAAATCCCCAGAAATCTCTCTTCGTAGGTAAGATTGTGTACGACAAATAGACGCTCACCACGAGAACTGTGTTTTGGAGGAAAACATTGGCAAGTAAAATAACTTCGCAAAATATCTGCAATAAATCTTGACACATCCAGCTCCGCAAAACAGACTGTCAATAAACAAAATTTTTTTGTTGTTTCGCATGGTGGCCACCAGTCGCAGCACGTGCTCACAGAATTTGACTTGCAACTCCGTGCTTGCAACGGATTATTGCAACGTTTATTAGGCTTGACGTACTAGCCATGATAGATAGCGATAGATGGCGCCATGTGCCGTGCCCGCACATGGCGCCATCTATCGCCACGTGGTGTTAACAGAGCAGGAAAGCAAAAGGGTGTGGCCATGTGGCGGAATGCCCGCGAAAATGGTCGCGGGCGCGCCCCAGATCCCCACAAGCAACAGCATGACAACCGTCAGTCAACAAGTCCCGTGTACTCGTCATTCGAGGACCCTTCTTGTTCGGACGAATCTTCGACTGACGAAGAAGATATCCGTGCCGATGAACACCTCCGACCCTCGCTATTGATTGACATTCGATTGACGAATGAGGAGCACTACACTACGTAGTGCGCCGCCGCCGGACATGGCTATGTGATGATGGTAATGCGGCCATTCCCTTTATAACGGGCGGGCACACTTTGGCACCCTAGCCAATAGTAAACAAAAAACAAAGAAAATAAGAAAATAAAATACAGACTGGGTGGGTTGCCGAGTTAAGAACCCTCCCGAAGTCCCTGGAGAGTTATTTTCCTCCATTGTTCTAGGCGAGTTTTGCTGCGCCTCACTGCGGCGTAGTCCACCACATCACCTGTGTCCACGAAACCCAGTGCGGCAGCGAGATCTGTGTTCGAACTGGATGGGCTCAGTTGCGGGCACTCAGTCACGATGTGTGCGATGGTCTCGTCAGCCCCACCACACGCGCGACACACCACACTCACGAGCTCACCGTCGTAGGCTTGCTTACGGACGAGAGTACGCAGGGCCCCTGCTCTCGCCTCAAACAACAGCACACTTCCAAGGCCATTGTCGTACAGTGGGACTGGAGCGACGGTGTCCTTGTGCTGGAGGTAGAGGAGGAGACTTGACTTGTTCACTTGTGCCTGCCTCCACTTCTCCTCCTCGCCCTCCTTAATACGTTGGCGAATTTCCTTAGTGCGCCCCCGTTGGTTTTCGGCCGTCAGTGGCTCCTGGAAAAACCCGAACTTTTTCTCAAGTTGGTACACTCGTCGTACCCACTTGGTGCGCATACATGTCGCCATGAGGTAGTCAAAAACTCGTTGAGACCACCTCTCGCGGGACATGTACATTAGGCGGCAGTGGAACGTCAGTTTGCTGGCCACCTCACGCGCTTCGAAGCTCGACCAGCCGATGTCCAACTGGACCGCCTCGTTCGCCACCATGCCATGACAGCCCAGAGCGATGCGTCCTACTTCCCGCTGTCGCCGCTCCAACCATTCCCGGGTGGCCGCTGACATAACCACGACTGCGTTCGCGAATGTCAGCCCAGGCACGTGGACGAGCTTACAAAGGTCACGTACCATTAAGTATCGGTTGCAGCTCCACAAACAGCGGCGCCGGAGGATGCTCTGAGCCCGCAGTCCACCTTCACGCGTCTTCGCCTCATGTAGGCTGTACATGTCCGTTGATGCTGACAATTTTACACCCAGGTACCTGTATTCGGTGCAGCTACTCACTTCGGCATCTCCCAGGGTCACAACCCTCTCCTTTGTGCACTCCCCCACAAGTCTGAGAAGGGCTGTCTTCTTAACGTTGAAGCAGAGCCCCAGGCGGGTGATTTCATCCTGGCAGATGTCCAGCAGTGCCTGCATTTCCTCGGTGCTTTCTGCCATGTCGTCTGCGAACGTTAAGCCCGGTAGACGACGCCTCTCGTCGATACCGCTGGTCGTGTGGTGGAGCCGAAAACCAAGGCTGGAACTAAGAAGCTTCCTCTCGAGGCTTGAGACGTAAAGAATATACAGTAATGGTGAGAGTGGGCAACCTTGACGCAGGCCTTTCACTATTACAACGGGGTCGGACTGAACATCCTCGAAGTGTGCCACTACAGTGTTACCTCTGCACATACGTCTCACGGTCGAGATGAGGATCTCTGGAAGGCCCAAGTGGTTCATGCAATCAAACAATGCTGCCTGCGGGACACTATCGTATACTTTCTGTACATCCAGAAAACAGCATAGCAGAGATCACCCTTCAAGCTTCGCTATTTCGGCACACTGGGTCAGAGTGAAAGTATTATCCTCCAATCCACGACCCGAACGAAACCCATTTTGTAGTTCCGTCAGCAAGTTCGTCTCAGCCCAGCCACTGAGCCATTCCCTTAGGATACGGGCAAACATTCGGTACATCACGCTAGTGACCGTGATAGGGCGATAGCTCTGCAGCAGGTCCGCCGCGCCGCCTTGCTTTAGGATCAACATTATCCGACCCTGACGCCAGTCCTTCGGGATTTCAGCGCCAGAAAGGATGCTCGACAGCTGGTCTGCAAGCTTCTCCCTGTGCACTACGACGTGTAGCGCCATCTAGCGAACGAATGTGAAAGCCGGTTTCAAAATGCGCTTTCGGGGCCGCCAGGCTAATGCCCTAAAGCGGCGACGTGCGCGCGTTTGTATCAACCACGACCGGCTTTGTGTGGTATCAACTCAGCGTGCGCCACCGCGCTAGCCACGGCCTGCGCAGTCTTCGCGTTCAGACGCATGATGATTCACGCATCAGACGATCAAAATAATTGGCCGGGTGCTTACCCTGTCCCACATTCGCAACGCGTGTCGGCAATGAAAACGCTTCGAATTAAGCGAACTTCCAATTGAATGAAAGTGAAAATACAGCCGACAACACGGTAGTGTCGTAATGCGGGAGTGTTTAAAGACTGCTTGCGGTACCTCCGCACAATTTCCTTCTTGGCGGTGCACCTCATCGTCGAAAAGTCGAGCGTGTACGCAGAACACGCGTTGCCATGATTAACGAGACTTGTAGCTACTATCGACGCCTGAAGTGACCAACAGTACGCAGAGCTTACGACCGCACGAACTGTCCGTAACAAAGAGCGAAGTCAGCTGGCGCGAGCCTCGACAAATGTGCCGTTTTTTTTTCTGACATGACGGCCACCGCGATGCTTTCAATGAAGAAAACTTTTCACGTCGAATGCTTGCAATATGACGGGACCAACCATTACTTCTCATTAGCCAAAGATCCATCCTTGCAAGAGCACAGAGAAGGCAATGCACCCACAAAAGGCAGCAGGTACAGTCAGTTTTTGCTACATTATACTCAGTGGGTGCCATAATACACTAGTAAAGCAGAATTACGTCTACTTCAAAACGGAAACTTCGTATGGGGACAAATAACAATAATGATTTGCTTATAAGGGGCTTAGGATTTCATTCCAACTGATGTGCAATTGTTGCAGGAAACCCCCCAAAAATGTGTTATAGCACCACATTGGCAGCAAGCTACAGCCTGGAATGAACAAGCCCCTTACAAAGCTATTTGATGGATAGAGTGATCATAAAGCTGGTTAATACTACACATGTTGATTCGAGAAAACAGCTAGATGATGAGATAAGAGCTTTGTTTACAATACGAAGAAAGAAAATTGCTTCGTTGAGAAGCTCTGACAGAATCTTTTTCGGCTTTCACCACATCAAGGAGGGGTTGTCTTGACTGCATTCTTTAGGTCAAATTGTATGTTCTGATCATGAGTGCAGTGCGTAAAATGATTATGACAAGACACATTGGTTCGCAGTTGCCAACATCTAGCAACATCCGACATTACGAGTTTATTGCTTCAGACAATGTCACAGAGGGGCCTACAGAACCACAACTTTTTCTTTGTGTCCACTTGCTTCACTGCAGCACAGGTCCTGCACAGAAAGAGCACGAAAATTACTACTGGTCATTCTGGCATGGCCATGAATTCTTACCAGTGAAACCGCTGCAGGCAATGGTCACAGCAAATCATCTTGATCTCTCCGCTGTCACGCTCTTGGCAAGCATGGCACAGCCACAGTTCATTTTTCTTTTTGATTGAAACTGAAACACGGACAGTTTCACATGAGACAGACATGAGACACGAGGCAAGCCTGTGAGAAGCACATTAAAACAGGCTTATGAGGACACAGCACACTACCTGCACTGCGATAATTGCCTGCAGATGTAAGCAGCTGCCGGGCCTCTTCAGAGAAATGATGTTGCAACTGTCGCATTTGAACTCTGTAGTCCAATAGACCACTTGGCAGAAGCTCTGGTCGTACTTCAACATCAGCCTCCTGAATGATGTAGCCACAGTTCAGCACCCTGCTGGAGGTAGTTTCCCCTACGATCCCAGTCAGCAGAGCTGAAAGAATTACAACATAAGTATGCACCAAGAACTGCTGCCTACACACTATACTCACGCTTGTGTTTGGCCATCTCGGTCATCTGCACAAAAGGCGTTATGGCCACATGAGACGGTTCCCTTTGCCTTTTGCCCTTCTGCACAGACTTGCACCTGGGCCGACCTCTCGGCTTGACGAGCGGGAGTTTTAGCTGCGGTGTCCTCAGATTTGAACAGGAGCTGGCAGCTTGTATGTTCACACTGCAGTAGGCCTCATGAGTTGCTATGTTTTCTTCAGGTTTATCCTGAACCTGGACAGGAGAAGTCCTTTTTTCTTCAATGCCATCTCTGCGGGTGTCGTGCAACTGCTCTTCGAGGTCCGCTTCGTTGATCTGAACATCCACGCTGCCACAAGGAGTATCGTGATGGCCTGCTCCAAGTTGCTCTACAGCACAGCTAATACAACTCGAGGATGATTCTGTTAGCCAGTCTGCATAGAGCTTTTCTACAACTGCAAGTTTGGCGCGAAAGACATCTGGTGAGTAGTCAGCTAGGGGATCTGCTACGGACTTAGGTGTCCTCATCGCATAATTAAACAGCTGGTTTCTATTCATCTTATTAAATGCTGGCCCTGGCATGGTTAGCAGTTCAATGTCTGTGCTTTGATGTGATACAGTGTCACAAGTCTCCTCTGCATCAGCGTCACCAGCCATGATTCTGAGGTGATGAGACTTAAACCACCGAGGCTTCACGACTTTGGACAGGTCAGGCAATACACTAGTTCTTTCACAGACCGCCAGATTGTGACGACAAGGAAGCCCCATCTTGGAAAACGTGGTGCAGGTGCATGTCCATGTTTGTGTTGAAACCTCGTGCCATGTGCCACAAGAACTTGAAACAGCATAAACAGTTGCCTCTATTTGTTGTAATTCTGGTGGTGCTTGTCTAGCCTTGGCAGCTTCTTTGTTGATTACAGAGGAGGCATAGGGGGTTAACTCCTTGGCACATCTTGCTTCGACATCACTTGACGCTTCGTACGAGTAGAATGTGCACGTCTTCATTACACATGCATGATGTCTTGCCTCCTGCGTGAGTGCACGTGATAGCTGGAGTATACCTCTCAGTGCCTCATGCAATTTGTCGGATGCTGATAAAATGTATTTTATCTTTGCATTGTACGATTCAACTCTGTTAGTAGTGTTGTTACCTGCAGTGAACTGCTTGTCGCACAGGTGTCTTGCCCACATGTTGGTAATGTCTGCCCAGTTTTTCTGGAAGTAGGCACATGCTTCCGCATTAGGATGTCTCAGAAAGTCAGTTTGGGCATCCTCAAACTTCTCAGGAGTTGGTGCACAAACCATTTCCCCAAAGCTGCTGATGAGCCTTTCTCGTTCTTCGGTGGAGTGTGCCAATCGCCCAGCAGCTGCCCTGAAAGCTTTATCGCGTGAAATTGGCACAGCTGCACAGCAGGCTTTGAGTTAAATGTCTCCCATATTGCTGCAATCTCAGTGAAGTCTTTGTCAACGATGACAACATTGGTTTCTAATGTCTTTGCATTTTCTTTGACAAAAGTTTCCAGCAGCTTACTAACGACATGCTGTTGCTTAGATGCAACAAAAGTATATGCCACTACATGGCTGCTGCCCGCACCATCCTCGACCATGAAAACAAACAGGGGCATTCTATGCTTGTTCGTTCTGTAGGTTGTGTCCAGAAAAAGAACCTCTGGATATCCTTCAAACATTATGTGCATTTGGCGTGTTTGCACATACAGAAGTTGAAGCTCCTGGCTTTCGTCGGTAATGGGTATGACAGTTGCCTGCTCTTTTTCACGGAGGTCACTGACCATCTGCAGCAGCTTTTCTGTGTCATTTCCTCTGTTGTTGTTGGTCCTCATGTTGTGCACATCCTTTGCAATAATCACTTTTTCTGTAAGACAAGTGAAACAAAAGAGTACAGGTGTTAGTAACATCTACAGCCGAGATGCAAGAACAATCTTACATGTCTCCTCCTTTAGCTTCTGTATGATGCGGGTGGGTCGCAACTTCATCTCTATGAGGGGCTGAACAAGCTTGGCCTCGTCGTCATTTAGACGTCTGCACTCTGGGTAGGAGGCAAACATGTCATCGGTAGTCTCATGAGTGTGATCCAGTACAGTGCACGTGATCTCCAGCTCTTGGCTTCCACGCCTGGCAGCAAACACAATTTTAGCTGGGCAATCATTTTTCATTGTTCTGGAAAAAACAAAACAAATAGCAATAGCAAAATTGTTTCACTGAACAAAGGTTGTAAACACGTTTGCTTTCCAATCAGTTCTCCAAGTTGCTGTTCCAATCAGAGCTCTTACCTCTGGTTTGGCCACACTCCTGTGCCCCTTGTCCTGAAGTTGCCGCCGTGCTTGCACATAAACGTAGCGTTGGCAAATTCCAACTTTTGTCCGACTTGACCGCTCCGGACGTCTAGTGGACATTCACGACATCTACAGATTTGGTGGTCTTTTTCACGTAGACTGAGTTAGTTTCCAGCTGCAACTTCCGGAGAGCCCTTTCGAACTCTTCGTACGATGCAAACCATGCTCCAGGTTTGATCTCCATCTCGAGACACGTTTCGCGTGCCCGACAAAGAGCCCGCTGAAACGCACGCGCCTGTGAGCCCTAACACACGACCGGCTAGCTTGGCTCGGCTCTGAAGGAGGCCACAGAACACCTACGGCAGTAGGTAACGGCTCGCGGTACGTTCGGTTGGGTCTCGGACTGTTTCGTTTCGCTGTAAATATTTCGAGCCTCTGCCGACCAACACATTTTCTCATTCTGTTTATTTTGACTCGTTCAAATGCTTTCGCGAAGGGAATTCGAGTGACTTTCGGGGAACGAAGCGACCGTTGAAGCTTTCATCGGATGAGCACCCGTTGCAAGCCCGGGCCGGTGAGTAGAAACCACTTCAGTTTGTTAAGGATGGTTGCTTGCGGGGCTAGTTGGTTCATTTCAACATATGTAGTTTTTTTTTTGCCAATGACTGCGTAGGCGTCACACGGTGGCAGCGCATTGCAGTATTAAATATTAAAATTGTTTAACGTCCCAATCTGTAACCAGAAAAATGTGCGTTACTTGCGGCGTGCATGGCTTCACGTGGGAACGAGTCGCTGACTCAATAGTTAATTCTGTAGTGAATAAGAAAGACGTTGATACCATCAGGCCAGCTATCATCAGCACAAGAAAAAGGCACGAGATCGGCGATAAAGCACCGTCATCTGGGTTCGCCTGCCTTCCTTTAGAGCTACCACCCGCTTGCTGAGTCCTTCAATAAACCCCCTTTACATTTGGTGGAGGTGCGGGGTAACTGCATCACCTACACCCTGGAACTCCGATCCCGCACCCTGCCGTCGACCATGCAAGTTGACGCTGCCCAACAGAGAGCACCTCTCGCGGCTCCTACTTGCCCCGGCCCGGTTCACCAGCGAGACCCCCCGATCTTTTCGGGCGCCGAAGACCAGGACGTTGAGGACTGGCTGTCGTCCTACGAAAAAGTCAGTGGACCAAACAGGTGGGATGACGCTGCTAAGTTGAGCACCGTCAACTTTTACTTGGCTAATGTGGCGAAACTGTGGTACACAAACCACGAATCCGAGTTCGAGAACTGGGCCACTTTCAAGCAAGCAATATCCTCGGTTTTCGGTCGCCCTGCTGTGCGGAAGTTGCGCGCCGAACAACGCCTGCGCTCACGGGCACAAGAACCTGGCGAAACGTTTACCGCCTATATCGAAGATATACCCAATCTCTGCAAGCGCGTCGATGCCGCAATGAGCGAAAGTGCCAAGATCCAGCACATTATGAAAGGTGTTGATGACGACGTCTTTCAAACGCTCCTGGCGAAGTCTCCTGGCACGGTGTCTGAAGTGGTAACTCTGTGCCAGAACTATGACGAATTGCGACGGCAACGAGCTCTCATCCGTCGTCCATTTCAGCCTAACCAACCACTCGCTGCACTGGACGTCGTACCTGACCACTCCCGCCTTCTAGCACAAATGAAAGACTTTGTGCGTGTGGAGGTCGCACGTCAGCTTTCTCTCCTGCCGTTTTGTCAGCGCCAAGAGCTCCCGCAGCAGCAGCAAGAGCAACCACCGACACCGTTAGCTCCCATGCTCCGACATGCACTTCAGGACCAGATTGCCGAGGCTATGCCAGTGCCCTTTCAGCAACAAGTTGTCGCCGCGCCTCTTACTTATGCTGACGCAGTAAAGAGACAGCAGCCACACCAGCCCTCGCCGTTCAATGTACTGCCGCATGTCACCGCTCCTACTCAGTCTTCCGTCGCATGGGCTCCTCCCCTCGCTACCACAGCCTCGACTCAGCCGTATGCCGCGTGGGCGGCGCCCCTTGCTGCAAATGCCTGGCGAACGCGCGATAACCGGCCGATCTGTTTTGCGTGCGGCGGACCTGGCCATATCTCCCGATACTGCCGTCGTCGCGTGCCCGCCTACACAGACGTCCGACCACGAAGCAACTACATGGACCGACCACCTTTTGGTTATGAAAGTTCGGATCGTCAGTCAAACACGTCTTCCCGTGACTATCCAGCAACTTCGTCTCGTCGCTCACCTTCACCCAATCGACGATCCTTATCACCCATGCGTCCACGACCAGCCCCTCAAAATGAGGGAAACTAGCCGTCGCAGTTCAAGGGTCAAGAACTGCGCTATCGAAATGTTCAAGTCCTCGCACCTTGCCGTCAAATATCGTCGAAGTTTTTGTAGACGGCGCCCATGCATACGCTCTTGTGGATACCGGTGCCGCTGTGTCTGTTATAGACGCCAAACTTTGCCGCAAGCTCCGAAAGGTGACCACGCCGCTTGATATGTTCTTACGTGTAGCAAATGGAGAACCTGTTCGACCTATAGCCGCCTGCACTGCCCGACTCAAAATTGCGGAAGACCACTACATTGTTGAGTTTATCGTCCTTTCCTCGTGCTCTCATGACATCATACTTGGCTGGGATTTCCTATCCCGTAATCGTGCCGTTAGAATTCAATCAACCAAAGGAACAAGCAGGATTTCGAACAGGCTACTCAACAATTGACCACATTCATACTATCAATCAGGTAATAGAGAAATGCTCAGAGTATAACCAACCACTATACATAGCCTTCATAGATTACGAGAAGGCGTTTGATTCAGTAGAAATATCAGCCGTCATGCAAACACTGCGGAATCAGGGCGTAGATGAAGTATATATAAACATTCTGGAAGAAATCTACAGGGGATCAACTGCTACCATAGTGCTTCATAAAGAAAGCAACAGAATACCAATCAAGAAGGGTGTAAGGCAGGGGGACACAACTTCCCCAATGCTATTTACCGCGTGCTTACAGGAGGTTTTCAGAAGCCTAGAATGGGAGCAGTTAGGGATAAGAGTAATGGAGAATACCTTAGTAACCTGCGCTTCGCTGATGACATTGCATTGCTGAGTAACTCGGGGGACGAATTGCAACTCATGATTACGGAGTTAGACAAGGAGAGCAGAAAGGTGGGTCTTAAAATTAATCTGCAGAAAACGAAAGTAATGTACAACAACCTCGGCAAGGAGCAGCGCTTCGAGATAGGTAATAGTGCACTTGAAGTTGTAAAAGACTATGTCTACTTAGGGCAGGTAATAACCGCAGAGCCGAACCACGAGATTGAAGTAACTAGAAGAATAAGAATGGGGTGGAGCACATTCGGCAAGCACTCTCAAATTATGACAGGTAGATTGCCACTATCCCTCAAGAGGAAGGTATATAACAGCTGTATCTTGCCGGTACTTAGCTACGGAGCAGAAACCTGGAGACTTACAAAGAGGGTTCAGCTTAAATTGAGGACGACGCAGCGAGCAATGGAAAGAAAAATGGTAGGTGTAACCTTAAGAGACAAGAAGAGAGCAGAGTGGATTAGGGAACAAACGGGGGTTAAGGATATCATAGCTGAAATCAAGATGAAGAAATGGACATGGGCAGGGCATGTAGCGCGTAGACAGGATAACCGCTGGTCATTAAGGGTAACTGACTGGATTCCCAGAGAAGGGAAGCGGGTTAGGGTGAGACAGAAGGTTAGGTGGACAGATGAGATTAAGAAGTTTGCGGGTATAAATTGGCAGCAGCAAGCACAGGACCGGGTTAACTGGCGGAACATGGGAGAGGCCTTTGTCCTGCAGTGGACGTAGTCAGGCTGATGATGATGATGATGATGATGATGATGAATCGTGCCGTTATAGATTGTGCCCGTTCCGAACTTGAACTGCTTCCGTTCTTCGACCAGCCCTACGACCACACTAATCAAGCCGCGCACAAGCTAGTTGTCAAAGAAGACACTGACATTCCACAGACAACAGCTGTTTTGCTCCCTGTGGTCTCCGACGGCATGCGTGACGAAGTAGCATTTTTCGAGCCATCAATCCTCTAAGTCGGAAACCACTTCTGCTCCCTTATTCAGCCCTCTCAATTTCTAATGGAGCCAGTGCTCTCTGCCTTACCAATCCCTTTCCGCATACCATCAAACTGTTTATAGGCGAGTCTCTTGGATGCGTACAGCCCATTGATAACGGACAAATTTTTACCGTGCCGCAAGAATCATCCCAAAGTGACCTCGCCGCCGTCAGTGCTCTTAACCACTCTCATCTACAGGCTTCAAAAGTGTTCGATTCGGCGATCGCAGACGGACTGTCACCATCTGAACGATCTGAACTCCTCCAACTGCTGTACCAGTACCGCGAATCTTTCGATGTTGTTCAACCTTCACTTGGCCGCACTTCTACCACTCTACATTACATCGATACCGGCTCCCATGCGCCACTACGACAGTGACCATATCGTGTTTCTGTGGCGGAACGCCAAGTTATTACCGAACAGGTGAACGAAATGCTGCAACGTGGCGTGATTCAACCTTCACAAAGTCCATGGGCCTCACCTGTAGTGCTCGTTAAAAAAAAGGATGGTTCCGTTCGCTTCTGCGTGGATTACCGGCGCCTAAATAAGATCACTCGAAGAGACGTGTATCCTTTACCCAGGATTGACGATGCCCTAGATACTTTACAAGGTGCGAGTTTTTTTCATCATTAGATTTGCGCTCAGGGTACTGGCAGGTGCCCCTTGCAGATGCCGATCGACCAAAAAGAGCCTTCGTGACACCGGACGGTCCGTATGAGTTTAATGTCATGCCCTTCGGCCTCTGCAATGCGCCTGCCACCTTCGAGCGCATGATGGACTCGGTTCTTCGTGGTTTGAAATGGCAAATCTGTCTCTGCTATCTCGACGATATAATCGTTTTTGCGCCAGACTTTGGAACACATCTCGAGCGCCTCAAACACGTCCTCACGTGCCTGAAGAATGCTCAGCTCCAACTCAGCCTCAAGAAGTGTCACTTCGCTGCTCGGCAACTTACGATTCTCGGGCACGTCGTATCAAAGGACGGTATACTTCCAGACCCGGCTAAGTTACGTGCTGTCGCCGACTTCCCCAAACCAACGACTATGAAGCAGTTACGGAGCTTCTTGGGGTTATGCTCCTACTTTCGCCGGTTCGTGCGCAACTTCGCCTCTATCATTGCGCCTCTGACCAAACTTATAGGCAGCACCACTGATATTTCGTCATGGTCTTCTGAGTGTGACCAAGCCTTCTGTACCCTTCGTCGTCTCCTCACTTCGCCACCAATACTGCGTCACTACGATCCTACGGCAGCAACTGAGGTCCACACCGACGCCAGTGGTGTCGGCCTCGGTGCGGTTCTCGCGCAACGCAAGCCTGGATTCGCCGAGTATGTCGTCGCCTACGCCAGCAGAACTCTTACCAAGGCTGAATCAAACTACAGTGTCACCGAGAAGGAATGCTTGGCGATCGTTTGGGCGCTTGTCAAGTTCCGCCTATACCTTTATGGCCGTGCTTTTGATGTAGTAACGGACCACCACGCATTATGCTGGTTATCTTCGCTTAAGGACCCATCGGGTCGTCTTGCCCGTTGGGCTCTTCGGCTTCAAGAATATGACATTCGCGTGGTATATCGTTCCGGCCACAAGCATGCCGATGCTGATGCACTGTCACGATCTCCCCTATCCCCGGACATCGCATCTGTTTCCTCGGACAACACGTTGTCAGCGCTTGACGAGGACACCATCTCTTCTGCACAACGCAATGACCCATGGATCGCTTCGCTTCTTGACGCGTTATCCGAGGCACCGACACTTCCAACCACTCCAACCCTGCGCCGCCAGGCTCCGCACTTCAGTATTCGGGATGGCCTTTTGTACCGGCGCAACTATTCAGCAGATGGTAGGAAATGGCTACTAGTCATTCCCCGAACGCTGCGCTCTACCATCTGCGCGTCGTTTACTTCCGACCCGCAATGTGCTCACGCCGGTGTTTTCAAGACCTACGAGCGCCTACGAAAAAGGTATTACTGGCGCGGGATGTTTACCTTCGTCCGCCAGTTCATTCGCGGCTGCCACGAATGACAGCGGCGGAAAAGCCCGCCACATCCTGCAACAGGTTCATTGCAGCCACTTCCATGCCCAGACCGCCCATTCGACCGAGTAGGAATTGACCTCTACGGACCACTACCATTAACAACGGCAGGCAACCGATGGGCTATCGTGGCAGTGGATCATCTAACACGGTACGCTGAAACTGCTGCTCTCCCCACAGCTGCAGCACAAGACGTCGCAACTTTCATACTCAATCGTTTTGTGCTTCGTCATGGTCCTCCTCGAGAACTCCTCAGTGACCGAGGGCGTGTTTTCCTCTCCGATGTAATACAAGCACTTCTTCAACAGTGCCATATGGTTCACCGGAAGAGTACAGCCTACCACCCACAGACGAACGGCTTGACTGAGTGGTTTAATCGTACTCTGGGGGACATGCTCACTACGCATGTCGCTTCTGATCAAACAAACTGGGACTTCGTTCTCCCATTTGTTACATACGCGTATAACACCGCTACGCAAGTCACTACCGGGTTTTCCCCATTTTTTCTCCTGTACGGTCGCGAACCATCACACACCATCGACACTTTACTGCCATACTCGCCAGATCCCTCCGAATGCAAGCCTGTCTCGGAAGCCGCTCGTTACGCAGAAGAGTGCCGCAAGCTAGCCAAGCGGCTTACTACATCCGACCAACAGCGCCAGAAGGAGATCCGTGACGACGACCATCGTTCTGCACCAACGTTCGTTCCTGGAGCACTTGTATGGCTTCATGTACCGCCCTGCGACTCTGGTGTATCACCCAAACTACTCTCCAATTATCATGGTCCCTACCACGTGGTCGAGCGTACTTCACCCGTGAACTACGCCATTGAACCCCTCACGCCAACGAGCGACCGTCGTCGGCGTGGACGTGATATCGTTCACGTAAACCGTCTGAAGCCCTACTTTGACCCGTTTGTCCCCACGTGTTAGATCGCCAGGATGGCTTCAACTTTTTCGCCGGGGGTAATTGTAGTGAATAAGAAAGACGTTGATACCATCAGGCCAGCTATCATCAGCACAAGAAAAAGGCACGAGATCGGCGATCAAGCACAGTCATCTGGGTTCGCCGGCCTTTCTTTAGAGCTACCACCCGCTTGCTGAGTCCTTCAATAAACCCCCTTTACAATTCTGAAATTCTATCACCAGGTAACACCAACCAGGGTGTTGCGATAAAATAAGGCAAATAAATCACTGTCGCCTCGCATGTGTCTTCTTAGCTAGCCAATATATTAGTGCAAAAAACTACTAGTTAATAGTTTACTGATCGCGTTTGAGAACATCACGTAATTATGGGTCTGGTTTTGCTATAGTGTGACAAAGTAAGCATCACATAAATGAGAAATACTTCTTTTTCTGCCAAGGCCTCCTGGCCCACCTGACATGGAAGCAAATGTGTACAATGGGCAAGGATTGATTGATATGTGGGGTTTAACGTCCCAAAGCCACTATATGATTATGAGAGACGCCGTAGTGGAGGGCTCCGGAAATTTAGACCACCTGGGGTTCTTTAACGTGCACTCAAATCTGAGCACACGGGCCTACAACATTTCCGCCTCCATCGGAAATGCAGCCGCCGCAGCCGGGATACGAACCCGCGCCCTGCGGGTCAGCAGCCGAGTACCTTAGCCACTAGACCACCGCGGCGGGGCTACAATGGGCAAGGAACCTGCTACATGACATGCCTTACATGACATGCCTTGTGAAGAAGCAGCCCTGAGTGATATACGTCTTATGAGGTACCACTACATATATGTATAAAATACTGCTGTTTACTAATTAACTGAGTTTATTTGTTTACTTTGGAAAATTTCATGCATTGAATATGCATAGATTTCATGCATTGATATCTGGTGATGTTACTTGTTTTTCCAGACTGCCATGCAATGACAGGATGACTACCCCCGAATGTCCACTTTGCAAGCACGTTGAAACATCGGAATGTCCACTACAACAGGTCATCTCGAACCTCACACATGTAATGCTGTATTTGTGAATGTTTTACCACGCATATCGTGGAGAGGTGCTTTAGATTGGCTACAAGCATTGCCTGCCTACCGTGGCATAGAATCTACACTTCAATAATGTTGAAACTGTAACACTATTAGTTAGATTGTGTGGCGCTGCTGAGTTATACAAGACACTGTTTGATCTCAGCCACTGTAGCCATATTTCGATGGGGGTGAAACACTAAGACGCTTCTGTGCTTAAGGGTTTGTTCGATTCGCCTGCACCACATGATCCATTTTACAAAGTGCTGCACCTCGCCATTCGTTTCAGCGGCGCAGCAATGGCATCTTCTAAATCTTGCCATTCATTTCAAAAAGCGCAGGAGAGGTACAGCACCGAAACTATTTCATGACTTTCTTGTACCTTCTGCTCTGACGGTGCTGGTTTGGTGCAGCCGCTCGCACAGCTTAACAAACAACATAGCACTAGACGTAGGTACTGTACCCACCCCTTCAAATGCGGCGTGTTTTGCCAAGATGTTTGCACCTCATTAAATTAAGCGAAAAAGAAATAAGGATACCACCTTGTCGGCACCTTGTCATTCACTTGTGGTACCGCACCGCTGAACTCCTGCCGCACAAGTTCTGAACTTCTCGTACACAGCTGTGAACCAGTTCGGATTGGTGCAGGAGAACTAAACTGACCCTTAAAGATGGAAGCTTGAAAATATGAAAAATATGTTAACATAAGGGGTCAAAGCAAATGTTTCGACAAGCAGTCTTGTCGCCTGTGAGGCTACAATGTCATTTGTTTGAACCCCTGGAAGCCAGAATCAATTTAAATTTACCCACTACTGTGCGACTCACGATCACCTCATAGTTGGCATGTGAATCATCGGAAATTAATAATTGCACTTCATAATGAACACACGCACAGTGATGGGCATTAACAGGCTTTCAGACATTTAGTTGTGTCTTGTGACAGTTTACCAACAACACCCAGAACTGTTTTGTCTTAATTAACTGTGTTTAGCTCATACAAGTTTACAAAAAGATGCACCAAAGCTCATAAGACTGCACTCAATTGCTTTAGCTTTGCACATATGTTCAATGGGCTCCTAAAATAATAAATCATAAAGGTGATGAGCAGTTGCAGCACAGCTTCCTCAAAGACGTGAATGCTGTCATGAAGAGCAAGATTGTGTTCATTGCATGTGATACTGTTTTTTTTAATGTAGCAGAGAAACGTCCCAGATTTCTTTGAGCGCATCTGCTTCTGTTTAAATCAAGTTGTTATAACTATAGTGTCTACCATTAAAAAGCAAAATTCTGTGCACTACAGTCATGAAAAAAATCTAGGAAATCGCACAGGTAGTTGAAACATACATGATCGTCACTTATCTACAGCCTTACTGCAAGATAGTACGTATTTTAAGTCCTAACCTCTAAAAGTAGCGGGGAGAAAACAACTTCATTTTCAAGCACAAGTATACTGAAAAAGTAAACACAATAACAAGTGTGTAATAAATGTGACTTTTATTGATCCAGTATTCAGACAGATTCACATCATGTACCACCAATTGATTTCAGGAGTGCTTGCTTGCAAGAGAGTACTCAAGTTCTGTGGATATGCCTATGCAAAAAAAGAGATTGTGCTCAGGGCTAAGCAGATAGTGTTATGTAGGAGTACCAACAAAGATGTACAGACAACAAAATTGTACAATGCATACCTGAAGCTTATTTTCTTAGAATTGGGCCTTTTCGATCTGTAAGCACACACGTAATAAGTGTCCCTTTAGCATACATGTTCGCTGCATACTCAGCAGACTGGTCATTACCTGCGACGAGAAATTCTAGCTCTGGTAACTGTGTAACTTAACTCTAACAATAAATGTAGCAAGCTTGAAATATCTTTAGGCCCATCCACTAAATACATAATACCTATGATATGGGCTCACGGCTGAGTATTAAAACTAGTGCCTACCCTCTCGACACGACATTGCAGAATTGTGAAGTACTCAATGTGGCATTGCAGAGCGAGAAAAATTCAGAAATGCATGCACCTGCAATTGCTTAATTAACAAATTTTGCAAAACTACATTGCTCTGACTGCACGAGCTATCTATCGGCAATGTGCAAGTTTCCTTCCCGATTCCACATCATGCATTCGCTTCAAGATCAACACTACGGGGCAAGCGCCGCATCTGACGGCAGAATCGGACCCTTGTCCTGAAGCCACGCTATTAAACTCGAATGCCGCAACACAATGAGGGCGACGTTCATTCAGTGATATCGATGTTCAGTTATATGCATATGCTTGTTAGCTTTCAGGAGTCTTTACACATGGGTTGAAAGCTTTCGATATGTATGAGTGACTTGTTTTGTTCGGACCCGACCGTATACATTGATTGTACCGGCTTGGACATTCGCGATAAACGATGCAAACCTTACTTGATTGACGTTGTTTTTGCCAGTCGAGGCCAGCTAGGTCCCCTGGCGATAACTACAGATGCGAAACGCGATTGGGCAACGAAAAAAAAAAAACAGAGGAAGCGAACAGCGCGAACCAGCCGCGACTCCCCCCCCCCCCCACACACACCTGCAACAAAAAAAAATGCCTCTGATGATGATAGTACTACTAACGCCATTTCGCCTCGCGGTATTGCAGTTCAGTACGCCGCCGCTACGTATTTGCATGTTATTTTGGTACAACAGCCCGAAAGTACAGTTTCCGTTCTCTAAACTGGTAGGTGTTCTGTGATGTACACTACGTAGTGCGCCGCCGCCGGACATGGCTATGTGATGATGGTAATGCGGCCATTCCCTTTGTAACGGGTGGGCACACTTTGGCACCCTAGCCAATAGTAAACAAAAACAAAGAAAATAAGAAAATAAAATACAGAATGGGTCGGTTGCCGAGTTAAGAACCCTCCCGAAGTCCCTGGAGAGTTATTTTCCTGCATTGTTCTAGGCGAGTTTTGCTGCGCCTCACTGCGGCGTAGTCCACCACATCACCTGCGTCCACGAAACCCAATGCGGCAGCGAGATCTGTGTTCGAACTGGATGGGCTCAGTTGCGGGCACTCAGTCACGATGTGTGCGATGGTCTCGTCAGCCCCACCACACGCGCGACACACCACACTCACGAGCTCACCGTCGTAGGCTTGCTTACGGACGAGAGTACGCAGGGCCCCTGCTCTCGCCTCAAACAACAGCACACTTCCAAGGCCATTGTCGTACAGTGGGACTGGAGCGACGGTGTCCTTGTGCTAGAGGTAGAGGAGGAGACTTGACTTGTTCACTTGTGCCTGCCTCCACTTCTCCTCCTCGGCCTCCTTAATACGTTGGCGAATTTCCTTAGTGCGCCCCCGTTGGTTTTCGGCCATCAGTGGCTCCTGGAAAAACCCGAACTTTTTCTCAAGTTGGTACACTCGTCGTATCAACTTGGTGCGCATACATGTCGCCATGAGGTAGTCAAAAACTCGTCGAGACCACCTCTCGCGGGACATGTACATTAGGCGGCAGTGGAACGTCAGTTTGCTGGCCACCTCACGCGCTTCGAAGCTCGACCAGCCGATGTCCCCCTGGACCGCCTCGTTCGCCACCATGCCATGACAGCCCAGAGCGATGCGTCCTACTTCCCGCTGTCGCCGCTCCAACCATTCCCGGGTGGCCGCTGACATAACCACGACTGCGTTCGCGAATGTCAGCCCAGGCACGTGGACGAGCTTCCAAAGGTCACGTACCATTAAGTATCGGTTGCAGCCCCACAAACAGCGGCGCCGGAGGATGCTCTGAGCCCGCAGTCCACCTTCACGCGTCTTCGCCTCATATAGGCTGTACATGTCCGTTGATGCTGACAATTTTACACCCAGGTACCTGTATTCGGTGCAGCTACTCACTTCGGCATCTCCCAGGGTCACAACCCTCTCCTTGGTGCACTCCCCCACAAGTCTGAGAAGGGCTGTCTTCTTAACGTTGAAGCAGAGCCCCAGGCGGGTGATTTCATCCTGGCAGATGTCCAGCAGTGCCTGCATTTCCTCGGTGCTTTCTGCCATGTCGTCTGCGAACGTTAAGCCCGGTAGACGACGCCTCTCGTCGATACCACTGGTCGTGTGGTGGAGCCGAAAACCAAGGCTGGAACTAAGAAGCTTCCTCTCGAGGCTTGAGACGTAAAGAATATACAGTAATGGTGAGAGTGGGCAACCTTGACGCAGGCCTTTCACTACTACAACGGGGTCGGACTGAACATCCCCGAAGTGTGCCACTACAGTATTACCTCTGTACATACGTCTCACGGTCGAGATGAGGATCCCTGGGAGGCCCAAGTGGTTCATGCAATCAAACAATGCTGCCTGCGGGACACTATCGTATGCTTTCTGTACATCCAGAAAACAGCATAGCAGAGATCGCCCTTCAAGCTTCGCTGTTTCGGCGCACTGGGTCAGAGTGAAAATATTATCCTCCAATCTACGACCCGAACGAAACCCATTTTGTAGTTCCGTCAGCAAGTTCTTCGTCTCAGCCCAGCCACTTAGCCATTCCCTTAGGGTACCGGCAAACATTCGGTACATCACGCTAGTGACCGTGATAGGGCGATAGCTCTGCAGCAGGTCCGCCGCGCCGCCTTGCTTTAGGATCAACGTTATCCGACCCTGACGCCAGTCCTTCGGGATTTCAGCGCCAGAAAGGATGCTCGACAGCTGGTCTGCAAGCTTCTCCCTAGCCTGTGGGCGGAGGCACTTCACCAGGCGCGCTGGCACCTCGTCGGGCCCGTTGCAGTTCGAGTGCTCATTCGCGCTAAGGCACGGATGACTGTCACACTGCTCACCGCCCAGCGCGGTTCCGCTTCCTCTTGTTTTTCGCCGAGGGCAGGGTGCAGTGCCGCGGCCGCGGAAGCATCCCTGTCGCCGTCATTTCCCATCGAGCCAAACAGTCCACTGATGTATTGTGTCAGGTGCTGCCGCACACGTGCCACTGGCTGGTTGGTGTCAGCATCCCTCAATTGGGGCGAATTCTGTTGTCGCCTGTCCAATTTTTGCACATATTGCCAGAACTTCTGGGCTGCGTTCTTGCCCTCTTCGCGCAGAGATTGAAATGGCTTCTTGTTGTACTCGGCAATTTTCGCCTGCACCAATGCCTGTACCTCGTGCTTCAGTCAAGATATCTCTGCCAGGTGGCTGCGCATGCCTCTGTATCCGACGACCGCACCATCCTTCGATGCTCCCTGTTTGCCTCTCGACGCCTTTTCCAGGCTTGCTCAACATCGCTATCCCACCACGGACTCTTTAATGCTCCTGTCGACCGTCTGTCTGGGACCAGATGTCGTTCCACCACCCGTCGCAGGGCCAACATGTACTCGTCATAAGTGGTAGCCTCGTGCATTTCGGCACAAGCCTCGAAGTCCTCAATGACAGCCTCGATGGAATGGTGTGGTAGGTACCGCTTTATCTTCCTTCGTCTGGAAATTAGTTTTCCTTTATGACAGGAGTGTCCGAAGTCGAGCCTAAGGCGGTTATGGTCGCTGCCGAGACTGTACTTTCCCTCTTCGTCCACACCGCACCTCTGTAGCATTGCCTGCAAACGCAGAGAGATCAGGGCATAATCAATATTGGTGGCGCTGCCGCGAGCACACCATGTGAACTGTCCCTCCCACTGTGGCTCGAGGTTCATGATGACGAAGTGTAAGTCTTCGGCCAACTGCAGGAGCAGCTTCCCCTTGGCATTCAGGTGCCCGTCCTGCTCACTCAGGTGCCCGTTAAAGTCGCCAATAGCGATGAGCTCGTTGTCTGCCTGCAGTCGTCGTGCGTCCTCGCGTACACATCCAATAAGCTTTACATTTCCTTCGTGTAGGCCTTGCACAGACAAGTATACAACACACACCGCAGTGTTCACACCAAGCACATTTCCTGTTACCCACAAGTGGTCTTTGCATTCCCCATCTAAACGTTGCCAATGGAGGTCGTGGCGCCATAACACACCGACCCCTCCCCCTTTGCGACTCTGGCCCGATCTGTTCTGACCCGTCCAGTGCCAGTCTGGCTGAATTGGTGGCTCTTCCAGATCTCGCAAGTGGGTCTCTGCCACTGCATATAACGAGAACTCTTCGTCTCTCAGGGCATTATACAGTTCTCCCCACTTTTGTTCCCGGCGGGCACCGTGCATGTTAAGAAAACCCAATCGGAACCATTGCCACTTCGCCCGGCGCCTATGGCACTTTGATCGACATGGCCGAATGTCCTCTGGACCACAGTGTCTCCCATACTCCCCACTGCGAAAGCTCTCCTGCTCATGTCCTGCTCGGCACGGAGGGAATGTCATTGGGGATGTTGTTGCCTCATGTAGTGCTGGACCATGTCGGCTATCATTCGAGCCAGTTCTAGTCCAATAGGCAGTGCTCCCATCGGTTGGGTTAGGTATGGAGGCGGTATGTTGCCCTGCCAGGGCGGGGACTGCTGGGGCAGGACAGCTTGTGGTATCACGTCGTTTGATCGCGTCTCCGGGAATAGTAGCCCCACAGGGGACACTTTGGCCCAATGCTCTGTTTTCTGGGGGTCCGTCGGCTCCTGTGGGTGTTTGGTGGTGCCAGGTTGTGGATGCCGGAGAAGGACGGGGTGCTGCATCTGGGGCCGAGCTGGATGACCTTCGCTCCCCTGTCCGCCAACGTCTAAGGCAGTAGGTGTCAACCCGCCCGGACTCCCGTGGCCAGTGGTACTGGTGTCGTTTTCCTGTTTTCTCTTCGGGCCCATTTTGTCGCGTCTCCGAGGACCTTCTCGATTCCCTAAAAAATTGTTTGCAATCGTTGCCAATCGGGTCGCCACTTGGGAGGCTGTGTCTGCGACATAGAGGGCGCTGTCCGGGGCAGCCATCCTTCTTCCAACTGCTTGCTGTTGTCCAAGAACGTTGCTCTCAGTATGGAACACATCTTTCTTAGCTGGGAATTCAAAGTAATAGCTCGAGCCAGTGTAACCTTCCCTCGGGTAGTCACCTCTGGAACAGAGCAAATCACCAGCCTCTCCGCGTACAGGGCCACGCTGTCACGTATCGCTTGAACGACGTCTTCCGGGCGGGTCCCCCGAATTGCGTCTGTTGCTCCCACTAGCAGCCCCACCAGCCGGCGACAACGGCCAGCTTCCCATTGGGGTTCTCTTATGCACTGGTGTAGCAACTCCTGTGCACGTTTCACAGTCGCATGTTGCGTTCAGCATGTCTGCAGATTCTGTTTGGGGCCAAGTTGTCGTTGGAGTGCTCTTGCAACGCGTGGCACGTTCCCATCTCCCACCAGCAAAATCTGCGAGTGGGTATTGCGGGAAGCCTTAGCTGACTTCGCATGCCCTTTAGAGTGTCGACGCTCCTGCTTCATCGCATCGTCGTTCGGCCTCGGGGGCGCCTCCGGGCCCGTTGCAGATAGATTCATTGTGTTGTCTGGGAGGTTGTTTTCTTGCTTCACACCAACTTGCCGGGTCTCTTCAGGTGAATTTGGTATAGTACCTAGCTCTTGCAGTGATTCACCCGTCGACCTGTCTACAGCCTCCTTCATATTCGTGTGTATTCGAGGCCGTTCGGGTGGTGTCCTGCCTTGCTCCTGTATGCATGGCTCGTTGTGATCGTCGTGTGCTGAGTCGTCAGAGTTGACAGGCGCGCTCTTTCCGTCCAGGGGATGAGTTTCGGGTTGTCCCGATGAGCCTGATGTTGGGGTTCTCATCGCCCCGGTTTCGGGTGTTGATGTGGACAGAGTGGTACCTTGTTCCTGCTCAGACCCGTCAGGTACCTCCTGACCTCGGGCGGTTACTTGCTGCCCCAGACCTGCTACAATGGCCTCAATTGCATGTAGCCTTGGTCACTACGTGTAGCGCCATCTAGCGAACAAATAAAAAAGCCATTTTATCACGTGTCTCAATGTAGCCGGTTGTTGGCCTCCAGTTCAAGCAGAGTCCCTTAATACCGTTGCATTGAAGGACTCTGGTTCAAGTTCAAGTGCTCAAGTTCAAGTGCTCACCTGCAGGGGGCGAAAAAATCAACCGCGGCGCGTTTATGCTTCAAACACCAAGAGCGGATTTACTAACCTCTCTCGCCACTCACGCTATTGAACTTTCTTGTAGAGGCGCCTTCGTCGGGGCCAAGTTTTATTTTAAATTGATCAAATTCTACATGTTTGCGCACCGCTACACATAAAAACATTTTGTTCTTCTAGCAAGTAGTTTTTCTTAAACATGTGCTGCGTCATCAACTTTTTGTAATAGTTTTTGCTCCAGCTGACTCGATGTCAGTAGCAGCCTATCGACATCATTATCCTCACTTAAAAGTTTGTGGCGGCCAACGGTTGCAACGGCAGCACAGAACACCTACCAGTTTGGTGTACATAGCGTCATTCATTGATTGACAGTGTTGGCTACGACCACGACCTCAAGGTTTCCGGTACTCTTCGAAAGCATTACCCCATGGCTTTGCGGCGCACACTTCCAGAGACTCTCGAGTTCGAGACCATCTATGACATGACCCGCCAGTTCGTGTGTCACTTCACGACCTTGCACGTGGAGCGCGAGTGCGATGCTCACGGCGTCTACCTTTGTGTCGCCTGCAGTTCGGCCCAGCGCACGCTCGCCAAAATTCGGGAAGCCATCGGCAGGGATGAAGAAGGCTGTAGTATAGTACTCAAAAACGCCAGTTTCATGAAACTCCTGGTTCACCTGTGCAACCTTGAATCGCCAGACGCGACTCGCATTTGCACCATCAGCTCGCGAGAGATGCGCGCGTACTACGAGTCGGCCGCGTCCTGCGAGATCGTAGGCACGGCGTCGTTGCTGGAGGACGAGCCGAGTGAGAAGTTGTGGGAACGCTTCTTCGGAGCCGCTGCTAGTACCATCAAAAAGATTACCTACACCGTCAAACTCCGGAGAAATACCCATCGCACCAGATACGATGGCCTCGACGCTTTTCTGGAAACGGTGACGAAGCGCGGTCAGCAGGCGCTCGACTCGAACGCTGACCCTCACACTGAGGCTTACTCGCTGATTATAGCGGACTGCCTGGATGCCCGACACGTGATAGTGTACGAGACCTTGAAGGCCAAGGAAAACGCCGCCGCCATAGACGATTCATTGGCCGAATGCAACCAACAGTTGCCGAATCGCAAACACCGACGAGAACCTCACAACGTTGGCGACATCCTCGGTCTTGTGCTGTCAAGCGAATGTGTCCAAAGGGTGCTCATTGTCAAAGTGATCGAGGACGTTCCCTCAGTATGGTCCATTGACCATGGGCACTTCCACAACGTTAGCTGGAAAGACTTGATAAACGTCGCGCCGTCGCTGAGGAGCGTGCCACCCACTGTCGCCCTCGCCGTCCTCCAGGATGCAGAAGCCGTGCCTTACTTGAAGCTCTTGCGGGAGTGCGTGAAGGTGCTCCGAGTGGTGACTAATCACGGCACATATGAGGAAACCTTTCATGCATACATAGTGAGAAAAGTGATGGAGTTTGGAATAGCCGACGTCCTATCCGACCTACTAAGCTTCCCCGACCACGTCACGAGGATGACCGCCACAGAGTGCCTCATCAAAATTTGCTGCCGGCAAAACGGCCAAGAGGCCGTCGCCAAGGCTGCCTGCCTCCTCCCACAGGCCCTCTTACGTCTCGACGACCTTGCACGCAGTCACTTCTCGGTCGGCGACGACAACAGCATCGCCATGGTGATGAAAGAAATGCGAGCTTTGCTGAACCTACTAGAGTCCATGTTCTTTTGCAACAAGCGGCTGCGTCTGGAACTGCGACCTGCTGACCGTTCGGCGACTGTGCTCGCGGTTGTCGTAAGGGTCTACAAAAGCCTGCCTCCGAATTGCGCCATTCTCTGGGATGTCAAGCGTTGCCTTCGCGCCATTTGGGGTGTCTCACCAGGGTACAATAGTCCACAGCAGCAGCAGCAACAACGACAGCCTGAGTACTGCAACAACCAGCAGTATCGTGGTGGTTCTCGTAAGAACCAAGGGACAATGTCTGGAGCGTTCCGTCCCCCTCAGCGCAGGCATGATAGAGAGACTGCGCCCCCGGCTCAAGTCAAGCTAGTGGCCATGACCCCCAAGCTGCTGAAGGAGATGGCCGCTCTGACCTGTTATCCGACAAGCGAGGCCCTGCAGTCGGTGGAAGCTGCAAGTCGTCCTGTGCCGACCAAGATTCCCAAGCCGATGGCCAACTGTCCGCCTTCTTCAGCATGCAAAGGTGGCGAAGCAGCGCCTGGCGGTTGTTTCTACATCCGCCGCACGCTGGTGCCCCTTCGTTCGGACGAGACACATGAGTTACGATCTGTGGGTAGCATGCTGCAGGCATCGGCGCGCACCCTGTGTAACCTAGTGTGTTCGTTGCTGAACACGTGGAAGCCGTGCTCCATCTACTACGGCATCAGCCCGGATGGCCTTGTGCGTGGCGTCGTGTTGAACCACAAGGAACGGGACGCCCTGCGATGCGGCATCGACTTCGTGGCGGGCAATCTGCGGCCGCATCTGACCCCCACGAGCATCGGCGTCGAGTTAGTTCCGGTGTTGCGGGACGCGGCGGACAAACATGAAAAAGCACATCGCTACGTGGTCGAAGTGCGGGTGCTAGGTTTGCACCGTGTCGTGTACACGACTTCGGAAGGAGAATGCTACCTCCGAGAGAATGACAAGTCCTACCAGGCTCGCACGTTCGACGTTCGGGCTTGGATTGTGCGTCTTGAGGAGGACTATCTTCAGGTGAAGAACAGAGCCAGTCTGAAGGAATGCGATTTGCCGGCTGCGGGAGATGTATCCCGTTGCTAGGATGATGTGGCTTGAACAGCATCCAGCGCTGCTTTAAACCACGACCTAATGTCGTGCTTTAAACGCTCCCAAGGCAGCACAAGTGTGTTTCGACTGCGCCGCTTTGAAGGTGGTGGCGAGTCAAGTGCAACTCAATGAACGTTTCTGAATACAGGGATTACACACACATCTTATTGCTTATCTTGTGGTTTTACGTGTCTAGACACAATATTCGCAGCTTCCAGGTACCGTGGCGCTGCTGAGCAATGGCGGCCGGAAGTTCTGTTGAGATGATTGAAGTTCTGAACCTGCTTCAAACAGCAGACACAGCTGCTTGTTTTCACGCGTTTGTGGTCATTTTTGAACATTGTGAACTGTCTCGATAACATCGTTACCCTCTGTTCAAAAGGGTAACGATGTTTTGTTCATTCGCACATTTCTTACTGTATTACTTCATGGGGTAACACATACACCACTCATCTTACTTCAGTTCAGACAATTCAAAACCAAGCGTTAAGAATTCTCACGTCAAGCCCATATCTCTCTAACGCTAAGTCACTACTTCACGAAAACAATATATTCTTACAAGAAAACGTATATTTACAGATATTTACAACGATTACACGCGATGACAATGCCTGGCGCACTGGCGGGCTGGAACCAGTCTCTATCCACTTCGTAGTCTTTTCTTTCAGCCAGGGACCCTCTACCGCTTTATGCCCCAATCCCACTACTGCCTTGTGGCACTACCCCGCGGCGTTAAAGCGCCGACCCGGCGCTTGTCACGAAAGGGGAGTGTTGGGTGACACATAAGGCTTCAGTCTGACGACGTGCACAACAGTGGATGGTGGTGGCATTGAGTGCGCTTCGTCGACGACTCGCTGTATCTCGTAGGTGAGGTTGGTGATCTTGCGAAGGACTTTGTATGGTCCGTCATAGCGAAATAAAAGTTTTTCTGAGAGGCCGATGTGACGACATGGGGTCCACAAGAGTACGAGAGAACCTGGTGCATACGAAACTTCGCGGTCGTGACAATCGTATCGATCTTTCTGAGAGGCTTGAGAAAGCATGAGTCGTTCTCGGGCAATCTGTCGTGCTGCGTCGGCTCGCTCTATGGCATCGCGGACGTATGTGACAGGGGAGCTTGAACCAGCGGCAAGGAGTGTATCAAGAGGCAGAGAGGGTTCCCGTCCATAAAGAAGGTAGAACGGGGAATAGCCTGCGGTGTCATGTCTGGAGGAGTTGTAAGCGAAGGTGACGTAGGGTAACGTTGCGTCCCAGTCACGGTGGTCTGGAGAAACATACATTGACAACATGTCCGTGATAGTACGATTCAGGCGCTCTGTAAGTCCATTAGTTTGTGGATGGTATGCCATTGTGAACTTGTGGTTCGTGGAACAGGAACGTACGATATCCTGGACGACGCGAGATAAAAAGTATCGGCCTTGGTCAGTAACGAGCTGTCGAGGAGCGCCGTGATGCAATATGATGTCATGTAGCAGAAAGTCGGCGACATCGGTAGCGCAGCTGGTTGGAAGAGCGCGGGTGATCGCGTAACGTGTCGCGTAGTCGGTCGTCACGGCAACCCATTTGTTCCCGGGTGCAGAAGTGGGAAATGGCCCGAGAAGGTCGAGCCCTACGCGGTAGAATGGTTCAGCAGGGATCTCAATAGGGTTAAGAAGGCCAGCTGGAAGCGATGTTGGTCGTTTTCGACGTTGACAAAGGTCGCAGCTGGCGACATACTTTTGAACCGAGCGACATATATGCGTTGCCAGAAAAAACGGCGCCGGACGCGATCATAAGTGCGGGTGACTCCCAGGTGACCAGCGGCAGGTTCATCGTGACTCTGTCGGAGAACATCTACACGCAAATGGGAAGGCACGACGAGAAGGCGGTCAGGACCATTAGGGCGCATGTTGTGGCGGTAGAGAACTCCTTCATGAAGGAAATACAAGTTCAGAGAAGTGGGTGGAGTAGCGGAACTCAGGCTTTCTATGATGGGAAGTAAATACGGGTCGCGGCGTTGCTCAGAAGCGATATCAAGAAAGTCTGATATTGATAAGACGCAAGCCTCCGTAGCTCTCTCTGTGGCGTCAGGTGGATCCACTGGATACCGTGACAGGCAGTCGGCGTCTTGATGGAGGTGACCAGATTTATAGACGACCGAGAAGGTGTATTCTTGGAGGCGTAGAGACCAACGACCGAGACGTCCCGTGGGATCCTTTAGCGAGGAAAGCCAGCAGAGTGCATGATGATCAGTTACAACAGTAAAACTGCGGCCGAAGAGGTACGGGCGAAATTTAGCGACAGCCCAAACAAGAGCAAGACACTCTCTTTCGGTGATGGAATAGTTCCTCTCGGCAGGGGATAAAAGGCGGCTGGCGTAGGCGATGACACAGTCACGTCCATGCTGACGCTGAGCTAAAACAGCACCAATTCCGTGGCCACTCGCGTCCGTACGAACTTCTGTCGGGGCAGTCTGATCGAAGTGGGCTAATATTGGCGTAGTCGTGAGGGCTGCAATGAGCGCCGAAAATGCAGCACTCTGAGGCGAATTCCAAGTAAATGGGACGTCTTTTTTAAGAAGCTCGGTGAGAGGCCGCGCAATATCGGCGAAATTTCGGATGAAGCGGCGAAAATAGGAGCACAAACCAAGGAAGCTCCGGACATCCTTATGAGAAAAGGGAACGGGAAATTGAGTCAATGCGCGAATTTTGTCCGGATCGGGCTGTACCCCAGATGCGTTAACGAGGTGACCAAGTACAGTTATTTCGCGACGGCCGAAACGGCATTTGGAGGAGTTCAGCTGGAAACCAGCGTTGCGAAATACTTGGAGAATACTGGACAGCCGCTCTAGATGGCTTGCGAACGTCGGTGAAAAAACAATTATATCATCTAAGTAGCATAAGCAAGTGGACCATTTGAAGCCGCGCAGAAGGGAGTCCATCATGCGCTCAAAGGTGGCCGGCGCATTACAAAGCCCAAACGGCATTACTTTAAATTGGTATAACCCATCGGGGGTTACAAATGCTGTTTTTTTCTCGGTCCCGTGGGTCCACAGCGATCTGCCAGTAACCAGATCGAAGGTCAATGGACGAGAAAAACTTTGCGCCATGAAGGCAGTCAAGGGCGTCATCTATTCTTGGTAAAGGGTAAACGTCCTTCTTAGTGACCTTGTTGAGATGTCTATAGTCGACGCAAAACCGCCATGTGTTGTCCTTCTTCTTGACAAGCACGACTGGGGATGCCCACGGACTAGATGAGTGTTCGACGACGCCTTTGGCGAGCATTTTCTCGACCTCTTTCTGGATGACAGAGCGTTCGGCAGCGGAGACGCGGTAAGGGCGGCGATGAATTGGGTTGGCATCGCCGGTGTTGATGTGATGGGTCACAACTGATGTCTGGCCTAAAGGGCGGTTGTCAAGATCGAATATGTCCGCATAGGATGTCAACAGACGGTGGAGGTCTTGTGCTTCGGAGGGCGAAAGATCTGGCGCTATCATTTTGGCAATGCCAATGCTTGACAGGTTGGGCGCAGTGAGCAAGTTGACGTGCGGAGTAGGTTGCTGAACCGACAGTTCAGAAATATCACACTCTTGCAACGACGACATGACGCCTAGTTTAATACCAGCAAGCAGCACATGCATGGAGAAACCAAAGTTCAAAAGAGACAGATGGGTCTGATTGTGGCATACTCTCACCACGGTGTGCGGGACAGCAATGGAGTGCTTTAGCACAACGTCGGTAATAGGTGAAACGACATATTCACCATCGCGCACAGGCGGATCACACACGAGCTGCACGTAAGTCGCGGCTTGCGGCGGAAGATGCAGGAACTCGGTGGCGCAAAGGCGACTTTGAGCGTCATGGGCAACAGCGGCGTCAAAAGGCAGTTCCAACTGAAGAAGACCCGTCGAGCAGTCGATAAGGGCGGAGTGCGCAGAGAGAAAGTCGAGGCCAAGAATCACGTCATGTGGGCACTGCTCAAGCACGGTGAACAATACGACGGTCTGGCGTCCAGCAATACACACGCGAGAGGTACACATGCCGAGAACGGCAGATGTGCTCCCATCGGCAAGCATTACTGCACACTTAATAGGAGGCGTGATCACTTTTCGCAGTTCAATACAGAGAGCAGCGATCATGACTGAAATTTGTGCACCAGTGTCTATGAGGGCTGTAACGGTAACGTCATCCACCAAAAGGTCCAAAATATTGCGGCGTGTAGGAATCGTCAACAGAGGATTTGCAGAATGGGTCGTTAATGCAGCGTCACCTCCGGGAGCTGCATGGTCTAGTTTCCCGAGGTTGAGGGCCCAGGTCGTGCAGGGGACCTGGATCGAGAAATCATCGGCGAGAGAGATCGGCGGCCTTGGGGTGATGGTGACCGGCTGAACCTTCGGCCCTGAACGTTAGTAGGAGCAGGCTGTGGATCGTACGGAGTAGAAAAGCGGCGAGAACTGCCTTCAAAGCGACGCCATGTCCCAGTGTTCCAAGATGAATTGGATGACCAACGATTGCGACAGTAGCGTGCAATGTGGCCGGCGCGAGAGCAGTGAAAGCAGATCGGTCTATCATCCGACGTTCTCCATTCAGCAGGGTTCCGGTAGCGGGAAGGGTAGCGTGAAGGGTACACCGGAATCTGGTTAACAGAAGCCGAGCTCTCGGTGGTGCGAACAGCGCAAACAGGTGTGATGCCGAGATTTGCTATTTCTTGGCGAACGACGGCTTGGATGAGGGAGACGGTGGATGCGTTGTCTTGAGGACCGTCAGAGGCGATGGCTGCAGGAGCCATTGCTTCGAGTTCACGACGAACGATTCGGGTGACATTTTCGGATGATGTAGCTTGCGTGAAATTGGGGCTGTCTTCACAGGTCGAAGTGGCTGCAGTATTAGGCAGACGCGCAAACTGGCGGGTTATGCGACGGTTCTTGGCGTGCTCGAAGCGCTGACACTCCTTCACAACCGCGTCGACGGTGGCGCAATCTTTAACGATCAACAAATTGAAGGCGTCATCGGCAATTCCCTTCAATATGTGAGTGATTTTGTCAGTTTCGCTCATGTTCTCGTCCACCTTTCGACAGAGGCCCAATACGTCCTGTATGTAGGATACATATGATTCTGTCGATGTCTGCACGCGACATTCCAGATCTTTCCTCGCGGCCTGCTGTCGCCCAAATGGCCTGCTGAATAACTCGAGAAGCTTCAATTTGCAAACGTCCCAGCTGGTCAACTCCGACTCATGCGTCTCATACCAGATGAGCGCCGTATCCCGCAAGTAGAATACAACGTTGGCCAGCATCAACGTAGGGTCCCACCTATAGTATTCGCTCACACGCTCGTACAAAGCGACCCAATCTTCAACATTCACCTTGTCCTTGCCTGTGCCCGAGAAGGTTCCGGGGTCTCGTGGAGGCAGGAGAATCAGAGGAGGCAGCTGCTGGTGCTGGTGCTGCTGGTGCTGGTGCTGCTGCTGTTGCTCTTGTGGGTGGGCCTGTTGAGCCATTGCAGGAAAATGAAGGTGGCGACCACTCCGAAGTTCCGTGTTGGTTTGCCGGAAGAGCCAGGTAGGCGTACCCCTTACCTCCACCAATAATCTTAAAAGAAAACGTATATTTACAGATATTTACAACGATTACACGCGATGACAATGCCTGGCGCACTGGCGGGCTGGAACCAGTCTCTATCCACTTCGTAGTCTTTTCTTTCAGCCAGGAACCCCCTACCGCTTTATGCCCCAATCCCACTACTGCCTTGTGGCAATATTAACTGCATCTGAGCTAGTTAAATATAACCTTGGTATTTACATGTATAGAACTATAAATAACCAACTTCCACACTTTACTACCATTCTCTCAAATAACAATGTCACAAGGTTTGCCCTTAACAATAACTTTCTACTGCCAAAAGTTCACACCAATTATGGCAAACAAACCATTCATTTTTCCGGAATTTTTTTTTTGGAATAGTTTACCTTCCGACATTAAAGTATGCCAATCCCTGAAGGTAATTAAATCGAAGTTAAAAAGTCATATCATGTCAACTAACTAGCCTGTTTTGCTGTTTCTTGTGAGTTGCGTACTGTAATCACTGTCATTGAAGTTAGAGCATTTTCTTGCTTTTAAATTGTTTTTGTGAGATTACAAGGGTATATTCTTACTTTATTTGTTTCAATTTGCATTTTACTGTAGCTCTGTCTCTCTGCTATGTACATCACAATCATTCTCAATTCTACATTGTACAAGAGGTCTCCTTGCAGTCTCTGACTATGGGACCTCTTTCTGTATATCATGCACATGTATTCTTCTTCATTTAGCACAATAAAACCTTCTGTTCTGTTCTGTTTTGTTCAGTGTTTCTAAAGTTAAAGGGAAAGTAGAAATAAATAAAAAAGCGGACTTATTTTACTGCAAGCCTCGATGATCCAGGAGGAAAATTAGGCGTCCCCTCCAAATTAGTGTCTCAAAAAGCCATCAGGGGCTAAGAGCGTTAAATTTAGCATGCAAATAACCAAGGCCCGTGAATGTATGCAGCACCTATTTTCTGCATGAGTACAGCTACTTCCAGGTTTGCAATTCTCGCACTTGGTTCGTCTGCTTGATACAATACAATTTGGCCCCTATTTATCTTCCCAGTAGGCTACCCGGCATTTATTTACCTAATATAGTATGCTAACGCTCCCCTACTTTCTCAAAAAACATAAATCCAGAGGCCACCAGTGCGCGAAGAATAGCAGTCTTAGCCAGAAGTGTACTTTTCGGTATCATCACTTGTGTGGCCCTCATTTCAATGACCGCCACTTTCCCTTTGACTCACTGACACAGTGCATTGAAGTAGCAGAAAAGGAACACAGGCCCCTGTGGCTAGTAATTTTAAATATCAAGGGAGCGTACGATAGAGTGGTTCAAGAGGACTTGTGGGGAATACTGTACACACTGGGTGTGGAAGATGGAGTCACTAATCTTTTAAAAGATATCTATAAAAGTAGCAAGGTAGTTATAAAATGGGAAAAACGGGTATCCAAGCCCACACAGATAAAATGGGGACTTAAACAGGGGTGTCCTCTGTCACCCTTGTTATTCATGATTTAACCTACAAGGATTAGAGGCTAAATTATAGGAAAATGGACTTAGCTTCAGCTTCTCTTTCGTCAAACTAGGAAAACTCATTGAACAGGCACTACTAGGACTGATTTACGCAGATGATATAGTGCTAATGGCCGACAACAAGGAATATTTGTAGAGATTGATGGACATCTGCGGTAATGAGGGAGATAGGTTAGATTTCAGATTCAGTAAGAAAAAAATCAGCAGTCAATTTTTAATGATAGTAAAGGCAGTAAGCTTAGAATACAAGAGGTCACGCTAGAGATAACAGATAAATAGAAACATCTGGGCGTATGGATAAGCAATGGGACCGAGTACCTATGAGAACACAAAATATACGTAACGACTAAAGGTAACAGGAATGCAGCGATGATGAAAACTAAGGCACTGTGGAATCGCAATAGGTATGACGTTGTGAGAGGAATATGGAATATGGTTCGATGGCTGACGTTCGGAAATGCGGTCTTGTGCATAAGATCAGAAGTTCAAGCAAGATTAGAAATTAAGCAACGCTGAATGGGTAGGCTTGCTTTAGGAGCTCACAGGAATACACCAAATCAGGCAGCATGAGGTGTTATTGGATGGACATCATTCGAGGACAGGGAAGCTAGCAGCAAGCTAAAATTTCAGAAGATATTGAGAGAAATGGGGGAGGAGCGTTGGGCTAGGAAAGTTTCAACTACTTGTACATGAAGAATGTCGATACAAAATGGAGGAAGCGAACCAGGAAATTGACTGGTAAATACTTGAAAAACAGCAGGTGGCCAAAAAAAAAAACTATCGGTTAAGAAGAAAGTGAAGGAAACAGAGACTGACATGTGGAGAATTGGCATGATTAAGAAGTCCACACTAGAGATCTATCAATCTTTTAAGCAGGAAATTGCCAAGGAAAGGATCTATATAATACTCGAGATAGTTCTCTACTGTTTGAGACCAGGACAGGAGTATTGCGAACCAAGACATATGGGGCCAAATACGAAGGGGTAGACACGGTATGCAGTGCATGCAGAGAGGAGGAGGAAACTGCCAAACCCTTGATAATGGTCTGTAAAGGGCTTCACCCTAAAGTTCAGGATGATGGCCAGAGTTTTTCAAAGCACTGGGATTTAGGGACAGGGAGGGCAAAATAGACTTTAAGCGGGTAGAATTACCTAGAAGGAGGTTATCTGATTGGTGTCTAAAGTCAAGGCACGAGTGAAAATTAAACTATTCACTGCAAATTACCAGTCCTATCCTTCACTATTTAAAGGAAATAAAAAGATAAATCTAGCTGTTGGTTCACTAAAAATTACGGCTAGGCGGCATCAGCCGCCGGCCGATCTAAAGGGTACAGCCATATCAATCCAATCGAAAATGAAGGAGGGAAAGGGTGTGGCAGCTGTTTTTGTTCTCAAGCGGCAGGCATCTAAATAAAGGAGGCGTTGGCTTGACGAACGCAGACAGAGTTTGCAGCGCTTGAACTTGCACTATAGTCCCTCGCACTAGAGACCATATTTGCACTGTCACTACGTGCTTCAGTGTTATTTTCGCAATTGGTAATATTTGATTTTTTTTTTTTTGATGTGAGGTACCAGCATTCGTTGTCAAATTTTACTGAGCGTGAACGTATGTTTTTCACTGTGCTTGATCATATGCTTCGGCAGCTTGCTTTTGACTGTTTTGCCGCTTGCTCATCGAATGTATCAATTATTCAATGAGCCTCAATGAGTTTTATCGTTCAACAAGGCCGATTTTCTCTGTCGATTTTAAGCCATGCAAGTGTTAGACTATATAATTTACACGATCGTGCATAAATGCAGAAGCGAGTCGTTGATGTTTGAGAAACACGAATCAAATTGAAAGAGCCTGTATGGCACTACTCAAGCCTCATACAGATGCACGATCAATAGTTGTACATAAACAAGGGTTCGACGCCTGGGTATGTAGTACGTGCGGTTGGCACCCCGCAGGTTTTCATGTCCACGCGTGCGTTTTCCTGCGTGAAATGGCACCCTTGTAAGCAATTACCAAACTAGTATCAATCCTTTTTGAAGATTACAAAAACAGATAGGCACCTGTTTTTTTCTTATGTAACTGGAAAGTGGGCGAACTATGAATTATGAGTGCCTGATAATCCCCTGCCACTTTACTATACCAAAAACTAGTTACTGCCCAAGACACTTGGACTGAGCATTAATTTCTCTAAAATGAATATTTTTACTTCCAAGCTAGACATCTTTGGCCCTGCCGTCGCATTTAGAAGTGTGGTCTCTCTCTCTTTATATATATATATATATATAAGAGAAAGAAGTGTATACTTAAGGGCTCCTTTTTCTGTTTTTATGCAATATTAATGACATCTAACAGACAATAATGCCAAGGAATGTATAGGGGAAGTTATTAGACCCGATTGCAATGTAAATGTGACGAAAGAAAAGTGGGTGGAAAGATAACTTGCCGTGAGCAGGAACCGAACCTGCGACCTTCGAATAACGTGTCCGATGCTCTACCACTGAGCTACCATGGCGGCATCCCCCCAGTTACTTTATTGGGTTTTATATGTGAATTTAAACGTGGCAGTGTCATTCAGCACCACCTATAGTCATGGCGACAAGTGTGGCACACTCTTTATGAGGCTGTTTGGCGTCATGTCACACTAAAATGCCTATTAGAAATAGTTCGCTACTTACCTTCCCTCCTTTATTTTACGTTATTAGGCTAACTGTTGATGTAATTACTAATATGTATAGCTGACTCCTGTCTGAGGGTTACTGTCTTATTCTGTCTGTCTACCAGAGTGTTTTTTTTTATTATTTACTGCCCCAAAATGCCAGAAAAATAGAGTACAGGCTTAAAGGCAGTGCTTGTCTATTCTTTAGCGGCTAGAAACTTTTCGCGTTTAATTTTTATGCACTCCAACTGCCCACGACGTATACGCTCAACGTAAGAATCACATGGAAGTATCTGATTAGTCGGAAAACAGGTGCGTGCAACTTGTCAGTTTGCGTACAGTTTGCAGACACATTGCGGACACTTTGACACTAACAATGTCATTATTGAGAAGGAAAGGAAGAAGTTAGGAGAAAACAAACGCATGATGAGATTCATTCAAGGCACTAATCTGGCATAAGCTCGCAAGGTCAGAAGTTCGATAACACACAGGGTGCTTTTTTTTAATAGGAAAATTAGATTTTCAAACAATTAGGAAAAAAAAGGTGAGGCGAGCTACGAGCCAGGTGAAGTTGGGAGCTTATATATATAGTCAGGTGGTTTTCTACATTGCTAATAAAGTGAAACAGACCATCTACTTAGAGATAGCGCAGCAGCCAAGCATGCCATGACAAAATTCAGTACGAATAGAGTTGTCCAACCATTCCCATTTATATATCTACTTAAAAGGCGTGAGGAAGGAATGGTTAAAAAAGAAGAAGAAAAAAGGTCTGAGTTGCGGCCTCATGGGCGACCATCTGTTGGTAATGCACTCCCTCACCAGAGCAAAATAGGCCATCCTGGTGCAGTACCTGGCCACAACCTCCCATGAACACAGCAATTAACCCTTGGCCCTCAGTCCCCAGCAGCTGCGAAGCAACTGTCCAAGGCGGCGGTCAGACCTGTGACGCAGCGGAGGGTGCCAAGAATCCCTGCGTACGGACTGGCAGCTATTGGAATCTGAACTTGGCTACCTTCAACACTAGAACGCTATCTAGTGAGGCTAGTCTAGCTGTGCTATTTGAGGATTAGAGGGTGTTAAATGGGATACAATAGGGTTCGGTGAAGTTAGGAGAACACGTGAGGCTTATACAGTGCTGAGGAATGGACACGTCCTATGCTACTGTGGATTAGTTGACAGAAAGTAACTAGGAGTGGGACTTCTCATACACAAGAATATCGCTGGCAACATAGAGGAATACTATAACATCAGTGAGAGGGTGGCAAGTATCATAATTAAGTTTAACAAAAGATACAAGATGAAGGTGGTACAGGCCTATGCACCTACATCAAGTCATGATGGTCATTTGATTGAACGCTTTTATGCAGACATAGAGTCAGCCAACAATAAAGTAAACACACAGTATACTATTCTTATGGGGAACTTTAATGTCAAATTAAGCAAGAAACAGGCCGGAGACCATGCAGTGGGGAAATATGGCATCGTCTCTAGAAATACAAGAGGGGAGTTGTTAGTATAGTTTGCAGAACGTAATAATTTACAGATTATGAATACCTTCTTCTGAAAACGTGCTAACCGTAAGTGGACGTGATGAGTCCTAATGGCAAAACTAAAAATGAAATTGACTTCATTCTGTGTGCACACCCAGACATCGTAAGGATGTAGGAGTAGTTGGCAAGATTAGATGCAGTGACCATAGAATGATAAGAGCTCATTTTCACCTAGATTAAAAAGCAAGGACGACAACTTATACACAAGAAGCCAATTAATGAACTGGCGGTGAGAGGAAAAATACTGGAATTCAGAGTTATGCTTCAAAATCAATTCAAGGCACTAAATGAGATAACCAACGTTAGCATCAATACAATGAACAATAATCTTACTAGTATCATCAAAGAGTGTGCAATTAAAGTTGAAGGTTCAGTCACTAGACGGGAAACTGGCAAACCATCTCAGGAGACGAAAAATCTTATTAAGAGACAACAAACGATGAAAGCCTCAAATGCAACCAACAAAATAGAACTAGTGGAGCTTTCGAAGTTAATCCATATGCATAAGGCAGTTGACATCAGAAGGTATAACGTGTAAAGAATTGAGCAAGCTGTAAAACGTGGCAGAAGCCTAAAAGCTGCGAAGGCATACTTGTACATAGGCAAAGATAAAATATATGCACTGAAAAACAAGGAAGGCAATGTCATAACCAATATGGATAGGATAACCGAAATGGTGGAGGAGTTCGACAGAGAGCTGTACAGAAGTCAAAAGAACCAGGATGATATTGTGAGAAACTATAATAGTCCAGGAGAATTCGACATCTTACCAGTAACGACAGGGAAGTAAAGAAAGCCCTAGAAGGAATGCAAAGAGGTAAAGCCGCTGGTGAGGATAAAGTAACAACGGGCCTCCTGAAAGATGGCGGAGAAATTGTGTTAGAAAAATTAGCAACCTTATATACCAAGTGTCTCTTGACGGGAAGGGTACCAGAATCTTGGAAGAACGCCAACATCATCCTAATCCATAAGGAGACGTCAAGGACCTGAAAAATTACAGGCCGATCAGCTTACTCTCCGTTCTCTACAAACTATTTAAAAAAAATATTAGCTAATAGAGTTAAGACCATATTAGAGTTCAATCAGCCAAAAACCAAGCAGGATTTCGTACCGGCTACTCCACAATAGACCATATTCATACTATCAATCAGGTAATAGAGAAATGTGGTGAATACAACCAACCCCTATACATATCTTTCATAGATTATGAGCAGGCATTTGACTCAGTCAAGACATCAGCCGTAATGCAGGCACTATGGAATCAGGACATGAAAGAACCCTACATAAACATACTGGAAAAAATCTACAGAGGATCTACAGCCGTCATATTTCTCCACAAAGAAAGCGACAGAATCTCAATAAAGAAGGGTGTAAGGCAGAGAGCCATGATCTCTCCAATGCTATTCACCGCGTGTTTACAGGAGGATTTTAGGGCCCTACAGATTGGGAAGAGCTACGGATAAGAGTTAATGGAGATATCTTAATAACTTGCGATTCGCTGATGACATTACCTTGATGAGTACCTCAGGGGACGAATTACAGTTCATGATTACTGAACGGGACACGGAAAGCAGGAAAGTAGGTCTGAAGATTAATATGCATAAAACTAAAGCTATGTGCAACAATCTCAGCAGAAACAGCACTTCGTAATACGTGAAGAGACACTGGAAGTTGTAAAGGAATATGTCTACTTAAGACAGGTAATAGCCAAGGAGCTGAACCACGAGATTGAAGTAACAAGAAGAATAAGAATGGGGTGGAGCACATTTGGCAAGCACTTCCAAATCGTGACTGGTAGATTGCCACTTAGAATAAAAAATATTGCCTATTTAGAATAGAAAGGGAGATATTGCATTCATTCAGTTTTTGCTGGTATGACAAGTAAATAAATTTTTTATATTGGAGAACAAGTGAAATGCATGCATGGTAATAAAACATCTAGGTATGGTTCCCGATAAGTGTAGCCAGATTTTAGGCATGTCTCTCGAAGTACACCATTTGTATAGCCTGTCTTCTCTTCACGTCACATTTAGTTTTATGCCAGCCAAGTAAAACACAGACAAGTTTTTGGACAGGCAAGACAGAAGTGTGGGAAAGTTTGTTCTGACATGCGATACTCTAATAGAGAAATTTTATAGAGTGGATATGGTGAAGTTGCAAACAAATAAAACTTGGCAAATTCTTGTGATTGAAAGCCTATTAAGATATGAATTAATGTTGCAACAGGCCCAAGTATTTTTCACTGTTGTAGTATGCGTCATCTATCAAGAGCCGACGGAGCACATGTAGTGTGGACATTTTTTTGTTTTCAACATGTTCTAACATGGCGCATACTGCAATCAGAAACAATGACAGTTCATGTTGGAATACAAATTCACATTTAAAATATGCCACAGGATCTAGAGCCTTGTGCCCTGATGGCTGGAACAAATGTAAACTTCAAGGGCCACCTCAATAAAATGACAGTGCATTGTTAAACTAGTAAAGTATCAACAACAGTTGGACCCATGTAGGTACAGTAATAGCATGTGGCTGCTACTCTACGTGGTAGGTTTCTAGACACACTGCAGGATATTCTGACAATATCAGTTGTATGGTTTACACTACCACAACGCATCCGCTCATAAGCTGGGCTCCAGCTAGACAATAGTGTGCGACACTTGGCAAGTTTCACAGGCTTTCGTGCCTAGATTTTTGCCACAGCATCCAGAATACCATACATTTAGGTAAGGAGTCTTCGTGTTGGGTCATTTTATAATGCCGAAAGTCCCACAACAGCCTAAAGTCCCAAAATCATCAGACTAGAAGACCCTTGCATCTATTTTATCAGTAGCAAGGAGATATGCACAAAATGAGCATCATTGCAAATGCTGCAACCATATTACTGTACTGAGTTTCAAGCTTTGCCTTCCAAGATTTTATTGGTATGCTGACTGCAATTGTCCATACCTATCAATTTTAATAATAAAGGACACCAGCCATACTTTGTAGCTCTAAAATGAATATTTTTACCTCCAAGTCATTAGAAATATAATCAAACTACATCAAAATTGTTACAAGTGAATTAGATTGACAAAGTAAGAATGAACCCCGGAGAAAAAAAATTGTCACGTAAGCTGACTGGAGATAGGCATTTAATAGTATACTTAAAATACCAGAGATATATATGTTAAAAATCGTAAATGTCTAAAACAACAGCATTTATGGCTAGCTGTCATAGTGAAAGTCTAAAAATTAGTTCTGGTATATTGGGACCATCCTATGAAACCCACTAAGAAACATTCACATTATACAGCTAAACTCCTCTATTGTATTTCGACCAATTAAATCTATGCAAAAAATACCAGCATGGCATGTGCAACGTAGTAATTTGCACGCACTAGGTTCAAGGAGGTTGCATGAATGCAAGCTCAGCACATGAGGCCAGGAGCTCAGCTACTGCAAAACTCGTGATAGAAAAAGCACACGATTCATAAACATAATCTATATTTAATACAGCAATAGAAACTGAAGCAACAGACATTAAGCACATACATGAACAAGATATTCAAGGTAGAGATCATAGACAAAAGGATTTCAATGAATAAGAGGGGGTATTATAAACAGTGTCAAATGCAATGCTCCCAAATTTAATTTTAGCAGTTACTCCCGGCAAGTGGTGCACATGAGTGTCCAGAGTATGTCAGACTTGCTCTCTTTCAAAGTTATAAATATCCACAATACATCACACAAACAAAGTTACCTGTATGTATATTGTCTAAATGCAAGTACACAACACACTTGTTTTAAGCATTGCCACGCTTGCGCATTATTGTGCATGACACGCCCCATGCACCAGATGAGGGCAGCAACGAATGTGTTATGTAATTTAGCAAATGCTTGCCATTTTTCCTTATATTACACTTCCACATCGCATTCTTTACACCGGTAACATCATCAGTGGATGAACTACTCCACCCAATAAAGTATGCAGAATTGTATTATGCATGCTCAATGTTCTCTGAACACCCGCACATTTTTAACGTGAGACCTTTCGAATCCAAGCACAAGAGAACCAAGCATGCATGCTGTGATTTCACGCTGCCCTTATAAGGTTTGTGTGATGTGTATTGGCATATAAGCATGGTAAAAAGCAAGTGATGAGACACCCACACGTGAGCAGTATCAAGCTATGCAATGAAAGGAAGAAGACAGTCACCACACATAGTGATTTTTCATCATGATATACAAACCACAAAAATATATTTTTATGGATCAAAGCATTCATATGAAGGACCACACCTCTTGTTCGTGTTCATGAGCTAGTCAAGAATCATTCAAGCCAATTGAACTTGTCAGCATATACACAAGTCACAAAAACCATAAAGCAGCAAAACAAGTTTGATCTCCATCATAATTAATTGAAATTTTATGCCTTGCAAGCATAATCAGAGTAAACAACTTGAAGTTTTCAAAAATCTATATTTTTGCCTGGGCAGAAAGTTTAACACAAGCAACGTGAATGCCACACTACATATTGCAGCAAACCCACCAAGCACTAAACTAACATACAGAACACTGCGAAGACATTTGTACATCAAAAGCTAAGCCTGCAAGATGGACAACACTTTGAATTCATAAACTTTATCAGTGAAAGCAGTAATTTGTACATATTTTTGTGTCAAGTGAGCTAGCACTCAAGAGTTCAGGTTTCCCCCATGATTTGTGCTGTTCAGGTGATAAGTGTTGAACTTGATACCAGAAGGTCAGAAAGGCAGCATAAAAAAAAAGGCTACACAAAAATTTATGCTACATGAGGAAATACTACACTGCAGAGGCCAAGAAAAAGTAAGCAGGTTTACGAGAAAGAGTGTAAATGTTTTGTGAAACCTAGTCTGAAAGCACACAGATGGTTTGTACGTTGCTTGCTAAGGCAGATTTTTTTTTTTTTTTGACACAACTGCAGCAGAAAGTCAAAGCTGTGTGCTGCTCATTCCTTGTTTTTATTTTCAAAGCTCACATTTTAGTGAGACAGGCAGGCAACTTTCTGTGGCACTAAATGAGCCCTAGTTCGCCAGCTCACCAGAGCAGCACTTCACTCCACATCTTTTCACAGCTCTACTAGAATTTTCCATTAGCAAGAGAGCAGGGAAAAGAAAAGATTGACATCCAAATAAAACGAGACACCTTTTACCGTTTTTTTTTTCATCGCACTCACGACCCTATAAGACCAGAAAACTTTTGTACCTTACACTGTTTGAGGTGCTCCAAAAATCAAGTGCCACTATAAGACAAATTACAACAGGCTCTTTTTAAGATGAACTCTGCTTAGCCAAGTTTCGATATAAAATAGACAGCTAGGGAACCCCTACTTTATTTCCTACAAATGAATCTGTGAAGCTAGCTTTCTGATAGAACAAGCAAATTTTCAAATCCCCACTCAGGTTCATCTTAAAGAGAGTCTGCTGTGTTTTTAATTTGTCCAAAGGAACGCCTTCCTGCATACATATACATCAGTGTTCACAGAATATATATATATGCGCTCTACTTTGTACTGTTCGAACGACACAGGCTGGCGCCTGTGTTTCATTTGACCACTGTTGTCCCATGCAAGCTCAGAGAGTAAGGACACAACCTTAACCAGGGTGGGAGGAGGGTGAAAAAGGAGACTCAAAAGGGTCCAGAAAAGAGAAGCTCGTTATGACTGAGAGCATAGGCCTGGCATATAGCCCAGAATGAAGCCAAGCACCATGCTGAGTCCCCACAGCAGGCAAAGACTTAGAACACAGCAGCGTAGGCTGCAAGAATTCGTTTGGGGTCTCTTGGTGTTATATCTAGACATGCAGCACCTCATTACTCAAAAATGATGCATTATAATATGCAGGCAAAACTACATCAATCGCAACTTCTCACTAATTACACCTTGTTCTACGGGCAGCTTAGCATACAAGAATTACATTTACAGGCTACTAGTGCATCTACATGATATAGTATTATTGATAAATTAATACAGTAGTACTCTAATATATTCTGGCAAGACACGATCACCAATACAACACAGCACAGCACTCTGAGCGGTCAAAAGTAAAATGATACTTCCAAGCCCTTGATGGCCCACAGATTGAACCTGTTTCAGCTGCACATGGCACACAATGCATATATATACACATGCATACAGAAAGTATACTATCCCTGAACATATTTCATACATACACATCTACAAACAATATACATTGAATATGCTACATGACATCTCAGATACAAGTTTCACTGCCAATATAATACAAAGCAGTTAGGCATGTTTTGGCAAATTGTTGGATCATAAGAAACAATGATGACAAAGTAATGCATTAATGCCCTCCTCTGAAAGGTTTATGTAAACCAATGTTTAAAAAAAAGTACTCCAGCGATTTGTCCGAGCTTAGAGTCAGCTTTCTGGTACTTGAAAGCAGCCTCTTGTCTTTTTATTGGCATGCCTAAAATTTAAGGCAGACAAGCCATCTGAATCCTGCACAAAAAGCACAGGTCAATAATCACCTTGAATGAGCTGCAGGCTACGCTGCAACTGGCGTTCGATCACAGTTATAATAATGGGATCTCCATGGGAAAACAGAAAACAGCTTACAGGTGGAAACAAATACACAAGTACCATGGCGAGGCAAGACAAGAATGCCATTATCAATAACAGCACACCATGTGTACATGCAGAATGAAATAAAAAAATTAAATGCATGGCTGCAATATCTTTCATAAACCCTAATTGGTAAAATAAATTAATAAATAACACTACCACAATACTTTTGAATACCTATAAATAAAGTTTTATTTAAAAAGACACTCATTACAAGAACCCTGGAAATGTGACAAGCAAGGAATAATCATTACAACCTCAGAATACTAACAGTGAAAGGTCTATACCAATTGCAGAAGATCAAAGGAATGTTAGATAGCAGGCTCATCACAATACAAGTTTCTAGCCTTAGAGAACATGGGTAAGGAAATGGGCAAGTGATATCTAAAATACCAGGTATAGGAACAAGTTCGATGACCACAGAAGACACCAAATACAGGATTCCAGCAGGACGGTGGCAGAAGACAACTTAGGCTCCCTCCTCAACAAACATGGTTTGAAGGTGTTTATGGCACTGATCACCATGCATCTGTGTACCGCACATCACACTCCTGTAGTGCTGGCAGCTTCTCCTGAAACACGAAAAAATGGGTAGTACTTATATCTCGTGCAAACGAAATATGGGTGATGCCATTTCATCTTTCAAAGGGCGAGTGCAAAAAAAGGGCAGTGCACACACACAGACACACACACACACACACAAAGATATGCACAGTAGGAATTATTTACCATTACTACTACACAGTGAATAACCATGTATATAGTGAAAGCTTCTTTTCCTGTTAACTCTGCTTTTCAGTAGCAGAAAAGAAGGACCTTGTTGATAAACTTTGGAGGAAAAAAAACGATGCACAAGAAACTTACAATATTAATGAGAACAAACAGACAATTATGCCTGGGCAAGTAAAGGGGATGTAATTAAAAGTAATTGTAATTTAAATGAGAAGAAACAAAGTATCAAAAGATAACTTGCCACCCGCAGGATCCAAACCTGCGACCTTCGAATGATGCATTCGATGCTCTACCACTGAGCTATGATGGCGGTTATCCCCTCGATCTACTTTATAGATTATACATGTACATTCATAGCGAGGGTCTCATTCTGGCAGAATTTATACCTTGAGATGATATGCAAGGGATTATTGGTCGCCAACATCGCCTCATCATCTACCTTTCAAGACCGTATTATTGATCATCTTCAATGCTAAAACAACTCTTACTGCTTATTGTCAACCTAAATAAAACCCCACCCCTTATGTAATGCCCCTCCTAGAAAGGGGGGCCTTTAAGGTAATAAACTGAACTGAACTGAGCTGCCATCTTGTAATAAGATCACGTACTACGTGACGCCAAACAGGCAAGAAGAGTGTTTCACTCGCTACCATGGCAACAGGTGGCGCTGATACATTCAAGTACCGTCATGGCACCATGCATTTGGATGGCTAAAAGATCTCAACACTTGAATATGAAGTCATTACAGAGTTATCTATAGAAATATTCCCATTTGCAGTAGCTGCTTACACAAAAGTCTTATATCTGAAGAAAAAACAATTCTACTGTTCTCGTTTGCAAAGGTGAAAGTTGGCAATCAGTCACACTTTTAATTTATGCATTGTGAAAGCCAGTGTATTAAAACAGAAGGAAAAAAATGCAACTGAAACATTATAAATTATTTTGTTCTGAAGTGAAACCAATTTTCTTTTTTAATTGTTTTTTTTTTCAAGCGGAAACTTGGCACTTCGGAACAAATGAAGTAATGCAACCTGATAAATAATCCACATCTGAGAGTACTTCATTAGCACGTATCTCCGGCAGGAATTCCAAAGTAGTGCATATCTCAGGCAGGAATTCCAAAGTAAAGATCTGCGCATATTGTTTGATAAACGAGAACAGTGGCAACCAAAAATCTTTGTATTAGCTCAAGTGGACTTCCATGAGCCTGTGACAGATGCGTGGAGAGGGCATGCATTCTCGGCATGGCAGTTTGTCTTATATGAACAGAGATCTCGTATATGAGAGGTACGCTCTATGGCGGGCTGCTCCTGAGATCATGCTCACCCCTTGACACAAGGCATTGACACCACTCAAAAATTTGCAATTTCTTTTCGACAAAGTCAACTATAACTTGGAAGAGTGCTAGTTGGTGCGAGTTTGTAGGAATTTGTGGTACAGTTAGTACTGCACCTCTTAAAGGGGGCCTGCAACGCTTTTTCGAGTAGGAGTGGAATGGATTCACCAAAGGAGCTTATAGTGTAGCTAATAAAAGCTAATAATAAGCGTTTTAAAACTTTTTAGAACTTGTCCAGAACAAGTGGGGTTACAAAGATTTGTTGCACGCTGCAATAGCAATCTCACTTCTCTTGTCTCGATGAAATCGCTGAAAGCTAAGCAGGGAGTGATGGCACAGCAAAAGAAAATACGTCACACGCACCTCGTAACCTTGAGCTTTTTTTTTTTTCTTCAAAATGTGCTCTTGTGGACAAGTTGTGGCCTCCTGCAGCGGCCCCAGTAACAATCGAGCGCATTATGCTCACATCAGCCAATGAATGACAGAATGGCTGTGACAAAGGATTTTTGAGCTTGTATCGCCCTTTGCGGAGACTCGAGAGATGAGAAAGCAATTTTCAGCTGGCATTGATAATTTATTGTGAATTCCAGACTGCATGCTGCACTATACCATTTGGCTCGCGTATTCTTGTGAGCCTTGATTACCGATCGGCAGCGTTTTCTGACCATGCTCAAAAAGCGAAACATCTAGCAGTAGAACAAAAGTAAAATGACAAACACTTCGTTCGGACACACTGGTGACAGCGAGGACTTGTAGTCATTGCATTGAGTATAATCTGAACAGTCTTGCCTGTGTATTTGTTGACTTAGTGAGCTGATGTTAATTGAAATTTGTACAGCAGGTAAAATGATGAATCTTACTCCATGAGCATTTTTTAAAAGCTCTATTTTTAAGACATGCACAAAAAAAGTACGGTAAATATACATATACGTATGATATATACATAAATAATGAGATTTAACACACAATAATGCCAAGGAAAGTATAGGGGAAGATATTAGACAGAATTGTAAGGTAAATATGAAGAAAGAAAAGTGGGTGAAAAGATAACTTGCCATGCGCATGATGCGAACCTGTGACCTGCGAATGATGCGTTCGATGCTCTACCACTGAGCTACCACAGCAGCTATCCCCCCAGCCACTTTATTGGGTTTATATGTGAATTTCAACGTGGGAGTGTCAGTCAGCGCCACCAGTAGCCATGGCGGCTAGTGTGGTGCACTCTTTTGAGCCTGTTTGGCGTCACGTAGCAAGTGATCTTATTACGAGCAGGCAGCTGACCAATAGTCCCTCGTATAAAACCTAAAGGCACTAAGTCTGCCAGTACGAGACCCTCGTTAATAAATTAAGGAAAGAAGTGTATACTTAAGGGCTCGATTTGTCGTGTTTTTACATAGAATTAATGAGATCTAACAGACAATAATGCCAAGGAAAGTACAGAGGAAGATATTAGACCGAATCGTAAGGTAAATATAAAGAAAGAAAAGTGGGTGAAAAGATAACTTGCCATGGGCAGGATCCGAACCTGCGACCTTCGAATGACGCATTCGATGCTCTACCACTGAGCTACCACAGCAGCTATCCCCCCAGCCACCTTATTGGGTTTATATATGAATTTCAACGTGGGAGTGTCAGTCAGCGCCACCAGCAGCCATGGCGGCGAGTGTGGTACACTCTTTTGAGCCTGTTTGGCGTCACGTAGCAAGTGATAATATTACGAGCAGGCAGCTGACCAATAGTCCCTCGTATAAAACCTAAAGGCACTAAGTCTGCCAGTACGAGACCCTCGTTAATAAATTAAGGAAAGAAGTGTATACTTAAGGGCTCGATTTGTCGTGTTTTTACATAGACTTAATGAGATCTAACAGACAATAATGCCAAGGAAAGTATAGGGAAAGATATTAGACCGAATCGTAAGGTAAATATGAAGAAAGAAAAGTATATATATATATATATATCTCAAGTAAAAATGAAGCACTTTGGTGGAAGTTGAGCAGCTGTACCACCACTGCACTCACAGTAGCAGAGAATAACAGTGTACTTTGGTTAGCGCATCCTAAAAGCACACAGTACATTTTGAACAATGCTGTAGCATATGAGCTGTCAGTGAAATAGGTGAAAGCACTGATAGCCTTAGGTCTGGTGGCAAAAAAAAAAAAGGCGATAGGTGTGAATGTGATGGCCCATTAAAGGACGTCTTGGTAACATAAAAAAAAAAAAAAACAAGTGTGAACCACTGTTTCCATGGGACATCTCAACGAACCTAGACAAAAATCAATGAAGTTTCACTTACTTTCAGACACTCAAATGTTTGTGCAGACAAACTGGTGCTGTTCAAGTTCAGTTTTCGCAAGCTTTTCATTGCTGCATGAAAGATTGGATCAACAAATTAGTACAGATAAAATCACCTTTATGGTGTGTTTAGAAGCAACACTGAAAACAATACAAGAGGTACAGACAGCAATGCCCATTATTTCAAAACATACCCACCAAACAAAATTCAGAAACATGCAAATACAAAACCATACCTGGTTACTTAAAGGGACTGTCTACCGCTCGAATAAAATTTTCTGATTGTGGCGAAAAATGAGAAGATGGTTCATCAGATCGGTGGCAACGAGTATGCTTTTCTTTCATAAAACGGAATCATAATTTTAATTAGATGTTGAATGTTGACAAAGAATGAGCACTAGCAGCACCCAACAGCAATGTGGTTCAATCTATTGGCAGGACAAAAAATCCCCGCAGGTGGACTCATTTTGCTTGAAAACAAACATCTATAACTTGGAATTGTATTTTACGCACTTGAGACAGCTTTGGGCTGTGCCAGAGAGTAAATTTTGCTTTTTCTCTTACTTTTTCAAAGAGGCGCCCGGTAGCGCTGCCGGCGGTGTGCTTGCTTGCCTGCGCGCCTGCTTAGAAACAGTGGAGAAACGCAAGCGCTGCGTCTCCCGCGGCCCATAAGAAGAACAAAAATTGTCGGCTTTAAACGAGCACTAGGGTATTTATTTTATTATCAAACAAAACTTGATGGAGCCTGCAAAAAGCGCACATGGTTTCATTTTTCCACTTTCACCGGCAGCAGAATAATCATCGCCTCCACCGACTAGTGTTGTAGGCATTTATCCTACAGATAGATAGAGACCAAGCGCAGATAAAAAAAATTCTGTTTTAAAAATTTTTACACACTTTCCAGAGAAACCACTACAAGGTTGGACACTTCAGATGGTACAATGTTGATTGCAACATAAAAAAAAAAAAACAGTTAAGGACGGTAGACTGTCCCTTTAATATTGTATTTTCTAGTGTATGACCCGCCCCTGCAAATAACTGGCACCCCGACTGCAAAGCGCATGACAAAGAAAACAAAAGTATTCACGTACAATATCCTCTCAGTAAACCAAAATCTGTTAAACAGAACTGCTGCTTAAATAAAACAAGTGCTTCTTATAAATTGGTTTTATTCTTGTATTCTACACACCTGGTCATCTCTCAATAAATGAAACTCCTTTTAAATGAAACATATTTTCCCAGTACCTTCAGGTTCCGTTCAATAAAAGTCTCCTATTTTGATGAAAGGGCACCTTCCTTCCATTACCGCAAAGGTGTACTGTGAAGCCAACTTGCTCACCAAATATATACGAGTTTAGCTTTAAACTTTCTGTCTATCTTGAACGTGTTATATCCGAGAAAACATGTTCACTCGGTGTGCGGCTAGATAGGCCTGAGTTAGAGAGAATTCAATTTTGCTGGGACTAAACGACAATGATCATAACCATCAGATTTTACAGAATTTTGTGGTTTATAGATGAAATTTTGCTACAATGAAATTCCACGACAATAATTTTTTTGCGTGTCCCTTCAATGTCGTTTTAGCAGGATTTGACTTAGTAGCTATGGTGCTTTTTCACTGCTGGAACATCAAGAGAGAAATAAATAAAAGGAAGAGACAGGGAGGTTAACCTAGAAGAACTGGTTTGCTACCCTGTACAGGGATAGGGAAATAAGGGTGGGAAAGAGGATAGAGATAAAGAGATATAAAATAAATTATATAAAAAAATCCACATGCACACACAAGCAGGGCGTTTCGATCACAGTCGTTTGGACAGGCTAGTTGAATGCAAGAAGCGCAGGAGCACCTTCACAACCTTCTTCTGCGACATAAAGTCCTGTCGGTAGCGCAGGATTCTTTCTTCCGAAAGGGTCTGGTTGTCCAGTTCGTCTAGTGCATTGCAGAGTGACTGTCTCTGCGAGCAGTATTGTGGGCATTCACACAGAATGTGCCCAGTTGTTTCGTCACTACTGGAATGGTCGCATGCAATGGTGTCGGCCATTCCTATGTGAAATGCGTATGCATTGCTAAATGCATGAGTAAAATGTGACTCGTTCCATTGCAACGTGGTGTGCTTGCGAGCAAGCATGCGGAGTTTCCGCGCAGCATCAGTTCTGGAGAGCGGAATTGATATTTGATCACTTTCAGTATGGGCAGAACGGGCAGCTCGATCGGCCCGTTCATTGCCAATTATTCCACAATGACTTGGAAGCCACTAAAAGGCTATTTCATGTCCTTTCTCAATGAAATGATGAGTCTTTTCTGCAATCTCGAATACCAGTTGTTCGTACGGGCCGTGGCTTAAACGTGATAATAGGAATTGCAGTGCCACCTTGTCCATTTTTATGGCTGTTGATCACTGATGAATTACAATGTGGCACAAAAAGCTGTGAGCTCCACTCCGGTTGATGTCATCAAATCCTCAATCAAACAACACTAGGAAATATATTGAAGCTTTCCTCCCATATATACATCACTTAAGTTGAAATTTGAGCTTATTCGACCACGTGGCAGGTGTATAAGTGTACAGCGTATACTTGATTTGGTGTGAAGAGAAGAAACAGCTGCACTTCACAGCTTGACTGGTCTCTTCACCAGACACATACACCTTTCATTGTACAGTCGAATCTCGATAATTCGAACTCTAAGGGGCCCGAAAATTCGTTCGAAATAAAGGAAGTTTGAATTAATGAAAGCTAAGTAAACGAAGGGCTCCCCATGCAGTGGCGCATGCGCCTTGAGCTAACACACGAGGGCGAAGTTTCAGAAGACTTACAATTATTCACAAATCACAGGACATCTGTCTTTAATTGAAGTAATCGATTATGCGCATCTCCACACGTTTGCCTTGCAACGAATCAATCAATTCTGCAGGCAGCTTGCAAAGTAAGTCTACACGGCTTCAGCATTCTGCAGGCAAAAGAAGTTGCGAGCGACAATGTCCAGCGCCGACACTCTCTAAAGACGACGACAACAACGACTGCATCTTCGCTACTACCCTCTGCGCCAAAGCCGCAGCAGCGTGGCCAGCACGTGACGAGAAAGAAGGAGCATCTCTACGCGGAGAGAAGCAGATCGGCATTTGAGAGAGAACCAACACTCCACGGCAGCTTTTTTTTTCGCGCGCGTTGTTTAAAGGAGAAGGGTTACGTGGCAGGGACGGGAAAGGGCAAAGGGTGGCACCGGCGCATGAGAGAGAGCCACACTCCGCGACAGCTTTCTTTTTTTTTTCTCTCTCTCTTTGTGCGCAGTGCTAGAAGAAGAAGGGTCTTTATGTGGCAGGGGCGGAAAAGGGAGAAGAGTGGATCAGGCGCGTGCGTAGCAGATCGGCATTTGAGAGAGAGAAAACATTCTACCGCAGCCTTTTCTTTCCTTCTTCTCTTCTTCGCGCGCAGCGTTGAGGTGTTGAAGGTGCCGCCACGGGATCGGGCGGGGTGTTGAGAGCATTTTCGAAGCGTAGTATGTTCAAACTAAGCGTCGCAAGTGCTTGCGCGTTCGAATTACCGGGCGTTTTCGCCCTCTGGAATACACATAGCTTTGACGGGACCTCATCGTCCTCTGGAATACACATAGCTTTGACGGGACCTCATCGTGAGTTCGAATAAACCGGAAGTTCGAATTAAGCACGTTCGAATTAGATTTGACTGTATCGAGGTTCCACTGCAGCTAAATATTTTTCATCCATTTTGGGGTTTGAATGTTTTATTTGCTTTTATACACAGTGAAATCATGGGATAACAAAAAAGCCGTATTCGGCATCTTTAATATCAATATAGTTACAGTAGACTCTCGTTAAATGGAACCTGAACGGGCCACGAAAATGTCTTCCATTGAACAGGAGTTCCATTTACCGAGAGAGGAACAGGGGTGTAGAATACAAGTACTAAACCAATCATATCAGAGACAGTTGTTCCTTTTTAGCAGCAATTCCACTTAACAGATTTGATTTCCATTTACCAAGAGTCTACTATATTAGCCTCTGTGCTCAAGACATGAATAATTGTCTTAGGTAGCTCAGGGGGTTAAAGAAGCAGCTAGGTGACATGGGTGCCTTGGTGAGAAAGGAGCAATATTGAAACGAAATCAGTGGTTGTAATGATTAAACAGCCACTGCTACCTCTGTGAAAGTGAGAATAGTCAAAGGGGTCGATGCTACATAATTTTTGGTAAAAAAAAAGAAGAAAAGAGGTCTAAAAGTAAGTTTGCACAAAAAGTTCTCACATTCAAGTGATGACAGCCCTTTGTCAGTGACTGGAGTTTCACACAAGTTGAGCACTTGAAGCTTTGGGAGGTGCTCTGAGATGAGTTTCAACCCGGAGTCGCCAAACTGAAATAGGCATGCTAGAATCAGCAACTAGCCATGAAAAAAGGTACACGCAGCTTCCTTACCTGTGTAGACCACAAGTTAAGATAGCGTAACGAAGGAAGCTTGATGAGGTGCTCAGCACAAGCACTCGTCACTTGAGTAAAGGCCAGTGACAAACATTCCAGGTTTCCAAATGATCCACAGCTCAGCAACTTCTCCAAGTCAGCATCCTAAAATGATTTACAAATGTTCCCAAAACCAGCAAGTAAATGAGCACACTCGTTTGACTGATCACAGTAATAATTTATTCTGTTAAGGTCCATAAGCATAAAAAATGGCAAGCCTTGAATTGTCCCCACATCCTTGTTTCCTACGGCAAAGTCATTTTATGGCTCTCTTAAGTGTCATATGAAAGCATCAAAGGGAATCTTTGTTGGCTCTGTGCCAAACTATGGCTGCAATAGGTCACAACTGAGAATATCTGGCATGTTGGCAAAATGCCGCAAGGGGCTTCTTGTGAGTATGCTTCTACAAATTACTCATTACTGAATGCTTGCAAGGTCGTGCTTCTCATATAGAATGATAATCAACCACCAATCTGAATACCGTTGTAGAGGCAGTGCTTGGACCTGTGGGTGATCAGCCATCAACCATACTATTTGTTCATGCAACTTTTTTGTGTGCTGAAACAAAAATGTAAGATACCATACCAACAAGCCCTGCACTGCAGTCAAGGCCTACCAAGTTCATAAATAAATTTATTGGTCTGAATAGATTAAGCATGTGCATAAGCATCAATATCTCAACTGAATGCATTCAACACAGCTTCAACTGCCAGCATCAAGCAGTCAGAATTGTGATGTCCGAGCTTCACAATGACATCAAGATGAATGAATCATGTCGAGCGTGGTGAGACAAATGATTGCCATGTGCCTCTACAATTTTGAATGTTTTCTTTCTTTTTATTTTTTCTTCCTTTTTTTTTTTTAAGGCAGCGTCTCCTGCACAGCACGGCGCAGCAGCCAGCCCCGCACAGAAGTGGCTCCTGCGCCGCACGGAAGTAACGTCACTTTAAAAATTATGACTTAAAGCTATTTAAATATATAAACTATAAGTGCATAGGTTAAACCTATAAAAATGTTTCAAAGCAGGTGTTTTAGGAGTCAATTAGCCTATATAAACACATATCACAGGCATTTTAAATACAGGGGCACCATGGGCGCAGTGGCTGCAAAAGGTAAACAGTGGCAAAGAAGGTAGCTGCCTGCGATGTGTGGTGGTGGTAACAACCTTATTGAAAACTACCACAAACTCGTGACCTGGGCCTAGGCCGCCCACAAGGAGGACCGGAGACTCTGTGTCGTCACTGCCTCATGGGATTGCTGGATGCCCAGTTGATCCTAGAGGTTAGAGCTAGCGCAGCCGTCCACCGAGCCGCAGCTTCATCCGAGTGTGTGCGCCATAAAGTTTCTCAGCGTGAAGCGAGAATTATTCTTGTAGGATGTACTGCATTTTATAGATTGCAATGCCAAGCGTGGTGTTGTCAAAGGTGAAAGTGTCCTTGCTGCCGAGTTTTGCTTGTAGCCAAGGGCAAGGTCAATGATTAAATAAATGCTTTTGCACGGTTCATGTTACTGTCCGGACGCACATGCATGAAACCCCAGTGCGTGTGCGAAGTGTTCTTACGAATCCTGTGATCTCGGAAGGTCAACGCTACTGCATTGCAGGCTGTTTTGCTTAGTGCAAACACGTACGGCCGTTCTCATCCATTGCTACGTGAATGCTTCCATGCTGTCACAGGCCGTGCGTGTTATTCAGCAAGGTAGACAAGCTGTTTTGTAGTTACATGGGCTAACACAGTCGGCACTTGCCCTTGGGCATCGTTTTTCAAGTGCTGATTCCCTAGAGCATTACGATGGCCCGTCAGTAAGTTTAAGAGACCTGCCGGTTACCTTGTCAGGTGATGGTACGCTTAGCGACATAAAGAAAGATTCCTGTTGTATATTCGGCATGGCTACGTTGCAGTGGGCCTTTGTGTAATCAAAACTTTTATAAACTATGCAAATCAATGTTCCTGACGTAGGTGCCGGAGAAACTGATGCAGCCAGCTGCATTTTAATTTTTTGTGTCCTTTTGCGTCTCGCCGATTAAGAGTATTAATTCTCAAAACACTTTATCATAATAAATAGCCAATTCGGTGAGGGTCATCAAACATCCAATGTCAAAGGGCCTGCAGACAGGACCACCAGCAGCAAGTCAGGCTGACGGAAGGCCGATGAGGAGGCACAAATGTTAAAACAATACTTGCGTGAACAAAAAAAAAAAACAACAAAAAACGAAGACTGCAATGGGGTTTGAACCACCGATTACACCCGCCCTTTACGTGCCGCACTAGCCAACTACACCACTGCTGCCAATTGGTTTGGGGAGTTTAACAAGCCGATTTTGCATTGTTTTCATGCTGGACGTAACTTTAACATTTTTTTGTTATTTTTACGTCGGGTTGTAACCTTACTGGCTTCTATCGTTACGTCTAGATGTAACGCTAGACACTCTGATTATTCAAACAAAGTGCCTAACCAGAAAAGTGCATGACGTCACTTCCGTGCAGCGCAGCAGCCGTTTCTGTGTGGAGGTGGCTCATGCGCTGCACGGCGCAGCAGTCTCTGCCTTTTTTTAATGTTGGAGGAGGAATGAAGAGGCAGGGGTTTCAATCTTGAAACTGCACAGTGGGTTATATTATATATCGTAATGAAGAGCTCAAGAATTATTTTGACCATGCAGTGTTCATCAATGTGCCATGAAAGCCCAGTACACAAAGGCTTTTGCAATTAACCTTCATTAGAATGTGGCTACCATGCTTATAACTTGAACTCATGACCTCATGTTCAGCAGAGCAATGCTATAGATGAGATACAATCGGAGGTGTTCAAGTTGGTATTACTTCACTCATAGTCAGTACAGTTTTGGGATACAATTGAAACCCTTTATAAAAGACACTGACGTAAGAGACAGTTCGGTATAAGAGACACAAGTGTGCTTACATTGAAATTGGGGTTGCTCAGAAAATTGGAATGTGGTACCCTGCTTATAAGAGATGCATTGTATAAGGAACAAGACTGCTTCTTGGTGCATGTTTCTTATAAAGGGGTTCAACTGTAACGACCTTATACTAGTCAGTGGCAGTGTTGCTTTGCGTAATGTGTGATTTTGTGTATCTGATGACACAGGCAACTACTAGCCCATTTTGCCTCAATTAGCCAAACAACATGCACTGAAACTATCACTTTGTAAATATTAGTTTGAAACATTCTCCTTATTCATCAGGCAAATATACTGCAGTTCTGACATTAATCTAGTGCAGGAACTACAATTGTGCAACATGCAAAACGTGGTTTTTAAAGTTCAGATTTAAAAAAATTTAGTATATAAATAACAATTACAACAATCCTTCCACACTTGTATTTAAATTATACTGAATAGAACAAAAACACAAGCGACCAGAGAATGCATTCCGACCAAAGCACGTGAAAGGTTAATTTGAGCAATAAATTCATGGAAAAACAGGGATGATAGAAGAGAAATCTCGAGAGAGCAAACAAACAAACAAACAAAGGTTGCCGTAGTAGAAGCAACCATATCTTCAAATGCTGTGTATGGACTGAATCACATAGTGGCTACTGCAGCATGAAAGTAGACCTTTCTTTATCAAACTAGAAGGACATTGCAGAAGCATAATGAATAGAAGCACATGAAAAAAAAAGTAAAAACGAGGCTAGACCAAACATTAAAGCATAGAAAGCAAGCAATCGATTGTGCCATGGAGCTGCGTACAATCTTCTCGTCATGTGGCTCTGTGTATAGAGGCGACCAGGTGTGTCAGCGTACGATTTCAGTTGTGCACATGTGTGTGTGTGCACCAACACGCACACAACGGTCAGACACCCTGTCACCCTGCCCCTTCTCCAAAACAGGATCTCTGGTAAAGGGACACTATTGCTTGCATTAGTATTTTACCATTTTGCAATACCAAAAAGAAAAGCAACACTCTTGCCACTAGAACATGCTTGGTAGGCAAGAAAATGTTTGAAAACAAAATACAGGGCCTGACACTAGCTTCAACTCCTTGCCCCAACCCGTTGTGACATAGATTTTGATGGCACCTACTAAGGGCTACGTAACACTTTTAAAAAGAAAAATAGAGAGAGAGAGAATAAAATGAGAGAAAGGCAGGTAGGTTAACCACAAATGGGAGCATCCGGTTTGCTACCCTGCACTAAGAAAAAGGGGAATGGAAAAGATGAGAAAAAAAGCAAAGAGCAAAATAGATGCACAAAAAAAGTGAGGAAAAATAAATTATAATGTGTTCTAATGAAGCCAGATATTTAATATAGCAAGTTTCAGGAAAATTCATTGAGCCAACACGGGAAAAATACAAAGGCACTTGAAATCTGTCAAGTCACGCTGGCATTCAGCTGCTCAAGTTTCAGGTAAAATTTAAAAACTATGGCCTTCAATTCATCTTCTAGCAAACTTATATAGGTAATGTCAGAATAAATGGCAATGGAGTTCACAAAGAATAATTACCCACTCCTCAAGATTATTGAAATATTGTTTCTTTGTTGGTTACACCCACAGATGATGATATATAATCTTATGATATAAAGGCCATATATCTATAGGTCAAAGGGCACCAAGTCAGAGGTAATGAGTTGGCAAATGGATACATGAATAATGAAAGGCAGATTAAACATGGCTGCAAAAAGACATAACAATCACTGTAAAGTGTAAAAAATGTATATGAAAATAAACATTATGGAATTGACTAGTGAAATGTGCTGGAAAAATAAATGATAGGTTACAAAAGTGATCATTTAATGAAATAAGTCAAAAGTAAATGTCTACAAGGAACACTACTGACCGGAACACAATGGCCTAGAGGCAAAGGCTAAACAAAATGCGATGGGTCATGTCTGTACCCTTTAGAGAGAGGATGTGCTAGGACTCTCTTGGCTGATACGTTGCTATGTACAAACTTGAGGTAAAGCATTTTTAAAAGATACTTCCTGGAGAAAAATGGGTATATGCCAAGATAGATGTACAGCCTTTTCAAGAAAACAGACAATGAAGCATAGAAAGCGTAAAGAACATTGACTGCTACATGCAAATAATAAAAGAGAAAGTGGTCCCAAAAAGAAGTTGTTGCACATGACATACAACATGACTAATTCACGCTAGCATTACTTTTGCACGCTGTCAACGGAGTCAATTCCGATGTTTTTTGAAACCCACAAACCTAAAGTGTCATAAAGGCAGCATAAGATATGTAACCAGATATGTAACCAGATGCTACATTAACAATTTTTTGCAAGAGTTTTGCATACGTTATTTTAAGATGGCTTTACGTTGTGAAATAGTATACTTGCCGTGGAGCGTGCAGGCAGCGTAAGCTTTGTGGGGCCACCTTTTTGCTGGAGCTGGCGTGCCTGGCCCTGGCGCATGCACAGTGCTCCATAGTGGGGAGAGCTCTGGAGGGCGGCACCAGCTTGAAGTCGTGCCTCTGGTGACTCGAGGGCACCCAGTTCTAACATGGCACATAGTGTCATCTGGCAGGCAGCGTCACCAGCCATGGCGCGCTCGCGCAGAGCATCAAGCCACTTTGCCAGCGGTCCCAAAAAGGCACGCCGTCGACCACACCCGCATCCTACTAAGGTGCCCAGCAGCTGACTCCAGAGGGCACCGCCGTCCTGGCAGGCTGGACGACCTGGGCTGTACAGCTGCAGCCAGCCATCTTTTCCATCACGTGCACCCAGCACCACACTGTGCACCTCACATCGTGAGTCCGTGCCAAGACATTCGACTATAGGCTCCAGGCCCCTGCATCCACATGACAAGCATTGGCCATTCCATCAACAACTAAAGTAAACCTTAAATTACTGAGCAAGTCTTGATACTTTAGGATTTAAACTGTAGCCCTATCTTTGCTTGAGGCGTAGCTTCTACAAGAAAATGATAAACTGTGCTAAATGCACCAAATCTTTGTCTCTGTTCACAGTGGGAGCTGCTAAGAAGCCCACACTAAATTTTGAGTATAAATAGTTACTCATTCATCTACAATTAAAAGTAATTGAAACAGAATCTGCATCATGACAAAGAAAGAGATGATTTAGTTTAGTGAGTTAATACCTTCACGGGAGTAATAGTAAAGTAATAATTATCCAAATAAACTAGCATAAAATTTGACATCTAACAAGTGAATACCAGTATGACTAAAAGAGAATGCTCCAGAAATTTATGCAAATACAGCACACAGCCGCATGCTGCACATTAAAGGGACACTAATGAGAAATAATGACTTGGTTTAGATTGACAAACTGCAGTCCGAGAACTCTAATGCCATATGTTTCACAACCATAAGTACATTAATAGTAAAGAAACTCAAGGTTGAAGTTTCATAGTTAAATTGTGTGCCAAAATCTCCGTGAGTGATGTCAAACATTTTCTGAAAGTTCGTATGCTAGGTCTAGGGAAACCCACATATGACAATGTACTTTATTTTTATCGATTAGAAGCTACGTAGGACCCAGTGGACACCTTCAAATTCTATGATGTTATGGTGTTTGGTGCAAGAATCTCGAGGTGGCGTTTCGACCTGTATTTTATTTTCATGTGTTTTCTCGCTTACCAAGCGCCGTGTCCCATAATAGTGGTGCTTTCGGGATTGTGAAATGGTACTTTACTAATCCAAAAAGTCATTTTTCTCTTTAGTGTCTCTTAAAAAAAATACTGAACAAAAATTGAAAAATCTGATGAAACTTCGAAATTCTACTTGGTAGATGCAACTGTTCCTATAAAATTTCTCGTATTTTTGAACACTTGGCTGTATTTTTGATGGACTGTCAGGACACTGTAGCTGCATAAGAGTGCGGGCCGTGACGTCATAATCTCTGAGGGTGCACGTTTTCCTGTCCTCCTCTTCCTTTTCTCCACCTCTCCTTTCCACAAAAGCACTGATGGTTTACCCCAGCTGGGAGCATTGTTCGCTACCGGAACTGATGGGGGAGCTGAGCGGGCTGAGAGCCGTGAGTGACGGCTAGTATTGTTTGCTTGCATGTTTCAGGCGTATGTGACGTTGCCTCCTCAGGTTCACAGAGCGGTCTAGATAAAGCAATTTGTGAAAAACCCATTAATTTCATTATTTTCCTGTAGTTTCAGCCTGAAATGAAGGTTGTCTTTATCGATGACCCAATCTTCCAATTTTGTTAAATATCTTGGTGGCAAAAATTTTATTCAGTATCCCTTTAAGGTGTGCCCCCCATCAGCAAAAAACTATATCAGCAGCCTGAGTGCTGCCAGCTGGAAAGTGATCACAGTGTGTGAAATGAGCAGTGCCCAGCGGTCGGGTTAATGAGATGCAAAGGGCTCCCTTTACATACATGGTTTGGATTTTAACATGACATTTTGCTCCTTTTGAATTGACTCATGATTTATACAAATGACCGGCGTGAAGCAGCAATAAAGCACTTTAGCAGTCTATCTAGAAATTATCCCACATGAAGTGTTTTATTATTTAGGCTATCCTAATAAAAACATAAGGCTTATACTATTGATTCATGAGCTGATATCAAATATGAACTCTGTTTTTAGATATACTATGCCATTATATTTTTAATGTTGTCATTAATAAAAACATAATCTGTTAACATTTTTACTAAACTGGTTGTGCAGACTTTGTTGAATTAAATACCATTGGATTCTACACGTTAAAGAGTGCAGCAAGTGCTGTGTTATGATCACAGCTTTCTTTAAAAAAAGAAATGAAACTATGAAACTTTCGAGTTTTTATTTAATAGACACACAGGAACTAGTTACATTATTATACCCTTTCTAAGCATTTACAACTTCCAAAAGTAACAGTCAACTAACATCCTTCTGCACTCTTTAAACATTCAGGTTTTTTGCACAATACAAAATGATCAAAATTGAGTGTAAAAAAATTCAAATTTAAAAATCATAATTCAGCACACACACAAAAGGGGGGGGGGAAGTCTTCCGAAAATAGCAAGAAAAAAAACTGTCACTAATGTAATACAAAAAGCTGCTTTGGCTAAAGCAATGATCTACAACACATGAAAATTGGCGCGATTATGCAGTAGAAGCAGCAGAATCAAAAAAATAAAATTTAGACTACAGGTGCTATCAAAGCAACGCGTTCACCAATGGAATCCTTTTGCACCATGTGCGACCAATGTTGCATACCTAAATCTGCCCACACGGCAATGTGGCAGACACCCTGGCACATCTCCTACTGCAGTGCAAAGTGAGTGTCCCAAGGCTACAAGCAGCAGCAACAGATGCGGACCCAGACCTACTAAGTGAAGTGTGGGAGGCTGTGATCTCCAGCCAAACCTGGTCGACCATTGTCACCTTGTCGCTCGAGCCCGGTGGGTGGTACAGGTCGAAGGGTTCTTAGAATAAGGGACCCTTTTGCCTTTACTCCCAAGCTTTACATAATAAATGTTTTCTCCTCTCTCACCCAATCAGTGATAGAGTTCGCTCTCTCTCAAAATTCAATTCGTTTTTATAATCTTTCGTGCCACAGATTACCCCAAAGATTAGACCAACATGAAACAAGGAAAAGAGGAAGGATAAGGATGGGTACATTGAATGGAAGTATAGCTGGCTGCACAATCTTTTTATGTCACTGCTATGATGGCTGCCTTTGTGGGTACACCTGCTGTAGCTACACAACACTAAGCATCAATTATATTATCTAAAAGCATTAATCCCTGCCTCTTACGCATCGAGAAGCTGATTCCTTCTTCTGTCTGACAAAACTTGTCCATGCATTGTACTTGTTACAAGGTTTGCTGTGCCACACCGATTCTAAAAATGTTACACACTTTTATTTTTTGGAAACAGAACCAAACAGAGTGAAATCTAAGTGGAAAGATCCTGAACCAATCCAGTATTTTGGTAGTTTGGCATCTTGACTTCAAGATCTTTGTATTAGCACATTCATATACAAAAGAAATCCTCAAATTTCATTGCTGACAGGGCTGTACTTATAAACATTTAAATTTAAGTTATTAGTGCTGCAAAGCCCATGTATTTTTTCAGAACCTTTCATGATTCACACACAAAAAAAAAAACAATATGGGTTTGGACACATTCAACAACAAAGATTCAATTGAACAATAAAAAATAGGGTTCCTTTTGGGCACATAGACTTGCAGTAATTGGAATGAACTACGGCAAGAAAATTACAGTTAGTACACAAGCAAACACAATTGAAATTGTAAAGTGGTATTTTATCCCCACAGCCCATTTTGCAAAGCTATAAGAAGAGGCAAAAAAAAAAAAAAAAGGTTTGGTACTCACAGAGTGAACCGCTGGCAGACAAAAGCGCTGTTAAAGAGAAAAGGAAAAGCAGCAAGTTACTATTTTTGTTTATTGTAAACCATTTTCAAGGTATGAATTACTGTAAAGGTAAAAAAATGAAAACAGAAGGAAAAAAAAACTTAAATATAGAGTGAGCTTGGTAAAATAAGGTAAACAAACACTCACTCATCTGGAAAAGGCAGGGGCTGCAAAAGCTGACCAAGTGGTAGACGCCAATCTTCATAGTTCGCACTAAATATGCAATAAAATGAAGAGACAAAACCTGTAAACTACATTAAAATAAAAGTCATTGAGGCAAAACAACTAGGCAGGGCAACACAATCAACATCAATGCACAGGCATTAATTGTTCTCAAAACACTCACACACAAAAACATTAGATAGGGATTCCCAAGTGTACTCTACTGGACTGCTTTGTATGTTACTAGAACACACATACATAATTAAATACAAGGGGCCTCATTTTAACACTGTAATCATGCCTTATGTGCATGAGGCCTCACATAGAAAGCAGTAAAGAAAACAGTTGTTAGGCTCTGCTCTCTGGCTCAGCACGTGTTAAAGCTCTGCTTTCCAGTTGAGATCCCAAGCTTGTGTAAACCAAAGATGGAGGCCAAGAGGTTCAGGAAAAAAACAAACAAACAACAGTAATATAAAAAGTGCCATGACTAATGGCTAATGGCAAACTTCTTGTACCTTGTTATCCCCATACTTGTCAGGTTTTAAGAAAAAGCTATTGGGTCTACAAAAACTACCTGTAGCTTCATTACTACTTGCCAAATTTAAAAAAGACTTCTTGCAGGAGATTCGTGATGCAGTAAAATCCGACAAAGTCATTGAGTATATACTTAGAAAGGTGTTTCAGGGCTGCTTCAAGGCCTTATACCATGCTTAAATAATTGATGGCTGTCTAAGATAATGCAATATAATGGAAAACAAGAAGAATTCTTCTATCAGACACTTTACCACTATCTTTGTGTGCTACACTTTTCTATATTTACGTCTTCCAACTTTGCCCCAACCAGCACCGTGTATAAGACATGTTACTACATTTGACACATTCAAAATATTGATGGGAGCCAACAGATGGAAACAACACGGTGGGATAATAAGATGAACAATAGTGTGTCTCAGACTGGCTGGCCGACGTTTCGATAGGAGGACTTATCTTTTTCAAAGGCACATGTGGTTGACACATGTGGTTTAAATACACATAATGCTTGAGAAACCAAAAATTAAGAAAACTTACATCACATCTAACACCTTCACGAAGCAATCATGCTTGGCTTCCCAGTCACTTGTAGAATGCGATACATCATTATGATCTTCAGGGCTGAAACAATGTCACATAAAAAGTCAAAGCATTGTCCACTTTCCTTAGTTGCACAACTGACAATGAAAAATCATGCCTCCAGTCAGTTACAGATAGACACTAATCAAAAGCTTTCTTGTTGTGACCATTCATAAATAAATTCAAGTGCTTGAAATTCTGAGTCACAAGAAAGAAAATTAGGAATGCCATTCAGGGGTGACCCCTTATTTACAAACTGTACAGTGGTGGTCCAGCCAATTTAGGATTTGGATCAATTTTTCGAGCAGGCAAAAGTCACTTTTGGAGCGGGCAAAAGTCAATTTTGGAGCATATTTGGAGCACAATGAACTGTGTTTTGGAGCTAGTATGAAGCAGACAAAACGGAATTCAGGATAACTTGGAGCAGAACATGTTTTTTTGGTGAATATTGTTATTAGTGACCATAACGGAAATGGTGCTGCAATGGTAAACAAGGAGACAAGGCCAGTATCTAGACAGCAGCCATTAATCATGTTCTAAACATGAAAGAGTGTCACACTTTGGCTTCACTGCAAATTATAAAATGTGGGTTTAAGTGAAACATTAGTGACAAAACAAGCATGGCACATTTGGTTCCTGCAAATTACAAGTTTCATAAGGTCAAAAAAAAAAAAAACCTGAACAAAAATCTAACAATTAAAGAAAGAAGATGATGAAAACTCGTTACAAATGAAAACATACTGTTTAAAAATGCCTGCGTAGATAGTGCATTCAATAAACTCCCCAACTCAGTGTAGACGAAGCTTTACTGTACTCAATAATTAGACGTGAGCACCGAGTGACACTCTCCTTTCACTTTCAAGCACTTTGAGTGGAGCACTTCCGGTTTTCCAAATATTCAGAAAAAGTCATCTAAAAAATAATAGTGGTTATAAAATAAAGTGGTATGAAAGGGCGGGGTAAGTGATCAATCCAAGCATAAAAGGGAGGGATGCTCTTCTTCAAGAAGACAAGTCCGCTTGTCAAAACGTTGGGCTTTAGTGGCATGCCGTGATAACGAATTTTTCCCCTTAATATGAGTCATGGTGCAAATGGTTGGTATTAGTTTTCTTGCTACTAACACTTACTTTTTTTAGGAAGGAGGGGGGGGGGGTAGGAGCGCACGGCAGACTCTCCCCCCTCTCACAATCTACAGTCTACAATCTAACCCCTTTGATGAGCGGTAATTGAAAGGGTCCTCTGCAAGACTGGGCGCGGGATGGACATTTTGTGGTTCAGCAAGCTCTGAGGACCTATGTGACTACATCTGGTTAATTTCTTATTAAAAATTTACAGTTTTTCATATCACTCTGGATTTAACAAATCCACTGCACGGCGCAGTTAGGTAGTCCGTGAACAGCTAGATATTGCTGTGGCAGCACTGCTGAATGTTCGCCAAAGTGTGATTTGCGAACAGCGGCTGCACTGAGCACGCTTGCAAGTGCAGTTTTCAACAAGTGGGAGGGAATCAGTTGGGTAGATTTGGAGCCAAACGATGACAACTGTGACTGTTTTAATGAAGTTTAAGAAGTGTGAGAGCACTTGCTTGTTATTTGTGGCCGACCGTATCGCTCAGTTTCTACGTGTGCTGGTGCGCCACTGCATTACGCCGGTTTCGCAATCAAGACACACAACGATGACTTAAATGTGAGCAGCAGTTGCACCAGTGCCAGATGCAGCCTACATGAGCCTACATGGGCATTTAGTTTAGCTTTGAGATAGGCATACCGACAAATATTATGCAGTGTGAAGAAGAGGCATCTACTGTTTCTTTTTGGTAAAATATCAAACAAGTTTTTGCATGACGGAATTTTCCTTTGTGGGAAAATATCATTTACAGTGCGCAGCGCAGATAGGTTGCGGCTGGGCAGTGGTGGCCGAATTACGGGGTGAGGGGTGACTCACGCATGCAGAAAAAACATCACTGATCCCTCTCTTTGGGAATCGGTATAACACGAAAGTAAAACGAGTCTTCACCGAGGTAATTGAGTGTTGGTTGTGCGTTGTTTCGCCGCAAGGGCGAAGGAATGAATGCTACAGCAACAAATTGCAATTTGCAATGTCGTGCAAAAAATGGCAAGCAGCTCAAAACTTGCAGTGCGCACCTCAAGCAGAAAGTATGCACGAAATGAGCAAACCACAAAGGACAAGCACAGACGAACAGCTGTTACAGCTAGACACTTGAAGCGCACTGCTCGAACAGAAAGATGCACGAAACCAACACACAAGTATACACCTGAACAAGCGCAAACAACTGTCACAATTCTTACTTCTTCGTGTGTAAGCAGTGCTTTCCTTTCATAAACACGGTCAAGAAAGTGAGCGAAGTTACCTTCGTGCTCTCACTCTCTTCAACCACTGTAACTTCAAAGCAAATTTGCGATGAATATACAAGAGGTACAAAGCGCCAATATCTCGAGATAAGTGCACTCGCTAGTAAGCGACCCCGCTAGACTTTGACTGCACTATGTGGAGGCGCATGCATCGCAACACATGGGGTGGCGCAAGACTTTGATATTTAGAGTGCGTGTGCCTAGCGTGCGACACTCGCGCCATCTCACTATTGATGACGAAAACGCACTGAAGTTGCTGAGCTCTAAGGATCGCCAGTGGCACATGGTGTATACAAATGTCTTGCCATTAACAAGCTAAGCAAGCAAAGAGCACATTGTGATCTAGTGGTTTGTGTTGCATGCTGAAGAGTGAGAGGTCGCTGGTATCAAACTTTAGGGTCGGCTTAGATTCGAGAATTTTAAAAAATGTGCCATTTTGCATTAAGAAAAGTGGTGCACAACTAGTACCACGTAGAAGGTTTTATAGCCGTTAGTAGTCCAGCGATGCTACTGGCTTAGGCTGCTTTGGAGCAGCTTTTGGAACAGGCAAAAACGAGTTTTGGAGCTGTAAAACTAGCTCTCAAAGCAGCTACTACAAAAAGCAAATTTAAGACATATACCACAGGCATGACAGAGGACCGGTAGAAGCACAATGTGCTGCACACTAAGCATAATAATGCTATAGAAACACATAGAATTATCAATAACACCCGTGGCTAACCCGACGATATTTAGTGGACAAAGGCAATGGTGAAACATATAGCCTGATTACTTCATTATAAAACGACTAAAGATGACGTGATTATCACTGATAAGTAGGTCCATACTTGTATACTAAATAGCATACAAACCTCCGTGATTGGACCTCTGTTAAGAAAGGTGTTTGATCTATATAACGTTTCAGAGTCTGCACATTTTTGGATGCTCTAAAAAAATGCCCTGAAGCATCATCCCATGCACAAAAATAGTCGCTACATTTGTGAATTCCAAAGTGGGCTGGGTTGTCTTTGGTCACTGCAGCAAACGTCTTGGTAATGTCTTGCAGTTGTATCGGTGTTCACCCAGCAGCACGCATGCCGACCATTTAAATATCCACAAATACAGTTTTTCGGCTGTCCAATATTTCAGATATGCATGAAAATTCAGATCCGGTTATTTATTTTATTTATTTCCAAATACTGTTGGCCGTTATGGCCGTAACAAGGTGGGCACAATAAATGTTAACATAAAACAAAAACAAGTACAACATATTGTAATGAAGACAGAACTTTAAAAAATACACAAAAGAAAAATATTTTTCTTAAAATGCTGTTAATAAAAACGTACATACATATATTGTGATGGTGGTATAGTATACAATATGAAGTAACTACATGATGTAGTTTCGAACAACATGGCAATATATGTACAATACTATAACAACACTCAATGTTCACGACATATTTTTAATGCACTTTTCAAAGCTTTCTATGCTCTTCGAATTCAGTACCGGTACTGCCAACTGATTCCACTCTTTTATCGTTCATAGAAAAAAGGAATACGCGTACACAGCAAGATTGCATTTAGGAACTGAAAACACAAATTGATTGCATGATCTGACATTGCTGGAGGGCCTGGGAACAAAATAAGGTTTAGTTTCAATATTGAGGTGTCCTTTTGATAACAAAAAAAGAAATTTAAGTCGACCGACTTTCCGGCGTTGAGCCAGCGTAGGCAATTCAAGCAACCGAAGCATTTCAGAAACAGAGTAAATTACTGAATAATGCGATAAAAAGCCTTGCTACCATCACTATTAGGCCCCATCACAAGCCAATGCGTAGTAACATCATGAATTTCGGACACCAAAGAGTTTACATTAAAACTTCCTGCCCACATGTTCAAAACAGCATTAATTACAGCTTTAATTTAGCTACCTCTATCTCGCATGCTTGAATCAGCGCTTTCAAAGGTTGACGTGTGTGCTCTCGTAGCCAATGTCTGAAAATCAGCTTTACCGCAATGCTTGAGTGGTGTGGGGTGAAGCAGACCAAAAATCCAAAGGGGCCAATGTCACGGCGCTGTGCGGTGATGCCTTTGCCGTGCAGTGGGCGTAGTCAGGCTGATGATGATGCAGTGATACCTTAACCCTTAGCGTTCCGTTTCAGGGCAGCGCCTTACAAGGTGTTCATGGTTTAAATTTCACGATTTTCTCACTGCAAGTCGTGTGCAGTTTATAAATACATGAAGCACCATTTCTTGAGGAATAAGTGAGCTTTGTTTTTTGAGGTTAACTCTTTTTACACTCTAGGATGCAGCACAATGTTCATCATGCAGCCTAGAGCGTACCCACTCGCAAGCGGTCCGCTGAGAAGCATGGTCACGTTTTCACCGCGTGCGTTTGACCCTGGTGCTTGCCGCAAAAACGAGGATGACTTTAGTAAGGAAGAGAATTACGTGCCTCCACCAGACAAGGATGACCGTTATTTGACAGAAGTGAGTGACGAAGATGACGACGATGGCATGGAGACATGTCTGTTTTTCTGCAATACCTGCGGTAACAATCCTGGCCTGCACCCAGGAGGCTGCCTTGAGCGGTATCGCAAACTGCCTAAATATCGCTAAAATGTTGCCTGCAGATTTCAGGAGTGAAATTAAATATCCTGTAAGTTTTTCTTCCTCACTTTGTGTTTTTCTTCGCGGCGCCAGAAACTGTCAAAATAGCTTTGGACCAGTAGAGGCGGAAAGTGGGTAAAAGTTTTGGACCGCAAAGGGTTAAAAGATAAGCACCGGAAATGCAGGGAGGTGTGATAGCGACAGGCTGCTTACACTCCAAGTGTGACTAATCTCTGACAACCCTTCATGATAAGCATTTTCAGCTAGGTGCTCGGTCGTGCATGTGGCCTAGCGCCGTTGTGAGCGTACAGGCCAAATGCGCCGTGCCACCGTTCTTTCCTTATGCTCCCTTTTTGGGCAAGACTGCTGAGTATGCCGCAGAGACACAATGCCTTTACAAACGAAAGGAGCTGGCCATCGCCATGTGCGGTCAGGTGCGAAGTGAGAATCATAAACATTGTCATGACAGACAGCAATGCCCTGGCAGTGACGGCATCAGATTAGTTCGCACTGTGCTGCGCACAACTAAAAACGATCGGCTTCATACAACAGCAAATTCTCCGTGTCGGTGGAAATTTTCGTATAAATAGCGCATCGTTTACGTCCACGCATGCATCAGGGAAAGCCACACGAGTCGGCCGCGCTTTGTGGGTATCACCAGCACTCATCACGAGACGCATTTTGGCAATTGGCATTTGCATGTAGTTAATTCGGAATTCATGAGAGCCCGGGCGTGCGCCAAAATGCGGAGTATGCTGGGAGAGAGAAAGAAATAGAGAGGAAAGACAGGGAGGTTAACCAAGCTTGGCTAAATTGAGCAGAATAAAAAGGTATCAATTCGCATTTTTCGACCCCCCCCCCTTTTTTGGACGATTTAGCATTTGCATATGGGCACCTTATGAGTTTTTGAATAAAGTTTGTCCCCGCAACCGCTGACGCACGCTTGAGTCACCACAAAAAGGCCAAACGCTATTTCAGATTTTTTATGACCGCAAATGCTAACGGTCATAAACGTTATGACGCATGTGCAATGGCAGCAACCGCAAAGCTTCATGCTATACAAAAACTCCCCAGTTTCGCTTCTGAAAGTTGGCATACATCCTTAGCGCAGGTTGGGTGTAGAGTCGCCAAATTTTGAAGAAATGTAACAGGATGTAGTAGCCAGGGCACTTGTGTGCAATTTGGCGTGATTGGCGCAGTAGTAGCATCACCGATAGTCCAGCCAACACCTGGCTTAAGTACACACGTGAGGTCAGCCATGAGGCGAGCCATTCGTCATTTCGAGTCGAGTCGCGCTTCGAGTAGTCTGTGTGTGACGTAGCCCAATGGCGCCAAACAAGTGGTGTCATTATTCGCACTGTTCGTGATCTATAGGTGGAGGGCAAAGTAAACAAACATGGCAGTCCGGATGAGGATAGCGAGCAAGTAGAAGGGTGTGGAAGGGTGCTGTAGAACTTGTTTTGACAAATGTGATGATACCAGGCTCTTTTTATTACGTGGCATCATGTTCCATATTAAAATAGATTACAGTGATGGGCAAAATAAAGAGGAAATAAGTATAAATTTGTAAAACAATCATCCATATGATGGCAAAAACAAAAAAACGGCTTCAGCGTAATTTGGGAGCATCGAGTGCCTCTTCATTCTCCGCTGCACTGACCTGCTTCTGTCTGCAGATGTCGCGTTGGTTTTGCATGAATAAATGTTACGACGATACACATGCCATTCTGTGTGTGCAAGTAACCCTTTGCCGCCGATGTTATGTCACCGACTGGTGTGCACCTTTGCAAATATAAGTGCAGAAAAAGATATTCCTTTTCTCTTTCCACACAAGCCAGATAATTTTTGCCGAACATCAAAAAGATGCTCGTGTCCTGCACAGTATCGTGATACAATCGATACTGAGATACAAATACACATTTCAAATGTACCTCGATACAGAAATAAAGATACTCAAAAGTACCTATGAGATACTATCTCCAAGCCTAAAAGTATCTCCAAGCCCTGCTTGTCTATACAAAATGCTACACTGAGGGTAAGGTTGCATTTTTATACAGTACCTATTGATTGTCATTGAGTTCAAAACCGAAGCGACTGATTGCTTACATATGTTATTCACACAAACGAAACAGTCTATTAACTGGACACTCTGCATGGAACAACATCATTCATTACACACATGATAGCACGACAAAAATTTAATAGAAAACTTACTTTCGGCGAGCCTCAAATAAGGCAAATACACCAGCCAGCACCGTAGCCACCAAGTTTGGCAGAACTCGAGGATGTGGACATGTGCTCCCTTCACCATGAACACTATGAGAGAGAAAAGTATGGCAAATCTGTGAGGCAGTGACGGCTCGGCCAAAATTAAGCCTTAATCAATCAACAAAGAAATTATAATACCTATTATGTTAATAATAAGTGTTGGGGTTCTATATCCCAAAAACACGATATGATTATTAGGGAAGTCTCAGTGCAGGGCTCCAAAAATTTGCACATAAACCTAAGCACATGGGCCTTTAGCGTTTCACCTCATATGAAAGGCAGCTACTGTGGCTGGAATTGGATGGTGCGGCGTTTGTGTTTGCAGGCAAGAACCGGAACTACTAGATCACTGCAGCAAGCGATTGATTGTTTTGCTAAAAGTGTAATATGTACACTGGTACTACTTTTATTACTGCGTCTTCTGAAGAAGCAGGAGTGGCCCAGAAGAATCAGACATGCTACCAACAACAACAGGACAAGTAAAGGAAGCCCTTGAGAGAATGCAAAGAGGCAAAGCCACTGGTAAAATAAGATCTGTTGAAAGAAGATTGAGAGATTGTGTTAGAAAAACTGGCCACTCCGTACACAAAGTGTCTTGTGACGGGGAGGGTACCAGAATCTTGGACGAATGCCAACATCATCTTAATTCATATGAAAGAGGCCGTCAAAGACTTGAAAAATTACAGGCAAGCCAGCTTACTGTCCATTGTCTACAACCTATTTGCAAAAATAATAGCTAATAGAATTAAGGCAACATTAGAGTTCAATCAACCAAAGGACCAATCAGGATTTCCTACAGGCTACTCCACAATAAACCATATTCATACTATCAATCGGGTGATAAGAGATATGCAAGGAATACAACCAACCCCTATACATAGACTTCACAGATAACGAGATATCAGCTGTCATGCAGGCACTGCAAAATCAGGGATTCGATGAAGCCTATATAAGCATAGTGGAAAAAATCTATGCAGGTCCAGAGTCACCATAGTTCTCTATAAAGAAAGCGACAGAATCCCAATGAAGAAGGGTGTAAGGCAGGGAGACACCATCTCTCCAATACTGTTCACAATGGCTTTACAGGACGTTTTGGAGGCCCTAGATTGGGAAGATTTAAGGCTGACAGTTAATGGAAAGTATCTCAGTAACCTCTGATTCACTGATGACATTGCACTGATGAGTAACTCAGGGGAAAATTACAGCTTATTTTTACTAAATTGGAGATGAAAAGCAGAAGAGTAGGTCTGATAACCATTACGCATACAACTACAGTAATGTGCAACAGTTGGCAGACAACAGCACTTGGCGATAGGTGGCGAGACATTGAAAGTTGGCAAAGAAATATGTCTATGTAGGACCGGTAGTAACCGGGGAGCCGAACCATGAGAGAAAAATAACTAGAAAGACTAAGGATGGGGTGGAGTGCATTCAGAGAGAATTCTCAAATAATGAATGGTAATGTATCACTAACCCTCTTAAGAAATGTATATAACAGCAGCATCTTACCAGTACTAAACTACAGAGCAGAAACCTGGAGGCTTACAAAGAGATGATGATGATTATGTGTAGTGTTTTATGGCGCAAGCGCCATTTGACGGCCAAAGAGTGCCAGGTCATTGGTGAAGTGATGTGAACAATGTTAGTGGTAGGTAGCTGTATAAGGGCCTTAAAATTCCTCGCGCTGACGCGGGTTATAACATAGAAGTATTACGATCATGGCAGTGACGTGAGCTGTGTGCAGGAAGAAGAAATGGTGAAAGGTTGTAACAATAAAACTGTGGTGAAGAGGCGACCCCCGCAGCAGCGACCTCTCTTTAGCGGTCATGCTACGAAATGCCTGGGTATATGACATAATAATTACCTACGTCTCTTAAGAATGCTAACAATGATCGACGCGTAAAAAGTGGTTCCCTACGGACAAACATTGCCAGGTGAAGTGGCAACTGTTGCCGGTAGGGTAATAAAAAGTGTTGTCTTATTAGCATGTCTAACTGTTTACACTAGATTAAAATGTGAAGTAACAGTGCTTCACCACATCTCTCATGCAATGGTGGATTGCCACGAGACAAATGGTATGAGCATGTCGTGTATGTCTGTCCCATCCTGAGCATTCTAAGTGTTACCTTTATGTGACATGATTTTGATACTGGCAGCCAATTACCAAGGTGTGGCTTAATAATAATGTGTAGTTGTTTTGTGTGTCTATCCCACGTGCTCTGCCCTTAATCTCTCAGCTTTCATTTGAGAGAGGTTTAAGGTCAAGCGCCAAGATAGATATGGGTGCACTGGCAGTGCTTTCATGAATGAATGCAGCAAGCTGGTTTGCCAACTTGTCTTGGATCTTGCAGTGCCCTGGCAACCAGCCCACTACAACATTTTGTTTGAGTGTGCACAGTGTCATAACAGTGAATAAAGCGAAACAAGGATGGAGTGTTTGTGTTTTTTCAGAGTTTGAGGAGCTTTTAGCACACTGAGGGAGTCCGTGTAAATTACTGCTTTTTGTAGTTGTAATTGTTTGACGTGTATAGCGGTCACAAGTATCACATAAGTTTTCATTGTGAAGATGCTTGTACGTATCTCGGTGTAGAGGGTCAGTATCCGAAAATGATGGGTTGACAGCAGCATAGGACACAGAAGAGTTAGACGTCGAGGCATCTGTAAAGCAGTCAGGACGCGTGTTTCATAACCTCTAAAAATGACACATCACAATCTATAGTTTGCCACTGCCACGGTGGCAGCTATTGGCACACCAATTTTTTCAGCTGGACCCTTCAGGCGAACTGAGTAGGGCTGACTCAACGAAGGCCGGTTTTCAAACAGAGCGACACTCGACAAATCATTGATAGTGGAGTATGAGGGGTGTTTCTTGTCTGCATTCACCTTGAGAATACAAAGGATATGCAAGTTCTCTGCAGATGAAGCGACCACTCATTCGACTTGACGTAGAGGCTTTCTACGGGGCAGGTGCGAAAAGCACCAGATGGATGCCCAAATGTTGGACAGGGTCGAGCATTTGCAGTGCACTTGGTGCTGCAGACTGATAAATTATCGCCCCATAATCTAGGTGCATCCGTATAAGGCTTTTATAACAACTCATAAGGCATTGTCTATCACTGTCCCATGATGTCTGCATTGTCTATCACTGTCCCATGATGTCTGCAATAAAACCTTGAGTAAATTAATTGCTTTCAGGCACTTAATTTTGAGATTTTTTTAATGTGAGGTACTAATGTGAGTTTCTTGTCCAAAATAATACCTAAAAATTTCTGTTCAGATTTAAAGGGTAGTATCTGGCCGTGCCGGTCAATTTCGAAATTGGGATGGAGACCTCTGTTTCTTGTGAATAAAATGCATGTGCTTTTTTGTAAATTAAGGGTGAACCTATTCTCACTTCCCCAGTTGGTTATCTTATTCAAGCGAAGTTAGACCTAGCGCTTGCACATTGCAAGATTGCATGATTCGAAATCTATCTGCACATCGCCGACATATGTACAATAGAACATATTGTGTGGAATACAGGAATGCTAGGTATTCATTTTTATAATAAAAAGTGTCCAACTTAGCACACCACCTTGCGGCACTCCAGTCTGCTGGACGAAAGTTTTAGACAAGACATTCCCCACTCGGACACGGAAAGTGCGATCAGACAATAACTTTGGATTTTGTTCAGCATGTTACCTCTGCGACTCAAGTGTGAGAGGTCTCACGAAATTCCCAAACGCCAAGTGGTGTTGTATGCTTTTTCCATACCAAGGAACACCGACAGGAAATTGGATGAAATCATCTCGGATCTGTGCCTCAATATCCACCACGTGGTCAATGGTAGACCTACCTTTTTCGAAATCTGCACTGGTACGGATCAAGTAGGCTGTTAGTTTCAAGAAAGTGTATGAGTCGGCGATGTATCACCTTTTCGAAAAGTCTGCATAGGCAGCTTGTCAGTGCGATAGACCTGTAATCTGTAACAGAGGATGGATCCCTGCTTTGTTTTAAAATTGGAATGACAATGGCCTCTTTCCAACTGAAAGGGATGTTGTCGGAAAACCAGATGGCAGTGCAGAAGAAAAATAAGGCTTTATTTTTGCGTTTTGAGAGGTAGGTTCTTCAACATTTCACAGACCCCACGCTCAGATCCCGGAGTGGAAGTGCTGCAGCAGTTTAGAGATGCCTGTAGCTCTGCTAAGGAAAAAGATTGGTTGTACGCCTCATAGCTTGTACATTTGGTATCTAGCTTCTTTCTGTTTCTCCACTCTTGTCTTATACCTAGAGAGTAGTGTGATGAGCTGGAAAATTGCTCGAAGTGTGCTACTAAGTGGTTTGCCTAGTCCTCCAAGCTGTCGCCTTGTGTGTCCACCAGAGGAAGTGAATATGCTTGTTTTCCTTCTCCCCTTCTCATCCTGTTGTGTATATAATGTAATGCCCGATAAAAATTTATGCCAACTTTCTCTTCTCACTAGTCGGCACATCTTCCTTTCTTGCAACCTATTGTTCTTAAAGTTTATAAGATTCTTGGACATTGGCGAGTCTCAAAGCGGCTTTCATGCCTTACTTTGTTTTTTACACGCATTGCGGCACTAATTATTCCACCACCATGGGACACGTCATTTGTCTGACGATTCACGTATTTTTGGAATAGACTTTGTTGCTGCATCAATCAAAGAAGCTGTAAAGTAGCCCACAGCCGCCTCTATGCTTAACACCCGTATGTAGGTCCAACTTAAAAGAGTCACTTTTTGGAACTCTTCCCAATCCGCTTTGTCGGTGAGCCATTTGGGAACTTGTGGACGACATACATTTGCTATTTATGTGCTGAGAACTACAGGAAAATGGTCACTTCCATATGGATTATTAATGACTTCCCATTTAAGTATAGGCAAGGGTGATAGAGATGTTATGCTGAGGTCTATTGATGAGTAGGTATTGTTAGCTATGTTGTAGTATATGTTGTAGCTCTTTTCGATTCAGTAGGCACACACCGAAAGAAAGAAGAAACTATCAGGTGACCTCGTGCATTGCAGCGAGAGTGACCCCAGGGGCTATTATGAGCATTAAAGTCTCCTAGGACAAGATAGGGTTCTGGAAGTTAGTCTATGAAGGACTCAAATTCATGTCATTCAAGAGGGTGGTGTGGAGGTATGTAGCGAAAGCAGATGGTTACGAGCTTATTCAAAAGGACTGCTCGACAGCCACCACCTCAAGGGATGTTTGTAGTGGTGCGTGTGTACATGCGATCCCTTGATTGACTATAACAGCAACACCACCGGATGATGTGGCAGCATCATCCGGATGATGTGGCAGCATCATCCCGGTCCTTTAAAAAAAATTATGTAATTACATAGAAAGTTAATGTGTTTCTATTTTAAGTATGTTTCTTGCACACACAGTACTTATGTATGTTTGTGTAGAAGTTCTTGGATATAACCGCGGTTCCTCAGCAGTACTCTGACGTTCCATTGTAGTATTTGTGTCTCCATTTTCAAATATTTATTTGGTGCTGTGTGCACAAAAACTGTCGGCTTAGGTTACAGGGTCTTTTGACCCCTATTTATCATATACAAGTACCGCAATTCAGTGGACATTCCAGGGACTTTTTTTTATAAAACGAAAGGTGGCTACTGCATACAGGAGACACGCAACCAACGCCTTAATAAGCTTCACCCCTAAAGCTCTGCTATACAGGGCTGTCAAAAGACCCTGTAACCTAAGCCGACAGTTTTTGTGCACACAGCACCAAATAAATATTTGAAAATGGAGACAAGCTGTTCACCCTGATGTCCCCTCTCAAAGCTGTAACTAATATTCAATCAAGAGGGCGAGGTGCAGCGTGCAGGCATGCCAGCAATAGAAGGGTTCTCTGGAAAAATGCTGATATCAAGTTATGCACAAGTAAAGCTGCGCATTCACCTGCGCCAGCTCGAAACAACGAGAACCAGTGGAAGAGGAAGCAAGACATGCGCTGCGGTTAAGTTGCAGTGAGTTATAACGCTTGTTAGCGAAGTATAATAAAGTTATTGCCCAAATAAAGCTGTGGCATCCGAAATTGATTTATGAAAAAGCAATTTGCTTGCTCATTATTGTAAAGCCATGTGGTCACTTCATTTTAACGATATTGTTACGGGTAACTTATTTAATAAATTAAATACGGTGCACTGTGCTCGGCGAACAAGATGGCGACAGTTCATAAACAACCACCCACCAACGTCGTCTTTCTCTTTCTTCCAAACAGGCTGTGCCGGCTGTTGCGTATCATGACCCCCCGGTGGTAGAAGCACCGTCTCGGTGCTTGAGAGACTCGGATGCCGTAGAAGGAGGGTGATAGGGCTTGAGCCGAGCTATGTGCACGATGTCACTCGAAGGTGATGATGATGACGTTGAATCGGCTGGAACGATCTCGTATGTAACGTCAGTCACCTGGCGAACGACGCGGTATGGTCCAGTGTAGCGTGACAGTAGTTTTTCAGAAAGCCCTACACGCCGAGTGGGGGACCAGAGGAGGACAAGGGAACCCGGTGAAAAGTGCACGTTTCGATGATGGGAATCGTAGAGCTGTCTTTGGCGCTCCTGTGAAGCCTGCAGGCGGCTGCGGGCGAGTTGGCGTGCGTGGTTGGTTCGCGCGATGGCTTCGCCGACATACTCAGTGACCGAGGGCAGCAAGGTGTCAAATGGTAGGGCGGGTTCTCGGCCGTATAGAAGATGGAATGGTGAATAGCCGGCAGTGTCGTGACGTGACGAATTATATGCGAACGTCACAAATGGCAAATGAACGTCCCAGTCCCGGTGGTCGGCCGCTACGTATTTAGAAAGCATGTCGGTTATGGTGCGGTTGAGGCGCTCCGTAAGACCGTTCGTTTGTGGATGGTACGAAGTGGCAAACTTGTGCTTGGCAGAGCAAGAGCGCAGGATTTCATCAACGACAGCTGATAGGAAGGTGCGGCCCCGGTCAGTGAGAAGTTGGCGTGGAGCTCCGTGTACTAAAATAATATCATATACCAGAAAGTCCGCCACATCGGTTGCGCAACTCGTCGGAAGTGCTCGTGGGATAGCGTACTGTGTCGCATAGTCAGTGGCGACAGCGATCCATTTGTTGCCTGAGCTGGAGATCGGGAATGGGCCAAGCAGGTCGAGGCCAACTCGAAAAAAAGGTTCGATGGGAATGTCGATCGGCTGAAGGAATCCAGCTGGTAGGGAAGATGGCTTTTTGCGGCGCTGGCAGGGTTCACAAGCGGCGACGTAGCGTCGAACAGAGCGGGCAAGACCAGGCCAAAAGAAACGACGACGTACACGGTCGTATGTGCGAGAGACGCCCAAGTGGCCCGCCAAAGGAGCGTCATGAAGTTGGTTGAGAATAGTCGCACGAAGATGTGCTGGTATGACGGGGAGCAAGTCATGGCCATATGGATCGAGGTTACGGCGATACAGGATGCCGTCTTTTACCAGAAACATTTGTAGAGATGCGTCGCGAGGCCTTGACTCAAGTTTGCCAATGATGGTTCGCAGGGAAGCATCCAGGCGTTGTTCGTGCCTAAGGTTGAGTAGCTGCGTCACAGACAGAAGGTCTGGAAAGGTGTCAGTATGGGCAGCCTCTTCCACGGGGTAGCGTGATAAGCAATCAGCATCTTGGTGTGACCGCCCTGTTTTGTACGTTACGGTGAACGTGTATTCTTGTAATCGTAGGGACCAACGAGCGAGGCGTCCTGTGGGATCCTTGAGTGAGGCCAGCCAGCAGAGCGCGTGATGGTCGGTGACTACCCGGAATGAACGCCCGTATAAGTATGGGCAAAACTTGGCGACTGCCCACACGAGAGCGAGACACTCACGTTCCGTGATTGAATAGTTGCGCTCGGCTGTAGATAGTAGGCGGCTTGCATATGCTATAACACGGTAATGTCCGCGTTGATGTTGCATTAGCATTGCCCCGATGCCATGCCCACTAGCGTCAGTGCGAACCTCGATTGGAGCTGATGGATCAAAATGGGCTAAAATCGGCGGTGTTGTAAGGAGCGTTGTGAGCTGGGAAAAAGATGAGGCTTGATCAGCGCCCCAGAAAAACGGGGTGTCCTTCTTCAGGAGGTTTGTGAGTGGGCGTGCAATGATGGCGAAGTCCTTAACAAACCGTCTAAAGTAGGAGCACAAGCCCACAAAACTGCGAACGTCCTTTGTTGACTTCGGAACAGGAAAGTCCGTGACGGCGCGAATTTTCTCGGGATCCGGGCGAACTCCTGCGGCATCGACGATGTGGCCAAGTACGGTTATTTGACGACGAGCAAAGTGGCATTTCGACGAGTTCAGTTGAAGTCCGGCTCGACGAAAAACTTCAAGAATCGCCGATAAACGCTTGAGATGGGAGTCAAATGTGGGCGAGAAAACGATAACGTCGTCTAAATAACATAAGCAGGTTGACCATTTAAACCCTTGGAGCAACGAGTCCATCATTCTTTCGAATGTGGCCGGCGCATTACAGAGACCAAAGGGCATAACTTTGAAGTGATAAAGCCCGTCAGGAGTGACGAATGCGGTCTTTTCACGGTCGATCTCATCCACAGCGATCTGCCAATAGCCAGATCGAAGGTCGATAGTGGAAAAATACTTAGCACCGTAAAGGCAGTCTAAGGCATCGTCGATTCTAGGCAACGGATAAACATCTTTCTTCGTAATTTTGTTGAGATGCCTATAATCTACACAAAAGCGCCATGTTCCATCCTTCTTTCTGATCAGGACGACAGGAGAAGCCCAGGGGCTACAAGAGGGTTCGATTATGTCTTTTGCAAGCATCTTTTCGACTTCCTGTTGTATGACTGTGCGCTCGGACGCGGAAACACGATATGGACGTCGGTGAATGAGACTCGCGTCACTGGTATTGATCCGATGAGTAACAACACTCGTTCGGCTTAAGGCCGTGCTGGCGAAGTCGAAAATGTCACTATAGGACTCCAGGACGTGACGAAGGGCTTCGGCTTGATCAGGAGCGAGGTCTGATGGTACCATGTGGTCAACGTCGACGCCCGATGAACGTGTTAGAGTTGGTTCATTGTCTGAGGTGCAGCAATCATCCACTCTGAAGGGTTCAACCGTATGGTCTTGTAGAGCAGTAATTTTGGCCAGGGAGATACCTTGTGGAAGAATTTGGGCAGTGAGGGCAAAATTGACAATAGGAAGGCATGTGCGGTTTCCAACGATTGTCAAAATGATGTGCGGAACAGCGACGCCATGCGTAAGCATCACGGCCTGAATTGGTGCCACCATGTAATCGCCGTCAGGTACAGGTGGTGTAGAGAAGAGGTCGATATGTGTGACACAGTTAGGCGGAAGGCGTGCGAAATCAATGCAGCAAAGGCGACTTTGGGGTGGGTTGGTCAGAACAGAAAGTAGAGGCATTTCAAGGTCAAGACAGCCGGCTGAACAATCTATACGGGCCGAGTGAGCGATTAGAAAATCCATGCCTAGAATTACTTCATGAGGACAATTTTCTATAACGGTGAAAAGAACAGCAGTGCTTCTATCGGCGATAGTCACATGGGCAGAGCACATGCCAATAATCGCGGCAGTTCCCCCGTCGGCGACTCGAACGGCTCGGTTCAAGGCGGGTGTGACAACTTTCTTTAGGCGGCGACGAAGAGCAGCACTCATTATGGACACATGCGCGCCGGTATCGATCAATGCGCGCACAGGTACATTGTCTAATGTAACGTTCAACAGATTCCGGGTCGTCGGTAATGTTACACGAGGATTTCTTGCAGAGGTCGTCGTCAATGCAGCTTCACCTCCAGAAGCTGCACTGCCTAGTTTTCCGGTCGGGGGCGCTGCGAATAGGTCGGAGAGGCAGGACGGCGTTGTGGGGGCGAACGAGATTGACGGCGAGCAGGGGATGGTGAGCGGGCGTAGCGAGGTCTCGTCAGAGGTGCGGCAGAATCAGAAGATGTGGTCGGCATAGGGGAACCAAAATCAAATGTTGAGGACGACTGGTGGTCAGAAGTGGCTTGGGTAGGAGGCCCATAGCGTACCGGCGGTTCATAAACATCGAATGCGATGTACCGACAGTTCATAAACAACCAGCCACCAACGTCGTCTTTCTCTTTCTTCCAAACAGGCTGTGCCGGCTGTTGCGTATCAATATCATTGAACGCTCTAAAAATTGCTACTTAATAATATAGAAAACACGCTAAACCTCGTTTGACAGTCAATGTCTGCATGCAAGCCATGATTTAATGCCATGAAAGCCACATGTAGATCACCAAATAGTATGATATGTTTTCAACAATTTTTTGCCAATCTGCTGTTTGCAGTAAGGTATAAGAGATGAAAACAACATACAATATACTGTGTGTTGCAGGGTGTGGTCTGTAGATGAGGTAGCTAATGAATAATTCAAAAACAATATATGAAAATATGGTACGTAATCACAGTTTTAGAGGCGAGGCTTCTAAAGCCGTGGGTTTGTCCATGGATGTCTGTGACCGGTTCATAACCCCCTAGTTGTATGACTCACTCAGCATGTGGCACTAGTCTGAGTGACAGACAGACAGACAAATGCACGGACGGACAGAAGCAAAAACAGATGGATGGATGTACGCTTTGCCCCACTCATCATGAATGATGATGAGTAGAACAAAGTGTTTGTCTGTCAGTGCTATGCTGTGCTCCGCGGATATGCTGGACAGACGCTTGAACGAACGCACTGACAGAAGCATGGACGGAAGCACGGATAAACGCTTCGCCCCACACATCATCATTCCTTCCGTGGATATGCTGTGATATTTCCCTTTTCTTTCGACAGCAAGTACTTTATAATTTTTTTCCTGCCAGCTGGCAAATGGCAAACTGTTTTTACAGTTTTGTGGAATGCACACAACACACAGACACATTGAAAGGTGATGCGACTTAGGTGCGTGTGTTTCACATCTTTAACCTATATAAATGGTTAACGACTAGTCCAAATTTAATGTGTTAATGCGGCTTGCATTGACTGTATTTTTCTGCTGCGAGCAACTCTAACTGTTAATGTCACTTTAAAAAAAGACTAGAGACTAGATATCTAAGAGCTTCACACTCCCGACAAAAAAACTTTGTATTTCTTTCATGTTGTTTGAGTAGCACACGTTTTGACGCAACAAACTCTGTATGGACGGACGGACGTGGCCTGCTGATGATTCACGGTTTGCCGATAAAACCCTTCAAAGCTTCGCGCCACTCATCATCATTCTCTCTGTGGATATGCTGAGCTTTTTTCTCTTTTCTGGCGCGCTCCAAAGAGCTGTGCCTCTCCTTTGGCGTCTCAGATGCCGAAGGAGTGAGACTTGTACCCATCACCTCTTGTGAGGTGGCGCATGGTGCCTGCTCAGGAGGCACGTTCACAGAACTTTCGGACTTGCAGTGGTCCGGGGTCCAGCAGACATGGGAGTCTGCTAGTCCTGCTTGTCAAATGGTGGAGCAGGCTGCTCCAGTTGAAGGCACTGATGGCACGACCCCGGCCACACTCAGTGTGAAATTCGCAGGTGCCGAAACGTGTGACATGGCGCCCCAACGCACCACAACGTCAAGAGAGGGATAAGACAGGTTGTATAGTGAAAGACGTTTACGTGCTTCTTGGAAGTTGAATTTGATTTTCAGTTCTATTTTTCCTTTTCCTTTTTCCACTAGGGGCAAGATCGTTAGTAAGCAGGATGATCTCCTTCGCAGTTCGCACAATGTTCTGCTGAAGCACAAGTGTCGGACGAGTGTTCAATGAATGAGCATTTTAAGCAAGTAGGGTGCCCTCTGCCACTTTACGATTCATGTCCGAAGCACTGACACTTGAAACAACAGCGGGGATCGCGTATGTAGGGTCGGACACTGAGCTTGCAATAACCAGTTTTAATGAATTCGGGTAGGTCGCTGGTTCCAAAGGTAATTATAATAAGTTTTGTAGGAATTTGTTTGTCATCAAGCCTGATCATACTGCCATCCTGATCTTGCCATCCTTCTAACAGTTCGCTCTTGCTCAGCTCGAGATAGTCATCGTCAGAAATTACACCACAGACTGTATTTATACACCTGTGTGGGCCCAGTGAAACAGGAGTATTCCCAAATGATACAATTTTGCACAGTATGCTGCATTGTGCCTTGTCTCAAACTTCAAAAAGGAGGTTGCCACTTCCCATCTTTGTGACTTTGTAGCCTGGACCAATTTTTTGAGTAAGGGTTTTTGAGACTAGGAAAGGTGAAATGGCACGAACTTTCTTCTTTTTGTTTTGACTATGGATAACAAGATATTTTGGGAAGGTCTGCTTTGGTTTGGTTAGGGTGATTCTGTTATCAGTGTGCACCCCTCTTGAGGGAGCTATCAGGAAAGGGGGAAAAGTGTTTGCCATGCGGAGAGCATATATTTCAGCGGCGATAGTGACTACCCACCACTGAGCCAAACAAGAAAACGTTACAAGAGAGAGAGGAAGAGAGAGATATGGTATGAAGAGAGAGATATGGTATAAAGAAAGGCAGGGAAGTTGACCGGAAAGAAAGTATCTGGTTTGCTGCCCTGAACTGGGGAAGGGGGATAGAAGACAGTAAGGAAAACGGAATGAGAGAGAGAGTGGGAGGGAAGCAAAAACACACACACTAGAATGTCACAAACGTTCGATGAGGCAGGTCGATCGCAAAAACTTCTGGAGGGCCTTCGTCGCTTTTCGGCGTGAAGTTCGATCTTTCGTCATTCCAAAATTAATTTTCCGGAAAGCGGCTCGTCGCCGAGGCATGTAAACACTGCTGACAGGGACTGTCTCCCCTGTCAGAGACAAGGTTGAATATGAAACACTTGGAGACACCAGCCATGCATCGCTGGTATAACCTAATTTAATTACACTGTGTTGATTAGCTACAACACATTAACCTTCACCTCCAGAAAACTTCAAAGTAAACGGAAAAGAAAAGAAGACAGGAAAGATAAAAAAAGGAGAGAGAAAGACAAAGATGCAGGGAGAAAGAGATAGAAAAAGGCGACAGTCAGTTTCCCCTGAGTGGGTCAGTGCAGGGGTGCAGTCTACGTGAAGATGGGGCTAAAGGGTTGTATTGCCTCTGCCGCGGACCTTAAGGTCCAATCACCCGGCATTGGCTCAACCCCCAGGATCTACTTTTCTCCAGACACGGTTAGGCCACGTACAGTGACGTGTGGGAAGGAGTCGAAATCCCCCTCATTGGCTCGGGTCTGTGGTGTCGCCACACACCAAACGCCTGCTTGGGCAGATGTCCTTGCGGGGAGCTTACAAAGAGAGTTCAACTTAAATTGAGGACAACACAGCGAGCGATTGAAAGGAAAATGATAGGTGTAACTTTAAGGGATAGGAAGACAGCAGAGTGGGTCACGGAACAAATGAGGGTTAAGGCTATCACAGTTTAAATCAAGAAGAAGAAATATATACATGGGTTGGGCACATAGCGCGTAGGTAGGGTAACCGCTGGTCATTAAATGTAACTGACTGGATTCCAAGACAAAGCAAATGCGTGAGAGGGAGACCGAAAATTAGATGGGCAGATTAGAAAATTTGCAGGTACAATGTGGCAGCAGAAAGGACAGGATTGGATTGACTGATGGAACATGAGAGAGGCCTTTGCCCTGCAGTGGATATAGCCAGGCTGATGATGAATGCTATTATGTGAACAAGCTAAATATGCCACAACCAGACCTTGCGTCAGCTCACAACCAAAACCCGCTGCTAGAACATGAGCACGACTATTGATAAGGTAACCATAATGACACAGTGCACCAGACACCGCATTAGATGCCATTTAATTGATATTATGACAGTGAGTCCAGACATTCACGTTTGGCCTTCCAAGATCAAGCTTTACGACTTTGAGTTTTATTTTAAAGCTTCCCTTTCCATAAAATACCACTATGTCATTTTCAACCAATTTACTTTGCAGTTTACTGAGGCCAATTTCATTTTACCCCTTCCAAAAGCAATATACGTGCACATGTTCAGCCCATAAACAGTGCAGCAGGAAATGAAGAGCTACGTGATGACATAAGTTGTGCGGCAGTGAGGTTTCTTTATTGGGACACTATGAATTGCAAATTTAGCTAAGCTATTAGTGGCATGTCAGGCTGCAGCATCCTGTAAGAGAACCGGCGAGCAAAGTTGCTTCAGCTCATTGGATCAACAAGTGTTGTGTCTCACAACCCCATCAACGCCATGATCCACACGTCTGTAGCCACATTTTCTCCCCAAGGACACCACCTCATTTCCTGTGTTTACATTCATCTGTGTTTCTTCTCAGATAACTTTAGCTCTTCTTCATGATTCTTTGTATGCAGAGAAAGAAAGCTGTTTGCAGATTATCAGCAGACTAGAGGGAAAAAAAAAAAAATTCGAGCAGCTGGCACCACTGCAGCACCTCGTGGCATAGAAGTGGGCCATGTGCTTCCTTCTGCATGGCCTCTGTGGTCCACTTTGGCAGTACGACGTAGTGGTGCCAGTGTTGATTGCAGAGACCATACAGAGAGAAGCGCAGCTGAAACCTTCTAAAGTAATGCAATCGCCGACATTGGCTGTGTGTTCTACAACAAGGAAAAGTGCAGTGCTGAGAAGGAAATTACCATGCGATTGTCTGTAGCTGCTTAGACACAAGATGCATCAATTAATTTATGGTGTGAATTATTTTATGATGCTGTAGTGTAGACAACAAAGGGCTCCACATCTCGCTCAGTTGCACGGCATGCACTTAAAATTGATTTTAAATATGTTCTATTTGCCCTTATTATTTCGTAGATGTGTATGTCTCCCCCTAAATCGATCTCACTCATTATCTTGTCTTCAAAATTTTTGCCAGTGCTTCTTTTAACGAGCCATAACATGGACCCCCGACGAATTATGACTTTCAGTGAAAACTAGAAGAGGGTGTATTATGCCTATACAGACATAAAAAGTGGGCCATAAAAGAATACTTCAGTGCAAAACTGGCCTTAGAAGTTGCTGGCTGTAAGTCCAGCCCCCAGCCAGTGACCACTACCTTGTCGCGGTGACTTCACATGCATCTAAAAGTGGTGCCATCGTCTTCTACTACTGTTTCAGCCATGAAGAAAAAAGCTAAAATATCTCGATTTCACGGGCAGCTGACAACGAAACAACATCATTTACCAGAATCAAGACGCTCACAGAGCCAGCTGTTTGTTAAGTCAGGGCTCGTGAGTGCACCAGTGTAGCCAGACTCCCAGGGCACTAGTGGGAATAATAAATTAGGTGCCCAACTAAATGCACTAAAATTTTGCCAGCTTATTTGTGAATGTTCAAGGATTAACTCAATGACACTGATTATGATCGAAATTTGGACTTCCTGGCCCTTATAAGGTTACACATATCATTTTCCTTTCCATTGCTCGCTGCATCATTCTCAGTTTAAAGTAGTCGTGAAAAGGTCGCTTTTACAACAACAATGCGGCACTATCAGCAGCTACATGCGCTAACTAGGTGACATCAGCCGGAGTAGACCTGCATAGACGCTTTGCCTATTGGGAAACACGAAACTCCCTGGCATTTGCGAGCATACGCAACGAACAGTCATCAGCATTTGCCACACCCACAAAAATGCTGCTTAATATGACAGGAGCTGCAGAGTTCAAGTTAGCATGGATTGCGTATGGCAAAGGTGCCAATGGGTGTCCCAATTACGTGAGCTCGCAAGTACCATGAAATTATGCATTCCTCGATAGGGAAAGCATCCATGCAGGTCTACTCTACTCCCGCCCACGCCATCTGGTTAGTGCGTGTGGATGCCGGAGGTTCTACATAGTCGCTTTAGGAGCGACCTTTTCACAACCCCTCTAAGTTGAACCCTTTTAAGTTTATGCTGCAGGTTGCTGCCTCTGCTCATGTCCTAATTAATCCAAACAATTTTAGAAGCGCGCAGAGTGTGAAGCATATGCAAATGTCCAATGCCAAAGAGCAAGAATAATGTTAGTGTCCAATTGAACAAAGTGGCATAGTCTACATACAATGGTAATCAGTGGGAACCATGGAATAACAACATACACAACATAGCACATGCTTATTTGATGTCATCCATCTCAGTACAATATGTTCCTGCCTGGAATCCCCCACAAAATGCAGTCATAGCAGCTAGAAACCAAGGAACAGTTCTTACTTTCAGCAGCTGACACGTTCACATGTTCCATATTGAGCACACAATGTAGAAGATGCAACAAACCTCCGCACGAATTCCTGCACAGCCTCCAATCCAGAATTCTGACAGTTTAATGACTGGATGTATTCCTGGACAAGCATACGTGTCATTGGGTACTTGCCAAAATCCTGTAAAAGAAAAAAGTAGTAAGAAATTAGAATGCTCTAAATAAACTGCTTAATAAAAGAGAAATAAATAGGACATATAAATTACCATGTTGCGTTTCAGTATTCGCTGAACCACAGGAGTGTACATCTCAAAAACCAACTTTGATCGAGGACATTCTCTACAGTGCTGCAAAGACAAAGTGGTTGAAACAAAAACAAGTCAGAAGATATATAATGGCAGAAAATTAGGCAAGTTACACCACTCATCAAAAGAAAACAATAAATAATTTACAAAGAGCATGTCAGAAGTGTACTGTCTACATGAATTGAAACAAGACATAACTTTCAGTATGAAAACTGGTATTCACAATTGCTCGAAATCACCACATCATGTCTCTTCAAAACTGGCTGCTAAAAATAAGATTGCTTCTGATGCAAATGGTCGAGACAAAATTACGCCGATATCACAAACTGAATGTGATGGAAACAAAAGTATGAGCGTTACATAGCCCTAAACTGCTGCATTCCAATCCAAGAGGATTGTACTTTGTTGGAGAAGTTGTCAGGCATGTGTCAGGTATGTGAATAACTAAAGAGAAATACAAATGTTGAGATGAAAACAAGTTGCACTGTCTAGATTGAAACTTGTCTTCAACGAACACAACTTGCCAGCGGCAAGTTGTCTGTAGAAGTGTGCGATTACCATCCCCTATATCTCTTTTGGTTTCATTACCAGCTGGTTTTCCTCAATGATGTTTAGTAGAAATCACACAGTAAACGCTTGTTCACAGCAAACAAAAACAATGGCCAAGCTAGCATGCCACAGTGTTAAAGAAAAAAGGCGAATAAAGTCACCAGCTACAGCCAATAAGCTCTATAAAGCAGTAACATCAACCTTATGTTCACCACTGTTGACCTTCAAGGCACACTCGAAAATCACCGTCTCCTAGGTTGAAACCCAGAGCTTGCCATTTCACAAATGTTCATCAATTGCATTTTTAACACAGCAGCAGCTTTCAACGTGATCGTCCAGAGACTTCCATATTCCAGTTACTTGTAACAGTTTGCCACCTTCCCATCCCCCACAGCAAGAACTCATAAAGGCGCTTACCGTAGCTTTACTAATAGTTTTACAGCAGAGCTGTTAAGGTCAGGATATGTGTCGGCCATGTGTTATAGATAGAGAATGATCATCATCATCATGAGCTGACAAGCACTCGAACACTCCCCAAGCACTCTGTACAGATGGCTAACAAGAGAAGCTGCGATGTGCGAACCCTAATTGGTAGACCAGAATGCCGAGTAGTGGGAGTAACCAATTTTTGCGGCACATAACGCAATACAGGAGTTTTTTACAGAAGGAAAAGTTTTTTACAAAAAGGGTTGGTTTAGCTGCAGGCATGGAGAGAAAGACACAGACTTAAGAAAAAGACATAAGGAGAGCAAGCATAGCCCCGTATACATAGTATAGTACATCGAGCAAAGAGTGGGACAGAGACAGGTGAGAGAGTAAAAGCCTATAGCCAAGTCAGGACAACCTAGGCACCCATGAGCTCTGCTGTGACCCAGCCGTGCACGAGTTTGTACAAGATGTGCTAATTTTTTGGCCAGGCAATTTGGCACATATTTAGAAATGAACAAAAAATGGTCAAACAGATACATACACAAGGTAGGACACAACGTTGCAAGAGTTGTAAGATTCTGAAGACTTCAAAAACAAACAAGGACATTTATCTAGGTCAACTTGCATGCCATAAAACTCTGGTTCTGGAGCTGGCAGAGTAATGAAATTGATATTACTGGATTTCTTTGATTATGCAGATGGCAGTAGTACCCTCTGTTGAGCAAAATCATGAAAATAATTTTTCATGATACTATATTTCGAAAAAAGCTATGATGGGCCAAACAAAAATAATTTCAAATGAGTTAAACAAAAATACACCTCCAATTTGAAATGAACCCATGTGTATGAAGTGATGTGACTTGAATAATAAATTTCTAAAACTCATGCTTTGTTCTGAGGCCCCAGCTCCCCAAAGTTATTCACACAATTTTAATGGAGTTCTTACAGAAGACTGTACCAAAATCTCAGCACCTAGAGTTTATTTTTCTTCAGGGTACCTTAACACATTTAGCAGATGATGTTAGCACAAGGGAAGTTAATAATAAGCACACCAAGTAATAAGTTTCATGGCTCTATACAATTTGACCCTTGGGCAAACAGTGAACATTTTTTGCCATTAACATTTTTTGCCATTAAAATATCAGACTGTTTCGAAACAGCATCATCCCTTTCACATTTCAGTCCTAGGGTCCTTGTTTGTAGGAGCAGTGGCACAAAATTTCAAGCTTGAGATGCGGCCTTCTCTAGAATGCTTGACATACATAAGCTTTTTAAGCAAAGTATGAATTACGTCCATTACATAGAAGTTAATTTATTTCCAGGGCAAACAACGTAGAAAGCCACAACGTGGCATTTAGCACCCTGCAACATTGACAGCACTATGACATGTTCATCGGTTCCCCAGGCCCTGCCCAAGGCGCTGAGTGACGATGCACTAGTAACGACAATGTCAACGATCACAGGGTTGTCATTGTGGTACCGACTGGCAGCAGCACTTGGCAGCGGCTTGACTTCGATTATTAGCGTTGGTGTGTTGGTTCATTTCAAATCCGGCATCTTCTCCGTGCTTTCAAGGTGTATCAACTCTTTATATGAGTTGCCGTGTGCTCCTCAGTGTGTGATACTCTTTAGCGCCAATCTCAACTGCATTAAATGCTAGCATGTTGTGAAACAGCTGTGCATGACTGTCACCAGTGGCGTTTCAAGTACTGCAAGAAGGAATGTCTATGCTGCAGAGAGCTCCGATGGTTAGTTACAACAGCTTCCAAGCAGGACCGTGCATGCAATGCACGTCTTTTGACGCGTCTCCATGGTGAAGTGAACACTGGCCTTACAATCCCAGAGACTATGTGAAAATAGAGAAGACGCTTACAGTGCTGTCCTTGAGATTTTGACAGCAACAAAGGCGAGATGTGCTAAAATGAACGGCTGTCTGGGGACAAGATGCGCAGAACGTCAAGAGCCCGTGTGTGCATGTGGGTCGGTGGGCGGTAAAAGAAGGTGAGCTCAGTTTTGTGAAATAATTGGCATATGCGAATGAAATGCGAACATATTTCACCTTTGCAAGAGCCCTCCAACACTTTTGAAACACCTATTTGAAACACCGCATCAGCATTTAGCGGTGCTCACCAGAACTATTGCGAGCAAAAATGACGATGGATGGTGCAAGCCTATAATTGGGTAAATGTAATGTTATATTCGATTATGGCATGGCATCACAACTGAGATTGCTATTATGTTTCATTTTCCTTTTTTGTGCTTTTTCATTAAACCCTGAACTGATGCTGTTACAACAAAAATGACCACTACAACAACAAAGCACAGCAGAGGCACTGGCTACCATTTCGCCTCTAAATTTTTCACTTGCACGGGTCAGATGTTTATATCAAAGGCCTTTTTTTTTTTCTTCCCTCAGCTTGCTTCTGTGCATTTTCAAGCTGTCTGTTTTCACGGGTGGGATAGGCTCTTGATTGTTATTGAAGCAATGAAGTAATAGCCTTTGTTGAAGTGATGTTGCTGAACACTTATAGTTCATCCAGCGACTCATCGAACAACCATCGAAGGGTCAACAGCACTTTACCACCCTGGTCTTTCCACACATTCTTTCCTAGGAATGAGAGGAGGGAGTGACATATAGTGTAGTTGCAAAGAACTGTAGAAAATACCTTGCCTCAAAACAGTGGCGCCTGCTCACATTCTCACAAGTCGGGCATCAGGCACCTCGCTTGTTACTATGGCAACGACATCTATAATACATTGGAAAGACAAGCAACAATGGTGTGCAAGCTCCAACAACATAAGAGCTTCCACCTAATTTTATTGAGAGAGCCAACCAATGCTACAGGGTGAGTCAGAGTACATAAAATGCGGTATAGTGACCCACAAAAATCAAGTTGAGGGTAGGCATTTTTTTCTTGTACTTTGAATATTCTAAATCGATTGAATTCTGACTGCATGTCATTATTGCTGCCGTTCTTGCTGCATTGATTGGTCCATACTTCAGTCTCTATTATAGAACCCATGCATAAAAAATTGGGGCTTGAATAGTGTTGGAGGGCCCCTTCAAGTCGACTGACCATTTGTGTTAAATAAACCATTCGTTATTGTTAGCCCACTGAACCCCTGTCCTGCGCACAACGCTTTTTCGTGTTCTGTGTTTTTATCAGCTAGCACGACCTAAGCGTGCATCTCCAAGTGAAATCTCAGAGTTTCTCAGCCCTACGTTGATTTTAGAATAGATGCTTTGCTAAGGATCGTAGCGAAAATGATTCACGACATCGCAAATCCCATCCATTTCCTATTCCTCAGTGCTTTCTTCATCACTTGTAGACACTGAAAATAGCGGTGAAAATGGTGGTGGTGATGAACACATTACTACCCATGTGTGCCTAGAGGGCGAAACGCCAGCTGCAACTCGAGTCACGGTTTCCTCTCTATACGCGATCAGATTAGGCATGACAATGGAAGGTGGGTGCAGGGCAGCACCGCCAGCACTGCAAACTGCACAAAGTTGACGACACTGCTCTTCCAAATTGCCCTCCATCCCATCTACTACAACTGCTTTAGATACAATAAATTTTCTTATATAACAAATACATAGCTCCTTTCTGGCTAGTTTACTACAGGATACACTGGCTTGTCTAGCTTTAGAGCCTATCCGAGGCTCTCTAATCGATATAAACGGTCCTAGTGTGCACTGCCACAAAATAAAAGACACTGTTTTTTTTTTTTTAGCCTTGAGCGTTCACACAAAAACTTAGGGCACAAGGACAACTATTCTGAATGTTCTTTAATTTGTTGTAGCAAAAATTTATAAAAACAAAAACTACAGACGTATACATTTTTGTTAAGACACTCACCTTACAAAAATATTCGCATATCTCAGGAGAAGGCGTCGTTCTCTCCAACAGTGGAAGAATTGCATTGATGACAGCTTCGACATCTTTAGCAAAAAGCCATTCTCTGCTCTGGAATTTGAAGGAATGAATAAGAAGTGCTCTTGACGTGAAAGCAGCGGTCATTAGATAGTTCCCCTGGACAGAACACTTACCTGAACAAGGAACTTGGATATAACTTCTAGGGGACGTTGGTAGATGTTCTTGTCTTGCAGGGGTGTGGTTAGTGCAAGTTCAACCAAGTTCTGGAGCCCAAATACAGAAGAAAGCTCTATTAGAACGAATTACATTTTTCGAGAGATGTGACAGCATTATTTGTGCTCATCCGCTCAATTTAAAAGAGCTCCAACTCGCATTTAGCATTACAAAAAAAGAGAGAGAGAAAGAAAAAATAGAACATAAAATACCTCGTGGTACATTTTTTTTATATATCATGATATATCATACTTATGATAAAAACACATGAGTCAATATCGAATCTTGTAAATGCATACAAATATCCCAGGGTACACATCTCTAATTTCACAATAACTACATAATAATTAATGCCAAAAGAACTTTAGGTTATTGTAACACTTTATACCAAGCTCATCAGCATATGAAATTGTTACATCATTAAACATTCATGTTGAGTTTGTAATACACATGTGCTGTTTGCTATCGAACTCACCACAGTCTTCCTGAATACACAGAATCTCTTCAGAATGAATCAGCTTAATTTAGTATGTCCAACCATGCATATACCACCAGCATCTTGCATACTGCATACTATCAATATAATATTAATGTGTATATAAATGTAGATTGATTTATTGATATGGGGGGTTTAACGTTACGCCCAAAACCACCATATGATTATGAGAAACGCCCTAGTGGAGGGCTCCGGAAATTTCGACCACCTGGGGCCACCGGAAGATTGTCACCGGAGGAGGAGCTGAAGATGGGCCTTCGGGTTGCGGACCCGAGTCAAGAAGACATCAACTGTCCGGGGCCACGATGTTCCCGTTCGAGAAGACTATAGCCATCCGGTTTTAAACTCCAGTCCAGGGCCTGGGGACTTGAATGCTGACAGGCGAGTAACAGCAGTTGGGCTTCGGGCCCGAGCTGTGCATCAAGCTACCGGCAGGGTTCTCCATGATTTCTCAATGGGTCGCCAAGCAATTAGCGTTCCCTCACCGTAACCAGCCAGCCCAGTGCCCATGTCAACTCCATCAGTAAAGCCTCATCATCTTGGTGAGACACAACTGGCATCTTTCCCTGCTCTACCACTCATCGGTGTCCGAACTATGCTTTGTCGTTTAAGGTTTTGAACTTTCACCCGGTGCGTGTTAACGAATGTTTTACCGCAGCAGTCAACTTTTTATAAAGTGCATGTGCAATTTTATGGATTGATTGATTGACTGATTGATTTGTGGGGTCTAACGTCCCAAAAACCCCGATATGATTATGAGAGACACCGTAGAGGAGGGCTCCGGAAATTTCGACCACCTGGGGTTCTTTTAACGTGCACCCAAATCTGAGCACACGGGCCTACAACATTTCTGCCTCCATCAAAAATGCAGCCGCCGCAGCCGGGATTTGATCCCGCGACCTGCGGGTCAGCAGCCGAGTACCTTAACCACTAGACCACCGCGGCTGGGCGACACATTACCCTTTCTTTTCCCCGTTGTGGTGGGACGAAATTGTCACACCCAACTATCCCAGGCCTTGTGCCTCGGGTAAAATGTCACCAATAGCCAGCATTTTCTGACCATGTTATAAAAGAATTGCAAGGCCCCTATAAGTGCTAGAACATTCCTCATGAACCACTACACATTTTTGGGGCGAAGCTCCTTAAGGTCGAGGCTTGTCCGTTGGCGTGTGCCATAGCCGTGATGATGATAACATTAATGATCATGGATAATAACCGACTTTTGAAGTATACGACGTCTCAATACGCTTTACAATGCATTTCGTATGACTGGAAACAACCAACAACCATCAGGGGAAGGTGCACAGACCTCGTCTTTGCCAACTTCAGACTAGATCCGATACCACAAAGCCGTAAATATGAAGGCAAAACGAAATTGACAACTCAATGAAATATACCACGTATTACTAATAAACCTTGTATATAACTGTACACCGCTTAGTCTCTCATTTACATGCTTGAGTGGTCAATAGCACGGGTGATTTACGGTAACACTGCATCGCCCACTCATTATCACTCACTTCGTAGTGTCAGAGTATGATCCTCCCCAGCTGCAAAATGTTTGCACCTCTTGGCACGCATATCTCTCTAGATGGGTCGCATTTAGGTTTAACAGCCAAGCAAGAAGTGGTGTTCTGCTCGCGCGGGTTTATCACGATCATCATCATGATGGTTAGTGCAGTAGCACCGGCAGTGATGCCTGGCAGCGATGTTGGGTGGCGGCGCATGAGACAGGAGACGCTCTCTTTTGGCGCATGGTGGGTGACGTGGATGGTCGTCTCCCAAGAGGGACGGTCCCGCAGGATGTGGCAATCGCGGGTTGACTTTCGTGGGTCCCTAGCGGTGAGTCGAACATTGGCGACGCTGCCTTCTCGTTGCCTTGTGTTTGTTCTTATGTTCGATTGAGTGTATTAAAATATTGTATAAGGTTGTACTTAGAGTGTTCATTACTAGTAATGTATTTGATCTGGCTGACGATACCGTCCAAGAAAAAGTAGTTCAATAAATGTTTTGTTTGGTTTGGTTCAACCGTGTCTGGTGTGTCCTTATGTCCAGAGAGGGTGTTGCCTTCATTCAGACCCCCCATAGTGGATATGCCGTGCTTTTTGTTCTTTATCACTAATACTGCATCACAGAGATATAGAATGTGCAAAACTCAAATGCGCCCCCCTTCCGCCCTTTTTATAGCTCAACATCCTGATGCAAACAAGCACAACATGCACGTTAACAATCTGAAAAATTGTTAAAGGGATGCTAAAGGCAACTATTAAGTCAACGATTGTTGAAATGGCAGTCCAGAAACCTCATAGTGTTTATTTTGTGCCAAGGAAGTGCTTATTCTAAAATAAAATCACGTTTTAGTGGCCCGCATCAAGCTAGCGTACTTCAAATTACCTGCCTCAAGAAGCGGTCCGACTCAGGTCACTGTTGCCGTGCACAACGTTGCCCTGCTTTACTGCGCGGTCACCGACACTAGTAAACAAAGCGAAAGCAGAGGGAGCCACAGCAGCAACAATGGCCATTGACCAATTTCCTGCCATTGGCTCAGAGATTGCAGACGTGTTCAAGTTCAATCGCACCCCGCTAGATGGCACGAACTGTCCAGTGTAACCACGTGAAAATTAAATTTTTGAACCACTCGTGCCATTCTCCATAGTAACGTTCTGTAGTTCTTTTTTCCATGAATCAAATAGAAACAAACAAGCAACATTTTATATGTCTCCTGATGCATGGAAGGTTCTCTATTTAGTTCAGCTAGTTCGATTACTAGTGATCAACAGTAGGTGGTTCGTCTGGCATCATCAGGATCATTTTGAGAATGTCTTACTGCAGCGCATGTATTCTTGCGCATTTACCTTAATTTCTCGGTAAGTAGGACACTGTTCTTCATAATAGTATTGTCATTTTAGACGTTATCATACATTAAGCTTTTGCTCTGATGTAAATTGTTATTTGACTTTAGTGTCCCTTTAACATGCAATATGTGCAAACATCATAGGAGTTGAAATCATCTTCATGATCACACATGAACAAAAAGCACTGGTTAAGTAGGTCTCATCATTCGTCTCGTTTTACACATATGCCATTGACTAGCTCAACACTTCTTTCACCTTTAAAAGCCCAAGAATTATTTGTCAATCCAGCCTTAGTTAGTTTCTCATTGGTACTACTTTACAGTGGGGTATTCACAGGGACAACACAATAATTGATATACAAAAGTGACATTGTTTCTTAACAGCAATAATCTGGAACATCTTACCTTCAATTCTTTAGTCACAACTTCTATCCTTCGTGACGTCATAAGAATCTTTTCATGCTTCAGTAGGCTTTTCTGTTAAGATGATAAAATACAAAAACTAGACTGCACAAGAAGCAACACGGCCAATAGCATGACATACTACACCTTGCACACCTTCAATAAGTTTGTTTTTCCACGTTCAACCAACTATTACCGTAATAACGCACTTTATGTCAATCTTTTATTGTTTTTTTCCGGTGTAAATTATAAGAAAACTAGCTGATTTTAAAAGTTTAGCTATTAAGAAGATGCTTGCTACTCTGATAAGATAAGCAACTCCTTATGTTAAATGGCATTCAAGCTATCCAGAAACACATATCACCCAAACTTTCAACAAAAAGTGAGGGTCCCTTAAGCTTCGTCTTTAAGAGTTCAATGCAATAGGGAGATCTTGTCCCTACTAAGTACTTCAAACACATGAAATCTTCTCAAACTTGCTATGCACCCACTACTTGGGTTTTAAGCGGTGGTGCCACCTTATTTGTGGCTTGTGCGTTCTTTGCTGCAAGCATTTTTCGTAGCTCTAGGAAGCATGATACATGCACCAACATTAATTTATTCTCGCTAAATAAAATAATATTGCCCTTTTTGTGTAGATAATTTTTGGTTTCGGTTTCTTGGTGCCAAAATGGACTGTGACATGGCAGTGTAGGTGGCTTGGTCACGTGACCACACAAGAATGTGACGCACGTCACGCCGATTATAGCCTGCTCTTGCACAGACCCACGCAAACACCTGCAAAACAAACACGCAGCAGCCATGATATTTTGATGGTTATGTACGTAGCAGAGGTCTCCAGAGGTTCTGACCTCACTACAATAGGCGTGCGCACGGGAGAGTGGTAAGGGGGGAATGCAAATATAGCCCCATGCACTGACATAATAAGGAGGGGGTGCTGCGACTTGGGGTGGTGGGGCACAATGTCAGCCCCATATATTGACATAATAGAGAGGGGGTGTGCTGCAATGAACCTTTGTTCCTTTGTTCACACTGAAGGGGAAACTTGCTCCCACCTACGCTCACTACAGATCTGGTGTGGCGTCACTGCAACTTTTATTTTTTTTCCTACAGAGCTACAACAGTTCTGGATGCGCTTGCGATAGGCTTCTGTCAAAAGAACAAGTATTTAAATGCACTTCGGAGGTGAATTTAAATATACAGTCAAACCTCTTTAATACGTACCCACTTAATGTGTAACTGTGGTTTATACGTAATCGTGAGGAATCCCCTACCCATTCTCCATTGAACCCCATGTATTGGCTGACCGCTTAAGCCGTAGTCACTTGTGGTGTTACATGCGGTTAGTACGTACTGTTTTCATTCTCATTATCCATGCACAGGCCGAAAATCAGCAAAATTTCATGCGCGCAGACGTTCAATACACTAGCTGTAACGATCAGACTACAACAACCAGCGATAGTGATGTCAAAACATGGCCACGTTGATGTATTTTCTGCGTGTACGGATGTTGCCAATTGCATTGTGCAAAAGCATGGCCTTTGAGATCGGTTTTTGGTAAATCAGGAACTCTCTGTCGCTGCTCCTGGTACGAGGTGCAAATTCGCTGTCGCTTTCCAATCCAAGCCAAGTACGTATTCTAAACGGCTCAACAGCACTAAGCCAGGCCGAGCATGTTTTTCGTTCGGTCTTTAAATAGAGTTTCCTAAAACTAACTAGAGGGGACTATGGCACTGTGATCGTTTAGCGACCATGGGAATGATGGGCAGTACATGGATTCCCCTAGTCTTCGTACTTGTGGGCGGCGAATCGCACTTGTGGCTTCATTTATTGTTGTGTTTCAGTTTTGTTTCAAAAAAAAGAACGAACCCTTTTCAGCTTCGTAACCCGATCTGAAAAGGTAAACCTAAAAAAATAAGGTGGTGAAGCACAACCGCTGAACATTTGCTGATTTCTGTTACGTGAGAAATAGCTCCAAGCCACACGAACTAGAGCACTGCACGGGCCGATTTTTCCGGCCCGAGCCCGGCTTGGCCCAAAAACTTCATGCTCCAGCCCGCCCGAGCCCGGTCTGGTGTTTTTAAATACGGTCCATACCCAGCCCAGTCCCGAAAGGTTTGGGCTCGGCTTGAACAGGCCCGGCCTGTTTCAGCCAATTATGCCTGGAGCATAAATGAGGCACTGTCCGATATTCGGTAACTGTGACGATACTTGCCGCAAACAAGATATTTTTTAGACTGTCTTGAGAACTTCTTTGAGTGTCATGAATTTAACTGGTGTATTCTGTGTACTTTCAGGTAATTATGCCCGTAACACTTCTGGGAAATAATTGCAGGGTAATTGAAATATAATTGTGTTGTATCATGTACGCAGTGCCAACCGCAAAATCTTGTTTTGTTTCATTTCAGAGAATGACTACAAAATATTCTACACTTATAAACTGAAAAAAAAAAAAAGACACATTTATAGTTTCAGTCCACATTACTTGCATGAAAGCCGGGTTCGTCGAGTAAATGTAACAAGTCTCCTTCAAATGTCATTCATTTATTACGCCATGCAATAAAAAAAAAAAAAAAAACACGCTTTAGATAATTCTGAGAGGACTACCGGGGGGGGGGGGGGGGGAACTCCCTATACCTCCCGTGTATTCACTCTCGGCAGCGGTAGAGCACGTTTTACCACTGGCGGTTGCAGGGCAGCCTACTAGAAATAAATGATGAATAGAAAATTTATTTCATGAAGTCACTGGTGAGGTCTCCAAATAGAGGGAAAGGATGAAAAATTGACAGGAGGAGGGTTGCCGCAAAAGCCCTACTTTCCCAATTCGCAGGCATGCGCAATGCGCTTGTGCCTTTTTTAAGGTCCTCTGGCCGCTTGGCCAATGTGGCCATAAAATTTTGTAAATCTTTTTTTTAAATTTTGTTCATGTTTTTAGAAGAGGCGAAAGTTAAGCTGACTGATTTCCCAGTAAGACGAAACTTGTTGACCACCACAAATAAAATGAAGTTTTTTTATTGCACGTTTGTATATAAAAAATAACACACACTTAGTGTGAAAGTGTTGATCTATAAAAGCAGCTTTGATTTACAATAGAAATACAGGCATAATGAGCTAACGTTGAACCCAGAATACCAGAACCAATGAGAAAACTATGTATCAACAAACTCAAGTATGACACGTATTTGACTCAATTCACGTTTGTTATGATGGTGTGCATAGCTTCTTTGCAACTGTGCAGCTTGCGAAACTGTGCGTCGCAAGCAGGTTGGTCCTCTCCAGACACCAAGGGAAGATAAACTAAGCGCGTGCAACCTGTATACATTAAATTTTTGACAGGAGTATAGACTCATGCTTCCAGTTTTGATGTGTCTTACTTATCCGGTAATACAAAAAAAACGGCAGAAATGGGGGAAGAAGTCTGAAGGGATGCAAAATTTCTTAACTCCGGGTGCCGCAGGAGCAGTCACACATTTATGCGGTAAAAGGTGCCAATGCCCCCTGTTTCGAAGTGTACAGCAAAAAATCAAAATGATAATCATTGAACTTCCTTATATAGAACCCTTACGTCCCCTGCAGGAGTGCTTGCACGTTTTAGAGCACCATGAGAATACTTGCGCTTTGACATATGGAAACGCTTATGAATTACTGTCGAATTATGAAAAGCGCATCCGTAAAAATAAGCGAAAACTTTTTCAATATGATGGACAGTCTAGTTAAGTCTATAGCCTTTTTGGGTATTTGCCAAATGCTGAATATTTGCATTCGCCTTGCTAGCACCCAAAATTGGGAGCATTTCCATCGATTGGCGCGCCCGTCACAAAAGTCGCTTCGCATCTCGCTGTTAAAGTACACCAACAACAGCTCCTGAGTTATTCATGACTCACGAGTCGCGTATTACGCAGGTGGAGAAAGACTTGACGAGCATGCGTGTGTATATGCATACTGAAAAATTTTCCCAAGTTAGCAGCGCACACATATTATATACATTATTATAATATTAGCAGTGTACCGTTGCTGTTGCTACAGTACCACCTAACAAATCTTTCCTTACAGTATGCAAATATTAGTGAAGACGTATTGTCACGACGTCAAAACAGAGGTCTTGCCGCAGAGATTGAGACACCAGAAGCAGGTCGATCTTTTTAATTAGAACGCGCAAGTGAGTTCTTCTTTTTCGTTCATTTCGTAGTCCTTCGTGGCACATGCACAACTGCCATCATCTTTCTTGAGCAAGCACGTGACATTTGCCTCCCTCCGAAAGAAGCATCGTCCCGATGTGCAACTTAGGTGCTCTACCAGGCATATGAAGTGGTCGTACGAAAATGGTAATCGGGAGCTAATTAACTCGATAAATACGGTTTCATACACACGACGTGCACGACTTCGGGCAAATGCTTTTGGCACTTAGAAATACAATCAGTGTCAGGAACAACTTCGTAGTTCACGTCGTTCAAGCGTCGCGTTACGCTGTATGGACCAAAGTACCGTCTTAGCAGTTTCTCAGACAGTCCACGTCGACATATCGGAATCCAGACCCACACTTTGTCGCCTGGTGTGTAGCTAATAAACTTGTGTCGGGTGTGGTAGCGATGTGCATCTTGATGCTGCTGACGACAGATGCGCACGCGCGCGAGCTGTCTGGCTTCTTTGGCGCGCTGAGTGAATTCTTCGGCGTCTACCTTAATGTCGTCACACTCATGCGGCAACATGGCGTCCAATGTTGTCGTGACTTCGGACCATAGATCAGACTGAACGGTGTCATTCCAGTGGTTTCTTGTCGAGCGGTGTTATAAGCAAAGGTCACGTACGGCAATATCTGATCCCAGTTTTTATGTTCCGTGTCAACGTACATGTTGATCATGTCTGTGAGGGTCCTATTGAGGGGACCCGTCAGTCCGTTTGTCTGCGGATGGTATGCAGTTGTTCTCCGGTGAGCTGTACCGCTGAGTCTGAGAACCGACTCCAAAAGCTCTGCGATGAAGGCAGGTCCTCTGTCTGTGATCACTGTTGTCGGAGCGCCATGCCGAAGGACGATGTTTTCGATGAAGAACTGAGCGGCTTCTGCAGCTGTGCCGCACTGCATAGCTTTAGTCTCCGCATAACGGGACAGGTAATCAGTGACCACAATAATCCATCTGTCTCCTGTTGTGGAAGTTGGAAAGGGACCCAGGAAATCCATTCCAATCTGGGTGAACGGCTTTTCTGGTGCTTCTACTGGATGTAAAAGACCGACTGGCTTGCTGGGAGGCGCTTTGCATCTTTGGCAGTCGGTGCAAGTTCGCACGTGATGGTTAACAGTAGCAGGTAACTTTCGCCAGTAGTACTTGCATCGTATTCGGCACAATGTTCGTGTGTAGTCTAGATGACCAGAATTTGCTTCATCATGGCACGCTTCCATAATTTCTTTTCGAAGAGAGGCAGGCACGACGAGCAAGTGCGGGTTACCGGTTGGTGAGAAGTTTTTCTTATAGAGAACATCGTTTCGCAAGCAAAAAGATGGCAGTCCTCTAGCAAATAACCGTGGCACGTCTTTACGTCGTCCTTCTAAGTATTCAATGAGTGGTAACAGCTCAGGGCCCCTGTGCTGCTCTCGTGCAATAGTGGCCGTGTTGACAACTCCCAAGCATGCCGCGCCAATGTTTTCGTCATCAGGAGCGACAGTTTCCACTGGCGACCGTGAGAGACAGTCGGCGTCGGTGTGCCTCTTCCCAGATTTATAGATGATGGTCATGTCAAACTCTTGAAGCCTTAGGCTCCAGCGTGCCAAATGACCAGATGGATCTTTAAGGTTGGTGAGCCAGCACAAAGAGTGATGGTCGCTAACAACCTTGAAGGAGCGGCCGTACAAATACGGACGAAATTTGATGACTGACCACACCACGGCGAGACACTTCTTCTCGGTGGTCGAGTAGTTCCCCTCCGTGCGAGAGAGAGTTCTGCTAGCGTAGGCTATTACTCTTTCACAGCTGTCTTGCCACTGCACCAGAACGGCACCTAGACCTACATTGCTGGCGTCAGTGTGAAGTACTGTAGGGGCGTCCTGGTCGAAGTGCGCAAGGACTGGAGGTGTTTGTAGTCGTTGTCGTAGTTCGTTGAATGCCATTTGCTCCTGTTCACCCCAAAAGAAGGGGACGTCCTCACGTGTGAGTCGTGTCAATGGCGCCGCAATAGGCGAAAAGTCCTCGATAAATCGCCGGTAATAAGCGCACAACCCTAAGAAGCATCTCACAACCTTTTTGTCACGGGGTGCAGGAAATTGCGCTACGGCGTCTATTTTGGCCGGGTCAGGTCGAATACCCTCGTGACTGACGACGTGGCCTAGGAAGCTGAGTTCGTTGAAACCAAAATGACATTTTTCTGGTTTTAAAGTCAGGCCGGCCAAGCGTATGGCTTGGAGTACGGTGAATAGACGGCTGAGATGTTCCTCGAATGATGCTGAGAATACAACATCGTCCAGATAGACCAAGCATGTTTGCCACTTCAGGCCCGATAGTACGGTGTCCATGAGACGCTGAAAAGTGGCTGGCGCCAAGCACAACCCAAAAGGAAGCATCTTAAATTCGTAAAAGCCATCAGGCGTCACAAAGGCCGTTTTTTAACGATCTCTCTCGTCGACTTCTATCTGCCAGTAGCCGCTTTGAAGGTCCATTGAAGAGAAATAGCGCGCATGACGCAGCCGATCAAGTGAATTATCTATGCGAGGCAGTGAATAGACGTCTTTCTTCGTGACTTGGTTCAACTTGCGATAATCAATACAGAAACGCAAGCTGCCGTCTTCTTTCTTGACCAAAACCACGGGGAACGCCCAAGGACTTTTCAAAGGTTGTATGACGTCATCCACGAGCATCTTCTGTACTTGCTTCTGAATCTCCTTGCGTTCTTTTGAAGCGACACGGTAGGGGTTCTGTCGAATTGGTCACGTGTTGTCTTAAATAGTGATGCGGTGCTTGGTCAATGATGTCCGCTGGACCTTTGACGTACGCGAAAAGCAGTCTTCAAATTGGTGTATAAGTCCAAGCAGGCGCTTCCTATGAGAGGGCGGTAGCGTCGAGCAGATGTCCACCGACAAAGTTGTCGAGGCAGGGACTGTCGCGCCGTCTGGTTGCAAAGCACAACAATCCTCGGCTTGGTCTATATTGTCGAAGTAGGCAATTGCGGTACCCTTCTGGATTTGACGGCGCTCGTTGCTGAAGTTTGTGAAGAGCACTTCTGCCTGTGCACCAGTAAGCGTTAGAATGCCTCTCGCGATGGGAATGCCTTGCATGAGCAAAAGAGCGACTATGTGCTCCACTATCACATCTTTATAGAAAGGCCACCCAGTGGACACAGACACGAGGCAGCAGGATCTCGGTGGAAGCGTCACATGGTCGGCTATTCGCAAACGGCCGCGTAGTTCGTCGCTGCTGTCGTCGACATGCGGATGTGCGCAAAACGTAACCATACGTTGAGGGATGTTGATAACAGCGCCATGATCTCGAAGAAAATCCATGCCTAAAATTAGCTCTTTACAGCAGTCTGGCAACAGGACGAAAGTGGCCACGAAGCTAGAATCCCCAATGCGAAGTCGAGTGGTGCATTTACCCGTGGTAGTCATCAGCTGACCACCAGCACTCCTTATGTGCGGCCCTGTCCAAGGTGTCTTGACCTTTCTAAGGCGGTCGGCGAGTTCTTGTCGCATGATTGAGAAGTAGGTGCCAGTGTCGACCAGTGCTGTAATGTAGTGTCTGTCAATGAAAATGCCAAGATCAGCACGTACAACTTTACTGGCATTAGTATACGTCGTCGTATTCGTCATGGTTGTCGTCGTATCTTCTTGCGATGATAGGGGGAACTTTTCGATGTCTCGACGATTGGCAACCTTGCCCCCGGAGGTCGCAGCAGTTAGTTGCCCCGGCGCCGGCTAGGCGAACGGCCTTTGGTGACGTCCGCGTAGCTATGAGGGAAGTCACGGTGACGCGCAGGAGATGGAGATCGCCAGCGACGCGGTGTAGTTGCTTGGCCAGTCGACAGTTGATCGGCATCGTGGGCACGACGGTCTTCAGAGCGGAATGAAGCGGGACGAGAAAAGTTCCCGAACCCGGAATCGCTATGACGGCAATAGCAGGCAATGTGATCTGGTTCTCCGCAGCGGAAGCAAATAGGTCGACGGTCGGCCATGCGCCACAAATCAGTTCGGCGAACTGGTGGTCGTCTCAAGAATCTCGTTGCCACCAAGGTACGGCCGCAGGTCGTAGCTGGAAGGGTGTCGCCACAAACGACGGTGGAGGACGACGGACAGCATCAGCGTAGCTCGCTGGATGTGGCTCAGGACTTGGTACAGGTGGTGTAACGGCTTGCCTCAACTCTTGGCAGATGATTTCGGCAACAGATGCGACAGGCGGTTGGGTAGGGGGAATGCAGAGGGCCCGAAGTTTCTTACGCAGTATTTCCCTAATCATTTGTTGCAGGGAACTTTCGCAGACGGCAGTGTTCTGAGCTGCAGCACTTACTACCGTGTGGTTCGGCAGGCGGTCAAAGTGTCGGTATCGTTGTCGCAGTGCGCGCTCGATGACAGTCGCCTCTCTTATGAATTCATCTACTGTAGTAGGTAGATTTCGTACGAGGCCCGCAAACACTGGTTCTTTGACACCCTGCATTAGGTGACGCACCTTCTTTGCCTCGGGCATGTCAGGGTCAGCTCGTCGAAACAGACGGATCATACCCTCTGTGTACATGGAGGCTGTTTCGTTGGGTTTATGTACGCGAGCCTCAATCAGTTGCTGTGCGCGATCCCGTCAGTCCGTGTTCGGAAATGTGGCGAGGAGCTCTCGACGGAAATCTTCCCAAGATTGGAAAGTAGCGTCGTGGTTCTCGTACCACGTGCGAGTGCTATCTTCCAAGGCAAAATATGCAAGGCCAAGTTTGTGCTGTTCGTTTCAGTGGTTAGATACAGCGACCCGTTCGAACTGTTCAAGCCAGTCCTCGACATCCTCGTACTCTTCCCCATGTAAAACTTCAGGAACGCGAGGATGTTCAAGAGTCACCTGCGAGGGAAGAGTGGTCTGCGATGGAAGGGTAGCCGTGGATGTGGTAGGAGCTGCCATGCTGGTTAGAGGCGGAACAGGTGCGAACTCGGGACTTAGGCATAGTAGGCGCCGACTAAATCGGTGCACCGGAGTCGTGACGAGGGGCTGGGTCTCTGGAATAGGTGAACGGGTCCGAGCGAGACTGTCCTGCATCCGGTTGTAGGCTCCAGCACCTCCACCAGTGTCACGACATCAAAACAGAGGTCTTGCCGCAGAGATTGATACCAGAAGCAGGTCGATCTTTTTATTTAGAACGCGCAAGCGAATTCTTCTTTTTCGTCTATTTCGTAGTCCTTCGTGGCACATGCACAACTGCCATCGTCTTTCTTGAGCAAGCACGTGACAATACATTCCGTGTTGAAAAAACGTGTAGCATGCCGACGGAGCCAAATGCCAGACGTCATGTATTTTCCGATTTCAGTGCATGCTAATGCTGGTCGAAATAAGCCAAAGCCTTCAGCTACGGCAGCTTTCGTAACCTTGGCCGCTTCGGTATGTCAAACTCCACAAAACAACAAAGCCAAGCAGCGTAGACGGACCATTGTATAGATATACAGGGTGTTTCAAAAAATGGGTCCAATATAATTTGAAAACTACAAAAAGTGGGCATATGCATTCTACCTGCGATATTCCCTTTACTTTGGCAGAATGTGTCTTTACATGTGTAAGAACAATAATTATTATAGTAAATATAGAAATTTAAAAAATTAACTTTCAACCAGTCGAGATCGCTGTTCGAATCAAATAAGCAAATTGAAGTTCTTCCTAAGAATAGTCCAAAGCCATTTTGAAATTCCGGAAAGGTGATAAGGTAGTAATCACCGCTGAGCGATGAAATCTGGCTAATTTAGCTGGCAAAACCGAAACCTAAAGGGTCCCTAAAGACAGTGAAACTGCAATGAACTCTTATGCCACTTTTCATCATTTTTCAAAGAACCCACCATGTATATGCAGGCAGTATGTGCACATACCTAGCTGCAGACTTTGTTCACACTGTGGATGATCATCAATTCTCGCTGAGCCCTTTGTAATAGGCAAGCTTTAAACCACTTGCTGGTTCTGTCATTTGCATGATGCAATGCCTGGTGCCATAGACCATTGTCAAGCACACAAGTGTCACCAACGAGCGCACAAGCGGTCATGGGAAAAGTGTGTGTATGCTGCATCAGCCGCCGTGACGAGCTCCCACTCCTCACGCATTAACTTTCCACTTGAACCTTGCCAGGACTCCTTAGACAGTGAATTTGGCAAGGTGAAACATATTATCGTGTAATTAAATCAGGAACTTCAGTGTTAAGCTGCAACAGTCCCTGAATGATTTTCGTTAATCGCACTGTTGGACCCGCTGAGCAGCTCATAAACATCACTTTTTTCTTTTTTTCGCCAGTGCTTCACGGCGTAGAGTTAATAAAAAAAAGATAAAACTTGGTTTCCTATGAAGTGCAGGAGCAATCTATGATTCGTGGATCTATTTGGAATCAATGTCCATTGACACTGTCAACGAGTGCAATGAGAGGTTCTGATATTTGAAACTACACTAGAAAGTATAGTCAGCATTTAGTAAAATAAGAGAAAATCACTAGACAGTGTGCACATGATTCGCATTATATATGCAATGAACAATAGGTGTCTATAAACCTTCGTTGGCACTATAACTACAGGTTGAAATAAGAATTAGAGCGAAAAAAGAAAGAAGGACGAGGAAGGAAATATACACACTATCTAGTGGTCACTCAACATTTGTTTGAACTTTGAAACACAAAGTTGGTCAATACCACATTTACAAGTATGGTAAGGGGACATTTAATAGTCACAATGAATTGCATTCAGCACAATACAGCCATTACAAGTCACGCAACAGTGTAATGGCTGCATATGGCAGGAATAACCCAGTTTTATGACAGAAACAATACTTCACAATTAGTATTTAAACAGGATGACGAAATCAACCACAATGGCATAATTCAGACAGCTCTTAAAAATAGTACTTCAGGGCTACAGCAATTACAAAATTTGATTTTTACTTGCACCAATAAAATGCACATATAGCTTACAAGGAATTACAAATATTAAAATAGATAGTTTCTTTTTCTGAACACCCTGGTGTCTAGAATACATATTCTGAATATGTACATATTCAGAGTTTTGCTTACTTTTATGCCATTAATTCCTTGACCAACAACTGTGCCCATACTTGATTACACCAGCTTTTACTATGAATTAAAACAGTGAATGAATAGAAGAATCATGACATCAGCATATTACTTACATTCCAGAGGATAGAGTGTAGCCACTGATCACGCAAGTATACATTGGCCGCCTGGAGCAGAAGGGAGCCCTCAGGAATGACCACACGGAGACAGAATTTGTGACTAGGGTCCCATCGACACAAGGAATACACATCTTCCATGGAGCTGTAACTAACTGGCTGCTCCATGAAGCCACCAGGCTGCAATGAATGTAAACCACACAATTTGGAAAAGCTACCAGACCAGACATTTTTAACCAGTGTATTACTTATTAGTCAACAGCAGTTGAAATAACGCAACCATATGAAAGTGCCCTCAAACCAATGTCAACAATTTTGTTTGGCATTGATATTACTGTTTCACAAATTCTACTTCATAAAAAAATTTTTCGACAATGAAGCTATATGTAGTTTAGAGAGCATTTAGCAAAATGTTCAGTAAGATATGGTTTCACTGGAATTACAATTTTCACTGGAACTACCATAGTGAAAGTCATGCCCACATGACATGTGCAACAGCCACTGCTATTCGCAAGTTTCGTTGCCTATAGGGAGCGCTCAGGGTAGTTCAATATAATGCCCACAGAGGGTATCAGAGTTGCTGAGCCCATGTGCCGCCAGCACTGCAGTGTTTTTTTTTCTTTTCATCGAGATGGATTTACCCTTTTTGCGGTCGCATATTATGTGCCAACTTGACGCTTCAGAAATGATGTCTTGTTTAAGGCGAAGAGCTCCCTAATTCCAAGCACATTACTTGTTGTGGCGTGCGATGTTTGCACGTTGCCCTCCGCTATAGGCATGCCTCACGATCATTACGTTGTTCGTCACGCAAGACCCCAAGTAGTGTTTTAACGTTCTGCATTTATCTTACGTCCCCAGTTTTGAGCGGATATTTACCAATGTAAGATTTCGCTAAGTTATCACAATGCCGATATTGACACATTTTAGAAAAAAGTCAGCTTGCCACAAAGGCAAAGCAATGAACACGATAGCAAGAAATAGGAAGGTCACACGCCAAATTGCAAGCCGATCAAAATGTGCCCCGCGTTTCTCAAGCATAATTGATGCATGAAACGTACTCGCAGGTACAGATGAACGCGAATAAGTGTCTCAGCTGTTACTTACTGTCTGAAAAGCGCACCCTTTTCACAAACGGAGACTGTGCAACGATTGCAGTGACCATTGCGCGCCCGGTAACTACAACAGAAACGTTCTAGTGAAGGCCCAATGCCAGCCGAGACGTACATGCACATGCTATGAGCGCCACTTCCCCACCGCTACTTCGATACTTTTTAAAAAATTACACTGGCAGCCGTGGGGCAGCGTGACAGTCTACGGAACTTGCGAATAGCTTAACTAGCAGAGCATTCCATGCATCATAAAAAGGTTACATGGGTTCAACTATTACAGGCTGAAAGTTTCCCTCCATTGCAGTACCTTAACTGGCAGAGAATTCTGTGCATCATAAGAAGGTTACATAGGTTCAGCTATTACAGGCTGAAAGTTGCCCTCCATCGCAGTACCTTAACTGGCAGAGCATTCTGTGTATCATAACAAGGTTACATGGGTTCAGCTATTACAGGCTGAAAGTTGCTTTCCATTGCAGTACCTGAACTGGCAGAGCATTCTGTGCATCATAAGAAGGTTACATGGGTTCAGCTATTACAGGCTGAAAGTTGCTTTCCATTGCAGTACCTGAACTGGCAGAGCATTCTGTGCATCATAAGAAGGTTACATGGGTTCAGCTATTACAGGCTGAAAGTTGCTCTCCATTGCAGTACCTTGGTTGGCAGAGCATTCTGTGCATCATAAGAAGGTTACATGGGCCCAGCTATTACAGGCTGAAAGTTGCCCTCCATTGCAGCACCTTAACTGGCAGAGCATTCTGTGCATCATAAAAAGGTTACATGGGTTCAGCTATTACAGGCTGAAAGTTGCCCTTCATTGCAGTACCTTAACTGGCAGAGCATTCTGTGCATCATAAGAAGGTTACATGGGTTCAGCTATTACAGGCTGGAAGTTGCCCTTTATTGCACTACCTTAACTGGCAGAGCATTCTGTGCGTCATAATAAGGTTACATGGGTTCAGCTATTACAGGCTCAAAGTTGCCCTCCATTGCAGCACCTTAACTGGCACAGCATTCTGTGCATCATAAAAAGGTTACATGGGTTCAGCTATTACAGGCTGAAAGTTGCCCTCCATTGCAGTATCGTAACTGGCCGAGCATTCTGTGCATCATAAGAAGGTTACATGGGTCCAGCTATTACAGGCTTAAAGTTGCCCTCCATTGCAGTACCTTAACTGGCAGAGCATTCTGTGCATCATAAGAAGGTTATGTGGGTTCAGCTATTACAGGCTGAAAGTTGCCCTCCATTGCAGTATCTTAACTGGCAGAGCATTCTGTGCATCATAAGAAGGTTACATGGGTTCAGCTATTACAGGCTGAAAGTTGCCCTTTCCTTCTGCTACAATTTCCATTCTCTTTGTTACCTTCAATTTTGAATTTAACAATACAGATTGCATGTAGAAAAAAGTATATGATGCTACAAACATAGTGCAGCAGTGATAAAATTCTGCATGAGATTACTGAAAGAACTGAACTTTCAGTTAAGCTTCTTTCTGAATCATTTCTTTTAAATTATAACTACTGCATCTTTAGGTTTAAGTTTTGCACTAAGAAAGCCATAGTTCCACTGTCCTATACCAATAATTCTCAACGCCTGTAATTCTCAAAGCCTGTAAATATGCAAAAAAACTAGTGTAAACCAATATGCACACATGTTGGTAGGTAACATGCACATATAGACAACACAGATAGAACCCTAACTTTGTTTCAATCATTTCAATCATTTCATTATTACAGTTACAAATAGTTATTTTCACTTTATTTGCATGGCTTCATTGTTCATACTCCCTTCAGGCATTGTTTGTGAACCAAGATAGTGCATGAAAAGCAAAATCATCGATGAAAACAGCATGTAATATGTACATTTCATCATTGCTTCATGCAGTTCCATAACATGCATATTTTCTAAATTAGCTGGACCGGCTTCAAATATGTTAGACCGGGAAGAGTGGATGTTCTTATATGTAATGTTGGTGAGCTGGGTTCTTGATGTGACATCATCATGTGACTTGACTGAACTCAGTGGAATCTGTTAATTCATTCCGCAGCAATACGGTTTTCTTGTCTTTCACAAATGCAACAAGTGTGACAAAGGAAAATGCAAAATAAATAGAATTAATTCGTGCCTGAGATGTACAAAGTTGCAAACATTTCTTTTAGTCATTTCTATAGACTGACGGTTACTGACAAACCATAATTTATACAACAATACCTCTAAAATGGAGCCTGTCTAAAGAATAAATTTCCTTAACTTATGTAAATGCATATAGCGAGTGCTAAATATGCTACTGCAAAGTTAAATATATTATTGCTTAAGTGTACATTAACTATGAACTTTTTTTTTTCACACAACCACCAGCTGCAAATGCAAACACTGAAAAACTATCATCCACAAACAATGTATTTGAAATCACAGTGTCTCTGAAACACTGAACGCTATGGGTAAAACTTACTGCAACCGGTCTTTTTTTGGTCAATAGCTTTCTTAGCAAGTGACCCTCCTTTATTGATTAAAGTGTATTCCGCAGGTCCCTCTTCAAGGTTCCACGAGCCACTGATAAATTTTTCATGGTTCTGCATTGACCAAATCCCTTAGATGGCTTACCTTAGATGCAGTCAATCAAAAAAACATCCATTACTCATGTCCATTTGTTGGTGCAAGGAAAGAGAGTTTTGTTGCGCATCAGAGAAAATTTTTTACAGCGAAAGCTTTTATGAGATCACTTTTCGGGTCACGCGCAGTTGTTGTTGTTCGTCGCCACCGCCGGTATCCGTAACCACATTGCGCAAAATTAGAAAAAAAAAACCTTGCACCAATGACATAGTGGGGTCTGAAGCCAGGTTCGCTGGGTGTTGGCCCAACATTCTACCACTGAGCTACACCAGTGCTTGTGACTTGTCAAACTTGCCTCAGGCAGACTTGATGTCGGGAAAGCAATCGTGTTAATACGACTTATAAAGAGTGTTACAACAGCTAAAGAACAACCAGTCATCGCACAATGCGAGTAGCATAACAAGTGGGCCGTCCAATGCTCCAAACTATCACAAAAGCTTGTTCTTGTTCCTCTATTAACTGTGGCGCATACCTACTTCAGTCATAATTCCTCATCGATGTAAGCCACTGCATGGACAATGGGGCGAAATTCCTTGCAAGTGTTTAGCGGATACCACGCTTCTCAGAAGAATGACGAAAAATAGCATAGCAAATGCCGGCCTACTACCCGAAAGTTTATTATTATTGCCCTAGTGGGTACCAAGCAAGTGTGCCAGCAGTAGTTACCCAATGAGTTTTGAAAAGGCTCTAACAGGCTGCTTTTCTAGCTTTCGCTGTGACTGTGCTGCGCCTACCGCGCAGGCCTGGCATTTTTTAAATATATGTTTGCTTTTGAATTATTTGCATGTGAATGTAGTGTGAACTGAATGGAAATGCTTGCATTAAAATGAAGAAAGGGGGTGGTCATGGCACTTTATGGGGGTTGGCAGGGTTCCCTGGGACCAATACGCTTGAGAACTTTTGATATAAAGTGTATTTCAAGCCTTTCTTGTTGGCCAATGCCAACAACAGCATAGTCTAAAGTCATTTCTGTGGATATGTGGAGTCTAAGAATGTGGGCCAAGCTCAAAGGTAGTGCAATTTAATAATTCAAATAACTCAATGGCTTTATTCCTTCCGTATTCTTACTTATAACTGATATTCAAGTGCATTACTATTTGAACACCTTTGTTACTGGTGAGCACCCCAACTTCAGGACAAAGCTGCAGCTGTTGTTTTATTTCAAAGGGCTGCCATTTGAGTGTTCAGCACTGAAGCCAGTGACTATTCAAAGCTCAATGAAGGCGGCATAACTTTTTCCCTTTTGAGTATAAATGCGTTCTGTGGATGACAGTAAGTCTGTAAAACTATACAGCAGCAGCCAATTTATAAAGATATAAAAAAAAGCTTAATGTAGTGCTATCTTGGCTGCTTCTTTAAACTCTGGCTGAAAAAATTACCATCTTACCCCACATCTCATGAAAGTAGAATGTGAGCGATTCTGTACCACGTTTGCCGTGTGGTGTTATTCACAACAAACGATGAACTTGGAATGTTTCATAGCTGCATGTGAATCCACACATTCATTTACCCATATGCAAAGATAAGTACAGATTGTTTTCATAGTGCAGCCAGAAAGTTCAGATATCTTCCAGCAGCTAAGTTGTCGCAATTTCCCACACCTAATTTTATTCATTGGTGACCATGTTGGGTCATGCTTAGGTTGCCAAGTTACACAATATTAGTAACAGCAACTTTGTTAAGCTATTGAGATGCAAAAGCACAGTTTCCTGGGCTTTAAAATGCGATGGCAAATTTTGGGTTCATCCCTTGTGGTTTATTGAAAAAGAAAGCGAGTGGACACAGTGTTTGATCCCGATTCATACTTAATATGCTACAGAAAATTTCAACTTTATTCACTTTTCCAACAAAGTAACTCAATATAAATAGATGTCAGTCATATCTTTGTATGTGTGCATATGTTATTTTTGTACTGTTAAGTTGGGTTAAACAAAATGTTTGGTTAAATAAGACTGTGGCTGGTGTGCGAGGCTGTCATAACAGGTCCTTTTGACAAAGGCTGGGGTGCCAGCCGGAAAGTTAATATACCAGACATTTTTGTGTATTCTCTGAATCTCTCTCTCTCTCACTCACTCACACACACACACACACACACACACACACACACACACACACACACACACACACACACACACACAATTACCTTTCCACAAAATGCGTAAGGGATGCTTCTAGGGAGGGTCATCATAATTTACAATATACAAAGCACATTGTATGACATTCAGAGAACTCTTAAAGTCTTGTACATAGTGACAGGACCACAAATATTATTCATTAACTGTTACATAGCACAGTCCCACTGAGGCTATTGTAGGTGTAGGCACCATATATCATATATCAATTGCACACAAAAAGTTATGAAATGGCAATTTTCATGTATCTACACATAACAAATTTCAGTGTTCAACAGTCAAGAAAGAAAAACAGTGTTTAGATATGGTTGTTTGAATTTGAAATGTACAGTATTGTATCACAAACTGCACAGTACTTGTATCGATGTATATCGGTGCCCACAAATGATTCTATGAAAATGTCTTTATAGCTGTTGGAAAAACATGGCACGCCATTTACAACATAGATGTACCATTTGTATGTACTATATGATGTGCAAAACACTATAGCTACACTGTATTAAACTAAATTCAAATGCACCAGCAAAAAATGCAATGGTTGTTCTAATGCACACAGCTTTCATGCAATGACACAAACAAATTAAAAGTGCAACTATTCACCAAAATTTTAGGTGCACAGCATTTTGTGTTAGTGAAGTATAAAAAAGAAATTTAACATGAATGACAAACAAGCGTGCATGTACGCACACAAGTACACACGGCAGTTTTTTAATTCACAATTGAAAGTTCAGCCAACCGATTCATAAAACTTGTTGCACGCCCAAAACATTTGTAGAACATGCCACGTTCATTCTTCTTTTTCTTATTATCCTCCTGCCTTTGTACTGATATACAATGCTTCGGAACTAGAAAGCTCCATCATGAACACCTGCGAAGAGCCGATGTTTTTGCACTATTGAATGGCTCTAGCGCGCTTTCTAGGAACAACGTGTGTGCTCAACAATGCGCCAAATACGGAGGAAGAGATTGCGGACGTTTTAGTTTTGTTTCATTCATTCCGTAGTTCGCGCACCAGAAGCACACGGCATGCGCTTCGTGCTTAGAGAGATCCGGATGCCTGCCTACTGATAAGGTACATACCTTCCGCCTTTTTAGACCCCCTGTACGTCACCAACCTCTCTCGTGACGTAAAAATGTGGGCTCAGATAAAAGACAAGAAAATAAGGTGGGGGTGAGGAACGTAAGTTCCACAATGAGTCGCAAAACAGTAACAAAAGACTATGGTCGTTGAAGACCACATCTACACACTTGACACGCAAATATTCATTTTCGAGGGTTGATAAAAGGAGGATGACCTAGCCCCGGGTAAAGAGAACGAGAAAGAAAACGCAGTAAATGTAACGAAGACCATTCAATCTCTCAGCACATGCCAGATCGTGCAATGAGCAGGAAAACAATGCTAATAGTAGGCAACGACGTACCGTCTTCGATGACATCTCCGATGTGCCGAGAACAACTCTGTGCGTCTCCCAACGCCGAAGAAACTTGGAACTAAGGATTTTGCTGATGACAGTACGGCTGTGGTTGAGCCTACAGAGCTGCACGTCGCCTTCGTGTGTTAGTTTGAACTTGGGTCCCTGGGCGCAACAAGCAGCAGCAGCTGGCGGTGGCAACGCAGCAGCGGGCGAACCGGGTGGCGAGCCCGGCCTCTCCGCGCTGGTTCCCGCAAGGGCTGAGCAGTCACTGCTGTCGCTCGATGTCGAGTCGACAGAAGCCTGAGCTCCGCCCGTCGAGAACACGTTGCGGACGAAGCCGGTATCCGCACTGGTGCCAGCAATGTCGCTGGTGCTCTGATCGTCCGATGACAGAAACCGTCGCGAAACTGGGTCCGGGACGCTGCGGCTGTTGTTCGGCCGCTCCTCCATCGCTGTCGGAATGCGCGGCTTCACTCGCTAAGCAGCCAACTAAGCCAGCACGAAAACCGCATGCAGCTTTAAAGGCGACATGGGCGCCCTAGGAGGTATTTCGCCCATGATGGACGGACTCCACATCGCGAAACCGTAGGAGCATTACTCGAGTGTGAACTGCACAAACAACTCGGCACAGTCGGACCAAATCGACTGCAGCGACTTGCGACTCGCTAGTACTCTATATCAGCCGGAGACGGAAAATCAATCGCAATTTGACATTTAAAAGAATGCAAGATTAATCTTAAGGTGACAGGACTATCCGCTATCGCGCTTTCTTCGCTTCCAGTATAGAAACATGTTCTCAACGTCGCTGCGACTCAAACCCCTGCATCGCCATTGTATAACAGGAAGTACCCTGGCTCGTCGCTGTAAAGCGAATAAGAAGGATATGACGTCCATGCGTTGCCCTTAGTAACAGCCGCGCTATGCAGGCGAAACCGAAACACGCGGAGCTTAGGCGAGTTGCAGAACGGCAGAAAACGCGCCGTCACATAACATCTATGCGCCGTGCTGACTAACGACAAAGTGGGGATTACCAAAAGCTACGCTTGAGCAGCAAGCGTGCGTTGCGCAATAATACTACACGTTCGGCACTGTGGAATTTAATTAAGACTGTGAGGACCATTGCCACGTTTTTGTTGGTTCGTTTTCAAGCGTTCCTTGTTTTGATTTCGGAACTCTTTAAATTTGAATTAACCAGGGGGCGAATGTTCTGCCGATGGTTTGTAGTCTTGTAGTGTAGAATATTGAACTATAGCACATCATTTTATATCAAATTCTGTTCCTCTGTCCGACATATTTTTGCTAAAATTTCCATCGCCGGCTGTTAGGGTAAATTAGTCAATACTAACACCACGTGCAACAGGTAGGAATTTGCCTGCTACTTGGCATAAAAAAATATTATGAACTGTTAGTGTGGGAAAAAGAAGAGTGTGTACCTGCTGCTTTGTGATCTTGACTTTATCAGCAACAACGATATTATTTTTAATCGAGAACATCGAAGAAATCCACCACAATTTTTACCAGCGGCGACGAGCATGTAAATAAATGGAGAACGCATCATCACCACCACCATCATCATCATCATCATCAGCCTGACTACGTCCGCTGCAGGACAAAAGCCTCTCCCATGTTCCGCCAGTTAACCCGGTCCTATGCTTGCTGCTGCCAATTTATACCCGCAAACTTCTTAATCTCATCTGCCCACCTAACCTTCTGTCTCCCCCTAACCCCCTTCCCTTCTCTGGGAATCTAGTTAGTTACCCTTAATGACCAGCGGTTATCCTGTATACGCGCCACATGCCCGGCCCATGTCCATTTCCTCTTCTTTATTTCAACTATGATATCCTTAACCCCCGTTTGTCCCCTAATCGACTCTGCTCTCTTCTTGTCTCTTAAGGTTACACCTACCATTTTTCTTTCCATTGCTCGCTGCGTCGTCCTCAATTTAAGCTGAACCCTCTTTGTAAGTCTCCAGGTTTCTGCTCCGTAGCTAAGTACCGGCAAGATACAGCTGTTATATACCTTCCTCTTGAGGGATAGCGGCAATCTACCTGTCATAATTTGAGAGTGCTTGCCGAATGTGCTCCACCCCATTCTTATTCTAGTTACTTCAATCTCGTGGTTCGGCTCAGCGGTTATTACCTGCCCTAAGTAGACATAGTCTTTTACAACTTCAAGTGCACTATTACCTATCTCGAAGCGCTGCTCCTTTTCGAGGTTGTTGTACATTACTTTCGTTTTCTGCAGATTAACTTTAAGACCCACCTTTCTGCTCTCCTTGTCTAACTCGGTAATCATGCGTTGCAATTCGTCCCCTGAGTTACTCAGCAATGCAATGTCATCGGCGAAGCGCAGGTTACTAAGGTACTCTCCATTAACTCTTATCCCTAACTGTTCCCATTCTAGGAGAATGCATATTAGGGTTCAAACACTCGTTTCATGAAAAAAAAAAAAAAGCCTCATTCAGGTGAAGAATATTTTGAGTGAATATTAGGAAATAAGTTTAGCTTCAGGCTTAGACCTATGTGGGTTACTAGTCTGAGCATGTTATTTGCCAAAAATTTAGTCATTTGTTCACAAATACAGCATTCCAACATGTTTACACACAAAGCAACTGTTCGCCCGTCACACATTATATATACAGACACCATCAACTAAATGTTTTATCAATTATACAATATTGCATATTTCAGTACTTTTTCGAACGAGCACATTCAACTTCGTTTACACTGTTGCAAAAGCCCAACTATTTTGCAACACTCGGATAAGAATTACTTAAAGTTCATGGTGTTCATTAGTGCCAAGAGTGTCCATTGCATTAACCTGCAAAAATGACAGTACTGCAAAACAATAGTACACAAATGAATGCACATAGTTACTTTGAAGGTATATGAAGACAAAAATTTTAAAACGTTTTTTTTCTTGAAATGAATAAATTGTATTCATACGTGGCAATTTCCCATTGACAATATCATGGTTATCAACGGCATTGTGTCTCACTGCTTATGTGCTGAAACTGCATTTGAATGAATAAGTGGCCATATAAAGATATGTTTATTAAACCTGAGCGACTGTAAGAAAACTGCTATCATCAAATAGGTACCTTCATTGGAGTCTTCCCGTGTGCACTCACTCACGCCTTAAGGCTGCTGCTCCATTATGATCTGAGCCCTCCATTCAACACAGCAAATCAAAAAAGAAAAATCTTAGGAAATAATACACCAAACACTTCTTCCTAAAGTTGAAACTAATTATGGTAGATTTACCATAGCATTTTCAGGCATTTCACTAAGAAACTTATTACCATTGGATGTCAGGTTATCTTCATTCTTATCATTCAAACAAAGAACTAAGGATGATTTTGTGAACACTTTGTCACAAGCATGGAATTCATTACATTTGTTTTTTCCCTGCATAGCATTTTCTAATGTACTCGTGTCAATTTTTAAGTGTTTGAATTTTGCCTATGTATGAATTCTGTTTATATTTGATGCCTCACTTTCCTGGTTGCACATGTCATTTATCCTTGTCTGAATTTATGTGTACTTCATTCCATTTTACTTTTTCAATGAGCGTTTTAATGAGATTATCATATAGATATTTTTATTACTTTTTCCCTCTCCCATCGACGCATTTCATACTGCATAAAATACGTAACTCGCTGTTTGCCGAGATTATTGTAACCTCCATTTATGTTTTGTTTGGAGGTCCCCCCCCCCCCCCTGACAGTTCTGATTTCGAGACCTCAGCAGTACATAAGCATATGGAACAATAATATTAGTGTACTGACAGTTAGGAACCATTACACTTCTGTTGCCATTCCTTGTAAGGGTCCCAGTGTGGAGTTTCATTTCATTATATCAGTTTCCATTATTTCTTCAGTTTATTGGAACTTCACCTTATATTCCAAGGTTAAAGATCACTGGTCAGTCACAATTACCGACACCGACAGCGTCATTGTTTTTGCAGACTGTGTGCTACTACAAGCACAGTTCTTTCTTTGTTAGCATTTATTGCCTTTAAAAATTCTATTTTAGCCATCCTTTAGATGCAGCCATTCCGGACTCTCACATAGAACATGGACCCTGTCTAACTGCCATTTATTTGAAACGGGGCACTCCCACCCCATATGCTCACTATTATATGGCTGTATTGCCAGTTAGGCAGTGTTTGCCCATAATTTCGAATGGGGATGTTAACACATGCATACAGTTACAAGAGCAAAATAGAGTTCTATACTACAGTGCTGCAAGAAAAAAAAATATTCGGCATGATTCATTTGTTCTTGATTTTACTCTAGTAATCATACATGAAGAAAATACGACACAGTAAGCAGACAGCACGCTGTATGAGCTGTTGTTTATTACAGAAATGAGCAGATGTCAAATCTTCTACAATTTTTTTTTATTCTTGCCTTAATATTCTTCATCGGAGTCCATGCCAGCCCTGCGCCTGTCAAACTGCAATGTAAAAAACAAACAAGCATTTACTTTTTTTGGTATTAGAACCACATGCTCATATTACATCACATACAACTAGGTCAAGTACAACGTTGACTGCTTATAACCTAAGTTAACGGAGTTGTAAAAATCTGCGCTTAAGTGGTACCGCGTTATAACCAAAAAAATTCTTTTTTTTTTCTGCTTTTGCCCATGACAAAAAGGCAAACCACCTTTCAAAAGCAATTTATTATACTTTTCTCTCACAGACACATTCAACACAGTCACAACGCAGCAACAAGTTCCCAAGTCCGGCATCAACGAAAGAATACCATTATTTTTAACTTGAGAACAGCGCTTCGCCCAATGTCATCCTCGACAAAGCTGAAGCACTGAAGCGATTTCTTGCTCAAATTGTTCTTCGTGCAGTATATTTTCCCTTTTGTGAGGCATTCTAACGCGTCTTTGAACAGAAAATATAGTTTCGGTGCCGGGTCAACGTCGTCCTCACCGCCCGACTTGTCATCGGTTGCAACCTCGACACAACCACGCACTGCTGCAACAATCACGTCATCTGAGCACGCTTCGTCGCAGACAGGTAGCTTTGACTCCCATGCATCGACAAATTCTTGGAATGTGTCAGTGGCGGTTATGAACTTGCTGTCAACAAGGCTGGACCACACATCATCAGTGTTGACAGTCTCATCGACGACACTGTCACACAGCCACTGTGACACAGTGAAGAGAGAAGTGCACACGATAAATGCAACAAGGCAAAAGACGGAGACTGAAAAGAGAAAAGTATGCTGCCGCCATCGCCGCTTCTGTCTCGCACTCCGAAAACATGCTCCCTCCTTCTTTCAAGGTCTCCCTCCCTCCCTAATGTATCTTCTGTTCTCCTCTGCTGTGTTTGCCTTTTCGCGGCTGGTGCCTGGCCTCAACCCATGCATTCCAGTCAGACTCCCACTCCAGACATGCCAGCCCGGCGGGAAAGTGGGCTCCGTTCGCCGATTTCATGGCCGTGCGCACCTAAAAAGCCCGTGTTATAACCACTATTTTTCTACGGGCATCTACGCAATAAACGGTTTGCCTATACATGGAACTCTATGGGCGACACATTGGTAGTCAGAAAAACCAACGCAATAACTGATCTCGCACTAAAAGCGGTTACGTTATAAGTTGTCTGCACGGTATTGTAAAATCTAAACAAACTGTCTTGAAATAACTTGTAGTATCTCTAACTTTAAAACTAAAGTTAGGTGGCTTCTAGTAACTGTACTGAGTACTTCACAACTCTACAATTTTCAGCATCAAAATTCACAACATTAACAAAACTTTAGGATGCACTAAAGCTTCTAGCAAGGAAGTTTGAAAAATCGAACTTCAGAATGGCAGTCAACAAGCAATGGCTACACTATGATGATGATATATAGTCACGTTATGACCAAAGAGCGCCAGTACATGCTATGGGTATGATGTGTGGCTGTAAAAGGGCCTAATATTCCTCACTCTAAAGGTGGACAAACATATAGGGAATAAAATTATGAGAGTGACAAGAAATGTGCAGAGTGAAAACTAGTGGTCAATGGTTCTGATGATAAAGCTATGAAGAGATTATAGAGCACGAATGTCTCTCAAGCGTCCTTGTCTCCAAGGGCCGCGAAACATGTGCTTTGTAATGTATGTACGGCAGCAACAACCTCTTGGGATAGGTTGTTGTACAGATTACCAGGGTAGATCACGTGGAAGTTGCGAACATCTTTTAAAAATGCAAATAATGAATGATGTTTGAAAAGTGGATCTCTACCGATGAACATCACCGGGTGTAGAAGCATTTGTTCTCGGTAGGATGTTAGAAAATGCTTTTTTCGAATAGGATCTAATTCACTGCACTGTATCAAAATATGTAGGACACTAAGGGGTTCGCCACATTTCTTACACATTAGTGGATCACCACCGGTCAGAAGGTGTGAGTGTGTACTTTATGTGTGTCCGATACGTAACCGACAGAGTACAACTTCTGTACGGCGTGTTTGTGATGTTGGTGGCCAGTCACCACAATGGCTACACTAGCTGTGCCATTTGCAAACTTCAGCAAGTGAGTAGCACACTGTTGAGGAGCTTATGCGCCAGATACTACTACTAAGAGTGTGCCAATAGCAGAGCTTAGAAGAGCACTTATTAGGTCAATGTGCAGGTATAAGGAAGTTGGCTATGAGTGTTACAGCTGCAGTGCTGCTGCTGATGATGATGTTTGATGTTTTGTGGCGCAAGGACCATTTCACGGCCAAAGAGCGCCAGTTCATCTTACTAAAAATATGGACAATGATTGTGATAAGCAGCTGTATAAAGGCCATAAAATTGCTCGCGGTAAGGCGGGTAAAAACATACAAGTAATCAAATCATGACCATGCCGTGAAAGGTGTGTGTGGTGAGAATAGATGACAAGAGTTGGTGATTATAAAAAAACAACGGTGGATATGAATGGCATTAGCACAAGTGCCTCACTCATTCATACCCTTGCGTCCATGGGCCGTGAGGCAAGTGCTTTCTTGTGTAGCTACCGCAGCAAAAACCTCTCTGGAGAGGTTGTGCTACGGAATGCCCTGGTATATGATATGAAAACTATGAATTTCTTTTAAAAACGCTAACAATGATTTATGACTAAAAAGCGGTTCCCTACCGACGAACATTGCAGGGTGTAAAGGTATATGTTGTCGGTAGGGTAATGGAAAATGTTGTTTTCTTAGAGTTTCTAAGTGTTTGCATTGGATTAACATGTGAAGGACTGTTAATGCTTCACCACATCTGTCACACAATGGTGGATCGCCACCGGACAAAAGATATGTGTGTGTCGTGTATGTGTGTCCTATCCCGAGTCTCGTTAGTATTACCTCTGTATGACGCGATTTCGATACGGGCAGCCAATAACCAAGGTGTGGCTTGATAATGTGTAGTTTGTTTTGTGTGTGTGTATCCCACTTGCTCTGCCAGTAGTCCCTGAGGTTTCGTTTGAGAGACAGCTTAAGATCAAGGGCCGGGATCAATATGGGTGTAGGGGCAGTGCTTTTGTGGACGGATGCAGCGAGCTGATCCGCCCTCATGTTGCCTTGAATCTCACGGTGCCCTGGCACCCAGCACACTACAACATGTTGTTTGAGTGTGTAGAGTGTGCACAAAATGGAGTAAAGTAAGACAAAGACTGGTTTTTTTTGTTTTTTAAGAGTGTGGAGAGCCATTACCACACTGAGGGAGTCCGTATAAATTACTGCTTTTTGTATTTGTAATTTTTTGATGTGTTTAGCCGCCACAAGTATCGCATAAGCTTCCGCTGTGAAGATACTTGTGTCTGGATGTAGAGGGCCAGCATCCGAAAAGGATGGGCCGACAGCAGCGTAGGACACAGAGGAGTTAAACTTGGAGGCATCTGTAAAGAACTCAGGACATGTGTATTTGGGTTGAAGTTCCAGGAAGTGTGTTCGGATATGGGCAATAGGCGCATGTTTAGTAACTTCTAGGAAAGACACATCGCAATCTATAGTCTGCCACGGTGGCAGGTATGCTACAGGAGCCATTAAACTGTGTTGAAGTGACACTCCAGTGTCCTCAGCTAGACCCTTCAGGTGAACTAAGAAGGGCTGCCTCATCGAAGGCCTGTTTTGAAACAGAACAGAGCTTGACAAATCATTAATAGTGGAGTAGGAAGGGTGCTTGTTGTCTGCTTTCACCTTAAGAAAATATACAAAGGACATGTAAGTTCTTTGTAGATAAAGCGACCATTCATTTGACTCAACATAAAGGCTTTCTACGGGGCTGGTGCGAAAAGCACCCGTAGAAAGGCGGATGCCCAAATGGTGCACGGGGTCTAGCATCTTCAAAGCACTTTGAGTTGCAGACTGATAAACAACGGCCCCATAATCTAAGCGGGTGCGAATGAGGCTTCGATACAGATTCATGAGACATTGCCTGTCACTACCCCACGTAGTACGTGACAACACTTTTAAAACATTCATGGCTTTTAAACATTTTGTTTTTAGATACTTGATGTGCGGTACGAAGGTCGACTTGTTGTCCAAGATTAATCCTAAGAATTTATGCTCCGCATTAACAGACAGACGTTGACCGTTCAGTTCAACGTCGGGTTCTGAGTGCATGCCTCTCTTTTGGGAGAACAAGACACACGTGCTCTTTGGTGGGTTCAGTCGGAATCCGTTTTCCTCTGCCCATTTGGAGACCTTGTTTAAACCTAACTGAACCTGCCGCTCACACATTACCAGATTGCAAGATCTAAAGCCAAGCTGGACGTCATCGACATATGTACAATAAAACATATTGCGAGGGATGGACAGGCGCAAGGAATTCATTTTGACGAGAAAAAGTGTGCAGCTAAGTACACCACTTTGTGGCACGCCTGTTTCCTGGACAAATGTTTGGGAAAGAACCGTGCCCACTCGGACACGGAATGTCCGGTTTGACAGGTAACTTTCGATTATCTGAAACATTCTTCTGCGCACGCCAAGGTGGGACAGGTCTTTTCGAATTCCAAAACGCCATGTTGTATCATAAGCCTTTTCGATATCGAGGAATACAGAGAGAAAATATTGTTTATGAACGAAGGCGTCCCTGACCTGTGCCTCGATACGAACAAGGTGGTTTGTGGTGGATCTACTTTCTCGAAACCCGCACTGAAATGGGTCAAGCAAATTGTTTGTTTTAAGGAAATGTACAAGTCTGCAGTTTATCATTTTTTTCGAAGATTTTGCACAAGCAGCTTGTAAGTGCAATAGGCCTATAACTCAAAGGTAAAGAAGGGTCCTTGCCCTCTTTCAAAATGGGAATAATAGCCTCTTTCCAGGAATTAGGGATAGTGCCAGAAAACCAGATAGCATTGTACAAACAAAGTAAGGTTTTTCGTGTTTCGGCTGGTAGGTTTTTTAACATTTCATACACCACACGGTCAGAACCTGGGGCAGAAGTACTGCAGGAGAGAGATGTTCGGAGCTCGACTAGACTGAAAGCTTGGTTATATGCCTCGTATCTAGAGGATTTGTGTTCTAGTTTCTGCTTTTCTATTCTTGTTCTGTATTTTTGGAAAGTGTCAGTATAGTGGGATGAGCTGGACACTTCTTCGAAGTGTTCACCGAGGAAGTTTGCCTGATCTTCCAAGGTATCACCCCGAGTGTTTACGAGTGGAAGTGTGTGTACTTGTTTTCCTGCTATCCTACCGACCATGTTCCAGACTTTAGCCTCCTGTGTGTATGAATTGATCCCTGACAAAAACTTCTGCCAGCTTTCTCTTCTGGCCTGCCAACACGTTCTCCTGCCTTGAGACTTTATTTTCTTGAAGGTGTCAAGATTTTCGGCTGTCGGTGAGTTCCGAAGCAGCCTCCAAGCTCTGTTTTGCTGTTTGCGCGCGTTTCGGCATTCAGAGTTCCACCATGGCACATGCCGTTTTCCAGGGTGTCCATTTGTTTGTGGGATGCATTTTGTTGCAGCATCAATCAAAAACGCTGTGAGGTAGTTGACAGCAACATCAATGTTCAGAGTACATATGTCATTCCTACCTAGACGAGCGATAGTATAAAAGTGTTCTCAGTCGGCTCTGTTTATGAGCCACTTGGAAACACGTGGTGGACACTCAGTTACTGTATTTGTGCTCAAAACTATGGGGAAGTGGTCACTTCCGTACAGATTACTGACGACTTTCCACTGGAGTAGAGGCACAAGAGATGGAGATACTATGCTTAGGTCTATGGAGGAGTAGGTGTTATTAGCGAGATTATAATAGGTTGGTTCTTTTCGATTTAGGAGACACGCGCTCGACGAGAGAACTGTTCGATCAGTCGACCTCGCGCGTCATACCGAGAGACACCCCATAGCCTGCTATGCGCATTAAAGTCTCCAAGGAGAACATAGGGCTCCTTCATCAATTAAACAGTGTAAATCACGTCTTTGCAGCTGGTAGCTAGGAGAAATGTAGATAGTGCAGATTGTGATCAGTTTATCAAAAAGAACCGCTCGAACAGCCACTGCCTCAAGGGATGTTTGGAGTTGTGTGTGCATGCAATTCCTTGATTCGCTATGATGGCAACACTTCCGGATAATGTCATGGCATCAACACGGTCTTTTCGGAAAATAACGTATTTACGAAGAAAATTTGTGTGTTTTGAATTAAGGTGTGTTTCTTGTACACACAGCACTTTTGGCGAGTGTTCGTGTAAGAGTTCTTGGATGTCGTCAAGGTTTCTGAGAAAGCCCCTGACATTCCATTGTATAATTTGAGTGTTCATGGTGAATGTAAAATAGTGCTGTGTGTACGAAAAGCAGGTGGCTGTTTAGACAGCGAGTTTGAGTTCACTTAACAGGGCCGTCACCAGGCCCTGTTATCTGCTTTTTTGTTTTCTTGGCGCGCTCCAAGGAGCCACGCCGCTCTTTCGGCACCAAGGGTACCGACGTATCCATTGCCTCCTCGGAGGCACTGGATGCCCGCACGTGCGGGCTGCTAGTTCGAATTTCGGGCCTCGTCTGGTGAGGTGAGGCCTTGAGACCCGAGGACTCTGGAGTCTCCGGTCTCTGTTTGGGAGTAGGCGGTGTAGCCTGGGCTACAACCGCCTTGGGGGCAGGTGCCACAACCACCGGCTCGGTATGCGCGGGCCGAAAGAGTGGCGAGGGCTGGTGCGGCGGTGCCCCCTGACGCGCCGCATCAGCGTATGTAGGTCCATAGAATGGAGCGACTCTTCGCTGTGCTTTCTTAAATGTAGTGTTCTCGTTCACCTTCAACGTAATTATTTCTTTTTCTTTTTTCCAGTAGGTGCAGGAGCGTGAATATGCGGCATGGTTTCCTTCGCAGTTTACGCAGTGTGGCGGTTGTTTGCAGTTCTCAGACACGTGGCCTAGGACTCCACATTGTGCACAAGTCTGGCGACCACGACAGGTTTTAGAGCCATGGCCATACCTCTGGCATTGGAAGCAACGACGAGGGTTTGGTATGTACAGCCTGATGTCTTTGTGTACCCTGTTTGAATAGATTCCGGTAGTTTACTGGATGCAAACGTGAGTATTGAGTGTTTTGTCGGTGTTTCCTTATTATCTCTTCTGATGATGATTCTCTGTACATTAATGACATTTTGGCTCTTCCACCCCTCCAAAAGTTCAGTCTCAGTCAAGTCAAGTAAGTCCATGTCAGATACCACTCCGCGAGTTGTGTTCGTTGATCTATGTGGTGTTATGGTTATTGGTATGCCACCGAAATCTGAAAGACGGTCTAGCTTTTTAAATTGTTCTTTGTCACGGATTTCGAGGAGAAGGTCTCCACTAGCCATTTTGGTTACCTTGTATCCTGTGCCAAGAGTTTCGGTAAGACATCTAGAAACTAGGAAAGGAGAGACGGTCCTGGCTTGCTTTTCAGTTTTTTTACAGGGAATGACATGGAAGTGGGGAAAAGTTTCTATTGGCTGGTTGAAGAAATTTATGTCGTCAGTGCGTACCCGCTTTAGGCCGGTACGATCAGACAGAAGAGGGAATGCTCCATGCATGCCGGTCTTATTTTTGTTCAGCAGCGTTGGTGGCCACCCACCACGGAGCCCAACAAGGGGACGCTGCAAGTTTGCAGGTGCTGAAAGCTTGCAGGCGTCAGCCGTACAACACTGCCATAACCCAATGCGCCTAGACCAAGGTAGGCTATTTGCACAGGGTTAACCCTTGCCGCCAGGAAAAATGGAAGTAAACAGAAGAGAGTAGAAGACAGGACAGATAGATAGTGAGAGATAGAGACGAAGATGTAGGTAGAGAGAGATAGGAAAAGGCGACTGCCGATTTCCCCTGGGTGGGTCAGCCCAGGGGTGCCGTCTACGTGAAGCCGGGGCCAAAGGGGTGTGTTGCCTCTGCCGGGGGGCCTTAAAGGTCCAAAGGTCCAATCACCCAGCGTCGGCTCAACCCCCAGGATCCCCTTTTCCCCGGACACGGCAAAGCCACGCACGGCTAGGCGTGGGAGAGAGCCGAACCCCCCCCCCCCCCCCCCCCGTAAGCTCGGGTCCGTGGTGTCGCTACACACCAAACGCCTACTTGTGCACGCGCCCCTGCGGGGTACAGCTGCAGTGCACAGAAGATGCAATGCACAAAGATGCAAAACTAACTTCCAGCTGAGAACTTTAGTACATTCGTGCACTTTAAAAATGCATCAACGTGAAATAAATAAAACATAACATACCTCTTAAATAAGATGAACAGCAAAACGAGAACATTCTTTTGAAATTAATACAGAACGTGAGGTGCAATACACAAATTTTGCTTCAGTAATGCACTGGAAATAAGCCCTTTTCATCACCGCACATCTTTATTTTGTGCTAGTCAAGCCTAGCTAGGCAAATTTTAGTTTGATCGCATGCAAATGACTAATGACAGACTAATGACGAAATGACTATTAGCAGACTAGTGGTCGAGGACAACGTGGGACGAGACTCCCTCAGGCGTCTGACAAAACAAGGATTATTTTCGACCCGGAGGATATTAAATTGAAATACCCAGAACTTGCATGCATGGGCAGCTACCCTCCGGCAATGAAATCTCACGTCGTCCCTTTCGAACTTAGTGACAAAAACGTTGTCCGCAAAGTCTGTCTAGAGATAAAAAAGCGTGGCTGAAAAAGGAGCTGCAAGAAATGTTGGATGCCGATATTATCCACCCTTCTGTTTCTCCATTTGTTTCTCCAATAACTATTGCCCCCAAAGAAGACTGAACATTCAGACTGTGCACAGATTACCGAGCACTTAATTGCCAAACAAAACTGATACCCTATCCAATGCCGAGAATCGACGATATCATCTACAAGACTGGTGGTTGCCATTGTTTTTCAAGAATAGACCTTTGCAAGGGGTCTTGGCAAATCCCACTCACTGAAGAAACGAAAAAGTACACCGCATTTATAACCCCTTTTGACTTATTTGAATACAACCGCTTAGCATTTGGTTGGAAAAATTCTCCGCCATGGTTTCAGAAAATTATGACCGATATTCTAAAACCTTATTTGGGCGTATTCTGCAACGTCTACATTGATGACATTATCGTGTATTCAAAAAAAAAAAGGAACACCGAGATCATCTTTCAAAAGTTCTTCATACTTTGAGCGTTTCGCAACTCAAAGTCGATTTCAAGAAAAGTGCTTTCATTGAAGACAAAGTTGTATTTCTCGGAAGGGTGTTCGACGGACGTACCAAAAGCACGAAACGAGAATCAGTAGAAAGAATTTCTCAGCTGGCAAAACCTTATGATGTACAGGACTATGCACTGAAGACACGATGCCTTACATGCTTAACTTAAAAAGACGTACCTTTCCAATGGAATAAGGAGTGCGAAGCTATTTATTCTGAGCTTGTAAAGCTAATATCATCGGATCCCATCCTGCGAATACCAGACTTTTCTCTGCCTTTTGTACTGAATACAGACACATCACACTATGCAACCGGTGCAGCTTTGTAGAGTCAAACCTCAATATATCGAACACGGATATATCGAATTATTGCCTATATCGAACGGTTCCTATATCACGCGGGAAATCGCATGCATTAATGATTTTTTATTTCGAACAAAGTTTGATATATAATGGATATATCGAACTCAGCCACCCCAAACCGCCCCACTCCATTGACAGGCGGCGAGCTGTCCCGCAACTCTCTAAAATAGGGGTAGAGCGGCGGGCGTTTACGAATGCTGCACACATCGATGGCGCCGAGAGCGCCACTTTAACGTAGCAGCGTACGCGTGCCGCAGCCTTGCGGTAGAGGTTCTTGAATGAGGAAAGTGAAGAGAAAAGCGCGGAGCTGTTATTTTCTTTCAATACCAAGGCACCAACACGGCTTCGCCCGGGGGAAGGGGGAGTGGGTGGTAAAGATTGAGGAGGAAAGTAGAGGAGGGAAAGGACGCAGACGACTGTCTCGGACGTGGCCCGCGCTGCCGCCGGGAAAGGAAAAAAGCAGTCAGGCGCGCCATGTGCGGGCTTTACACCCGGACTCACGCCGCTGCCTTGCAGCTTGCAGTCGTTGCAGTCTCTATGGTGTCAACGGCACACTGCACACTTGTTGCAAGCTCCTACCCCGTAGCATCAGCAGGCATCGGTCGTTGTGCTCGCAGTGTTCGTGCATTCGGAGTTTGGCCTGTGGTGCGCGACAGGCCTAACTCCGAACGGCGGAGCTCACGGATGTGGAAATTGTCGCCGAAGCTACTGCTGAGCAGCCAAATGAAGACTCTGCCGAGGTGGATCCCGCAAGCGCTGATGGTGCCCCGCTCCCGACATCAGCTGAGATCGTAGCTGCCTTGGCCCTTGTGCGCCGCCACTGCGGCGCGATTGAAGGCACTGGCCTATCACTTATGGATCGCCTGCATTATATTGAGGACGCAGTCGTCAAACATGCCATGGCCAACAAAAAGCAGGCTACTCTTTTTCAATCTTTTAAACCAACGCAGTAAATACTATGTTTCAATCTTCAAGTGAGTATTTACTGCACCACGCTTGAACGGTTCGTTGGTTGTTTTCAGCAAGCTGTTGACGCATTTTTTTCGTGATTTTTTTTATATCGAATTCTGGATATATCGAAATATTTCGCGATCGCCGCGGCGTTCGATATATCGAGGTTTGACTGTATCAGAAACCCTCAGAACAGGCCGATCTAATGAAACATTACGTGGTGGGATATTACAGCTACACACTGAAGCCAGCTGAAATTAATTATTCTACTACAGAAAAGGAAGTACTGGCAGTCTCGAAAGCAGTTCAGTATTTCATAACTTACCTTGAAGGGGCTAAGTTCAAGCTATTCACGGACCATCAGGAGTTGACACAACTTTTGAATATGGCACAACCAAGAGGACGCATTGCTAGATGGGTCAACTATCTCCAGCAATTTGATTTCACCATTTTGCACCGTCCTGGCCCACTTCTCACCGATGCTGATGCACTGTCTAGATTGCTTGTTCATTAAACCAATGAAAATCCAGAAATGATTGATCATATTAAGCTATGGGGAGGTACAGAAGATCTACAGTTTATTGATGGAAAGTATCATGTCCTACCCACCCTGGTTCAAAAGATTGTTGAACTCTACCACGACACATCGAATCGGGCAGACACAATTGCTTCTGCCGCACATACAAGAAATTGCTCATGAAATTCAAATGGCCAGGTATGAAAAATGATGTCAGTAATTATATCCGGACATGCCATCTTTGCCAGATAAACAAAGTGAAGTACAAGCAGTCACCAGATGTCATGATGAACCCCAAGTATTCAAAGGTACCCTTTGAAGTGGTTCATCTAGACTTCGCAGAGCTTCTTCGCAAAGAAGGGGGAAGGGGTCAGATGAACGCAAGCTTTTCTGCTTTCCATTGATGAATGTACCAGAACTATTGTGGCGAAAGCAGGGAAAGAAGATGCAAATAGTGTCAACAGTCTACAAAACGATGCGCGTTTGAAGCATACCAAGACACTAGTCTGCGATAACGGTCCTGCTTTCCATAGTACAAAGCTAGCAAGATAGGCTAAAGATCAAGGAATCGCTATCAAATATTCTTCTCCGTATCACCCGGCAGTGAACGGATTAACAGAGCGGGCCATACGGGACAAACAGTTTTTGAAGATGTATCCGGACTTTATCAGAGAGTGGAAGTGCTGCCTTGAGGCCGCTGTAAAGCACCACAACCGATCGTTCACCACGGGTTTAGACTGCAGTCCTCATTTCGCTACAACCGGAACAGCACCCATACTACCGGCAGATCGTGATCTAGGCCTCCTAGAAAAACTTCAACTCACGGAAGCTGAGAAAAGTGCCGAAGGTCATGAAGCGGCAGCTTCAGTGTGTAGCTGTAATATCCCACCACTTAATGTTTCGTTAAATCAGCCTATATAAGCGGCAGATGAAGATAAATTTTGATAAAAGGCACAACAGCGACATACTACCCATTCAGCCGGGAGATTAAATGCTTGTGAGGAAAGGAGTTACTCCTTTGAATGTCTATTATTACGGACCGTTCCAAGTTGTCAAGACTGCATCTCAGCACGGGATTTTAAAGAATGTGTGGTACACTGCAGCCTCAGATCAAAGAGTGTGCTTCCATTGGCAACATCTTCAAGTATTACACCAGGAGGTGCAATCAAAGAAGGCGGGAAGAGTGAAGTGGTCTGCAATAAACGCACGAAAGAGGATGAAGCGAAATGAGGGGAGACTGAAGGAAAAAGAAGTTAGAATAAAATGGCAGATGACCCCCGTCTATCGTAGATTATCTCTGTTTAATGTGGTAGTTCCTAGTCGGAACGCTGCAAATATTACGCAGTATAAAGTTTCTGCAGCAGCACAACAGCGAATCCCGATAATATACAGTTGGCAAAGCTCTTTCAGAACAGCCGCCACAGCATCTTGCCACGACGACTACGCGTTTTCGTCTGCTAGCGGAAGCTTGTTGCGCCGCCAGCGCCACTAAACCGGAAGCTGTCTTTGCGCCATGTGACGGGTAGTCTGACCCGGGGAGTTTTGCAACTTACCTAAGTTCTAGAAATGTTCTACATTGCCTGAATTACAGGCCAAATCAAAGCTTCTGGACAGGCTGCTGTTCAGAGCATAATGACTTGGTAAAGTAAGCTGGCATCCAGCTATGTTCATGAATACTTACATAAATTTTGTACACCGTTATGGTTCATTAGGCATGACCACAGTGAAAATGAACACTAGGGTAACCAGTGCCCAGAGCCAGGCCACTAACGTAAATGTAAATGTTCACCTCACATGTTGTCTGTGCATGTGTGATCACCATACTGTTTTCCTTCGTATGTTTAAATATCACAGTTTTTTATATTATTTTTTTGGTATGGAGAATAGCAGCCCACCTGAATGCTGCTGTAAGTTAGCTGTGAAAGCTTTTGAGCTCGGAGCACTCATGGCAGCGAAACAAAGAGATGAGTGGCTTATGGGTAAGCTGATTTTTCTGGTAAGTTCTTTTCAAAAAGTGAATGAGCCATGGCTAAGCAAAAGTGAGCAGCTATTCTTTTAGAGAACCGCGAACATCAGAGCTACACCACTGTGCCACTGTCAGATTGGGAGGAGTGACTCAAGAGCGAGCTGTACCTTTCAAATCACTTTGAGAGTCAGTTGTGTAAAAGCAAACCACCAAACACACCAAACTATACTGCAGTGCTCTATCAATGACCAATCATTTAGGAGTGAGCCAATACTTTTGAACCATTCATTCAGCCACAATTCAAGTAAAGGCACACCACTACTTCTTACTGTCTCTAGCAGAGTGAAACGAGTCAGTCATAAGTAAGCTGACTTTATTGAGCCGCCTACTGAACTGACTCAGTAGTTGCAAGTCATTGCTGAGGCAGTTGTACGTGGAGAGTGAAATGAGCCACTCAGCAGTAAGCTGACTACATTGAGCAGCATGGTGAGTCGTTACATAAAGGACGATTCGTCGTTGAGATATCCGTGTAAAAAGGATGTCCTAGCCACTATGTTTTAACAACCTTTGCCGAATCATAAGCTTAGCTTTCGAGATTTCTAGCTATGAGAGACAATAACTGCTAGGATGCGAAATTGGAATAAGTGTACTGGAATGCATCAAGCTTTTTACCATAATTATTGCTGGAAACAACTCCATAATGGCCCGGTCTATTGTCCGGGCAGAAATTAATGACAAATGTGACCACTCTAGCAATAATGCCACAAAAATGGTGCTGTAACTGCGTATATAGAGGCCAAAATTTATACAAGGAGTGCAAAACTTCCTGAATTTATTAAATAAAATGATTCCACAACACAAAACTAAAGTAATATGCAAAAATTTACACAACAAACTATTAAAATGCATTACTGAAATAAACAAAACTGCTCCTGTATTCTTAGCATACATGTTTCTCATACTAGTGTTCCAGAAAACTGCATGCTTATAGGAAAATTGTTAAATGGCCACCAAAATTGTAAGTGCCAACAACATACCAATAAACAAGCTTTACCTACAAAAGGGCAATTCACCTGTCCTTCCTTTCTGCATGAGAGTCGAACAAGCTGGTCTTTGTTCTAAATCATCATCATCATCAACATCATCATCAGCCTGACTACGTCCACTGCAGGACAAAGGCCTCTCCCATGTTCCGCCAGTTAACCCTGTCCTGTGCTTGCTGCTGCCAATTTATACCCGCAAACTTCTTAATCTCATCTGTCCACCTGGCCTTCTGTCTCCCGCTAACCCGCTTGCCTTCTCTGGAAATCCAGTTAGTTACCCTTAATGACCAGCGGTTGTCTTGTCTACGTACTACATGCCCGGCCCACGTCCATTTTCTCTTCTTGATTTCAACTATGATATCCTTAACCCCCGTTTATTCCCTAATCCACTCTGCTCTCTTCTAGTCTCTCAAGGTTACACCTACCATTTTTCTTTCCATTGCTCGCTGCGTCATCCTCAATTTAAGCTGAACCCTCTTTGTAAGTCTCCAGGTTTAAGCTCCGTAGCTAAGTACCGGCAAGATACAGCTGTTATATACCTTCCTCTTGAAGGATAGTGGCAATCTACCTGTCATAATTTGAGAGTGCTTGCCAAATGTGCTCCACCCCATTCTTATTCTTCTAGTTACTTTAATCTCGTGGTTCGGCTCCGCGGTTATTACTTGCCCTAAGTAGACATACTCTTTTACAACTTGAAGTGCACTATTACCTATCTCGAAGCGCTGCTTTTTTCCGAGCTTGTTGTACATTACTTTCGTTTTCTGCAGATTAATTTTAAGACCCACCTTTCTGCTCTCCGTAATCATGAGTTGCAATTTGTCCCCTGAGTTACTCGGCAAATGCAATGTCATCGGCGAAGCGCAGGTTACTAAGGTACTCTCCATTAACTCTTATCCCTAACTGTTCCCATTCAAGGCTTCTAAATCAGTGGTTCTCAAATGGCTGTCTGCGGAGCCATTTCTATGATCCCCGAAACCTTCACCTGCTTTTTCTTTTTTTTTAATGTCGCGCTTAAATTTAAGCAGGACTGTGCCATGTATTCATGAACAGTCCAAAATGAAGTGATGCGGCACGTTTGTTTGATGCTTTTGGTAGCAATAAAAGGCACCTGTTTCATGCTCCAGTTGTGTTAATTTACCTGCGTACACCCCCTTTCCTTCCCTCAGCTGCAAAGGGTCCCCCATCACTTCCACCAGTCTACAAAGGGTCCCCGACACACCCGTGGCCGAGAACCACTGTTCTAAGTGAAAAAACGTTCTCTCAGCTAACTATAAATAACAGGCACAATAGAAAATAAAAGTTGACCTTTCTGACAAATTTATTTTTGGCGCGGCTAAGCACTGGTGTGTAGATACTTCAGTACATTCAATAAAACATGTTGGGGCTCTCAAGTTTCTGATCTAAATCCAGTGACACAAACCTATATCTGTATGGTAGAATTCGGACGTTTTTAAACATGGTGAAGCACATGACATCATGATAATGAGTGAATTTAATTGGATGTAGAATCTCTCATTCATTTCGCATGAAACAGTCATTACTGAAAAGCGAGCTTATACTTTCTTTTTTTAGGCCGTAACCTACTAAGTAACCTACCAAGTGTTCGTAACACGCTTATTCCATTAATGTAAGCATCAGTTCTATCAAAACCAAATAACTGCAGTATGCATCCCACACGTTACAGACGCAAGTGAATCGGTGAGCCATTCAAATGAGCAGGTCCAGCTTGGTGAGCAGAGTTGTTCCGAGCTGCTCGCTAAAGCGAGTCACTTTGCCTATCTCTGCAGTCAGTTACACTTCAAGAAAGAAATGTAAGTCGCAGCACGCCTCCACTTCAGCAGGCAAATAGTCGTGCTAGTCGATTTCCACTTTGCCTCTAAATACATTTTTGCGGCTCATGTTACTACTCTCATTAGACAGTTATACTTTAGTGTTAGAGTGACAACGGGAGTTAGGATATTAGTGTTATCATGCCACAAACTGTCATTGCGAACAGTGCATTTTAGTTTAGCGGGATAGCGTTTATATGCCCCAGCTGGGACACTGGTGTTATCTAGCGGAGGGTGAATGCGTTAAAAAAGTGAGGGAAAAAAGAAGAAAAAAAATGAAAATACTTTTTGTGTCCTCACAAGGAGCAACCATATGGCTTTTTTAAGTAACAATTTACAACAAGTAACAGTGAGATTCAAATGTTTGCAGCATAACATGGCAGCATAAAGCCCAAGACCAGGCTGGTTGGCAGATCATGGGAGAGGCCTTTGCCCTGTAGTGGGCGTAGTGCGGCTAATCATAATAAGTAAAAAAACGTGACCAGGCACCAAAATAAAAAATTTCTATCTTGCACATTTGTTTACACTGATCTTCTAGTTAGGCCCAAAGACGTCCGAAAAGAAAATCCATCTCAAAAATCGTGCTAGGTTACTATAACACTCAATAGTCAAAACTACCTGAAGGCAAGCAAAGCAAATTGCCCATTCGTTTGCTACGAAAGAAGTGGATTCGTTCACTCGAACGATAACTTCAGTTCAAAGCTGGCATTCAAAACTGCCATGTTTTATGTACACTTTTTATATACACTATGTTAACCTCGCAAACTCTGTAAAAATCAGAAAAAATAGCCTGCGTACAGTAAATGCTACCGCTTGTTCCCCACAGTGAGCATGTGCACTTCGATCCCGCCATTCCGCTAAGCCCACTAAATTATAACTGTCTATTAGGGGAGATGCTACTCAATGACTTTTTTTTTTTAATGTTCACCCTAGAGCAATGAAACTTGAGCTGTTTATGGTACTTTTTATGCTGAAATCAAATATATAATTATTTTTCTTGCAAGTTGCTTACTTTTAGCTCTGCGAAATGACAAAGTGAGAACCTTAACCCTTTTGCTCCCCCTCTTTTCATCCCTAAACTTCCATAATTTTTTACCATTCATAGTTCATAACATTTCAAATAAAGGGTAGAATACAAATAACTAATTAGGAAGCACATACAAAATATGTAATAGGTGTGAAAAATAATAGATGTATAAAAGTCCATATTTCACCCACCGTAGTAAAGGTTTACATACATATTTATTATAAAATAAAATATTGAAATTTAATCTAGATAATTGTATTTGTTATACTTTGGAAAAATTTGGGCAAAATTTCATGCAGATCCGAGCACTAGAAGTGCCAGAAAAAGGTGGGGCACATATTAAAAAATGGCAAAATTTCTGTTTTGAGAAAAATAAGTTTTAAAGTTGAAACTGAGTTTTTATTTATGAAAAATGTCTATAAATGCAATGAAATTTGCACATCAAAAAGAACAGTCCTTCTTGTAGTAGCCACTGCCACTAAAATACGCCAGCACCATGAGTTTGCCTTTCTCGGCTTTTTCGGGCCGACTTTTCACAAACATTTTGCTGACAGACAGCGCCATGAAACGCTTGTCAGACTTATTCAGCTCCATCTGGCAGAGCTTTGTGCCGACTGCAAGCTATAAAGGAGTTCAACAGGACGGCAAAATCTAAACCAAGTCTAGTGTCGAGGGATACAACAGTGCTGATGCCACTTTGCAGCCACGTTTGTGCCACATACCGTCGTACATAATGGTAATGTCGTCCACGCTAAGCTTCCTCACTGTGAGCTCCTTCGACCTCACAAGATTGGCACTGACATCATCCACTGCCGCATCACGAACTTTCCGGTTGATGGGTGTGAATGACTTTCGATGCATTTGCTTTTGCGAGCCTTGCAAGCCAACAACTGCCGCAAATCGGACCAGCTGCTCGTAGCCTATTCCTACAGAGTGCGGCGCCACAAAGGCTTTCGCGCGTGAGCAATGGCTTTTTCAATTCCAACAGAGATAAATACATGAGAAAAGCATTGTTCAGCTGCACCGCTCAACAAGACACGGACCCCGCAAATAGGTTTCATAGCACATACAGGCGCGCAAAGGCCAATGACGGTCCTCAATCCGTACCACGTGATAAGCCAGTCGTGGCACTTGAAAAACGCGCAAAAGCATGCTTTTTTTATTATTTCTTGCACCGCACAGCAAGGGAAACTGTCGTTATTTCAAGAGTGAAGCTCGACTCTTCGCCTCATGCGATTGACAATGGCGAGCGGCGGCACATTATCGGCGGCAAGGTGCTCGAAGACTGCACACTTTGGCCTTTCAACAGACACCTTGTGCTCTTTAGACACAGTTTTAAAGCATTTCCAGTTAAGTCTCGACATGCATATTTTTTTTTTTTTTCAGAACAATAGAGATACTAATCTTATCAAAACAGGCGAAAATAAAAAATCTAATTTTGAAGAAAACTCGCATTTTTCGACCCGCATCTCCCCTTAAGAGTTAAAAGATTCATTGTTACTACCTAAAATACTTCATTTGGCTCAGTAGTGAAGTCAGAATCCCTGATGAACTTTACCAGCCCCCATCAAGAATGGGGGCACCTATTCGAATTCTCTGGACAGACAGCAATGATTATGAGTAGAGCAGACTTTTTTTGTTAGGTTATATCAAAGTATAGAGAAGCAGGACAATAATCATGCATAGCAGTACGATGCACATGGAATTTGGGGGAAGAGATGCCTGTACCTCCCGAACAAATAAGCACTGCTCACTAACAGCAGTGCTGCTGCTTATTGGAACAGCAGCTCTTTTATATGTGATCAAGAGTCTTATGTATTTACACATTTTTGGTATATATTTTATTCAATATTTGATATTTCTTGTTATTATTCAGCACCTTTACAATCCGAATTTGAGATTAAATTTCACTAGTTACTCATCCATAGTTTTTGTATAAAAATGCAAGAAACAAAACAGTTTATATGAGATACATCCACTTCAGGCGCAAATTATGATGTGGCGTTCATAAATGTTCAAATTTCATAAAACATATTTCTAAGGCACTCTTTATTTAATTAAAAGAAGAAATAATAAGAAATACCTTTTTTGGTGACATTTGCTAATTAAACTTTGTTAGCATATATTTGAATACTTAATTATTTTGCAACCAGTCGTGTTCCATTTTTACAAGAAAAGAAGTTGACGTTAGGCCCAAAATGCACGCACAGTTTGTTTTGGGCTGTGTTCATTTGAGCAAAGAAAAATAATACTTATGAAGCCTGGAACGTGCAACAATGAGTTACCCATCGAACGTCGCAGTGTCTTCGTGGAAGTCATTAGCTGCAGTTATTTGTAGCCCATTGGGGTTAAGTCACGACGCGTTGACTATGCAGAAGATTAAATTGATCGTATGCACAATGTTTCTTGCTCTTTCTTTTCCACCAGTCCGAGGAAACGGCAAAAACAAGTGGAGTCCACATATATAGACGCTGCACCTCAAAGGGATATATATACCATGCACAAGGAATAGGTGCAGCAAATGCTACATCAGACATGTGCGTGGTCCAAGACACAATGAAAAAAAAAAAAAAAGGCGAAATGTACCTTCACAGTAGTTTTCTTGCATGTTTGCTCACTCACTCTTTCCAAAAGATGAATGAGGTTGGATTCTTGAAGCTGCAATAATGAAAATGCATTTAGTCCAGGACCATATTCTTCTGGCTTATTCATACCTATGCCAATTCTCAATGGTGTACAGAAACATACCAGAATTGCAAGGAAAATAAAGACAGAATATACCATGCACTTTTTATTCTGATAGAAATGATTATGCTCTGTAGTGCCTGGGTTTGTTTTCTTGCCTCCTTTCAAGCGTTTCTGCAGAAGAAGCCTCCCTTATAAGACCATTTTATTTGATGCTGCAAGTGATAATCATCACAACACATCCCAATGCCCTTTTACCAGCAGCCAGGGGCCACAGCACATCCCTGGCAAGAGGTCTCTGGTTTGTAACCACCTACCCCCAAAGAATAATGCTGTTGCCCTTAATGGGTGCAAGTACCTATGCTGCAAAGTAATGACAGCAAAGTTGAACCTTGTGACATTGTTGCACTTTAGTAGTGGACACTTGGCTTGGAGAGACATCACCATCATCATCATCAGCTTGTCTACGTCCACTGCAGAACAACTGCCTTTCCCATGTTCCGCAAACTTCTTAATCTCATCTGTCCACCAAACCTTCTGTCTCCCCCTAACCCGATTGCCTTCTCTGGGAATCCAGTTCGTTACCCTTAATGACCAGCAGTTATCCTGTCTACGCGCTACATGCCTGGCCCATGTCCATTTCCTCTTCTTGATTTCAACTATGATATCCTTAACCCCCGTTTGTCCCCTAATCCACTCTGCTCTCTTCTTGTCTCTTAAGGTTACACCTACCATTTTCCTTTCCATTGCTCGCTGCGTCGTCCTCGATTTAAGCTGAACCCTCTTTGTAAGTCTTCAGGTTTCTGCTCCGTAGCTAAATACCGACAAGATGCAGCTGTTATATACCTTCCTCTTGAGGGATAGTGGCAATTTACCTGTCATAATTTGAGAGTGCTTGCCAAATGTGCTCCACCCCATTCTTATTCTTTTAGTTACTTCAATCTCGTGGTTCGGCTCCGCGGTTATTACCTGCCCCAAGTAAACATAGTTTTTTACAACTTGAAGTGCACTATTACCCTTTCATTTTCAAGCCAGTCAACTGCAAGCGATCCCACTATAGTCGGGTACAACTTAAGAAGCCCCAAAAAGGCCCCATTCAGAGGACTAAAAAGGAGCCAATTGTCTCTAAGAAAGGCCAGTTCCCCCGACCATCAGGCTAATCACATCAGTATGCGGTGCACACCCAGTGGTGCAGGTTCGTATGCATCCATGTTTGAGGAGGAAATTCCGTGGATTTTGCAAGTTTAATCTGACTCAAACCACATGCACAATGCCACATGCACAAATGAACGCACCTAATAAATATGTGACAATCAAAATTTCTTACCTGTAAATAGATTCTGAAGTGAAACAATGACTTAATTTATATTGATAAACTGCGCTCTGAAGACTTTAATGTCAGAAATCTATCATACGTTCATTATTAGCAGAGAAAATCGCACTTGAAGTTTCATTTTTAAATTTTATGCCTAAATCTTTGTGCATGACAACAATTTGAAGATGTATTTTTCTTATCTTCGCGAAATTTTCTGAAACTTCGTATGCTAGGTCAATGGCACCCACAGAGTAAAAAGTATTTCAATTTTATTGATTAGAAGCTACGTAGGACCCCATAGATGCCTTAAAAATTATGACATCACAGTGTCGTGAGTGGGAATCTCGAGGTGGCGTCTCTACCTGCAAATACTTTTCGCACATTTCCTCGGTTATCAAGCATCATCTCGAGGTAAAAGTGGGGTTTTAGATTGTGAGATAGTACTTTACTAATGGGAAAAAACATTTTTGCTCTTTAGTGTCCCTTTAAGTGCAAGCTCTGATTGTTTGACACATTTCAAGGCATGCTTTGAAAGCAAACCACTAGGCGTTAAAAACCATGCAGTTTTAGAAGCTAGTATATTAGCCAGTTTTCTGCAATACAGTTGCCTCATTGGTATTGGCTACCAGGCATAGCTGTGCGATAACAAAAGAGAAAGCATAGTGCCGAATTTTGCAAAAGCAGTCACTTAATGCAACTTTAAATATTACTGCAGGGCACTAGTGGCCAGATGTGACATGGCATATTTTTGCACACAATTCCAACAAGCAAAGTATTTGTTCTAATGGCTAGTGTATATATTTGCTCCTACTTTCAATAATGTAAACAATGCAAAATTGTCCAAAGTATTCTTTCAGAGTACTTTATTATAACAAAGATGCCTTGGCAAAAATGTTCCACAGCACAACCAGCACACCTTTCAATTATCGTTACAGACTATTGTCGCTATAGATACTGGAAGGCATTTGCGTGGTGCCTTCCTAGAGCTTGACAGCAATTCGCGACCACCTAATCATTACGAAAATCCCACATCCGTCTATGAATACAGAAATAAACTACTTACTTTCAGTTTTCTAATAAGGCGATGCTTTGTTGCATTATTGGCTATGCCAATAATGCAACAAGCTTATAAGACATGTTCACAAAAGGTTTGCACCAGAATATACGGAATTAGCTGTAACCACGACAAATTTATCTGTGAACAAAGAAAAGTCATGCTCCAAATGTCCTTGTGGTAAAAGCAAAGCAAAAGCTTTTGTGTGGCTAATGTATGTTCGTGAAGTTTCCGGTGAAAAAATGAAAAACTGGCGCACCTTGCTTTGAATCTGTCCCATCTGGACCATTCTCACTATCATGTTTTCAACAAGGACTGCTTTCTCAGGCTTGGCCACGGCAATTGTATTCACTGCAAAAAAGAAAAAGAAAATGGAATCAAGTTATGGCACATGACAGAATGAATCAATTAAAATGTGACATCTTATATCTACTGTACTACATTCACTCATGTTTCATATATACATACAGGAATAATCATAAAGCACACTCAATAAGCAACCACACAATGGATGACACAGAGCAATTTACAGTGTCATACTAAAGTCAGCACAATTTTCTTACGATGAAATGGAGAGATCTGATCCAATGAAATTGAATGGTCCAAACTGATACAAAGAATACGAGATGCCCCAATTGCAGTAGTGACTTGGCAGCTATGGTGTTATGCTGCTGATAACGACAACACGGGTGCGATTATCCTGGCCACAGCGGCCACATTTCAAGGGGGATGAAATGCTGAAGTACCTTTGTATTCAAGTGCACTTTCAAGATTGACGAAAACTTGTCTGGTCAAAAATGCTCATCAATTGTAATAGGGCAATGGCCAAAGGTGAAAGATCGCCTACTGTTATTTAATTAGTTATCATGCCGTACAAGAGCTAAAACATCTGTTATTTCAAAGCTCTTTTTGGTCGGAGCCTTCATTTCAAGAACCCTATACACGGTCGTTTTACTATGTAAAACACAGAATTTAAATTAGAAATAAACTTTGGTAGAAAGTTTTGGATCAGTTTTTGCCACCTCAGTTTCTTTACTGTACACCCAAAGCTGGGTAAGCACAAGTTTTTGCATTGTAGCTCCCATCAGCATGTAGCAACAGAGATTCAGGATCAAACCTGTAACCAGAAACTTAGTCATTATCACTGAGCCACTGCAGAGATCTTACAGTAAAGAACTAAGAACCTCAGAAGCATAATTTCATTTTAAGTTTCTCCCACAGTGCTGAATATTGTAATCTAGTATGTGGCATATATCTTATGGCAAGAAAATGGAATAAAAGATGAATTGAATTGAATAAACAGAGTCCCATACTTTTCAACAGTTGGCTGTATTTTTGATGGAATGTATGCTGCGGCAGCTGCACGCAAATGTGAGCTGTGACGTCACAATCGCCAATGCCCATGCAGGTTGCACGTGTTCCTCTCCTCTTCCTTTTATCTGCCTCTCTTTTCATCCCACTCTCCCCCTTCCACAAAAGCCAGGACTCAGCCAGGACTGTTGTTCGCTACCAGTGCTATTCATCTGGTACTGGGAACCGTAGGGGGAGATGAGTGAGTTGAGAGATGCAGGCGACGGCTGACATTGTTGGCTTGCCCGCTTTGGCCGTTTGCGACATCACCAAACGCCACCTCCACTAGTTCACGGCGCGGCCGCTAAGTGCAGCAGTTTACTACAAACAACTCAATTCACTTTCTTGTAGCTTCTGCCTCAAATGAAGGTTGTCTCTATAGATTTCAGGACCAAATTTTTCGATTTGGTTGAAATTCCTGGCGCCAGAAATTTCGTTCAGTATTCCTTTGAAGGGCCTAGAGCGAGGTAACGGTTATGAAAATAAACAAGCACAGCGCATAAATCATGTGGTGGCAACGTGTCTGCCAAGTATGAAATGGCCATGTGCCGCAAAGATGGCCAAGACTTTATTTCAAACATGAAGTCACCTACCCTTCTCGAGAAAGAGCTGTACTTTAAGAAAGACAGGGTTCATGCTCGTTTACATGACAAAAATTAAAGGTTTATCAAGGACTTTCAAGGCTATGCAAGCAAATCTTCAAGGACCACACTGTCTGTTAGAAACCCAATTAACACTAGTTAAAAGAGGAATAAATGGTTGATATAACTAGAAATCACCGAAAAATTGTAAGACCACTGAAGCAGACATCAAATACATGGCTCAAATGACATTTTCTGTCTTGACAACTTTCTATCATAGTTCTTTAAACTTGCATAGGTGATCACTTTCAGTATAACATAAGTTGAAAACTTTTATTCAGATAGAAAAAACTAAGTAACAGTTATTATGCAATGTCTTGTTGCTTTTTCTGAATTTTCATATCAATATCCACTATCTCCTGCTGCTTGGTCTTGGCAGTTATTTTAGGTTGTTTTGACTTGATGATGCACATCCAGTCGCTAATTGTCTCAGCCTTTTCTACATATAGGTTTGCTGTAGCTGTTGCAATTTTTTAACAGCAACTTCTAGTTTCCCTTTTTTTGTGAGCATTTCGACCTCCTCCTGTATGCAACATTTATTTTTCTGTTTTTCATCCTCTAGCTCCTGCCTTTTCTGGGTTTTTAGAAATGCACTGTGTTGGTTCTGTGCAGAAGCTACTGATGTTCTCAACTCTTTTGTGATGGGCACATTACATATGCCATCTGCTACATTTACGGCATCACAAATTATGCGCTGTGAAAAGTGCTACAAGGTTTATTAAAAAAAGGTCATTCAAGGGTTTTCAAGAACCCACATGAACCCTAGAAAGAGTCAAAGAAACATTTTCAAATGCCTTAGCAAGAAGTTAAGTTGCTTGCTGCAATATCACTGATTATGGCATGTGACCAGTGGCGGATCCAGAGGGAAGACAGTAGGGGCAATTGCCCCCCCCCCCCCCCCCCCGAGCTTGTCGGTACCCCCCTACCCCTCTCTTCAGTACCTGCCGTCCACCTGCTATCACCAATTAGGACAAACGAGTGGGATCCCTTTGAACACACATTATTGGATTTATGCTATGATAGAGTTTTTGTGCTAGTAAAAAACAAAACAAAATAGAATGCCCACGCCCCTCTCTTCGGTGTTGCTTTAAGCAACCCCCCCCCCCCCCTAAATAAGTGGCTGGATCTTCCCTTGCATGCGACTCCAGCTGATTCAGTCACTGGAAATGTGCTAAGTAATATTTGGTCTCTCCACTCTGTTAAAGGTATTGTGGCAGGTAGGGAGCACTACCAACAGAAGCTTGTCGATGTAATGTCAATGTAGGTCAATAAAGGTCAGAATGCTATCCAAAATGACTTATAGAAAGTAAAAATTGAAGCTTAACAAAACTGAAAAAACTGAACAAATTTGGTGCATGTTTAGACAAAGTCGAGAAAAACTAAAGGAGGTAAGAGAAAAAGCCGGCACTACTGACAGTCTAAACGAACATGTCATAGGACTTCACAATACGATCATGAAACAACAAAATAAGCTGATTGCACTGGAGGACTGAAATCGTCGCGATAACTTGGTAGTCCTTGGAATTGCGGAGGAGGGTAATGAACCCAAAGAATTTTTTCGGCCCAAGGTGACTAGCAAGGTTTTCAGCGACAAACTTGGAATAAATTGCTTATCAGTAGCATAAATTCATCGACTTGTGAAATCCTCATCAAACCACCTGGTTACTCTTTACATTCAAGACTGACTATCTTGAGAAACGGAAGGTACTCCGAAAATCTGGAAAGTTAAACGGGACTAACACTTTTATCACGAATGATTACTCTTTGTAAACTCTAAAAAAAAGAAAACGAATAATATACTATGAAACATGATGAATTGGGAAATAAAGAGTCATTCATAAGCGATAAGCTTCGTATTGATAATACTCTTTAAGTGTAAGATGATGCAACTTTCACACGTGTTTCAGAAGCAGCTACGCAACTACTGACAACAATATAGTCTAATCATAGCGATCACAGCCATCTGAAAGATTTTTGCGTGCCTTTTCTTTGAATGCCCAGAGCATTGTAAATAAAGTAGATAAACTTGAGACCTCGCTCCTTGCTTACTGCCTTCCCTTTGTGGTTATGACGAAGACATCACCATAAGCGAGTTGTCATTTGTGCTCTGTGCAGATTACAGGGCACCTCATGCCGATTGCGATTTCTTCCCAGATTGTGTGATAATTTGCTGAAGTTATACAAACGTAATAACAGGATTTTAACCTGCCAACCATAAACTGCAATTGTTTGGCATAAGGTGAATATGCAAATACGAACGTAAATACAAATCCTATTCGTGATAAAAAGCTGGCTTTGAATGTTGCACGTATTCTACATGAATCTACTAGAGAGCAAGCACTTTTGAACATATTTTTGTCAGTGAATGTATTACTGCTATTGACAAGGGTACTTCATATAATAAAGTATTATTTTTCTTGTGGAAATATCCAAGGGATGCAAGATGCAGTCCGACAACTACGTCAGATTGCCGAGATCATGATTGCAGTGATTTGAACTTCAATATTGATTATTCAGAAGAAAGACTAGTTAACATCATCATCATCATCAGCCTGACTACGTCCACTGCAGGACAAAGGCCGCTATCATGTTCTGCGAGTCAACTTTGTCCTGTGCTTGCTGCTGCTAATTTATACCCGCAAACTTCTCAATCCCATCAGTCCACTAAACCTTTCTTCTCCCACTAACCTGCTTGCCTTCTCTGGGAATCTAGTTAGTTACCCTTCATGACCAGCGATTATCCTGTCTACGTGCTACATGCCCGGCCCATGTCCATTTCCTCTTCTTGATTTCAACTATGATATCCTTAAACTCTGTTTGTTTCCTAATCCACTTTGCTCTCATCTTGTCTCTTAAGGTTACACCTACCATTTTCCTTTCCATTGCTCGCTGCGTCGTCCTCGATTTAAGCTGAACCCTCTTTGTAAGTCTTCAGGTTTCTGCTCCGTAGCTAAGTACCGACAAGATGCAGCTGTTATATACCTTCCCCTTGAGGGATAGTGGCAATCTACTTGTCATGATTTAAGAGTGCTTGCCAAATGTGATCCACTTGATTCTTATTCTTCTAGTTACTTCAATCTCGTGGTTCGGCTCCGCGGTTATTACCTGTACTAAGTAGACAGTCTTGTACAACTCCAAGTGCACTATTACCCATCTATCTCGAAAAGCTGCTCTCTTCCGAGGTTGTTGTACATTACTTTCATTTACTGCAGATTCATTTTAGGACCTATTTTTCTGCTCTCCTTGTGTAACTCTGTAATCATGAGTTGCGATTCGTCCCCTGAGTTACTCAGAAATACAATGTCATCGGCGAAGCGCAGGTTACTAAGGTACTCTCCATAAACTCTTATACCTAACTGTACTCTTTCTAGGCCTTTGAAAACCTCCTGTAAGCATGGGGTAAATAGCGTTGGGAAGATTGTATCCCCCTGCCTTACACCCTTTTTCATTGGTATTCTGTTGCTTTCTTTATGAAGCACTGTGATAGCAGTGCCCTGTAGATTTCTTCCAGGATGTTTATATATGCTTTGTCGACGCCTTGATTCTGCAATGTCTGCATGACTGCTGATATTTCTACTGAATCAAACGCCGTCTCATAATCTATGAAGGCTTTGTATAGTGGTTGGCCATATTCTGAGAATTTCTCTATTACCTGATTGATAGTATGAATCTGGTCGATTGTTGAGTAGCCTGTTCGAAATCCTGTTTGCTCCTATGGTTGATTGAATTCTAATGTTGTCTTAATCCTGTTAGCAATTACCTTTGTAAATCGCTTGTCTACTACGGACATGGCAGCTGGATGAAAGAGCGCACGGTACGGCCTGCCGCGTCGAGCGGCTTTCTATGGGAGAGAGCATGTCAGCCGTAGGGTCAGTAGCGGCTGCTGCAGCGCAACGGGCTGGGGACAAGAGGGACAGGGAAATGACTGGCGCCGGCTAACTCGGTGCAGCAGCCGCAGTAAATTAGCTGGTGTTTGTCACAACAGTAACCCACTCAGTTGTTCTAATCAGTGTTTTTTAATGTCATTTATCACAGCAATGATATAACGCGTATTTAGTAGACTACGAGGCGTTATCTAGTTAAAAAGTCAGTTGATTTTTTCTGTGCGTACTGAACAACAGACGTTTTTTAAATACGATAGTTTTTCTTGGGGACCTTCGACACAAAAATTTTAATCTGTCTGTCTGTACATTTGTCTGTCTGTCCACCCTTAACAGCATCGAGTATTTGAAACTGCCGACCCCATCCGCAGCGTCCACCTATGTTGCTCAAGTTTCAGCGTTTATAATTGTCTATTTGTCGATTAAAAAGCAATTATTGCACGTGTCCGGGGCACCACAACAACCGGTATATATTTTGCATGTGCGCCTTTTACTAGAAAAGGCATACATAACTAATTTTAAGGACCGTAGCGCTTATCACGCTGCGCTAACCAACCAACGCTTGCACGGAAAGGAGTGTTCTCAACGCTTTGCTAAAACGAGGCGGTGATGGCACTTACCCGTCACCTTGCGTTCTACACCTTATCACCTCTGAGGCAGGTGCGCACACCCGTCTCAAAGCCACGCGCTTTGTTTTTGAAAAAAACTGCCAGATGGCGCTCATGTCTCACGTGTGACGTGACTTGATGCGCTCGTTCACCTCCGCTGCACGCTCGAGGCACTCTAACGCAGCGCCTCCAGAATACCATTCACCAATCTTCTTCAGCAGAACATTAAATAAATGTTCTGTTTACTCTATCCACACGCAAGAGTATCGTCTTTCGACGACATTTGCAGATTAACATGCAGGTACGAGGCCAATTTTTTTTCGGTATTTCTTCATTTTTTGCGTTTTCACATATATAGATATGTATGCATATAGGGTGCACGACGCCGGCGGCAAGATCTAGCCGAAAGTGTCCATATAATTGCTATAACAATAAAAGAACACATCGTGATGCAATGCAATGTGATAGAAAAACCCTTGAATGCTATCCGTAGGACATCCCCATATAAAAATGGGTTCAATAAGTTGACAAAGGCATGCTTTAATGACTATGGTTTTTGACACAGTAAGCAACTGGATCTTCACGATAAAAGTCACCTCTATGTTTGTGAGGATCCATCTCTATTTTATTTTGACGTCAAACAGCGTACGAGAGTTTATTGAAAATGAAGTGCCCTGCGACATCGACACTAGTGCTACGTGTTTGGTGTGATACATTCCACACACACCATCCTGATTGACAATGCGCTCTTAGCGATAACATCTATGATATGAGTGTTCTTATCGTGGCGCTAACTGGCACCTCATCTTGGGAACGCACTTGCTCGTCACCTCTGATCTTCGTCACACTGCTTTGAATAATTTCCTGAAGTTACCAAGATGCAAACCACCTTTAAATTAACGGCGAAAGAAAAGAGAATGATTCAACCTGTTCTTGTCGGTCAGCATGTCAGAGAGCCGTTGAGTTGCAGTTGTCTCGTTCGAAGCGCGGAAAAAGCGCAATGAGGGTGTCTTTTAATATCGCGTATTGACCCGTGTCTGCGTGTGAACGACAACGATGATGTGGGGATTTAGCGAACACCAGGTAGTGGGCCTCTGGCTTGACTCGAGAACAAAGAAGACAATCTTGCGGCTCAGCTGTTGAGAACACGCTGCTTTCGCTGCCTCAAAGCGTACTAGTGCTTTGTTCACGTTGTACTGCGACACTGGTGGAGGTGCTGGCCCGCGACCCAGCCTGACGCTCCACACTCCCACGGGGAGCCGTCCATCCAGCCCAGAAGCACTTGTCGACACTCCCGTGCATCGCTTCAGTTGTCGCTTGCGAAGCGACGATGCATGGGAGTCTCACCCCCTCGCAGGAACACTCTACAAGGCAGCGCTCACATCTAGCGATGTCCACCGCCAGTCCACAACAGTTACTACGAGACAGTAGTCTGCCAACCCCATCTCAGGTAACCTTTTTTTCACCGCTGGTGCCTGATCGCTTTGGTGGTGGAGCACATGAAGACGTCGAAGACTGGCTTGATCACTATGAATGTGTCGCCAACACTAACTAGTGGTCTCTTGAACAAAGGTTTTCCCGCGCCTATAGCTATCTCAACGACAGTGCTCGTACTTAGTACGAGAACAGAGAAGGCAGTTTGTCAATATGGAGTGACTTTAAAAGAGGGATGATTGACACATTTGCCAATGTCGACCGGCGCGAACGTGCGCAACATTTACTCGAGCTACGGGTTCAGAAACCCAATGAAACGGTCGCAATGTTCGCTGAGGACATGGCCCGTCTCTTCCGTAAAGCTGACCTGCACATGACCGACGACAAAAAGTTACGCTACCTCATGCGTGGCGTTTAAGAGCAATTGTTCACCGGACTTTTGCGGAACCCGCCAGGCATTGTGACAGACTTCATCAAAGAAGCTATGGCTATCGAGCGGGCACTTCGCCTACGATGCCGAAAATACGATCACTTGTCCAGTAGCACACACATTCAAGTCGCCGCTACAACATCTGACAATCAAAGCTCGTTACGCGATTTAATACGGGAGATTGTTCGCGAAGAGCTGCTGAAGCTGCGGACTCTGGTCACGAAACCACCCACGGCGTGTCTCGCTAAAGCGTCCGCGAAGAAATACGCCAAGCGTTTTCAGCAGCTGATCCTACTCACAATCAGCGACCTATGAGCTACGCAGCTGCGCTTCGCCGCCCGTTGCGCCGTCGTACCGCCAGCCATCGGCAGCCGTTCCTTGGTCGCCGCTGCAAGAACAGACACTGCGGCGCCCTGCCGCCGTGCTGCTGCACGAAATGCTGCCGTATGAAGAGCTGTCTCCCAACGAGACACGGCATTCGTCATGCCGCTGCACGAAATGCTGCCGTATGAAGAGCCGTCTCCCAACGAGACATGGCATTTGCAACATTACAAGCCGTTGCGGCGTCCACAGCTTCGTAAGACAGACGTCTGGCGCACCGTAGATAGACGTCCGCTTTGTTTTACCTGCGGAGGTGTGGGCCACATTTCCCGTCATTGCTGGCACCGCGTCGATGCGTTTCGACCTCTTCGGCAATGGTCTGACGATTGACGCGCCAACGACGACTACCCACCACGCCGGGACACTGATTCTCAACGACCTTCCTTGTCTCTGTTCCATTTTGACAACCGCCATGCTAACAATGACGACGGTGAGCCTGATTACCAGCCAGGTTTGGGACGTCGACCATGCTCTCCGTCTCCGACGTATTCGCCTTCGTCGCGCCACCGCACTACAGCCGACGCCAGCGGAAGGAGGTCACCAAGTCCACGCCGGGGAAGCTGAAGGCGGCGACCTCCGGGGATGAGGTTGCAGGCCTCCAAGGCGACAAAAAAAATGCCACCGTTACTCTTACCACAGGACACCGTAAAACCGACTAGTTGTAACGCCGACGAAACTGTGACCACAGATCTTACTGTTTTTGTAGACGGACAGCAAGTAACAGCCTTAGTTGACACCGGTGCCAACTATTCTATCGCAAGTGAAAACCTTGCCGTGCACCTCAAAAAAGTGAAGACTACGTGGACGGGACCTCACCTGAAGACAGCAGGCGGCCAGCTGTTGATGCCTGTCGGAAGGTGTAGAGCAAGACTCAGCATTGGCGGCTCTTTTTTCGTGGCGACGTTCGTCATCCTCACCTCATGTTGCAAGGACCTGATCATAGGGATAGACTTCTTAAGAGAATATGGTGCCGTCATCAACATCCCGGACCGATCAATTGCGTTCCGCAACAGCCCTGGTTTAGTTGACTGTTCAGACACAATACGTAACACTTTACGTATAATTGATGATGATGTGGTCATCCCGCCACGGTCATGCACTCTTGTTTCCATGGAATGGCACGAAGCGTTTGATGGCGAAGGCATTGCCGACCAAATTGGCTCGCTGCTATTTAGCCATGGCATTTCGGTCGCACGAGATATCGTCCGTCTCACTGGTGGGCGCACGAATTTACTGCTGACCAACTTCAGTACTGAGCGCTGGCACCTTCCGAAAGGCACAGCTATCGCTTCGTACGACAATATCGCAGAAATGCGAGGCAGTTTATGTTCATCGGTATTAGACGAAGCGCCTAATCAAGAACCAGAACCCGTTCTCGACGTTGGCCCCACTCTGTCAAAGGACGACCGACAGAGACTTCTTCAGCTGCTAGTCTAATTCCGCGACTGCTTTTCATCGACCTCATGAGTTGGTCAAACACCTTTGACAAAGCATCGAATACTCACCGAGGACACGGCGAGACCTATTCACCAGAACCTTTATCGTGTAGCTTTAAAGGAACGCGAAGCCATACAACAATAAGTCGCGAAAATGCTTGAAGATGATGTCATTCAACCGTCACAGAGCCCCTGGGCATCGCCTGTAGTGCTAGTAAAGAAATAGGACGGCGCGCTGCGTTTTTGCGTGGACTACAGGAAGCTGAATCGGGTGACCAAAAAAGATGTGTACCTGCTCCCACGTATTGATGACTCCCTTGACAGACTTCGGCACGCTTGCTACTTTTCTTCCATGAACTTGAGGAATGGATACTGGCAGATCAAGGTAGACCCAAGAGACGGAGAGAAAACCGCTTTTGTTACGCCAGATGGTTTATACGAATTTAAAGCCTTGCCTTTCAGTTTGTGCTCCGCGCCTGCGACTTTTCGAAGGCTTATGGACACGGTACTTTTTCGGGATTGAAGTGGAAGACGTGCCTAGTCTATCTGGGCGACGTTGTAGTGTTTTCAACCACTTTTGACGAGCATCTCAAAAGGCTGGGAGTTGTTTTACGTGCCATACGGTCTGCGGGCCTAACATTGAAACCAGATAAGTGTCATTTCTGTTTTCACGAACTTCAGTTTCTTGGTCACGTCGTAAGTAACGCAGGCGTACGGCCTGATCCTGGAAAAATTGCCATTGTCGCACTGTTCCCAGTACCCTCCAATAAGAAGGCTGTCAGACACTTCCTGGGCCTTTGTGCCTATTATCGCCGGTTTATCTCATTTGCCCGCACCGTGTCGCCTTTAACTCGTCTCACAAGAGACGGCGTTGCCTTTGAGTGGAACCAAGAACAGGAGGCTGCCTTTAATGATCTGCATCAACGTCTTCAAACGCCCCCAGTGCTTGCCCACTTCGACGAAGAAGCCCCGACGATGCTTCACACAGACGCTAGCAATGTTGGTCTGGGAGCTGTGCTTGTGCAGCAGCAAGAGGGCACAGAAAGGGTAATCGCTTACGCAAGCAGATTGTTAACACGCCCTGAGGCTAATCACTCCACAACTGAGAAGGAATGTCTCGCCGTGGTATGGGCGGTTTTAAAATTTCGCCCGTATTTATATGGCCGCCCCTTCAAAGTAATTAGCGACCACCACTCACTGTGCTGGTTAACAAGTCTAAAAGACCCTACCGGGCGATTAGCGCGTTGGAGTCTCAGGCTGCAAGGATTCGATATGGTAGTCGTACATAAGTCACGCAAGGAACATATGGACGCTGACTGTCTGTCCCATTCACCCATTGAGTCGGCAAACCTACCTGAAGAGGAGGAAACGGCATTTCTCAGTGTCCTCGATACGACCGCCATTACGCAGCAACAACGTGACGACGCTGAGTTACTTGGCCTAATTAACTACTTGGATGGCAGATCTCAGAAGGCGCCAAGAGTTTTCGCAAGAGTGTTGTCATTGTTTTGTTTACGGGACGGAGTGCTCTACAAAAGAAACTTTTCGCCGACGGGATCCGCCTATCTGTTCGTCATCCCAGCAGCCCTTCGTACCAAAGTACTCAAAGCATGCCACAACGAGGTGAGCTCTGGCCATTTAGGTTACACGAGAACGTTGGCCAGAATACAGCAAAGGTATTACTGGCCGAGACTAACCACAGCCGTGAAGCACCACGTCCGTACCTGTCTCAACTGCCAGCGACGCAAGTCACCACCGACTAGACCAGCAGGCCTCCTGCAACCCGTGCAGGTCCCAACAGCTCCATTCTAACAGATCGGCATGGACATTTTGGGCCCACTACCTACTACTACTGCAGGGAACCACTGGGTTATCGTCGCGACGGATTATCTGACCCGTTATTTCGAGACAAAGGCTATCAGAGAGGTACAGCAGCGGAGGTGGAAAGATTTTTCATCGAGAACCATGTACTGAGGCATGGTGCACCAACCGTCGTGATCACAGACAGAGGAGCTGCATTTATGGCAGCTCTTTTGGATCACGTCCTCATGCCGAGTGGGACAGCACATCGTAAGACCACCGCCTACCACCCACAAACGAACAGGGTGACAGAGCGTCTAAACAAAACCATTGAAGACATGTTTTCGATGTACGTAGACAATGAACACAAAAATTGGGATGAAATCTTACCATACATAACGTTTGCGTACAACACGGCCAAGCAAGAAACGACCCGCCTGCCCCCGTTCAGCCTCGTTCATGGATGAGAAGTACGAACTATGTTAGATGCGATGCTACCGCACGAAGGTGACGACATCTACACATACGCCAACACGTCTACGGAACGCGCGGAAGAAGCTAGGCAACTTGCACGTTTACGGATCCGCCAGCAGCAAGAGTACGATGCAGGCCGCTACAATGCTCATCGCAGCACAGTCGTCTATCAAACTGGCGACAAAGTATGGGTTTGGACACCCGTACGGAAACGAGGACTTTCCGAAAAGCTTTTAAGAAGATACTTTGGGCCATACCGAGTGCTGCGACAACTGAGTGAGGTCACTTACGAAGTTGTTCCCGACAGTTCGTGTAGTACCAAGCGTCGCCAGCACCACCCTGAACTCGTTTACGTAGTAAACGAGTTCAGGGTGGTGCTGGCGACGCCTTACGTCAGCGAGTGATTGCGTGAGACTTTCCTTTGAAAAAAAAAAAACTGCATTATTGACTTCGCATCGAGTCAATGCTCTTTAAGAGGGAGGCAAATGACCCGTGTCTGCGTGTGAACGACGGCGATGATGTGGGGATTTAGCGAACACCAGGTAGTGGGCCTCTGGCTTGACTCGAGAACAAAGAAGACAATCTGCGTGAGAACACGCTGCCTCAAGGCGTACTTGTGCTTTGTTCGCGTTGTACTGCGACAGAATGTCTTACAGGCCAACACAACCGCAAGCTATCAAAGTGGAACACCGTATAGACAGATATCATCGCTAACAAGTAACACACAGGAATTATAGTTTGTAGACTTCTTTGCGTTCGCGAAATACCGGGTTGTGGCCGCCGCTGCAACCGCAAGAGCCTGGATAGGTGGAGACACCTGGAGGTGCAAAGAACCTGGGAAGCAGGGAACATATTCTATTTCACCGCTGATGTTCATTTCTGATAGCGATCTTCCATTGACCTCTTTGCGTATACCTGACTGCTGTGCAGGCCAAAACACACAAATATAGCTAGTTGAGGCACACGAGCGAACATGGCTGACCCCCGTATTCACAAACGCTCCTCGACTCGACTTTCACCCTTCACTTGACATAGTTGAGCACTGCGGCGCTACTCGGCTGAAAATGACGTTGCGCTGCTCGAGAATCGCACCACGTTATCGCTGATATGCAGTGACTTGCCGTGCCTAGAGAGGGCGCTTCCATCGACTTTTTCAAGTCAAGGTGAAGCATTGAGTAAGGGACGTTCTAGAATACGGCGGTGAAGCACGCATCCTCGGGCACCTCCTCGGTGCTGCTCGGAATGGCGTCCATTTTGGAATCACTTTTCTGTAAAGGGTCGATCCAAGCAAAAATAATTTGGGATGCCATGAATTGCGGGGATTCCAAGCTCCAGACTATCGTACTCAACCCGAGTCGACAATTTGTATGGCGACAACAGCAATGCAGGTGATAAAACATGACTGAATGGGTCCGCAGAGCAGACGAAATGTTTGCAGAGCAGCTGAGCCTGACGTCACTCTTTTCTGTAGAAAAGCGGTCAGCTGTGGCGCGATTTGGAGGTGACCACGAGGCAGCGCCACTGGTAGTGCTTTCAGAGCTAAAAATGGCGGGATTGCCAGCCATTTTGAATCGTGCTAGATACCAGTGATATAAATCAATAAAAGTGACAGTTATGCATTCCTCAGTTGCATTTTAGGTCGCGAAACGCTGCTACGAGGTCTATAGCTACTCGTTGACGAAAAAATCTTGGCACGAGTAAATTTGATGTCAGTGCTGCTTTAAAAGAAAGTGAAAGAAGGAGCAACTAGCCTGCTTGCAATACGTGCATCAACATTGCCTCTAAAGTTAAATATAACTTCTTGACCTGTGCAGTTTTTATTGCTACTAATTGGAGTTGCCTTCTCTCCAGATAACTTTTTTGTTCATAGCTAACTAACTTCTTGGTATAAAAAAGCTATTGCAAGTTGCAACACGCTTTGTATCTCTTTTGGGACAGTGCAACTGTCTGGAGCAGGGGTCGGCAACCTTTTGACATGTAGGGCCGAGTTGTATGAAGCTAACATAATGTACAAAGCTGAAATAAAAATTATATTTGTTTAATATTGAAAGAGCTTTTTTAAAGTAAAGATAGAAAGTCAGTCAAAGTAGGAACTTTACCGACGAGATAAGAAGTGTCAAGAGGAGAGGTGTGTGGTTCTGATATCATACTGAGAAGTGCATCATAGTGCGCTATGGGCCTCAGGTTGGCAACACCTGGTCTACAGAACTGCCCTATTTCTAAGTACTGAAGCGTTAGGTGAACCAACGCATTTCATTCAGTGCACAGTGGGCACACTGGAAAATTTGTTCTATGAGCAGAGTGCACAGTACCATATTATGCATAGCCTTTTATGCAACAACCTCACAAAACCAATTCAGAAGCATAGTATCTGTGGCCCAATCAGTGAACCCAGATGTAACAGCTGCACTTTGATAGACGCGAAAAGCATGAACACTGATGTACTCTAACTTAGGCTTATGCTAAAGAACCACCCGAATACTTGGATTTAGGTGTATGCTAAAGAATTACCAGTGATCCCAATAACCTTCAAAACAGTGAGAGCCTACAATAAAAATGCATCCAGCTTTCTTAGTGTAGCGTAAAATGTCAGAATGCTTTCAGCATTACTTTTCTATTTTCAGTGTCTACGTGTTCTTTTCTTTTCGCTTAAGCTTTGGAAATTAATCCAAGTTTATTATTCGTGCATTCCCAGCAAAAAAAAAGGAGTGCCTCATAACATGTGAATTCGGCAAGTAAAACCCCATAATTTATGTAATGCATTTTTATGGCCGACACACCTCGTGAGGCCATTTACAGTCTTGAGATTTACCACATCGAAAAGCACTACATGCTATATAGACCAGGGAGCACCTATCTCGCACCGAGGTGCCTAGGCTCCCGGCAGGATACTCTCACACCCAGACACCATTTCCAGACTTCCAAGGTGTGTATACTGCGCCAAGCTAACATGGCAAGCAGAATCTCTGAAAGGGACGCTAGAACCCTTTTCGCAATTTTGTACAAACACATTGGGCTGGTAGACCAAGTCCCAAGGGTTATTTAGAGACCGATTTGAGCTTTCTGCATAAACTGTGTAATTTATTACAACGCTTTGAAGCTGCTAATCGGTGCAGATCGTTGAAACTTGGCCAAACATGTTTTCAACCACCCATCCACAAAGCGAAATGCTCTGGCCGCTTGACAAGGCCAGAGAACATCAGAAGGCCGGTCGCCGTGGCTCCTGTTCTGATTGGCTGTCATGGGCTGTAGAATGCAAGGAAGTAAGATCAGCTGGTAGGGTGGTGGCACCTGTCGGAGCAGATATGAACCACTCCGTAATCTTCATCTCTATTGCCAGATGACATGCCTGCTGCTGGGCGCACTATGGCCTCCGAGACCGTGCGCAACCTGTCAGCATGCGATCTCGGAGGTCTAGGTTAGTAAAAGCTCCAAATGTTGAGCGTGCTCATGAGAGCTTTGCGATAGCCAGCGATGCCAGGGTGCCTCATGAGTTGAGGAGGCCAGGCAGAAGTGAGAAGGAGAGTATGATATAATTCGCCGTAGCAGCCTTGGTACACATCATGTCACTTAGTTTGTGGTGTGAATGGTTCCATGATGCTCTAGCCTAAATACTGACAAAACTTTAAAAAAACATTTCAGGGTCTCTTTAACATGCAAGAAAGTGCCTGTTCACACTGCTACCGCTTACAAGAAGCCGCCTGGGCACCGCTGTGCTGCCTTTGAATGCGCAAATAATTAGCGCAAGAGGAAGATATTACTCAGTGCGAAGATCACTAAATGACGTCGAAATTATGCCGGTGCAGTGTTTTCACATCGCACAGGTTTCCATCCGCAATGAAAAACGCCAAGCTCCGCCACCAGTGAATAATTGCAATCAACAGGAAAAACTGTGAGTCCAGTAAAGTAAGTACACTATTTATTGAAGCGTGACGCTAGCTATTTCACTTTACAGCAGTAACTTGCACGCAGTATGCCTGTAGTATGTGGCACCATGTTATTGCTGTACTCTTTCACAGGCCGCATGTCAAAAATAGATATTATGACTGAAGCGTGCATGCACACTGTGTGCCTGATGAAGTTGCTTCCGCAGTCTGCAATGCACGTGATGTACACATTCTGTAGTGTCGAGGAAGGTCTTCTCGACATTTCAAAAGAAAACAGCCCAAATTTTCAGGGGAGGAAAGTGCAAAACCTGCTTGCAGCTAGCCAATGGTTAGGAAGTTTCGTGTTACGATTTTCAGGGCAGTTGCTAGCATGGCAATCCAGAGTGTTGCTTTGCCACACTTGTGACAGATGGTGCGACGTGCTGCCTAAATATGACGGCACACAATGAACTCCCTGTTTTTTGGAGTATAAACCTTTAAACATTTCTTTATAAAGTCATCATGATAACTGCTGTATGTACAGTGGTCGTGAAAATTTTTTAGCAAACAGTAATGTGCTGTGCAATAAGTATGGTAGCAAAATTGTTAGAAAATAAAGTCATGCAAATCACGGCGTCGGGACAGGAATATAATATAAGTTGTAAAGAACAGTGTCCTGCAGCTACCCGAGCCCATGAAGTTGAAACTCACATCGGGCTCTTGCTTCCTGAGTGAGCACTTGATTCAAGATACGATTTTTGAAGTCTTCTGCCTTTGCCTTCTGCTCGGCTTCACGTTCAGCATTTGATGGTCCATTCCCCTAATACAAGAAGATAAAAATCAATGCTGTTAAGCTAAGTGGCTGTTGGATCCACGTCACCGACGCACAACCAATTGGAGCACAAAGACATAATAAATGTGGCACTAGGGACGCAGATTACTTCAACAAGAGACTCTGGACGAGTGTGAGCACCGAAATACATGCAAAAACACACAAATTCGCTCACGAAAGTAATCATGAGAGCGTTGCAGCTCTCGCAGAAGCGACTGATTCGATAGTAAAGCAAAGGCTCTAATTAGTAGTGAGGGTTCAGCCAACAGTTTGCTAACACTATTAATTAACTCTTTCAAAATGAAAACCCGCACAACAACGAAAGAAACCTCGCTGCGCGCGTTTGTTTACACTTTGTGTGGCGACAAAGGCACGTCGAGAGCTTCACTGTGGCGAAAGTTAGCAAGCCGTGGCAAAATAGTTCGCACTGCATTCATAAGTTTCTTTTAACGCAAGCTTACGCGCTAACGTTGGGCAGGCGAAACATTGTTAGGTACGCGAGAAGTTGGAGACCCAAAAGCAATTTAGTACGCCTCGCTATCACCGACGCCGTTTTGGGAGTTGCCTCACACACATCGAATTATTGTAAATGAAGCATCTTACAACAAATTCTTTTTGAAGATCACCAAGGCGCCTTGCGCGAAGCGCTGCCAGCTCTTCGTCATCCATAATCTTCTTTTGGCACTTGAAACTCTGTCACTCTGCGTTTACCAGAAGCATATCGCCGTAGCCTAGCACCCTCTGCAAAGTTCGAACAATGAGAGACGTATGTGACGATTTCTTAGGGAGGTACTTCCTACCCCTAGACAGGTACGAACTAGGGAATGATCCGATGATTCTTTGGCCAACGCCTTCTAGATTCTTGTGCCTGCCGGATGAGCGCAAAACACCGGTCATCTATGACAGCGCTACCTACGTAGGAATAAAGGTCTTTGTACTTGGCCTTTGAGATTGTCAATTTTGGCATTTGCTACAATTTGAGAGGATGCCTTGTATTAAACATTTGCTACAATTTGAGAGGATGCCTTGTATTAAAAAAGTTGTTTGCTGAATGACGGCGTCACTTACATAGGGTTATTATATATATATACGTTTACGCTTTTTATAATTTTTTACGTTATTTTTGTTGCATATAAGTTCCAAAAACGTAAAGATCTATTTGAAGACATCCCCTACTTCAGGGGCGCCACCACCGTAGTTCCGACGACCGCCGCTTCCCAAGTGAGTGCTGATAATCCGGCAGGCACAGAAAATCTAGGAGGCGTTGCCTCAGCCTTGTCCTCAGCCAGTCCTGAAAAACAACAAACCCGTTTGAATTTAAGGACTTAATTCAAAATAGTAAACTTTAAAAAATAAGGTCGTAGAGCTCAAACGGTGAACATTTGCTAATTTATGTTTTCGTGAAAAAACAGCTCCAAGCCACACGAACACACACGGAACCAGAAGCAGGCCAGAAGTACGAAAATTACACAAATGTGTGTACTACCCATCATTCCCATGCTCGCTGAAGCGCCGCGTGTTGCAACTCCACTAGCGCCAGAGTTCTCTCTAGTAAGTATTGTGGGAAACTCTATGGGTGTGAACACCGCCTTTTAAAAAAGGCAGCGTCTCCTGCGCCGTGCACGGCAGCGTCTCCTGCGCCGTGCATGGCGCCGCAGCCAGCCCCACACAAAAATGGCTTCTGCGCCGCACAGAAGTGACGTCACCTTAAAATTATTACTTAAAGCTAGGTAAATGTGTAAATTATTTGTGTATAATGCGTTAAACCTACACAAATTTTACTAAGCCAGTGTTTAGCAAGTCGATCAGCCCACAAGTGTTAATTAAACCCATAAAACGAGTATGATAAATACAGGGGGCGTCATAGGCGCTGCGGCAGCGAAAGGTAAACAGCGCAAGATGGTAGCGCAACACGGCAGCGCAAGATGGCATAGCAAGATGGTGGGTATAGAGCAGTGAGATGGAGTACCGGCACAATACTGCAAGTGGAATATAGCACAAAGGCCGCCGTCTTATGCCGGGTTACGTCGCGCTATGCACTATTTTTATTTGAAAAGCCTGCTCGTGCTTAGTTAAAAAACAAAGGATATTAGCTACAACTAGCAAAGAGAAAACCGGGCGGGGCAATTGCCTGCAAATTATGCAAGGCTAGATCCGCCGGCTACCTACAACATCCTCAACCTCACTCCTGAAATGAAATATAGACGTTTTGCCACATATGCAGATGGCATCGTCAGTACACAAATGACCTCCGATAATAGAATGCATCTTATATCTTACCGTAAACAGACAGGGGACCAGTTACTATATTGCATGCAGATTACGATGGGTAAACCATGATTCTACAAATTTTCTTGGGCCCCAGTCTTCCTCCCGAGCCAGTGTCGTCACGCGTCTTACCGATGTAAGTGGCATCACATCATGCAGTGAAAAAAATTATAGTGATCAATTCTCTCGGATACATAATATTTTAAAAGCTATAGGCCGTAAGCTGGATTACTCGAAAGATGTCGGTATTATAATTTCATGCGAAACTAAAATGCGCAATGCGCTGCTAATATAATATTCGACATTTTGTAATTTATCAAATACAGCTGATTCAGCACTATAAATTGGCCTAGGAGCAGCTTTTCCTGGTTTATTTGACATTTCAAGATGGAACAAAGTCGTGATATCTAACGTAAAGAACATGTCATTTAATGTTTCAGAGGAACATAAAAATAAATATAGATGTATACATTCGTACACGCAACAGAAAAACAAAAGTGGTCAACTCACAAGACAGTGAACAACACGCAAAGTCTGCTCATTAACGCTGCGGTACGGGGGCCTTGAAGACAAAACGTGTCCTCAGCCACCTTCCAACCATTGTTTTGAGCCGTCAGTAGAAAGACTTCCTTGAACTGCATCCAGCGATCGTCTAAAAACTTTATAAAGCCTGCAACAACGAGGCCTAAAGCTCTCTGGCCTTGGTGCAAAAAGGTTTCTCCGTCGGCACATACTACGTCTATACGGCAAGCCGGTAATGAATCATAAAACTTGCCGATCTCTTCCTTGGTGTAGCATCTCTGGCCATTCCACACCAGCATCGCGTTGTCAGCAAAAAAGTTTCTCATCAGGCGTCGCTGGTTTTCAATGGCGTTGTAAAAGAGCCCAATGAAGTGTGGTCCAACTCTAGCCACCAGCAGGACCTCTTGCTGAACGGAGAGCGCAATATTATTACCCAAACCGGCCATTATTGCGGTAGCGCGTTCGATGGCACTTCAAATCTAGGCAATGCCCACAATGTTGCAAGCAAAAAGTTGGTGCACAATGTTGCTTACTAAAGAGTAGCCCGAGTAGCCCTCGTTTTGCACATGCGCAAGAAATCTGGGGACGTTTGCGTCGTGTCGTTTAGGTACAACTAGAGTGCCTAGAATATTTCTCCTAGTGTCGTGAACGAGCCGGCCGAGGGGAAATGGTATGCAATACAGCCGCCAGGTGGCAGTACCGCTCTCTGGCGCGCTGCTTTTTCGGCAAGCTGGGGAGGCAGCAAGCCGGAGCAGACGCTTTGCGTTGAAATTGCAGTGGTGGTTTCATGGCTTAGCACGCGATTGCCTTGTTATCCTGCGTTTTCCATGCAGACTGTAAATAAAGCGTGTGAATTTGAACGAAATGTATGCGAGCTCTCTGCCTTGTTGAGATTTTGTGTCCTCCTGCCGTGCCGCCTCTTCATAGATTGGCCGCTCGCGCGTTACCAATGCTACTTTTTGCGGTAATTAAGGTGTGGCCAACCGGGGGCTCCCAGCGGTACGACTGTTCAACACAAACAATTACATATTTCTCTCCTCATCCGCGACCACCATTCCCTCCCGTAGGCTGCTGTCGCGACTTTGTTGTCATGTGCAGAATTGCAGGCACTGTACAAACCCTCTTCTCGCAACTTTTTATATATACAATGTATTATGGACATTTACTTTCCCTGCACTCGGTGGCAGGCCTGGACGCACCCACGTACAAGGGTCATTATCTCTTCGATTGGCCCTTCACGCCTCGAAGTAATCAGAAAAATAAATAATGCCAAAGCAATGACAGTGCGCCAGACGAAACCACTGGCGAACAGGACCCCCTGCGAATGAGTTACCAGCAGTAAGGAAAAACAAACCAATACAAAATGTCAATTTACAATATCAACATTTATTGCAGAAGTCAGTGTCAAGAATTTATTTACATTTTTCACTTTGGCAGCTCCGAACTCCTAACAGATTCACAATGCCAGATTTCTTAATTACAAAAGCCACTGTACCAGGAACTTATTTACATTTTTTACATGAACAGCACTGAACACCTTACTGACACCGCCGCATTTTCAAGAGCTTTTGCTTCTCTCGCTTAGAGGACAGGCTCTTATTTGTTGCTTTCGTGAAGAAGTGCAGTCTGGTGAGTGCGTAAAACTTAATAATTGCTGTAGTGAGCTTACGACCGTGCTCAATGCAGCCAACTTTTTCAAGTTCATGACCCTGAAGAAAAAGCAAGAAGCTAACCAAGCTTTCGGCATGAAGCTTGTTCCGGCTGAAAAACACAGTGAAAGCATTTTCAAGCTTTGTGATGAGCTTTTCAAGAGCATCTGATAGGTAGAGCAGGCCCCCATGGTTGAACTGATTCGTCAGCGTGACATTGCAGTTCGATTCTGCTTGCAGAGGCATAATGCAGAGACAAGATGCACAATCAGGGCATGAAAATTTTTTCAGAGATTTGTGCACAACATAGCCACCTATATAGAAAATTAGCCGGCTATCGCTCTTTTCTTCTACCATGCCATCATGGTCAAGCAGGGAGGCATGCCTTTCCAGCACTTCTTCAGCATGCGGCAGGTTTCCTTCATCCAGAAGGCTATCAACAAGGGCTGTTACACGAGCTCCCTTTTGTTCGGGCACATCAGAAGGCTCTAAAAGAGCAGTAACCAGTTCAGGAAAAGAGTTACCTTCTTTAGGGGGTCTGGCGAGGCTGTAAAATGCCATGTTATTGATGACGACCAAAAATTGCTCAGGGGAGGGGTGATCGTTGCTCCCAAAGGCCTGCCGGACGACACCAAACACATTTTCCATCTTGTCCTGGCTTAGGTTTGCAGTTAGCAAATATGTGTACTTCAGTGTGCTAGTAACGTAGCTGAGGAGTGACAGTGTGCTCTGAATAGTCACCCGGAGCCCTAGAGCAGTACTCTCGCTTAAAAACCCCCCCACCGTGCTTGGCAGCATGCTCTTCCCACTCTCGCAGAAGTGGAAGAAAGTCTTTCAGAAACTTTGCACTTGCTGAACCACATCTAAGGCCTTTCGAAGGGATTCGTGCCGTCATTATAAAAATCAGTCTTACCATCGTTTGAATAAACTTCTCCGTAGACTGTGTTATCTTAAACGTCTTAACTAGGTGGTCCTTGAAAAGAAAAATTCCTTTCAAAACTTCCTCACTAAAAAGCTGAAATGCGAGGTTTGCCCTCATTTTCTCAAATGCTTTTTTTCATGCTTTCCTTTTTTTTTTCAGGCATAGTCACACACAATCGCTGCACGAGAATTCACGGCACATATTCGAAACGTAGCGAGAACACGCTTCACCACACAGACAAGTCGCCACCCGACACAACGTTGAAAGGCCCGGCCGGCACGCAAACTGACGCGCCAGTTACAAGTAGCGCCCCCTAACGCTGAATCCAAATCAATTTCCTAGTCGCCGATGGGGAAGGCGCCTGTTCATGACACTAGGAGAATATTCTAGGCACTCTAGTACAACCGAGAAAGACTATATACAGTGTACTAGAATTGGGAAGTGCGTCGTCCGCGGGGCCGAACAATGGGAGCGGAGGGGTCACTGCCGCGATGAAAATCGCGGCGGTCCGGTGGGGGCGCCACCAGCAAGAGGGATGCTTCTGCGGCTGCAGCAGCTCAGGCGGCCGGCCTAATGAGACGTTGCAGTGGCGCTCGCTTGTTTTGTTCTAGGTGCGTCGTGGAGGAAATTTCTCCCCCTTTTTTGAACCTACGGTGAAGAATGTGCTCGTCGTGAACTGGTGCAGCGGTGACGTGAACCAGTGGGATGGCGGAACGACGGCGGGACAAGCGCGACCGCACGTGTTTTGTGCCATACTGCAACAGCGGCTATCGGTCGTGCAAAGAAGCGCAGTCGCTGTTTCGTGTTCCGGCGGACGTCGTTAAACGCGAAGCTTGGTCCCGGCTTATTAAAAGAGCCGACAGAGAGCTCAACGACGCAAGTGCGGTTTGCGATTTGCACTTTGAGGCCCACTTCATTGAGCGGACTTTCAAAACAACTATTAATGGGGAAGTTGTTGAAATCGAACGCGATCGTCCGCAGCTAGCGAAAGATGCCTTGCCGACCATCTTTCCCGGGGCCCCAAGCTACATATCAAAACGGCTCCCAAAAAAGAGGAAAGAGCGAAGCATCTGCGACCAGGTGCTTCCTGCGGCCAAGCGAAGCAGAAAGAAGTTTTCGGAAAGCTCGCCACCGCCCATCGAGGATCTCGAAACACAGGTTTCAAGCATCGATTCTGTGGAGGTGAGTGGGTCCTTGTCATTTTCGGGCCTGAAAATGCCTCACGGATGGTCGGAAATTCACCTTCCTAACTCAGGAGGCCCTTTTGTGTACGCACAGTGCGAGGAGCACGAGAAAGATGTTGACAGCGCACTCGCTTTGAAGAAGCTCGTAAAAATTGAAGTGCGAAGTGAAGGAAACGCTGCTACCGTTGAAGTGCACTTGCAAGGAAGAAAGTGGCAACAGCAGCAGATTGCAACGCGTGAGGAAGCGGAAGCGTTGCTGGACCATGTAGATAAATTCAGTCTCTGTTGTGATGCCGGTCTAGAACCTTTGTCTGGCGAGTGCTCGTCATTCAATGGAAAGTTCTTTTCTAAGAACTGCACAATCACAACGAAAGAAGGCCCGGCCATTGCCTGCATCCACTGTAAATATCAAAGGAAGCTTATCCTGAACCAGAGATGGTCGTACTATACCCCGGGTAGACACCATCAAGGTTCTCGGCATGATCATCGAGTCCCGCGGAACCAACACCCAAACAGTACACAAGCTCAGGAGTAAGACTGAGAATGCCATATGACTCGTACGTAGAGTAGCCAACGGGCACCATGGCCTCAAAGAAGACAGTCGTACACGCGTTTGTTTTGTGCCATTTTACCTACGTTGCCGCTATACACAAGTGGCTACGTGCTGAGCGCGATCAACTCACTGCGCTTATTCGCAAGGTGGTCAAACGAGCCCTTGGCCTCCCTATCACCACTCCAACGTACAAACTCCTCGAGCTTGGTGTACGTAACACGCTAGAAGAGATCGCCGAAGCTCAGGAACGTGTGCAATTGACCCGACTCACTACCACCAAGGCGGGCCGCCATATTCTGCGCGAGCTCGGCTTCTTCTCCTCGAGGGCCAGGGACCCCCCAGAGCTGACTCTAATTCCCCGTGAAATCCGCGACCTTATCACGATCGCTCCCATACCACGAAATGTACACCCCGAATACAACAGAGGCAGGCGCCTTGCGCGGGCGACCGCCATTCTCAAGCGCATAGACATGGAAGCGGACAACGTCTCGTTCGTGGACGCCGCTGCCTATCGCAACAACCAAGCCTTCGCCGCGGTCGCGGTATCATCCGCGCAGCAGACTGTTAACTCAGCCACAATCCTCACCCGAAACCCCGAAGTAGCGGAGCAAGTAGCTATAGCTATGCTCGACAGCAAACGGTAATTCATCTACAGCGACTCCAGGCCGGCCATCAAAGCCTTCGAACGCGGAGTCATCTCCGACCAGGCGTTACGCATCCTGCGCAATGCGGACCCAAGTGCCCTGAAGCACCACACTGTCATCTGGTTCCCCGCCCATCTCGGCCAGGTGCCGGGTGCCCTATCAAACCTCAACGAGATCGCCCATGATGCAGCGCGCGCACTTACCGACCGCGCTGCCACAGGGCAACCTCATCTTGCTGGGTTGGATACCAATCGGGATGCGCCAATCACGTGCAATGAAATTACAAAGCACTTTTACTTGGAACGCCGCATTTTTCCACCCCCACATCCAAAACTTAACCGACCGCAGGCATTAACCCCACGCCTATTACAGACACACACGTACCCAAACCTTGCCACGCTTCACATTTATTATCCCGATGCATACCCCAGCGACACATGCCCATCATGTGGACACACAGCGACACTCGAACACATGCTCTGGGAGTGTAGAACAACTCCTCCCGACTCTACCTCAAGCAAGTGGGAGAGGTCCCTCAGGAGCTCACTTCTCGCCGACCAGCAATGGGCTGTCCAGCAGGCCCACGAAGCGGCCGCCAGGTACTCGCTGTCGGTCCCTACGTGGGAGACGTCCGCTACGCGCTAAGCGCGTCCTGCAGGACCGAAATAAAGTTTTTTCATTCCATTCCATTCCATTATCCTGAACCAACTCTCCAGGCGAAGGTGCCCCAAGAGGAGGGCGGCCAAGACGAACTTTCGTCGTAGTCTTCTGGTTTGTCACAGCTTGTTGATACGCTAGAAGAGTCGTTCACGGTTTTCTTTAGCTCTAGGAAAATCGAAGCAGCTAGCATGTGTGACTTTGCAGCATTCTTGCAAAATGCGTAAATCCCTACACTTGGGTGTAGTAACCATGCAAAGGACTTCACACTTGTGATTGTGAAGTTTTATGTTTTGCTTCGTTTTCGTTTTTATGCAAAGTCATTGAACCAAGACAGAAGCACTAAACTTGATCAGAAAAAGCATTTGAAAATGAGGAGGTGCACATAACTTCAGATAAAGTGCAACATTTCTAATTGCCCTATTCATTTCCCTCTTTTTTTTTTGCATACACTTGGTCTTATTTATCATGCTTTCTTGTGCAGGGTGTTCCCTTGTACTTTATTACATTTTTATTGTTTCATGACCTTGGACGTTTTTTATTTCATCTGATGTTACAAATGAACAGTTTTACAATGTTACAAATGAGCAGTACACTTATCTGTGTACTTATGTTTTCATTGACATTTCTTATGCCTCATGTGTTATAATCTGTCGCTAATATTTTCTTTTGTACTTTGATTCTTGCTTTCGCCCATGTTGCAGTCACTTGTTCTTGCTTGTACATTCTGGTGTCCACACTGTTTTTTACTTCTGTTCATTTTTGTTGCTGCTATTGTGGGTGTATGTAGGATGGAAGTTATTTTTGTTGTAACCATTTAGATCGAGTTTTTTGTATTTTTGTGTCGATTGTACCCTGTAAAAATGATTTGGAAATACAGCACGCAACTTGGTCCAGCAGTTGTTTATTACTCTGTGCCTCCGCGATCGTATCGCTAATCTTGTCTAGGCCTTCGCCCCGTTGTCACTGCGCACTTAATCGGAATATACGAGCCTCCTCGGTTAATCCTTTAAAGTGTCTGAAAATATGCGTCCGTTAGCCAAGCTGTCTTTGAATATCAGAACTAGAGCGGATGCAGTAGAGCGGATCCGATTCTCCCAGAGACATTATAAAAGCACCATAAAAATGGGGAAAATGCCGACTATCTGTGAACAGCATGCTTACCGCAAGCGAGCGTGACATCTTTTTTCTTTCTTCCGAGGAACAGTCTTAAGGTAAGAGTCAACAGAACTTGCGGCTTTCCAACGGCGTGCTCCGTTGCGGAGCAGACGAAATGTCCCCGCCGCCGCGGACTAGCGAAGCGGGTCGTCTCAGCGGGGACTGCTCCGCGCGCCGTGAGATGGCACTGAATGTAAGAGGGATGCTGAGAGCTGGTTGGGAGAGGAGGGTATCATCGCTGAGGCGACCCGTTTTGCGCCCGCGCACGACACACTTGCCAATTCTAGTACACTGTAGTAGCTGCCTGCGATGTCTGGTGGTGGCACGGCCATGGGTGGTGGTAACAACCTCTTATTGAAAACTCCGGCAAACTCGTGACCTGGCAATAGTTAGAGCGCGAGAACAAAACGACGACACAGAGACAAGTCGTCGTTTTGTTCTCGCGCTATAACTATCGTCATGCCATACCAACTAGCCCAAGCTGCCACACTTCGTGACCTGGGCCTAGGCTATTCCAGCCACCCTACTATGGTGTTCTAGAAGGGGGTAGTGGGATCACCAGCCGGAGCGCCCTATGCACGTGGCCCTATGCATTGTAGTGAGGCGGCGAGTGCGGACGGGACCCGTATGTTCGCGGCGGCGCTGTAGTCGCGTGGGCTGGTTGCCTCTGGTGCTTCGCGCGCTTGTTCTGACGTGCTTTGAGTCGCGACGTTGACCATTTTTAAAGTTTCAACCTACCGTTCGAGTTTTTCGCGCGCAGTCCGCTAAACTCATGTGAAGTAGGAATGTCGAAACGTCAACGGCAGTGACATTGCTTCGCTCCCGGTTGCGAAACGGGCTACAAGTGGAGAAAAGGCAAGCAGCAGTCGTTGTTCACGGCGCCGAAAGACGGAGAGAGACGGTGGATTTAAGAACGCAACCTGCACCACCAAGATAAGGAACTCGACGAAACTTGTGTGGTTTGTGAGCTGCATTTCGAACCATCGTGCATTGTTCGAGAGTATGTGCATATTGTAAACGGTGAAGGGGTGCGTACTCCACGTGGAAAGCCGGAGCTCCTGCCCGATGCCGTGCCGACGCTGCTGCCCAATGCGCCTAGCTACTTGTCCAAAAAGCCGGTGCAACCAAGATCACCTAGGAAGCGAAGCAGTGCGGTCGTCACCTGTCGTGAGGCTAAAAAATCGAAAGTCTGCGGTGATGAGCAGTCCGAGTGTTGTGAAACAGATGCGGATGAAGCTGCCGTGACGACGGCGCAACGTGCTCCCGGTGTGCCCGAATATTTACTGACTTTGAGTGCTCCCTCGGTCTACTGGAGTTGCCACCGTGTTCCCAACTACACGGGCGTTCTGTATTGCAAATTGAGGATGCAAGCAAATCGAGAAGTAAGGTCAGAAAGGGTGGTGATGTTCTCGCCGTATGTCGATACAGGCACTCTTGGCGTCCCATATACAGCATACCTTTGTGTCCGAGTGGTCGACCAAGGACACGTCAGTTGCCATGCGGAAGCTGAGAACATTCTACAAAGTGTTGACGCTTATAGTATCTGCAAAGGTGCATTGCCAACTAGCAACATGGCAGACTTATCTAAGGGCCTTGAGCTGCAAGTGACCATTCGTGAAGACATGTATATCAGCAAGCGTTGCGCTGGAAAACAACCATCAAAAGGTATGTTTAACTGCTGCATTATTGTAATAACTGTCATGCAAATAATTTTTCATCATAGTTTTTCAACTCGTGCACTGTTTCTATCACGGATCTGATAACTGTCCCATTTGCCGTTTTTGGTTTTCAGGGCAAGCATGCATTTTCTGTCGGTACCTGAGAAAGGCCCTTCTTACACGACAGTCAAGGCTGAAGCAACAGCTTAAGAAGAAGGTCTCAAGTACGGCACAAAAGCTTCACGCAGCCAGGAATAGAATCAAACGACTTGCATCTCGCTCTGCAGCCCTCAAGGACCAGCTTATCAACATGCAGCAGGAGAACGCGTTAAAACCAGAAGTCCTGCGAGATCAGATTGAAGCTTTGCCTCCTAAGCAGCAGGAGTGTGTTATGCACTGTTTCTCTGCTGCAAAGAAAAAAAGTGCCAAAGGAAACATCTATTCAAAAGACTGGATTCTTGAATGTATCCTAATGAAAATGAAAAGCGCCAAATTGTATGAGCACCTTCGAAAACACAACATCATTTCCCTCCTAAGCAACAGCACACTGAAGCCCTACCTCAGGCTCTACAAGAGTGGATTTGGGTTCAGCCACAAAGTACTTAACCAGCTCAAGCTCAGAACAAAACATATGAGCAGCATGAATAGACATGGCGGCCTTTTAGTAGACGAAATTAAGCTGTCGGAGCACCTTATGGTAACTCCTTCGGGCCACATAGAAGGTTTTGTTGACATGGGCCTTTTCACACCTGAAGGGCAAAATGTAACCTGCGACCATGGCATGGTAGTAATGTTTGTGCAATTTACTGGGAAATGGAGCCAGGTTATCGGTGCATTTGCAACAAGTGCCAACGTGAAAGCAGAAATTCTTGCAAAAATATTAATTGAGGCAACCATTCTTGCTGAAGCAAGTGGACTACTTGTAGATTTCATCACGTGTGATGGCGCTTCTTGGAATAGACGGATGTGGAAAATATTGGGGATTGGAGTCAAGTCAAACAAGGTCACCTGCAAGCTAGAGCACCCTGTGGACTCTGATCGGCATCTCCACTTCTTGTCAGATTTTCCATTTGCTGAAGTGCCTCAGAAACACGCTCCTCAAACACCCCCTGAAAACACCTAATCGCATGGTATGTGGCAAAATTTCGTGTTGGTAACCCCGTTAATAATTTAGCTTTCATCTTGTGGATGTTACAGTGGAAAGTTATTCATGCTTTGAATTACAATAATACAAATAAAAGGTAAATGTTTGTTTTATATTTTCTGGCTTTTTTTTTTTCAGGTGTCTATCCAGCCTTTGCGGGAAGCTTTCAAGATTGACTGCACCAACGTAACTTTGAAAGCAATGCCCGGCCTTTCATCTGTTCACTTGCAGCCCAATAGTTTTGAAAAGATGCGAGTGAATTTAGCTTTTCAGCTCTTCGGAGAACGTGTTATTAACGGACTGCAGTTTTACAAGGATAGACTGGAGGCTTCGTGGGGAAGCATTGATGCGACACTGTCATTCTTTCAGGAAGCAAAATAAAAATAATTCATGTTACTATGGTTCATGGCGGGACAGCCCTATTTAACTCTCAAAGCAATTGTATTTTGTGTTTATTTTCAAGTGCCTGCTTTACCTGACTTTCCATATGCTTGCGGATAATAGCCACGTGTGCTTTCTCTCTTAATGTTCACATAAATAATAAAAATGGTGTAGTGGTAACCCTTATTCTTAAAATAAATTACATTGCTGTATTCTTTCAGGAGCATCAACTACCTCATCAAGACGATGACATCCCGCTTTGCAGCAGAAGCTTTGCGTCCCTGCTCCAAGAAGGCACAAACACTGAAAGACTTTCTTGGATTTCTTTCTTCTTGGCAGTGTCATGCTGCAGGAGTACGTGGATTTCTAAGTTATTAAACTGCAGACGGCCTAAGGGTGACGATATCCAGTACGTTATCACTGCTGGATTATCTTGTCAGCCAGGGATTTAAGTATGTTATGACATCTCGGTTAAGCCAGGATCCGCTAGAAAACCTTTTTGGTATAGTCAGGCAATCATGTGGCTCTAATGACCACCCTACACCTACGCAGTTCTTAATTGTCATTAATTGCCTGTCATTTTATAACCTTGCCAAGATGGTACGCTCAGGCAATGGTGACCTTAATGGAGCTAATGCTGAAATAAGTTCTCTCCTGAGTGCACAAGATGCTCCCGCTCAAGAAGCCAGGGTTGCTACAATTGACCATCTGATTGAGGAATGGAACCTAGTATCAGCTGAGCGCATGCTTCGGAGTATTCCTGCTGAGCACAGAGAATTAGTGGAGCAGAAGAGCGATGACCGTCTAATACATTACATGGCAGGTTATGTTGCTCGAAAGTTTCTGAAGCGTTATGACTGTATGCCCTGCAAGCCCTTTCTTTCGGAAACTCCTAATACTGAAAGCAGAAATTGAGTTCACTGCGATATGCGACAAGGGAGGTTTGTTATATCCCTCCCAGGAGCTTTTCAAGGCAGTGAAGAAGTTGGAGGACATCTTCACTGTGTTCTTCAGCCGAGAGAAACTCTGCAGTGACAGCATAGTGGATGTAATGTTGCTGGTGAAGGAGAACTTTGGTTATGCCCTAGGTTGCACCCAGCATTCAGATGCACTCACGGCAGAGTTGACCAAGTTTTATGTGCTGACCAGGCTGCACTTTTATGTAAAAGGGCTTAACCAATCGCGACAGGAACAGCGCGTAAAAAGAAATGGCATGCGAAGATTAGCCGTTGCTTTTAGAGCCTCTCTCGTTGCAGCCATGTACTTGGAGAATACCGTGCCTGCCTTATCTTTTGTGCCAATAAAGAGTTTTTTGTTGCCAACTCGAGTTTTTTTTTTTACTGTGTCATGAAGTTTCGCTATCTCCGATAACTACTACGACCGTGCCATAGCGGCATCATCATGGGAATAATTAACCCCCAAGGTTTCAGTGGATGTATACTTTCGTAAACAAAACCGCTCTTAATGAAATAAACGCTTATGGTATAGGGCATATGTTCCGAATGTGTTAGTACATGCGCCGCAATTGCTTGGCTCACTCGAACTTGTGAATGCGACTGCGTCCTAACGTGAAAATTGTTAATGACAAATGAATTAAGCAATTTACCCATTCACATTTTTACGTCTACGGTGTTCGCGAGCGTTTAGTTTACGAATGGGCCACATCATCGTGGGGCCGTTTGTCCGCACTCGTTGGGTAGGCTTTATTTTCACGTGACCTTAAAAACGTCTGCCTTACCATCTATCTATGCACTTGTCTTAATTCAGAGGAAGTTTCCAGAAAAACATGCTAAGGAACTGCACGCTTTTCTTTTTCAATGAAACACCCACACGGCTTTCTCCGAGTTGCCAAGGCTCTGCGTTCCGCGTTCCGTACAGCCGAGGCGCTTGTGGCGCCATCTCGCGGCGTCGACGTGAGATGCCCCACCTGCCGGCTCTCCCGGATCTCACTACCCCCTTCTAGAACACTGTAACCCTACCTAGGCCGCCCACAAGGAAAACCGGAGACTCTGTGTCGTCACTGCCTCATGGGATTGCTGGATGCCCAGTTGATCCTGGAGGTTAGAGCTAGCGCGGCCGTCCACCGCGCCGCAGCTTCATCCGAGTGTGTGCGCCATAAAGTTTCTCAGCATGAAGTGAGGATTATTCATGTAGGATGTACTGCATTTTATAGATTGCAATGCCAAGCGTGGTGTTGTCAAAGGTGAAAGTGTCCTTGCTGCCGAGTTTTGCTTGTAGCGAAGGGCAAGGTTAATGATGAAATAAATGCTTTTGCACGGTTAATGTTACTGTCCGGACGCACATGCATGAAACCCCAGTGCGTCTGCGACGTGTTCCTACGAATACTGTGATCTTGGAAGGTCAACGCTACTGTATTGCAGGCTGTTTTGCTTCGTGCGAACACGTACGTTCGTTCTCATCCGTTGCTAGGTGAATGTTCCCATGCTGTCACAGACCGTGTGTGTTATTCAGCAAGGTAGACAAGCTGTTTTGTAGTTACATGGACTAGCACAGTTGGCACTTGCCCTTGGGCATCGTTTTTCAAGTGCTGATTCTCTAGAGCATTACAATGGCCCGTCAATAATTTTAAGAGGCCTGCCGGTTACCGTGTCGGGTGATGGTATGCTTAGCGACATAAAGAAAGTTTCCTGTTGTATATTCGGCATGGCTGCGTTGCAGTGGGCCTTTCTGTAATCAAAACGTTTATAAACCATGCAAATCAATGTTCCTGACGTAGGTGCCGGAGAAACTGATGCAGCCAGCTGCATTTGAACTTTTTGTGTCCTTTTGCGTCTCGCCGATTAAGAGCATTAATTCTCAAAACACTTTATCATAATAAATAGCCAATTCTGTGAGGGTCATCAAACATCCAATGTCAAAGGGCCTGTAGACAGGACCACCACCAGCAAGTCAGGCTGTCGGAAGGGCGATAAGGAGGCGGAAATGTTAAAGCAATACTTGTGCGAACAACAACAAAAAAAGATTGCAATGGGGTTTGAACCACCGACCACACCCGCCCTTTACGTGCCGCACTAGCCAACTACAACACTGCTGCCAATCGGTTTGGGGAGTTTAACAAGCCGATTTTGCATTGTTTTCACACTGGATCAGCAAATAATGTGCATGGCAACCCTTTTTCCTTCACGAAAAAATGTTGCGGTATTGCAGTAAAGTATGCAGCATTGTAATGAAAAAATCTCTCACACACGTATTATATATATATATATATATATATAGTCCAGTAGATCCTCCGTGAGCGGTCACAACGTGGTTTATTTCGACGTTTCGGCCTAGAGTCTGGCCTTCATCAGGATTAAAGATACAGTTTGTTGGTGCTCAGCTTTATACAATCTCAAATCGGAGGGCAAGGAAAGAGGAAAAAAAAAGAAAGACATTAAAGAAAAAAAAGAAAAAAAGAAAAAGGAAAGAAAAAGAAGAAAAAAGAGAAGAAGAAGAGAAAAGTAATATACGGTGGACGCCCCTCGGGTGCCCCCCTTTCCACTCTTCCCTCCACTTCCCCCCTCATCTCTCTCCCCCTCTCCCCTTAACCATTCTGATGTCAGCGGTCTGTGTATGTTTCTGTTCACTAACGCATTCCTCCCGATCAGACGGCCCCTCCTGGCACTGGCGGTTCGGTGTGGGGCAAAAAGCTTTTCAGGAAGTCCTAAGCCTTTAACTACTCGAGGTCCCGTAAACAATTCGTCGTAGAACGAGGGGTGCCGCGTATTGTGGCAGAGGCTGGTAAGCCGGCATTTTAGGAAGTTCTAAGCCTTTAACTACTCCGCGACCTGTCAACATTTCTTCGTAAAAAGAGGGGTGCTCCGTATTGCGGTAGGCTGTGCAAGCGGGTGCAATCCGAATTCCTTGCCCGTGTTATGGGGGTGTCTCTTGGCCGCCGCCGTCAGCAGGTTGTGCTCGTAACTTGCATCAGGACCGACGAGAAGGGAAGTACCGGCGAGACGGCGCAGAACAGCAAATCAAAAGAGTTTAATACTACATAGTTAGACCAAAGTGGACATTCAAGTTTACAAACAAAGGTAAGAAGCCGAGGAGCAGAGTTCCGGCAGAGTCTCAATCCAGACTGCTTCACCCAGTCTCTCCCTGCGCGTTTTTAAAGGGTTCCAGACGCTTGTGTGACGTCAGGCGCCTCCAGACATGACCAAATATGGATCACCTTGTGTTCGCACCACCTACCACGCCACTGGTCACGCCACCGATCACGCGACTGATCGCGCCACGGATCACACCACCGGCGTTCCCACACTCAAGAGCCAGGTGCGAATGAGCCATGAGCTCACCGCGTTCGCGCGCACAGCACATGACGACCTTCGCGGCAGCAGCGTCTCAGGTTCCTCGGCGTCTGGGCATACACTTCTGCGCCTCTACCCCCGATACGTTTACAGGCCCGGGAGCGTTCGCACGCTGTCCGTGGTCTTGCATTTGGGCCCAAAGGGGTTCGCGTAAAATGAAGCGTAACAGACTGAAGCGTAACAGACTGCCCCCTCGCGGATGGAGATCCCGAATGGCAGGGGACAGCATCCACTGTCAACAGGGATCACTCGTCGAAGCTCGTAGCCTTCTTAACCTGGAGCACGGTACGTGATACCTGGCTCTAGGCCCTGTTCCGTCTCGTAAGGTAGTTCCGCCAGATTTCCCTGATGTTGTCGAGGTTCGCCGGAGACTGGAGGCGAACCATACAATGGAATCCAGCAAATGGCGACAGTCAAAAATGGCCAAAGACAATGGTATGAGCTCCTTTCCGGGGCGACCCCGCAGGGGCTCGTCGGTGGGGCTGGTCGCCAGGCAGCTCTGGGTGGTGAGATCATCACACCCCACCGCTTCAGGTCTTTCATCAGCAAGAAGGGAAACCACAGGTTCTTCCGGCGTTCCTGCCAAGAGTTTGGAACCGACGTGGTGTCCGAAGAGATGCCAGATGACAACGAAGTCCTCTCTATGGGAGGGCAAGATCCTTGCCATGGTAGAGCCGGTCGACTAAACAAACAATCCACGGGAAAACACAGGATAACAAAGCCACTGAAGAAGCAAGCACGAGACACGTATCCACTGAGCCCCGCCAGGCTTACCTTAAACACAAAAGTCTCAATCTTATTACTCGTACAAAGTACTAAACACACCCCTAATTTCGTTGCCCACCTAACGACGCACAGGTCTTCCAAAACTACGGAAGAAATAATAACACAAAAACCTATGTCAGGAAGAAAAACAATCGAGGCCAATTCATGACCTAGGGGCTTCGGCTTAAGCCATCGGCATTGCCATTGAGACTCCCCTTTTTGTACCGTATTTCGTATGAATACTGCTGCAAAACGAGGCTCCAGCGCAGGAGGCGGTCATTTTTGGAAGAAGTGGACTGCAGCCATCTGAGAGGACAGTGGTCTGTCTCTATTATGAACCTCGAGCCCGTAAGGTAGCACGACAACTTTTGCACTGCCCATACGAGACACGCACATTCTTTCTCGGTTGCGCTATACGCTTGTTTTCGCACAGTCAGCTTACGACTGGCATAAAGAACTGGGTGTTCACCGTCCTCTCCTCGTTGGCACAACACTACTCCCATGCCTCGCTCACTAGCACCACACTGAACTATGAACTCTTTCGAATAATCAGGTGATTTCAGCACAGGGTGACTTGTTAAGGCGGCTTTTAATGCTTTGAAAGCCTCCTCTTTACGGTCATCCCAGATGACAGTTTGTGGCTCAGTTTTCCGGAGCGCGTCAGTTAAAGCGCTAGCTAATTCCGAATATATCGGGATGTAACGTTGATAGTAACCTGCAACCCCCAGAAATGAGCGGATATCTGTCTTTGAGCGTGGTTGCGGGAGATCGCGTATGGCAGCCACCTTGAGCTCAGAAGGTCGGAGGCGTCCTTGTCCGATTATGTGACCTAGGTAGATCACCTCAGCTTGAGCGAGTTGGCATTTAGGTGCCTTCACAGTTAATCCCGCTTCACGCAAACGCGTTAGAACCACTCGCAGAAGTTGCATGTGTTCCGACCAAGAGGACGAATATATCGCCACATCGTCTAAGTAGGGTAAAGCGAATTCCCCTAGTCCTCGTAACACCTTGTCCATAAGGCTTGAAAAACAGTATGGTGCATTTTTCAAACCGAAGCTTAATACCTTAGGGCGGAACGTTCGCAACGGCGATATGAACGCTGCATATCTGCTAGCCCTTTCGGTGAGAGGAACCTGCCAGTAGCCTCGAACGAGATCCAGCGTGGAAATATATCGAGCTCCACTAACCCTCTCAATGCGCTCTTCAATGTTTGGTATAGGGTAAATCTGATCTTTGGTGATCGAGTTTAGCTTGCGATAATCCACGCAAGGGCGTGGATCTTTTCCCGGCACCTCAACTAAGATTAAGCGCGAAGTGTAATCGCTCTCACAAGGCTCGATCACGCCTAATTCCAACATCTTCTTCACCTCGGAATCCATAATCTCTCGTTGGCGCGGTGACACTCGGTAAGCTTTGCTACGCACGGGTTCTGAGGATGTCAGCTCGATGTCATGAGTAACAACTGAGGTTCTTCCAGGCCTATCTACAAATAAGTCTTGAAATTCTGTCAGAAGATCCTGGAGCTCGATCTTTTGCTCCGGCTCTAACTGCGCTTTCGATATTAATTCTTTGATTAGTGGTTCACCATCCTCACCGTTTATGACTGATGCAAGCCCTGGAAGTTCAACTGGAATCTCCTCGGGGATGTTCACCATCATGCATACCACTGCTTCCCGTTCTCGGTATGGCTTGAGCAGATTGCAATGATACACTTGCTGTATTTTTCGCTTTCCGGGCAGGCGTACCACGTAGTTTGTGTCAGAAAGCTTTTCAACTACGTTGGCGGGACCTTCCCACTGCACTTCTAACTTGTTTTTCTGCGACGGTCGCAGTATCATTACTTTGTCCCCGACATCAAATCGACGGGTTCTGGCTGTGCGGTCATAGTACACCTTTGACCTATGTTGCGCTTTAGCCATGGCTTGCTCTGATAGCCGTTGAGTGCTTCTTAAACGCTCCAGTAGCTTCAAAACGTACTCGACCACTACTGGGTCTTCGGCTCGGCCTTCCCACGATTCTCGAAGCAAGCGAAGAGGAGATCGCAACGAGCGGCCGTACACGAGCTCGGCTGGTGAAAACCCCGTTGCTTCATGCGGGGCAGTCCTTAACGCGAACATGGTAGCCGGCAAACATAGCTCCCAGTCCGTATTCCTTTCGTAGCATAACGCCCTCAACACTCGCTTCAGAACGGAGTGGAGCTTCTCCACGGAGTTAGACTGAGGGTGGTAGACTGAACTATGAATTAGTTTTACTCCGCACCTTTCCAAAACGTAGTGGTAAGAGCACTAGTAAACACAGAGCCTTGATCCGACTGTATTTCGGCGGGAAAGCCAACTCGTGCGAATATGGAAAGGAGCGCGTTAACTATTTCCACAGAGCTAAGTTCTTTAAGTGGAACCGCTTCGGGGAACTTAGTCGCTGGGCATATCGTGGTCAGCACGTGGCGGTACCCCGACGATGTCGCCGGCAGTGGGCCTACAGTGTCCACTACGAGCCGCCGAAACGGCTCTGTGATGATAGGCACCAGCTTCATCGGCGCCCTCGACTTGTCACCCGGCTTACCTACACGCTGACACGTGTCGCATGTCCATACAAATCGCTCTGCGTCGCGGAAACAGCCTGGCCAATAATACTCCTGCAACAACCGTCCCTTCGTTTTCTTGACGCCTAAATGACCTGCCCAAGAACTTCCATGTGACAAGCGCAGTAAATCCTCTCGATAAGCTTGAGGCACGACCAGCTGATCAAACATTACACCCCTTTTGTCAACATACTTCCTGTACAGTATGCCATCCTTCTCATAATAACTTATGTTTTTCGGGGCTATCTTTTCATTTACCCTGCTCTGGATGTTTCGCAAGCTCGGGTCTTTATCTTGTTGATTCCTCAAGGCCATGCTGTCTACCATTAACAGTCGCTGTAAGCTTTCCGACGTAGGCGCTACAAGTAAATCTCTGGAATGCTCTTCCAATATTTCTGATGGTGCCCGTGCCGTAGCTTCATCCTCCACGGATGAGACCCCCTGCTGTTGTAACGCTGGCGCAAGTTCGACCTCTGCTGGGGAGTCCTGCGTCAGGCCGATTTCAGCTAAAGGGGACTCGGCAACTGCCTTCGCAGCGAGTTCCCGTGCTTTCGAACGCGTTAGCGCCATCACATTTGCCTCCCCAAACAGCTGCCCTCTCTCGCGCAGCATCTTGTCAGATCTATTCGAAAACAGGTAAGGGTATTGCGGAGGGAGTGCCGGCGACATGGCAGCTTCCGTCTCGAGCGTGCCGAAAGGACCTTTGATAGTTACCTTTGCGACGGGAAGGCATGCACTACACGACTCTACAGCCTGCTTGATCCAAGCACACTCACCCGTGAACATTTGCGGTTCAACGTACGAGCTGTGAACTACGTCCATCGTAGCCGCAGAATCGCGCAGTACGCGGCATGGCTTCCCGTTCACTTCAAGGTCGCGCATGTAAGGTTCGAGAAGCTCGATATTCTCGTCCCTACCACTGATGGATAGAAACACAACTTTTGGTTTCTTACAGTGCGCCGCAATGTGACCGGGTTTATGGCAGTTATAGCAAAGGAACGGTTTCCTCGCTTCTAGCTTCCTTTGCTGTTCTAACGCAGGTTCGGTGTTCCGTTCCGACTCCGACGTATTTACGGTTCGGGCATTCCCAATTTCAGGCTCTTCCTTCGTTTTCACAGGCCCTCTCTTTGGCTTGAACCTAAAATCGGGACCCCCTTTTCGACCACTGTCACTGCCTTCGCGAGCCCGACGTGTGACGAATTCCTCTGCTAGCTCTGCGGCTCTGGCTACAGAGCTAACATCTGGCCTGTCTTGCACCCAATGCCTAATGTCCTCTGGTAACCGGTTGTAGAATTGCTCTAGTAAAAAACACTCAATAACCTTTGCGTGGTCACCGTAGGCCTTCTCCTCCTTTAGCCATTCCACCATGTTTGACTTCAGTTTATAGGCAAATTCAGTGTATGACTCACTCCTTCCTTTCTCCAATTCACGGAATTTCCGCCGGAATGCCTCCGCAGACAGCCTGTACTTCCTAAGCAAACTGGATTTTACTTTATCGTAATCGTCGACCTCCTCAGTGGATAAACGAGCGATTACTTCTGCTGCCTCGCCAGGTAAGAGTGTGAGCAAGCGCTGTGGCCACGATTCACGGGAGAACCCCTGCTTCTCACACGTCCGCTCAAACTTCACCAAGAACAACCCAATGTCCTCTCCGAGTTTATAAGGGCGAATTAGTTCTGTCATTTTGAGCGATATGTGCACCCCTGCACTGTTTGCCTCGCTTCTCTGCCCTGCCGTTCGCACGCGCTCTATTTCAACCTCGAGTCGCTTTAACTCGAGCGCGGGATCGCGTTCCTCGCGCTCTCACGAACGTTGAAACTCGAGTCGTTTTAATTCGAGCTCCCTTTCCTCACGCTCTTTCTCTTGCTGTTCTCTACGCTCCTCTGCCTGTCTTTTTGCGGCTTCCCTTTCTCGAATTATCTCAAGGCATTCCGTCAGCTCATCTTCCTCAGCCTCCAGAGCACTAATAGCCTCGATCAATTCTGGTTTCCGGAGTGCGTCAGAAACATCCAAACGCAACTCCTTTGCAAGCTGTAATAACTCCGCTTTACGCAGCAACTTCAAATTCATGGCTGTGTTCAGTGCGACCTTTCCTACTGTACACAACTATCTTGCCGCAGCCCACTTTGGTGACAACAATAGTTCGAATTACCAGTTACGCTTCCCCACTGAAAAAGCCTGGCAAAACTCAGCAGACAAAGCCCCGCACTCACCACTCAACAGCCAAGAATTCTGCGTAGACCCTCGCAAACACTGCATCTGGTTGCGGCCTGGCAGACGAGACGGCTCGTGGATCCGTGTCGCAGCTCAGCCCTCGAGTCGTCGAAATGACTGCAGCATCCCACCGCTGCCACCAGTTGTTATGGGGGTGTCTCTTGACCGCCGCCGTCAGTAGGTTGTGCTCGTAACTTGCATCAGGACCGACGAGAAGGGAAGTACCGGCGAGACGGCGCAGAACAGCAAATCAAAAGAGTTTAATACTACATAGTTAGACCAAAGTGGACATTCAAGTTTACAAACAAAGGTAAGAAGCCGAGGAGCAGAGTTCCGGCAGAGTCTCAATCCAGACTGCTTCACCCAGTCTCTCCCTGCGCGTTTTTAAAGGGTTCCAGACGCTTGTGTGACGTCAGGCGCCTCCAGACATGACCAAATATGGATCACCTTGTGTTCGCACCACCTACCACGCCACTGGTCACGCCACCGATCACGCGACTGATCGCGCCACGGATCACACCACCGGCGTTCCCACACTCAAGAGCCAGGTGCGAATGAGCCATGAGCTCACCGCGTTCGCGCGCACAGCACATGACGACCTTCGCGGCAGCAGCGTCTCAGGTTCCTCGGCGTCTGGGCATACACTTCTGCGCCTCTACCCCCGATACGTTTACAGGCCCGGGAGCGTTCGCACGCTGTCCGTGGTCTTGCATTTGGGCCCAAAGGGGTTCACGTAAAATGAAGCGTAACAGACTGAAGCGTAACACCCGCTTCTGGAGAATACGTGTGTAGTGGGGGCCTCCCGGCTGTGCACAGGGTTGCTGTTGGGCATGTCATGCATGGCACAATTGATTGGGTAGTAAAATAAAACAGAAAACAGACGACAGCTGCACTTAGGAAGAGTAGTTACATTTGGAATTGTTTTGGGTTGTCCAGTGCCCTACGCAGCTGCAGTGCCGTGAACTCAGTTACTATTTTCATTGTTGCCGTTATTGTTTTCTAATGCTCTAATTGCTGCAAGTGTACCAGGATTCTAATTTATTCCTCTCTCGAGGGTGTTAAATCGGTGGATAAGGTATGACTCTCGTTGTTCACGTTCTCGATTTGATTTAAATCCCGTCTCTAAGAGCGTTACTGATAGTTTGTCGAATGCATGGTCGGGAAGATTGAGATGTTTTGATAGAGGTAGACTTGGGGCTGATTTAGCATGGGCTCTGTGATTATTGAAGCGAATCCTAAATGGTGTTTCTGTTTATCCGATGTACTGCATACCACACACGTTGCATTCGAGTAGGTATATATATATATATATATATATATATATATATATATATATATATATATATATATATATATATATATATATATATATATATATATATATATATATATATATATATATATATATATATATATATATATATAATATTAATGAGATCTAACAGACAGTAATGCCAAGGAATGTACAGGGGAAGTCATTAGAACCAATAGAATGTAAATAAGAAGAAAGAAAAGTGGGTGAAAAATAACCAGCCGTGACCAAGAAACGAGCCAGTTTTGTTACAAGCTGCCACTCTAGCGTCGCCAGCGCCAAGTCGGCGACGGGAATGACAGCAGGTTAGTTCGTTCCGTACGCAAGCAGAGACAGTGAAGAGATCAGAGACGTGAGAAAACAAAACAAACTTTACTCTAGTGATATTGCAGCACATGGGATCTAGTACAACACTTCAATACAACTAACAAAATACATCAACACTTGATACAACTAAAAATACATATAAAACAATAAATCAGCTTACGAGAGAGAACTATTACAAACTACACAAACTAACAACAATAAAACTACGGAGGAGAAAGTTCGAAGATATTAACAGGTGAAGGCATAAGTGTGATGACCGGCAGCGTCGCGTCCCCTACGATCGGATGCGAGAAGTCGAAGAGAGTTCTGGCACGACTGCGATGTCGGCGGTGTTGCAACGCTGGTGGCTCCGGGAGGCTAGTGCTTGCAGGTGACTTCGAGCAGGTTGAGCTAACTCGAGGCGAAGTCCCGATGTCTACGCTGCAGACTTAATATCACGTCACAGCTAGACGAACGGCTAAGTTTAGGCGGCCAGCCGATACAGAGCCACACTAAAAACTTCTAGAAGAGATACTCGTTGATCTGTTTCTAAACCATATTGGTTATTTTGGCTGGTTATTTTTCACCCACTTTTTTTTCTTCTTATTTACATTCCATTGGTTCTAATAACTTCCCCTGTACATTCCTTGGCATTACTGTCTTCTGTTAGATCTCATTATTTCGTGTCAAAACACGGAAAAACGGGCCCATAGGTATACACTTCTTTCCCTTTATATATATATATATATATATATATATATATATATATATATATATACAGAACGGTATGCGTTGTTGTAACTTAGCTCGATCAAACCACTTGGTTTAGCTTAATTTCTATCGTGCATTTGGGAAAACATCTTTCACGGTTAGCTTTACTTTTTTTTTCTTTTCTGCCACACGTCAGAATCCACGTCAAAACTGGGGACTTCGCACGTTCATATTACCGCTAAGTATACGCAGATTGTCTCACAGAAAATCGCGAATTACTTGAGCGGTTGTCAGAGGATTGTAGTTATGTACGACGACGCACCTGAGAAGTGGCAAATCAGTTGCCTTGTGCCAATAAAATGTTATAGCAAACCGCAATGTAGAAGTAAACGCTCAGCGACTTCGGTGGTTGTAACTTAATAATGCTCAGCGCATTCGCGGTCGTCTAAGCTGAAAAGAAGGAAATGTCCGCATCGCATCAACTCGCAATATATGCAAGAGCCATCGATATATACGAAAACAGTCTTTGGGCGACTACTCTTGATGTAATCAAAGCGTCGGAAGAGAACATAATTTGCAAATAGAAAGGTGCACAGCTCTCCTGGTTTCAGTTGTAAGCGGAACGGAACCACCAAACGAGCAGATCGTCTTTCAAACCGAAAGCCCGACTGCGCCAAGGGTTGCACCGCTGAGTAACCAGAAAAGTGTTTTGCTAACGGGATCGAGAATATATTCGTCACTTTTTTTTTTCGTAGACCGACTTGAATTATAAGGGCCGCGTCTGCTACCACCGGGTGGCACGAACCTTTTGAGGGCCAAAACTATAGGTCCGTTCGATTCGCCTGCACCACGTGAACCAGTTCACGAGGTGCTGCACCTTACCATTCGTTTCAGCGGTGCAGCATTGACGACCGCTGAATCCTGCCATTCGTTTCGAAGGGTGCAGAAGAGGTGCAGCACCGGTTCACAATTTTCCTGCACCTCCTTCGCTGACGGTGCCGGCTTGGTGCAGGCGCGCGTGCAGCTGAGCAGACGACGCAGCACTTAGACGTAGGTGGCTTAGGCGCCGTACCCGCCTCTACAAATGCGGTGTGTTTTGCCAAGATGTTTGCGCCTCATAAACTGTCCGCATGTGCGTTTCGCCATAGGTCGGTGTTTGCTGAATGGTGTAAATTAAGCGAAAAGAAATAAAGCCTGCACCTTGTCGGCACATCGTCATTCGTTTCGGGTGTCATGCTGTGCCTGCACCGCTGAACTCACGCTGCACAATTTCTGAACTTCGCGTGCACAGCTGTGAACCGGTTCCGACCGGTGCAGGTGAATCGAACGGACCTTATAGTGTTCTAGAATAACCGTGTTCCAGAATAATAGTGTGCTATTGTAGTGTTCTAGAATAATAGTGTTCTAGTGTTCTATACTATAGTGTTCTAGAATAGTATAGTGTTCTAGAATAACACTTTACCAAAACGTTCGGTTCACCCAATAGCCGCTTAAAAACGGCTTGACTTGGCTGAAAATGTCTGAATAGACGGCGACAGAATCACCGCGTTAGACATTTTTGGGGGAAGTTTAGGTGGTTGGAACGAAAGCGTGCCACCGGGTGAACCGAAACACTTTCAATTATAAGAAACTAAATGAAACGCAAAGCTCACCTGATAGACCGGAGAACGCATTTGCTCAGCCACAAAAAAAAAAAAGGCACCGCCTAGGTTTTGCAGCCAAATTTAAACATTGATTATTCTTCATCTATTGTGTTGATTCAAGTATTGAAATAAAAAAAGCATTCCGTTATTTTTAAAATTATTTACAAATTATATGCGTTTGCATTAAAGAAAGCCGTTTTGAGAGCCATGCATGAAGGAAATACTGTTGTGTGTGTGTGCGTGCGTGTGTGTGTTTGTTGTCCAAGAAGGTTAATCATGACAACGTTGATAATGAGCAAGGAGGTTCTATAGAACATCTGGAGTGGCAATCCCGGCCACCGCCAACAGCAGCAAGTGAAGCCGCTAGCGGCCATATTGCTAGAGGAAAAACAGGGCGGAACCGTCATAGACCGCAATAGAATACGTGCGTTGCGCGCGTTGGTTTGCAGTTCAACTATAAAAAAAATGAGATGGAAACCACTTTTAGATTACACATACGAATAAACGACTCTTCTTGTTTATGAAACAATTTTTTTCATGCACCCATTGTCAGCTGCATGCTATCGGATCAATCTGTTGTCAAAGGATGCTTCACACATCGAGCTTGCATGCTGGCACATTATTGCGGAACAAAAAAGTTGTAGTAGATATTGGGTGTTTTAAGAAATGTAGCTCAGATACTCAAGATCAAGGGGAACGTGACATTTGCTCGCCTCTTTCATATATGTGCCTGTGTGTGTGTCGGGAGATTACCAGAGAATATATATAAGGAAGTTGAAGTGATTAAAGCTAAAGTTAGAAAAAAGAGGTAATTAAATAAACTGGGTGTCACCAGTAATTTTTCCGGAGTTATCGAATTCTAACCAATTTACAGGCGGAACCAAAACCGAAGCACCGATGTCGCGTGCAATCGACAAACTCCATGAGACGTACCCCAAATGAACCATTTATAAGAACGATTGCAGTGGCGTTAGTTGTGCATAATATTTATCAACTTCCGTTGGCGACGTGTGTTGTCATGTCAAGCGCGGCCTTCAGAGCCTAGAAACGAGGTAGCTCGATGTTTGATATAACGCCACTCACTCATTTTGGCAACTTCGTCTATCGACGTTTTGGTTTCGGTTTCTTCGGCAAGATATCGGCAAGATAGAACGGATTTCAAAGGTGTCTTATCTTGTTTTAGACGCAATTGCTTATTTTTGTGACTACATTTTATTGATATGGAAGGAGGTTAAAACGAACAGGTTGTGTCAGATGCGCTCGGAAAGTAGGAAAAATCGAAGGTGCAGTACCAGGCCGCAGTCAGCTGGTTGTCTGCCCCGTTCTGTCGAAGCAGCATTCTTTGAAGTGAATAGAACAGAGGTGGTCACCGTCCATAGCCCTCTAACTATTTCTTCGAACAGCACGTTCCCAGGCAGAACACAGCCCACTGTCTTTCGGAAACCTTTCCTTTAACACGGATAATCACGGCATAAAATTGTTCTCTACATTTGCGAATTCCTTGATAAACATGCACCAAATTCGATATTCACTCATCAATATATATATATATATATATATATATATATATATATATATATATATATATATATATATATATATATATATATATATATATATATATATATATATATATATATATATATATATATATATATATATATATGCGCGCCGTCAGTCTTGCCTTGTAAGACAACACCAGAAAACTTGGAATTCAAAGGCCATTCAGACGTCCTACTCGTTCCAATGTTAGGTACGCGTAGCCACAGACCACAAGTCCTTCGTCCGTAAACTTAAAACTCGTGGACAACGTCGTGTCAGCGAGCATTTAAAGCTTCAAGTTACCTTCCATACAGCTATACGCATGTATTACACGCATGCGCACCTTTGATATTGTTTCTAATTTAACAAAAGACGCGGAAAAACAGGCGATCGTGAGCGAACGAAGCAAGAATACTTACACGTGAAAGGTGATCCCAGGTGCCTTCTTGATGTGATTTATGCAGCCATAAGCGACGCACGAAGTCACCATGGCCTTGTAAAATCTTTAACTGCTTTACAAAGGCATTTCACAGTCTCCAAAGGCGACTGCGGGGGCGGAGCTACGAAGCGCACTTTGTCATCTGCTTCCCAGTTTTTCCTTTTTCAATATGGCGGCGACCGGCGTCACTTATCGGAGCTATAGTGTACTAGAATATTCTAGTACACTACATCGGGGCGCACCTTCACTCCAGAAGACATAGAATAGACATAGAACCTCCTTAGGCGTGGCGGCGTCTGTTCTGCTTATGGCGGAAGTTACGTGGGTTGTCACTATAATTTTAACCATCATGTCGACGTCGGCCTACCTGTGTTTACAAACATGGAATGGGGCTGTAAATCAAATTTCTTTTAATTTACTTGGGATGGTTTTTTTTCTTACGTGCTCGTGAATAAAATAAATAGAATATATGGCCCCTTTACGCATGAAGGAAGGGAAAACTAGAAACTATACGGAGCAAACGAAATGAAAGCTTCGTTACTCGGATGGATTCTGTGAAAAAATAAACGCTTGTCTCGTGTTACTAATGTGAAAAAGAGTATCATTCTAAACAGTATTATTACTTCTCGCCACTTAAATAAAGGTTAGAAAGGAAGCGTAATTTAATTATCAAGACTGTTTCAACGGCACAAATTACTAATTATTCAATTTGGCTGAACATGTAAACTCATAAACATGAATTGGATAAACCACGGAGGCTTATGAAAAAGAGATAAAGATCTGTGTCACTCCTGACAGTTGAGATCATAGTCCATATCTGCGTGGTTTTTACGTGCTCTACAATAGTAGAGTACCAAGTAGTCTAAATCGTGACCCACTTTTTCTAAACACACGGCTTTAAGCTCTCCCATAGTAGAGTACCAAGCACTCTAAATCATTACCCTTTTTTTTTCTAAACACAACTTTAAGCTCTCCTATAGTAGAGAACCTATAGTACTCGGAATCGTTACCCACTCTTTCTAAACACATGAGCCTTCCTTAAGACGGCTCCTGTATAGTTTAGTACCTAATAAGCATGGCATGGTGACGATGAGGGACCCATGGCACAAGGACTACGAAATGACTAATGAAGAACTTATCCAAGCACGTGACATGCTATAGACACCCTTTGGCAACACGGGGAAAATGCCAAACCAACTCAAGGAGAAAAACATCAAAATGACGTCATACATGAGTGACGTGATAGTAACGTCACTTATTGTTCGCAGAGGGTGCCCAAGGTAGAGTGACGAGACCTTCAAATCTAGGCAATGCCCACAATGTTGCCAACGAGTGTTTTTGCTCTGCGCATGCGCCAGTATTCGTCCGTACCATAGAGTTAATATACTGACTCTGTATTAACTCTATGGTCCGTACCTAGGAAGAGTTTTTTTGGGGGAGCTTTTGATCTAGGGATTTTCGATGGTAGCGTCGTTACGTCGCAGCCGAGCTTTTCGGAACGCCGCCAGGCAAGGTTCTGTTTGGCGTTGCATAAGTAGCGTCCCCGTCGTGGCACGCGGTCGACGCGGCACGATGAGCGGTGAAAAAAAAAAAGAAGGGGTTGGGGAGGCAGCGCACCGCCTGCTGCGACTCTATGCAGTTTTCCCCGTCTTCCCCAATACTGAGACGCGATCTCTTAATTGCACAGCTACGCACACAGCAAGAGAACGCGCCCCGACTTGTGTAACGCGCGGTTCATTGCGTTAATTACGTCGCACACACATTCGCGGACAAGTTCATCACACTCGCGAAATGCACGGTGGACGACGCGTCGTTGATTCTCTAACTCTGAGACACGATCTCTTAATTGCACAGCAGCACACAGCAAGAGAACGCGTCCCAACGTCTGCAAGGCGCGGTTCATTCCGTTAATTAAAACGGCCAGCATCGCTCATGCACTCGCAAAATGCACCACGGACGACGCCAAACCCACACGAAGAAAGCCACAACTACAGGGGCAAATTTCTCTGCCAAGTTTGACGACAGTCTGGCAACAGCATATGCAACGCTGCAGTGCCTAGAATATACTTACTAGTGTGCGGACCACCGAGCGTTTCCAATGGGAGACGCTGGCACTCCCGATGATGCCTTCCTCCGGAGGCCACCAAACGGCGACACCCTTTTAGGGACCGTGCAATCCGAGCGGCGGGGCGCACGCGCGTTGCATGCGCGCTGCTTGCGCTTTGGATGCACTTCGGATGCGCGTTCGTATACCCAGTCGGTTGCGGTGTAGTTGAGGGGCATTTCTGCTGTTGCGCACATAGCGCATGCCTCCGCCTGTCTTTGACGTGTTTGTGTTCTGTGCGCGTTGTTCACGCCTGTGTCTCTTCACGGAACCGAGATTTCGTCGCAGAAAAGGAGGCGTAAGGAGAGCGCCCGACTTTCTTTCATATTGTGTGAGTGGATACTACTCTAAACACGAGCGGATCTTATTATTCAGCGCCCCTGCAGACCCAGAACGCTGAGCCGAGTGGGAGAAAAACAGAAAGCGAAAGGATCGAAGACTAACTGCGGCGGCTGTCGTTAGTGAGAAACATTTCAGTGAATGCTACGTTTAGCGCTCCCTGCATTCCTTCAAAATTACAGCCTATGTTGTCATCAGTGGAATTCCCCGTGAAAAAGTCAAACCAAAAATTTTAGCCTTCATTTATTTGCAACTCTCTCGGTTTCTTTTCACGGCCAAGATAATTTTTCGTTTAAAACGGCGACGCCGACATCGGCATATCTACGAAATGAGCTCCTTAATGCTGCTGCGTTAATATTCATTTTTTTTTCTTGCACTGGTCGACAATGTCCGCATCTGTACCGGGTGTTTCAATCAATGTGTCCAAAATCCTCAAAAATGAAGAAAATTCGATATGTGCTGTAGCACTCCGAGCATATTAATTATGAAAATAAACTATTTGCGTTTCATCAATTAAGCTAGCGTCAACGTCGTTAGAGTATTGAAGCTCATGCGAAAAACTGATTCTACCTTTCAGCAATAGAAAAATTCTCCTAAATGTTGTGGCATAGTAAAATCAACCATATGCCGCGAGTTTCACCATTGAACTGTATTGAACTTCATTAGATTTTTTTCTCTTTCCTCGGAAACCGCGCCTATCATTTATTTATTGGTAATTTTTTATCAAACACGATATTGTATACCGTATTAATGATAACGGGGCGTACGTGCGTTTTTAAGTGCAACGAAAAAATATTGCTTTCATTTTGCATTGCTCCCCAACCAGGGTTATACAGTTCTAAGTGGGCTGGGGCATGCAGTTTCCTAAAATTAACATATAGGAAACTCTATGGACTGGGAGAGCCCATCGGCACCTGTCGCACGCGCGCATTGGCTGGAGTGTGGTGGTATAGAGACACGGCCGCAGGAGCGGCTGTGGTAGGGAAGCTGGCGACACCACTCCGCTCGGGCTCCGGCTTGGGCCGCTCGGCCATTGGCTCGGCATAGCACGGTCCTAGACCAGTGACTCTACACGGTCCCTGTGGCTATCGCCGACTAGTGGCCGCCGGTGGAAGGCATCATTCTCCGTGGCACCGCGAAGGCCGCGGTCGGCACACTTGTAAGTATATTCTAGGCATTATATAGCAACGCCAGACAGAACCTTGCATGCCCAGCTCGCTACGTCTGTCGATCGAGCAAGTAGTACAGTCACACTGGTGTTGACGAAATGGCTACGGGTCAGTGATTTGCGTGCTACGTTGTCTACAAGAGAGCTGTACGATTCGCGGAGACAAAGCACGGTGTAAGAAAAACTTCCCTCGAGCAAGGCCAGAGAACAGCAGGGCGCGAGCTTGGGACAGAAACACGTACGCCAGCGCCTACGAATCTAAGGACAAATGCACGAAATATCGTCACAGAACACCTATATATCGTCTTTCTCGATTGTACCCATAGAGTTTCCCAAAATTAACTAGAGGGCACTCTGGCACTGCGATCGTTCAGCGACCATGGGAATGATGGGTAGTACACACATTTGCCTAGTCTTCGTACTTACTGGTGGCGAATCGTACTTGCGGCTTCGTTTATTGCTGTGTTTCGATTTTGTTTTGGAAGAAAGATTACACCCTGTTGAACTTCGTGACCAAATATGGAAAGGTAATTCGAAAAAAATAGGGTGGTGATGCGCAATCACTGAACATTTGCTGATTTTTGTTTCGTAAGAAAACAGCTTCAAGCCACACGAACACACGCAGAGCCAAAAGCAGGCCAGAAGTACGAAGTTTAGACAAATGTGTGTACTACCCATCATTCCCATGCTCACTGAAGCGCCGTGCGTTGCAGCCAAGGAGGATTAAAAAGAATTGCTGGAGTGGAAGCTCCCGCAATGCCTTCCCAGCAGAAGTGAAGCCAGCTTTTGCCACTGCCAAGATGGCGGAAACATGCTCTTTTCTGATAGGGCCCACTTAGAGATCAAGTGGCTTTGATATATGTTAGTGTAAATGTGACGTTAGTTCTATAACTTAAAAAGATAGTTGTTTCCGACAAAATAACACACAGAAACGAGTATGGGTGACTGAACTTCCCAAGAACTTTGCATTTAATAAGAGGCCCACTAAGGAAAACTAGTAGCACTAAGACCCACTTAGAGCACTGTGTGACCCGAAAAAGTTTCCACATTAGACTCTTTGGGCCTGCGGGGGATACGCTATGTTCGTCTTGGGGCGTCGCCGCTGTATGGCCGAAGCATGGCGACGACCCCAACCAGCTGCATACCCAGCATTACAGAAGATTAGAATGATCATGGATCAGTATCTTACCGAACAGATTAAAACGCACGGTGAAAAAGCCTTCATCCGAAAGCATACACGTTTTTTTTTTTGGGGGGGGGGGGGGGAGTTAGGAATGGGAATATTGAATTACCTTTACTGCCGTTTTAACTCAGAAAAAAAATTGCTGCTCGTCACACGTAATATGTGAATCAGTTCCAACTTAGTGCTTTTGCGTTTCTTTTTGTCTTTCTTTTCTTGAGTAATTCATGATCTGTGCGAATATTGAAGTGCTGTGTGTTACAGCCTGTCTATGTTCTGTTGTTTGTACACGCCACTGAAGTGATTTTGTTACACCAGACATTTGTACTCACTTGAAATGTTGTTACCAGTTTGCAATAAACTTCCCTGTCTTAATCGCTTAACGGTGATACTTTATTATGCCCCTAATAAGATGGCCGCTGCAGCCACCATCTTGCCAGAGGCACGGCTTCACTACTAGGCAATGATTTCCACTCCAGCAATTTTTTTAATCCTCCTTGGTTGCAGATCCCATATACACTAACGCCAGAGTTTCCTCTAGAGTATATTGGGAAACTCTATGATTGTACATAAGCAACACGATGCAAACGTCTTAAGATTTTTCGCGCATGCGCAAAACGAGGGCTACCGCTACTGTAGTCTAGAAGTAGAGGTGTGCACCGAGGGGTCGGCGCGCCGCCACCGACAGTTTTTGCTACGTCGCCGTCACCGACGCCAACTGATCGGCGCGCTGCTGCCACTGCCACCGATGTGTTTTTTCAGCACGCCATTTAAATAAGATTTTTTTTTTTCGGCCACCTACGTTTATTTTGCACCTTCTACTACCAGTCAGGCCTTAATTCCGTCCACTTCGCAAACGCATTGAAATCGGTTCACCTGCCATTTTAAGTTAAATAAGTGGACTATAAAAAACTTGTCGACTGCTCCTAATAGTGTTGGATTAGATTCAAACGTGAATTTTAAGACACTTTTGAGTTCACAATGTTTCAGTGAATCCCAGTCAGTGACAGCACCAATGGTTGTGTTTGGCGAGGACTGTCGACATATTCCAGCTGACGAGAATATGTAATAAGTGAGGCGGGCTTTCAACAATGACGAAAGGTGTGGAACGTCGGTACTGAAATATTCATAATTATGACTCTGCAAGCGAGTCGAAGAACATCATCATCATCATCATCAACCTTACTACGTCCACTGCAGGACAAATGCCTCTCCCATGTTCCGCCAGTTAACTCAGTCCAGTGCTTGCTGCTGCCAATTTATACCCGCAAACTTCTTAATCTCATCTGCCCACCTAACCTTCTGTCTCCCCTAACCAGCTTGCCTTCTCTGGGAAACCAGTTAGTTACCCTTAATGACCAACGGTTATCCTGTCTACGCGCTACATGCCCGGCTGATGCCCATTTCCTCTTCTTGATTTCAACTATGATATCCTTAACCCCCGTTTGTTCCCTAATCCACTCAGCTCTCTTGTTGCACCTTAAGGTTACACCTACCAGTTTTCTTACCATTGCTCGCTGCATCGTCCTCAGTTTAACCTGAACTCTCTTTGTAAGACAGGGTAGCCAGCCGGTCTGAGAACTGGCTAACCTCCCTGTCCTTCCTCTTTCAATTCTCCTCCTCCTACTCCTTTTTGTAAGTTTCCAGGTTTCTACTCCGTAGCTAATAATCGGCAAGATTCAGCTGTTATATACCTTCCTCTTGAGGGGTTGTGGCAATCTACCTGTCATAATTTGAGAGTGCTTGCCAAATGTGCTCCACCCCATTCTTATTTTTCTAGTTACTTCAATCTCGTGGTTCGGCTCCGCGGTTATTACCTGCCCTAAGTAGACAGTGTTTTACAAATTGAAGTGCACTATTACCTATCTTGAAGTGCTGCTCTCTTCCGAGGTTGTTGTACATTACTTTCGTTTTTTGCAGATTAATTTTAAGACCCACCTTTCTGCTCTCCTTGTCTGACTCCGTAATCATGAGTTGCAATTCGTCCCCTGACTTACTTAGCAATGCAATGTCATCAGCCAGGGGTGCGACCTCACCGGAGACCACCATCGGTAACGCACTCTCTCACCAGAGAAGGATTTGCCACCTCCACTGTTATTACCTGCCCTAAGTGGACATAGCCTTTTACAACTTGAAGTGAACTATTACTTATGTCGAAGCACTGCTCCCTTCCGAGGTTGTTGTACATTACTTTCATTTTTTGCAGATTAATTTTAAGACCCACCTTTCTGCTCTCCTTGTCTAACTCCGTAATCATGAGTTACAATTCGTCCCCCGAGTTACTTAGCAATGCAATGTCATCGGACTGGGGTGCGGCCTCACCGGTGACCACCATCGGTAACGCACTCCCTCACCAAAGAAGGATTGGCCACCGTGGTGCAGTATCTGTCCACTACCTCCCACATACACACGTCGAAGAACAAAGGCAGTTCAAATGCGAAGGATGGGGGCCAGAACTGGGGACGGGCAAGGTAGAAGCGCGATGTGTATACAAGATATTGTTATAACTAAGGAAGGGCTCGTTGTTTAGGGCATATTTACAAAGAAAGGTAAAATGACAATTATTATACGAAATGTTCTATGAAACAGAAATGATCCCCATTATATCGGCAGGTTGAGCAAGATCAACAATATTGGACGAAATGTTGATCATCATAAATTAGGTTGTGTAAACTGTGAAGTAACGCACAGAAGATGAATGTGGACAAAACACTGAAGCGTGGGCTTGTATTTTCAACGTGCTTTGTCCTGCACGCCGTGCGATGCTCCACGCCACGCTATCAAACCAAGTAATCTGCGTTTACTTCACCAGTTTTTATCTCGGAGCTAATTGAACTACCTATAGATGACGATGTGTCACAACCGTGTTTCAAAAAGGACACCACATATGTAGCTTGCTCGGCGAGTTGGTTTATAATATTTTTTTGGAAGAACAAACTAAGGAGCTCAACCTGACAGGGCATCGAGCGAAATGTTTATGGTGAAAAGTCCACAAACCCATGTACCAGAAGCGCATTTATTAAAAATGGGCTAAGGCGTTCCCCAGCTGCACACCTAACACTCCAAAAGCAAGAAGCGTGTCAAAGTGGTTCAAACAGCTCACTTCTATGATCAACGCCACGTGTACCCGCTATCTAGCAATGCGAATTACTTATCTAGCTGTAAAGACAATGAAGAATCACTTATACATGCGTCGCGCTTTGCCCCTTTTTTGTTTTTTAAGGCTTCGAAATCTTCACGTCCATTCTATTTCTTCATTTGCCGATGACACTGATATATTGGGGACGCAGAGACTAGCGAAAAGGTCAGTTTTGTGCTTGAAGGATGTTCACACTGCCTATAGCTGTCACTAGGCCTCGACCCGTCTGATCTCTGTAGACACGGCCACACGACAAAGGAATTTCTTTCAAATCATTGTATGTCATAGGCAAAAGAAAAAAAAGATTGAACGCGAAGCTCGTGAAGCCTTCGAAATAAAAACAGAGCGAAGTGTCATGTGTGAGTGATACTCGAGCTTTCCTTACAGATAAACTTTGGCGATGATATTTTGGTGTTCCATGGAAATGGGCTGCTTCATACCACTACCTTGAAACGTTTGTTGGAAAAAAATGTACGGTTAATTGTGCAACTGTGGTTTAGATAGCCTTTTTAAGCATGTGCTTCTGGTTAGTTTATGTAGAGGCTTTTTTTAATAACATTTAGTTTTAAATCCAGCTTTTGTCTTTTCAGGTTTCTACGCTGCATTGGTGTTTTTCGTTGATTTCTTCTGGCGTAGATCAGTAAATATCATCCCTATTGTCGCCATGTGGACATATCGACCCCCTTCCTCATTCTCCCATATTTCACCATCGTGAACGCACACAAAAGGTTTTCATCAACACGTGACGTGAACGATTGATGTGTTCCAATTATAAGTCGGCAAACTCATTGATGAGTCTATTAGAGGAATCGAAAGACTCAGATTGAGGCGTGAGTCAGAGTCTGAGTGAGTCCGGCTGAGTTATACATAGGTAAGCCTCAGTCCAAGTGAGCCCGGCTGAGTTTTACCATGATGAGTCTGAGTTGGAGCGAGTTCTTAGTTCGTTTGAGGGAAATTTTCGTTAGTCTGAGTCCTTGCGAGTTCTATGCAAAAAAACTTCTTTAATAGTGTCTTTTTATTTTGCTGACCTATAGTTACAAATATTTAGTCTCATATTATGGCGTGCATTGTAATCGTGTATGTGCCGGCGTCTATTCACACAATTGATTTTCCAAATTCTAAACCTGTCTAATCCTCCACACCCTTAGTACTCGTTCCAGTGCAGGTCCTTGATAAAAACCACTTGCTCCTATCTACGAATAAAAATGATAACCTTAACTTAAACACACGTAATGAAATGGCGACATAAAATGCCCCACTGAGATGAGATATCAACATTAAAATGCTAACATGACTAAAAAGCTAATGTATACTGCCTACTTCCAAGGTGCACATCTATTTGTAATTTTTTTTGCAGTGTCACGGACCTAATGCCGTATCACGCTGGCGTGATTTCGCTATTTGAAGTTAGGATTTCCAACAAGACGTTGAAGTTTCTCCTGAAAAAACTCGTAATTTTTGGTGATGTAATAGTGATTTTATGCATCGCACTAGCTTCAACTTTAATGCTAATAGGTAATGCGTTTATAGAGTTCATCGTTCGCATACTATGACAACGTATAATGAGCAATATATGCTCATGCGTACTACAAAACTCGTATGACCTTTTCTCAGAGCAGAACGCACATCGGATTGCGATGATAACGAGAGGAAAAATTGAATAATTATTCGTAACTTCAATATTTTGTATCTAGTGTAATTCACAATTGTTTGAAATAAATGAACTTGGCTTTAAGAGGGCATGAAAGTGGGTTGTGCAGCATGTTCTGGCTCATGTGACTCTTCCGGGAATTTCAATATGCAACATCGTGATTTACATTGAGTTTGATCTACAACAATGTACCAAATCAAAGGAGAATGAGCACTGTATTCCACCTTTATAAATCATGCGGCTTCCAAGGCAACAGAGCGGCACGATTCGTGAGCATCAAGCGCCCCTACGCTCTCTCCTGCATTGAACTGCTTGTCCTCAGACGCCACTTCGGTTTTTGCATGAATAAATGTGGCGATCGGAAAATTATGGAGCGCAGAACAAAATATTCACAAGAACGAGAGAGACGGGACGGGCGCTTGAGAATGCCCTTTCGATGTACTGTTTTGCGCTAAAAAAGTTTACATCTCTACGAATTTCAAGTTTTGTAAATGTAGTGACAACACATACTATCAGCTTTTATATCATTTCCAGCCTTGAAAGCTTTCCGAGTGGATTACAAGGAGGAAGGGGGCATGGAATTAACACACCACTCCTGCCGTGTGCGACGCTTAGTCACAGGCAAAAAAAAAATCATTTCAAGCTGTAATGTGGTCAAAGATTTTTGTGGCCCCCTGAGAATTTGAGAAGCTTCTAAACACTTTGCCAGCACATCTGCAGTTCAGGATTCCGTAGCGACACAGCATAGCAGCGCCGTGTTTTTTTTGTATTTTCCTTTTTTTCTTACTCAAACTTCTTTCCATTCACAGTCTGGTTTGACAGGCGGAAGCAATTTCGGCGGTTCCTCACCCGTCATTATGTTCGCCCAGTCCATTCTGCGAAAAGCTTGATGGCACGAGCTTTTCCCAAGCTCTAGTCATTCATATTTGAGCTTTTGCGTTTTTTGTACGCCCCAAGGAATGCAGATAGGCTAGAAAACGCAGCGACGAGCTCTACTTTCCGGAGTGTGGCAGCTTGGGCTAGTTGGTATGGCATGACGATAGTTATAGCGCGAGAAAAAACGACGACACAGAGACAAGAAGGACACGAGCGCTAACTTCCAACTGAGTTTATTGCGCAGAGCGCGAAGATATATAGAGGAGACAGTAAACATGTGACAAAAACCATATGGCACAAAGAGCAAAACATGAGTAAGGGAAAAACAGAAACAAAAAGAAAAACAAAAACAAAAGCACAGAAAAAAGCAAAGAAAAGTCTATAAAGAAACAAAACAGAAAAGTAAAGATAATATAACTACTTGCGCGCACCAAAACCTTCGAGGAACCTTAGTTCCTTCTCGGACAGAGACATGGAGGGCTTGCTAATGCAAGACACCTATTCGCGTGCCATCTGCGCGGCCTCGACAACGACTCGGGTGCGTTCATCCTTGTGCTTGTACAGCGTCGCTGTGTCCTTGAAAAGGGGGGCACAGTTGACTCAGTGCAGTGTTGAGCAAGAAAACCATCTTTCCTGTTTCTAACATTGTTAGCGTGTTAGCGCTCGTGTCCTTCTTGTCTCTGTGTCGTCGTTTTGTTCTCGCGCTATAACTATCGTCTACTCTCCAGGTTTAGGGCGTGCAGCAAAGATATCTGTATTTATTTCAAAGGTGAGCATTCGGCAGAAGTCTGCTTGGTTGGGATAACCGAAAAATGAAAATAAAACAGAAAACTCTAGCCAATATTTACATTAAGAAACCCGCTGCTTTGAAGCCTGATCAGCTTTTTTCTTCAGGGGTGAGAAGGCCCGAGATGTTTACCAGAACTCGTTGCAAGCCCTGGAAGTAGAGGGAGGGCAGTGTCCCCAGTGGTGCGGTTGTTGTCTCCCACTATCTGTTGACTGTGCCAGAATTCAAAGGGGAGCCGCCGGCGAAGGTTTCCTTCTGTTTAGAAGGTCAACGCGCTGTCGGGACTGGTATGGCGGCCAACCCGCTTACAATGTTCTGCCTCTGTGCTCCATTCACTCTTCATTTGATGGAAGTCACTCCTGTGCTGCCACATTTTTTCAAGCTGTAGGACCACTTGATGTATCCTGATGCAGCCCACACTTCCAAGTCTTGCGACTCTGGCTGCCCTGCCATCGGGCCCATCCGCTTTCTCTCTACAAGCCATGGCCGTCGGATTCTTCCAAACCTTCTCCTTCGACCTACTTCAAATCTCTCTTCTCCACTCCCCCCCCCCCCCCCCCCCGCGCTGAGCCGTGCTCCCGCAAGGGCTGCAGAAGATAGTGCCTTTTCCTTTCCTTCAACCATACACATTCATTCACATTTTTTCATGGAAGTTCTTGGTTTAGCCGGCGCACGCGATCCTGCACACGACGCCTAGCGCTTTACCCGCACGAGCAAGGACTTTGGACCAACGGATGAAACTGCCGATGGTGGTGGAAGGCTTGTGGCAACATCGACTCCTGCCTTTTTAACTTCTCTGGCACCCACGATGTAGGGGATCGACACGTGGCGTTGTTGCGGCGTGGTTGGTGTCACATTTCCCCTTCTTTTCTTTTACGGAGGGCTCTGCGAATAAACGTCTTTGTAATTAACCGTTGGTACCGTGTTCACGGATTATTTTCTCTCTTCCACCACTGTGGTTACGAGTGGTGATTGGATTATTAGTTTTTTTATTGGAGTTTTCAGGTTTGTTGAGATTTCTTTATTCTTGCCCGATGAAGGTGATCTCGAACATTTTTGTACGTGTATGGTTGCTTTTCAGGGAAGCCTGCAGTAACTGATCTGTGAGGCTGGTGGGATTAGCTAAAACTCGCCTCACCCACAGCTGGCAAGCACAAAACAAAGCTGAGCGGGGGGTCATAAGAAGGCATGGAGATAGCACGGCAAAATGAATGACAAGAAATGTTTTTTTGCGCAATTAAGCACTGCTAAAGCCTTTGCCGCAGCCATTTATTTACGACCATCCCCACTTTCAGTCGTATATTACGCCCTAGCACCCTCGTCTTCAACACACTGTGATAGGAGATAAGACGGGTGCGCGTCATAAATAGCCCCTATTTTTGGACTCTATGAGCAAAGGAGCACTTACGCGAAATTTCAGCTTTTTTTTGCAACCCAGGGCTCGAAAGCAAGTTTGCTCGAGCGCGCGGTGTTGATCGTTGAAGTCATGGTTTCACAAAGCGCCGAGTGAGGCGGGACCCACAGGGGTTTTCGCATTTAGGAAAGGAATCCTGTGTTTTCGTACAAAGCTAACTGGCTAGGTGGACGCACAAAACCGCGTGCACGTGAATAACCATGATGACAAGTCTTTTCAATGAAGGTTTTGTGGGCGCTCCTGTGATCTCCTCTCCGGCGTTGTAAATATGCGTGACCCCTTCAAAAAACTCCGCTGAAGTTCGAACGCCAGCCTTTGTATTCCCGTACAAGTCTGTCCCCCCCCCTTTTCGTTTAAATGGCTCGCCAACACAAAACGCGTTACGGGGGGGGGGGGGTGTTTACGCGAATGACGAAGTCATAAATAATATGCCATAAAACGACACGCGATTCAAAATTAATTTTGAATACGTTCTGGGTGACACTATTTGTTTACAATTCATGGATGATGTGTGTATCTACACAAATCTGTTGACAGGTTATCTCACTCTCAAAATTTTGTTCAGTACTCCTTTCAAGCGAAAAAAAGGGGGAGGGTGTATGGGCTGGTATTTAGATAAAAAGGGGTCTCACCAACAAACAAGACTCAAGCACTGGTCTCCACCCCCCCCCCCCCCCGCCCGCACCTCCTTGCGTATTACAAGAATGGAGTATTTGAAAATAAAAACAAAGAAAAAAGCGCATGTAGTACTATATTCGTTTCACTCTTTTTGCGTTGTAGCACTTGCATCTTAAGTCGCTCAGCAGTTTCCCCTCATGGGAGACGAATTTGGGCCTTTTTCGTGTGTTTCATGAATCACTATATGCCATTGTGACCTATATGAATTGCCCACCTGTCTGTTACTCAAAAAAAAAAGCAGCACATTACACACGAAGACTGCAAGCTCCACTTGCCCCTACTTACCAATTGAAAAGAGGCTACTCCATTATTGATTTATTTATTGGTAGCCTAAACGCCGGAAGGCATTACAGAGGCAAGTGGTACATTTGATAATAACGAAAGGATTAACAGTTCTATGGAAGTAAAAACAATATAAAGTGTAAGTTAATAAGGAATAATACCTAGCATAGCAAGTATAACAGCATCGCTGTCAGAGTAAAAAGGAATGAAATTTCTTGAGATACAGTGTTAGCTATGTGAACAAACGGGGCGCGCTGAAAGAACATATTCAATATGTATGCTCAAAAACAAAACATTTGCCGGACATTTGCCAGTCCTCTAGCATCTCCAAGCTGTTCTCTCAGGCATCACTGTTAAAAGTAGTTAATTTCAGCTGAATAAGCAGAGAAAACACAGTTAAGTATATTTTCCCTTTTTTGAAATTGTAGTTTCGGTTTTCACGCTGCCGGCGCCGCCACCGAAGACGAAAAGTGGCCGTGCGCCGCTGCCGATAATTTTGCCCGGCGTGCGCCTTGACGCCGCCGCCGGTCGAAACCGCCTCGGCGCACCCCTCTAGAAAAGTGTTTAGAGGCGTGACCACGCCTCGCCGCCTGATCCCTTCCGCGTTGCCCGTAGTAGAGGCGCTGCAGTTGATTAGTACTGAAAGAGCTGAGCGCCCCGTGCAGGAACTGGTATGCGCTTCGGCTCCTCCGGCACACTTTCTTGATGCAGATTTCTTCGTACCTGCCTATAATTCATGTATAGCACATGATGCCATAGCCATTGAAGTATGACAATTGAATCTACTGAACTTGAGCTCTATAAAAGCTCTTGTGAGAGGTCGAAAATCATTCAGAAAGGGCGTGTTTTATACTGATTACTTCTGTCTGAATTCTTTCTTCGTTGTTTAGGCGTCTACAATATTCAGAATAATTGAGCCGATTTATTCGAAGTTAGCTCTGCTCAGAAAGCTGTGAGATTAAAAAAACAAATACCGTGTCAAACGCACGCAGAACCAGGAAGCAAAAAGTAAAGAGGCGAGAGAAAGGAAATCTGAACCCCATACACCATGAAATGTTTTCGTAATTTAACTTTTCGGGGTACACTAAAATATTTTTACTCATTCACAGTGACCACCAATTGCCAAAGTTAGTCGTTCTGCAGCACTTCCCTCCCTCCTAAAAAAGTTTTGGGCAGCCTTGCGCCAAACGTTTACAGTTGGCGAAGCTGAATATAGCGTGTCTCTGTGCATATGCGCACTGTAAATTTCACTTTTTCGACAGTGAGACGTCTTAAAACGAGTTCAAGTCTATTGCAGTCGGACAAGAAATGCACCGCCTAAAAATAGTAGCTGTGCTAAGGGGCATATTTGCATGCATATTGTTAATGGGGTGGTGACGTGTATGATCTAATGCAGCGTCTATATATATATATATATATATATATATATATATATATATATATATATATATATATATATATATATATATATATATATATATGCACTGAAAACGGCAGTGCAGCGCATGAAAGCTAGCATATAGGGACTGCAGGGGGAGCTGAGGGTGGATCGGCAGCAGAGGATGGAACTCCAGAAACAGCTCGGCACGTCGCGTGAGCAGAAGGATCGAGGCTACCGCCAGCCTGTTAGAACAAATGAAGGGTGGCCTTAGAAAAGAACGGGAAGGGCAGACCAAGCTCGAGCAGCTGGTAAAGGAGCTGATGACGCTTTGCCCCGGCCCCGAGCGGTGTGAGATGGAAGGCGTGGGTAGCGGAGAAGGCGACAGGCGGGAGGAACAGGCGAGAAGGTAGGTCAGGGGGCCGCAGTGTCTGCCCACAGCATGAAGGGTCCGAGAACATACAGCTCTGTGGCGCGGCAGTCTTCGAGCAGGGCAGAAACACGTAGGACACACGGCAGAGACAGAAACAGGTGAAGCAAAAGCAAACAGGGGCGTCATCGCAAACAGGAAGCCAGCGATTGGAGCGTAGAAGAGTCCTAGTGGTGGGGGATTCTATATAACGTGGCCAGGGTTAAGGATGGCGTCTTCACGACAGAGGAAGAAGATGGGAGACTGAGGGTGGAGGCCCAGTCAGAGAAGTGCATGGTGGATGCACTGGCTAAAGCTCGGGAGGATGTAGAGCACAGCATGGAGGGCGAAAATCTCGTCATTATAATTCATGCTCGTCTCAATGATGTGCTGAACGGCAAGGGTCAGAACCTTCAGAGACAGTTAGAAGGTGGGATGTGTAAGCTCCGAGACGCATCTGGGAGTGTGCATGTGACCATATGCACAGTCCCAGTAGTCTTGGGGCATTCTCCTGGGATTGAAAGGAGGGTAGTGGAGGCCAACTGTGTGATCAGGGGTATGAGTCGGCAGCTCGGATACAGCGTAATGGAGGTGAACCAAGATGTGTACGAGCCCGGCGCTCGCCCCTTTGCACAGCATGGCATTCATTACAGTGGTGCGACGGGCAGGAGAGTTGGTAATAGGGTGGGTCGTCAAGCCACAGCTTTTTTAGGGGGACCCAGAGCTCTGAGGCCAACAGTGTAGCCAAAGACGGTTCTGAAGGGGCACCAATATTCAGGCCACACAGAGTCCGTGGGAGAAGAAATTGACGTAAGCACAAGCTTGCGAATGTGTACTTCCACCTGAAAGATAACGCCCAGACGTGGTACATCAACGGGGAAAGAAGCATGGCTACGGGACGACTTCCACGACCCACTGATTGACACCTTTACTAGTCTCGACAGAAAGGAGAATGTGCAACGTCTCTTGGAAACTCAAATTCAAAAACCAAATGAGAGCGTTGCTATGTTCGCCGAGGACGTGACTCGTCTTTTCGGCAGGGCAGATCCCGAGATGCCGGAAGACAGGAAGCTGCGGTATCTAATGCGAGGCGTGAATGAGCAACTGTTTGTTGGGCTAGTGAGAAATCCACCAACCACAGTAGCTGAGTTCACGAAAGAAGCCACAGCTATTGAATGGGTCATACAGCAAGGGTACCGCCAGCAGAAGCCAGTCAACTTTCGAGCGAGTAGTCCCGTTACTACTGCGGCGAGCCTCTGCGACAACGACAGGCCTCTGCGGGAAGTCAGCCGGGAGATTTTGAGGGTGGAGATTCGGCAGCTTGGTTTAATTCCAGCAACCAAACCGACGCCGGCATTGTCCTTTGTCGCTGATGTTGTCCGGGATGAGGTCCATCAGGCTCTCTCTCCATCCGGATATGATGATGTGCGACGACATTTGACTTATGCTGATGCAGTCCGACGCCCCGTCGTCGCGCCTTCGGCACAGTGGACTCCAATGACTGGATCACTACCAACCCTGCAAACACAGCCGCTCTCAGCGCCGACGACTTTCCCAACCGCACCGATCTCGCCGACAAGACGAATGCCGTTTAGCCAAAATGTGAAGCCCACAACGTGGCTCATTAGTGGGTCCCCGCTTACCTACCAGCGCCGGAAAACCGATTTGTGGCGTACCGCTGACCGTCGACCGGTATGCTTTCATTGTGGCGAAGCTGGGCACGTTTACAGAGTTTGCCATTATCGCGATGCTCAGTACTCGATGTTTCCTCGCTACCATGATTACCCTACGTACGACGATCGACGCACGTACAACGACACTCCTATGAACACACCGCCGCAGAATCCAATGAGGCCCGGGTCACGTCCTCTATCTCCTGCACGGGGCACTTCACCTAATCGTCGCAGCTTTGCCGATGTCACCAGGGGCAGGTCCCCTAGCCCGCGACGGGGAGACTAGACGCAGCGACCTCGGGGGGTGGGGCTGCCAATGATCGAACTTCCGAACAGCCCCCATTGCAGACATATGACAGTTCAAAGCCACCGATGCCGAAGACGACGACAGCAACGACTAATCCGACGAATAGAACAACTGCCGACGTAACCAACGTTATCAGCGCTGACCTCGTCGTTCACATTGACGGCCACCAAGTGACGGCTCTTGTGGACATCGGCTCCCGGAAGGTGAAGGAAGGTGAAGATGTCATGGCAAGGACCCAATATAAGAACTGCAGGAGGTCAGTTGATGACACCGGTTGGAAAGTGAACGGCCCGACTCTTCATCGCTGGTTCCACCTTTGTCGCTACCCTCGTCATTCTTCACGAGTGCTGTAAACAGCTCATATTGGGAATGAATTTATTGCGCGAATACGGGGCTGTAAATGAACATCCGTGACAGAAGCGTGACATTCGCTACAAGCTCGGAGACTGCTACAGATGAGGAACACCAGCCACCTCGCTTCCATATTGCCGATGACGACGTCATACTGCCGCCACGGAGTTGTTCTCTATCCGTGCACTGTGACATCTTACAAAAGAGTACTGGCATCGCTGAACACATCAATGAGCTTGCATTCACTAGCGGCATTTCTGTTGCCAGGGCTGTCATCACTGTCATTGACGGATGCGCTGAACTCTTATTGACAAATTTCAGTAGAGAACGCCGACACATAGTTAAAGGCACGGCTATTGCTTATTTCGACGAACCAAACAGAAGATTGTCATTTAGTAGAGGAAGCAGCAGCGTCTACTATCACTACACCGACACCTGTCGACGTTGGTCCAACGTTATCTCTCATTGAGCGAGACCGCCTTCTTATGGTCATCAACAAGTTCCATGGCTGCTTCTCATCCACATCAAGAGTTGGTCAAACAGCACTGACGAAACACCGCATCATCACGGATTCCGACGCCAGAACCATCCGGCAAAATCCTTATCGAGTCGCCCCAAAGGAGCGTGAGACAATTAAAAAAACAGGTGAAAACGATGCTGAAAGATGGTCTTATTCGGCCATCTAACAGTCCTTGGGCATTACTTGTAGTACTCGTCAAAAAGAAGGACGGCAGCTTGCATTTCTGCGTCGACTACCGGAAGCTCAATCAGATCACAAAGAAGGACGTCTACCCTCTGCCGCGTATTGATGATTCATTGGATAGACTACAAAACGCACGCTACTTTTCGTCCATGGAATTGAAAAGCGGCTACTGGCAAATTGAAGTGGATGAGAGAGATCGTGAGAAGACCACCTTTGTTACGCCCGATGGACTTTATGAACTTCAGGTACTTCCCTCTGGTTTGTGTTCGGCGCCAGCAACATTCATGGACACGGTTCTGTCGGGACTTAAGTGGCACTTTTGAGGAACACTTACGAACACTTACGAAGGCTCGAAGCAGTTTTTGAAGCAATACGCTTGGCCGGTCTACTCTAAAACCTGAAAAGTGCCACTTTGGTTTCCAAGAACTTAATTCCTCGGTCACGTCATGAGCAGCCAAGGGATCCGACCCGACCCGGATAAAATTGCCGCTGTGGCAAACTTCCCGAGGCCATCAGACAAAATATCAGTGCGACGTTTCTTGGGACTTTGTGCCTATTACCGGCGGTTTATTGCTAATTTTTCGCACATTGCACGGCCATTGACACAGCTTACTCGGGAAGATACCCCCTTCAAATGGGGCGAAGACCAACAGCAGGCATTTCACGACCTTCGTCAGCGCATGCAAACACCCCCTGTGCTGGCCCACTTTGATGAAGACGCGCCAACAATACTTCATACAGACGCTAGTAATGTGGGTCTTGGAGCAGTGCTCGTACAGTCGAAGGAAAACAACGAAAAGGTGATCGCCTACGCCAGCAGGACGCTGTCCCGAGCGGAAGCTAACTACACTACGACAGAAAAAGAATGTCTTGCAATGGTATGGACAGTCTTGAAGTTTCGTCCTTATTTGTATGGCCGCCCATTCACCGCTATCAGCGATCACCACTCTCTCTGTTGGTTAGTCAACTTTAAAGATCCGTCTGGCCGTCTTGCATGATGGAGTCTTCGACTCCAAGAATTTGACTTCACTGTTGCCTACAAGTCGGGAAAACGACACACCGATGCCGACTGTCTTTCTCGGTCTCCTGTTGAGAAGGCATCCCCGGACAACGACGATGACGACACGGTCTTTCTGAGAATTGTGGACACTGCCACCTTTTCTCAACAGCAGCGTGACGATGCTCAACTGCTACCTCTCATAAATTACCTGCAAGGGCGAACAAAGAGCCTGCCGAAGTTATTTGCGAGAAGGCTGCCGTCGTACTGCTTGCGAAATGATGTTCTTTATAAGAGGAACTTTTCACCCGCCGGCAGCAGCTACTTGCTCGTCCTTCCTTCTTGAAGTTGAAGTACGTTCTCCTATTCTACACATTTCCCACATAATACGCGAATTTATAGAGGCGACACCTTTAGATACCCCAATAAGGAATTACAGGGTCCCTTGCGCATTCACCTAAGACAACACAAAGGTGAACACCATCTCCGTTTATTGTCAGTCAATGTGCAGATTCTACCCTGTCAGTCCATGAGTGTCAGCAGGATGATGCCATGGGTGCGGACCCGTCTTGTATCGCGGCCGGGGAGAGAACTGGAGTAGCATGGGCGTGGACAAGTGCTGGTACGTGTGCACGGAGGAAGGAAAGGTGTACGTGTACACCTTTCCTCCGTGTACGTGTGCCTTCAGTGGGATGGATGGATGGATGGATTGATGTGGCTGTACCCTTTAGATCGGGTGGCAGCTAACGCCACCTAGCCCAAATAATTAGTGAACCAACAACTAGATTGATCTTTTTCTTCCTTTATATAGTGAAGTTGAGGACTGGTACTTTGCAGTGAAGAATTTCCTTTTCACTACTGCCTAGACTTAAACCATCAATCAGATAACATCCTTCTAGTTAATTCTACCTGTTTAAAGTCTATTTTGCCCTTCCTGTGTCCCTAAACCCCAGTGCTTTGAAAAACTTTGCGCCATCATCCTGAACTATAAGGTAAGCCCTTTACAGAACATTATCAAGTGTTCGGCAGTTTCCTCCTTCTTTCCACATGCCCTGCATACCGTGTCTACCAATTCGTATTTGGCCCGATATGTCTTGGTTCGCATTACTCCCGTCCTGGCCTCAAACAGTAGAAAACTACCCCGAGTATTATCATAAATCCTTCCCTTGGCCATTTCCTGCTTAAAAGTTCGATATATCTCTAGTACGGACTTCTTAATCATGCCAATTCTCCACATGTCAGTCTCCGTTTCCTTCACCTTCTTCTTAACGGATAGTTCTTTTTGGTTTGGCCCGCTGCTGTTTTCTAAGTATTTACCCATCAATTTTCTGGTTCGCTTCCTCCATTTTGTACCGACAATCTTCATGTACAAGTAGCCGAAAACCCACCTAGCCTAACACTCCTCCCCCATTTCTCTCAATCGCTTCTCAAATTTTATCTTGCTGCTAGCTTCCCTGCCCTCAAATGATGTCCATCCCATATCACCTTGTATTCCCTGATTTGGTGTATTCCCGTGAGCTCCTAAAGCAAGCCTACCTATTACTCGTTGCTTAATTTCTAATCTTGCTTGAACCTCTGATCTCATGCACAAGACTGCATTGCCGAAAGTCAGACCAGGAACCATGGCACCTTTCCAAATTTATCACAACATTACACCTATTGTAATTCCACAGTGCCCTATTTTTCATCACCGCTGCATTCCTGTTTCCTTTAGTCATTACGTATATTTCGTGTTCCCTTAGGTACTAGGTCAAATTGCTTATCCATACGCCTAGGTAGTTGTATTTATTCTTTATCTCTAACACGACCTCCTGTATTGTAACCTCACTACCTTTATTATCATTAAAAATCACGACTGCTGATTTTCCTTTACTGAATCTCAAATCTAACTTATCTCCTCCATTCCCGCAGATGTCGATCAATCTCTGCAAATCTTCCTTGTTGTCGGCCATTAGAACTATATCATCTGCGTACGTCAATACTGGTAGTGCCTGTTGAACGTTTTTTTCTTGTTTCACGAAAGAGAGGTTGAAGCCAAGTCCACTCCCTCTAATATGGCCTCTAATCTTTGTAGGTACATCATGAATAACAAGGGTGATGGAGGACACCCCTGCCTAAGCCCCCGTTTTCTCTGTGGGCTCGGATACTTGTTTTTCCCATTTTGTAACTACATTGTTACTTTTATAGATATCCTTTAAGAGCTTAGTGACTACATCCTCTACACCTAGTGTGTCCAGTATTCTCCACAAGTCCTCTTGAACCACGCTATCGTACACTCCCTTGATATCCAAAAATGCTAGCCACAGGGACCTGTGTTCCTTTTCTGCTATTTCGATGCACTGCGTCAGTGAGAACAGATTGTCTTCCAACCTCTTTTGTTTCCGAAACCCATTTTGCAGTTCCCCCAGCACCCCATCATCCTCTATCCATGTCTGCAGTCTTTCCTTTATAATCTGCATCGCCAGCCTGTAGACCACTGATGTCACTGTTATAGGACGGTAGTTGTTTATGTCAGCTTTGTCGCCCTTTCCTTTATAGATCATGCTCATCCTGCTAAGTTTCCATCCATCGGGGACCTCACCATCGATTATTGTTTTGCTCACTGTCTTTCTCAAAGTCAGTTTTGACTTCGGACCCAATGTCTTTATCAGCATAATTAGAATACCATCTGGGCCTGTTGATGTACTACTAGGAACCCTCTTCTGAGCCCTTTCCCATTCTCATTGTGAAAATGGAGTCATTGCGCCACTTGATCCATCCTTTTCTATTGTGGTGCATAAGGCACTTGTTTATTGAAATTTTTCTGTCACCCTTGTTCTTATATATTGAATAGCTTCGTCCCCTTCTAGCCTAGCACCTTGAGCTGTAGTTATAAACCTCTGCTCTAGGCTTGTCTCATTTCTTAGGGAGTTTAGATGGTTCCGAAATTTCGCAGCTGCCTTTCTATTCTTTTTATGTACTTCTGCCAGCCACTGAGCCCCCTTTCTTCTAATCTTTTCATTTATCAAAAGAGATGCTTCCCTTCTACAGCTTAGGAAGATGTCCCATTTTTTTTAACATCATCTGTCGGTTCACCCTCTGCTTAGCATGTCTGTGTTCCCTAGAGGCTTCCTGGCGTTTTGCTATAGCTCTCTTAACTTCCCCATTCCACCAACTCTTGGGTTTGTGTCTTCTTTTCCGGGGTGACTTGGCATGTGCCTTAGCAAGCTCTAGCGCAAACAGTCTAATTAGATTCGTGTATGTTCACACTGTTTTATTATCCTCAGTGATTACTTTCTCAATTTGTTTAGTAGCAATTTCTATTTGCTTTTCTGAATAAAAATTTTCCTGTAGTTGCTCATCTTGTCTCTTTCTTACTTTCAGTGCTCTTCCAAAACTTAGCTTGATACGTTTGTGATCACTACCCATACTTCTGGAGCCACCTTCATCTATGTGCATTCCTCTGAGCCTATCATACATCCTATTAGACATCAGTGCATAATCTATCGTCGACTGCAGCCTTCCTACCTCCCATGTTATTTGCCCTTCACGCTTCTCCGTACTGTTGCAAATGACCAAATCATGCCTTTCACACATATCCATGATCATTTTACTTGTTGGGTTAGTATACTCATCTATATCTTCTATGCGCACATTAATATCTTCTAGTATAATTATCTTGCGCCCTCCTCCTGATTCCTCAATGTCCTTTGATATACACTCCACCACTGCCTGGTTTTCCTCTCTGGCCTTTGCTCCCATCCAGAAGTACACCAAACCAAGGAGTATCATCTGCCCATCTACTTTCCCTCTTGACCATAAATGTTCCATGCATACCTGCTTGACACTTTGCCAACCCATACTTTTATGTATGAATGCACCAATTCCACCCCCCTTTTGCCGCCTTCTGTTTTATTGCAATATTCCCATATGTAGTCCGGATTGCAAGAAGGTTGCTCCATGTCCCCAAGATGTCTCTCCACAACACCATTTACCATCAGCTCCTCCTGCCTCAACTGCTCTTCTATCTCTTCCCACTTTAACCCATTCCTATTCATTTGGTTTTTGAATTTGAGCTACCAAACTTATTCTAAACCTATTCATTTGGTTTTTGAATTTGAGCTTCCAAGAGACGTTGCGCATTCTCCTTTCTGTCGAGACTAGTAAAGGTGTCAATCAGCGGGTTGCGGAAGTCGTCCCACGTAGCCATGCTTCTTTCCCCGTTGATGTACCACGTCTGGGCGTTATCTTTCAGGTAGAAGTACACATTCGCAAGCTTGTGCTTACGTCAATTTCTTCTCCCACGGACTCCGTGTGGCCTGAATATTGGTGCCCCTTCAGAACCGTCTTTGGCTACACTGTTGGCCTCAGAGCTCTGGGTCCCCCTAAAAAAGCTGTGGCTTGACGACCCACCCTATTACCAACTCTCCTGCCCGTCGCACCACTGTAATGAATGCCATGCTGTGCAAAGGGGCGAGCGCCGGGCTCGTACACATCTTGGTTCACCTCCATTACGCTGTATCCAAGCTGCCGACTCATACCCCTGATCACACAGTTGGCCTCCACTACCCTCCTTTCAATCCCAGGAGACTGCCCCAAGACTACTGGGACTGTGCATATGGTCACATGCACACTCCTAGAGGCTTCTCGGAGCTTACGCATCCCATCCTCTAACTGTCTCTGAAGGTTCTGATCCTTGCCCTTCATCCCATCAGGGTAAGTGGCCCTTTTGCGCCCCCTGCCGAGTCCCACGCCCACCACCATCCGTACCACCCTTCGAAACATTGCTGCAAATAATGAGGTTTTTCATTGCCTCCATGATCAGACCGCCTTGAGCAATCTCGGATATCACGCGATGACGGGATCACGTGAAGTCACATGACGTTTTAATGATGTCACATTTTTTGGCGGTGTCTGACGCCATAGATGTGGTCACCGCCACGTTATGATTTTTCAGATCACTCGACGTTGTCAACGCGGGACGCAAACAGTCAAGTTTAAAATTTGATGAGGCATCTACCGTTCTCGCCGAAAAATTTAAAAAAAAATTGTGTCGGTGGCTATGGCATCCCGTGATGGTTGCGTCAACAAGAGCGACGCGAAAATTATCGCGTCATCACGTCACCATAGGATGCCATCGTGACATCACGGATCACAGAGTGTGTACGGTCACACATGTTACACATTTTGTAACGTTCCGGGCCTTACACATAATGTGTAAAGTCATCATGATGATCTAATGATCACGTCACCACACGACGTCGTTGCTTTGAACTGCTTGTGAGATCGGCCCACCAATCAGGGAGACCGAGAAAAACCAGGTGACGTACTAAATGCTTGGAATGCCTCCACTCATAGAACCAGCGCAAAACCACTTCAGGCGCAGAAAACCTTCGGATGGGTGTGAAAAGGACCAATGAACTGACTGAATAAAAAAAAAGACGGCTTTCACCTTTAAGTCGTCTTGGCTGAATCCAAAAAAAAAAAACACTGCAAGTTTTTATTGCACTCTTACTGAGTGTTTATTTTGCTCTTTAGAGCTTGGTTATGTTCAATCGTATCTGCTTGTTATTCACCATAAACCAGAGGCCTCACCTATTGTGGCTTCCCGAATCTCGTTTATTTTTTTTTTTTTGGGGGGGGGGGAGGTGAGAGGGGTTCCTTGTGTCAGGACAAAGAGTCCTAGTTGTAGTTTCATTATTACGGATACAAAAGCGACACTTGCAGCCAGGTAACATTGCCAACTGATGTAAGTGCTACTGCGATATTCTATACATTTCCCACACTAACAGAGGCTTACACTATTGCTTTTAAAGTCACAGTCTTACCGTTAGCAGCCTTGCACAGCTTTACTTATCAATGTTTTCTGGCTTGAGCATACTGTGCCCAAACACTGAGTGCTTATCACCACCATCAGAATGCTCTATTCTGCGGAATTTTTCCTTCTGAATACGCCTGAAGTGAGTCCTTCAGATGTTTTGTCTATGCCCATATTGGCAAAGGTGACATGAACAGCTGTATATCTGTAATAAAACAAGGGATCACAGGAGCTCCAACAGTAAAATAGAATATCGTATAAATTGTACACACTAACCCTCATTCTGTTACATATTTCTTCACATTTTTACCTTTTGCACATTAAGGTCGAAAATTTTTAAGTTCTTAACAGGAACCACACAGAGACATGCCGTCTCTGTGTGGTTTTTGTTATTAACTTAAATTTTCGACTTGAATGCGCAAAAGATAACAATGGGAAGAAATATGTAACAGAATGAGCATTAAAGTGTACAATTTACACAATATGTTTTAAGCTGCTTCATAAAAAGTACTGCAAAGTCAAATGCGCAGAATATTCTCGCTTTATGAAGTGCGACACGCCGCTGCAATAACTATGTAATCTCCGCACCCGACAGCACTCACTTGATGTCCGATCTATAGGCGTGCTGGTAGCTGGTTTTTAGTATACTCTCAGTGTCCCGAGTGCAAAGTTTCTAAGGCACAACTTTTGAAACAGGCAATTAGAACTTCAATCCACCAGCATAGTGGGGCTCAAACACATTTATAGGGGTCGAATCTGACATTGATTATCATGTGCGAAGTGCCACGGTCTTGAACCGCAAATTGTGCGGAAGCATATCACGAGTGATAGTGCTTAACATATAATACTAATAGTAAAGCTGCACGGTCATGCTGAAAATACAACAAAAGAGAAAAAGCTTCCGCTACAAGGAAATACGACGAACAAAGCGAATGGGCTCACCGCGAAAGGCGAGTAATGTTTCCAATTCAATGGACTCTTTCGCGGGTACATTAACATTTTTCCGGGTCACTAGTAAGTCAAGGATGCATATTGTTTGCTGACATGTTGCTCAGCGTTGTGCCTGTTGTGTGAGTGCAAATTGAAACAGGGTTATCACGTGCGATATTTCCGCAAGGATGCATTCGTACGCCCCCACGCTGTGGGAAACGAGGTGAGTCAACGCTTCTGCGAGCAGACGACACTCCACCGGCGCTCTGGCTTCACATAGTGCTTTGCGAGCAGCCTAGGTGGCGCGCGCTAATTTTTGGAAAGTTCCATTCTAGCCACCATAAAGCTTGGCACTTTTCTTAGGCACTTTCACGAGTGGCTGTGTTATGAAAGCCAGTGTCAGGACACAGAAATACGATACCAAGTAGCACTTTCATGCAAAGGTTTTTGTTGTCTGGAAACCCCACCAGGCCTGCACAGCACAATCACAGTGAAAGCTAGAAAAGTGGCCTTTCTAAAACCTTTTTAAACACACTTTGGGTAACTACTGCAAGCACACTTGCAGGGTGTAGCAGAGACTCTGGAGGCAAAGAGTTTCAAACTCTATGTCTGGAGGCATTTGTTTGTTTAAGCAGTGGCACATACCCACTCAGGGGGATTGGCCGTGAAAGCTTGTAGTAGCTTATATGAGATACACTGATTGTTACTAAAAGAACCATGAAAAAAAATGAGTAAATTATCTTTCAAAAATAAAATAACAAAATGAAGATAAATCAATAAAAGAAAAAGAGCTAATATTATATCAGAAGACCGAAATTTTGAGTATAGACCAGGTTGAGTTTACCTCACCCAATAAAAATCAAATGTATGTCTGACATTCATTCACATTACCAGTTATATGACAAGTATTCGTCAAGAATATATTGAAGCAGGCGCTATATTGGCATGCGTTAAGATTCTTATTGAATGAAACTGCATACTGCATCAAATATGTTTCTCTAACAATATCCCAAATCGGAGGCGCCGAAACTGAGAACATTATCTGTAGTTAAATTTAAACTGACTGTGGAAAACGAAATAACTAGAAGTACTTTCCTTATTAATTAATAGTTCTGACATGATATGAAGTAGTGCTCAATTGTTTCGGTTTCTTTGCAGAATGGGTACAGGGGAGATATCGCCAGACCATCTCTGTGTAAATTAAAGTTTAATAGGGGGTCATGGTATCGTAATTTGGTTAAAATAATTTATAACTTTCTAGATTGACTCCACTGAGATTTCCAGAGATATCTCAGGTGCTGATAGTCCACCCATTTAGTAATATTCTCCATCATATCTACATAAATAGCTAATTTTCTATATCTGATCGATAATATGTATTCTATTTCTGGGAGTACCGAAATCAGAGTACCATCAAACGAAACTCGGGCTAATGAATCGGCCATTTCATTTATTAACTGTATGCCACAGTGGTCTAGAACCCATAATAACTTTAAGCCTTCCAGATGATGATGATTGATTGACATGTGGGGATTAACGTCCCAAAACCACCATGCGATTATGAGAGACGCCGTAGTGGAGGGCTCCAGAAATTTTGACCACCTGTGGTTCTTTAACGTGAACCTAAATCTGAGCACACGGGCCTACATTTTCGCCTTCATCGAAAATGCATCCGCCGCTGCTGGGATCTTTCAAATGAGGTGGAACTAATGTGCGACAAGTCAGTAGGGCTCTTGAATGTTCCGAAGCTGTGAGAGCTGTACACACCAAAAGAGAATTTGTAATGGTGATTGGACTTACGTTGTTTGAAGGCAGTTTTTAAAGCACCAAAATAATAGTCAAGGGCTCAGCTTCAAGAAACTGGAGTGAAGTCTGGCAGCTTTACTGAGAATAACCAGTAGAGGTAATCAGATTCCTATTGCTGCATTTTCATTATTCGCAGAAGCATCTGTGGCTATTATGTTATTTTTTTCTGCATAACCTATGTAATCTTTCAACCTGCAATTCACAAAACTCAAAGATTAAAACTTGGATTGTGGGGGAAAATTTCATCACACTCTATCGTAATATTGTGATTTAATGCATTTGCTATGCAGCTGTTTTTCCTTTCCAACCTGACAGCTAGACTTCTTCGGCATAAGCATCCTCTGGAACCACCTTGACCCAGCAATCTTCTGCGCCGCAGATTTCTTCGGCTGGGAGGTGCGCTTAATCTCCGATACTTGAATCTTTGCAACTTTTTATGAAATAAAATACCCAGACAGTTATTCGTAATACTTTCGTCACGCATGAGTGATGTTGAAGATCAAAAATAGGCATATATGTTCTCACATGTAAAACTTGCACAACGACTTTAGCTTCATTTAAGTCTTCATAGTCACTAGGTAAATCTTCAAGACTGTTCTTGGGCCATCTATCCCTTTCTGGTAACCATGGTGGTCCCGTCCACCACAATGTGTTTGTCTTGAGAAGTTGCAATAGTACTCTACGTGTGAGGTAATCCACCAGATTAACCGTACCGGGGCAGTGTCTCCATTGGCCGTTCACAGAACATGCTTGAATTTCAGTCACTCTACTTTCAACAAAGCTTTCCATTTTTTTGCGGATCTCTTTATCCAGTGTAGTGCGACCTTGGCATCTGTCCAAAAGAATGTTTTCAACCTGCAGTTATTAAGAACATCCTTCAGAAAGTTCCCTAGCCTTGCTCCAAGCAAAGTGCCAAGTAATTCCAGTCTTGGCGAAGTCACTTTCTGCAGAGGCGCCAGTCGCGACTTCGTCAAAATGAGGTGACTATGAGTGACATTCTCTTGATCAAGGAATTTCAAATACGCACAAGTTCCATACGCCTTCTGACTAGCATCACAAAATATGTGAAGTTGCATAGAGTGACTTGATAGCCCAGTCTTCATCCCTCGCGGGATAGTCATAGAAGGAAGGTCCTTCAGATTCGAGCACCATTTCTTCCACTGTATAGCGATATCCGAAGGCAAATCTTCGTCCCAATCTGCTTTTCTCTGCCACAGCTCCTGAAACAATATCTTGACCTTAATGATAGAAAGTAAAATCATTCCCAGTGGGTCGAATATTCTTGACACTGCTTAAAGCACATATCTCTTACAAGGTCTTTGCCTTTTCTCCTAAAACCTTAAGGCTGATTTTGCCACTACTGTCATCTGGTCAGTCAGAGGACCCCACAAGAGCCCCAATATCTTGACAACTCCTGCGCTTGCACCATCTAATGAGATCTTTACTAATGAGATCTTTCAGCAGTTTGGAATTTGATGACCATTTACTCAAGCGCACTCCTGCTTGTTCCATAATGGCATTTGCATCTCTGTATATAATTTTTGCCGAATCCTCATGTTCGGATACGATAAAAAGGTCATCAACAAAGAATGATGCTGCAGGCCGCTTGGCTGTTTTTTCGGTTGGACCTTTCACTGCCTTCATGTGATGTTGTAGTGTGGCGTTGAGCAGAAATGAACTTGATACGGTACCAAAAGAAACCATTGTCATGCGCCATTCCTCTACTTCAGGCTCAACCTTACTCTCATAGGGTGTTTCTTTGAACCGTAGGAATCTCAGTGCATCTCTATATTCCATTTTTACACTAATCTGGAGAAAGGCTTTCTCTATGTCAGCTGTCAGAGCAACACGGTTGAAGCGAAAGCATATGAGAAGAGTAACCAAGTCGGCTGGTAGCTTTGGTCTCTTCTGGAGATGCTCATTAAGGGATGAGGAATCAGGACTGTGAGATAATGCATCAAAAACTACTCTACACGAGTTGTCGTGGACTCAGTTCGCACAACTGCATGATGCGGCATGTAATAAATCCGAGCTGCTTGCCCCACACCCATATTTGGTACTCTCTCGGCATGCCCCATTTTCATATAGTTCTTGATGGTGGCATCATATGCCACAGCAAACTCCGGATTGTTCTTCATACTTTTCCCCAGATACTTCAGCCATCTCATCGCTTGCATTCGGTTATCATCTAGTTGTCCCCAACTTTCTTTCCACAAAAGCGCGACTTGGTAGTGACCATTGAAAAAGGTAACCTCCTGTTCAAATCTTTCCAGTACCGTATTCTTTTCTTTGGTCGGAGTGTTCTCAACTGGCATAATTCCGATGCTCTCCAAGTCCCAGAACCTCCGTAGAATCTCGTCTACAGTAGAGTCAGCAGACGTACTTAGTTGCAAGATGCATACGTTGAGAGCTGATTCCAAAGAGGTGTCAAAAGAAAGTGGTCCTAGCAACATCCATCCAAAGGCAGAACCCATCGCCACCAAGCTTTTCTGTCCATGGTATCGTTTCGTCTCTCCCGACATGAATTGCCCAAGCTGATCAGTACCGAATAAAAGGCTGATTCCTGGAACTGCAGCCATGCCGGGTATCACCAAATTGTCAGCGAGGAGATGGCCTTTGATTTCGATGTCTCTGATAAAGTCATCGTCGACTGGTACTTACACAACATCCTTGAAGACAAATGGTACTTCAATGATGGTTAACAGGTACTCCTTGGTGTTATACTGACTGTGAAGTTTTAGTTCAACGACACTATGTTGTCTCGGCATGGAACTTGTCTGTCCAAATACATTTAGCTGTAGATTAACCGATCCAAGTTCTTTCAATCTAAGGATCTTGGATACATCTTCACCAATAAATGTACGCTGGCTTCCGCTGTCCACAATGCCACGAATATAGGCCTTTTGCATTTTCCCCATGACCCATGCCCTAAACGTTTATAATAAGACATCAGAGTCCCCGTACGAATGAGAGCTGGTGTGCAGACTGCTTGCAGTTACGGAGCCTTCATGTTCTTTCTTCTTAGGTTTACATTTGGGATCATACACTGAAGAAACGTGTCTACCTCCGCATGTTCCGCACTTGACTTTTCTGTAGCAGTCCTTGGCTAGATGCCCTCTTACGGTGCATGGATAACATCGCTTCTCGGCGGCCAATTTCTTGAAATTTTCTTCATGGGTAATACCGCTGTCACAAACTAGAGTCGCGTGCTTTGCAGACCCAGAAAACAGACAGTCTTAATCCTTGGCTTTCAACGAAGACTGCAAGACCGCTGCTGTTGGTAGAGGAGCATTCAAGTTCCTTTTCTCTTCGGGTGATTGGGCGCCTTTCTTTCCTTTGAATTCATGAGCTTCGCTTCTTTCGCGGCTTTCAACTTTCACAGGAAGATACTTCAGGAGTTATTGCAAGTTCTTCTCGGCTGTGGCTGTCAATGATGAGACATGCTCCTATTGTCCCGAGCCTGTATTGTCTGTCGTAGACGGTGGTGACCCTAAGTTGGCTTCTTTCCAGTAATAACCAACGACGATGTCTTGCGTTGGAAAGTTCCTGATGAGCACTGATAGCATGTATTGTCTCGGTGAGTACTCCGGATGGGTTTCGGCACCACTTTGTGAAATAACTGGTCACGCCATACGAAGAAACAAGACTATATTTACATTATTTACACATAGCAGTTGGAACAGTTCATAGCGGACACTTTCTTTTCTCTTCTTTCTTGAGAGTTCATGCGTTCTTTGCTTTGCTTTGCCTCCCTAGATACATGGTACGTACCCACTTAAGGGGATTGGCCAAGAATGCAACATAGAGACTGTTAAATGTTATTTTAGATAAGCTATGAAATTTAAAACCAAGAATAAAGAAATGAAATGGCAATAATACATAAAATATTCAATTTAACTACAAGCAATATGCTTTTGAGCCTGTATTTCAGACTGCCGTAATAACCTGACGGGAATAACTTTGAAAACTTAAGTTTTAACCTAATGAAATGACGAAGAATTTTAAATACCTGATTAAAATGATACTCATTGAGTAGTTATAATAAAATTACACACGACATTGAAGGCATCCTTGTGGCAGTATCCTAAACCTGAGGCACCAAAGCTTAAAACATTTTCCTGCGATAAGGTCAAGCCTATTTTTCTAAAAGGAGCAATTAGAAGTCGAGTTCTGATACGAGAATATCTTGCACATGACAAAAAGTAATGTGCGATATTTTCCAGTTCTCCGCAGAATTGGCAGAGGGGTGATATCGTCAGACCAGCCCTGTACCAGTAAAGGTTTAATGGGGGGACACGACATCGAAGTCCGGTGATCATCACTTCTGATTGTCAAGAATGGCTTCACTACGATTTCCATGGATATTTTAGGTGATTATATTTCGTCCACGTGGTTATGGCTTCCATCCTATCTGTGTGGATAGCTGATCTTCTAAAACCCGATTGCTGTGAAGTATTCTACCACTGGGAGAACCTGAATTATTGGAAGATCTAGCGATGAGTGGGCCAAGGCGTTGACCATTTCATTAACCGTATTTACTCGATTCTACCGCGCCCTCGATTGTAACGCGCATCCGATTTCCGGGACGAAAAAGAAAAAAAAGTAGGACATCGATTGTAACGCGCACCCATTTTCCGTGACGGGAGAGAAAAAAAAAGTCCGTAGGAGTCAACTTTTGCACATTGAGAACAAGTATTTGGGTTTTAATGCACTGAAGTTTCAAAAGATAAAACACAGTCAAACAGCCAGCCCTGTAGCTAAAATTGAGACCACTACAACGGCGTTACGAGTTGCGTAATAGGTCAGTCCTCGTCGCTGTCATACAACTCCTTATCACTGTCAACAGCCCAAAGCATCTCATCCTCGGTACCGTCCATGGCATTCGAGATGCCACATTTCTTGAATGCCTTGATCACCATGGCTGATGGTATTGCACACCACGCGTCCTTCACCCACGCAGCGAAGTCTTGCAGAGAGGCGCACTTCATTCTGTTGCCTGGCGTGAAATCATGTCGTTCATTGATCAGCCAGTCGGTGTAAAGCGCCCGCATCTTGTCCTTCAACGGCTTGTTCAGGCAGACATCCAGCGGTTGAAGTTGGGACGTCATGCCGCCAGGTATGACTACAAGGTCCGTATTGCACGCAGCGAGCTTGTTCTTGATCCGCTCGTCGAGATGGCACCTGAACGCGTCGAGCACGAGCATCGCTCGCAGGCCCAAACTGGCGCCAGGCCGCTTCCGCCAGACGTGATGGATCCAATCGGCGACCAGGTCCGTCGTCATCCAACCTTTCTCGTTGGCTCGCACGATCACACCACTCGGGAAAATGACTCCTTTCGGGAGCGTTTTCCGTTTAAATATCAGGTTCGGGGGAAGCTTGTGACCATCTGACGTGCAACAGAGCATTGCCGTCACCCTAGTTTTTTCGTGGCCCGATGTCAGCACGAACTTGTTTCGCCCCCTTCTTCTCGACGGTTGTGGTGCCAGGCATGTCGAAGTACAGAGGCGTCTGATCGGCATTCCCGATTTGCCCAAGCAGGTACCCATTGTTGTGCCGCAAATTGAGGACGAACCTCTGAAAACTGAGAAGCTTTTCTTCGTACTCCTCCGGCAACTTTTGGCATATGCCCGTTCGCGTTCGGAGGGAAAATCATTTTCTTTTCATAAAGTTACTTAGCCAGCACCTGCTCCCTTTGAACTGGCTCCGCGTTAGCCCTTTTTCCAAGGCTAACTGCATAGCCCACACTTGGAGCAGTTCTGTCGTCACAGGCCACTGTGCCGCTCGCTGTTCAAGCACATACTCGGCGAGCAGCTCTTCAATTTTCGGAAACCGACCCTGCTGCGGTCCACTGAAGCCTTTACGTGAAGCTTTGCAGTCGACAATCTTCTGCTTCTGTTTCCGCCAGTCCCGCACGCACGTTTCAGGAACTCCGCACGACCGCGATGCGGCCCGATTTCCGTCCGTTTCTGCACACGCGATTACTTTTCTTTTGAAAGCAGCATAGTGGTGCACTCGTCGAGTCTTCGGAGTCGGCCCTTCCATGCCGTCGATGTAAATGCACTACGATACGACGAACTCCTCAGCACACGTATGAAGTGCCGCACATGGTAAACACATTGGCAGAAATGGCCGACGCGCCATGTCAACGCCTCCTCTAGAAAGATGCCTGAGGAATGCCTCACGCTTCCAGCAGAGTTGGCCTGCCTTCAGTTTTGAACAAGCTCCGCGCGGTGATGCTCACGACCGACACTGTCATCACGGCGACGGGCGATACTATCTCAAGAGTTTTTCATCTGCGGCCCATAGGGGCGCGTAAGTCGAGAGTTGTTCGAGACCTGCAATTGTGCACCACTGTTTTGGAGGCTATGCAAAGTGTTGCGTTGTTGCACCGTCCGCCACAGGTGACGCTAGGGACCGAGAACATTTTCAAATTGAAAAAGAGAAAGGGTGTGGCAACTGTTTTTTTTTTCTCATGCGGCAGGCATCTTCTTAGAGAAGGCGTGGGCCATGCCGACGAGGGGGCGGCCATTTTTGAAGTGTCGATGGCAATAGAATGACCGTATTCATTTTTTTTTGTTTCGTACTCGATTCTAATGCGCATGCGATTTATAAACTCGCTTGACCGTAAAAAAGGTGCGCGTTAGATTCGAGTAATTACGGTAATGTTCACCCACAGTAACCTGGGACCCATACTAATTTCAGGTACTTCAGCAGAGACGGAACTAAAGATCGTAACGTTGTGATGGCATGAGAGGTATGAGAAGTTGTAAGAGCTGTGCATACTGAGAGCGAATCAGTAATTATTATTGCTCTGTTCTCATTCCTCGGAAGTTTTTGCAGTGTCATAATGACTGCCATTAGCTCCGCCTCAAAAACAGTAGTAAAATCAGGTAGCCTCATGGCAAATGACCAGCCAAGTGATTGGGAGACTATTCCAACACCTCCCCTTTCCTCATTGACAGAACCATCTGTGACTATTATGAGATAGTGTCACAAATGTTTGCAGCAAGGCGCTCCACAGTCTTTTCCACTGTTCTTTCGACCAGTTCCGATATGGATTGAGACAAAGATGCATCTGCCAACGCGGTATGACGGGCTGCTACCCCTGCATAACCTTGACTTCTAGCCTGAATTTCAGCTAAAACCTCTTTTCAGGAGCAGCGTCTGCGATCTATGATTTCAAGAATGTGAATTTCTTGAACCTTAGCAGAACAACTTGAATTGTCTGCACTGTGCGCTTCATTGCATAGACAACATTCTTTTCTTTGCTCTGACACTTAATTGCGTTGTGAGGCTCCCCACACATCTCGCATCTAAGAGCGGACCTACAGCCTTTCACCGTGTGGCCATAACGCCATCATTTTACGCACTGCAGCGGTCGAGGCGAGAGCGGTTCGACTCGATAGATAAGGGGCTACGCCTTGACTTCCGTTGGTCGGCTCGATCCACCAAATGTAACAATCACCAACTCTGTGAAGACTTTGGTCTTAACAACCTCACGGCTACACCTATGAACGGAGATTGGACCAGCTGCTGCAAACATCTCTAATAACTTCGATGGAGTCAAATTAATGTCTTCGCCTCACACAAACCCTTTTACGCATGCTAAGTGATAAAAGATGAATGCGCTCACCGGGTTGGAGGCAAACATAGAACACTTTCAGGAGGTCTTGGACACAAAGCTGGTCTGACGACAAACACAGGATACTACCCTTGCCGAACTGTCGGACCTCTGAGATACTCTGAAAATGAGCTGTGGCTGCTCGCAGCTCAGCTTGGATTACTTTCGGATTCTTCATCTGTATGGTATCCTCATTTGTTGCGACCAGGGCCAAAGGAACTGCAGAGATACTGTTATGCAAGAACAGGTTCACGGGGCTCTCCTGCAGTGAAAGAGAAGTGGACCAGAGGAAAGCCCCCGGTCCAGGTGAGGAAAACGACATGCCTGAACTTACAAGCGCAAAAAGCACTCACTGATCGACAATAGCGCTATAAAAACACTATGCAAGAATGAAATTGGGCTGCAAACATGCAAACTATGGCCACAACCCCCAAAACGGCTTCTTCCTCTTCTTCATCTTCTCAATGAAAGGTAAATATTCAATACCCTCCGCTCAGTGCAAAGCCGATCTCTTTGAAGTCATTACAGCGAAAACAGTTCCATCGGGTAGAGAAGCTGGGCAGGTCGTCGTATTACAGAGCCTGTCGGAAGTTTACCGGGCCAATACGCGAAGATTCCGCGACGCGGCTGTTGTGAACTCGGAACCTTCAAAAACGTTCACTCGACACCTTTGCGAGGAGGTCACGACCAAGAAGACCTCTGAACTCCCGGAAGTCGTCTCCGGTGACGGGACGAGAACCGACGGTATCAAGAAGCGAAGTGAGGTCGCGTCCGCCGATGACGTCGGTGTTAATGAGGAAACTTCCAAGCCCAAGACGCCGCTTCTTGAAATTAAGGAGTCTCAAAACGCTGGACCGATAGATGCTTGTGATATAAACAAAAAAAATAATTGGAATTCGGTAATTGGAATTATCGATCTGATGCCCACCTTTATGTTTTCCAGTTTCCTTCGAACAAAAATAATCTGGGTAGTACGAAAACGTGGCCAATGAGCGAGGAAGAAGGTGTTGGGGTCACTAATAAAAGTATACTCAGATCGTCTAGCTGATAAGCTGTAAAATTTTAAGAATGTTTGTACAGTTAGGATACAGAATCGACAAAGAATAGTTCGCATGCGAGCTTTCCGACAAATTAAATTAATAGCGACGAACATGGGAAATCTCAAACACAAACGTAACGCTTCTCGCTCCAACAGAACTAAAGGTTTTGTTTTGTACACAAGGCCACCGGAAAATATTACGCACCCAAATTCTAGTATTGGGCGCATGTACATTTTGTATAACATCAATAAGGTGTGTCTACGTAACCCGTATTTTCTGTTGCTCAACCTGCGCAATAAGCCTGAAGCTCGTTGTGCCTTTGCTGCTATATATCTTATGTGAGGGCTCCAGTTAAGTTTCTTATTATAAATCATGCCCAAATATTTGATAGACTCCACTTGTGGAATGGGTTTCTGCTTATATAGTACTGAAATCGGAATAGAATCTGCTAGTGAAAACACCAGGAGACCACTTTTACTGATGTTTAGAGACAATGAAACTGATTGCATGCAGTCAAAGTTTGGGGGAATACTTTGCAATTATTGATGAAAATAATGTCACTGTCTTCTGCGAAAAACGCAATATCGTCTGCATAAATGTAGACAGCGGTATCTCGGTCAATGGGAATAGAACTTATCAGAGCATTGAATAATACCGGAAATTGGACAGCCCCTTGAGGAACTCCACGTTGCTGTTTGAATTTAGATGAGCAACCTTCATTCTTTACACAATAAAATTTCCTTGATTTTAGAAATTTGGCCAACCACTCAACAACATATCAAGGAGAGTTTAAGTCCTGTAGTGTATTCAATAAAATTGAGTGCTCGACGCTGTCATAAGCTTTATGTCAAGTGTTACTAGCACCGCATAGTGCCGCCTTTTTCTGGCAAGCTGTATTCAGCCTTCTAAATTGGGATGAGCACACCAAATTGAACACTCACTACAAAAACCAATTGGGTTTGGCTTTAATATTAGCTTGTCTGCCACCCAAACATTTATTCTGTTATTTAAAACCCTCTCTATATTTTAATCAGGTGAGATGTTAGAGAGATGGGTCTGATCTTATATTTTTCATGTTAAAACCTGACCTTTGTTTCTTTTTAATATGGGTACTACTCTGGCTGTTTTCCAGTCATGGGCTATCCAGGCATTGCTTAAGGAATAGTTTATAAGATTGAGGACGTCACCGAGAGATACCTTGACTAAAGCTTTAATCATAGGAACTGTTATATCGTCAGGACCAAGAACTGATGAGGGTAAATTTCTAATCACGTTTGAGACTACAGACAATGTCTCTTTTTTTGAAGTCAATCTTTATGGTAGATTTTTGCCAGGTGATTGACAATGTCAAAGAAAATCTATTTTTTAGACCTCTACCGATTGACTCTAAAGATTTTGCCATTTCTTCCGACGATAACTTGTCATAATCAGAGTTTGCTGGAGATGGCAGGATATTGCGCGATCTCATATATTGGAATAACGCTTTTTTATTTCTAGGTTTGGAAAGAAAGTCGAAATGCCTTTTGGCATAGTCTTCTTTAGCTTGAGTCACTGTGCGTTTAAATGTAGCTGCAACAAATCTGTAATTTGCCCAGTTTTGGGGGGACTGATTATGAATTAGCTGCTTCCAAGCTGCTGGTCATCGTCTATGATCACGAAAGCAATCGGAATTCCACCACGGGTAATAAGGCACCCTCTTAGTCGACCCAATAGAAAATTCTGCTTTTTTTAACGTACTTTTAATGACTGCACTTAATTTCATGGTTTTAGTTTCATCATTGTCTTCAGTGGAAGAAGCCAAAACTACTTTTAGGTCATTATTAAATGTGAAATAATTTATAAAGGTTCGAGCTTTGGAACATGATGGAGTAATAGGGCACGCAATTTCAAACATTACAGGTAAGTGGTCACTTTTTGTGGCGCAGTCTAGGGAAGTCCAAGAGGTGCTAGAAATAGCTGAGCTCATAAGACTCAAATCTAAGGCAGAGTGGGATCAGTCTCAGATAAATGTGGGAGGCATGTGAGGCATGCTAAATTATTGTCTATAGACCAGTCCCACAAATATTGTCCACATTGATCAGTCCTGAAAACCTAACTAGTGTGGTGAGAATTAAAATCTCAGATCATAATTTTTTCTTTGCGCCACAACTTAACAGCCAAGTCTAAAGATCGCGTGTCATTTGTACGCCCTCAGGAAAGTAGACATTTACTAGACAAAAAGACAGGCATCCTGGCAAGGTAATGTCGCATACACTATGCCATTCTTCGTGATTCATCGTAGAAGCGTGATACCTGCCACTTATTACAAGGATTTATGTGCATGTTGTTGATATTGTGGCTGATGACAATGAATTATGCCTGAGGCTTTTGCAATAGGCATGCACAGACCTTCTACTTGGCCAATCTTCTTCGTTGGGTATGTGCCATGTCTAGAGGAAAGCAACATTCGATGACCCCCTCGTTGTGCAGTTAGCACTGAGTGATGCTTGGTTCGGCCTTAGCTGTTCTAAAATGCTTTATTACACATATTAACAAGATCCCTTACCCGACATGAAGCCTGCCTATGTTCAATTTGCAACATCGGTGTAAATAAAAATTGAAAAGTAGCTAAGTGGTACAATGCTGGGCTCCCACGCCAAAGGTCCGGGTTCGAATCCCAATCTGTCCTCAGATATTTTTTATTTATTTAGTTACTTTTCGCGCGATAGTGGTAAGACACCAGCCGCGGCGGACAACTACGCCGCCAAAAACGACCCTTGTGATCTCATAACAGCTTTCACTGTAATAATGCTTATATGGCTGGCTGCTTATATTACAACAGCAATTGTAAATATGAAAAAGATGGCAGGGTTTCCTATGAAGACAAGGACAGATCAGGCAAATAGTATGGCTGTGACAAGTGCAGTTCAAAAAATTTGATTAGTCCAGTCCGAAGAAACACATGCAACAGTGCATAATTTCCCGTGCACATTGTTGCCACATCCAGCATATTATTGCATAATGCACAATAATTTTACTATGCACCACAGGATTATAATCTTGATAACAACAGGTCTGGCATTTCAAACCATCTTTTGTTTTAGACACCATATCAGAGTTCTTCAATGACCATACCAATTAATAGGTGTCATATTTTTATGCATAAAACATTATACGAGCTTTTCTACTATATCAAAAATGTATATACCAATCAAGAATATAGAAAAGGTATACAAACTTAACAAAATTGTGCTTGTCGATATAGCCACTGTCTCAGAGCAGCACAAAAATCTGAAGCCTGATCTCACTTTGGGAAACAACATGAAAGGGTAATCTAGAAGTAAGTTTTCTGTAATTCTCAATTATACCACAATTCAGAGGACTCATTCAAACATTTGGTGCATACGAATCTGCATAATTTTTGTTTATTTGCGATTGCCGGATTCCAAGCATCTCAATTTGTGTGGTCTCCTTTTTTTATCCATCAATGCTCAGTTCAAAAAGGTGATCCCTTTGTTATGAGAAAATTTATTTCAAATACATTATGATGATATTTTTCCTAGTATGTACTTCCAAACATCTTTCCAACCCCTTGTAGTCTTAACAACATTGCTACATTGTCTTCTTCCTGACTGGTTGAGGTATTCAAATTTTTCTTTCATCAGCTGATGAAGGAAAAATTCCATAGCAGGAACACTTAGCTTATGAAGGAAAAAATTCACAGCAGCAACACTTAGCAGGTAATACACACTGCAAAAAATTTTGGGCTGTCTATGAATAGTTCCTGCTATCATGACAACTTATTCAGCCCCTAGAAAAGTATAGTGTGCCAAACAGGATGACTTGAAGCAACAATTGTGTCTGGTCATGCTGTTGTATATAATTGTTAATCTTTTAGTAAATAACATCTGGGGTTTAATGTTCCAAAGCCACGATATGCTATGGGGGGTTTTGTAGTGAAGGGCTCCAGAAATTTCGACCATCTTTCTTTTATATTGCATATTCATTTCTCATGCAACTTGCCCACTTCAATAAAATTCTTCCATTTGTGAATGAGCAAAGTACCCACTACACATTCTCAATGTATCACACAAGCCTGCACAGCTGCATGCTTTGCAATAGTGGGCAGCTTTAAACCATGCCACTTCTTACACAGTTGATTAATGACACCTTCATGACGTTAGGTTCGACTGTTAACCATAAAATTTTTTTCTTTTTTTTCTGATAAAAACAAACCGACTACTTGTGCTTTATATCAACCGTTTAACAAAAACAAAAGCAAAACTCTTTCAAGGAAGATCGCAGAACGTGTCCAGTATACTGGACACATACCCATAAGTGCAACAAAGGAATCCTAGTGTCCAGTAAACTGGACATTGTTAGATTATGAACAGCATTGTACTTAGAGCCTCACAGCTTCTTAGCTAGGAATGAACATAAAAAAAAATTTGTCCTACCCGACGAAAAATTGGGGACGAAAATGGGCGCTGCGACGTTTTGTGACTGCCTTATTTAGCACTGGAATGTGAGTAGTAATGAATGCCAACACTAACACAAAGATGATAATAATGCCAATTGGTGCAAAAATCAAGAAAATGGTGAGAAATGTTCCCTTATGCATTTCACGCTCCTGCTGACGTCAAACGCCATTTCCAATCGCCACACGTGTCTCGTAAAGATATAGCGGAAGATTTGCTACTGCTCTTTTTGACGCAAAAGTATCGTTCTCACACTCCAGTTGCATAGCACACCATATGTTGGGTTCATTGTTACGTACTATTACATACTGTTACAAACTTTCCGAGAAAGCTTGAAAAAGTGTATTATTGTTTCTAGCACTCACTCGTATGGCCAAGCTACCACGATATAAATATTACATTCAACTTGTCACATGAAACTAATAAAAATGAATTAACTTCGTCATCACCGTCACATGATTGAAGGTGGCGAAAATAGGTGTCCCATGACAAAAATAGCCAATATGCATCACTGTAGCCCAAAATCAAGGTATTTCATGCAGTGAAATACAGTTGCACAGCGTAGCTTTTGGTGTTACGACTTGTGCAATGATATCAGCACATACCACAGTATTAGAAGCAGCGATTAAGAAGACATGCTTAATTTCGTTCGCAGTGCCCCTGTAAGGCAAAACTAAACATGACTTATTCTTCATGGGTTATTTCCAAACTTGATTTTTTTTTTCCAGAGCACTTTTGAAGCGGTTTATAACAATTTATTTTGTACAAAGAAAATTTATTTCATACGTTTTGTAGAAACTGTGCACTTGTTATTTTTAAGCAATAAAAAATGCATTTGTCATGCCACAAATATTAAAAAAAGACGAAACACCAAATTTGTGGCTTGGGCATTCTATACTGCAAGTGTTTTTTATAGTTGCAGGAAGCATGATACATGTACCAAGTTTCATGTATTCTCGCTAAATAATATACTATCGCCTTAATTATGAGGGCAACTTTTGGTTACAGTTTCTGGACCCCGAGTTGGGCAGTGACTTAGCAGTGTAGGTGGCTTGATCACGTGACCACACGAAGCTGTGATGCACATCATGCTCAGTATCATCTGCTCTTGCACACATGAGTCACACAAACACCTCCAAAACAAACGCGCCGATAGTTCCCATGGCTAGCTGCAGCAGCCACGAGCGATGTAGCAATGAATGCTTCGCTGGTACATATGTTGTGAAGGTGGTGGTGGTCCGGAGGTGACTGGAGTCACTACAGATCTGGTGTGAGATTACTACAACTTTCGTTGCCCCTCCTATAGAACTATATCAGTGTAGGTGTGCTAGCAATGAGCCTTGATCAAGAGAATGAACATTGTGGTACACAATGGGAAGTGAATCAAAATATATTCTAAATATTTGCCGTCTCTGACTCTGTGTTCAGTGTCCCAGCATAAAAAGGAAAACAACAACAAGCTTATCGTACGACACCTTTAACATGCTTTAAATCGACCAATTGGCGAAGCAAACTTTGGAACTGAAGAAAACAGCATGATTTTACACCCGAGTACTGAAAACTTGATGAAAACTTGAATGAGGCTTCACATATAAAAAAAAGAAACAATACAATGCCATGCACAACATGCTCTGATCATCTAAATTATTTTGTAAATGGAAATACCATATATACTTGCATAATGAACAGACTTCATTTTTTTAATCAAAGTGAAATTGGGGGTTTCGTTTATGATGCAAGGCAACTTATACCAATATCTTTTTCCTAGATGAGCAAAAATGCGGTAATGCAAAAAAAAAAAGTTGGGTAGTTCAACCTTTCACAATTGACATATGCATACAATGTTCGGAAACAGCTTCTTTGTTGTGCTTCACTTGTCTTTTGTGTGGTTGCTGGCATTATCTTCTGCAAGCTGTCCCCTGCACACTCCATTTCGGCTCAACTGAACTGAAAAAAAAAAAAAACGGCATTTCGCGGCTTTTTTGCAATCTTCTGTGTAACTGCGACAGCTGTGATCTCAAGGGAAGCCTGTAAGAATGCGAACTCCGTGGCAAACTCACACGATGACGACATTGACATTGCAGCAAGCTACCACTGAAGCATCAAAACAGACCTTCGATAACAAGGTTAACGACAAAATATGGTTGCTGCCTCACTCTCCGCGTGAGAAGCAACTGCACAAAAGGTAGCCTATATCTAATATTCCCTGAAATATGTGCAGATAACAAGCATGAAGAGCTGATTGCAACTGAAGTGGGGATCAGTAGTGCTACCACATCAACTAAATCATCACGCTTTTTTCTGGGCGACAAATTATACTTTTCGGTTTTCCAGAAACCTGTGGCATGCCTGCGATGCGATGCCGACAGAAGGCTCTTCGTGACAGTAAATCTTGTCACCGTCACTCGAAGGTTGCGTGCATGTGGTTGGGCTTTAAAGTTTCATATTTGCTGGAACCGATAGTTGGTTGGCGCGAGCAGTTTGGCGACCTTCACTCCATATGTGCTTGTGAGCCACGATGTCTTGCACTCGCATCATTAATGCATCTTGCTGTGGTACACGAATAATTTAGAAAGACTGTACATGCTGTGCACAGGTAGAAAGAAAAATGGGGGGGGGGGCCTTTAAAAGTTGAATGCGATAGCGATATCCTGTACCTAGTACGTACTTCAACCACTTAGAGCATAGTTTAATGGTGTTACTCAAGAAGTTTAATTTGTGGATTACTACAATGTAATCAATAAAGTTAAAAGTGGCTTCTGTCAGGGAAGCTTTTGAATATGGTTGCGTTCTGTGTAATTGGTAGCATGCTTTAAGCCACAGGCAATTATGCGTGTGAAATAATTGTTATGCTACTGTCCCTACGAGAATAAAAGGCCCAGCAACGTGTGTGCCATTTGTAGTGTGTGGCCGGCTTTGAACCATGAAGATCAATGATAATTGCACGCTTTGACACTTGGTGGCAATGTACGCTTCTATCACGCATAATTATTGAGATATTACATTCTGTATTGTGAAGCATATATACAGAACATGTGTGTTTGTAAAGCATGAAACTTACTAGCAGCCTAAGTTATTTTCACTATATTGACAAGCAGACGAGTAGCTGAGTGGCAGAACACCAGCTTCTCACGCAAACGACTCAGGTTCGATCTCCTCTCGGACCTGGCATTTTTAAAGACGATAGTCTTTCTTGGGGACCTTCGACGCAAAAAATTTGGTCTGTCTGTCTGTCTGTACATTTGTCTATTTGTCCACTCTTAACGGCACCAGATACTTGCAACGGTCGACCCCATCCGCAGTGCCCACCAATGTTGCTCAAGGTTTAGCGTTCATACTTGTGAAATTGTCAATTAAAAAGCAATTATTGCATATGTCTGGGGCACCATAACAACACGTATATATTATGCATGTGCGTCTGCATGTGCTTTTACTAGAAAAAGCATACATAAGTAATTTTAAGGACCGTAGCGCTTATCATGCAACGTTACATTCAACGCTTACACAAAAAGGCGAGTGTTTCCAACGCTTTGCTAAGACCAGACGGTGGTGACACCTCCACGTCACCTTGCGTTCTACACCTTATCACCTCCGAGACGGGCGCACACACCCGTCTCAGAGAAACGCGCTTCGTTTTCTAAGAAAACTGCCAGATGGCGCTCATGTCTCATGTGTGACATGACTTGATGAGCTCGTTCGCTTCCGCTGCACGCTCGAGGCACTCTAACGCAGCGCCTCCAGAATACCATTAAGCAATTTTCTTGCGCAGAACATCAAATAAATGTTTTTTTCACTCTCTCCACATGCAAGACTATTGTCTTTCAACAAAAGTTGCAGATTAACATGCAGATACGGGCGAATTTTTTATTATCCTATTTGCACGCACAAGATGATTATTTTTCACTCACAACCAATGACGATAATGCCGATGCTTTGTTCTAACACTATCGCATTAAAACAAAGAGCTGCACGTGCAGATGAGGGGAGGGGGGCACACTTAAGAGGGTCGAATCGGAAAGACCAACATGAAAGGAGGCGCCACTTGTCAGTTCACAGCTAGGACTGCAGTGGATGAATGTAGAAGGTGCGTTCATTAGGTGGGAGAAAAAATCCAAATCCAAAAGAGTGACGTTAGGGGTGTGCTTATTATGAGAGTGTTCACTACAAGAGTAAATATGGTAGTTCCTTAGACATCCTACGACATTGACAAGCTATGCTTGTTTCAAGTGCTTAAATGGATGATGTCAGTATGCCAACTATGTGGATAATGGGTGAACATCGCAGTTAATGCCCATAGTGGTTATATCATTTCATTTAAATTGAAAGAGCGTGCTATAAATATCATGAAGAGTAAAACTATTTACAGGATAGAAAAAATACAATACCTGTGCCACTTGGCCATAGCGCCAACCTACTTTTATTTATTGCATGGAAATACTATATTATCACAAATGCATGGCTGGAAAGCTTTACAACAGTGGTGATCACACACACACATACACACAATGATACATGTACCCAATTTATAAAAGTACAGTAAAGGAAATCGAGTCTAGCAGTGCAGGAACAAAGGCAGTAACCATATTGTGCACATTAGAGACTTAGTTTCGGAGAAAGTCACATTGTGACCCATATAGCCTTGGCAAGTTTTTGCCCCGGCAGTGCAGCAACTCATTGTGCAAAATCACGTGAAATCATGTGGAATGTTCGTGATTTCACACAGTGCATACTACATTCCATGTTTGAATTGTTTGCACTAAGGTGTCCCAAAGATTAAAGGGACACTAAAGGCAACTATTAAGTTGACATTGATTGTTGAAATAGTGGTCCAGAAACCTCGTAATGTTACTTTTGTGCCAAGGAAGGGCTTAATTTGAAATAAAATCATGTTTTAGTGGCCTGCATTGGGTTAGCGCAGTTCAATTTACCCGCCTCGAGAAGCGGTCCCACTCAGGTCACTATTGCTGTGCACAACGTTGCTCGGCATTACTGCACGGTCACCGACACTAGTAGATAGAACGAAAGCAATGGGAGCCACAGCAGCAACAACAGCTATTGATAAATTTTCTGCCATTGGCTCCGAGATGGCAGACGTGTTTTGGTTCAACTACACCCCGCTAGATGGCACAACCTGTCAAGTGTAACCACGCAAAAATTAAATTTTTGAACCACTCCTGCCATTTCATAAAGTTTTTTTTTCATTATTCAAATAGCAGCATTTCATTGCTTTTCTTGATGCACGGAAGGTTCTTTATTTAGTGCAGCTATATCGATTACTAGTGAGTAATTGTAGGCGGTTCGTTTGACATCATTATTTTGAGAATGTCCTACTGTAGCGCACATATTCTTGTGCATTTGCCCTAATTTTTCGGTAAGTAGGGCACTGCTGTTGATAATATGTATTGTCGTTTTAGATGTTGCCATACATTGAGCTTTCACTGATGTAAACTGCTATATTTGACTTTAGTGTCCCTTTAAAACACATTGCTAATCGTGTTGTTCGGTACACATTCTGTAATCCACACTTCACAACACTTACATCATTAACATAAGGCCATACTTTTACTAATCTCTGAAGTGAATCACTTAGTATATTCTGTTGGCAGCAGAAACTAATATACTATTATAAACATGCACAATTACATACTGACTGAAAGTGCCACATCACTGAATATCTTTTCAAGTCCTTTGTATCAAACTATCAGCAGTACTTAGCAGGCCATAATAGATGAATGTAGGTCAGTTTCTATGCTAGTCGGAGGTTTCTTTCAGGAGTGTGAAAAACATGTTTGCAATTAGAATTTTCACAAGTGATTTGCGACAGTAAACTTCCCTGTGCATTTTCTTATTATGCTTTCACCAAGTCAGTTTTGTCAGATGGAGTAAAAAGAGTGTGCAAGAGACTCATATAGGTGGATAGTACTTATTTTCTAGGAAGCACAGCAACAAAAAGGCACCCGTGATGCAAGGCGAGTTCTTAGTTACAGGTATTTCTTTGAAGAGAATCTGAACTGACCATAAAAGGTGTCCTAAACTTGGTGAAAAAACATTCTACAAACAGTAAACACTACCATGAGCAGCTCAGCCAAATTTTGTAGTTGTGCACAGCACAGTTTATTTTCATAGTGTAATGTTGCCACTTTCTCAAGCACCCTTTCTTTATATAGAGCAAGGGTCTGAAATATGCCCCCCTCTCTTTATTCATCTTTAGCAGCCTGCAGCTCGTGCACAGAGAACGTACCATATTTAACAAGTGTTATGCCGGGGTCTACCCAGACTTCAGTGATGTATTTACATACAAAAGTAATGTAGAAGAAATGCACATGATCAGATGGCAAAGAAAACCTTCAGAAAAAAGTTCATCGACCTGAGTTGAACACATGATCTCTAAGATCCCGACAACAGATGCTGGGCACGCTATCCACTGCTCCACGGTCATACATTCTGGAGACTTTACAAATGCGCCTTTTATATCTAACTGTCCTCTCGCAGTCCTCTTGGTCAGTGGGATAGTGTCGGTGTCTGAGGGGAGGGGGGCAATAAAGTGAAGTAATGCATCATGCAGAGGCCTTCATGATTAGCTCCTGCAATGCATCATTGCTACGTGTCCATCTCATTCGGCGTGTTTTCAATAGAAGTGCAATTTTGCCAATGCCTTAACAAGACGTGAGGTGGTGACCTTAGCCGAAGCCTCATCTTTGCCCTTGCATTTACCTATACTGAAAATAGCTCTTCAACGTACACCTGCCTCACCTGGCTGCAATGTCGCGTACCCTGCTTACGCTCCTCGAGAGAAAAATCGTAGCGAGACTAGAGAAAAGACGGGGGCATTCGTTGTGTTTATCTACAGTCCAGCCATGGTGTTCAATAGCTCCTGGCGTGCGATGGCAACTTTAGCAGAAGTTCTCAATTTAATCAGCGTCACTCTACTGGATGTCCCACCACTTTGTCCAATTACACTCTCACCGTGTGCTACTACAGCTATCACGAACACTTGTTTAATCATTGACCATGTATGTCCATCAACGGGATGTACCACCAAGCATCAACAGCAGTCATTGTAAAGGCTCTCTCATACATTTCAGTTTCATACATGTTTTATACATGTCCAGTTTCAGGTTTATACCCAGGAAACATGCTTCTCCATGGTACATATATATAGACATCTGGCACCAAAAAACAGCTCTCTTATATCAGTGTGAACATTAAATTAATTTTGTGAAGATAACTTTAGTTTATGTTATACAGATTCCTAGGACAGAGGAATCAACTATGTTTTTCTTTAAATATTTTCATGATCTACATGTAGGTATTACTGGTCTGAAGAATTTTTTTGTGAGTTACCCTCTGCCATCACAATGTGTTTAGCTTCTAGACATCTTGAACATCGATATCTGTATGTTGTTGGAATCCTGGAACCGAGTCCCCATCACAAAAGACCCATTCATGAGATACGAAAAAGGCCTTTCAAATGGAGACATTAACTTACATAATGTACCAACACCTCCACCACTTCCCCCTCATTCCTACTTTCTTTGCTATCTTGGCCATTGCAGGAGTAATTTTTTGTGTCTGGTCCGCTAGCTGAGGCGAGTTTGAGACTGCTGATATAGAGGCTGATCCTCACCCTCTCCAGAGCTACCAGCTGCTGCTAGAAGCAGACTACCGCTATCAACCAATAGAAGATGTAAATCAAGAGCAGTGTTTGGATCAGATGCACTTCTTGCAGTGGTGGGCTGCCGCATGCAGACGCCACACTTTACAGTGTGCTAAATTACGCTAGTAGTACGCAGTAGTTAAACACGAGTTACATTAGTATGCATCACAATTGCACAGTAAGCAGGTGAACGCATTTCATGAGAAGGGCTCAAGTTAACGACATGTGCAGATATAGATTCTCAGCCTTTGTCAACCTTCTCTGTGTAGCTTCCAGTGCACTAAGTGGGGCAAAGAAAAAAGTGCTGAAAGCACGTGACAAATCTCTGGTTCTCGATAGATTTGAAAATTTTTGCAGCAATTGATTCACGAGGTAATAAGCTCTGATACTGAGGTTGGCAATTACTGGGAAAGCTTTTAAGGACCCCTCTAAGTACTTGACCATGCTATTAAGGTGACTTGTGTAGTAATATCAGGCTTTTGTATATTTCGTAATGAAACTAATGTCAGTGTCTCATAAAATCTTATGCAATTTTCATGGGGTGCCTATAGAGAACAAAGGAATAGGACAAGATGGTGTTGGCAAGTATTCCAATGTATAATAACAAAGAAATGTATATTCTAAAGCACTATAAACTGACTATTTCTCTGTTTCCTTTGGCTACCCAATTCTTGGCCTATTCCATAGTGTATTAGTAGTTCCACTTTGAACTACTATGATGCACTTGCTCAACTGCTGGGGCAAAAATGCTTACACATTTTTCTGTCTTTCTCACACTGTGAACTTTGTCCCTTTCCTCTTAAACTCTTGCAATAACTGGTACTCATTCTGCAATAAAAATTAGGGATGATATTGCACAGATTGAACAGAGATACTACATGTCTCACACACTATCAGTCGAGTGGCTCCTCACAAATTATGTCAGATTCTTTTAGAATCTGCCACACCTTTGCCTACTTAGGCACTCGGAGCTGAAGAACAATGGCAGGGGTTTTGTTTATCCAACATATCGAACAGGTGTTTGTGCATAGTAAACCCATGAAATGTACATGTATTTACACTCTTCTGAAAACATCAGCAAAAATTATATATATATATATATATATATATATATATATATATATCTTTTGGGAGAGCGAGGGTGCTAGGGAAAACATAGTTTCTTTCCAGCATATAGCACATATTTTTACATGAATGCTGAAAGGAAAAAAAAAATAAAATCTTAAAATTCAACACTTATGCAACATGCGGCCACATCAACTATTTAAAACTGTACAGTAAAAATATATATATATGTATATATATAACATGTCATAGCATTCAAAAAGTGAGGGTGGAACTTGTGCCAGCAAAAGCTACCTTATGTAAAAAAAATTTAACAAACCAGCCTAGTCTTGCATAACCACTGTGAATCACACCAAGGCAAGAAACTATACTACAACATCATTTCTGAAATATTAAATAAATTGGGGCTGTGCTGTAGTAAACATGAGAACAGGCATGCTTCTAGACACTATACAGCAAGTGGACACGAAACTCAACATGCAGAAGCCACACTTCTATTGCTTTATCTGCCAAGAAACTATTCACAAAAGAAAAAGAAAAAAAAAACATGGTGCCCCTTTCACTGCTCTCCAGACTTTTCTTGCTTTCAGTTTTTGTGAACGACGCCCAGTGGTGGCTTGCACGCCTTCCGTTGTGACTTGGCCATGTCGGCCCTGCTAGCCAGAATGATCTGCCTTATCATTCCCTTGCAGTCCCGGCAGACAGTCATAAGCGGGCCGCGCAACCGCTCTTCCTGTGGAGAGCTGGCTTTCTGTTGAAATGTGCGGGAGCGCAGCAGGGGTGCCCTGCGTGCCTCCTGATCAGCCATGTCTTCAGGGACACCAATTCTTGGACTGCACATCGAGGATGCATGGCGAAGTTTCGGGACCCTTGGTCGTGGTGGTGTGCAATGCGGTGGTGAATAAACGCTGACGTTGAGCTTTGTATTGAATGTTGTGGCACCTCCAGGCCTGCCCGGGATCGGCGATGATGGAGCAGAACCGCTGGCAAAAAAAAAAAAAGAATAGGTCATGGCAGTAAGACATGAACGGATCACGGCGATCGTGCTGCACAGTCCTAGGCACTTTTATGCCTAAGACTGTGCAGCATAGCCATAAAAATAAGGAGAGAAACAGATGGTCAGACAACTCGTTGCAGGTGAAAAATATTTATGCAGGTATCTATGCAGAATTAAAAATCAAAAGAAGAGCCTTTGCAAAAGTTAGCTCCTCAGTGTTTCACTACGAAAAGCAAGGACCTTTACTTCAGAGAATGCTAGAGATGAGACATTTTGGCACATGTGAACATAGTCTGGTCCTTTGAACTGTCACTTGCAGCTGTTGTGAAGAGGTGTAAAGATCAGTTAGTTATTACTGACGCTATCGACTCACAATTATCATATAGCACCAATGCACTTCATTGCAACTTTAAGGATGTGTATGGAATGACCGTGACGCAATTTTTGGCTACCTTCCAAACAATTACACCATGTTGCTGCTTCATGAAAAAGCATCTAATATGGCTTATTTCAAAATATATTGAAATTCACAATGTTAGACACTGGCCTTCACTTTTGGATGCAAGAACCATCACATTTGAAATTCTTTATTTTTCAAAAGTGCTTCATTTTTGTTAAAAGGAGACTGTCACTGATAATGCACATGGTCTCGTAACTTCATAGGGTGCAACTACTCAACAGTGTTGATTAGATAAAAAGGCGGTGAGAAACTCTTCAGCTAAATTTTTTGGCAATGCAACATCATTATTAAAAACCACATGTGAATCAGAGAGAATTACTTCAAACAGACTCAAGTGAAAATGGCCAAAAACATGGCAGATAACCACATTTACACACCAAATTGTCATTAATGCATCCATTGTGCTGTACACTGACAATACAAGTTCGTTTGTCTCTGGCTGCCAACTTGATGCAGAAATCTTGCAGTATTCTTTCTAATCTGTTGGCATGGGCTTGTTATAATGCTCTAACAGGTAACAGCTCAAAATCAAAGGCCACATTATTCAGGGCTAGAGGGAGGCAGCCTTGTTTCAGTGAACAATTATTTTTTAATGGTGCTCCCATTGAAATTCTGAGAAAACACAAAGTATTAGGTATTATGTTCTCAGAATATATTAATTGGACCCATCACATTGAACTAGTTGCAAAATGATTGTCATCTAGCACTGGTGTGCTGTCTCGCTGTCGACATTTCTTCCAGAGAGGGTAAAATTAGAGATATATTATGCCTTGTTTGAATCGCATCTTAACTATTGTGCATGTGTGAGGCCCCCCCCCCCCCCCCCCCCCTAAGAAAGATAACATTTGTGCACTTCTTCAAATTCAAAAATACACGCTTCAACACATAGTAAATGTATCTATTCTTCTTTCCGTTGCACAACTTTTTCAAAAACATAATATGTTATGTGCGACAAAACTTTACAAATACCGTCTTTTATATTCATTTTATGAGGGCCTTCAGGCACATTCAAGCTGTGTGATGCAGCTTTTTGCCTGATGGACCCCCAACTACTTCGTGGGAATATAACCTTTCCGATTCTGAAATTTGTGGGGGTGCTGACACCCCCCCCCCCCCCTGTAAAGTTGTCTGCGCCGCGTGGCGCACGTGTCTCGCCCCAAGGCTTTGTTTCGGTGGTGACCACCGCCGGGCGATAGATGGCGTTGTGTTCGCTTTGAGTACCACTGTTGGTAGAGTGGTAGCGCCGGCGGTGGCCCCTGGCGGAAGGCGGGCCTTGGTGGTGGCCGAGAGTTGAACGAGCCTCTTCTGCGCGTGGCGGCTGCCGCGAACGGTTGTCTGTAGCATGGGTCCCCGGTGCTCGGCACCGCGGGCTTCGCGCTGAGGTCCCACGTGGAAAGTCAGGCGTTGGCGACGCCGCCTTGGGTATGTGTTAGTTGTTGGGTGTGTTAGTGTGTGTTTATCATGTTATTGTGTGTTTAGTGTGTCACTGCATTATGTTGTTTGTATGGTAGCGTGTTAATTGAAATTGATGTAACATTCGGCGGACGATATCGTCGTCTAAATTAGTTAATAAATGTATGTATGTTGTGTGCTTTGTACCGACCGCGTCTGCTATGTCCATTCACTCCAAGAGCGTGGCGTGGCGATGCGCACGTTCGCCTCGCCGAGACCCCACAAATTTGACCCTTATAAATGCACAGTTAAATATTTTAATGAATGAGCAATGCTAGTACCTTACTACACTAATATATAATAATTTCATAGAACTTGATATTATACCTGGTAAACTGAAAAAGCTTTGGAAGTGGAGAGTGATTCGGTGAATCCTCTTCTGTAGCTGTCGGGCACAGCATATAAACAGGTATACGGTCAAACCTGTCTGTTGGAATGTGCATCTGTGGAGGAATAGCATTTTGCAGTTTAGAATTATGGTCATTCTGAAAAACATCTATATCTGAGTGCTGCTTGCAAATTACAGCATAATGCATCTTGCAGTAGTCAAGACTTGACACAGCTTTGTGCATATTACTATCAAGTGTAATGAGCTAAGTGTCATGAGCATGCATGAGCTTGTCATGAGCTGGATACAATGAGCATCGAATGTAAAACTGTTTTATGATTGTCAACACCTCATTGGTCATAGACACCCGACCCTTTCAAAACTAACATGCCAAGGATGATGAGGCAGCTTTGACAAAGACAGGTCCATCTATAGAAATGAATAGCCAGTCTGAGAAACTTATTCTCGACATGCACTTTATAGACAACAATCCTGTGGCCAGAAATGACATTTCAAAACAGTGAAAAGTGTGACTCCCCCACCCAGCTTATCCCTAAAGAACAGAACATATTGCACTAAGCCTAGGATGACATTATTCATGAAAGCACAAAGATTTCCATGACACCCTCAATAGCTTTACAAATGCGCCTTTTATATCTAACTGTCCTCTCACAGTGCTCTTGGTCAGTAGGATAGTGTCGGTGTCTGAGGGGAGGGGGGCAATAAAGTGAAGTAATGCATCATGCAGAGGCCTTCGTCATTAGATCCTGCAATGCCACAGACCACAGGGACAGCACTTTCTTGATCATTTAGAGAAACCAAAGCAATTTTCAACATTACAGATGCTACTTCTGCCTACATGATTTGGCTTTGGTAAAACTGCTCAAATAAAAAGAATTAAGGTAGCTATGCCAAAGGCTGGCAATGAAGATTTGCCATATTGGAGCCAGGCCTGCCTGCATGTTGGGAGGCTGCAAGTTTTACAGCAGGCTGTTCCATGTCCGCTTCTGAATTCACACTAGCCCAAATGTAAAGCAGCATAATCAGCTGCTTGAAGGCCGATTCAAACATGAGAGTTTCGATATATTGTAGCACTACATCAGTATATACAACATGTAGTACATTCCTATTCTTGATGAGCTTTCTGAAATTTGTACCATTAGGCATCAATTTTGGCCTTCTAAGACCCAAAAAGGAAATTCCAGGTCAATTTATTTCAAGCTTCTTTGTTTTGCTCTTGCATATACAAAAAAACACAAAGAACATTTATTTTTCGTGTATGAAAAAAAATAATTACGGGAAAAATTTGATTATTTTCATGTGATACAACAGATGCTGCCACTAGTTGGTGATTTGGAATTAACATATTAACATATGACAGTGCTGCAACTACTCAATTTCTTATATGTGCAAATATCTTGATTATTTTCACCAATAATATATAAATGATTAAAAATACTCGAATTCATTTAAACAGCTACTGACTACAATTTAAAATATAGATAATGCAAAATAATTGGTTACAACTACATTGCAGACTGCTGAATGGCACTGTCACCTATATTGTGTAAAAATAAACTGCAGAAAATTTCATTTGTTTACGTGCCACAAGGACAAAAAAGTTGATGTTTCTAAGAAATGCTATTTTGAAACCCGCTGTGCATCACTGATACCCGACATGGAGCGCAATCTGGTTAAGCTAAAGTGAAAATAATGCCTTCACGGTTAGGGTATACTTTAAATGCAACAAATTATCACCTTTTCACTAACATCAGTACAGAATACCTGTAATATTTGCTTCAGGATTACCTGCGCTTGCTCAAATAAGACCTGGTTGGGGGTATATTTTAAATGCAACAAATTACCACCTTTTCACTAACATCAGTACAGAATACCTGTAATTGTCCGTCACTTTTCAGCATGGCTGATGACGGGACAGGATTACTAAGGGGAAACATAACAGCACCGAGACCACCAGTATCAGCATAGTGGCCCTTTTATATTAGTCAAACCCCTCTATAAGAGACATTGATACAGGAGACAAATGGGTATAAAAGACGTCAGTATGCCTACAATAAAATACAGGTCGATAAGAAAATGCGTAAATGGTACCATGCTTATAAGAGACATCTCATATAGAAGACAATAATTACTGCCTGGAGCATGCCTCTCATAAAGGGGTTAAACTGTATTGTTTGTGAAACTATCTCTAGCTGTTCTGTGTCAATGTTCCAAGTAAACTCGGCATGAGCCTATGACTTGTGCCTAAGTCGACATGCATGCCAAATTATTATGCACCAATAAGTCAAGTACTATTACACGAGCGAAGCAAATCCATATTTCTGGTATAACAACCCAATGTTCGAGCTTCAGAATGCATATCCAAAGACTGGTACCTTAGTAGAGCATTTGTCACAGATCTTTCTCTCACACAGCTTGCATACAACTCCCCATGGCCTGAAGAATGAGAACTTGGTTTTTTTGCAGGTGAAGCAGACCTACAAAAACATAATCAGCAATTATTTTTTGCAACTTATTCACATGAATGAAGACAGTATTCTGAGCGAAATATGCTTACTCTTTTCTTCTCAACATCGTCGTAAAGGGGTCTATTGGCAAGCAGAGACTCCAGTTCTGCCTTCGTTAGAACATTACGTATGTGAACAACTTCCTCCAGAGTTAGGGACAAACACTCCATTGAATTCTCCCACTGGGTCTATGAAAACAAAAGATAGGAAAACAAATTTAACCAATATACAAAGAATGACACCAGAACTTTCACACATATGCAATATCACTATAACAAGCACTAAAAAAAAACAATGTTGGGTTAAAATAAATCTGTTAAATCATACACTCCTAGACAGGTTTCTTGGCCCACTATGTACAATTTAACAACGTTATTAAATAACTCGATAACCCAATACCAGCCACACACACATTTTAGGTGTAAAAAATGATGGCAGCATGAAACTAAAAACTAAACTGCACTAACAGGTACCAAGTGCTTTCCTATACTCAGTTTCATACATCACATGCAATGCTGTGGACATTGGAAATACTTTTTGCAGGGCTGTGTCTACAACTAAATCAGTATTTTTTTAGCAATTATGTGAAGCTGTTTGTGTAGGTTTAGTAATAAACAAAAAAATTGTATAAAAAGTTATACAGTTTCTAAGATGTCATTTCACCGCTTTTTCTATTCAGTGGGCTCGCAGCCGTTACATTATGAACATGCTCATGAAAGCAATGCACAGACTGGAAACCTCATCTTCCTGCTTCAGAATGTTCTGTGTAGTCTCACGCATTAGTTACGACACTCAAAAGATGCCTAAAAAGATCACAGCATATTTTCAAAATAAAAAAAACAATAGTTGTCCTGGCATGATATCAAATGCATGTACTCTTGATACACACTGAGCCACACACTCAGGTAACCTAATGATTGACTTCTTGCCAATGTTTCACAATGTCGCACGCTGAGTACGAAATAAAGTGCACCTTTCCAATCATAGCCACAAAACATCAATGAATGAACAGATAGCATAAATTTCATGATATATAGTATTGAATAATTAATGTATAGTAAAGACAATCTTTAGTCCCGTCAAATAGAAACTTACTAAGCACGAAATTTAGAAAAAGATGTTCCATACCGTGGTCCAGTTTTCTTTTCCAGACTCTTGTCGTGCATCAAGTGCCACTTTGTCAGGGTGATTGAGCATATCCTGAGCTGTGCGATATGGTGTCCTCGATGGTGATTCACACACGGTGATGCTATGCCGACGCTCTAACTTGTGCTTCAGTAATGATGTAGTTGGAACATCAGAAATATCTCCTGAAAAAGCAATGACGTTCACATCGTCATTCATTATCCTGACAATCTTGACACATATATAATAATGAAATGTTCATTGCAAACAACAGCGCTGGGTGACCTCAGCTGCTTACACGTAACACTAAACTTCTCAATTACTTTAGTCAAAAAATGCGTAGATGTTCTCAATAAGTCTTATGAAAAGTATCATTGCAAAAATATATGTCGGCTGTTTACATTGCCTTGGGTAACATCAATAATTCTAACACACCCTAAATGAACGACAGTAATGGGCAAATGTTTCATCAGTTTGTCAATATTACAATGAGCAAAAAACAAAAAAAGAAACTCAAGTAATGCCATAGCATTCACTTTACTAGTGTTTAAAAGAACTATAAACTCAAGTGAACGCATCCAGACTTTTCTGTTCCGCTGCTGGAATTATGAAAGTCTTTTTCTTGTAAGTTATATACTCTCATAATCAAAGAATGGTAATCTGCTTGAGACATATACAGTAATGCTAATGAGGACTTCTGATTTGAAGAAATTTCTGAAGCAGTAACATTTCCATTTTGGAGCACTTCGGCACAGGTAATATTGCATCCGAGAGCACCATGGAACAGCTAATTTCATATGCTGAAGTACATTGGAGAAGCAAGTTGCCTTTACATTTAGACACTTGAATAATTATTGTGAACACTTACGAAGGGGTAAATTATGATAGCGATTCAGTGCAAATCTCATGGAAAAAATTGTTTCTGGCACATTGGTTTTTTCACAATATGGCAAAAATAAGGTGTCGTGCAGTTGGATGTTGTGCAATAATCTCTTCAGCTTTTTTTTTTTCGACACCAACAAATGAACAGAATACTGGAACAATAAAAATATATGTCACAAAATAACAGTCTGACCACAACTATTGCATAATCAGTGTGCATGCCACAACTCTATATTGTTTATAAAATGTTGCAATTTAAGTCGGCAGAAGTGACAAATGCCACGACATGCAACAGTGCCTCAATGCTAAAAAAGGAAGAAGCTCTGAAGCAGATTAAAGCTTGAAAAGATGAAGTCGTACACACGGGGTGCCACTGGAGCCGAAATTTCGGCAAGCAGACTTGTCTTCAAAACTGTAACTAAGGCTGTCTTTCTCACTTCATCAACTTCTTCAAGACTGCAGTGTTACAGATGACAAATCCGCTTGTTGAAATGTAGGCTCCAGTGACAACTTGTGTTCTTGAATATTTCATCCTTTTAATAATAGAAAGCCACACAGCCCGTCCTTGTGCATTCCAATAAGACAACTCAATAGTATTTTTCTTGTCAATTGATTGCATTGATTTTTTTTTTACAGTGCAACTGGTAAAACCTTTCGTTATGTCATGTGGTGCCACCAGTAAACTATTCTACCTTCCAAAGCGTTGCTCGGCCGACATGCACTCTTTTCTTCCACTTTATCTTCTGTTCTTAACCTATATACATGTGCACAGCTGCTTAGCTCATCATCTAAGTGGTAGACTTAAGTAATTATGCCATTGCATGCTAAGACCTAGCTTAATAAGCTGAGTCATGCTAAGACAGCAGGAGTGCAATGCCACATGCTCATAGATTTTAAGCGTGAAACATACTGTACCTTGCTCTAAATCTAGCTCTGAATGCATAAGTGAAGTGCTGGTAGCTGATGTGTGGTGTACTCTACCTAGCCACAACCATCGTAGACCCATGCAAACAGGTTTGCCTTAACTCTCATGAACTGGGCATTGAGAAAGTATGCAGCATAGCTGCGCAGGAATTTTCCTCCAGCCATCGCCCACTACGACATTTACAGCTGGATTGTTGAACCAGAACTTTTTCTGGCTGGAAACAGTTCTGATTCGAAAACTCAGCCCTGAGTGAATGAATATTCACAGAAACTCACAGAAACAGGAGTCAGTCAAAGGCTGGTATTCAGCCATATTCAATCAAGAGGCTCATCCATTTCGAGATGGGCTATAAGTGCCAATGCTGGAGTATCAAACGAAATTTTTTTCCAGCTGGAAAAATTTCCTGCTCAATTATCCAAATAAAAATGATATTTTTTTCACCCGGGAATAGAAGCCCTTTTCTTTGCCTCTCTGCCATTGCGGGAGTGTGCACCAATAGTCGAAACTACTGTGTTTGCCATTCAGCTCTTGGCGCCCCTGCAAGCTGAGCGCTTGTGCATAGGTGTTCCAAATGCCTGAAGGCAATGGCCTATGCAGCCCTGTGGCTCATAAGCCTGCTGTTGTCCATTTATAAAGAGATAAATAAATATCTAGTTGAATTCCTGTTGAATGACTGGCACAGTTTCTGTTGTGCCTATACTATTTATACGGACTGGTAAATACTGTTGTGCCTATATTATTTAATGGGCCTGTATTACTTGGTATAGCTAATGCACAGCTGTTACAGTTGAATAGTATCACAGATCTACAACAGCCTTGAAGAGCAATACAGCAGTAAGATATAACTCAAAGGTGCAACTTCTAAAAAGACCTGTCTCACAAGTAATGTATGAAAGGTGAAAATGTTTTGCACTTAGTCTTTGTCAATGTCTTCCATTCAGCATTATTAAAAGCTAGCGAAATATCCACAAGAAGACAGTATGCTCGGCTTTCTGTATCCCCTACTTTACACTATGACCAGACATACCCCTTCCATGCTTGTGCTGCCACTGAAGTTTTGTGGGCCTTGGAGGTGCTTGACGAAGCTGCACAGGCAACGAGTGAGGCTGCTCTGGTGCAGGAGCAATGGGGGCATCGTCCGTGTCATCCTCCTGCAATGGGTAAAGTACTTGTGCCATCACTCCAAATGGTTACGACTGACATAAAATTAAGGACTGTGTTAATAAAGATAGGTGCTAAATAGATGCAAATTCAATTAGTACTTATTTTTCATGGATTCAAAGACAAATATTAGGAGCTACTCCAAGTGACCCATTAGTGCTTTTTTCAAACCACTTTTCCTACATAACACCAAAGTGCATTTCAAGGCTATACGCATGTTAATGTATACATATAGAAATACTCATTACTAGAATTAGTTACCAGTGCAAAACCAAGCTTTATGCCTCGTTTCAGTAACCCACAAACATTTTCATTCTTGTTTACAATAACCTCGATGCAAGCAATTAGCTTTCATATATGAATGAAACAGTAAAATCTATCTAATTCCAACAGAAAGAGACAAACCATGAATGCAGTATATCACTGTACAGAGGGTTCTCCTTAATTACAGGAATAAAGCAGTTTACCTGAGAGTTTTATTTTTTTTCGTATGTTAATACCCCTTTCTATAAAATCTCATATACTTATTTTCGTTCTAATCATATGGTGGTTTTGGGACGTTAAACCCCACAAATCAATCAATCATTATTTTCGTTCTCTAGAGAAAATTTCGATGATTCAATTACAGAAAACGTTTTTACTTGTCCACTCTTCTAGAAATAATATCACAACTCAGTAGTCATTCCAACTTTTTTTTGTATTCTTTATTTTATATTGCTTACTAGCTCCTTTTTCTGAGAGCAATCATTGATTTCATTGATGTATGGGGTTTAATGTCCAAAAACCACCATGCGATTATGAGAGACACTGTAGTGGAGGGCTCCAGAAATTTTGACCACCTGGGACTTTTAACTATGCACACAAATCTGAGCACACGGGCCCACAGCTTTTCCGCCTCTATCGAAAATGCAACTCCCGCAGCCGAGATTTGATCCCGCGACCTGCCAGTCAGCAGCCGAGTACCTTAGCCTCCAGACCACCACAGAAGAGCCTGAGAACAATTATGGCAATAGTGTCTCATTCAAAGTATTATGCAATGTTTGATATGTACTATTTCAATATGTACTTGGGATCTCCTTCTGTAAAACTCCATATAAGTTAGTGCTTCGACCATTACAAATAATGCATTGACTATTTCAAATGTTGATCATCCCAGCTAGAAAACAAAAGGTCACTATGGACATGCCAACAGAGCATGCAGCTTTATTCTATATTTGAGGGGGGCAAAGCAATGTCACACTCCTAAAAAAGAGGGTGTACTAAAAGCATCTCTGTCCCGCAATATTAATCATCATTTGGCTTATTTGCAATTTATTGCTCAAAATGTGTGCACTCGCCATTTTCTATCAAATGCCAGGTATGTTGTAATACACTCAAACCTCATTATAACAAACTTGCATCTTACATGAAAATAAGTTTGTTATATCTGAAAATTCGCTATAATGGTTTTTTAACACTAAATCTATTGCAAGACCATTTTCACTTACTTCATTATAACCAATATTTTGCTATATCCAAATTTGATATATCGAGGTTTGAGTGTATATGCAAGAAAAAAGTCAGTACAAAAAGTATTGTTCTAGGACAAAAAAACAACCACAAAAGTATGCTCCAAGTAGGGCCATTGTTTTTAAGAGTAACTATTAAACAACATAAACGAGAATGTTTAAAAAGTTTGACTAATTTCATTACATTCAACCGCACAATTCTAACACTTTAAACTGTCAGTTTGACTTCCAAGTCAGTTAAGAACACACTACGTCAGGTTGCCCACACCACCTTATCTTTTTGTCCGCCTTTTTTTTTCTGCACATTCACATTAATTACTTCCAATAACATCCCCAATGCTTCCTTTGGCACAATTGTCTGTTATATTTCATTATTATTGTGTTTAAAAAAGAAAACGATCCTTTAAATGTACATTTCTTTCCTACGTACGTCAAAGCTTGATGAAAGATGCAGAGCGATGTCAGCCATAATGAGCCGCCTCCTTGGCTGTTGCGTCTTAGTGGATTCCACCAGGTTTGTTCGCGATGTCTCCACTGGTCATGAAAAGAAAATAAAGAGGGAGGGGGTGAATTTTAATTTGAAAGTTCACTTCAATTGCCTCTTCAAAAGAAATTGTAAGGAAAATATCATGCAAAGAAACAGACTAGGATTTAAACATAGTGCCACTTGTGTACTTGGCACAGAGAGTTATGAAGACTGGTACAATAACACGTGTAAAGTTGCAGTTTTTGCAGAACAGATGCACTTCCCAGCAGTCACATACTATATGTGACACATATGACAGCAGCGTTTAGGAGGAAGTCAGAAGAGGAGTATGCCGAGAGAAGAATGATATAAAACACTCCTTGTGTAACAGTACTGGTACACAAGTGCATTCATGGCTTCTGCATCTTCACAAAAAGAGTGGGTATCCAATCACACCCTCAAAGCCTAGATGAGAAATTGGTAGAAGCGCTGGAGATTAGCTGTCGCATAATTTTGGTAGCCTCTTTACTATAATATATGACTAGAAAACAACACGCAAGGAGAAAGAAACGAGAAAAGTGGCTTAAGAAGCAGCTGAAAACAAAGACAAATGCAATGTATGTTGATGCTACCACATTATAATTGGGATAAATATGTTGCAATAGCAGTTAGGTAGGATAGGAAAAAATTTCATGAGCACCCCTCCATACACATTCTCAATAACCTTTACCATAGCCTTGGACATGGCCAAGAACGTAGAGATAATGAACAATTAATCCCAGATTTCAAAGAAGCATGCCACCACACACGAATGGATACTTGTCCACAAAAATAATTGAAGTGATGAAACAGAAATAGTTGTGTGGGTAGAAACCTAATGATAAATTAATAACATAAAACAACAAACTATTCCGTTCCTGCTACACCAGATTATATCACACTAAACTGATGGGACATAATTAAATTAATTAACAAATATACACCAGCAATAAATCGCGTGCCTGGCACATGCTGGCCTTGAAGGAAATGAGAGAATGTACAACTCATGATCTCACGACTGAGCAAAGTGTCAATCTCACCTACAAACCCTACTTAATGGCCCTAAAAGGCATTCTCATTCACCAGCAGAGCACATAACAGAAATATGACGTCCTCCGTAAATCCAAATTGATGGGGAAAACACCACAGACCTCTACAAATTACAGACGGGATTGTTTACGAATCTACTGAGTCTAGGTAAAATCTCGATAATTAAAACTCGAGGAAATCAAATCTAGAATTTGTTTTAATAACTAGAATTTCTCATAAGGGTGACTTAGGACAACATACAAACTTGTCGTGCAATGTTTACAGTTTCGCAGGGCTGCAGAAACTCAGCTCTGCACGATTACCACTTTTGTTTGTAAATGTGGGCAATCACAATGGAGCTTGTTATTATAAAGCACGTGCATGCATGAGTAATTAGGGATAAAATACGGTGTGCCTCGTAACTGCTGGTAGTCCCTACTCAATTTTATAGTACGCTTTTCTGCAAAATATTAGTGTACTGCAGTGAAGGTAACTCGAGTGTTTGGTGCGTGACAGAATAACTAAGGTGTTTTTTTTTCTCCCCCGAAGCTGTTGTTAGTCAAGTCTTTTGTGCCCTATGCTGGCATAACAATGATAATGTGGTTTATTTGACTAGTATGTGCCACAGAACCCCACTAATCACTGGTGTTCCACTTAAAATTCTGAAAAATATTGTTGCGGGCAGGAAAGAGAACACTAGCTTCAAACATGTAGTGCACACTTTGATTGCATAGCAATTTTATGGACACAATTAGGTGATTTCTGTCGCTGTCATGTCCCGGATATATAAACACACAAAAAAGAACAAAAAAGAAGAACGTTGTTTTCGTTTGCACAGAAAGTTGTCTCGTCCTGTTTCTGTGACATATGCACTTTCATAATGGTGATGCTTTCTTGTTCACTAAATGAAAAAACTTCACGTACAGCAATGGCCAGTATATGTGTAATTAGAGAACAGCTGGAGAATACGCCGACTGACGTTCAGTCGAGTGAAGATTGCCTTCCCAGAAGCATTCTTGATGATGCTACCATATTGACGTGCATTTTTTAAAGTGAATGCTTCTTTGTTTGCAAATGTGTGCGTAAGAGTGGTATGGACAAGATGCAAAAAAAAAGAACTAATATATATATATATATATATATATATATATATATATATATATATATATATATATATATATATATATATATATATATATATATATAACAGATGATCAGAGTTTCTTCCGGCTACCGTAATAAAAGTTATAAACTTCGAGAATAGTGCAATATAGGAAACAAAACAATAAAATATTTATTTAATACTAACAGTTTCGGCTGGTGGACCAGCCTTCTTCTGAGGATCTAAGCGAAATGATACAAGTTCCCGTAGCAGAGGTCCACCCTCACAGTTTGAATGAAGACCCTCCAAAACGAAAAAAAAAGAAGAAAAAAATGAGAAAAAAGAGGGAAAAAAAACGAAAAAAACGGGCGACCGAGGTAGCAACAAACAAGAAGAAGGAGAGGAAGTAGAAAGAACTGACGCCGCCGGAAGCGGGCGGGTAATCCTTGCATTTTTACAGGGGATATATAAGACCCGCCGCCAGCGGAGGCAACCAAGGAAAAGGGGAAAAGGTGAAACATATTGCCCTTTAGTCGCATCCCACACATGGATCGAGTTAAAGTTCACGTGGTTCGGCGGCTGCCCCCCCCCCCCCCCCCCCCCACACACACACCCAAGAAGCATACGACCCACCCGCTCCAGCTTTAGGAAAATATTGGCCATGATGGAAGGCTAATGTGCCCTATCCCCCGTCCCCCCATCTGCCCTCTCTTGCAGAAAAGTGCACAACCAGTAATACTGAAAATAAATGAATGGGTATTCTTTAAAGGATGAACAAACAAAACCATAAACAAAAAATAATAAAAGATAAAATAATAAAAGGTACTTAGAAATGAAAATAAAGTCTAATAATACTAACACACGCCGGTTGGTGCACATAGCATCGAATTCGTTTATTTTCACTCGCTAGATTGATAATCTAATGTGTGCGACTTCACGTATGTATAAATAAATTGAGTAATTCACTTTCTGTGTTTCACGAAACTTCGCGGAGGCACGTCAGTCGCCCAGAGCTCTCGTTGATTCCGTGGGTAAGTGATCTGAATTTCTTTATGAAGTATGACTCCCACTGTTCGCGCTCCCGTGTGTTCTGGAAGCCGGATTGTAAGAGTATGACCTTTACACGTTCGAAAGAGTGCCAGGGAGGTTGATATGCTTGGAGAACGGCAAATTGGGGAGGTTCTTTACGCGTGCCCTGTGGTTGTTGAAACGCAAAGGGAACGCGGTTTCCATGTGTCCAATATATTCCTGTTTGCAGACCTCACAGCGAATCCTGATACCACATTGGCTGAGTCACAGTTAAGGTCGTCTTTAATTTTGTACACATAGTCTGAACAGGAGGCTTCGGCCGTATCTGTGGTCACCATGTGTGTGCACACCCTGCAGCGAGGTTTCCCGCACGGTCTACAGCCCTGATGGTGGTCGGATTTATGTGTTTTCGCCCTGACCAGTAAGTCTCTCAGGTTTTTATTTCTTCGGTAAACCACCTTGGGCGGAGTCTGAAAAACGGCAAAGAGGCGACTACTCTGTTGTTGAAGTGGCGGCTTAGTACAGAATTCACCCGAGGGGCGGCGGCGGAGTATGTGAGGATTAAATTTGCCCCTGAAGTTATATCTGTATTTCAGCCTTTTTCTCCCATCGTTGATTCTCGGTTCAAAGAGCGAGCGCGCTCAATTGCATTGTCATTCATTTTTTTGTGGTACTTTTGATGCAAGAAGGCTGCTCTCAATTCCTGTGCGTGGGTGTCAAATTGCGTGATTTCAGAGCAAATTCTTTTATCTGCGGGCTTGAGAGTAAGGAACACCTGTTTTGCAGTGATGGGGGTGACTGCTGTGGAAATGCAGATACTGTTGGCGGTCAGTTGGTTTTTATATTTATTTTTTTTTCTTTTTGGAGGGTCGTCAAAGGGTGGCCCTCTGCTACGGGAACTTGTATCATTTCGCTTAGATCCTCCGAAGAAGGCTGGTCCGCCAGCCGAAACTGTTAGGATTAAATAAATATTTTATTGTTTTGTTTCCTATATTGCACTATTCTAAAAGTTTAGCTGTCATTAGGGCAGGCCACTAGCTATGCCACTTCATCAGTGTCCGCGAAGCGGCGCTGGTTGAATTTTCGCTTCGGCCAACAATTAAAGGATTGTTGTGTGCGGTTTGGCTAGATGGACCACTTTTTAGGCAGGTAATCTGTTTATTTCTTACTGTTCGTGACACGAAAACGCAAAGGTTCAGCCTGCAGAGACATAAGGGGCTGTCAACATGTGAACCATAAGCGTCCGCACGGAGGTCGGGAGGGGGGGGGGGGGGGGGCAGCCGCTTCCTTAATCACCTATAAGGGGGGCGCAAAGTTGGCCCCGTACATTGACACAACAGGGAGGAGGGGGGGGCGCAGCTACGAACCTACAACTGGCACTCTGTGTCACATATCAGATACAAGTAGAGGCTAGCGAGACTTCTTGCAGTAAATGCGCTCGCACCGTCACCGTTCGAGGTGCCCAAAATAAGATTCCTTTTTTTTTCTTAGGATGAGCATGTGGCGATGTTTTGTGCCCTGCAAGCAAAGTCCGTTATATGCGCGACTATCAATTAATTCCTTCGAGATGCGTTGAGATAACGTGTTTCGCGCTTCGTCATTTCCGGTTTCTGGCGTCTTATTTGCAGCGTCACGCGCAGCAGGCTCGTGTTCGGCTCGCACAAGCCTCACATACAACCACGAGCTGACCACGAAACGCGCGAGGTTACACATTTTTGCAGACCGAACTTCGAGCATGGCTTTACCGACGTCGCACCTGATGCGCGAAACGGGCAATTGGGAAAGAAAGATGTACGCTTTCAGACAATATTTTTCAATGACTGCGTCTGCGAGAGAATCCTGGGGTTGCCTGAGCCAAGCAGCCACGGAAATGTTTTTCTTTATTATTATTACTACTTTTTTGCAAACGTATTACAGGCGTCCCAAAAGTGTTCTATTCAACTTACGCACGTCATGCAATTCATGAATGCACATAAGTGAGGCAGCTTTGTAGGCGACTGCGGGAGCAGGTATTCGCGAGCGGCCCGCGCCCGGAGAAAGAGTGGCGAGAAAAAGAGACCGAAAGCTTCGACCGGAGATTCCGGATCGGCCGAGGACGGCAGGGTAAGTGGGGCGCCCCACCCAGCGGAAGGATCGAGCCAGCGTCCTTGGGCTCGCCCGATCGCTCCCTGGTCGAGCACGCGCACAAAACACGCGGCCGCCCGCAGAGCGCACACTTTTCCCACAGCCGCTGCTGAATGCGCGCGGAACGGACTGCCACCAAGGGCGTGCTACAGTACTCGACGTCGTACAACGCGCGTATTAAATGCGCGAGGCGGGGCCGTATGCTATAACATACGAGTACATCTATAGTGTTCAGCATTTTCCTTCTTTGTTTCAACAAGATTAGGCGCACAGTATTTTTTTCCTTTAGTTTTTTTTTTTGGTCCCCGGGGTTTAAACCGATAGTACTGTGCCTTGGTCAACAGCGCGTAAGTTGCTCCCGAGCTTAACAAGTGCCACGGTGCGCTGAAATGTAAACGGATTTTGTAAGAGCAAATGTCAAAAGGCCTTCCCGTAACTGGCACGCTGCCCATATAAAATTTCGGGTTTCTGATTATGTGAAGGGGACCTCGGATGACATCCAGAGTTTCGCCTTCATCGAAATGCGACAGCCGCGGCTGACATCGAACTTTCGGGTCGGCACCCGAGCTAACCGCGACGCCCTCTTTCACTCTGATATACAGTGGGCGAAGCGTCACAGATTAAAATAAGTAATATAGTTCACACACTAACCGCGACGCAAAGTTTAAAACTCGCCGCCGTGACCTACAGGCTGTCAGCGATGCCGTGCCAAAACCACGCTATGACGAGGCACGCCGTGGTGGATCGAGGGCCCCGGAAATTTCGAACAACATCACACCAGGGACTCTTCCAGTTCACCTACATCAAAATGCGCGACCGGAATCGAACCCGTGACATTCGTGACAGCCGCAACGCACGTGCCGGCACCCCTGCCAGCGGGGGACAAGCCAATTGGCGACGCTCTTTCACTCTCCGCTTATGCGATTCTCAAAGGGAAAAGGAGAGAAAAGGGAAAAGGAGAGACAAGTATACCCTTGTAACTGTCTGCATCAGAGTGCGACACCTCAACTGTAGCTCACGAGGAATGGGGGTAAGGAGGCATTAAAAGGTATACATAGAGAGAGGAAGGAGAGAGCGAGGCGCAGGGACAGCGACGGAAGTAAGGAGAAGATGGGAAAGATGGGCACGGTCGCAGGAGTCCGAGGACGGGGCACCACTGGCGAGAGCTCTTGTCGGCGTCAAGAGATGGCGTAGGGCGAGCCCAGTCGGCCAGAGCTTGCTCTGTCGTCGGAGATCGTCGCCAGGAGATGGCGCGGGCGAGTCCAGTCGGCCAGAGCTTGCTCTGTCGTCGGAGATCGCAGGGTCACAACCGGTCGGCACGAAATCCAGCGGCACAAAATCCAGCTTCAGGGTGCCGCGGGTATCAAGGAGCTGGTATCGAGGCACTCCGCTTATGTGCGGCAGGCGTGCCGGCACGTGCGTTGCGGCTGTGCGGCTAGCGCATGGAACCGCGGCGGACGATAGTGGAAAGTTTCAGAATACGTACACAAGGTACGCACTTTGCCCTCATCAGAATGTACTTACGTGGTTTCTGCGGCTGGGAAGCGATGTTGTGATCTTGCGGTTCACCTGTCGCAGATAAATAATAGTAAGCAGGCCCGTCATTTTGTGTGACATGAGACAATGTCCGACTCCGTGCTAGATGGTGGGGTCGAAAGTTTGAAAAACAAGTTAAACATTGATAACACGCGGCGTCGATATATGCAGATGGTACTAAACACAACAAATAGGGATGGCGTAACAGTACACTACAATAGTGCTAATTAACTAGGATAGGGTGAAACAAAGAAAAGAACGGGTGCTTGCGCAGAGAACGCGCACCGCTAGAACCGATACACACGAAACAAAATTTTAGTTCGAGCGTCGTTAACGCAAGGAAAAAAAAAGTTATACAAATGTCTGCAAATGAGTAGTACAGTGTTGGTGGTAGATACTACTACGAAAAGAGGAGGAATCCAATAGTCTGCAGACGTTTGAAGTATGTCGTGAATCGGGTCCACGACTCCAGTCCCAGCGTATACACAGGCGTTACGGGAACACGTCCCACTGTGCAAAACGTGCGTGAGTACAGCGTGTCGCTTTTCCCACGTGATCGCCGTGTTTGATATCAGCCGGAGTAAAGAAGCACTGGCCACTGCACCTTACTGAAGCGCGTCGTGTGCGAACGAGGCTGCTGCCGCTTCCCCGTATGCGCTTCGGTCTCCATTCTGTGCGAGATGGGAACATCACGAGAGGAAGCTCAGGCGAGACTCCGGAGTTGTGCCAGCACAAAGGCGACAAGAATAACGAGCGGCCACTTACACGCACTGGACCCGAGCGCGCTTCCCTTGCGAGCATCACGACGGTCAGCCAGCATGACGGCAACGCACCGGCGATGCGAACGCATTCTTCCGGATGGGCGAGGGACGCTTTTCAGGCGTCTTCCCGATATACTGGCAAAAACGCGAAACTAGATCCAACACCAGAATGACGAAGTATCGACCGGGGTTCGAATAACATTAAGCTTTCGAAAGTAAAGCACATGTATAGGCGTCTGCACCTGCCGCGCAGCGAATCTACGGCCGTCGCAGCAAGGGAGACCTGTGGGTGCGCGCGTCAATGAAAGAAAGAAGCTAACGTGGTTGCTTGGGCGAGCACGTTACCAGTGCCGCTGTCTGTCTCCTTCTTTCTCTTGTCCCTCGTTATTGGCGCTGTTTTTTAAGTGAACGAAAAAAAAAACCTCTTGCATTCATGAAGCATGCGAGATCCACGCTATGGTCACAAGGGGCACGCGGAGCCGTGGCCTTCGCGAGCAGGGCGCCGCGACTCGGACGCACGCCGCTGGACAGCGTCGTGACTCGCGAAGCGGGCCGCGAAAGAATTCGACACAAGCCGGCCCACAGCGTCACGCGCTGCCCATTGTTCGCCGCCAAAGAGGAACACAGCGGCTCCTTAAGGGCGCTATTTTGGGACAGCTGCGTCGGTTTGGCCCCGCTGCCGAGACCCGCGCGTCTTCGGGGTCGGCGCCGCGACACAGTTATTCGGCGTCGCCAGCATACGTGTGCGTCACCGTGCTCGCGTGGCCCCGTACGCATTTTAGCATGCGACGATCGAGGCGGCTCGTAACCAATGCAAGGAAGACGACGAGGCGACACGCGACCGATTAGAGGGGCGCACGCGAGCGACATTAAAGCGACGCGAAGGTATACATGAAAAGTCAGCTCGTGTCTCTCTCTTCTCGAATGGAAAGACTGATGGCGCCACGCGTGTGAATTGTCATGCTGGCTACTGAGCCGCGTTCTCCGCAGTTCACCGAGCAGCCCCTCAACTTTGACACTGTTTTGCGACTCCTTTCAAACACGCATCCGCACACTCAAACAGTAGAACATTTGCTCCGCATGGTGATAGCCCAATTTAACGCACGATACAGGCATCATTTACACGCAAAGAGTGACGCTTACGTTCCTCGCGGCAAAAGACTCGGGAAGTTGCCAGACGTACAAACATTTTTTCACAATTCCACTTCCTCGGATTTTACCAAGTCTCGATCGATTGCGGATTAGACATTTTCATTCAAAAAATGCATCCCGCATTCAGGCCCGGTCATATAATGCAGAGCCGAACAATTGTGCACAAAGTGCAGCTTGGATCAAATACTGCTCCACATTCGATCGATGAGAGATTTCAAATGAAGACAGTAATATATACTGCTAACCAAACGATCACACACAGAAGGGCAACAAAATGCAGGACTTGACGCAGTAAACGTTAAACCGTACCTTTCACACCAAACACGACTGTCAGCTCGTGTTCTACTTTTTTCGTCAAGCCGGAAAAATATAGATTACGATGGTAGTTCGTAAGAAAAGCTAAAACCACGGAATCAGCCCATGATCGCGCTAAAAAAATTCGCAAGTTCGACAAGTAAGATTTGAAATGGTCCCGAGAAACGGTCGGAGAGCAGAGCCGGACGACGGCCACCAGCCAAGTGCGGCTATACATATTGCATCTTCGTCGGACCATTTACTAAATCGCGCATCCTGCCTAATACGCGCCCTGTGTGTGCGTGCAGACATTACGTCCACTCGTTGGTTGCAATTTCGCTCACCCCCCAGTAAAATTTCGCAAGTTCGATAAGTGAGATTTGAAATGGTCCCGCTGAACGGTCGGGGAGCAGAGGCGCGTCATTACGACAACGATCGGCGCCACGGAGGTCGACAGATGCGCCTGCACGGACGCGCGGCGGCAACCCGAATCAAGAGACATCAACTGCTGAACGCATCTCGCAGGAGTGTTCCGTGGTGGCCGACGACGGCAGACGTTCAGAGCGGGACTCGATGCGAGGCCATACGTTCGTGACTGCGGCATCAGTCGCGGGGTCAGACGCGACGAGGGAGAAACGCGGCAATTTGGCGATAACACTCTCTCATCCACCGCGGACAAAGGTTGGCTACTGCCACAATGGCGCGGCCAGAAAACGCTGCGCAACCGCCACTGAATTTCCGGCCCTCACGAACTCCGCGAAGGCCCATCTGAGGCTATATACTGCGAAGCGGGAACGCGCGGCGTGGGCGGCACCAGTGCGCGGAAAGCAGACCCTGGGACCAGGTTTCCGACTTTGCAAGGGTATACGCACCGCACGACGGGAGTCGTGCACATCTGCATGGTATGCGGAGCAGTGGCTGCTCATTCTTGCTCCGCAACTTCGGCATTCACCCTTACACGGGACATTGTCAATTAAGTTTCAACAACACGAACGTCACGGTTTCAGAACATTGGACGAATAGCACTGTCGCTAGTCTAGCGCGTAGTCGAAAAACCAAAAACCAGTGCTTTAACTCCCACGAATGTCATATCAGCTGCACGGTACCTAATTGAACACCTCGCCAGGGGCATGCCAACTCTTTGACGAGTGTTATCAATATATATATATATATATATATATATATATATATATATATATATATATATCCTCCTGAGTTCCAGCTATGGGGATTTGTCCAAAATATTGGACATGAAATACCCCATCACTACAAAGATCTCAGCATGTTTTCTTCCTCAAAAACCACTTGTCCAATATTTTGGACATCTACTGGCGCCCTCCATGAAGTTTTGTCGAAATTGCGCCAGGAGATCGCGAAACAAAGAAGAAAACATGGTGGCGTTCAACAGGGCAATCTTCTAGAAGTTAAACGGCGAAAGTTAAGGTTCACCTTTCTGTTGGTTTTTTTATTATTTGTTAATTTTTGAATAATAGCTTGCAGTTATTCCGGAATTTGTCACAATTTTCTTCAGTAACCTTGCTTTGTGTTGCTTCAGGCCCACTACTTAACGCTTTAATTAAGTTTCAGCATCCAATTAGTTGGACATCACGCCATACCAAAAGCACAAACATCACGGAAATAATAAGCTTCACTTTTTATCTTCGTCATCTACACACCCAGTTGTGAAAGTTTCAGGAAATTCCGTGGACCAAAATCCAACCCGGAAGTCAGGAGGATATATATATATATATATATATATATATATATATATATATATATATATATATATATATATATATATATATATATATATATATATATGGGACGACTTATAAACGACCACGTAAAAAATAAGAGAATCAACTATTTTCAATACGGCGAATTGTTTGCCATTGGTGCTTCGGCATTTGAAATTGTGTGTGCCATAAAATCGCCTGCTTCTTTCATGACGTCACGTGTTCATTACAGCACATGCATATTAAACAGCGCATTAACCGTGCTGACGGATTGCATCTTATTCTAAATACTATTCAAGTAGACTAGCCGCTGGTCACATTATCAGCGGCTACTTATAGCAGCTGGCGAGATGAGTATAATAAAATATTTTCGCGTGCAGCATCTATAGAGGCGTTTAGTAGTTTGTGCGCGGACACATCTTTGAGCTCGTCCTTGTTGAGAGAAAGGAAGAGAGAGAAAGAAGTTGTACTTTGAGCTGCAAAAGACAATTCAAGTTGAATGACAACCTATTAGCCCGACTCTCAATTAGGCTCCCACAGTGCTAAAGACCATAGTCTCTGGTCCGGTGGGTAAAGTTAAGGGGCAAGCTTAAAATCTGAGCTTCCCACTGTGCTCGAGTACACCGCTTTATTCGTCGCCACTTTGCAAGTTGCCACCATCGCTCCAAGTTACTATAAGCAAAGCTGATCAGGTTTATCGGATACTCAAGCGGAAACCTTTTTTTTCGCGCCGAGGTAACACTGGAACATTAAAGAAGATTCGTAACATTCATCAGCTCACAGCAGCCTCGACAAATCAGCGGTGATGATATTAATTTTAGATCAAAGAAAATAAATTTCCTTAAGCACCAGATGATTTGACCAGTCCATAAAAAGTTTGCTCGTTCGCATCCGTAACTGCATCGGCCAGTCACAGCAGAACGAAAGCGTGGACAAGCTATGCAATGTTATTGAGCCCCTGGTTCAGCACTGGCCTGCTCTGGAATGCTACAGCACAAGGCGCCGCAAGAGCTTACAAAAGCTTACAAAAGCTTAACGCAAGGGCTTAAAAGGAAAATCGCCACCGCAAAAATGTTGGAGAAATTTCACTATATTGTACTGCTCCCTCGTAACAACATAATTGAGTGATTACGGTGGTGAAGGAAAACTTCGCTTCAATTGTTGCTTTTCCCAGCGTGCAGCCAACCGCTGTCCAAAGTGGGGGGGGGGGGGGGGGGGGGGGCTCAGCTTCTTTAACTTTTCTCTGCAGGGAGGAGGGGCTCGCACCCCCCTTGCCCCCCTGGCTGGTACGCCTATGCACCACGCACACGACGACCAGCCAGCCTCGACGGGAGACAATATATACGTACACGCAATGTGCCTTCTCAACGTTTCACAGCGCGACACGCAAGTTACGACAGCAACGTGGCACGCTGACTGATGTGAGTGCAAGTGGGGCTTGGGCTCTCAGTCAGCGAGATGGAATTGTTAACGGCGCGTGGTTCGACTAGTCTGGTGAGAACAGGGACGCACGCGATATGTCCCATGCTTACGGGCTGCGCGGTCTGTCTGCATGTACAGACGGCGCCAGGTGCGCAGTTGGCCGAGGCTCGCCGCATCATTGTGAAGTCATGCGCGCGAGGCAGATGAACGCAGAGCCACGAGTCACGCGGGAGGGACGCTGCCGGAAAGCGTCGTCGACAGCGCCGTCGCACTCGGCTCCCGGTAGACGGGGTTGGTTTCGCCGAGAACTTCCGAAGCACCCTCTCGCGGTGGACCACGTACACGCGTCGCTCCTATTTCGCTACGGCAAGCAGAGAAGCGAGTGGTAACACGCGCGCAACTCTTGTTGCGTGTACAACAAGTGGTATTAATTTTGGCCCGGGGAAGTGCGTCTACTTGCAGACAGGACGAACAAAACGGACTCGCGTGAGGCGTATACAGGACGCTTTCCTCGTCTGCCATGGGACGTAAGCGGATCTAAAGGCGCGCTCGACTCGTCGTATTTAGTAGCCGGAAATATACAGGCGAACACTAAAGTACGGCTCACGAAGAAAGACGCCAGAAGAGTGTACGCCCGTCGCAGCGGACGCAACACAGCGCGAATCAGAGATGTCGGCAACGGCACATGCCGTCTAACCAGCCCAGTACGCTTTCGTGGCAGTGCGACGTGGTAGACTCAATCTACCTTATAAGTTTTATTATGCTATACTGACCTTTCCCCCATTTTTTTTCGAACATAATGACAATGATTGGTAATCGCTGTAGTTCTTAGAGAGAGAGAGAGAGAGAGAGAGAGAGAGAGAGAAAGAGAGAGAGAGAGAGAGAGGCTCAACTTTGCACGTTCGAAAGTGGCGACGTATTCGCAACTAAAAGTGACCGGCAATTTGTTGCAAAGCGCTATATAAGGTGATCGCATCAGGGTTTCGGGAAATTGCACACCCGCATTTGCCTGTATCGTTAATACGGAACGAAATACAGCAAACCTTTATGACTCAATGTTCTCGCGTACTTCATTGAACCGAAGACCGTTATCTTTGTGCATGACTGCCCGTTGCTTATGGATAACGCGCCGGCCATTCGCCTTGACAAGGCACCAAAGTTCACACCGATCATGTACGTACATTCTGATATCTATTCTTTGTGGGACTTCACTTGAGCCACGCATGGCAGACATTGCCCCACCCCTTTTAGGAGCGAAGCTCCTTATGGCGTGGCTTGTGCGTCCCCCGTTGTAGTGCTTAACCACCGGAGGCACATACCCAAAAGGGCGGACCTTAGAATGTCCGCTGAATGGCTGCACTTGTATATGATGAATACATGATGAAAAGATGTGAGATGGCTGTACTTGGAGTGTTCACTAGACAGACAGACGGACGGACATACAGAGGGACGGCCGCACGAACAGACGCACGGACGGAGGGAAATACAGGCAGACGAACGAACGGACAGATGGAAGAATGGACGTACGGACGGACGCACGCACGGTCACACGGATGGACACACACACGGACGGAAGCAAGAACGAACGTACGGACAGAAGCACGGGGGGGGGGGGGGGGCTGACGAACGATTTGCCCCACCAATCATCATTCACTCCGTGGATATGCTGTGATTTTTTAATTTAACCATACCGCCGAGAGGTGGCCGAATAGGGGGTTCGTGACCAGGAGTAGGAGTCATGAGGGGACAACTGTGGACATCTTGAAGTACTTCACTTGGTTTTGCATGCTTGTGAAGCACATTTATGGCATATAATCACGTAAACACGTATATTGATCTACACAAAATGTGTCATAGCTGCTTCGACTGAATATATCGGCGCTGCGATAACTATAATCTCACAAGTTAAACCCCCGAGTGGGAGAAGATGAGCTCAGGCGGTATAGGAAGTCACCGTGTGGGCTTTGTGAGAATCAGTAATGACAAACGACGATATCAATGTGAACAAGGCACGGCCTTTCGACGCTTTATAAGCTATAGATATAACATTGTCAGATCACTAAATGCCCACCGCTGCGTGCAGCCGTCAAAATGCGTGTCAGCAGGGCAATCTAAGACCTCGTTAGCGAATACCGCGCGACGGCACAAATCCCAACTGTAGCCGTCGACTAAGGACGGCACAGAGCAATTGTCTAAACTGCCGAGATCAAAGGCAGCGTGAGGCGCCTTCTTGCAGTTCAGGCGACAGCCAAGGAGCAACAGTACAAAATTTGAATGGCAGCGAGCCATGCCATGATAAACAGGAAAAGTTTGTGAGCCGGCATCACGCTTCCGCTGTTACGTGGCGCGCCGCGCGCGTGCATGCATATGGATGAGGCGCGCACTGTATTCAATAGGCCGCCGTCGAGGGACCCGAACTGCGATTGCCACCAGTCATTGCGGCAGCTCAGGTGCGACCACCCGCTCGAACGATTTGTATGCCGAACACGAACAGCGAGAGGCGAACGACCAATTTTAAAATGTTACAATAAACAAACAGGGTCTTTTTATGCACTCGAAGGCTAAAGGCGTCTTGTTTTTCTTCCCAGACCGTGTCACCCTCTGCGCCTAACGTGGTCTTGTGCACTGCCTGCAGCAGCAGGATCGGAGGCAACACAATGTATACCATGCGAAGTTACGTTATCAGACGTCATGCTGACGTCACACATATCGGTCATCTGCGGCGTCACCACGTGATGATGCTTGTTTTTCCTCCCTCGCGTTCCTCGCGTTGACGCACCTACGGTTACTTTTCGCGTTGATGAGGCATTAAACCTTAACGTATAAATAAGCTGACCTCAGCTTGGTCGACGCATGCGCGATCGCATAGCATTTCGTTCGCTATCACCGCACGAGGGCCGTCTATAGATGACAGATTAACATGCTCACGCGAGAATCCACTTACATAAGCCGTCGGAATGGTACGAGGAGTGAGAAAAAAAGATTCACGTTGAATCACGCTTCTATACGCCGATCGCCGCCATCCGTCGCATACCCCCTTAACGTCTGCCCATAAGGCATCGGGTCTCAAACTCGCCTCAGCTATCGGGCCGCATGTAGTCAAAGAAAATAGCGCACGCGGGGAAGGGAGACGAAGTGTTCTCTTTAACGTTGCCATTTGACAGAACGCCTTTCTCATATATGTCACATGTGGGTAATTTATGAGCAGTACTTTACGTCAGGTTTTGAAAACCGTATCGATGCTGATCTCAATAACAACTAAAATCTTGACGCCGATTTTGAAATATTGTTTTCGTTCCACTGTGGCGTTTCAACTCAGAGCGACCACACGGCGTACATCGAGAAGAAAGAATGTTTGAGACCAGTCCCTTACTCGAACGAAGCGTTATTAATCACAATAGGCGAGAGATTAACTTGACAATTACCTCTTACAGCTCCTCCTCATCGCCTTGGGCCGCAAGCGAAAGGTCCGCAGGCCACGCGTCTGAGACGCTCGATAAAAAGCGTAAGAATGAGTTAATGCCTATTTCGACGCAACGGTGGAAAATATAAAGTGCCCACATCGTGTGCGGGAAATAATCGGATATATCCCGGTAAGGGTATTCTGTGAGAATCCACCAAGTGGGCTGTCCATTTCACGTAAGCCGATTGGACAGAGAAGACCGGCGCCAATAGTAACCGATGCTAGAAAGTGCTATGCAATCAACGCGCGCAGGGAAGCCGTCGGTTTCTCTGATGGGCAGAAGAGGCACGTGCCCTGGTTTTTCGGGTATTTTTGCCTTCCCTCATTTGCCTCTTACAGCTCCTCCTCATCCCCACAGACCATTGAATTCAATGTCCGCAGTCGTTCCCGTCCTTTCCAAAAACAGCAGCAGACCGATTCTCACGAAAAAGAACAAATGCGAATTTGTTCTGCGGCTTCCGTCTCAAACAAACCATTTTCTTCCGCCAGCTCTGCCTCGCAAACATCGCGCGTCAGCCAGCGCGAGCAGCCGGAACGCGGTTGAGAAAAGGGAGAGGCGCCAAGTGACAAGCGGCGCGCACGACGGTCGTGCCGGGCGAGAACTCCGCCGGAGGCGCCGCACTACTTTCTCCGCCGGAAAGACGCCTAGTGGCGGAAGTGGCCGCGCGGGCTTCATCGGCGAGCGAAAATTGCGCGCCTCCTCCTCACCGCCGGCTACTGTAGCCCGGCACACGCGAGTGGGCCCGGAAGGAACGTCGCTCCCACGCCCCCGTTTAGAGCAGTCCAAGGGGTGCCCACACGACAGGTAGGTCTGCGAAGCACGGCCGGAGCTGTCAGTCGATCCACTTTTACTGGTCGAACCGTTCCGGTGGCTTACCGCTTCATTAAACGATTGAGATAAATGGAGAGCCGAGCTGGTTGGTTCCTTTGAGACGGCGTGGAAACACGGACAAAAGTCCACAAACGCCGACCAACTGCAAGGGCGTACAGTCTTCCTACTTTCTTTCCGAACCTCCTCAAATTGTTCGTCGGCGCTAGTGGTGTCTTCTCTCCCTGTTTGCACGCTCGGTATTCAAACGTGAAGAACGTGGTGGACACGCAGACTGCATTCAACCAACAACGCAACAAGTCGCAACTCGCACTTCAATAGCTGCCATTGTTGTACGTGTTACAATTACACTGAGTCCTACTGAAGGTTAACGATCCAAGGTGTTCTGGAGTGGATATGGCTGGGATTAGACTACCAGCAAAGGCGACCGAATCGTGCAGTCGGGGACGAACGCGCTATAGGCGATCGTGTATAAGACAGCACGTTCAAGAACCCCCGTCGTCCGCATGCACACGGGAAACTGAGCAAAACAGTTCCACCCTTCAATCTGCAAAATATAACGCTGACAAAATGATTGTAACTAATACTTATTACAAACTACGCCGAGGTGCGACATCTGGCATTTAATCACGATAACTCATTGCTGGGGCAACGGTGGGACATCCTTATCACGAGTCGCCAACTCCGACTTCAGTTGTTACATACTATAGCGTCCTCATGTAGCGTCTCCCGAAACGGCCAATATCTACTGTCTCGCGATGTCTATATACGCGCAGGCGGATAAGCCGCCTGTTTCCACACCTCTTCGGCCAACATTTGCGAACAAATGCCTGGCAGAGTCGACCCTGAGGACACCGCGGGTAGGGTGGCTAGAATCCGACTTCCGGCAGCGACATGTGAGTGTGTGATATTAAGGTCGTCCCAGCAGCACGTCACGGACATCGCGAGCTCGAAAGAAAGCAACAGGTGTGTCACACACTTCGGGTGAGGCCCCGCCGATCCGACATCGGAACATCCTGTGTTAAATATCGACTCTCCCGGTTAATGGCACGTAAAATGCACACGACCCGAGTGACACCATCAGCTTTCGTTGAGCCCATGGATGCGCCAGACGGCTCACTCGTACAGCCTCAGTCTCACACCGGACATTGTCAGTTTTATGGTGTAAGTTTTAATTTTAAACAACAGTGGCAGTCCTCGACTGCAGCCTCGGTTTGCATAATATATTCCAGTACATATACGACTGTGAGGGCTACCAACGGCACCGACCGTACGAGTGCTGGCAATTGACAGGTGAAGCGATTATCAGTTTACTGCATCGAGGAATGCACATACCGATGATATCCGACGCGCGAGCCGGATAGCACAATTACGGTATAATATGCATTTTTTAAATGATGACGGCTGTGGTTGTCGGGCCGTGAATTTCACTGGCTTTCCGTGCACGCTTTACTTCTGTAGACGCTCACATGTGAGCAGACAGGAAAGTGGAGGTCGCCGCCTGTGGTGATAGGCGCTGTGCAGCAGCCGACACGGCACTCGGTGCGGGTATAAAGTCATTGAAAGGCGACCAGCCAAGCGAGCGTAGTTTCCTGAACAGTTGCAGCACGTGTCGCCTGCAACTATAGCGACAGACTTCCTTCAAACGAATCTTTTCGGTCGCCAGTCTCCTCCGACCAGAACGCCGACAGGCAAAGCGCAGCAGGCACACGCGGCCACGGAAAATACGCGACAGGGCGTGGCATGGCACGCCGCCAAGGGCACCACTATAGATGCCACTCTTGACTCTCTCTCTCTCTCTCTCTCTCTCTCTCTCTCTCTATATATATATATATATATATATATATATATATATATATATATATATATATATATATATATATATATATATATATATATATATATATATATATATATATATATATATATATATCGTTATTTGATTATTTGAAAGACGTAAGGGAATATAGAAGACAACCACGCGCTTGTGTCACGAAGCCACCAGAAAATCTTAACCCTTCCGCCACCTTGCAGGTCCCCGCAGAACTCATTTGCATTAATTTAGGGAAGCGAAAACAGATTAGAAGTAAACTATTGCAGGCTGTAGTACATATGAAAACTTTACTCCCTTAGTCTATGAACAATAAATAGAGGTGAGAAACAAGGGAGTAAAAGATAGGGAGATCTAAATAATACCCCATATAGTCATATACAACAGCGCGCACACAACGTATTGGCCCGTTATAACGTGCATGCGCAGAAGCGGGAGAAGGCGGCACCCTTTCTTCGGGCATCGCTATTCGTGAAATATATGGCGATACCCCCCATTTCATACTCTGCCAAGTATTGATCTGTGGGGTTTAACGTCACAAAACCACCATATGATTAGACACCGTATATAGTGGAGGGCTCCGGAAATTTCGACCACCTGGGGTTCTTTAGCGTGCACCCAAATCTGAGCACACGGGCCTACAACATTTCCGCCTCCATCGGAAATGCAGCCGCCGCAGCCGGGATTCGATCCCGCGACCTGCGGGTCAGCAGCCGAGTACCTTCTAATAGACCACCGTGGCGGGGCATACTCGGCCAATCAGTAGTATTTTTTGTTTCATCGTGACTTGCTCATGTTAAATCCACCCGACATTTGATGGGAATATCACGACCAAAACAAATCAGTGGGCTACATATACTGCATTACCTTATACATTTCCAGTTATGGTTTAATATGGTTGTTCCAATGCTGAACATGCGCAAATATAATGAGATACGTAGTGAAAATATTGCATTTTGACCACAGGAACGCTGTAGACACCGAAAGCGACATCTGCAGACGGCGAATGGAAACCATCTAGATGATCAGTCGCACCGAGGATGGAAAATAATGGGCTTCTGGAACGCAAAGCTTCACGCGCTGTGTTTTACTCTGTGCTGACGCCACGTTCGATGGCTAGCCTTAACCAGCACAGCGTTTCGACAAAACCACCTCGGCCCGGTCAGCACCCACAGCTTTGCGTGCGTCGCGGTATCCAATGGCCCACGAGTATCCACCGTTTATTGTATTTTGTTCCCTGCTTGCCAGTCGCATAGAGAGCAACGCGGTTTCGGTCTAAAAGAATCGAGCACGACGAAACTGTGGGCGAACAACTGGCGGACCAAAGGGCAGCCGACAACAAGGGTCGCGCTTAACCTTGCAATCGTTAACCAAGTGGGACAAGCTTGAGGAAGGGACCGCTCGACCGGGCACACAACAGCCGCGAACAAAGCGAAAGAGCCCGGGAGTGGTCGCAGCGGTCACCCTTTGTCAAGAGATGAGAGAAGAGGCAGCGTTCTTTTGAAAGCGCGGCGGAAAAGAAAGGACTGCCCCGACGAGGGCCATGCACTCACTGGCGGAGGAGGACCACGAGGGCCGACCGACCACCTTGCACGAGGCACAGAGGGGCCAACGAGATTAACTCGCGCTGCGCGATCCACGCAACCCGAAAAGACGGAGATGATCGCGCACACTGGTGCAACAAAGAGGAACCACTGTTTCACGCTCACTTCGAGCGAAACACTCATCTTGTAGAAAGTCGTTCTAAAGCACACCCCACTTCACAGGAGAGAGGCGTACCTTAGAACGACACTTGCACTTGTTGGTTTGAAGACTTGTTGGCGAACACTGAAGATCTTGAATGTTTGACACACAATGAATTAAAAAGGGACGCCATTAAGAACAAGAGGCAGTCGTATTGAACCCGACATCCAAAGAGAATGACCAGTTAAAAATTACCCATTTCCGTAAGGATGATGCAATACGGCGAGTTTGGAAAGTTACGCGAAGACGCTCTTAATGTGAAATTTCGATGGTCTCGTTATAGCCGTTTTTCTGTCTCCGTTCATAAACGTTCACGCGAGGACTAACAACGCGCATTAAGGTCTGCCAATTACCACAGTGTAGCGAGGAAGTACGCCGCGCGCGAAGCGCTCTCTCCCTTCTCCTATTCAGCAGCCCGCCAGTGGCGTGCACTTGATGCTATAAATAGCGGCGGTTCAAGACACGCTCGGTTCGGAGTCATTCGAGGAAAGGCACAGCTCGTTGAAGCCGGCGGGCTCATATGGATCCGGCTAGCTGTACACACGACAACCCCCCCCCCCCCCCCCGTACACACCGCAACAATAGATCACGTTGTGCGCGTCGCTTAGCCGGCCCACTGAGGTAGATGCATACGTATTCACGGAGCGCATTCTCCAGTAGGGCCAGAGCAGGCGTAGCGTAAGCGGTATCGCGATTGTGTTGGGCGAATCGCTTGCACGAGTGCTGTGCGCAAAATGGAGCGAACGGAAAAGATGCGACGTCTTTCAAGTCCAGATGACGCGCTGTTGAGAATAAAACACCCACAAATCAAACTCTAAACGCTCTTGCACTGGTCCGAAAATGTCCGCAGCAAAGCACTCGTCCGTGCAGCTATAGCCACCACGGGTATACGGCGACAAGGCTCACGCGGGTGTCGACCGAAACATGAAAGTTTGCGCCGCATGCGAGGCCCCACAAAGGCAGCGCACCGGGAAAGCAAAGCTAGGATAACGCCGGCCGTAAAAGGAGCGTCCTTTGGCGCCGTGGCGCTGGATCGGAGGTCAACGAAGAACCTCGAGGCTGGCAAGTGCCGTCGGTGTCGCCGAAGGGCTTGGGTGCCGCGCAAGGCACGTCGCGTCCGACGGCGAGAGCAGCGGCGGCTGCCGACAGCAGGAGACGAAGAAAAACAGGATTCTTTCCACACGCCCGAGATTCCAGCGAGTATCTTCGCGGAGGATCGCCGCTTTGCACAGCGATCACGCGCGAAGCTAGCTAGCCCTAGTTGGCTTGTCCCCCTCTCTTTCGCTCCTATTTGCCACTAAGACGGTTCGATCTTTCTTTCTACCAAGGTCAGCAGCACACGCGCGTTGCAGTGTATGCACTGGGGCTAGTCGAGTGCCAGAAGCCGGCGCAGCGCCCGCGGAGGACGTCCGATGGCCATCTCGATGAGCCGTGTACAACACAAAATGACGGAGCATTGCCCCCCTGCGCGGCATCCACTACGCCCGCACTTGTCTGCCGGACATGCCGCATGTGATGCGAGCGCAGCCCCGTTGTTGTGGGAATGTCCCGACCTCGGAAGAACTAGGAGGGCCGGCCATCGCCTGCGGCCGATCCTCGTGGCTAACGCTCGGCGAGCCCGCCATGAGCAACAGTGCGTGCGAAAATGAGCTACAAAGTTTTTACTACAGTTCTATTCCCCCTCAAAGAACGATAATCATGTAAAAACGGATAGGCAATTGTGCAAATTGGGAGAACGTAATTTACGGTACGCAGCCGCTTCTTGCGACAAGCAAAAAAGAAAAAAAAAAAGCATGGAGCACTGAAAGTAAGTCTCTCAGTGCTGTGTTGGGATTCCTGTGGATGCCGGACGCAACTATTCTGCTCGCCGATATGTGAAACAAAAGGTAAAAAAAAACGCTCACCTAACGTATATGATCACTGCGAGATAAACCAGGAGAGCCCGAAGGTCCAGAACTAAAGTTACTGTATATGCTATATTTAGGTGGCATATAAAGGTAGCATATGCAGTAACTCTATCCAGAACTGGTCGCGCGCGTCACCTCCGGGAACGGCTTCAACGCAGCACTGCTTCCCACACTTCGACTTGCAGCGAGCCGGTCAAGTGCAACGAAATTGTGCACCAAGCCTTGGAAGGAAGGAGGGACGCACAATTGTTATCGCATAAGCACTCAAATATTGCATGATATCAATAACAAGAGGAAAGGGTGCTTACCAATTGAGTGCAACAAAGCGAGTATAAAGAATTGAAAAAGAGGAAGAGGATTGACCATTGTAACACACTTCGAGTGAGGCGCCGCCGATCTAACAGCGGCGTGCGGCAGACTCGCAGGCTTCCACTTTACGTTTCGGCCTGCGACGTCTGAAAGGCCTCGAAGTGGCACATCTCAAATTTATTTGCAGGCCGGTCGACCCATGCCGGGTCGCACGTGTGGCAAAGTTTGGGTCTGACTGACGTACTCACAGAGCAGACACGGACATTTGATTAAACACAAACACGCAATTTTTTACAAGATGGGCAATGGCAGGACCGAGTTAACAAAAAATGAACTAAAGAGGAGACAACAAAAATACGCGCGATAAAAAAAAACAGCTACATAACAAACAAATCTCTAAAAGAACACTACAAATGGTATACAAGTAAACAGAACGCGGTAAGTTAATAAAATAATTGGAAATGGTGTAAACTAAAATAGATACAAAGAAAAAATTAAGAAACGAAGGGCGGACTCTCAAACCTGAGCTTCTTGTGCGACGCAGCGCACACTATCACATTATTTACAAGCAGGGTGTAATAGAACAACAATAGAAAAAAATCCCAAAAAGAGTGCCATACGGACTATAGTTCAGCTCGTGGTTCACATAAGGAAGCTCAATACGTTGCTCGGGACACTTCAAGCTGGACTTGCGGCACCGACGACCGCACTTGGCCGCTGATTGAAAGTCAACTGCCGAAGCAGTCGCATCCCCCTAGAGGTCATTCTCCCCGAACCCGTACGTGCACCCTTCGCTGCAGGGAAAACGCGCCGGTGCCCTTGCAGAGCGGCTAGTGCCCGAAAGTCTCTTCCCAATACAAAGGCCCCCTCCACTCGACAAAGGGGCGCACTGGCGAGAATTCCAGACGTTTGTGACATAGCTTTCACCTCAAGAATATTACTGCGTAATATTCAACAAAACCACAAACGCGTAGTCACACTATGACGAAAGTCGTATCTTGTGCACTATAGGCCATGGCCACACACATACGAAAAGAAATAACACACTTCTAACGCAAGTTAAACAATGATTTTTTTTTACAATGATTTGATACAAAGGCCTCCTCCCCTCGACTCAGGGGCACGCTGGCGAGAATTCCAGGCGTTTGTGGCAGCCATATACATGTCCCGAGAAAACGTGAGCCATTCTGCCGCCCGTATATTAACGTGGGGTAATCGATAAATCAGGTTCGTAAATAAAAATACAAAAAAAAAACCAAGTGAAGAGACACTGCTTGAAAAGCCACCATCGCGCCACTTTATTATCCTAACGAAAAGGAAGAAGCGGGCCATCTCTGATAGAGCCATCGAGAGAGGCTATGATAAATCATACGTGCCATCACAGGCACGGATTTCCACCCGGCTGGTCCTCCAAAAAAGACGGCTATATAGGCTGACGTTGGTGAGTGACACTCTACCGCAGATGACCTGCTCGAATATCACAGTGACGCGCCAGAAAACACGTTAGCACGTCTGAGCCACTGATACCGACAACCTATCGCAGGCTGACACCGCCACTAAGCCAATTTACGACCCTCCCCCCATTTCCGCATGTCGAAGGTTGAAGAAGCCTTTTGCTGCCAGTCCCTGCAGCTCATTCAGACACATGCACGCGTGCCGGCAGATTGACGTAATCTACGGTAAACCCCGATTGATTGATTGAAATGTGGGATTTAACGTCCCAAAACCACCATATGATTAGGAGAGACGCCGTAGTGGAGGGCTCCAGAAATTTCGAACACCTGGGGTTTTTTAACGTGCACCCAAATCTGAGTACACGGGCCTACAGCATTTTCGCCTGCATCGAAAATGCAGCCTCCGCAGTCGGGATTCGATCCCGCGCGCTGCGGGTCAGCAGCCGAGTACCTTAGCCGCTAGACCACCACGGCGGGGCTGCGGTAAAGCCTATCGGCCGGGAATGACACGCTTGGCCCAATAACAATGCGTCGTCTATGGCAACAAAGAAGGGAGAGATCTAAGCAATTCCGTTGAACGTCGCTAAAGGCGTGAAAGCGACGAAAGTTTCGATGAAAACTGCAGCGGGAAGGGATTTTGGGGCACGTATTGAGCTTTTCAGTTACTTTGCTTTCAGGCGAATAGCAAAGAGGTCGAAAGCTGCACGCCTGGAGACCTATACTCCATGTTTGCAAACAGGGGTCGGCGCCGTCGACATAGTGAGGCAGTTGTAACGACGCGCAGGCTCCGCCTAGCCCGAAACTCGCTATCGCCTTCAATGATCACATGACAACTTGCATACCCCTGTTCAAAAACATGGAATAAACCTATGTCGCCCGAGAGGAGTCACTAAACCCTGAAAGGGGTGTTCATCTGTTTACGCAACTATATGTTACCTATTAATAGGAAAATGATCCACTGATTGATTGATTTGTGGGGTTTAACGTCCCAAAACCACCACTTGACTATGAGAGACGCCGTAGTGGAGGGCTCCGGAAATTTTGACCACCTGGGGTTCTTTAACGTGCACCCAAATCTGAGTACACGGGCCTACAACATTTCCGCCTCCATCGGAAATGCAGCCGCCGCAGCAAGAATTCGATCCCGCGACCTGCGGGTCAGCAGCCGAGTACCTTAGCCACTAGACCACCGTGGCGGGGCGAAAATGATCCACTACACGCAGCGGCAAACTCACAAGGCGCCTGCTGCGACGCGCGAGCTTACCGCTATTTTTTTCACTCACCGGAAGCCCGCAAACGCTTAGCGTACGACGCATGCGCAGTGGCGCGACAAGCTAACGCAAAGCTTTGCGTACGCTATTCGAAAACTCCCTATTCACTGACATACCTCAAGATCCATGCACCTGCTCGGCACTGTTACGCATCATGCATGCAGTCATTCCAGGACAAATGACAAGGCGTCTTTCGTCTTGCGGGCATATATTATACGAATGTGGGCGAGTTGGCGAGTCCACCTGAGATTTGCCTCTCGGGTTGCCCCTATCCAAAACATTAGAATCTGTCCAAAATAGAGCATCTAGGTTTATATATTCCGATTACTCGCGCCACACAAGCGTTACTAACTTAAAGATTAAAGCACATCTTCCCAGCCTTGAACTGCGACGCAAAGTCGCTAGATTAGCTCTTTTTCATAAATTTCTTCACTCACTGTCCGACGCATCTGTTATCATGCCCGCGCATCGCATATCTTCCCGCACTAACCACAACAAACCAGTTTACCCTGCGCATGCCCGTACAACTGCTCACCTTCGGTCATTCTTCGTTCAGACAGCGAAGGATTGGAATGACCTTCCGTCCCACGTCGTGCGCCACTCCAGCCCCATTCTTTTCAAAGCGCACATGGAAGAAACCCTGTATTGCCCACCCCTCATGTAACACCCCTCCCGGGGGTTTTTGAGGTATAATAAATAAAAAATAAAATATACTTTCGGCTGTTTTACTTAATACCTGTCGCAAATAAAGCGCAACGAAAAACCGGACGTTGAGCAAGCCCGATTCGTTCACGCCCTTCAGGCTATAAACTGCAGATCTATATAAACTGCAAATCCATATAAACTGAAGACCGTACTAATTGCATCGACAGATGACAACTATACATCTGCGCACGAACCCTTCACGCCTCTTGTTTGAATCATAACCGCCAACCAATTACCATTTTATTTATTCCATTGCAAAAGCTGCCTGTATTCACGCCGCTTGCAACGAGTGAAACGCCGTATCATCACCACCAATACCATAATTTACAAAATAGCACATAAAGCACGCCACGAAATTCTGTCCCCGTGCACTCTCACAGAGTTTCCTACAATTAATTAGAGGGGACTCTGGTGCTGCGATCGTTCAGCGACCATGAGAATTATGGGTAGCACAAGTATTTGCCTAGTCTTCGTACTTGCGGGCGACAAATCATGCCTGCGGCTTCGTTTGTTGCTGGTTTAGTTTTGAAAGGAAGAACGCCCCCTTTGAACTTCGTGACCCGATTCGAAATGGTAAGCCTAAAAGAATAAGCTGGTGAAGCGCAACCGCTGAACATCTGCTGATTTTTGTATCGTGAGAAAACAGCTCGAAGCCACACGAACACGCACGGACCAGAAGCAGGCCAGGAGTACGAAGATTACACAAATACGTGTACTACCCATCATTCCAATGCTCACTGAAGCACCGTGCGTTGCAGCTCCCATAGACACTAGCGCCAGAGTTCCCTTTAGTGTATATTAGGAAACTCTATGCCCACTCCCACACAGCGCCCGTGTATACTAAATTAATGGATACTGATCGTCATGCGTTTGCCGACCCCCCTTAAATACTATTAAACGTTATTTTTTTTTCACTGTTCAGTGGGTATACCATATATATTGTTACGCCTACGAGGGGTATACTATATGTATACTATACTTCAGAGGGAAGCTAAGTGATTAAATGTCGCGCGAATTCACTGAATGTGTGTCAATCTCGTCCCTGTATATATAGAGGTAAAGCGACGGGCTAAGAAAACCAGCAGAGCGATCTTCAAGGAGTGGCGGTCCGAGACAACCATGCCCCGCGCCCCTCGAACGCATGAACAGCAGCGCTTTGCTTGGTTTGCAAAGCGCGGCTCGAATGCCGACAGTTCTGGCGTCCTGTGAAAAGTTTACAGCGGTCACGAATACAGGTTGAACAGGTGCATATATACTTGTGCCTCTGTCGCGACTGTGACCGATTACAACGTACTCGACGAAAAGCGATGTGGATGGGCACGCCACACAAATAAGTCCCCCGACCAGGCAATTCGGTAAGAAAAGAAGAAAAGCGCACGAAAAAAAAAGAGGAGACAACGAAAGCGAACAATCGATTTTTAAATGCACAGATGTTCGTTCCGCGCACTACAAAAACATTTCAGTCATACCATTTCTTATCACGAAAAACGAAAAGCGAAGTTGACCCGTCAAGCAAAACGTGGATTTCCACAACAAACGAAGGCTCTTTAATCCCGCATAAAACGAATGAACGCCTGATTAAGCAATACGTGTCTGAAGCTAAGTCACTAATGTGTACGCGGGCGCACTATTTAATAGTAAGCTGAACCACGAAAATAGGGAAAAAAAAGAGACCAGATGAAATGTCCCATCCTTTCGTGTATTCTACACTCATATGACGGGCTTCGACGCAAGAAGTCTGAAGCACGTAACCAACGATAATGCTTTCACCGCGTTCACGTTTCGAGTGCCGGTTTGCTTCGGACGGTCCCACCCCATTTGACGATTGGCTGGCATCCGCTTTCACTGACAGCCCCACAGCGTATCCTCGATGACGTACTGTATATATATTCGCAACAGGCGCCGACTAAATGGGGCACAGCAAAGAGCCGTCTCGGCCTGTGTCAGAGCGAGCCTCGAGAATGAATTTGATTTGATTTGTGGGGTTTAACGTCCCAAAACCACCTTTGATTATGAGAGACGCCGTAGTGGAGGGCTCCGGAAATTTTGACCACCTGGGGTTCTTTAACGTGCACCCAAATCTGAGTACACGGGCCTACAACATTTCCGCCTCCATCGGAAATGCAGCCGCCGCAGCCGGGAATCGAACCCGCGACCTGCGGGCCAGCAGCCGAGTACCTTAGCCACTAGACCACCGCGGCGGGGCCAGCCTCGAGAATGAAAACATTTCGTGAATACGTTCTCGCAGGTTCCTTTCGCGGTATGTATCGCCTCCGTAGTCAGTATACATAATGTATATCAAAAGCTGCGCGGTGAAACTGAACCGAGTGCGTCCACGGCGTAGCGGGTCAGACGATGCCGAAGAAGAGATAACGCCTCGAAATTCTCGCCTGGAGATTGCGACCACGCCGCAGCTGAACGTCCTCGTTCCTCGTGGAGAGGGTTTTTGCAAGCTTGACAGCCTCACGCGCGTCGCAATTGTTGCTAGGCGTTTCATTATTGTTATTTTTCATTTATTTCGAGGAGGTGGTTGAGCGAACTTCTCTGCGTCCACATCCGCTTTGAAAACAGTGCCACCCGAAGGTTTAGTCGTATGCCAGTTTTACGACAGTTTTACGTCATTGTATTCCGCACAGACGTGTTTTTTTTTCTTGAAGGCGGCGTTGAACATATACGCACACTCGAGGTTTCGTCTGCCTCATTCATCCTATTATCAGCAGTTTTAATAGATTAGTTTTAGCAGTACAAGCGAGTAACATTATTTTACTTTTATTGAAAACAGGAACACGTCGTTATTTCAGTATTTTAGAATGGCCTATTATACAAGTTTGATAACGTGATATAGCCCGCCGGCAATAATAATAATAATAATAATAATAATAATAATAATAATAATAATAATAATAATAATAATAATAATAATAATAATAATACCGCACTGAAAGACTCGGCAAATTTCGACCATCCCAAATCCAAGTACATGGGCCTCGAGCATTCACCTGCACCGAAAATGCAACCGTCGCGGCCGGGATTCGATCCGGCAACCTTCCAGTCAGCACTCGAGCATCATCATTATTTGACCATCATGGCGGGCCTCAATTGTGTCAAGTGCGAGCCAAAACCAAAGCCTTGATTTTGGTGATTTTCAGACCACCGCAGTCATCGAAGCTCGAGATCACATTGTGCGTGCTGAAGAAATACGTCACAAAACGCGTTTTTTAAGAGGGGAGGATGAGTACAGGCATATTCGAAACGGACCCTTTTTCTAACAGCAATCGAATATTGCAATTTAAAACGCTAGCCGAGCTATGACAAACAGAACGGCCGAATCGCATCATTCCCCGCATGACAGAGCAATTATTGGATTCTTTTCCGTGTTATATACACTCGCAACTTTTTAGCGCAGACGTCTCTGTACTGTCACATATGCTACACCGCAGGTGCGCGCTCGGTACCAATGAGATATTTCGAAAGTGCGGTGAAATGAGTGAGCAGGCAGTTCACCGCTTCAGCCACATGCACAAGCGACAAATTCATACCGACACGCTATCGCGAACCACTCTGAGCATGGGGGGGGGGAGGCGCCTCCTCTATACACCGTATACGTTCCGGTCCCGAGGGCTTCAGCGGGTGGGGACCGAGAAGAAGGCAGACAACCTTTGCCCGCTTTAATGGAGAACCACACCCATCGCCACACTATCGAGACAGTCCCTGAGCCAGCGTTGAATCAGTCGAACCTAATCCCAATGAACACGACCACTGCACAAGGCCTGCGCTGCGTAGTTCAGATCGGTCTACAGAAAGGCGACATTTTATCGCTAAGATGGACCTCCGCAGACAAAGCCGCTTGACCAGACACCCGGCGTTGACCGACCCACATCGTTTCCGGTTTAGTATGTCCCACGACAGCTCCTTGTCACTTTCCTTGTTTTCGAAAGCTGCTGCAATAAATAGCATGCAGACCCACGTCAGGCACCGCACAATCCGCAACAGTTCGGTGTCATACCGGTACACAATATACTTACTGCATAGGCTACCAAGTATATAGACGGTCTTTTAAGCAACGATGTCATTCAAAAACCAATCCCCACACTTAAACATAGCCGACGTGACACAGAGAGCGCAGTGGAGATAATAACATTTGAAAACATCTTTTTTAGTGGCGACAGTAATAAGAAAAATTACGAGTCCCCAATTAAAGAAACCACGAGAAACAAGCATAAAGTGAATAATTAACTTATTTAGTTCAGGCCTCTTATTGAAGCAAAGAAATTGAAACCAGACTACACCAGAGGAATGTATCCGCGTATAGTATAAAATTCTCGCGAGAAGGCTCGATATCTCACTCCGTAGCTTAGGTCCCACTTAGTATCTTTCTACACGTCCGACCTCGTACAATGTCATGCAAAGCTAAATGGAACACTCTCGAAATTCCTGATGATAGAGTTTGAGAACGAGAATCTCGAAAAGTAGTCCTATCGTCTCGAATTCACCACAAAGTGGACACAACAGCGTACTATATAAGGTCGTTACTTGCAACAAGTCCCCCGTTACAATCAACAGTGGCTAAATAACCGAGCTCGTTAAATGATTTTTGCCATTCGCACATTTGTCGGTTCCCGCATGCACTCCGTGTGCAATGCGACTTTCAGCCGATGTAATGAATGCAAGGTCTACTAAAAGTTTTGCGCAAGGGCTAGAATGTCGCCACATAGGCGCGTAATCACGAAATCACGGTTGCCGAAGCCAACTTGCAACAACGTGAGGGGCAGGCTGCGAGCGCGTGAAGCCTATGGCACCCTTCAGTGAAGCAAGCATAACACACCCCTACATTTCAAAAATATGGTGCAGCAAGCGCTGAAACATTATATATATAATGTTTCAGCGATATATATATATATATATATATATATATATATATATATATATATATATATATATATATATATATATATATATATATAGCAAAAAAGTGTATACCTCGTTTTTCCGTGTTTTTGACACAATATTAATGAGATCTAACAGGCAATAATGCCAAGGAATGTATAGGTGTGGGTGTGTGTGTGATGCTTTATAGAGTGACCTGCAGTTATACAAGCGCCAAGTGCGAGGCATCGCGGCATACCAACGGGCGTGTGAGTGAATAAACCTGCCGGTGTTCAAAACATTTTCTTTACATCAGTCGCAAAACGTCAACTACTTGTGAGCGCAAAATCGGTGGGCCACTTTCGAGTCGCGCGGCAGCTGCTTTACATTCAAAGCTAGCTGTATTCGAAATATGTAGGACAATATATGCAAGTCAGATACTAGACTGGGTGCCCCGAAACTTCGCAAAAACAAAGCATTGCACACATATATACGACGTTTCGAGATCCGCAGAAGAAGCTGCTGCATTTGGGTAGATGCATATGAGAAGCAGCGTGCACTACTGAGCAAAACCTGCTGGTAGTTCACGACGGCAAATGCAAAGACGGAGAAAAGAGAAAACCGGCGCTATAGAGCAGAACTTTAAATATTTTCTTCCATGCATAAAACCGGTAGACGGTCAACACGTCAACCGGCTGCTGGAACAGCAAAAGGCGAGAGAGGGGAAGAACACCAGCGCGATGTAGACTACATAAGACGTGCGCAGCATTTTGAACGCCATGGACCAGTCATGCTCTAACTGGTTAAGTTCACAACCGTTAATGTAGCGTCGGCTATGGGTGCTTCACAAAATTGCAACTTCTATCAAAAGAAAAAAAAATGATTAGATACCAAGCAGCAACGTTGCTCACGGCGATTCGGCAGAGGGCGCGCGGCGCTTTCGAGACGTTGCCGACGACGACGTCGAGGATTCGTCGGCATTGGCGTTCCACGGTCGGCGCTTTCGCTCGGCTTCTCTAGCTCGCGTCTCGTCGGTGTTACCAGCACGACGTCTGTATTCTCGACCGCGATCGGCGCGCTTGACTCGCACCTCGTCAGTGTCTTTGGTCTTCTACTGACAACACTTGCGTTCGGCTTCCCTGGCTCGTGCGTCGTCGGTGTTGCAGGCGCGACGTCGCCATTCGCGAACGCGATCGCCTCTGCTAACCCTCGCAACGCCGGCGCCGGCCGCGTGAGGCCAGATAGATTCGGCGCATGTTTCGGCGGGCGAAGGAGCTTCGCTTTCCGGTGTCCTCTCCATCGCAGACATACGAGCTGAAAGAGTGTTCACTCGATGTGGTGGCAGTGTTCAGGGCGAGAATAAGACACTTATTTGATCAACCCTTGAAGGAGCACGGCGCAGCGCTCGATGTGCGCTCGAACGTTGCAAGCGGTGGAGAGGGTGGAGCGAGAGAAAGGTGACACGCGGCGAGCGCGTAGCAGGTGAGGAAGAGAGTGACGTCACCACTCACTGCGAGGGAAGGCAACTATACTTGGGCCCGCCCGAACACCTGCGGCGAAGGGAGCACGGTGCCACGCGTTTACACGGAGACACGGACGGAGAGCGTTACACAGGCTAGTCAAAGAGCTTTTTCGCATCTAAATGAAAGAATGTGTCGCGCCACCGAGATTGGTTAGCCGTTTAGGAAAACGTTGCAGAGCATGTTATGACAAACTCATAATACTCTTATGTTACAGAGTTGTTCGCAAGAGCGAATTCGAAACAGACCTCGTTGTCGGCGCGTATCGGCGAAAGCGGCCGGTCAATGGAAAACGGCACTTATACGAGCAAAAAGATTCGAGAATTCGGACGTTGGGCTTTGAACAAAACCTGCCAAGTATGACAGAATGGTGTCCTCACTCGGTGGTGCGATATTACAGCGTTACAAAGCTGCAGTGCCTGAAATAAGCCGTCACCACAAGCTTGTTTGCGCTTAACAGATAACACCATGAATACAATTTCACAGGACATTTTTTAATGCACTCGGCTAATTTTGCCAGTATATTGTATGCCTGGAAACTAAAAAGTTCAAATATCGGCGTAATTGAAACTATAGTTGACTCAGCGCATTGGTAAGTATTTTTAGAGTAACTGAACGGTGCATGCAGATATTCTAATATCACATTGCTTGCATCTTTCTACGTAGACAATCGACCGTATTTCTCAGGCATAGTGGTTCAGAAAGTGTATACAGTTTAGATGTGTGGCCCACGAGGAATGTAGTTGCTTGGTAGGGAGTTCCCATACGAAGACCAAAACCTTTTTGACACTCACTATGGATGCGAGCTGTAGCTGGCACCCGACAGCATATCAAATGACCTTTCGCAATGAAGTATACCAACTATCATTTCTACGTGATGAACAAGAATGATTTTTTTTTCGCATACAACTGCGGACCACTTATCGAGTTTTCCAAAGAAGGGTAACGACCGAAGCGGGAAGCGACGTTCGCCAACTTGAGCTGTAACGTCAGTAGCGATGCTATCTTGTGATACAGTTTTTTTTTTTTACGGACACTTCGTCCGAGACGCGCATGGAAGGAGCAACTTGGGGGGAATGGCGAGGAAATGCATAGAGAGGCTTACTTAACTATGATACAACGTTATTAACTTAAACGTCTTCGCAAGCATCTTCGCACGATTGCCGTACATGTTATTAACCCTATAACCCTTATTAACCCTATAATGATGGAAAAAATGGAACTACACGTCTACCTAATTTCTTTCCACAAAAAATAAAATTGGATTTACAAAGGCAATTAAATGAATTTTTCGTTAACTCGTATAAATGGCAAAAATATTATCAATATGTTTGCCTTATGGCCCACAAGTGAGGGTTCCACAAAGCGTATCAAAAACGCTGTATGAATGTCGGGTGTTTCTATACTGCCAAAAATAATATTTGAGAAGAAAAGACAAAATTTAATCTATCGTTACCAGTCAGCCATAGGTGTCAAGGATATCCACTGAAGTAAACGTGCGAATTAGGTGCTGGAAAACTAAATTAACCAATTAATATTTGAATTGACTGCACGGCACCTAAAGTCACTTACGAATAGCAGCCGGTGGACTGGCACGGCGTATAATCATTTAGAACGAATTTCTAGGGTGACATGTACCGGTTATGAAGTATTGCTAAGTGCGTTACAAAATGTATGTGCATTCTAGTTATTTTTTCCCGCCAGACTTTTGCTGACCAGGTGCTTGAGCACGTGCTGTGTGATGCGCTACCTTTCGCCTCTCTCCTTCTTTCATTATCCAGTTCCCAAGTGCAGGGTAGCAAACCGGTTATCAGAGACTGGTTGACCTCCGTACCTTACCTTCTCCACCATTTACTGATATAAGAGACAAACGGGTATAAGAAAATGCATACATGGTACAATGCTTCATCAGAGACATTTCATATATAAGACAAGAATTGCTGCCCGGAGCATAGCTATCACGAAGGGGTTTAACTGTAGGTACTTTCGTACAATACACTGCGCAAAACGGAGCTTCGTGGAAAAAGCAACTGAAACAACAGTGCATTTTCACCGCAAGTATGATGCTGAACATTTAACCATCCGCGCAGCCTTTAGTTTGCATTCCAAGCGTAGATTCGCCTCGAAAGTTGTGCTATATTGCAATATGTATCATAAAGGAATCTGTGAACCTTATTTTTTTCAACTATCCGTAGTAATCTGAACATTTGTGGGCATCCGTTGCGTCTTTCTTTCAGTTTATATAGAGTTTTGAAGAAGTTACGCTTCTTCGTCGGAAATCGTATTTTAAAAGCTTACCTAAAGGCAGAAACATTTGGATTAATGCTTTGGGCACTACTGCAAGGTGAAGATATGCGCATGTGGTTTTAGCATGTGTCTTTGAGTAAAGAGGTCAGACTAAGCACTTAGATTTCAAAAATAAGTCCTCAGAAAAGGCCACTGGCCAGCGCCGGGTGCTAACAGCGCGTCAGAACCTTTACACCCGACTGCGCGTCAAACGCATTTCTGACACGCATTGATAGCACCTATGATGACTAAGTCGGGAAGACTGGAATATAATGTGATTCTGGTACAGCGGTACTCAATTCGAGCAGTAAAGTAAATAGTAATGGACTGTCACGACGATTTCGAATACAGAGAAAGGTGTGCGCAAGGCAGTCTCAAATAACATGGGAAGACATCACACATCAGCCGGTTAAATATCTTCCAGAGCCTGCACCACTTGAATAATGGTTAAGAAGACACTAAGCCCGAATCGTTTACGGCGAATAAAACTATTACTTATATCCGCACTAAATGGAAGTGAAGGAAAACAAAGCGACTTAATATATGAGTACCGACATATATTAAACATGACATGCACGTCCCTTTCAAGGCAAAATTGATTCAGACAGCGACTACACTCTTCTCTCTCTCAGCCAATACAACGTCTGCCTGGCAACAGGAAAAACAAAGAAAACTTCGGTGTTCTCATCGGCGCAAAAAAAAAAGGAAAAGCAGAAAAGCTGCCTGCAATGCGAAGAACGCGCGTCGGTGGAAAGCGCGATGTTCGATAAACCCAATTCAAGCGAATCGCGGGCGAAGCGAAACGCACGCGCTGTTCGCCGCGGCTTTTGGGCGAAAGCAGACAACGCTGCACGAGTGTGCAGCCTGGTTTGCTTCTCGCGCAGAGTCCGCGTGGAGAGATCTGCAGTAATCCAGATAGAGGGCGGATAAAAAAAAAAAAACGCACTCGCAATAATCCATCCGGCAGTGCAGAAACGCGCACAGGAAGAGACGCACCTGCACAGTCATCTTCGATGCACTTGAGGAACTCTTCCTCGTCATCCAAGTCGAGCCCGAGGCCGACGTCCTCGTCCGACTCGGCGCCCAACTCCTTCATGTCCAAACTGAGCACCGAGGTATCGTCCTCCACGCTCCACGGGTGCACCGGGCGCTTCCCAGTACGGCGCACGACTGCGGCGCCGCGCTTAAGCTGCTCCCGCTGCGGTGCCAGCGGCGGCGGAGAGGAGGGCGGCCCGTCGACGACGTCCGAGATCCCGCCGCAAGCCCCCGCATTCGGCCCGCGATCTGGGTCAAGCGAAGTCTCCGCCTCTGACCCTGGACGCCACCACGCTCGGACCGCCGGGGAACTGACGGGACGCGAGCGATAGCGTCAGGGGGACAGCCACCGACATCGCGGGCATCTGTGCTGGGCGAGCGATAAGCGCTGCGCAACCACAGAAGCCGAAGGGAAAATGCAAAACGCCCCGAGAGAGAGCTCCCCAAGTAAAACAAGCCGGCCTTGACAATGGCGCTCGGTCGGGTGTTCCCCCACAGGCGCGGCGACCCAGTGCCAGAGGCCACGCAAAAATTTGCCGATGTCGCACAGGTCGTGTGCTGGGCGCACCAGATATACGCCGAAGGAGTGAAGCTTCTCGCTCGCCCGCTCATAAAACGGCGCCGTCAGTAATCACGTTACAACAGCAGTGCGCTAACCGCGCGCACGCGTATTCTGCACGCGAGTATAGTGTTCGGCACGTGGAGGCGCCACATTCCGGTTCCTCCTGCGCATCCTGATCGGATTCTCGCGGCGAGACTGGCACGTGCGCGCGGTTATCAGCCGAAATATATAGGCATACGGGAGATGCAAGTATACAATAGACCTCGCTCGAGCCTGGAACAGTCCACGGGGCCACGGCGGAACAAAGTTCCGCCACTGAGCCAAGGGACGCTGGTCGGACCACCTCTGGAAGATGGGCCACACTGTCAGCACCGGTATCCGACGGTAGCCAGCCCGAGACACATTTCGGCAATACTTCCAGAAGCCGCCAAAGCGGCCCATTCCTGCAGTGGAAACCAACTCTGGCGGTTTATAACTGGCTATGTGCTCCCGGCCGTTACACGAAACGCCTAAAAAGTAAAAAAAAAAATACACCGTATGTCACCCACACGAAACGTCTATTGAGTTTGGCTATCAATTAAACACACATGCGCGCGAAGAAATACACGTTAAAAGTACACTTCAGCTACGTAACACAGAACAGAACAACAGCCAGGCTCTAGCTGCACGCAGTGTTCTGTAGGAAATAATATCTAATATGAGAGACGCCGTAGAGAAGGACTCCGGAAATTTCGACCACCTGGGGTTGATTAGCGTGCACTGACAACAAGTACACGGGCCTCCAGCGTTTAGTGTCCATCGATATAGGACCGCCGCGGCCGGGATTCGATCCCGCGACCTTCGGGTAAGCACACTGCGATCACACATCATCGTTCACATTGTTGAAGAGCTTTACTGAATCACATGCAAAAAAATAAAACCAAGAAAGAAGGCGAGGGTTTAGTATCTGTAGCTTTACACAAAAGTAGCGAGGCCGAGACGAGGGAGGGGAGTTGGAGTGGCCCAGCCCCACTCTTCTTCGAAGTTTTCTAAATTTGCATACACGCACGCATAAATAGTTGTTAAACAACATCCACCCCGAAAGCCCTTTCGGGCTGCTGCCTCGGAATAAAATGCTAAGGTCGCAACGGACACGGCCACCCTGATTGCACCGTGGCCTTACCGCAATGCTTGGCGGCGTTGCAAAACTTTGTTAGTATAAGGAAGGCTTCGAGCATGGTTGCCGTTCTGGCACAAAACTACGCCGGGTGAATATGCACTCTCGATTACAGCTATTTGAGAACCTACTGAAAAGAAGAAAGAAATCGCGATACCTGCATTCATACCTTTCGGGCGAACAACTAAAAAGCTTTGTCCGGACGGCCAAATTTTCGCTTCGCGTTTTGTTTCCGCACATCACAATCGCACAGTGGCCAGAGTACAATACCGCGAAAAATCACCACACCCCTTGAATCGCCGCTTACCGCGGCGGTCACTATGGCCTTTCTATTTGTCGGCGAACTATATAGGAGAAACTGCTCGGAGCGCGACAGCTTTACCGGGCGACTATAGTATTAAACTTCACGGCCACAGGGCAGCCAGCCAGCGCTTCAATGCTGCGCTGCCACACTGCCTTGTATGACCCACATACCGAGAGTAGAGGCAATACAGCCGCCGCGGAGCCCGCGCGAACTTTCGAGCACTTTTGTGCGTTATAGGCACGCTCAAAAGAGATATGCGCGCCTGACGCTTCCCGGGGGACATGCGAGCAATCCTGACGAGTCGAAGGCGGAGAGATCCGGAGGACTCCCAACGCGGCCAGCAGTCTTGTCGGGCACATCGCGTGCGACTAAAAAAAAATGACGGGATGAAAAAAATATGCGCTTTTTTCGACCCTGTCTGCATGCTCGAAAGCGTTCGATGTAATTAGAATTATTTTTTAAAGGGGTCCTGACCCACACACAGGCTTGGTGAAATATATATATATATATATATAAGCAAACACTACAGTGCCCAATTTGTCGAGCGCTCACTTTCTCGAGTGCCCTCCCTTCAACTCCGGTGGCCAGGGACGCGTACTGCGGAATTTTTTTCGAGAGTTGTTCACGCGCAGAGCGGCTAATACTTTGACAACTAATGGTCGATAGGGAGGCTTGTGAATACTTTATCATCTCCCTAAATGCTAAATCATGAAAATATTTCTGGGGGATGTCAGAGCCCCTTCAACTCTCCCCCTAGTTACGGCCCGGAAGAGGGCACCACACCAGCTGCATGCATGTGTTAAAGCAACAGATCACTGCTATTGGCTGATAACAGACAACACACTTGGAGAGAGAGCGACCATGTTTCATTGCTTAGAAAAATAAAGTACCTACTAAGTTTATATTACTTCGAATATACGAAACAAGAAAGCACGGTTTCGTTCCCTGTACTGCTCACTAACAACCGACACCGCTGACGAGCTCACTACAGACCTCGCTCGCGCCTGGAACTGCGCTTACAGGACCTGGATAACTGTTCGGCATTTGGTTCCAAAGTAAATGCAAAGGTAAGCGTATACCTGCAGCTATCATACTGCACATTCGACATCACAATTACTCTGACGTTCTGTATCCAACAAGCTACAACTGTTGTACTTCCGAATGTGAGAAACGCAACGCAGCACAAAGCGAAGATCCATATAGGCGTGCAGGGTTACACTCAATACAGTTAAATACAGGCAAATACAGAGTTGGCGAAGCGGAATCTAGTGTACGTATAACAAAGATTTAAGAAATATAGTTTCTCTACAGACTATACACAAACGATGCTTCATGCAGTTCAGTATATTAGCAGCGTAGAGAATGATATACGTGGAAGTAAGTGCCTGTTCCATATTTGATTCCATTTTAGAGGGCGTCTCGTGCACTCCCAACGGAGTACACCGTTTACTCTGGTGAAACGTATGCGATCGCAGAAGACGAGAACTTACAGAAATGGAGTAAAGGGGAGAGGGGGTGTTAAGCACATGCTAGCGTGATTGATTTATGCGCGCACTAATACACATAACATATAAGCAGACTTTATAACTGTACACTCGGATACTTGGTATAGCTGAGTATAAGCAGCCACAAACGCGAAACATACGTCCGACTTTCCAGCATTGCGCTCACATTTACATTGTTCCTAGTTACTCTAACACACAGCGAAGAATAAAAGTGTAAATAAAGAGCCCGAATGTTAACAGTATATTGCAAGCAGTCGTACAATAATGCCTTCTGTTTGCATCCCAAGTTCCCGGAGCCCTGCTCTGCGGCGTGCTTCACAAACATGGTGATTTCGGCATTTAAAACCTCATGTTATTGTTTGAACGTATAAAACGAAATTGTACACCTTAGGAGGCCTTTGCAATACGATTGTTACACTCTTAGACGTAGTGACCTACTACGAAGGTGAAAGTTTTCGCATTTTCAGGTAAGCGTCATATTGATTTTACCCCCCCCCCCCCCCCCCCCCACCTCGAATCCCGAAAAGCTACGTCGATCGGAGTAAAATTCGCACGTTGACCAAACAGGTAGCAGCGACCGCTGAATCGTGTCAAGCTATCACGTGCGATATTGCTGTCGATGCGAGCTTTCCTCCGAACGGCGTATTCTTATACAGGCACCTTTGTGCAGCCGAAAGGAAAAGAAGAAGAGACGGCTACCAGTAGCGTCGATACGTGAGCAACACGTTAACATCAGTGAGAAGTGCCGTCGTGGCTTGAGCGACGCACGTACCAGACATCGCACTGACAACGGCGCGAATCGGGCGGGGCGCCCCCACGACTCGACGAAGCCTGCGGGCCACGGCCAGAAAAGCACGCTTGGGGTGCTTGAACTTCGAGAAGACCGAAGCTCTGGCTGACCGGCGGCGGCCTGCGTCGAGTTACGCGCTGCGATTAGCATTTGCCGGAAGGGCGCCTCGCGGCGGAAGCCGGAAGTTCCCCTCGGAAGTAGGGGGGACACAGCCTCTTCACGGTGCCCGCCAACCGTTTTCACGCACGCTTGGCGACCGCCGGCCGTTTCAGGCCGGCACGACAGCATCGAAAGCTCGACTGCGTAGTACCGGCCGTGGCTGGCATGACGCGGGACGAACCACGCAGAGACAATGACAACAAGAGATGTTTTAATTACGTCCGGCATTCGTTTGAATGTACATATACGTTAATGTTAATTACAACTAACGAATAATAAAGCAAAAAAAGTACGGGGGTTGCTATTTGTATACCAATTATGATGTAAATGTGAAGTTGACGAGAAGATGATTTGGGCTGGCAAAACCCGAACCTGCTACCTTCGAATAACGCGTCCAATGCACTACCAAATGAGCTAAGTGTAATTAATAGTGTGCTTACCAAAGAAAAACAAGGCCTTGAAATTCCCATTCTTTTTTCCAAATACGTTAATACGATGCAGAAAACAAAAGAAACACTCAATAGGACGAGTACCCCCGGACACCCCCAGTAACAGAAATTTAGCAGTTTGCCTGTTACTGTCATGCGTCAGCAACATTAGTGAAAGCGGCAGCTATATTATAAGAGTTCTGGATAGAAAACCGGCGGATTCGCCCTGGCGCTATTGGCCAGAATCGCACTTGCGTTAGAAGAGAGACTCTGGCCAATCACGCGAAGAAAAGCGATCATATCACGATGATTGCGGGAACGTAGCGAAACGAATTTCACTATAACAATTCGCTTATTCAGTGTTCAATGTTAGGAGCTCCAGTTTTACTGTACCACTATACATGCGATTACATGAAAACACGAAGTTTCTCGTTCAGTGCGGCTTCGCCGAGATTACGAACGTACCTCGCATCAGGTTAATAAAATTTAATGCAAAGGCAGGGCACATGTTTCAGTAAATATTCAACGTGAGTCTTAAAAATAAAAGAACCAACGTCTGAGTACAATGACAAAATCCAAGTTTTGCGCCAAGTGCTGTAAAAGTTCTTTCTCATCGCCTTCCCCGTATTCCTCAAGGCAGTTTTTGAGTTCACATGTCACGCGTCCAAAAATACACACACCAGGTTTCGGTAGGGGCGGGTTATCACTAATGAGCTTCGAGCGCAGCCAGGGCACACATAATGAGAATGCGGTGCTATAGAACGAAATGAAAGGGGGGGGGGGGGGGGGAGTGGTTATGTTGTAAGAAGGAAAAGAAAAGAAATGTGAGCCCCGTAACTGTCTGCTTCAGGGAGCGACACCTCAACAGTAGCTCACAAGGAATGGGGGTGGGGAGGGATTAAAAGGATAGGAATAAAGGTGTAGAGAGAGAGAAACAGAGATGAGGTAAGCGTGAAAGCATGAGAGCGACGACATATTGAGGGGATAAGAGAGAGATAGGAAAGATGGAAACACGGTCACAGGAGTCCGGAGCCCGAAGACGGGTCACCACTTGCGAGAGCTCTTGTCGGCGTCAGGAGATGGCGTAGAGAAAGTCCAGTCGGTCAGAGCTACACTGTAGTCGAAGATCGGTGTCAGGAGATGACGTAGGGCGAGCCCAGTCGGCCAGAGCTACGCTGACGTCGGAGATCACGAAGGCACAACCGTTCGAAAATGAAAGAAAACCTGGCACGCTTGCAATGGGGTACGGGTGTCGTTCCTGCGGGCATAATCACCAGCTGATACGCGCTACCACGGGTAGCGGCCCAGCGGGAATACGTGCACGCGCTCTATGGCTATCGACACAGTGCGAAGAGCCAACAAGAAATTCGGGGCACGGACACGTACGCCTACAAACGGGACGCGGTGGGAACCGGACCAACATCCGTTCACGCAGTATTTCGTCCGCTTTCATTTCCCTCTGCTTGATTGTTTGTACGTTTAAACTTTCACTGAATACAACAAATGACTTTGCTCGCCTACGATTTCCTTGGCCTCGTGAGGACGTGATAAAAAAAAAACATTCCCCTCCTAGTTCATTATACGGTGACCCCCCCCCCCCCCCCCCACTTTTTTTCGCAAGAGTTAAGAGGATTTGGAATATCTGACACCGTACGTAGTCCAGTTCTGACTCTTCACTTACATCACTTCAGAGAGGAACATCACGTTCACCAAAAATCAAATTATTTGACGAATGAACAAAGCACTGCTAGTTTTTAAACTACATTTCACACCACATGCTATAACATTAGTACCTATATATGACAAAGAGGAGAAGGCACTTGTTCTGGCATACCAAAGCAAAACAACAGTATATACCAGTACGTATGACCTGTGTTAGAATGCTTCCTTTTACACAGTTTGTGACCAGGCCTCCAAGGGAATAAATAAATAAATAAGATTAAAACAAACACATGCACACATTTTAAATACTCATGCACCCTGAAGCTAAATGACGAGTGGTTTCAGATTCAACAAAATTACGCCATATAAGGGCGTAGGAGCCGTCTTATTCAACAGCGTGACTTTGACCTTCGGAGAGAGCACGGTGCTTTCCATCCATTCGATTGAGTCAAAACAACCATCTTCGGCGAGTATGGATGAATGCAGCAACGCATTATCACCGAGTGCGTCGACGCGCCCACCAACACTTCCGCCCGCGGCAGCCACGCACAACGTCCACGCAAGATTGGCCCTCTCCGAGGACACACGGCACTGCACTTTCTTCCACCGCCAGGAAAAGGGTGGGGGGGGGGCGCACTTTTCGTGAGTCACGGCCAACTCCAGGGGACAGCTGCTTCCAGGCATGGCAGCGAACAGAACCGGGCTCTCGTTGTGGGCGGCAAAGTCAAGGGAGCGTATACAAGCGCTGGGGCGGAGGCGGCGACGGCACCCGCACTTTCCGTGGGCTGCAGAGGACGTCCGCCGGAGAGCCGCGCCCAACGCGACAGGGCGCCTACGGGGGCGCCCAAATCGGCTGCGGCGAGCCAGCCACATCCTATACGATGCTCACTGGCGACTCCATTTCACACCCCGCGGAGTGACACTCGGGAGAAAGCTTAGTCAACTTAACTAAATCGGGGCGTTGCACAAAATGCTTCTAGGCATCGCTGTAGCCATAGAGTAATCGCAAAAGATTGCATACTTCTGCTCTGCAGTGGTGCGAGTTCATTCCTCTGCTTGAGTTCGTTTATTTACCGCATACACAGCCCCACAGCTGGTGGCTGGGACGAGGACCACTCATCAATCCACCAATCTATATTCGTGTAAGCTTTAGCAGGCAACTTGTACGCAGCACGATCAGCAAAAAAGCAAGAGGACACATATTCGTATCGAATTAAATAGCGTACCATTGCCCACATGCGAACTTTGTCTGGTAGTGCGGCTTCCCAGTAGCGCGAACTCTGCTTCAAAGTGTGCTTTCACGGCAGCGGCGTCCCCGCTGCCGTGAAGCCACATCTCAAAGTAGAGTGTGCGCTGCTGTGAAGCCAAACTTGAAAGAAACTTTGCAAATACTTCACACCTTGATCAATTTTTGTTTTCAAATTATCCATTCGAAAAGCCAACTGCAGAAATTCCCCTTTCTTGCTTCTCTATTACATTGTAACCTATTTGTATACGTTGTAGAGAATAAATAAAAAAAGGTGTAATACTATATGTTAGTGGTTACATTGTATTGCTTGTAAATCAGCTAGTTCTGCAGTGGAAAAAAAAAGATTTCGCTAAAAAAATAACCAACATTTGCCTGTTTTTTTTTTATTCTCCTGATCACTGATGACAATGTAGCCGAGAAACAAAACAGTCAAATTTTGAAACGTTTTATTTTCAAACTTGTAGATTCCGAAGCTGGGACATACGAACTCGGATAGCACAGGAAGCAAGTACAAGTACCCAAGTACCCGAAAAAGCCCATTCTCTGCATAGATACGGAATTCTCCTCTAACTGACACAGCAGAAATAATTACCAAGCTTTCAAAAAAGACAGTCTACCCGCTAAGCGGATACAGTTAAACTTTCGATGCTGAGTAACTGGCTCTATATTACGTACCTATCTAACCGCGATTCCGGTACCAACACAGGCAGGTACCGGAATATCTCGCTTTCGCTGGCGAGCTGGTTTTTCAACGTGGCGAGACGTACGGCCGTTTCAAAATAGATTTTCCCAGAAGCAGCACTAATCCGAAAATCTGGTTGTCGACACCCAGTGATAGAAACAGCACTGGATCAAGAACGAGCGAAGGCCTAGCGGCAAACGCGCGGGAAGCTCGCTATGTTCGGAGGCGGTGACGAGCCGAGACGTCCGCCTACCACTGTTTACGAATATGAAATAGGTGAATAGGCACTTAGATAAATGAACGGGTCGAGCATAGCATAAGCCGCTGGTGTCTCGCAGGAAACGTTGCACTTCACGTCATCGCAGCAACGCTCAACAGGTAAATGTGAAATGCCACGGCGACCTCAACGTTCAACCATGAACGAAATTCTATGAATACATTGGAATTGAACGCAATAGGGCCTGTAAACGAAATCTGAGCTGCTGGAGTTGAAAAATGGTGAGATTGTGCATGACAATATCTAAATAATGGAATTTTAAAAGTAAAGTCACTTTGGGTATGAACCTAACCATAGTGTTTTTGGCGACATTTATTTTAACACCTTGCGCATGTTGACAAGGTAGGTTTTATACAGATGTCGAAGTAATCACTATTTGTTTTGAAACAAAACAAAGCAAAAATATTCACACAAGCTTACAGCAAGATGGCAAAGCGCCAGTTATATGAGATGTGGGCCGTGCAGGGTAGTCCATTTCTCGGTGCAATCTTTGTAGTTGGTTTTTTTAATTACTGTACCTATCCTGAGCATTACTTGACAGCTTTTAACAGCATGTGGAACGAATGCGCAGAACCCTGTCACACGCCGCAATATCAACTATCGAGAGCAATATGAGCTGGTACGCCTCATTCGTGTTCATTCAACAAATACTTATAACGCACCAATGTAAAAGCGACAATCTGAATGCCAGCGATACCTTTTCGCTTGAGCACATGTCATAAACACTTTCCCGCTGATGTCAATGCTTAAATAAAAACTTCCCTTCAATGACGCTTTGTAGTAGATAATAATTATTTGTGCCAGCGCCGGCAATGCGTCATCTTAAACGGCAAAAGCTCTGATTATGTTAACATGACATCGGGAGTTCCACAGTGTTTAGTTTTAGGGCCACTTTTATTTTTAGTTTACATAAATGATATTTCAGCAGGTATTTCATCACATATTAGATTGTTTACAGACGACTGTGTTGCGTATAGACAAGTAAAGAATGACAGAGACCTTACCCAACTGCAAACTGATTTGCAACGTGTTCAAGATTGGTGCTCTAGGTGGAAAATGAACCTAAATATTAAAAAGTGTGTCCATGTCTCTTTTACAAAGAAGCGGAAACCTATGGAAACAGAGTATACCTTAAACAATGAACGTCTAAAAAGAGCAAATAGTTATAAATACCTAGGGGTAGTCTTGTCATCCGACTGCTCGTGGAATGCGCATGTAGATGATGTGGTTTGTAAAGCTGGAAAGGCGCTAAACTTTATCCAACGTAATTTAAAAACTTCGGAACTGAACTTAAAAAAGACAGCCTATTTAACATGCATACCACCTATACTGGAATACGCTTGTGCCGTATGAGATCCATCGCAAGCCACATTGATTGATAAAATTGAAAAAATTCAAAACCGGGCGACCAGGTTCGTCTTGGGACGGTACAAGAGAGGGGAGAGCTGCACTCAGATGAAAAATGAGCTTGAGTGGGAACTGCTTTCCTCGCGTTGGCAAAATCTGCGACTGAAGTTCTTTTTTCAGATATATAATAATAAAACAGGAATTAATAAAGAAAAATACCTTAAGGAACCTCATTACCATTCATCTAGAACTGACCATGTTTTTAAAATAAGAGAATTACGCACGTGGATGAACCTGTTCACAAATTTCTTTTTTGTTAGAACTGTTAAATAGTGGAATGAATTGTCTGCCATACAAATGTGCTGTAACAATGATAACAATGAAAAATTGTTTATGTCGTTTCTGTAACCCCCCTGCTGTAACGCTTTTGGGCAATGCAGGGTAACCTTTGAATAAAGAATAAAAAATAAATAATCAAATTTCAAAAATAATAATAACTCCTGGGCTTTTACGTCCCCAAACAAGGATATGATTATGGGGCGATCTGGCCGCCGTGACCAAGAATCGAACCCGCGTCCTCGAACTTTGCAGCGCAACGCTTGGTCAGATAAGCTACCACGCCCCGCATCTCTTGCTTTCCCATGCATTTAGCACTTATACACGTTCAGAGTATAAGGCAGATTTCAGTGGTACTGAGTGGCACTGATATTGTACGCTCTGTACGGTAGTGTCGAATGAACACAATTAAGTTATATGCATCCTTCTGTATTCTGACTAGACCAGCATTTCACAACTATTATTATTTTTTTTTCATTCACCATAGTTTTAGCCATTGAAACTGGAGTGACAGTGAATCTTGGAAAGTCACCGTATTCCATAAAGAGCATAAAGAGCATAACGAGCCTCTGCGTCTTTTCGAGATGTGGGACGGACAGTAAGAACATAACAGGATCGCGAAAAACCAGATTCCTTACGAAAAGCGACAAGATGTCACAGAATAACAAGCTGAGATTTACCACACGCCATCACGATTGCAAAATATTTGCGAGTGTTGTTTGGAAAACAATTAGTAAGCTCAATTAAATTTTTGTCAACTATTTCTTAAAATAAACATAGAAGCTGATTTTAAATACATGCTCTAGCACTAGTGAATTGCTTAGAGAAGGCAGAAAGTACAACCCTTCAAGCCAGCAGATCCCTGGAATAGGAGCCCCCCCCCCCCCCCCTACCCGGCAAATAATTTTCCTTCTTTCTCTTCCTCAAACAAACACACACACGCACGCACACAGGCACACACGCACGCGCACGCACGCACACACACACACACACACACACACACACACACACACACACACACACACACACACACACACACACACACACACACACACACACACACACACACATATATATATATTGCGGGCCTTCCTTTTTCATAGAAAATAAGGACTGAAAAAGCTCTAGGTAGCTCCACAACATTTGCATGGGCCAGTTGTATATGAGGTATGTTCGTAGCACAGGCGTTAAATAGAGAGAGACAGTACGCATCACATGCGTAACACGTGTTCTGAACATAATGGGAAGCTCCCCTCATTTCTGCATTTTCAAATCCAATTTAGCACTTCAAGCTAAAGACAATTTGCCCGTGTCTTTGGCATTGGATGCAGGGGAGTTCGAGAGATGGCAGATGCGCCTGTGCTAAACACAGTTGACGCGGTGTGCACTTGGTGCCTCGACGTAGTTCACTCCAATGTAACGTCGAAGAGAAGGCTAAACGGTTCTTCATGTGCCAATGTCCTTATCGATCGGGTCTTTGGTTTTACATACGGCCGCGAAGAAGTATGCATCACCTTGGGCAATGTAATGCAGATTTATTCTATCGAGCCACTGCAGAGATAACAGCCCGTACGTGCAGGTAACTTCTTCTAGCTCACTTTAGCGCAGGTAGGTCATGCGACATAATCGCAATCTTATCACCGTCCATTATAATACCTTGCAAGATGCCCCAAGTTATAGGTCCACTCACTATTACTACCATACAAATTACGATTTGTGCAGAGTATTTAAGAAGGCCCAGCAATGTTTCCTTCATAAACAGCCAAATCCTTGAGCACACCACTACATGTAAACATGTAGTTTCAAATTTAGTAAAGCATGCAATGCAAATCTATGAAAGTAAATGTACAATGTGCAGAAACTAAGGACAATTTCTCTTTTTTACATTTTAAGGTTGTCTTGTTACTTTGCCTTAATATAAAGATTACAGCTTGCTCGTCAGAAGTGAAAGTCACAGCCGTACAGTATTATAATCATTGTTTTCATAATATGCCTTGAAGATGCTGAGAAAGTCGATACTGAATGGCACACAGTATTCGGTCACATATATGTACATTCCTTATGTATATTTTAAAATATGCATATGCTTGAAAGCTCCGAGTGACATGATACTTGTCCAAGTGTTCAGCTAGGCTGCTCAAACAGTATATTAATACCGTGCTTCAATTGCTCAATACTGCCAATGTGTGAGCATAAGTCGCTACGGCATAGTGGTATGTTGCTTTTGTACATGGCCTGAGCTTCATCTCATTTTTTTTGGCATATGCATGCCATGAGCATTCACACTAAAACAATTACCAATGAGCTGGTGCAATTTTTAGAAGGAAATGAAGTGCCGAAAAAATTGAGATACAGTTAAAACTGCTTATAACGAATTCTTCGATGAACGAAGCTTTTCTGTTCCCCGCCTTTACACCATAGAAGCACATGTATTTGTGACCTCTATGTAACAAATAAACAGCGGGAGACATCCTTGATATAACGAATTTTCACCACGGACAATCTAGAAATTTTGCCCCAGATTTTTGTCATTTTGGCACAAGCATGCATCTTCCGCAGTTGCCCCGCCGACAACAAGGCGCGAAGTGGCGCGCTCATGGCTGCGGCAACTCCCGCGGGCGTACTTACCGCCGCGGGCGCATGGGCGGATGTAAAGAAAACAATTTTTGCATTGGAAGTGCCACGCTTTTAGTTAGCGTCACATATGTGGGGCTTTAGGGAATAGTTTCGCGCGGTATTCGTGTCGTTCGCTTTCGGTTATCGACGCCGTTCCCGCGCGCATGGTTTCACTGCACGCGCATGGTGTGGCCCCCTGACGACATCCAGCTTTGCTCTCTCTCTTTTTTTTTTTATTGCGGACAATGATGTCGTCACTACCTGGGATATGTCAGATTAGGCCCTGATGGAAACTGTCCGACACCACAATGAAAATGACGGATCTTCAGAGATCGACTCGTCCCACGCTTCCGTCTTGCGCCGCGCCGCGAGTTCGCGAAACCATGTACAGTCTTCGCGATTAGCCGATTAGCTATCACAACAGCACGACGGCGCGTTGAATGCAATGCAATGCATGCGATAGCAACAAATTGTAGCGTTATAAAAAGTAAGGCTGGCAGCCAACTCTTCTGAATCCGATATGGCGGAATTCCTACAAAACGTTGGTGCAAGCAAATACGGCCGCTCCAGGGAGAGGTGCTCTTTTAACACAATCTTCGCATTAAAAGCGCACTAATGGCTGCCGAGATAGCACGCCCGCCCTTTAAATCTAAGTTCACTGTTGCTACCGAGTGACTACCCCTCCACTCCGCGTTTTTTCACGCTCGTTGATGACGGGTGGTTTTAAATTGATTGATATGTGGGGTTTAACATCCCAAAACCACCATATGATTATGAGAGATGCCGTAGTGGAGGGCTCCGGAAATTTCGACCACCTGGGGTTCTTTAACGAGCACCCAAATCTGAGCACATGGGCCTACAACATTTCCGCCTCCACCGAAAATGCAACTGCCGCAGCCGGGATTTGAACCCGCGACCTGCGGGTCAGCAGCCGAGTACCTTAGCCACTAGACCACCGTGGCGGGGCGACGGGTGATTTTAGTTCTGCTTGAGCATTCAACGGCAGTTCTAACACTAACACGAGGGGATATGTATGGGGGGATTACCCGTTTGTAAAAGTTACGATGCGCGGGGGCATGCTATCAATTTGTACTTGTTACCTAATATGGCGGCAACGGCACACACCCGCCAAGAGTGTCCATATAATTTCTATCTCAATAATAACACAGTTTTTACTGTTAAATAAGAGTTTTGATTTAGCTCTGCCTTCAGTTACCCTTTTGTTTAATTTGTGCATTTATTCTTCGAAAGCTCGTACCGAACCTGCATCTAACGAAATCCCCTTTATAGCAAAATTTTCCGGGAATTGGTCAATTTCTTTATATCCAGGTTTAACTATGCTTGTCTACTGCGGAGGAAGATATGGAAGAAATAAATCCATAGATTATGGTGATTTTTTCTATCACGCTAAATGCAGTGTGCCCGAAACTTTTTGAAATACTACAAGGAGTATTTAGTACAAACTTGGAGGTACTTTAGAGGTGGTGACTTCCCAAGACTAAGAAAGCACAGCTTACATCGTGTTCTGTGTTATAATATTGTGTCTAGTGCTACTAAATTTGAGCGACAGAATGTACCTAAAGGTCCTATTTTTTAATTCAATCACCCCATTTCTTTTCCAAGCCCATGCCAGTGGACAATGCAGCCTTTTTAAGGTTTTGTATACGAAAACTATGATCCGATTATGAGGCACACAGTACTGGTGTGCTCCTGATTAATTCTGATCATATGGTGTTCTTCATTGTGTACCCAAGAATTGGCAACACAAGCAACATCACATTTGACCTCCGATATCATGAGGCCACCACAGCCGTGAGTAAACTGATAAGCTTACCCCTGGAGCACAAGGACAATACAAACACAAAGCGATTGATTGATTTGTGGGGTTTAACGTCCCAAAACCACCATATGATTATGAGAGACGCCATAGTGGAGGGCTCCGGAAATTTTGACCACCTGGGGTTCTTTAACGTGCACCCAAATCTGAGCACACGGGCCTCGACATTTCCGCCTCCATCGGAAATGCAGCCGCCGCAGCCGGGATTTGAACCCGCGACCTGCGGGTCAGCAGCCGAGTACCTTAGCCACTAGACCACCGCGGCGGGGCCAAACACAAAGCGAACCCTACTTTAAAGGTTTCCCTAACCTTGCAAGCAGACGCCTGTTTCTGAGAGATGAAAAATTGCTTTGATAGTACAAATCTCTGGTTGTAGATTCGATATCACTATGAATACTAAAGCCCGCACACTGCAGAAAGGCCCTTATGCATATATAATGTATCAGTTTGGTGGATGTAATGACAAGTAAGAATTGTGTTCACCCTCCATTCCTCGCACATATATAAAATGCTTAGCTGAACGAACTAGTATCAATATGAATATTAACAGATCGAAATTTTTTAATAATTTATTCTCCATGCTTATTACAATTTATTCGAATCACTATCATACCTTAGGATTCCAAAATGCCTACTTATAAGGGGTATTAAAGTGGCTACATTAAGAGATGGTGTAAGTGATGGTTAGTTGAGATCAAGTTTCAAGTGAATTTGAACAGAATGTTGGTTTGGTCAAATCATTTATAATTGAATAGTATAAACAGTGTGTATGAGATATTACAAAGGAAATGAGAATTTTTACAATGATTCTACTAACTTGCACAACATTTTTGAGAACCAAGCCATAATGCTGGAGAAACAGCATTAAAAAAGTCAAGGACAAAAAAAAAAAAAACATGGCCAAAGCACTGAACTCCCAACTTGAAATTTAGTAGAAGACATGTGCACATACATATAAAGCTGCCAGCGTGATCACAAGACCAACCATTGTATCTGCATAGCACAGTAATCATGGCCAATAAAAATGCCTATTCATGTCCAAAAGATACAAGTGTCTTAAGAAAAAAAAGAACAACTATGAGCAAAAACATAAAACATTATATACATAAAAAATTATATGCATAACAAGGCAGGGTCAAATCCAAGTAACAAACTTCCTTAACACCAAGGACCATTGATGGTTCATTCATGCAATCTTCTCCCTTCCTTGTAATGTCAAACGCTTCCATTATCTCTCTGGTGCATTGTCCAGATGAATAAACAAACACATGGTTTCCTCTGCCCTTGGCTAAAAGAGTAAACCCTGTCATGCTGCACTGTGAGCTGTGCACTGTCAGTTGCAGTCCCCAAGCTGCATAAGTTCACATTACTTGAACATGGCAAATTAACACGAGGAGTTTGTTGTCCTAGTGGGCTCCCGGTAAACTGTTCTCCATTTGCTCCCATCTGCATAAAAGCACTTCTGCTTGGTGCAAGACCTGTACAACGTGTATTAGATATGTTCATTGCAAACCATGTGTTGTCTATCGGGTGCCATTATCATGCATGAAGATGGGTATGTATGACAAACCGGGTGGTTCGTCAACGTTGCATGAAATGAAGACTTATCCTCTGTAACCGGTCCTGGCAATTTGCGCTTTCTTGCTCATTGTAAGGAATCCAAGGGCAGAGAAAGCCCTGCACTTGTTTAGTCATCCAGACAAATGCACCAAAGAGGTAATGAAAGCATTTTAAATTGAAAGGGAGAGAGAAGGTTGCATTAGCAAATGGTCGCTGGTTTCTAGAGATGAGGAAGTTTGTTACTTGAATTTAACCCTGCACCATTAAAGTATATAATTTTTGGACTAATATATGTTTTTGCTTGTCGTTCATTTTCTTTTTCCTTATGACACGTGTATCTTTAGGACATTCCTATCGAAAAAGCCAGTGGCACTGGCTCAGTGCCATACCTGATTACTGGACTGGTGTGGCGTTGACAATGGGACACTGGCAGTCTGCACGAAGCATGCTGGCGCTGCACACTGGGACACCCATTATCGGCCAAAATCTGGCTTTTTAAACTGTTTTTAAAAATTTTGGTCATGCGCACATCGTAATTGAGGTTTAAACACGTGCACAGAGAAAAAAAAACTGAAAAAAATGTGGGTGAGCCAGAGTTGAACCCACTACCCCAACACATCATAGATCGTGAGCCCGACAAGCTACCCACTACACCACACCTGAAAGACGAGAATGAACATATTTTTCTTCATCTTAAAATTAATTCAGGTCTCCAACATTTCAATTTTGTCGCTTACATATCCAGTGTTTTGTCTCTTTGTGCTCGTGCCAAATTAACAGGTGATTGTTAGCTTATCTTTTGCGGGTTGTTAGCGTAGCTTGTTAGCGTAGCTTCAGATGTCTTACAGCAGTCGTAGTGACTCACTATGCCATTAGTCATACCTATGTAGAAAACATTGTTCATCTGAACTGCTCACAGAACACTGTAGATTTCGTCCCATGATAGTTTGGAAGTATTTTCTGTCCTCCTCGTTTACGTTTCACGTACGACAGCTGCAGCAGTTTACTTGAGCCGAAACGAACATTAGGCTTGGGGCTGCACTTCGTGTGCCACGGTTGCTGTGAAGATCGTAGATATTCAGTTGGAAAGAATCTAATAACCGTTAAAATGTAGCATTGATCATAAATGACCAATGAGGCATCATATTTTCACCTTCGACTACACAAATTA